>NW_027181676.1:2510000-5010000 GCF_028537555.1 Battus philenor
TGGAACTCTCTTTTCACGTATATTCTAGTTCATTTAATGTCACAAATTGGCGGCAAATTAAAAATAACGTTTCATCTTTATTGCGATACGTAAAATATTGATTAAATTATTTTTTATTCCGGTACTTCCTTTAGCTATCGGTAATTAAGCTCGACATATTTAAAATGTGCATTTAAAAGAGTAAGTGAACCTTTTGATTAACAGGAAAAACAGAACAAGAAACAAAACAGACCAATTTATATACATAATATAGTAGTTAAAAGATAGAATCAACGAGTTAATAAATCTTATGGTAATTCTAATAATAACACATTCACGTGATTCGTAAAAAAATAGATTAAGTATTTTTTAGAGTATCTAATTAATTTATTTTATAAAAAAAAATATAAATTTCATGCGAATCGATAATATACTTAAATTTTTAGTCTGTATTTAGAAAATATTACGTCATTATAAATTTTAGAAAAAGTTCCTATGCATTTTATGAAAATTAGAGTCAGTTTTAGTTTTTAAGTTTAACTATAGCGTATATGTTTTTTTTTTGACGACCGTTTTGTAAACTTTTTGTCATTTTATAGGGTTTGAGGAATATATTCTCTTAAACATACATCTGCACTCCTTCAAACAATATAGTTTTCATTATAATAAAAACGAAAATTTCTTTTTTATATTTTTATCTGAATATAAGTTCATGTTTTACTTCTAAAGAAATTATATTTTAAAATAATAAAGAGTACGTATGTAAGTGACGCTTTAAAAAAAATTATGGGCTTTCCAGAATCGAAAACAACTCAAATATAAGTGGAGACCCCTAAAAAGAAGTGTCAAAATGGCCTGTCTACAATTATTATTGATTATAACATTTCTTACATGATATGTCATTATCGGAAGCTCCTTCCCACGAAACCCGTGAGCCACATGAGGGAACAAGACGTCATTAAACTTTACTCCATCGGTCGGTCGCCAAGTTCCCACCTTAAACAAATGTTTTATCATCATACAATGTAACTTAACCAATTTACTTATCTTAAATAGGCACACCAACAGCTAAACAAGATATGCAATTTTATTTTATTGTTGTAATATAAATTCACATAATGTTAGTACAACATTGTACAAAATTAAAAATATTTGCCTGCTTAATAGCTCTCTAAATAATAATGAAACAAGAAACGAAAAATCGTTATTTAAATAATTACAGCCTAGATTTATAACTTTCGTTACAGTAATATTATAAAAAATAAAAAGTAAGTTAATCATTTGTAATAATGTAAGGATTAAAACGATCCTGGTCACGTGTTCGATTCCCTAGTTACTTAGGGTAATTTTTATAATATACACCATGGTTGCACAGACTTATTAAGACTAGGGGCCACTCGGGTAAATCATGAACTGATGGCGGGCCGGCCGCCAGAAGTATAGGTAATTAAATTTTTTTGGTTTTTCTAGAATAGAATTCAATATTTTTGGAATTTACGTGAGTATTATTTTTGCTGTCGGCGGGCCACAAGTATTCGACCGCGGGCCGCGGTCTGTGCATCCATGATATACCACGTGAGTAAACAGAGCTAATAAAGAACATAAATTCCGTAAGATATGCGAAAACGACCAATCAAACTTACTCGCGGGTCTAATTACGCCCCGTCTCAAAGACTTATGACCCCCAGTGATAACAGTAAAAGAATGTTATTACAATAAACTTTTCATTAATATATACAGGATACATGTAAAAGCCTTACAGCTTTTTGCAGGCAAATACAACCAACCTGGGTAAGGTCCTCGGAGCTGACAACCCGCGTAATATGTATAATAAAGCCTCTTTGCAATACATTTGTGGCGTTCATTAGAACGCACCCAAATTTATTTATTTATTATTATCTGTGAACGCATCTGTTTTTGCATGCCTCTCCTTACACTCGGTACATCTCACCCTCTCTCTGACGCGCCGCGCTACCGAGCGGACGTGTCGCTTCAACCGCTGTTCAACAAAGGAAATACATGTGACTCAGATTGAGATTTATTGTTCTGTGATATTATAAGTTTAACTATCCGGCAAGTGTTTTTCTTTACATCGAATTATCTATTACGGGACGAGGGGCCTGTACTATCGACCACCCCTCACGTTGGTCAACCTTCACCGACCGGACTCACTCCCTAAACTAAGCAAATTTCAAATAATCCTACCATGCTGCATTGGAAGCCAGTTCCAGAAACAAGCTGATGTTCGCTTTTGACAGGCCTTAATTATAAATGTTGAAAATATCCGTAACTAAAGAAATCAATTCACCTGCAACATTTTAACTTCTTCTATAACTCCATTGGTGGTGTTTGCGTCGTTTAAAATGGTCATAGTGTCCGCAACTTGACGATACGTGGCACCCCAGGTGTCTGCTGCCATCGCCTGCCACGTGCTACAGTTGCCACACCTGTTGTTGACTTGGATATGTTGCTACAAATATATTTCTTGTTCATTAATTAACTTTTATTAATTTACCAAGTATAATTACGGTACATTAGAATTTTGTAATAATTATACTCTTAATTTATTATATACTTTAGATCGTATTGGAAATACGGAGATCCGTAGACAAACGAAAGTAACCATGATAGAAAATGGATTGGCAACATGAAGTAGCAGTGGGTACGACACATAGCTGCCAGAACAGATGGCCGATAAGACCTTAAAAAGGGTAGAGCTAGGCTAGAGACACACTTGTAAGCGTAGCAAAAGACGTCCGTCCACAAGGTGGATAGATGGCCTTATCAACGTCTTCGGAAGACGCATATTTGGAATCTTTTGGAGACTCCCGTGTTCAGCATTAGACGTTCCATGGATGAAAAAATACTATTATTTTGACAAATAAAATATATCTGACCACAATTCAATTTGTGTAATCTAATAGTAGCCGTTTACAAAAACGAATTCGTTTGAGTGGATTGTCTTACAATAGAAATATTAACACTTGACTTTCTCGGTGCGCGAATCGAGGCGAACTGCTATTTGGGTGAGTACAGTGAGATACGGGAATTACCCGCAATGCAATCGATCAAGCAAATGTTGCACGAAAATCAATTGATTTAATTATAAAATTACTTCTAAACGTTAAACATTCACCGAATGTATTTTATTTTAAAAGACAATACAATTTCAAAATCAAAACATTCTTTATTCGAATAGGCCAGTACAAGCACTTTTGGATCACCCTTCAACATAAAATATCGGCATTACCACCGGCTCGGAAGGCAGTTTTCCTGAGAAGAACCGGCGATAAGCTTAACAGTAACTCTTTACAAATATAGTTTTATAAACAGTGCTTGACAATAATTAGATTTTATTTACAGTCTTCTTGTACTTAACCGAAAGTGTAACGACGTTTTAAAACTACTACCAATTAGCAACATATAATTGTTAATATGCGTCTACCATGCAATAATCAATTAACATGTACAATTACTAATTTTTATTCCAAATACAAAAATTCATTATTGTTATTTAAACAAGCATCAATATTTAAGATTTCTTCGTACAAAATCGAATTACCTGCACATGCTTTAATAATGCATTTCGTCTCTGTCCCATAGTGGGTCTGATCGCCTCCCATTCCTCATCAGATACCTGTGATGCTACATCGAACTCCTCTTGTACAGCCAAGTCCAATGCTGATACAAAAGCATGCAGCATCTCACGGGCGTAACATAACAAACCGTTCTAAAACATTTTAAAGTCCTAAATTATACTAATAAATAATATTTAGTCATACTAAATTATGTCAAGTTGTGAAAATGATAGTTACATCTTTTACAACATACAATTGTTCCACAATCAAACATTTATCATCAATCAAAACAAAAAAGTCGTATTAGGATGTTATCTAAGAAAATATAACCTATGATATATATAATATAACAATAAAGATAAGATTATAATCAAAAAAATATTTATCATATTATCTGTTTATTATTATGACATAAAATTATTTATCAATGTAATTACGCTAAATTAAATTTATTTAGTTTTTTTTTTATTTTTCTATTGACGTACGACCGGTCTTTTGACAGTCGCTTATGACAGATTATATTAAAAAAAACTTCTTTTGTTAGTATTTATTTTTAGAACCGTACAATACGAGTAGTACCCTAATGTAATATGCGTACGCTGTATTTATATCAAGTAGATAGCTAATTCCGAAAATAATTTGTAAAGGACATCTCTGCTAAATATTTTGTTATTGTACATTGATCTTGTAACAAATTAAAAAAAAAAGAATTTTATTTAAGTCAATATTTAAATTAAACATAAATTCTTTATCACCTTACAATCCGGGCTGTCGCTGGTAGCATTATATATGAAAGCAACATTCTCTCCTTCGTACAGATTGTTAATGAGAGCAGAAAGGTTTCCTTTGTGTATATCTGTGTCCGGAATGACGTACAGCCACTGCGCCTGACTGTGTGACATTAGAAGTTCGCGCGCGCTTTCTGCTATATTTAACATCACGTCTGACGTCACCACGGCTATGAAATTCTCACCTGCATTAATTACAATAATTGAAAAAGAAAATTTTGACCTTTCATATAACTCAAACATGTTAACAAATTTCATTCGCTAATTTTATAACCTACAAATTTGACATACGACACAGTCTTCTCCTTGTCTCGCACTCCTCACTACTAAGGGTTGTGACCTTTTTTGAAAGTTTTTCGCTCATTATGTTACGCCATCTGTGCCGGGTATATATTGCTTCTGCTACTGTGGCATCGGGCCTGTTTCGGACCTGATCGGACCAATGTATTTAGCTGCGGTCTCGTGATCGAGCAAGTCACGCAAACAGCAAGCGTTAAAATATTCCGGCAAAAACAACGTATGACAAAGTCCAATTAGAAATGTGTGGAGAAGGCACACGTCCAGCAATGGGACGTCTTATGTTTGAAATGAACATCACTAAAAAAGATGATAGAGGAATTTGAAATCCTTCATAATTTTTTCTCATGTTTGTATAGTGACTACTATAATAGATCAAAATAAAAAGGGAATAATAAAATAAAAGAATAATTGATGTTTTAAATGGCAACACACCGATTTTTTTAACAGGCAACTTGGATAGTACTCGTCGAATTTCCTTTTTCCTCAAATACTCGTTAACTTCGTGCTTCATTTTGAAAACAGTCACGGATATAGATGACACCGTCTCGTGATATATTTGACACGTCAGTGATAGGACCACGCGAGATATAGTATCTCTATCTGGCAACATATAAAATTAAACATGAAATTGCTTCAACTCTCTTGTAAGATATACGTGAATATGCAGCTCATTTGATGTCAATTAATGTATGTTAGACATTGTACAATAATAAATGGTTGTGGCAAATAAAGAAATGAAATGATAATAATGTGAAAAAAGATTTATAAAAATTCGAATAAATGCGTATAAAAATTTACTATTGTTTACTATTAGCCATTATAAACACGTTTACATGATTGATATTATAATATACGCTATTAATATTGATACTATAATATATTCTAGTAATACTTTTTCTTTTTTTAAGTTTTTTCCCCAAAAAATTAAAAAAAAAAAACATGCGTATTTGTTGCATACGTACTTGTTTCATCTCAAAGTAGATATACAAGCTACATTAGAATCCACATATTATATTATGTTGTATATCAAGTTAAATCGTTCATAGTTACGTATAGTTTTAAATCCAAAAATGAATGAAAATTAATAAATAAATCTTATTATAGCATTCAATATTACTTAGTGGATCAAAAGGTGACTCATTTACATCATTGATATTGTAATGTAAACATGAAAAATTGTTATATTTCATTTAAAAAAGTAACTGTTGAGTTTCTGACCGGCTCTTAGTTCCGAACTGGTGGCAGCTTACTACTTGTAATGTTAAAATAATCGACGACTCAAAAGCGCATGTAAATGCCTACTTGAATAAAGATATTTCAAATTTGACAATTTGTACTGCCAAAATTCATTAGCCTGCCGAATTCAACAAATTAAAAAAAAATAATCCACTTGTTTCAAAGTAATCACTTTATACAAGATAGGTCGAATCGAGATCAAATAAGGACTTTTCGCAATTCCACCTTCGAGTGGATTAATCGGAAGACATTCATTAAAAAAATGCAATTTTGCTTAAATAACAATTAACTTTTGGACATACTTAGCGTATCGTCATGAAGTATAACAGCAGATTTCCAGTCGAAAGAACGTGTTGTTCTCAGATCTAGAAGCAACTGCGGCAATTCCTGACCAGTCTCAGCGAAAGTGACTGTGACCGCGCTGTCCACCGGCAGACGAGGGCAGTCCACCTCCGTCAAGGCAAAAAGAAGCAACTCCTCCTCTTGTGTCCGAGAGTACAGAGACCATGTGTCCTCACATGAAGCTACACTGAACACGGCTATGAAACCTGTAGAAATAACATCAAATTTCTTATTAATCATAATTTCAGCAACTGAACATAGATCTCTCCCATAAATTCGTATGAAACCGTTTGAAAGCGATCTTTATCCAGGATTTTCAGTGCGTTAACCTTATATGTGAAAGTTTTATACTGCTTTCTGGTCCTCAGTCTTTACTCCAAAACCTTGAAGCCCAAATGATTATCTATTCTTTACGCTATATGGCCACTGACTTCAACTTTCTAATCCGTTGCGTTATATCAATTGTTTTTGTTCGTCTATAGTTCGAATTAAGAATGAAGAGATCCTTAACTAAAATAGCCGCTTGAGTCTTGAGACTCTGGTGCGTAGACCACGGACCAGCAAACTCATGGTAGATTATCCATCAACAAGTTGGACTGACGGTTATTATTAGGGTCGTCGGAAGACGCTGAATGCCGACCGCTTCGAATAGATCTAGTTGAAAATCTATAAGAGATATCTATGACTACCAGCGGACATTCTATTGCTGAAATGATGTTGATGATATTCTATTTAGAAAATTTAATCACAATTTTTGCTAAATTTAAACAAAAGAGTAAAAAGTTTACCTTTTTTAAGACTGATCGATGTCCAAGAATAATAATGGACGACCACTCCGCCATGTTTTAATTCAACCCGCGCCAACTCTCTAACGTATTCCCTTAATTCGTCCAACATTGGCTGATATTGCTCACCGAGGAACTGTCTGTCTAGGATCACCGCTATAAGTCAAAATAAAAACTAATTTAAAAAATGATGTATAATATTTATTAATTTCTTAACTATATTTTCCATTTTGAAGAGAAGTCAAGGAAAAAATTCCAGAAAAGGGCAATTAAATCGAGTTAGTCTATAATTGCGTCTGTCAAATATAAAACTGCAAGAGTTCCATAACCTCGCCGATATTGAAAGAATTGAATTATGTTACGATAATTAGACTTGTGTGCAATCCGGGCGATTAAATGTAAGCTACATGGAACTTATAAATGTGGCAGCTATATTTTACAACAAGCGTTGAAACGTGTATCACAAAAGCTTACCCCATATTAAAGGTTAAAAAATTGTTGTTCATATACCTATAGAAGCATTTGCTGTGATCAACGATGGAAAATCCTCGGCAAACACAGTCCGACATACATAAAGCAGGACAAACAACCATAACTTCATTTTGAGACACCAAGTCTTCAAGACGTATGAGTTCAAATGAGTATCCGATCATAATTCGTATAATCATTTCTAATATTCAATCAATACACGTTATTATTTAGAAACTAATTAAATGTATGAAAGTTACTACCAGGCAAGCCATGTTAACCTATTATGTTCGGCGCATGCGATAAATAGAAGTGTGCGCTAAATGAACTTTCAAGAATATCAGTTCATATACATCGTGTTGTTTTTAATACAAATAGATTTTCGACCTCACATATAATACATCCTGTATTAAAATATTATTATGGTCAGAGGCATTATTAAATAAGCGACTGGACTCACTACGGAAAAAAACAAATTTGAAAGAAAATAAGTTCCAAATTCAAAAAAAAATTTGTCCTTAATTATTACGTCACTAAAACAAATTTAAAAATTTATAAAGAGCTTCAAATTCCTATAATATTGTATCTCCCATTTGAACCTTTATATTTTATCGGCCGCTGTAATTCGTTATCGGCAACAAAATAATCGTCTTTTTGTTTGACGGACTTGCGACATCGGCTGAAATGTAACAGGATTAAAAGTTATGCGCTGCGCGTCTATGAGAACTTTCTATTATATTTTTAGACTTGCTGTGCCCGCGACTTCGTCCGCGTGGAATTTAAAAAAAAATATTTAGTTTACTTAGTTTCGTTTTCGTTTAAGAATTTATCCTGAGCCTAAGTTACTTATTACATCCGCTACCTGCCAGTATAAGTCCTGTCAAAATTGGTCCAGCTATTGGAGAGAATGCTGGAACATACAGTGAAATAGAGACAAAATTTAAAAAAAAAACATTTTGTAATATGTACCGGATATAAAAATAAGCACGTTGTAAAAAGCGGTTATTTTAATATTATAAACAGACACTCCAATTTTATTTATTCGTATTATCTTTGAGAAATGTAACTTTTAATACAAGAAGAGATTACTCGTACATTCCATTTTTGAGAACCAACATTCAACATACAGAGACGAATAATAAACAATAACTAATTTTATAACAAAGTTATCCAAATTTTTATTAAATGGCCATGAAAGTATAATAAATACAAGCATTCCGTGTAAACGTTCCCTATGGAACATTCATGTGATTTATATAACCCAATTTGTCTTTCATTTAATTTAGGATAGAGAATCTCTCTCTACTCTTGAAATATCATAGCCGCTTAAATTTTTCTTTCCTAACCTCTCAGCACTGTCTAACTATGTATACGCAATTAGTGAGCGTAGGTGAGTTACCGCTCTGGCACATTGGCAAGGAGGATGAAAACGAAGAGTTATTGAAGAAGGTGTATTCACATATGTACAGAGTATTTACAATTTACACGACCCTAACGCAATGGCAGCGACCACATCACTAATAGCGTCCGAATTCAAATCGGCGTTCGAAATTTAAACGCCCATTTAAAGAATGATTGTACATAAAATTATTGTGGCCTTAGTGGCCAGCAATATGGATCATGAAGGCTGCATATGCATGCCAGTCTATAGTATAATTTCCAATGTGGACTACATTCTACGAAACTGGCTTTGGCTAGTGTAAGACTATTTTGTTAAACAAAATTCTATTGTAATTTCAGATATTAAAAAATAAAAATAACGAAATTTGTTATCGTACTAAAATACTATTAGGTATGTCTGTCTCGGCATTATTACAAGAGAGGTAAACTTTAAAAATCATTCTGTATAAAAGCGAGTCGTCTCAAAGGTTAGTGAAATAAATAATGCACGGTAATTGTTGATACACACACGCGAGAGAACTAGCTAGCTGAAATTTCATTATACCCGAATCGAATTTAATTATTAGTAATTCCATTACTTAATTTCTACTAGATTATTACATAAACTTGATTTCCTATATTTATTATTATAATTAACATATATTTTAGATATTAGAAACAATCATTATCATTATCATGTAGACCGGTAGACGCTCACTACAAAGCATAGGCCTCCCCCACAATGACTGGTCTTACACTATCCTAATTCACTGATTTCCAGCGACCGGATCTACCTACGTACGTCTATCGGCATGGTTGCCACTCGAGAACCTTTCATCATCAACAATCGTCGACTGTCCTGAAAGGATGATGTGTGAGGTGTTATGATTTTTTTTGGACCAAACTGTCACTGCAAATGACATATACAGATTCCGTGGCCTTGTAATGGCAGGTCGCAAAGAGCGTTTCGCGTCGGATCTCTTTTAAAGTAACGAACACCAAGTTCCCTTAAGCTGCTACATACCACTGTTTTTCTGGTTTGGAAGGCCGACGAGCTCCTATGTAGACTTCGGTGGACGCTACATGGAGTGACTAAACACAAGAGCCTCTACAAGAGGACCTCGGCTCGAGCTGTCACTCGTTGATAATACCCGTTTGGTATTCTGACACAAGGTCGCCTGAGAGGGCCAAACTTCGGCTTGGTCGATTGCTATACCTGGCTATATGACTTTAACGTATGATCTAGTATGATCGGAAGTTGGCATACCCTGTGATATATGAACGGTGGTTATTGTATGGTAATGATGGTGTGTGCATGGTTGTCTTATTGTCTTGGCTTCATCTGGAAACCAGAGCACGTGTCTCAGTTTCAGGAGGGTGTGACGTTTGAATATGCGAATGGCGTGATTGAATTGTAGGTAGTGGCACCTAGAATAAATGAATATGTGTGTTGAATGGCAGAGTTAAAATAATTAATTGATGTCCGTCTTAAGAATCGAACGATCGTTGGGCGTTCCAGGTCCACATGCAAGTCTTTCTGTACGTACCACAGCGCGCTCTTTGCCCTTCTCATGAACCTATTCTATACGGCAAGGAGTCTGTGAATGACGTTAGGATTAGCTTGCCTGAAGCGTGGGCTTGTATGTGAGCGCACTTCTGATTACAGCTTTATAGAGTGTCACTTTTATCGACAGTTACATTTTACTACCGCCGTTTAATAATGGATAGAGGCCGAGCACGAATTCCGCCTTTTTTCGCGCGCTTTCGACGTGAGCTTTGAAGTTGAGTTTTGATATCTTAGACGATACCTAGATAACGGTCTTGGGTCGCCTATGTTACTGAATTGTCTATGAATATTATCGGTACTGGTAGAGGGCAGCAATTGTGCTTTGAAAAACGCATGTGTTAATATCATCATCCATTATCGCAACCATCATCCTAGTATGTTGGCTGCGGTCTGGAGGCGTTTAGTGAAGACAACAGTAGCGATACCAAAAGTATAAATCCAGGTGTCGTCTGTAAACAGGGCGACCTTTACATCCTTGATACCAGCGATGTCAATGGAGTAGAGCGTGTCTAGAACCGGCCCGAGATTCGATCCTTAGCACAGCAGCCCGAACCGAACGTGAGCGGGAGCTGATTCCCCCGACGTTATACTGAAACCTTCGTTCGCTCGGTTACAATAAACAAGTCCACTATGCTAGACCACGTCGAAAAAGGTGGCTTCGTCAATACATTCAAGCGTCGACTGAAGGGGTCATTGGATTATCTACATATAAATAATACTTAAGTCTTAAGTCGCTTGGTGAGTATGTGCTGCAATACGGTGCATTTGATGCGTGGTCGGTAATTTTTTAGCCTCTGTCTCCTAGTACGGGCTAGGATTAATTTTTTGTTAAAGTCTTTACGAGACTAATGGGCTAATGTGGAGTGGGATTGGTTGCGGTTTTAAAGTACTTTGGGGACCCTGTGTCTTCCGTAAATTTCCATTTTAGGAAAAAAATCTCTAAGTCAAGTAAAACAAGAATTAGAATCTAGATTATGTCGGTCGGGAGGAGTTTGGCCACCTTATTGGTTATGCCATCGGAGCCCGGTGTATGTATTTTGATGCAGTAAAAAGATCTAAAAATATTAACAAATATTCGACAAACATGGCCACAATAGTAATTCAGTAAATTAAAATACAATGTCATGTGAATGTCGTTTCTTATGTTAAAACTAATGATGATAAATTGGATTTTCTTTTAACTAAGAGACCGAAACATAACTAAAAATGAAAATTGTTTTGAAATTGATGTCATTAAAATATGCACTAAACGGAACGTTGGAAACTGACGTTTGAACATGGTTTGGTTACGGATGTTGTCAAAACTAGGTATGTACGATAGGACTAAATTATCGATACTTATACTCCATACAGTATCGGACATAAAATATCGATACACGATCAAGTTTTGTAATGATTCCTAAAAATATTATTTTTACTGTGTCTTTGCTTGCTAGACAATTTCTGTATGCAGTGTCTGCTACGCACGCTTAAAAATATAGCCTCTAGCAATATACAGAGTTACTGACAATATTTAAACCAAATTATTTGAAATTTTATCGGCTTTTATGGCGACCAGTCGTCGCTTTTGACCAACTGCAAGTAGTTTGTGATATAACCAAAAATCTTAATCTTTGTTGGCGGTTTCTTCTTTAGATCCACTGGTAGTACTAGCAGTATTGAATTATCTTCCTTTACATTGTTTTTTTTATCACCTTTTGACATGCATTTAAACCTTATGAACTATAAAAAAACTAAAATTAGAATGCGTTTAAATGTAATTATAAATACCACTAGTCATGACCGCTAACTACCCGATACTTGGTTTTATAATATCGATATAAAAAGTTGTTGTTATCGGTAAAAAAAAGTATCCACTAAATACTAATACTTACTCCTGTCGATTCATCCCATCCCTAGTAAACAAGCAAAGGTATCTTTATGCGTATACAAAATAATGCCATCAGAATATCCAAAATGCTTTATAACCGTAGGTACTACGCGTTTCGATCAACTAACAGAATATATAACATCAACGCCTATACTTCGCGCGTTAAAACAAATCGGATGCAAACAAATAACCTTTCAAATAGGAAACAGCAACTATGAACCAGGTGAATACGACAAAGAAGGCATTAAACTAAAACTATACAGATTCAAAGATTCTATTAAGGAAGACATTGAACAAGCAGATTTAGTAATTAGTCACGCAGGCGCTGGAAGCTGTTTGGAAGCTTTAGACGCTAATAAACCTCTTCTTGTGGTTATCAACGAGGAACTTATGGATAACCACCAAGTGGAACTAGCAGAGCAATTGCAAATTGACGGTCATTTGTATTATTGCACATGTGATACTTTAGAAAACACTTTAAGTGTGGTTGATTTCAGTATGCTGTTTCCTTTTCCTAAACCTGATCCAACCTTATTTGTTAAATATTTAGAAGAAACTTTAAGAGCGAAATCTTCATAAATTTATGAAGATTTCACTTTCAAATTTTAGTGTACATTATCTATATATAAATAATACATAAGTTATGATTTACTTGAATTGAAAGAACTCCAAATATAAATTACTAGACACAGCTTGTGCTAAAAATTTAATTTATTAATGACATCTTCATCATGAGGTTTAGATTTGACATACAGCTTACCAGTAGCTTTAAAGACCATAAAGTAAGTGACTTGAAATTTACCCCTGATGCCTTATTGTTATACTACATAACACTTTCTGAGACCTCTTGAAATCTCTTGAAAGCTCTTTGAAACCTTTGTGCCATTATTGAAATATCTTAATAGTGATTGTGACATCTTGTAAAACTTGCCCATATTGCCGTTTCATATCTTGCTACATTAAGTGATCCCCCATTCAGAACAAACATGTTTTAGATACAACCGCCCAGAACAAGCATATCTCTTACTTTAAGTACACCTATATTTCAACATAATTTTCATTACCTAATGCTTTTGTCTCACATGCAGGTATATATTTGTAGTCACACTGATACTCTAATTTTACACCACCCAACCCAATGTATAAAACTATCATTATATCAGCCAATCAACACCTACTGCAAGGCTTCACCCAAATATTACCATAATAACTGGTTCTGCTTGCACCAAGCAACTTTCAACAACCTTAACTGTGTCATATGACCCCCCTAGTGGCGGCCTAACCATGCTGTGTCTAAAGGCTTGTGATTGACACTCGAGAACTTTTCAGCCCCCGATGGCTGTTAATTACACAAACTATGTGCTGAATGCTGTCACTGTATACTAGCATTTCTTTGAGCTATATTAATGATTTTAGTACTTCTGATTTGTTTTGCAGACAATGTCCAAGCATATAGCCTTTTCGTTGCTGTCTTAAATTATTGTACCTTATCAGCATATTTTCTTCATACATTTACCTAAAATAAAATTGTTCTTCAAGCAACAAGCAATTTAAATATGTATATAATGTATGTAAACAATTACTTTTAAGTAAAAAATATATTTTTATATGTCTATATTTGTCCAAATAAAAAGCAAAATTCAAAAACATTCTGTGGTTATTTTATTGAAAAAATACAGATCATTTACAAAAAATCCACAAATCACAAAACTACTTTTAAATTATTTTTATTTTCTTCAGGGTTTTATATTACAATACGTGAATAATAGCACAACATAAAACTATTATATTTAAACTAATTTCTTTGCTTCAAAGAAGCTCTTGAGGTGCTTCATCTGCCAAAAGCCAATGCCCATAAGAACACCTGTCTGCAAAAGACTCCACCACACAACTCGTTGGTTTGTGCTTTCTGATGTCTGCCTGAATCTCTCTTCCCTTTGCTGAAAAAATATATTACTAATGTTACAATTATCTATACAACATAAATAAATGAAATTGGAGTGTCTGTTTGTTTGTAATATTAAAATAACCACTTTTTACTCCATGTTTATGAATAAATATACAGAACATATACCAAAAATAATTTTTTTAATTTTTTTTAATCTGTTCCAACTTATCACTGAAGTGGTAGGTACCTAAAGTAATAAGGAGTAAATTTGTGATTAAACTACTTTTAATCTAGAAAAGTCTATTAATAAAGTAATATTCCACATTGACAAAGTTGCTAAACAGGTAGTATACAACAATATGAGATATATTCAACATATAGATAATTTAGAGTTTTCACTGATTATATATATCTAATTTTCAATTGGTTTTATTGTGTTTTGTTGATACTCATGTCTCTCTCTTATGCCAACAAGTTTGGTCATTATTAATGTTCAGTTAATTTTTATAACAGCTGTTTTAGTTAGAACATGTTTGTTCTATATTTGAAGCATCTAAAAAATTGTTGGTTTAAAAAAATGGTTCACAAAATAGGTATCAAATTTCATGTCAAAATGAATATAGACTAAAACATATGGCAAAGCTACCTAGAGCCAAATCAGCACTTATTGATGCTACAAAATGATCTAGAATTTGTGAATATTGAAGAGCTACACCTTGTAACCTGCATGCCTATTTACTTAATGATATTTTAGTGGAGTTTCTGGAAACTGAATAAGTGTCCAGTAAATAAAAAAATAATAAATCTACTTATAATTCCCCACAAAACATGTCCACAGAGAAATTAAATATTGATGTAGAAGCTTTAAAGGAGTTGGTGAATGAGTATAATACTTATTCGTGAGCAAAAAGCTTTAACACTAAAATATGTTTTTACAATTGAAACTATTGATTTTCGGATAGCAAATTAGCTACATATTCCTTCTTTAAAGCAGTTAGACCTACAACAAAACACCCTGTATGATGAAATAAACAATAATATAACTACGCAAAATATGAGCTTTGACATGGAGTTATTGGTATAGCAATATATGCCCATCTTACCCGTTGATAGCTTTGTTCTTTGGTGATCTGGTGCACCTGGTCAAGCAACTGCCTAATCCTAAGTTGGAGCTCTGTCAATTTGTCCTTTTTAGCCACACTAGCGTAATCTATTGCATGTTCACCAACTTGAATGTCAAGATGCACCTGAAATACATTCAGTTATTAATATAACCAACAAATGGGATAAAGGTTAAAATATTGTAAAATTGTTTAAAAGTTATTCTAATACTTGAAAGATATCTTAATGCACAAAGGTCATATACCAGGTGTGACCAAACTGTGGCTCTTTGAATAATTATTTTTGGCTTCAACTGATTGTTGAATTATTTCAATATTTAAATCTATATAACGTCGGTCAGTTCCTAGGAAATCGAAAAAAATTACTGGTGTGAATAATAAATATTATAATTCCACCATAAAATTAGTGAAATCGAAATACCAATCGTAATTAATTAATGGCATCTTAAGTATTAATGGGAGTGCTATTATATATGTATGTCTGTTATATCTAATTTCGATACACATAATTCGTACTTTTGGGATACAATTTTTGTTAAAAAATATTCGTTAAAGTGTAAAATTGTGGCTCACGAAAAACTTCAAATATCAAAAAATGGCTTGAATAATGAAAGTTTGGCTACTCCTGTCATATACTATTGTTTAAAAATATTACAAGTTATTAACATGATTTTTGAACATTTATAAAAATAAAAATATTTTCTAAAAAAATTCTAAATTTAAATTAGCATAAAAATTTGAATTATACCAAGCAACCTCTACTAAAAAACATATTTTCTGGTCAGCTAATTCAATTCCAAAAATATCCAAAATAATAAATTTGCTAATAATACTTAAAATATAACATATTCATTATCAGTAATATCTTATTATTTTTAACTTGTACCACATTACAATACTCAAATTTCCAATTACATTTGTTTAAACAAGTGTAGCACAATTGTAAGAAAAACAGCACACAGTTTTTACATTTCAGCTTCTTTAACTTCAATAGACTCATTTCATATATTACACTATTTTATACTTTTATTGCTGGGCTGAGTTAAAACCACAAAATGTCTCAGTAACTCAATAATTTGTGTCTCTAGTTATTAATACAGTACCCAGCAATAAATATTGCACCACCACCTTACAGAAAAATTGGTGTATTTTATACAAAGAATAAAAATAAATATTAAAAGAACAAAATGACATTGTTTTAACAGCTCCTAATAGATACCGGATTGTTACTATTTTGTGTGACACTCTATGAAACCAAAATTAGCTGATTGTCTCTTTCCAAGGGTTGATGCACAATATTTATTGCCAGGTATTGTAAAAACTATTTGTTTACATGCATGATGGCAAAATATGACATAGTACATTGTAGTTAATAGAAAAGAGCACTATGTTATGTAAATTATACTAGCATAGCTATTGAAAATGCACCCATGTAAAGACATGAAAGAGATCTTAGTTAACTGCCTTTTGAATATATCAAAGGCTACTTTAGATATTCAATAAATACTACACAATAACATGTACATAAGAATTGTTTTCTTTTCTTTTTTTTTCTGTATGCATTATAAATAAAGAAAATTTCTGTGATCTTGCAACAACTAGGTTGAGATAGGTAGCATGCAAGCTAAAGACTTAAGATTTATCTATCTTTGCAAAAGATGTAATCACTCTCTAGCTTGCATTTGTTTCAATTATATCTCTGTAATTTTATACATAAGAGTCCATTTTCATGGTAAGTTACGGCTCATTCAGAATTATAAAGAAGAGGGTTTATAGAGCAATTCACACATAAATGAGAAAGATGGATAGCTATTGCATGTTCGAATTAAAAAACTACAAATTTTCGGAATGAAAAGATGACATGGGCAGGTGTTTAGCTTTTTTGAACCTAAAAGAAGCAAGTTATGTATTTTTCTTATGTATTTATTTAGTTTAACACTCCTGAGCCTGTCAAGTATGAAGGAATTATTAGGTTTAATTGATTCCATTATTTCTATTTCACATGTTTTATTTTGCCTGAGTTCTAAGTATGAGCTAAAAGAGCTGAAGATGTCTCTAACCCGTACCGAGCTAAGTAAATTAAAGACAAAGGAGTGATATATACCCCAAGATCTAAAAGATATAAATGACTTTTTGCTTGTCAGGGATACATGTTGCCTATATCCTAACTATGTTATGTGATGTAGAAAAATAACCAGTATGATTATACTTACTCTTAACTGTGATCCACTGAACCAAGATGTACTGTTAGAGTACATACAGATTACATGTTCACCTGGAGTAGTGGAGGTGAAGGAGTACATTCCCTCTGACGAGTACACGCGAGACAGCACTATCTTGTCATTAGGATCTCGTACTTCCACATGCATACCAATACCAGGAGTGGAAGGCATAAAACCTCCAGATCGTGGATCATACAGTTCCACTTTGTAATTTACTAAAAGTAAAAAAAATTGCATATGAATGTTATTGAAAATTTTCTTCCATCCAAAAAATTGTATTAATTGCGCCGGTAAAAATTTCTAAATATCGAACAAATATATATATCCAGTTAAAAAATAATGGTAAAACGTAAAAGCAAATATATATTATATATCTAATTTTAGCCTCATTAACGAACAAAGTAAAAATAAAACAAATTTTGGATGCGATGAAAAGGTGTTACCTATAACGGTAGTATCATCTGGGATTTCTTCTATGAAACATTTTCTTTCACCCTCTGCTATATGAAAATATAAAGCTGAGGCCACATCTAATAGTAGAATCAGGAGTACCGAAGAAGATAATTTAATAATCATGATGTTTTTGTGCTCACAATAAGGACATCGGCAAATATCGAGAATATGACATGACACACGTCATCCAATGCTACATTTTCAGATAACGTTCCTTGTTTCGTATATCATTTTCTTTCACTTCAACAAAATACACGGTAATGAAATAGACAAAAATAATACAATAATGGATACTAATGTTTTTCAAGATATATAAGTTTACGATTTACTTAATTTCAATCAATCTTTTTAAATTTACTTTTAAAATTACTTTTTTCCAAATTAAACACCTTATGATGACGTAGTTTATGACAAACGATAGTTGTCAATCAAGAAAAATGTTCGTATGTGATATGTGTACAAGTACAGGACCTTAAAACCGTAGGCTGTATTAAGTAATATTGAGTGTTACTTATTAAGTTAAACTTAAATAAATAGCTATGGATCCTTTTATTATTGCAGCTATAATAAGCGGTCTAGTCATCCTTGTTTTATCCATAGCATTTTTACGTGTAACTCAGGTAAAGTCACAACGTAAGTATTAATTTTGTGATATTTTGAAAATCGATGGCAAGTTTCATTCGTCGTTTTATCTTTATTATTCAAAGTTTTCACCAGTCTCGTAGTAAAATCATTGTTATTCGTAGCTCGTGCGAGGCCAGCTGCCGTAGCACAGCGAGATGGTGGTCCCGGAAGGGTGCAAGCTGTTAGAAATCAGAGAGCACGGATGAGAGCCAATGGTAAGTTCTTTTCAAATATCTCTTCACTTTCTCTCATTAGTTTCAATTGTTCTTAGTTTACTGGATAAGCTATGTTTACGTTCCTTTTGAGAATTTCCTTTACAACTTTCTTAGGTATATGGTCAGAAACCGTATGTAGCATGGGGTTAACTCAGTTCCACTTGCACTCCATGATCTGTTTGTGTACTTGTGATATTGGTCTAAGTGGTATAATAGATTTAATAAGGCCAGAAAGTTTAATTTAATATGTTAGTATAATTTAGTTAATACATTGTTAAACTTAGTATACTTTCCTCTACTATATTTAATAGTACCATAACCTAAGAATAATACACTGACATTGTTTGCATTTTCAAATAATGAAATTAATTAGTACAAAACTTTGTATTAATTTATTCCAATATATTCCAGTCTTATTAGTTCTAATTAATCAAATAAAAACACTAAAGCAGACATTGTGTAACAGATAATATATATATTTTAATCATCATTTATCCTAGTAATGTCATAGTTTTACATTGTACAATATTTATTTTTAGGTTTTTCCAACTAATTATTAAAATCGCAGACACTTGTATTATATTATATGATTATTTTGAACGACAGCAATGGAAGTTATTGACATGTCATACACATTTGTATTACTTTTAATAAGAAAAATAAACATAAAGGCCATTTTATTTATCTCATACATTTGTTTCAGCTGCCCGTCATCAAGCTGCATTAATTGAAGAAGAACCAGCGGCCATAGAGGAAGCTGAAGAAGATAATATTCCAGAAGCTCCGAAAGTTGAGCTTACCGACAAAATGGGTGCTAAGGTAATTTAATGTATTTTTATGCCTTATACATAAGAGAGATGGTATACATTGGGAATTCTTGAACTTTTTTCTCATTGATTACTTTCAAAATTTAGCTGGTTCCAGTAAAACCCCTTGAAGCTACACTTCTACCGTATGTCCGAAAGTCAACAAAAAAGTGAAGATTAGATGGAATATTCAAGATTTTATAAGTAACTGTCACTGAGCTTGTTAAGATACAACATTTTATAATAATAGTTGGAGTTAGGCTAACTTTTACTTTTACTTCTTCACTATTAAATGCAAAAAAATTTTCGTCTACCTACTGCTTTCAAATTGTAAACTCCGAATATTTTGTCAAACCTACATAGATCTACTTCCACTCTCATATCGAATTTTGGACTATTGGAACTAAGGGTATAAATAATATATTTACCATAGCCTAAATTACTATACATTAGTTTATTCATTTTTATGCATAAGTTATAACAAACTTAGATTTGCAATCTACAGCTGTCATCTACAGGACGGTAAATTGATTCTGTAAACACATGTATTATATTTCCTTATTATTTTCAAGTACTGAAAATTTCTTATTTGAATTATAATTAAATTTTTTTAATTTTAGAATCTTTTATTGCTTTTGTACAGAAACGGGCAAAAGTAGAAGCTAAAATGGAAAAGAAGAAAGCAAGAGAAGCCGAAGAGCAGATGCGAGAAATCAAAAAGAAGAGAGACGAAGAGATGGAAGAAGAAATGAAGAAATTAGAGGAAAAAAGAGAAGTAAGCAATGAAAAATCAGCATTGTGATTATAAAAAAGAGTCTTTAATTGAATAAGTTTGAAATCATGCCTCTATTGGGTGTGTCCCAAGTTCTCAGAGAGACATGATTTTTACTTATCAATACTAGCATTTGACGTGTTTCTCATCATGTTTTTCTTTGTTATTTTTAATCTGTGGTAATAAAATCCATTCACAAGTACCCTCACATATATAATGAAAAATTTATAAGATAAAATTACATACAGAAAATGAAATTTACCCTGTAGCTTGAAACCTTTTGGTACCCGAGGTAGGGTCATTGTAACAAATTACAGATAATTAAGGATAAATTTATTTTGTTAGAATCAAACCTGTACAAGTTAAAAAAACAAAAGCCTCAACTTTTTTGTTAATTGTATAGTAAAACAACTACAGGTAACATTGACCATTCCTGAAAAAGGTAGGTTATTGGTTATTAGTGTAAAAGCTATTAGTCTCCATTCATCAAAAAACAATTATCTATTCTGCTGAGATTTCTGGGTAAGGCAATTTCTACTATAGATATTTTTATAATAGTGTGATGCAAATGACATAATTGTACTACTCAAAGTTCAGTTGGAAGTGGCTTATCTCAATGATGTCTATCTTGTCAAGAGACTTCCTATCCTATCCTGCGGTTGCTAGATTGTGTTCATCACAAAACAAAATATTTTTTTACTGTATAACAACTCAGTGGTCATTTACCATAATCCATTAATTGTCAATCAAGGAAGAAGAGCGTGAAGCTGAAGAAGCTGCACGCAAAGCAGAAGAAGAACGTAAGAAACGCGAGCAAGAGGAATATGAAGCTATGAAAGCTGCCTTCACAGTGGAAGGAGAAGGATTTGACGAAAATGAGGAACAGGATAAGGAAAACTTGTTAAAGGACTTCATTGACTATATTAAGGTAGACTATGTAGATATTAATTTTACAAGGTACCATGGCTCAAGCACTAAGTACACTGCATGCAACTAACACCACTGCAACTACATTATATGGAATCTTGTTTGTTTGTTTGACTATATAATACAAAGTTGATTTTCATAAATCAACACTTCAGCTGAAGGTAAATTTACATATGTATTTAAAATATTGGGCATTATCTTACATATATGGAGCTTAACTGTGAGATTGAATCAAAAATGTAGAAATCCGCAGAAAAACCAAGGTCAATGACATAGCTCGAAGAATTTAATTTCTGAAGTAGATGTAGGCAGGACACATTGCTTGTGCAACCGATAGACGTTTCTGGCCCAAAGGTTCTCAAGGGCTTATCCACTTTACGTCTCAAGAGCCTGTAGTCGCAGCTTGAGTAGGTCCCTCATCAAGTAGACCAACAACCAAGATGCATGCATGAACATTTCTTTGGATATTATTTATGTCTTGTTATTTGATAAATAATAAACTTTTCTGTCATTCACAGGAACAAAAAGTTGTATTACTCGAAGATTTAGCTGCCCATTTTAGACTGAAGACACAAGCAGCTATTGACAGAATAACAGATCTTCAGGCTTCTGGTGAACTGACAGGAGTAATAGACGACAGGGGAAAGTTTATTTATATATCCCAAAAGGAATTGGAAGATGTTGCCAAATTCATCAAACAGAGGGGCAGAGTCTCTATTACTGATTTGGCCGAGTCAAGCAATGATTTGATTAATTTAAATCCAGTACCCGTTTTATGAATGTCAGTGCTCTCTTATTCAATTTGTTAAGTAGTTACAAAAGGTTAAGTATGTCATTAATATATATTTTTGGTTTAACAAAATTATAACATTGTTTTATTTACATTTATACCTTGTGAAAATTTATATTCTACATTCATTTCTGGAATATGAAATGTAATCTACAAGATACAGGGCAATTAGTTATAGGTGTAAAAGACTTAAAGGTCTTACAACTATTTCCAATCATCCTGCATAAGTCACTGTATAGATCACTGTGAAACAAGTTACATTTTTTTGCATTGCAATGCAACAGACATAACTTCTAGCAGTACAATGTCTGCAGGGACGAGTAGTAAACAATAATTAATTTTAATATGAAGTAATCCGAATTTCGAAAACCCTTTTTTGTTCACTGGTGACAATGCAATGGGAGAATCTAACCTTGAAAATCTAACTTGAAGCACCATTATTTAAAGAACTAGTTGATGTGAAATAAGTTGGCTTAAATGAGCCTTTGGCTTTTCTACAAACAATACATAATTCAGAAAACTGTATCAACTATGATGTCAGTTGAGTATAATATTGTCGTGTTATATGTCTCAAACCAAATTTACATAACACAGCAAATGTTATATTTATCACCCCAGTTTCATCACATCTACCATCTACCACACAGTTCAAATAGATATTTTTTTAGAAGAAACCAAAAAACTTAAATTTGATCCAAATACTTTTTTGTCTCCCCATTTATTGCAAGAATTCATACTAAGTTTTAAACTGGTGACAATAGATTAATAAAGAATTGGACTTAATAGAGAACATTCTTTTCAGGAACTCTCATAGAAAGAAGTTAATTAATCCTTAGAAATATTCAACTTCCTTCAGAAGTGCCACTTAATACTAAAGATAGATGTACTTCTTTTAAACAATAAAAGGGTTTATTTAATTTGTACAGTCCATGCATATATATATAAATGATTTCCTCATCACGAGGTTAATATAGATATTAATTGATATAAGCTCAACCCAATTTTTTTTTAAAAAATGTATTAGTGTAATCAAATCCGGAACATTCTCAAAAATTACATTTAAGGACCATACAATAAAAGAATTTTACCTTAAAGAATCATGTTTACTCAGTATTATTATTTGTTACAAATTATATTTATCCATTAACAAAAATTTATTACAAAAATGTTAAATGTAAGTAATTTTTATTATTACTTCCAAGGCGGAAACATGTCTGAGTTATTGTAGAAATCTTTCCTTTATGGGTTAATATTTTCAGACTTAAATTGCCTACATTATTGCAAATTTCTTCAGGAAACATTCAATGTGTTTTTTGGTGTATTAATTATAATTTAACATTGAGAATTCATTAACTTATAGATTAGGAGAAAATTCAATTATTCATCCAATTCATATCCAAACATATCTTTTCCCTTCTCAACTAATATAATACTAGACTCCCTAATCCTGTCCAAGACCTCTATTAGTTTGGACTTGGTGAACACTTTATACAGGCATCTGTTTTCTCCAGCAATTAAATCACTTAATTTGACTGCTTCTTTGTGACAGTCAATGTTATCTTCACTCTGCAAAATCTTTAATAACAGTATAACAACTTCTGGAATACATAAACGCCTCAATGTCTCCAATTGTTTGTTCCTTTCCTGCTTTTCATCTTCTGTAAAGTTTTTAGATGATGAATTATCATTATCATCCTGAAGCCAACCACCGGGAAATAACATGACATTGTACAACAAATTCTTTGCATGGAGTGATTGATGATGCACTGCATTCCTCCAGCGCAATTTTTGTTGCTCAACAGCAGCTGTCCTTTGTTCATGGTGAACTTTGTCAGAGAAGGAAGCCTCACTTGGTAAAGGTTCCACATCTTTAGGCTGGCCACTTATAAAATGTCTGTACCATGTAGCAAAACCCTCAATAGCTTCCAAATAAGCTTTCAAACACAGGTGCTCTCGTAATTCAGAGGAATCTGATGAAACCTTGTTTACAAAATTGGGGAATAACTCAATTACATTAGCAACACATGCTAATGCAGCATCTGTGTTGCCAATGAAAATAAAGGTTCTTACCATGGCATTACTTAACCAAAGTGCTTCTACCACTTGATTGTCCATTAAAGACAGCCATTCTAAAGAAGATATCACTTTTTGAATCAATGTTTTATCCTTTTCAACTAGAGCAGTTTGAGTTAATGATAGTTCAATGTTGCCATAACCTTGCTGTATATCGGCTATGGCTTTTTTTATGGCCACATGAGCGGATGCAGCAACATTAATGCCTGCACTGATACCTGCTTTCACTACACCTTTCCTGAAATCACTCTTGTGTATCCTATCCATTAAGTCTGCATATAAAGCTACTTGCCTAGGCCTTGGCACTGTTGATGTATAGTAAGCAATAAGCTCTGGGCATTCCACAGACCCATCCATAAGTGTATCAACCAACTGTGTGATATATTTCTCCAAGATTTTGTCTCCTATATCATGATGTGGATCTTTTCCCATCAACCGTAACACTAGAATCAAATGAGCTAGGAACCTTATGAATCTTTCATCAGTTACCTCTAGCCAATTCAATGAGTCTTGCATAATAGATCTTATGTTGCCTAACATGAGATGTCTTTGACAGGTTTGATAACTTGATTCCCTTTTACCATCCATTAGGGATTTTACAGCACTGAAGATATTCTGCAATGATATTTCTTCAACTTGTAGCTCTGTTTGCAGTAAATCAAGAACATCTGATGGTGTAGTGTTTGCTTCAACTGTAGCATGATGTTCGTGAAGGAATTTATCAACTCTTGCTTCGATCTGTACTCTTAGGTGTGCCCAAAGTAAGTCCTCCCAATTACCTTGACAAGCGGAAATAGCACTTGGTAGATACCCACACAGGACACCTATCGTTGCTCTGTAATATATATTTTCAGACACATTGTTTGCAATACCTAAAGAGCACCACTTCCAAAGATCTCTTGATGGATTACCTGATATTTCTAAAGTGGAATTGTCTTTTGGTAAATAATGAAGCAATTTCCATCCTTGTAGCGCAGCACCCCTCCAAGCTTGGCCTGCATTTATACACAATGAAATTGCATCTTGAAACTTTCCACATCGGACTTCTGTGAAAATTCTCTTACAAAGATCATTATCATCCTTCTGATCATCAGTATGTATTGTTTTCTTTTGTCTCCTAGGCGCATCAGGATCCATACAAGTGATCATGGATTTATTTTTCTCTTTATTAAATAAACTAGTTCCGATAAGTAGCTCGTGAAGTGTATTACCCCAGTGAATATTATTTCCTATTACTGGTGCAGATGTTTTAGTCGCTTCTTCTTGGTACGATGCGGTAGCTTCTAACCAATCCACCAATAACTGCATAAGTCGTAATTCTGAATCGGTTTGAAAAAGAGCATCTACTAACTCTTGCTGCGACAAGGTTACCTCTGTAATCAAGCCATCAAAAGATTCCGGATGCTCGGCTAACGAATCGGCATACAAACAATACAAAAGTTTCCACGTATTTGCTTCTTCAGCGAGCCAGTAGTTCTGTGCGTTGTATCTGTTCCATGGTTCAACTAATTCCAAAGAATCACAGCAGACTTGAGCTAACCTCTGTAATGTTCCCAAGACATCGCTCGGACGACTCGACTGTATTATTTCAAAAAAAGCCTCGCTTAAGCCATCACCAGCGTTTCCAGTGTTCACGATAACAGAAGATTCATCTAAAATTTGTCGCAAACTGGTGTCATTTAAATTTTTAAAAACGGACGTTTCATTTAATATAGGCGTAAGGTTTAAGGTATCTTCTCTTGGTAACAAATGTTTTGCACGTTTGTTTTTTAATGGTGTAAATTGCGTTGAATGCAACTGAAAGCTACTATCATAACTCATTTTAAAGCAATTTTTATAATAAATTGAACTAACAACGAAACAGAAACATTGCCGCCAGAATAACACAGATGACAAAAACGTTAAGAGTCTAGTAAAGAAAGATTACCATATACAAGATAAAATTATTAAGGCATGCACTAGCCGGCGTTTTTTAATAAGCTTGATATTTCTTACAATTATCATTTTAAATATTTTTAAAAACTTTCATATAATTTAATATATATTAGGATGTATTTTACGAAATACGCTCTGCAATAAACTTTAATATTAATTTAATTCAGCTGCTTTAAGGAAGTATTTCTTAATTTTATTTAATTTGGCTATCTATTAATTTATGCTTAAATTAAAGTTAGTATTTACCACAAAAAAATATCATTTATTCTTTAGAACATTTATTTAATAACACTGAGAAACGTAAGTTTTGAAAGAAACGCTTGTTAGAACAAAAAGGAAAATATTATTGCATTATATTATTTCATGAAATTAGGATAGTTAATAATAATTATTATTAACAAATTTATCATATTAATGGGAATGAGAATAAATACATCTTACACAAAATATATTTTTTACGATTATAATAACTTGCTCAACATTTGCTAGTTACAACATTTTAACTTAGGGTACGAGTTCATAACAATTTACTATAACAACTATAATTTTATCCTTAAAATAATTAAATCAATGTAACTTTGTTTACTAATAACAATATATAATTAACGGAGATAATTATACGCCGCATGCTACCGTACCGCATCCTTACTTCAATCTTCCTTTCCCTCCCTACGTAGTCGTTGCGTGCAAAGGTAATAATTTGTAAAAATAAATAATATATATTTAATGCATATATCATTTAATATTAAGTTTTATGTTTTATATTTAATTATTATTTGTTATTTTTAATAAACATACTATGTGCATTTTTATAATTCTGCAATAGTATTTTAATCTCTATCATGAAGTATCTTGAAACTTGTGATATTAGAAATAACTTTTTATTTTATTTTCAGATATTCACTTCATTTGCTTAAAATTAAGTTATCAGTAATTAAATACGTTATTCAGGACATGACAGAAGTATATTTTATAATTAGTTCAACTTTGCCTGTAACTCTTGTTTTGAAATAATTATTAATTTTGTCAATTAAAGTAATATTCTACAGTGATATCTCTGCAGTTCCAGTAAGCTATTAATTGAATTATTTTTTTAATACTCTCGTATATTATTTGAATATGCATATAGATATACATCTTGTAAAACATTTTGTACACATACAGTTATTATGATATTGCTTTTATACAATATTATTAATCACTTATGCAATTAGCTTTATTTCCTCTATTTTAATGTTACTTGCTCCATTTTCAGATAAAATATAAGAATCTTATTAGGAGATGATAGTAAAGTGTTAAATACAAATTTTAACTGAATTTCAAGATGTGTATACAAATCAGTTGAGCTTAAAAATTCTTTTTAATATTTATAATATAATTTGTGTAATTATATTAATGTACATTAAAGTTTAAGAGGTAATGCATCTGCATAATTAATCGGATATCAATATTGCAATCACTTCAATATTAATCATTTCAATATTAATTATAACTGGTTTATAACCAAATAATCACATATCAAATAAATTAACTGCATTGATATCCCTCAAAGGAATAAATAATATTATATCTTAAAACCTTCATAAAAGTTTATCTTATCTTATGTTTTGTTACTAAATTTCATCTTATATTTTGCGCAAAAGGCTTAACAGGAAACAAAAAAGAAAAGGAACCTTAAAAGAACTGACATTATATTTTAATGAATATTAGTAATTTTATAATAACTTTTAATCATTCATCAATTCAAGGAGCAGTCAATAGTATTCTTTTATATGAACAGTGATAACATAACATGAAGAGATTTTAATATTTAACTGAAAGATAAAAGAGACTTAAAGATTTCTGTACATGATCTTCATATAGTACAATGATTTTAAACCTGAATAATTTCTCATATATTTGTACACATTTAGTCATATATTTATGTTTAGTATAGTTTTGTACTTTGCAATATATCATTTGTAAAAATTATAGGAGTGTGCAGTAGGGGATAAAATATGAAAAATGTTATGGACTTCAACACCAATGCATCATACAATGGTAAGAATTTTTAATTTTATATTAATAAGTAATTAAATAGAATATGGACAAGAATTTTAATCAGAAATGATGCTTTATTTACAAAATACACTATGGCAAATGATGATATTTGGATAATAATATTAATGGAATACAATAGGATAAATAGCTAAACATTACAATAGGGTTTAAACTTAAAACCAAATTCACATTTTCTATCAAATATTTTAGTAAAATATTATTGATATTTTTTCTTTTTGGGTAGTATATCTTAATTCTATGTACTATTTAGTCAGTTAATTGTCTTCTGTTCTAACTATTACTAGTCTAGATATATGTAAATATTAGTTATCTTGAAACCTAACTTATGTGCTTTACAATCATTATTAGTCATAGTAGTTGCTAAAATTTTAATTTTATTGTTATGGTTAATCATTTAATGTTCATTTTGAAGCATATTTTATTAATTCCTGTTTTTAATCCTCAAAGTGCAATTAAATGTGACGTTTAAGTATTGCGTAAAACGTGACGCAATGCGAGCGTTTACGGAGTATAGCAAGAAAGATTTGCAGAACAAAAATTATACTACGAAATAAATTCACAGTGATAAATTTCATTGTTAGGTATATAATAATGTATTTATATTAAATTTAAAACAATTTATAAAATAATTCTATTTTCGTAAACGCACCGGAAGTAAAAGTCATACGAAATTTTTTTTTGTGTTCAAACTTCAGATCTGATTAATCAAATTTATTGACTACACTAAAAACATACTTTTAAATTATTTTTTGAATTATGAACAAAAAATTCGTCATGTCTTATATAACACGAAAGATTTCGTCATAATTTCATTTATAAAAGAGCCATTGTTGAGCAATAGCGTGGCGGTAAAGAAAATGCTATCATTTGAGCGATTCGTTTTTTCGAATTTTAATTTTGAACTATTGAACAAATATAACTTAACCTATTTAATTTCTTAACCTTTTTTCATTGAGGTTACGCTGAGTTGTTGTACGGCATAATATTTAGGGTCATTTTATTGTTACACATTTGACTTTACCGCGCAAGTACCAATTCATGACATGTTAGCCATCTCTTTTTCACAACGTATTCGCAGCTTCTAGTGTTTGGTGCGGTCTACGTTTGCTCGCTAAAATAAATTGCCTATTTGAATTGTGTTTCGAGGATTATATCCGCCATTATTATCTCGAACCACCCGTTGTCATTGTTTAAGTGATTAATATTTAACATGTATCCATTAAGTGCAATTTATTTACCGCGACGCATCATTGGCTTCCCCTAAAAGTGTTTTTAGCAGTGTATCGTTTCCTGTTTCATATCATACAGAAACAAGCAACTGCGAACGCTAGCGTACTCTTTTTGTTATCACGTGGGTTAAATTTGGAATAATGCGGATATCTGTAAAAAATAATAACTGTTTACCATCCTCTATTATCGAAGAATGAGCACATGTCGTTTAAATACACAAAGACCGGCTTGTAATCGTTTATAAACGTTGTGATTCCAGAAGCGCGCCGAGTGGCTCTGTGCGTGTCTCGGCCGCGGAACCGGCGGGGAACCGATAATGCTCGGCTCGGATTGTGTTTTAGTACAGTGCAGTGTTGTGAAATTGTGTTAAGTGCTGTTACATAAGGGGAGGATGGTTGATTTGGAGAGCCCGCCCTGACGCGCTTAGCGGCGTCCGCGACGGGCGGCGCCCGGGTCATGGCCCCGGCGCTCTCCGTCGCCTCTCAAGACCCGTTCGACGCGATCGAGAACTTCGTGAAACCACCACCGAGACGGGCGCTCGCGTCTGTCGACAACTTTTCATCACACATGGAGGAAGACATGGGTCTTCAAAACCAGCCTAGCCTTGCTAAGGATTCCCAGGAGATGGAGCAGATATTGGTTGATCTGGGCAGCAGTGATCTCGCGCAAGCTGACTTATTGCAGGCGATAAAAACCTTAGAATCGGGTGGCGATGCCTTGTCTACAGGCGATCCTGATGTTATTTTTCCTTTATCTGGTTTTGATTTAAACGAAACTGTGGACTCTGAAGGTGACGCTACTCCTGATGATAAGATTAGACTCCAGCAAGCCAGGTTAGAGCGTCGTTGCGCTTTTCTCCAAAGACGCTTGCGGATTCTGCAGGCTAGGGCTATTGGTAAAAAGATTTCAGAGGAAGCCGCTCATAGCTTTGAAAAGGCCACTCGTGGGGCTCGTAAAGATGGTGGTGGGAGACCTATGGGATTGAAAGCTTTATTAAAGAAGGTAGAGACCACTGCTACTTTACAAGCTAGTGCTGCTTCTAGAACAGTTGTTGGGCCGAAGTATTATCGTGCAAGCACATCAAAAGGAGATGCCTCCAGGTCTGCCTCAATTGGGATACCCTCAGGGACATTGGCAGGCTTAGAGGACACAGCCGGTGCATTGCGTTCACATCTATCAATGGTGAAGTCCCAATTAGATTCTGATGCAACTGCATCCTCGTCTGGTGCAGAGAGCAATGATGAAGCAGTCACTTATAATAATCCTCATCAGCAACAAATGGCAATGTGAGTGTTTTTTTAAATACTTTGATCCATAGCAATTAACATAGCATAGCAATTATAACATTCTTCAATCACAAATGGTCATATTTACATAAGAATTAACATTAAATTACTATAATAGAGCCTATATTACTATAAAATATTTGAATTGGTAAAATAAATGTAATTTTTACATAAGAATGTTTGTTGGGACTCAAGTGAAATCAGAGTGATGACATTGACTTTATCCATCACTATAGCAGAGAGTATTTGTACATATAGTGTTCATATATACACATATACTACATATATTTTTGTAGTATCATAGTTTTTAATAGAGCAGTTGATAAAATAGTTAAGGCTGTGGGAAGTCACTGCTTGCAGTGGAAGCTCTGTTATTGTGACAATCTTTGTGAGAAGTTTATTCCTAATAGTGGTGGGCATCTTTTTGGTAATGTAATTATGAAATTTTTAGTTTGTAGATTTTAAATTCATAATGACTTGTAAAACTTTTAAAACCTGGTTCGGTAGAACCATTTACTGGCTTTAAAGGAAAAGGTATATTAACTCAATTTTAAATATTGTTAGAGCTTTATTTTTCATTCAAATAGCTGTCTGAATAACTTTTTTTACTTTCATCTTGCTTGCAGTGACCTAATTATGGTGATTGCTGGCTTATGTGGAGTATTTGTAAACTTTACAGTAATATGCTAAAATTAATAAGCTAGAAGTAATTAATACCATTCATGTTTGATTTTTAAATAATCATAGTGTAACACTTATTTCCTATTTAACTTTTGATTGTAGTAGTATTTATTTTTTAAGTAATAGACCTAATTTAATTTCTAATGCATAATTTATTTATAATTTGTAATGCTATTTTATTTACAGTTTTTGTAATTACAAGCTGTAAACAAAATAGTTGTTAAGAGCACCAAATAAATAATAAAATTTACAAAGCTTTATGATTGTATAAAACAAATGTAAACAAATTTGTCTTCTTTGACTTTGGTTTTACTATACTATATACAAATTAGAAGATTTAAAGTTTTTGTTTTACATAACTTTTTTAGTTAAAATTATTTTCATATTAATTTTTTAACTATATAGTTCAAATCGGAAGCTTGGTTCTTTTGCTGTTACTTCCATGAATATAAATGATAAACGAATAATTATGCATTGGAATGGAAGGATTAAATGAATGCTCTCTTGAAACCATCCCTAAATCGGTAACCATAAACGTAAACCAAATATTTCCAATACTGCTGAATTGAAGCTTGCTTTCTGAGTTTTTTGAGGGTCTTTCGCCATATTTTTTTCTGATTATTTTTATAGGATTTTTAACCTATAATGTTGTGATTATTTATACTGTTTGGACTGTTAATTAATTTATAATAAATGCAATATTGGCTCATTATTGTGCTATTTTGGTACTTTATTTCAACTGTTGTACTTCACTCATTTACTATTATATTGCATCATACAGTTTTAAAAGGTTATCACATTTGGTTTTCTTTGTACAAATTTGTATGAATATCAATTTATTCAGGACACATACTATTATTACATTTGACATTATAATTTTGTGAATAACATTTTCTATGATGATATAATATATTGGTAATGAAATTTTGCTATTACATTTTAAAGTAATTTAAAATGTAATAGCATAAGCAATAGCAAAGCTACATGCTAAATCTCTATTTTGAGAAATAAATAGATATAATATATATAAATGTTAAAATCTCCTCCTGGCATCATATACTGTACTGCTAATAATTGTTACCTATTTTTGGAAGTATTTTAGGTTTTTACACCATCTATGCTAGTCTTCAGCTTTTATACAAAAAATATATCTTCAAATGTTAAAAGCATTGTCTAGGACAGGATCAACATGCTAATAGAGTATATCTGATGTGGGGCTCCTTTGTCTCCATTAATTATGATTGCACATGAAGGAAGCATATTAGCTTCATTTACCGATTGAGTGAATGAAGGTTTCTTTAAAAAAACTGAAAAAAAGAGTTCATTGACAAAGATTACCAATTGTAGGGATAATTAAAGTTATCACATATTTAGTACCGGCTTGTGTTAGTACTCATACACTTTAGATATACAAATGTTCACTAAAACTTATTCAGAGCTTAAAAAAAGTGTATAATAAAATGGATAAAAATAGATATCCACTAGAATTTGCTGTCCTAATATTCCATTAGGGGGACCGGAAAGTAATTTCGTTTCTGTTGATATATTTCACAGGAAGACCAATTGATTTTGACGACTCCAGCATTGAACATTTGTATACTAGATGGCAAAAGGTTGTTGATAACAAAAATTAATATTATTTATTAGAAATAAAAACTTCTTAAAATGTAGTTTGGTTTCGGTTCCCCTAATACAAATATTAAAATAGAATTAGGCATGAATATTTTTGTATGGCCTTTCAAAGTGAAAAATATATAAAATATGTTGTCAAACCATATTTACGTGTTGTTTTTTATTCCAGTGAAAAAAGAGCATTATGGACCTGGCAAAAGGCAAGAGCATCAATAGCATCTCGGTGGTGCTGGTTGCAGGCTCAGGTTCAGGAACTGGAGTACAAGATTAGGCAGCATAATGAGCTGCATAAACAGGTACATAATTTATTGTAATTGTGATATACAAGATTTATGGTATACTTTGTGTGAGTTGAGACCAGGTTGTTATGGTCTTTGGCATGTAGGCAGGTAATCCTAAGATTAATTCCTAGCCAATATCAGAAGTTAGGATAGGAAGCAGTTAAATATATGTATTGTTCATTATCATTTCAGCCATAGGAAGTCCATTGTCAACATTGACCTCCCTCACCTTCTGGATCACTAGTAAGATATGTTTGAAGAGGTTTACATCCAGCTGTTTTTATATTTTACAAAAGAGTTTCTCATAGCATAACAGTGAAAAAGGATAGATAGAGTACACTGAGGTAAAAAATCTCAGGGTGTAAAAAAATAATTAAATAATATATTATGTTATGTTACATAATATGTTATAGGTTTTTATATCAATTTATTTAGTCATTCTATACCTGTCCTACCACCCAATTTCAGGTTAACATAGATATATGGCAATAATATATAATAAGCAAATTTATTGCCAAAAATTCTTTTAATAAGTATTTTTTCTTTATACTTCCAATTATGAATTTTAAATTTTTTTGTCTAAAAAACAATTCTCACCACATTTCAATTAAACATGATATATTTAGTAGTAAAAATGGTATAGATTTCAACTTTTACTATTAAAAAAATTTTTACAGGGTATTTTTTAAATTAAATATACCTTATTAAATGATATGGTAATACTTACAAAGTAAAAAAAAATTGTGCTACAAGAAATATGATGCATAAAATGTTAGAAGTTATTTAGTTTGCATCTTTACATGTCTAAACTTGTACAGATGTGGACAAGGTCGTAATATGGAATCAATGCAAATGTTTCGTATAACAATAGAGACTAGATATAAGATAGGCAGCTGCATTATTCTATATCATATTGTACACTATACAGTATGCTAATTTTTAATTTGATCTCTGTGATAAAATTAAAGAAATATGATATCGGAACAAAGTCCTGATACCTGTCTTCAAGTTGTGTGGTCCTCAATCCATAACCTCATGATTACTATTAATCAAACATAACATTTTTGTGACCCATATATGGTTTTAATATCACTTAGATATTAGATTTTAATATCATAATTAAGTCTTATCAGTAATGAGTAATATTTCTTAATATACACCTTCAAATGTTAGCAGTTATATTGTCAATTATTATCTTTTGATTATAACTATCAGTGATGTGAATAGATGTAGGAATATTTAATACCCGGACTGTAATTTATTTTACTATGTTTTTGAAGATTACTAGAATCCTTGGATTATAAAAATAAGAATGTCAATTACCTGTTACCTTAATAATTTAACCTTTTTGGAAAATTTGTAATTGATTTGTTTATATCATGGTATTGCCCCCTAGTTGACCAAGCAGAATTTCACATAGCATCTGCATGGGTATATCAAGAGAGAGTTATGAAATACAATTGTTCTACTGACTTTAGAAAGATTCTGCTCCTATTGGAAATCTCTGAGGAAGGCCTATGTGTCTAGCTGTAGATGTCTTACAGCTGAAATGATGATGATGATGAGCTTTACTAAAACATATAAGATGAAATTTTTTTTGAACAAAATGTACATCTTAAAACATAACATAAATAAACATTTCAAAACGTCTTTTTTGGTTGTAAAGTGTTGTAGTCCATAAAACTTTGAGTACCCATGTCCTAGGCATGTCCAAGATACATGTTTGAATTCATATTCCATAAATTGATATATGTATTTAGATTACTGGTTATTGTAGTCATAATAAATAGTTGTTTAACAATGGGATGACTGTGTCTACAGGTGAGGCATGATGTACTTTCAGTACTTGCAGGGTTAATGCATGCTTGAGAATCAGTTATATAGCAATTATATAACAAATTCACATTTATCCGTTCATTTTTTCAGGTTCGTGAAGCAAAAGGTCCTGTACTGTTGGAAGGTGAGCCCGTTGGCTACGAAGGCTCCCTGCCCGGCGACGATAGTGAAATAGCTTCGACTTGTGCACGCGTTCGCCCACTGAGGAGGGACACCTTTAAAAAGAGAAAACTTTTGCAAATGCACAACCTGCATATTGCCACACCGAAGGCAGCCAAACCTTCTGACATTAAGTAAGTCCTGTTTATATTTTATATGTTTAATATATCTATATTGAAAATTTTAATCTATAAGATGTCACCGCCATAATTTAAAGGATTTTACTTTGTTTCTCATCATCTCTCAAAAGTGCAATATATGTTGAAATGGACTGGTTACAGTTCATAGCCTGTAAGGTAATTGTATTAGGTGCTAGATTACTATACAATTTCTTAGTTGTGAATGACAAACAAATAATTGTTTATGAATGGTTTGTTTTCTGTTACACTTTACTGGGTAATTGGTTAAAGGTGAGCTTTAAAGGAGTGAATGTATAGCTTATTTGTTGTAATGTGCAGTACAACTTATTCAAAAATCAATGGTTCTAGATATATTAAAGATATAGTTTTATTATGAAAAATTCCATTTATGAAGAACCAAAAACTACTACCTAAAAAAATGATTGCCTGTTTTAAAATTTGGTCATTAATTTTGTATTGTTAAATACAAATCTTATAGAATGTTCAAAATTTTATAAAAGTAAAGTAACTGACATGTTTTAAAAGGCATATAATAAAAAAGATAATTTTTATTAATTATTTAAATGATGAAAGAGATAGAAGCATGAAAGACAGAAGATAAAAATTTTTAAAAACGGTATCATAAAACACATATCGGGAAATGAAGATCTTTTTTTAACATCTCAAAAGGAATAAATACTCTCTAAATGACGAGCATTCACCTATATCCAATCACCATATGCATTATAATTGTTATAATATCAAATTGCGTGCATTTACAGGTGTAGCTGCCGGCAGCCAGTTGAGAGCTGTGCAGTGTGCACGGGCCGCGCTGAGGCGACACAACCGCAGGCATGGTCGACGCTGTCAGCCGCCCAGAGATTAGCCCTCGTTGATCCAGGCTACCATCCTGTACTCAGTGACGCTAGAGGTATTTACAGTACCACTATCACTTATACTTATATATACCTTCATCATCATCATTTCAGCCGTATGATGTCCCCTGCTGGAACATAAGGCTCTAAAGGTTTCCAACAGGACCAGGTGCAAACATCTAATGTCTTCCGTCAACCTTAATAAATTTGTTTATCCGCCTTGGAGTTGGATGGTCCTGTGTTGCACTTGCCAAACTGGCGCTGGCAAACTATTTCCGCTTATTTTAAATGCATTTGAAAATTTGAAGTTTATAGATGATGTTAATCATATTATATTAGAGAAGTGACAGAACAATACAGATAATTCCACTTTTAATTGTAAAAAAAGAGTTTTTGATGAAATTCAACAGATTGTTAGGCTGGTGTGATATAAATCTATATTCCTGTAGTGAACAGCCTCTGAAGTTAAAAGTTTGATGCAAATCATAATATTTCCATGTTTAAAAATATTAACCAGCAGAATCTTAATAAAACTCTATACATTTAATACATTTCAGGTCACAGTACTTTCACAAAACATGATATTTCCATACAGTTTTGTCCAAATCTTTATATTTTCGTCCATACTGATCAGTTCACGATATTTCTATTTCTTACATAAGAATAGAATTCCTATTTGAAATAAAAAGCATGCATAATAAGCTGTGACAGTTCACTATTCTATTCAACCCATATTTTTTTATTGAACAAAGGCAAATTTGTTACTAGTTTTTAACCTTTGTGAGAAGTTGGCATCATGGAATTTTCATGTCTTAGTCTGCCACTCCTTATTCCTTATTTAGAGTATTTAAAAGAGCCAAAGGCCTCTCACCATTTAGGGCATACATGTAACAAAATGTGTGGTGGCTGTTTACATATTTTTAATAATTGACAAAGAAAATTGTAGTATCATACTATCTAGAGCCTTAATTCCTAAAGTGATATAGATGGACCCCCAAGGGTCCATAGGGGTCTCAACGTGGGTCTTGGGTTCAAAATTCGTAAACGGGGGAAAACAAAATTTTACAATTTTCAATGCTGAAGAAGTATAAGATTAGCGTGACTTCTACTATCAATGTAGGCAGTTATAGTATGTCAAGGTCGGTGATTTGTAAGTACTTGCATATTTAGCACTTTAAACAGTAGGAATACACTTTTTTCCTTTTCTGGGAGTCCTCTGGAACAAGGTAAATTTTTAAAGGTAGTGCATAAGAAAAAAAAGTCTGGAAACATCTGATCTAGAGAGACCAGAGGAATTTAGTCATATTCTATATGATATTTTACGTAAGTTACTTATGCCCGCAGATATATCGCCGTCTGTGCACATGGCGGCGCTGTCGTCGCGTGCGTGGTTCCGTTCGCGTTGCAACAAAGCTTGGCGCGGCGCACACCACTCAGGGCTCGGACGCACCTCCCACGCTCCGCATGCCCACGCCCACACCCCGCATTCTCACGCTCAGCCAACGCACACCCCGCCGACTAATACTGTGACATCGGTCAAGAAACACCCCACTAGTGAGTACTTATACCAATTACATTTTTTGTGATTAACATATTTTATACTCATATAAATCGTTAGAAGTTCCCACTACAAGCCAGACCACCTCCAATGGTCGTCACGATGACCGGTCTTGCGCTGCGACTTGCCTTGACCTTAATCTATGTTGTCTGTCCACCTAGTGAAACAATATTGTTATATGCTCTATGTTGTAGCATATGAGCTTATATCGTACCATTACGATATGTCATTTCTCATGAACATGATAGTATTATTATTTTAATAATGCTATGTTAGCTATAATATTACTACCCTTAACAGAATAGAATTACATTAAAAGTTAACCAACAGTAGCTAAAATGAAGATATTAATTATAGGCCTTAGATATCTTTGTCATTCAGTAGAAATTTTGACAATTCTTCTCGCCCAGTTATCTGCCTGTCTCCATTTTTTACATAAAAAAATACGTAAAATCTTTCACTTGTATACCACTTCACTTGATACTTGTCCTTTAAAAATAGTTGAATGCCAATTCCGAAATTATTTCTTTATTTCAGTTAATCATGTGTCCTTCTTCTTTTGCTTACCTAAATTTTTCTTCTCTTTCTGATTGGTCTCACTTGCTCTCTAACTGATTCTCAGCAATCGTTTTCTAGTAAACTGTGGAAAAGTTAGCAGGGGAAGCCAAGCTTTTTGATAGTTTGAGCCATTGTTCGAAATTTGAAATTTTTCGCGAACCCCGATTTTACACGCTAACGAATATTTTTTTTACTAAAATTATATTTATTAAAATTATATGACAAAAGTATAAAATGTGTATTCAAGTTACATGTACTTATAATACTTATGATGCCGGTTAATTAAATATGATTGGTGTTAGGATTTCACTTATTTTATGTTGGATTAATAATAATTTTTATTATTTCATACTGACTAGATGTTGGTGCAGTATTATCTGCCTATAAATGTTAAATCCTTTGTAAATTTAGACAAACTTAAATAATTGTAAGAGTTCTTATTAGATTAGTTCTTATAGAGATTATGTAATCTCTAATTTTGGAATAAATGGAGAGATTCAACATTTAATTTCTATATCAATATTTTTCAGGATTGAAAAGAGGCAGACCGCCCTTATCCAGAAAGATTAAGGAAAGGGAGAGAGAAGACGAAAATTCGACCTCTGGGAAAGAAAGGTAATTGTTATAAAATAGATGTTTTAAATGTAAGATTTGTAATCTGTTATTATAATAAATGGTTATTATCCATAGTCTAACGCTAATAATTGCTTATAATAAATTATATAGACGAATTTTTATAAAAATGTGGGTATAAATGTGTATGGTTATACAAAAACAAACTCATTGCATTGCAAGCTATATTGATTTCTTATGAAATCCCAGGAAACCCGTGATGTCAGAGGCTCTCTGGAGAACCGAAGAGTGACAGTCCTCTATGATGCAATTTGATATACTGGAGCATTTGTATATGAGCAACCATCTCCTATTTCACACAGAAACTGTCCTTTATGATATCTCTTGTCTCTCAATGGGCATATCTAATGACAGACTAGGCCTAGATTAGATATTAGAGAAAACACGATACAATTATATACACTTGTAATATTTTATGTCACATAGTAACTGCTAAATCTACTTACTACAAAATCTCTTAAAACAATGATGAAAAACTTCATGAAATAAAAGTTCAGTTTTAGTAGTCAACTTTGATACATTGTTCGTTATTGTTTTATTTGTACTTTGTGTGAACTGTATAAGAAGTGCTTATAAATTTACACTTCATAGTACACAAAAATAACAAAACTAAAATACATGTAAAAGAAAATGTCATAAAATAATAGATAATTAAATGTTAAACAATTTATTCAGTGGTGGTGATACAACATGCTGTCTCCACCAACCTTTGACTGGAGATATGAGACATGAAGGAAATGGCAGTTAGAGGGTGTACACATAAATATACATGTAATAAATTTTCTTTAATAAAGGTATTCTATAAATAATAAGTAATAATTACTAGTCAATATCCAACATTAGAAGCCAAGAAAGTATCTTATTACAGTGACAACAATTAAAAAATAAAAATGATTGTGATTAGCCGAGCACGCGGTCGGTCCAGCACGGAGACGCGCGCCTACCGGCGGCCCTCCTACGACATCGACAACATCGTCATCCCGCAGAGCATCGCGGCCAACACGCGCCCGGAGATACTCACATACAAGGAGATCATCACGCCTAAGTGAGTTCTTTTCTCATACAAAACTAATGATGTTTTTATTTATGTACATATACAGGTATCCTGTAAGAAATCCATAATCCCGGTGTGCCGAATAGTTTAGCAGTACATGGCGGTTGCAAATTATTAATTTTTTTTTTGTTTGGTGTTCCTATTCCTCACAGGCATTTTTAATAGAAATGTTGTGGTTAATTGTATAACATCCAAAAAATGATTTTTGTGAATAAAAAAGAAAGTAAAGAAATATATTTTGACAAAATTTTGAAAGCCTTTGGACAAAATGCATGAAAACTTAAATGACCAACAAATGCTAATATATGTGCAGTCACTAGAATACATAATGATGTAATGCATTTGTATTTACTATAAATATGCAGTATTGGCTATTAAAAAGGAAACAGTTAATTAGGCTGAAGAAATCTTGTCTTACATTGTAAGAAATAGACTGTTAAGTGGTACATCATCTTTTTGTCCTATGAAGATTAGAAAGCTGCTCCAATTCTATGCATTCATATATATAATTTTTTTCCAGGTGGAGGGTTATGGAGATACCTGATGCTCCGCTCAATAATGGAGTTATGAAGTCTAATCGAATATCAATGGAAAGTGAGGTATGTTTATAAAAATGTTAATGTACAATAATAATTTTCATGTATCATAACATTTTAATGTTATGGAAATAATAATTATTATACAGTTAATAATTATTAAAATTGTAATTATAGTTATTAAAATACACTATTATTTTTGTTTCGTCTCTTCACCACAGAGCCTTTTGGCAAAAGCCTCCCCCATTGACTTCCACTTGTTCTTGTTGATTGTTATCCTAGTCCCTGTCCTCCCAGCGATTTCCACTAATTTGTCCGCCTATTGCTTGAACTGAACCCTTGAACTCTTCAGTTTTACGGCACTTTACTCAGCCAATGTATGTCCCACTCAATTCGATTTTCTTTATTTTGTATGTCGTCTCCATCAACTATGTTTTGTCCCTCGAATCTTGATTTCTCACTATCAATAAAAAATAATTGCTGTTTAACAAAGCACTATACCTGGCTAATTCCTGGCGATAAATATTGCACATCAACCTTTGGAAAGAGACATAAGGTACTGTACTAGGTAGAGGAGAGCTAGTAAGGATGAAATAAGTTTTTAGTCTGGTGTGCAGTTTAAGATAACATTCAAAGTAGTTAGATAGGCATTAATAAAATTAACACAGATAAAGGAAAAAATGGATGATGATTATAATTTTTATTCATATGTATTTTCATTTACATTATCATAAGTTGGTTGATGTCTTATGATTCTCTGTGTATGAATGTTGTTGGCTGCTGGCCTAGGTAGCTTTTACAGCTGAGGTCACAGAATGGAAGGGTCTATAAACTTGCGTAAAAATTTAAACTAGGCAGAGGTATTCCAGTTTGCATGACATTTGTATGAAAGCAGCAGTTCTACACATGTATGTGTGTAATGTTATGTATGTGAGTGCGTGGTTTTGGATGGCTGCGAGGTGTATTTGGCAATTTGCAGTAGGATACGGATGAATGATTAAATGAATGAAAAAACTGTGCCTTTTCTGACTGGAAAATGAAGAATCCATGCAAGTTCAAACTGGCTGAGAACATAGCGAAAATCGCGAATGGAACAGGATAAGATGGGTCCTAATAGATAGGATCAAGTGACATTTAGGAATTGCTTGAATCGTAAGATCAAGATTTGTCTGAAACCAACTTGAAGGAAATGAATTCACAGCCCATTGAAGAAGAGACCTCAACATGCACTGAAAATGTAACATTTAATTTAAAAAATCTCAGTGAAGGTTTACGAATGGCAAATGAACTTTGCAATTTCTTTATGAACATTTATCAATCTATGGAAAGAAGCCTTATTTTTAAAAAGCAAATTGCTAATGTAATAATTAATCAAAATGTTCAAAAACTTTGATTAAATTTTTTTTATGTATTTATTTTTTTCACTTAGGAACGTATTCCCTACATTCCTATATTAATAACCATTCCATATTCATTGTTTTTGTATTCACGGCATATTTTTGTAACTTAAACCCCACATATAAAGAACCCTTAATGAATACTGGGTGGGAACAGGAATTAGTAGTAAAAATTCTTATGAAAAAGAACATGGATATATTTAAAAATTAGAAAAGAAATGTATGTTTTTTATAAATTACATCATTTATATGACTAACATTTTGATTTTTGTACTCTTTTTAAAGCTAGAGTGAAAATTTTCAAATGCTCTGCAAAGAGAATGCTAGATGGCAGATGTCTTTGCAGCTTATTTGTTTTATGGATGTAGATACTCTTTCAATAACCCCCCTTAAAAAAGAAGTCTGAAGATTCCTGGGTGGCCTTGGCGTGTTATCTCGTGTGGAAATCTGCTTTGCCGGAAACTTTGACCACCAGCTGGGACACATTGTATGTGTGACAAGTTACTCCAACTTGAAACCAGCAGGCTACAAATGTAGCCTGCGAATTCCAGCAGCATTAATGCCAAGTGTTCCTGTGATATTTTCACATTGCAGAGTTAACAGTCACGGTCACGAGAATGGTCCAATAAGTTCTTTTGATATATGACCCGGTCATCGTGGCGATTTTTGAGAGAGATGATTTAACTTTAACGCACTACGCACGACACCACTGTGTCGTCCAGCATCACCAAAGTGGTGTCGTGTGCAAAAAAGCGGCCAACGGACAGTGACACCACAGTAATGTCGCGCGCAAAATAGTATAAATAGTATCGCTGAGTTCTGTTGGTGTTTTGTTTATGTAACAATAAGTTACACATGTGAAAAAGTTTTTGGTTTTTATTAGTGCTTGTACCCTTTCATCATGGCAGACGAAATAGACGACACGATTATTTATGATGAATGCGCGGTCTTCTTGTCTGACATTCCGGACGATTTGGCCGATTGGGAAGAAGACATTGGAGATGAAAAAAGTGAAAGTGGAGCAAAATCGTTGAAAGATAGTGAAATATTTACAAGGCGAATTTAATGTTGCATCTTGGGGACTGTTTTGCTTCATATCATATGAAAGAAAAATACTGAATATCCAAGAGAATGGAAATAAACAAATATATAAAACAAACAAATTTTGTATTTATTTACGTATGTATATCTTCGAAATTTCATGATAGTAATTGACCAGAGTTGAGAAAGCATAAGAACTAGCGATGAGTTGATTAAAACTTTACAATTCTTAATTTCCCGATAATGTCAAAAACGGCCGGCGATAAGCCAAGTAATCCGAATTAGCGCTGCTGGCCTCAAGCGAATAAATTTTTACGAAACGTGCGGACGGTTAACATACAAACTTTTATTAAAACTTGTTCTCTTTAGGTCGATCTCATAACTTCAAAAAAGAAAGTAGTTTAGGCTTATATTTACAAATGCTGGTAAAATAATTTCGATAATATCAATAAATGCCGTGGTTTATTGGTTGCAGGAGGAAGACATATCGGAGGCGGCAGTGGAAGCACGGCACACGCGGGCGGAGGTGCGTGAGCGCAACCGGTACATGCGCAAGCAGCGCACGCGACGCTCGCAGCACGAGGATCCTGCGACACCCCCACTGCCGCCCCCTGCGCCTCCGGCACCGCCGCCACAGCCCGCGCCCCCCGCGCTGCCCGACCCGCCGCTCTCGCCCCCTGCCATCGCGCATCACATGCACGAGGCTAGTATCATCGGCACAATACACACACCAATTATCCTACAAACCTAACCAACAGTTGCAAATATTCTGAGGAAAGTAGTTCCATGAACCATGGAATTTCTTCTCAGATGCTGTGTCAGTCTCTAGTGTGCTCCTTAAAGTGAAGTTAGCTCCACTTGTGTCCAAATGTTTATGGAGCACAGGGTATTCTCGGTGTACCTATATTGCAGATGAAAGAGGAATAAAGGGATAGAAGAAATAAAGAAGCTTGAAAGAAGAGTTTAAAAATATAACTTAATGTGAAAAAAATCATTGAAATACTGTCTTGTCATGATAAGCAAACAAGAGGCCAAAAAAACGGTGCCATGAAAAAAATACCTACAGTTGCATGGTAGATCATATTAGATAGAAGTATTGCTGCAATTTCTTTAGACATTTTCGTAGTGTTGGCTAGGTAATAGCTACCAACCAAATCGAGAGTCAGTCCTATTGAACGCCCTTGTGTCGAAATGCTAAACCAATATTATCGACGAGTCGACCGCCCAAGCTGAGGTTCAGTCGAAGCGATCTAAAAGCTCAGAGGTAAAACGGTAGTACGAAGCGGCCAATGCCATGGCTCTCTCGGGAGCCCTTCAGCTTTGCTACCTTAAAAAATGTTTTAGGTTAGACGCTCTTTGCGCCCAGCTGCCAGGAACCCGCGGAATTGACAAATGTCATTTGGGCAGTAGTAATAGTCCGGCCAACCATTTCATCCATAAAAACCTCTGAATATTATTTTTATATTATAATATAATTTTAGATTTAAACTACTAAAAATAAGTTTTAAGATATATTGTGGAAGTTCATTGTAAATATGTACACTCTGAGAGACAAATTCAGAGTTTGATTATTTTTATTTCTTATGTTTGTTTTTTATTGTACACTAAAGTGTCTCTGCATCATTTGCTATTCATAATTAAGAGAACATCAAATAAATAACAACACTATTATTCCAGACAGTGAGACCATACTCTCCGCGACAGTTTCCTCTTCCGGACTCCACGTACCAAGAGATGCTGTCAACCATGCCCCGGGAGTATCGGCCGTCGAGCCCCTCTCATTGGGGCAGTTCACCTCCGCTCTCGGCGGCGCCTTCCCCACCGCAATCCAACGCTGAGTTCGAGGAGGACGTGGACATGGAGGACGAGAGCACCTTGTCTCCATTGTCGCCTATGGTCTTCGATGCGGACGACCCTGATGACACGGAATGGAACCCTGGTGCAGAGAGAGTCGACCGAAGAAAAAGCGGATTGAGATGAAAGTAAATACACTAGCGATTTTAAAGTGTAGCATAATTTGTTAACAGAACTGAATTGGAATTGCAGTTGCCTGTTCATATGTGGTGCTCATTATGATGGTATTTACTTATAATTGGTCTCGTGAACGCTTACGAAAGTATAGCGTTTCAAATGTAATATTAGGCAAGGCATGAAATAAGAAAACTACTTGACAAATTGATGTCAGTAAAAATTTATGTGATTTTTGTCATGGTTGTACGATGTGACAAAATTCTTCTTTTTTCAGCAGATAGACGCCCACCCAAGGCATAATTTTCCTCCGAAGATCCATCCGCATCTAGCCACACAAACTAAGTCGTTATTCGACCTAGAGCGGCTCGTGTCCCTTACTAGAGAAAGAACTTTTCGGTCCCAACGGTCATCGGTAGCACGCGCGATGTGCCCCGCCCACCTTGTGTTGGTGACCTTGGTTTTTCTGCTGATCTCATTTTTGATTCGATTTCGCAGCGAAACTCTGAAGCTTTCCATTACTCTCTGAATGAGGAAAATGGAAATGCGTTCCGAAAAATGTTTATTTTGAGAAATAAAATACAGCACTCGCATTATTGTGATAAAGATTCACGGAAATTAATTGACCAAATTATCACCTAATGTTTATATGACCACTAGCTTAAGAGGAAGCTAAAATAAAATTCGTCGTAAAAAAAACCTTAACTATACTGGCCATTTGAAGACCCATCCGACAGTATTATTGCATGTAGGAAACAGTTATTTAGGACCTAAAAACTAATTATCACCCGAAAATAATTAAATGAAAAATCTGTGTAAAATAAACGAAATCAATTTAAATAAATTAAAAAATGTCCACCGATATTTGATTCGGTATATCTCAACAAAATTAAGGATGTTGCTTTTATTAGAAAAAAAAAACATTTTTAATGTATAAAACTGAAATAGTTTTATAAAGTCCTAACACAGTTTTAATTAGGTCATATATTTTTCTCAGTTGTAAATAAACGTAAAAATTTTATGGATGTTATCTGGTTCATTATCATGTCAGCGGATAGACGCCCACTGCAAGGCATAGGCCTTCACCCATAGATCGCGGCGCTGACTGGTCTTGCGTTGCTCAAAGCTAGCAACTTTCCGTGACCATGACTTATATTACTAGGAAAAATTTAAGGCTGTGGTAAGCCTTATGGAAGGATTTCATTATACCCAACCCTTCCAAATAGTCAATAACTCATGTCTACTGGCGGGTGGAACCCTAATAAGGATCATGTAATGGTTACACATGTTTTTAAATTTCTTTTGTAACACTTACATGGAGGGTAAAATGAAATATTTGAAGCTACATTAAAAAAACTTTATACAATGAGAATTAATTACATTATTTTAGGTTTATAAATATGCACAAGTGCATTATACTCCAACTCGCTGCAACTGCAATTCATTTCTCCTTATCAAAATGACATGCTTCCTAATTAGGAACTGAATTGGCTTGTTTTTTGTTTTTTCTTTTTTTTTAATTCTAGCCGTAAGCGAATTTAGGCAACTTTGACTATTGCTACTACCACTAAAGCTTTATTTAATGTTAATAAGAGGCGTAATGAGTTTTATACTCTTGTAAAAACTGTATGATATAGTGTTAAAGTACTCCAATCCCAGTAATGTAACATGTAAATAAAACATCCAGTGTAGTTGATGCCCTACATTCCTGCATATGGTGAACCTTATATACTTTAAGTTAAAAAGGAATTAATTATATCTTGATTTCTCGATTATTATTTTTTTAACTGATTAATGATTTATTGTAAATTTCAAACGAAAATAGAGTTCAAAAGTCAATTCAAAGACACTAAATTCGTTTAATTCTAAATACACTAGAGTTCTCATTTCACTAGAGATATAAATGTTAGATGAGGCCTCCACACAACACTGTATATTCTAAATGTGTATTATATAAGGTAGGTTGTAAGATGTAGTTTTTATAGCCCACGATAACGCAAAGCGGATTTGTAAATATAATGTATTGGGATAGCAAACATATAGACTGTACACGGGAATGAATGTCTAGAATCTCTATAAGAGTTACTTCCCGGGTGGTTTTTTTATATCTTATTTCGAAATTTGACAAATGTAGTTAAAATTGAATATTTTAGATGTGAAATTATTTTGATTGGGTGTTCACATCTGAATTGGCCTGGTAAACAAACGTGTTTTGAGGCACAAGATATATATTATCAATTTACCATCAATATGTTTTTATTTCATACACTAATCTTTATGAGCTTTAAATTCGCCTCAATTTAATATGTATGGTGAGAGGAAAACTCATCATAATAGTGTATAATGAACCCAATTTGAGGTTCAAGGAAATGTGATACATTGCATGGACGGTGTGTGTATCTGATGTGTTTTGTCTTCTCTTTGATTCGGGTTATAATTACATTTGATTTATCTAAAATTATAAATGTTTTGAATCATTTTAAACTCTTGGCTAATTGGACAAATATTTGGGATGAAGCTATTGAAACCGAAGATTGGAAAATGTATATTTAAAAGTTACTTTTAAAATAATTTTAATTTACATTACATATTGTCTACAATTTTAATGCTTTAACCTTTTTTTACATATTAGTGTCTATAAAATTTTAACTAGTCTTTATTGCCTATAACCCGATTCAATGGATATGATGCATATTGTTAAGTATTTGCTGTTTCATTTGTATAAAGGGGTGAGTAAATTGAATGAAATGTTATTTCTATTGTTTCTACTTCAAAAAGAAGCCAAAGTCTTCTTGTTATTGCTAAGCGTAGACTAGAATTCGATGTGACGACTGGTGTCCAGCGCTTGATGATAAGAATGTGTTTAGTGTATGCAGAAATTAAAGTTTAAAGTGAGGAGTTACGTTTACTTTTATTTGTGTGTTCCAAAACCCTAAGGCCTTTTGCTCACGTCGAGAATCACTGCAAGAAATAGTAAACTTAAAAAAGAAAGAAAAGATGAGGCTCGGTAAGACAGATAGCAACGCCATGGTTTAGCCGCCTTTTTATTTAAATTACAGTCGAAGGGTCAAAAAAAAACAAATTTTCATTCAAAATCTAATTCATCCACGGTGCAAACAGATTAAAGCATTGGCTAAGTCCCACCTGTAACGGCTTGCAGATCATTTAGCCGCCCTAATTTTTACAAAAATTATACCAAACGCTTGGAGGCTTTACTAAAAGCTGCATGAACAGATGTAGCTCTGTTTTAGAAGAGACTGGCTTTGTTGGGAGCCACTCCTATACAAACGTACTTCTCACAAAATAACCGCATACAATCACTAAACTGATAGTATGGGTTAGTGCAGAATAATAAAAAAATATCATTATAGCCATAGAATGTCCACTCCGAGAGATTGGGCTCTCACATAAATTTATCAATAGAATTTACTTTATCCAGCATCTTCCGACTATAACAATGGATATCAGATGAATAAACAGCTGTTGAATAATCATACATTTTATTGCTACAATTACATCATTCGATATTTAAGTACAATAATAAAAGTTAACACTGTAAAAATGTAAAAAAAAAACAATACACAACCTAATAATCACTATAAAATGGCACCACTTACATAAAAAAAATCTTATATAAATATGCTTCATACAAACTGTACAGAGTAAAATAGCATTTTAATACTGAAAACATTGCGGTTCTATTGTGTGATGCGTAACACAGCCTTGTTTATTGATTTAGCATTATAAATGCGTGAGGAATGTCACTCGAATAACTTATATATTAAACTTACATTATCTATTATATTAAAGGTCCTTGAGACTTCTTTACATAGAATATATATCTTATCTGTTGTATTATATTCCAAAATGATTGGCTTGGGTTAAAATGTATTATTGGATAAAAAATGGCTGAATATGACTTCTCTGAATGGAAATACGGATTAATTTTTTGAAAGAAATATCATCAAATATACAATTCTAATATTTTTATACATTGACCTAAGCACAATGTCCATTCCCTAAAATCTACCTGTCACTTTAACATTGATAGTTATTAAAAAAAAAAATCTGTTAATACTGATTCAAATTAAAATGTTAAATGTCACTTGCATCACTAGCTACCTTGAAGACAATTGAAACTAGAATTTTTGCAAGTGTTTTAAAATAAATTATTGCCGAGCCAAGATGAAGATAAGGGAACATATTTAAAAAGCATACTTAGTTAAAATGACTTCACATGTGCATTATGAAACTATTATACTATGATTCGAAATATATGCCTGTTATAGGACTAAATATTAATTAGGCGGATCATAACTTAAAATGGTCATAGCTTAATAATAACCAAGAAATCTCTTAAGAACAATAAATCATTTTCGTTGTAATTTTAAAATGTCTAATAAGAAACTGTACTCAATATATAGTCTGTTAACATAGAACATTTTTCCTTGTCGTAAAAAATATTATAATTAGCTATATCATTCATACTTCCAATAATTTTACAACAAAATTATTTTTTAGAATGGTCTTTGAGAACCTTTTTCTTAAATTACATTAGACCACATTATTATACTAACTTCGTGTATTGAAATATACATAAAACAACCTAATACTATAATAATATTTATATCATAATTTTGAGAATAGCTGCGATGTATATATTTTAATATAGCTAACCTTTTTAATAATAATCATATGCTAGGCATTGTAAAGATTGCAAAGCCAATTAGAAATGAATTAATATCAGAGATTAGTAAAATCTGATTTGATTTGCAGCAGTAACCACAAACTGCATAAACTGGTAATGATATAAATGGAAAGCGTGTGTTTGAATTTTTTTGTAAAAGATTACTTTTCCGACTTTATACTGAAAAAGTAATTTGGTCAAGCTACATTTTAAGCACATTTTTCGTTCCATATAGTGTGTTGCTTTTCAAAATACTACAAGGAAAAGAACATCTCTATGAATGAAATAAAAATGGAAATGTCACTTAAGTAACTATTATTCTTCAATACATAAATACAATTACAGTGAACCCACTTCGCGAACTTAATGAACGTAAAATTCATTCTAAGTTTTATCTACTTGACGAAAGTAAAATTGCTGTCAAATTTCAAGTGCGTAAAGACTTGTGGTTTCATAAATATTGTGATGAATTAAATCTCTTGTGTGTTGGGGTGACAAACTCACGGTACGAAATGACCACGATTTGCGGTCCAGTTACTTATTTTATTTATAAAATACTTATAGTACCCGGCAATAAATATTCCACATCGACCTTTGGAAAGAAACAATCGGCTAATATCGACTTCGTAGAGCGTTCCTAAGGAAAATCGATGTGAAATATACGGCGCCGGGTATTGTATATATTTATAAACTATGCTGAATATCAAATAACTTTTTTTACCTACCTATAGTTAAACATTAATTGGCCCAAATAAGGTTTTGAATTTGACTGTCTTAAAAATATACATTTATAGTTGCAGAAAAAGTTCAAGATAAAGTGATTAATTTGAAAAGCAGATAGTTCAATAGAATTGGCCAGATTATACATTGTAATGGGGACACTAATAAAAAGATGTTATAGTACTCAGCTACAAGATTTCTACAGCTAAACATAGGCTCTGGTAATAACACTAATAATAACATCTTAAAACTAAATCATTTTGGTTATTTATGCTTAATTAATATTCCTTGAAAGATCCTGAATGCGCCTGGCATTACACTCCTTGCAGTACAGGTGTCCGTCCAGAGGATAGCATCCTCTGCCTTCTTCCCTGGAGCAGAGGGAAGCACCGCAGTCTTCACATGCATAGCAAGCGAAGTGAAAACTCTTGTCCAGGGCTACAATCCGCACAGTCTCTTCTGCGCCACCTTCTGGTACAATTGGCTCCCTACAACGTGCACAGCGGGGTGCATATCTGAAATAACAATGTACACTCTATATTTCATTTTATACAGGAAGCTTTATGCTAAAAATGAGTTACACATTCACTCCTGTGTATAGTTGTATAGTCCTTTTTCAACTAATAACTATTATGTACAATAGAGATTATTATGATTACCTTAGTAGCCAAAGTTTCATATAAAAAGGGTACTATGCGACCAAGTATTATATGGTAAACAAGACAAAATAAGCAGAAGTAACAATAGTGCAAAAATGTATCAACTAACAGGATATTAATTTTGTGAAAGTAGAAAAAAATAAAAATGTTGTAAAGTAAATTGTTACATGATAAACATGTAACAATATAAAATCCTTGAAGATATGTGACGTCTTTCAGACCAGGTTTATTACTATTGTCATTATAAAAAATATCTAGTTTGTAAATATGAACACTCCTAAATTGCCTCCTAAAACCTACTGTGTCGACAGCCTAAGCGCTATGCCTGGCACCTTCTCTACAAGTGATGTGGGATCAAAGTATCACACTAGGAATATTAATTTTTTTAGAACATTTTTATTAAAAACTAGCTGTATCTGCGCCTTTGTGCATGTAGAAATAAACAAAAAAAACTAGTTTATTATATTTTTCTTTTTAGTATAAATTTTTTCTAAAATAAAGGCAGCCCTAGTTACTACTTATTACGTCAGGTACCTGCCAGTATAAGTCACGTCAAAATCGGTTCAGTCATTTAAATGAATAGCCGGAACAAACAAAGGGAGACAGACAGATGTACACAAGAATACTAATATATTAAAAATAGCAATGTACAAGTTAGCAATAGAAATAAAGAAATGCTAATACCTTTCTTTAAGTTTCAAAACATTAGTAACTCTTTTGTAGGCAACTGTATGTAGTATTACAATAAGCTAATATGTAATGTCTCTATATTAAGTTCATTAAAAAATGACTTTTAAAAAAATTCTATTACAGTGTGTAGCATTTACTAGGTGATAAAACAACTTACTATTATTTTAATTTTTATTACTATTGTATTAATAAAATTGTAAGTGACCACCAAAAAAACAGTTGTTGTTGTTGTTTGTAGGCTATATGTATATATGCTATATATAGATCTGGGCTATAGTTTAAAGTTGAAGGAAGCCTTTTGATTGTAGATTCTACCAAATTGGGCTTCTCTGGAATTCTTTTAATGTAAACAAGTGGTCAATTCAAATTATCTTATAATGATAATAATATGTCAAAATTAAATATAACTCCTCTCAATAAAATTTACCTCTTATGAAAATCTTCAATACAGTGAATTCTGTTAACAGCATCAACTGTGAATGGTATACCATCTAAACTCTTCTGACAGACGACACATGTGAAGCATCGGGGATGGTAGGGTTTGCCAGTGGCACGCAAAATTCGATCCAGAATTGGGTCTCCACAAACGCAACACTTTTCGAGGGTGTCCAGATAGTCTCTTTCGCAGAGAGCTCGCCCTTGTACTGCATAGAATGGTCGACCCTGAGAATGAAAATCAGAAAATGTTGTAATTTATTTTCTTCATAACAAATTCAACTATATCAGCATATATATGGTGAATGGTTATAGATGTAAAAGCTTTTTAGAGTTGAATGTATAACTTATTTATGAGTAATTCATTTTGATATGTAGTAATCTGAGTTTTGAAACACTTTATTACTTTACAACCTTATTATTTATTATTTCTGAAACCACTGACTTTTATATTGGATAGACAGTACATTTATTGACAGTAGATGCCCTATATATTCACCCTTTGAAGCTTTAACATCTATAACTATCACCCTGTAAATATTTTGGAGTAATTGTAACTCTTGATTTGATTATTACAGCAAAATTATAAACACCAAACATAAAAGGCCAATTTAATTATTCATATACCTCTTTATTCATTGTCAAAGCTATGAAGTCAGATGTAGAAAGTATATTAAAGCTATAACTTTAAAAGTTACATTTCATTGTATTCTTTAATGCTGTTTATATTTCAGCAACAGAGAAATTTCTCAAGCATTTTAATAATAATGAATTGTTCAACAAAACTCTAAAGAAAATATTGCCACTTAATATGTTAAGTCATTTTAATAAGAGTCCATTGTGGTTTAATATTGACATATACATATACATGTATATATTATGCAGCAAATACAATAGCACCATGTATTGATATTGTCAGATTATATATTATTCACACAGCATTATTCACAAGTATATTGAAAAAAATACTTGTGAATAATGCTGTATGTTAAAATATAGTATAGTAATAATTTTTGTAAAACAACATACATAGATAATATATACATAGTATATATAGGGAACAAATTTATAATTATAGTTACTAATAAAAGATTAAATAAACTTTTAATTGTTCCATGTTTGTTTGTTTCAATAGAAAAAAATTCTATTAAAGAACCAAGAAAAACTCTTCTAATAACTATTTTCATAGATATATGCTATATAAATTATAAACAATACTGAAAAAAATTCTTCTTTAGAATTGTGTTGCAATTATTTTACTAAGCCACTGCAATATTTTTTTGTGCATATTTAGGAAACAAATATATGGCATTCATTTAAGCATGTATTTCTATACAGTTGTTTTTACAAACTGTTTTGCCTTTCTTGTAATTTTACCTGTAAATTGATTCCGCACTGCTGACAACAGAAACATTTGATGTGGTAAATCCTCTCCATAGCGGTACAGCCAGTTGTCTCTCCCATAATCTTCTCTCCACACCGGTAACAGTTCCCGCAGTACAGCGCGTCATCTGGCTCTGGCGTTGGCTCAACTGTACCAACGTACCCTCCATACAATGAAGTACCAGACAACTGGCTACAAGGTCTTGGATTAATTGGCTCATATAATGACTCGTAAGTCGACGAGGTTTGCGAACCACCGTACGTAGAGAAGTCTTGTGCGTTAACGGAGGCCGATGAAGGTGGATAAGCCGATCCAGGCCTTCGTAATTCACTATAATTGGATTGCGCTCCCAAATCACTTATTCTCGATACTTCCGATCTAGCGTCGCGGTCGCCATAAATACTTTCCGAACCCCGCTGCATAGGTATGTTAGAGTAAACATGGTTAGTCCCTCCAGGAGGTAGAAGATTACTATATAAAAGGACATCACCACTTCGCAACCGCGCTGAATTCCTCACGATGCAACTCTTTACAGGTACTAAATTTGAGTATGTAGAACTGGTGCGGCTTCCGTATTCGAGTCTTGACGAGTAAGACGGCTCGCATGCGGATTTTACTGTGTAACTCTGAGGAATTTGCGGTTGTGGTGCTTTACTTTTCTTCGGCGGAATGGATGGTTTCATCTTAGCCGCGTTAATATCATCTTGGAGCTTTGCGTCCAATTCATTTGCATATATTCGTAGATCAGCTAATTGTTTATCTAACGTATTCATTTCTGGTCGAAATTAATTACTTTTCTGTGATAGAACTAATCAATGAGTAATATTCAGGCGCATTACACCCTTTTCAAGTAAAGATAGCTTGTTTGATATAAAAATGTCAAACCCGCAGTAGTGTTGTCCCAATAAAAAGGAACGTAGAGACAATAACATATTTTTTTGTGATGCTATTCGAATATAATCTCATGCCTTCACAAGAAAACATTTATATTACTATATTTATAACAGAAAATTAAAATTTTCTTTAATCACAGTCGTGACAACAAAATAAATCAAAAACATAAGTTAATTTCTTTAATTAAGACAGAACACCATTTAAATAAATATAGGCAGAATGTTTATAATGAAAAATTACAATCGAGCTATCCAAAGATTTATTTAAAAAATCACTTCAAATTATTCGGTAGTCAGATGAATACAGAAAATGAGTTTATCGATTTTTATAGTTATGAATTAGAAATAAAATATTATAACTAGAATTAGTCTTCGATAGAAAATCTTTTAAACATAGATTTTTATATTTTAGCTATATATAAATATTGGTGATACAGGTGAGATACTTAGGCTAATTATATATAAATATTATTTACAGAAATACAAGTAAATTAATACGTTCACACTCCATGTTACTTGGATACTCACTGAGAGCAATTTTTTTCATTTTATAAGTGCGTTTATCGGTATTCGATATTGTTTGTAATTAAATTTAATAGACTCCGTTAGAAAGTTAAGATAAGGCTGACCAATTAAATAATCGATATCAATTGGGCAATGAATGTGAACTATTTTGTGGTCATCACACCTGCTATGTATTGCTTTCTATATTTGGAAAAGTAAAATAAAATGCAACGATTTCTAAAAGAATTATGTGTTGCATTTATTTATTTACAGGTGAGAGTTTACCTTTTATTTATCTATTTAAATATAATTTATGAATGGCGTTTTAAGCGTTTGGGCAGCGCAGAGATAAATCAATGAAGGTAGGTTAAATAAGTAAGTATAAAAAAGACAAATGAAAATGAGATTGAAAATAACAACGAAGATTAAAAACACCTCGTATAAATGTACTAATATAATGAAATATAAATATAATATAGTACTTATATTTAAAAATAACGTAAAATCCAATTACCGAGATGATTCCGACAGCTTGCCAAGAACAGTTTTCGAACCATCGCTTTGAATGCACAACGATTCCTGAAAGCTTTAATAATCTTTTGATTTAATTTTTTTCTCTAATCCAGCCGATGATGGAACTGTTTTTGTTTTAGTTATTCCTTGCGTATTCTCAAAATGAAGAAGAAGGTAAGAAGTTGTCTTCTTTCTTACTTTCTTAATTACGTAATTTAATATTTTCGCTATGTTTTCCAAACATTTATTGTTTTGCTTTTCAGAATTTGGCAGAACAGAAGCCGGCGAGGAAGAGGTATAGGACTTGTCTTAAATATTTGTTTATGAATTCGTCTTATTAATACATAACTATATTGTTTTAATTAAAATATTAAATTTTTAACAGTGGCACATGGATTTTATGCCGGTAAGTTGAATTTATAATGTTGTAAGTTAAAAATACAACGCATATCAACATAAAAATATCTTGCATTTTTTTTATATACAGACCGGTTATCTTCCGGATAGTGTTTATAGAGAATTGGCATGGTATGGAATACTACAAATCCAGCCACTTCATCACAGTGCCAAGCACAAAGTCGCGGCTCAACTTATATGGCAACACACAGTTGGACGTCCCCACGTGATAATGGAAAGTCCGCCTCAAGTAAGATTAAATTATAAAGCACCTTATTTTAAACGAAATACAATTCTGCTCTTAATTATAAGCTTTTAGATTTTGAAGAGAGCCTTCTCTCGAAAGAAACGGATCTGGTCTTAATATATCAAGTGTAGCTCCGATAAGAAGATTTTTTGTTGAATTTTTTTTTTAATTTTTGTTGTATGGTCAATTGCATAGCTGTGCTCCAAGTCCCAGACCCACGGCGTCGTAGCACAGTGGAGTGTACTATAGACAACGACCTCACTATAGATAAATAATTAATTTGTTCACTTTTACGCTTGATAAAAAAATGCTATAGGATGTAGAAAATCAAATAATTAAAGTAATTCTCTATCCAAAAAAAAATGAAGCTGTTCTGTATGGAATGTTTCGACAAAGCGCTTTTATTGATAGAGTAACATGATTATTTTTACACCTGCGGGAATTATGTCATGAAGGGTTTTCAGTCTTGCCGTACGAAGGATTCGTTGTGGCAAAGCTTGTCAACGCGTTACACTTAATGCGTTATTCCAAGTTTGTTAACAATATGATTATTCTCATTTCGCTTGATCTGTATAAATAATTGCGTGAGTGGCATAAGAAAATTAAATTAATTATATTTCAGTCCACACAATCCGAAGGAAAAGTCAGCCGTCAAATATTAGCTGAAGAGGCAGCCAAATGGTCAAGGGAGCAGAGGGCAGCGCAAGAAGTTCTCATGGAGAATATAAAAACTGGGGGCAACGGTCTGACAGTGAGGACTGTAATAAGCGCCCATCAGAAAACTATATACATCATACAAAATAGTAACTTTTGTGTTATTGTTTTTTTTATTTATTGCAATAAGACGGCGAAAAAGGTCCTATTGGAGAATTACAATTTTAGGAATAGAGACAAGTTCTCTATACTAATTGAAATGAAAGACCTCGTGAAGTAAACTGGTCACAATTGGTCCATACGGAATGCTTTCACGAAATGCTTGAATTTGTTACATGGCTACTTATACAACTGCGGTAATAAAATCATAGAGTTTTCTCCATCCGCGCGTCATAGAAATTTTACTTAAATTCGGTATTCCGTGAACTGGACTTCTCTTTATCTCTCTTTCTTTCTCTTGATTTGCTTGAAGTGTGACGTTATTCAGGACTCGTGGGTCCGCAATTCAGCAATAAATTATTATATAATTTTCACCACATACTAACAATTATGAATAAATATAAACCGCTCGTAAAAGGCTGTCACATCTGTCATTTGTGATATTCATTATCACTTTTTTATAGCACTTGAACATAAATAAAAAATAAATAGGTGGATGACTCAGCAAACTTTGTATGTCATCCTCTGGATACAGGTCTCTCCCATGGATATAATATGACTGGTTGAAACCGGCTTACATATTCCTAATTAAACATGTCCGACAGACCTTATGGGTGGATGTCTTACGCTGCAATGTATTTCCATGGCTACCACTCGAGAACCTATTGCCAAAACAAATTGCCAATCCGCCATGCTATCTCGGTATTTTTCGATCTTCTACAGTCTTAATTTGATCTCGTGGAGAAATTCAAAGCATAGGCTTCTTTCTTTCGATGGTTCGTTGTGCGACTGAGCTTGCCAAAGAGGCCCAAACAACACAATACAAGTAAATTAATCGAAGGTTTTTTGTTGTAATTTTATTTGTCTTTTCAGGTAATTTTTACAAGTGCCCAGAAGGGTCAGAGCCGGATTTAGACGCGTATCGTTTGCAGGCAAATATGCACGAACGGAAGTGCACGTACGGTAAACCATCCATCCCTGTACCCGTCGACCCTTGCATCGAAGCAGAGATAGCGCCTATAGAGTATTCCTTTCACGAAGGTTGGATGTTTTGTCTTGGGAACGGAGACAGGGAGAATAATTACTTTCAGAACGGTACTCTGGATTGTGGTAATAAAACTAAGGTAATTTATGTATTATAATTTATTGTTGCCACGAGCCGGTGGAAGCGGCGTGGGTAAGCCCTCCACTAGATCTACTGACGACATTGTTAAGTTTATGAGAAGTTACTGGATTCAGGCAGTGCAGTAATCATCTTGGTGATATTTGGGGAAGACCTATGCCTTGCATTGGACATCTATCGACTGTATTCGCTGGACACAGTAAAAACCAAAAAATACAAAACTTATTTATTTATACTTTTTCAGCTTTTATACTTTAACAACTGAACAAAGGTCTTCCCCATAGATTTTCAATTTGACCGATTGTAAGCGGTGCATCCGACTTCTTCCAATTATCTCAACAACGGATTTAATCAAATTTTGGGTGGACTTAAAATGCGCTTGCCGGTCTGTGGTCTCCACTCCAGAACCTGGTCTATGAAAATCCTTGTTCCTGATTCGAATACTTCGAACTCTATACTATCGTTGCTAGAGTTTCTGTCGGTACTTCTCATTGCGCTAACGCTTTTCCGTGTGGCAGTAATGTTAGCTAGTCGAAGTTCAGACCTTCCGGACGCAATCGTATTGCTAAACGCGTATTAAGTGAAAGTTCAAATCGGGACAATGAACCCTTGCGCCCGTCATTCTATGAATCGTCTGCCTAGACAATCTAAGAGCTTGGAAACCTCCCAATCCGGTGACATTGCATGTAATGTTTCGAATTGAAGTTCCAAGAAATCTCTTGAGCCAGATTATATAAATGGGGTTTAGGATAAGCACAGTCCATGCTCTGCCCGGCCATTATGTGGATCCAACTAAAAATAATCTCGACCTCCACGATAATTACAATATCAATAATCAAACGCGGAAGACTGCGCTTGTGCTGCTGCGATGTGTAGGTTATCATTGTAACAAAGTTGCATATTTTGGCCGCTTCATAATAATGTAGTAATATATGCTGATAACGTTAATCATCGTAAGTTTAATGTTAGGCCCAGGTAGCCCAGCAGTAGAGGTCAGAATTGCAATCGTTGGTAGCAGGTTCGATTTCTAGGATACCATCTTAAATAATTCATACTCTGTGCATTAATTATATCGGATTGCCACTGCTCACAAACAAGTAAAAGGGTGGACTGCAGAGTCCTCTATGTACCATAATACTACACTACGATTGCCGGCCAAGCGTGGCGACGATTATGGTATAATCCCCCCTATAGACATTTGGAGGAGGACTATGCGTTGTAGAGGGCGTCTGTGGGCTGAAACAAACGAACATACGTCATCTTTTTATACACAATGTCACAATTTAAATAGAAATCATGTAATGTTCTCATGCCAATTTACTTTAAGGTTTCAGTAGACGAATTCTTGAGAATGTGCGCCATTGATAATAACATAGTAATAACATTTGATTACTTTGGCGATGAGCCGCGAAAGGATATGATGCACAACGCAACACTCTGCACCACTTGGGATCCCTGTCGACTTTCTTATTTGTATCGTTTGGAGGTAACCAATTCCAGTTTTTATTATATTGTAAATATTTCTACATACCGTAACTTAATATTAAATATTTGTATATTTACCTATTGGTATTAATAGCTTAACCAGATAAAAGGTAAAACCTTCTGTGTTGTTGATAAAGACTCACGGGCTAGCAACATGACGATTGTATTTATCTTTAAGTATAACAGCTACAATATAAACAGATTGTGCAGAATTTTAATTATAATTCATTGCTTTCTATGTTTATACGCGAGTTGTAGATAATAAGGAAAATATGTTGTAAGTAATAGATTTGTAACAAAAACCGAATTTTAGCCACCTCCAGCTGAACTAGCCCCTGCATTTCCGACTTCAACGCCCAATCCGTGTGACACTACTGTATGCCCAGAATGTCTTGAAGGTGTTACGGAAGATCAAGGAGTGCCCATTGAAGGTAAGATAATAGGAACCGTACAAAATTTAATTATTTATTTTTATTAAATTTTATTAAGTTATTTAATTTTTTTTAATTTACTAGTAGATAAATATTGAACGATACATATAGTAAACGGTAATATAAATTTTTAACGCGCGAAGTCGAGCGCGAACTGTCAAACGCGCGCTGTCAAATAAAAGTTTTAATAGTTTTAATTTTTAAACAATAATTTATTTTTATTATAAGAACTTCTCGTAAAGTATAAGAAAACTTAAAAAAATACCAATGAATCGATAATTTTATTTTTATGTGTGTCGATTTAATTTTTATAATTAATATTTTTTATATGCTTTTTTCAGTATTTTCGGGTGAAGAAGAAACTTAATTTTGACTACTTAATTGTAATTTTTTTGGTATTTTACAAGCGATTTCTTTGATATATGAAATTAAAAAATAAATAAATAGAAAGTATAAGTTTACTAATAGTATTGTAACTAATAAATATTTAAAAAATACAGTTTTTTTTTGCTTCCGTATACAAAAAATCCATCACTAAATAAAATTATACATCTATCCATGAATAATTCGAGTTTTAATGTTTATCGAATATTTTTATAAACAACTGTTTGTATTTAAAACGTGCACATGGAAATATCAGTCCAGTATTGGAATTTAACATTCGATTGTTGGCGGTAAATAAATGGCGCAGGTGACCTTAATAGAAATAAAGATGGCGTGATTAGGTATTCAAACAGTTATTGTCTAATTCTTTGATTATGTTAGCAACACGAATTTTGTCAGAAGCAACGTATCTGCTATTGAGTACTAAAACATTTTGACTTAATCTAATATCTATAGCACTGTGTGCCTCGTAACATTCGTTGAACTGTGTCCATAATGATGGCTACATTTGTTTGGTGCTGCACGCTGTTAGCCGTTTTGTCTTTCACAGCTTCTTCGGACTCAGTTTATATGTCCACAATACTGACGCCCATCTATAAATAATGGCTGTAGTTCGGAATACCCTCTACTACGTTTTCCAAGATTACCCTAATCTAATTATAATCTGCCAAAGTACCCTCACGCTATAATAATAGTTGCTAACATTTTTGGTAACAAAATAAAAAATGTCTTATCTCTCACCTGTGTCTTTGGTTTATTAAAATAATATCACGTATTAATATTATAGATTCAATATTTACGATTATCTGATTTTTTAAATGTATTAGCGTACTAACGGAATGACACAACATGCCATCACTATCTGAAAATGGTAATGACAGTGTCAATGTCAAAATACCATGCTATTTTACATTAGCTGGTCCAAATACGTGTTTCTTTAATAAATAATTATATTTCGAAAAATGGTTGTGCTCAACAATTTTCGTGAGATATTCGATGCTTCATGTAAACAAACCCGAATAAGCTTGCCAACATTAAAAGACAACTACTTGAAAATTGTCTACGGAAATTGTGATGTGAGATTTTAAATAAATTTATTGATATATAATGCAACCTGATGATTGTGCAGTCAACGGGGTGGGCGTAATAGATGGGTGCTGGGGCATTAAGGTTTTGGAGAGAAGACCACGGATCAGCAAGTATAACTTAAGACGTTAGTTCTCAATGTGGAATTTGGACAGAACCTGGTTAAGGTCGTCTGAAAACGCTGAGACTTACGAACCTGTACTATTTGAAATTTATGGGGAAGCTATGTCCAGCCGTGAAAATACTATGATTAAATTTATAATTTTAATAAATTGTCATTATGTTATCTTCCAATGTGGTGACTACTTCTTAAATATCGTAAAACAGGAATTAACTATTTATTTAACATTATTTAATTTCAGAATGAACAAGAAACTTCCAATGGTCCCGAATTACCTCTGCCCTTTGCTGATAGTGGAGTCATTAATGCAAGGTTATGTAAATGGAGGCGTCTTACAGCAGAGCATCCAGATTACAAGCCTGTGTATGAAGTCACTCTTGACATAAAGGTCTGTACTTTTTCCAGACAAAATTTTGTAATTCACAGTTAAAAAATCTATAAAGATCTTTATGGTTACATTATGCCATATTATTTTCGAGTATAAAAATTTCATATTTTAGTTATTTTTTATTTGAGTTATATATTTGGCAAAATTTGATAACCTTCATGACTTTGGCAGCTTCATCGTTCTAAAGACTTGTGGATTAAAAACACAATCTTAAATGTTTTAATTACCAATTTAAGCAAGATTCCTTAAACTTAGTTGATAGTGTTTAGTTTTCTTTCAGCTTTAATATTATTAAATTTATTTATGAATAATTTAAAGGAATATTAATAAAAACGATTAAAAGATTATTCAATACTATTATGAAATACAAACGGTTTACAATCAAGAGATGGAAAGATTGAGACTGTATCTAATTAACTCAAGTTTTTATTGCTTCAATTCTTATACAGGTGATTGGTTAAAGGTGTGAAAGCTTTAAAGCGGTAAAGGTATAGCTCATCTCTTGTAATTTATTTAATGTTACTCCCTATCCAAAACTCAATATTTCAGAAATAATATGTAACATAAAGGTATGTTAAAATAATTATTGTTTATTATCTGTCTCTGCCTGTAGACTTGATACTGTCAAAAGTAAATAGCCTATTTCATTCATTTTCAAACTAAATTAATGTAACATATTTCAGAGTGATCATTTTATACAGATTGATTGGATATAGTTGTAAAAGGTTTTAAGCTACTTGCAGACAGATGAGCTATACATTCACCATTTTAAAGCGTTTATATCTATAACTAAACAAATGAAAAATGGATGTATGATTTTATTATATTAATACTTCATACTAAATAGTGAACTACAAATTTTCAGGGTAGTAATTTAATTTTCAGACCTGGTGACACGATAGGGATAATACCCCAAAATATCGACACTGAAGTAGCAAATATTATAGATCATTTGGAATTGGCAGAGGTTGCTGATTGCACTTATTGTTTAACTATAAATAGTGATCAGAAGGGTGCTAAGATACCTCTGCATGTTCCAGTGAAATCTACTTTGAGATATGTACTTACACATTGTGTAGATATAAGAGGCATTGTGAAAAAGGTATGTTTTTTTGAAAACTTTTAACTCTGCAACTATTGTTTGTAAAATCTTTCTTTGCACATTATATTTTTTGTTGAGTTTTGAGAATATGGTATTAATAAAGAGGGTACTCTGGAACCAGATTAATTTTGAAAGTGGTCTATGAGATGAAGTCTTGGAACCTCTAGTTTATTAACCCTTTGTACTAAAGCACAAAAATTCAAAAAGAAGATGCTATGTAAATCACATATGGCAAAACCGGCAAAGCCAATATGCAAGTATTTTTTAAGGAATATCACAATTTTTGTTCCTTAATAAATCATTTTAAAGGACATATAAAATGTTTTCGAAATTTGCTCAGAAGTGTCTTAAATTGTTTGTTTTGATGAACCAAAAAGGCTTTGAGTGCAAAGGATTAAAACAACTATGTTGTTTTAAGTATTACCTATAAAACTTTTTATATATTTTATCCCTGTAATGAGGATGCTGGATGCGGGCTGCGCAAGACCAGGAGTCAGGGTAATCTTTGGAAATGGCCCATGGTTTTCATTGGGTCTATAATGGTAGACATGATGATGAAGATAATCCTTCTATTGCAACTACTCAGACATATCCTACTCTGTATTCAGAATTTGGGTCTTAAAATATGGTCATTACTTTTTTATATTTTTGTTGCAATGTTATGAAATATAAAGATTTGGAAATCAAACCATTAACCTACTGTTGTTAAATTCAATTCTAATTATGCCCAAGTATATACTGAGTATACTTTATAGGTTACACTTAAGTAAATGTAAACAAGATTCAAATGTCAAACTAGTCATAATACTTACACAAGTGGCATACATCAGGCCACATAGAGACAGATTTGGCCTTCCTGATGCCAAATCCACTGATGTTTAATATAATATATTTATTTTGATTATAGTTATTCCTGCTTGCATTGGCTAATTATACAGAAGATGACCATGAGAAACAAGTACTTGAGTATTTGTGTAGTAAAGAAGGTTCTGCTGTATACAATAATTATATATTAAACCAAAAACTATGCATATTAGACATATTCCAGATTTTCAAGTCTTGCAAGCCTCCAGTCGAAGTCATATTGCAACATTTGCCTAGATTATTGCCTAGACCATATTCTATTATAAATAGTGGATTAAAAAATCCAAATGAACTGAAAATATGTTTTTCTGTGATAAATATTGGTAATAATAGAAAAGGCCTTGTCACTGGCTGGTTAGAAAGTATCATAAATGAGAATGGACTTGAAAATATGATGAAAAATATAACAATTGTAGATAAAAAAGAAAATAAACTGCTTGGTAATATTCCTATTTATTTAAGAAAAAATATAAACCAGTTTAGTTTCCCAGAGGAAATCTCGAGATCAATGATTTTGATCGGACCAGGTACAGGAGTTGCTCCGTACATAGGATTCCTCGAAGAAAGGAATGACTGTAATATAAAGGACAAAAATATCTGGTTATTCTTTGGATGTAGACATCCGAATTATGATTTTATTTATAAAGAGGAATTACAAAATTTTATTGATGGGGGAGCTTTGAGTAAATTGTCCACTGCATTTTCAAGATACGACAATTGTGACAACAAATATGTTCAGGTAAATATGCTGTCAAATTTATTTTGCTCAATAATTAAAAAAAAAACAACATTTTCAAAGTATTTAACTGGTTGAAGGTGTAGTATCTTCGTGTATTTGTAAATAATACTTACTACTAATGACAAAATGGTGGTAAAAGCTTTAAATTTGTGTCTGGTAGATATTGCCTCGAGCGATAAGACTGCCTTTTGTACCACATGAAGTGTTTTTTTTCCTATATTTATTGTCTGACTTACAAAAAAGTGTAGATATATAAATGAAATAAAAATATACATAGCTCTTTTGTCAGTAAAAATTAAACTTTTACGACAATATCAAGTCCACATTTAATAGGATCACTTTTAAATATGTTACTATTCTTAAATATGTATTTTTTGGATAGTGATGACAGAAAATGAGCTATACAATTACCCCACTGATCTTTCTGTATAATTAAATACGTTTTACATTTTATTAATCGTTATAAAGGAATATAATACATATATAATAATTATTATTTTATATTGGTTCTCTTGAGATTGCATTGGTACAATATTAACTTAACTTGCATTTTGATAGTGTAAACTACTACTCGGATTAGCCATGTTATATTTTAATTTAAAATATTGTGTATTGCCAATATGAATAAAATGAGTTGTTATTAATTATATTTGAAATACTTATTTGCGAAAAATGAAGTAAAATTAATTGTTTCAATCTAGAAAATACATTTGAAGTTAAACCAATGCCTTGCTTAGCATCGTTTCGTTGAGTTTTTTTCGAAGTTGCGTCGCCGCTAGGTTAGTAGTCATTTACACTGTGCGTCGTTAGATTTTCGAGTGTGCAATATTTTGGGATGTAATCCAATTTTATTTAATTTTCTTTTTTTTTTCTAAAAGATGGCAACACTTGTAATTGCGCCATGTCATCAAAACTTAGGGATTTTCTTTCTAAGTAAAAATCAACGCAAGTTTAGTTATATTCACTTTTTTTGCTGCTCGAGTTCAGTTTGAATTAATATAAATTTTTACATGTTGTTTCTGGTTACAAAAAAGGCAATTTTTTTTTCGATTTATTTATTGGCAGAGTTATATTTTTACTGTTTTTTAAATGTTTACTTAATTCCATTTTTCTTTTTAAGTAATAATATTTTCGTGATTCTGGAACCTTTTTTCGATCTTGAAATAGTTTGCTATAGAAAACCTAAATTCACTTTGCGTCGTGTTTTTTTGGAACGTTACCACGACGCGAAGTGAAGTATTGGTACTTGCCCAATAGTTGACCGGCGAGTACCGACAGACGACACTTGAAGAGACAATAATCGGGTTCTTGGCAGACGTGACACTTCGAGTTACGACTAAAGTGGAAAAGAACATTGCACTAACTAAAAGCTACATATATTTTTCAGGATGCAATACTACGTGACGGAGATAGGGTAGCAAATGTACTAAAACAAGGTGCGTTAGTCTATGTTTGCGGCGACGTCCAAGGCATGGCGGCCCAAGTGAAGGACTGTTTTGTGAAATGTTTGATTGACTTTGGAAACTACACCACGGAGCAAGCGGAGAGATTTATCTGTGACATGCAAAAGGAGAAGAGATATCTTGTTGATTCTTGGAATTAAATAATTTGTTACATAACCGGTTTTTTATTTGATCTATTGTGGCACTATGAATTATGACGTTTTATATACAGCATGATTGGTTGTAGGTGTAAAGTTTTAAGGGAGTGAATGTTTTCTCGTTTTCATTTTTGTCACAGCGAAAACACGATCACTGTGCTATATATATATATATATTACAAACTATTTAGCGGCCCATGGTAGCCATCAGATTATGGCTCCATAACTGCCCTCGACCACCGGTACATTGCTTTTACCAGTAACCATGCCTAACCTTCATCGCAGTCACCACACACACATTTACCATTTTAGTTTAATACACGCTTTCACACAACGGCGACGTATGTTTATAATGGATTAAATATAGGTATAAGATAATTTCTTTTGACTATGTAGGTATGTGCTTAAAAAATATATAATGCGTTATTTGAAAGTAAAGAAACGACATTTGAAGTTAATTATTTAAATTGTCGATTCTTTTTAAAGGTTTATTCTGTAATATTTTACATTATCACTAACATCTCAATTACCAACTGCTTTACCGTTCGCAATGGACGCCATTATAATAAACAGTGCCATCTATGAAGTGTCAAGTTTAAACAGCCACTGTTTTTAAGAAACTAGTTTCTTTACATATAATAGAAAAACAGCTAATATTTTCTGGTTCTTTAATAAATTAGCGGACTGTATGACGAGTAAGTATGAAAATCCCTACATAGTTTAACGATAGAAGACTTCACTAACCTTTCGATAAGTCACCCCGAAAGGGTGGTAGACCAAAACGGACAGCGGCAAAACGGGCAAATATATTTCCACATGTCTCGAAAGAAAAAAACACTGAGAGCACGGCTTCTCATGAATAGTATTTATCTTGAAACGAAACGTTCGTAACGATGCGATGGCGCCTGAGCTGAATGATGACTGTCCACCAATCCGAAACGACGGTTTTAGAACAAAAAAAAATAAAAATATTTTCCTACCCACCAAACATTCGATATATGGAGGATGAGGGTCATTGGACAGGACATAGAGCCCCACGAATAGATGGTCACTGGGTTATGTAGTGGTGAACACGGCAAGCTCAGCGTGGAACATCCAAAAGATGGATAAACGAAGAAGAGGATCGTTGAAATACGATGGATGTGGCCAACCGGTGCTAAAATGGATGGTCTATGGGAAAGCCTATGCCCCACAGATGTCTTATGACTGAAAATGATGATGAAGAAACAAGGAGTTTATATATATAAGTAATAAAACACATGTTCTTTTACAAAAATAATTTAATAGGCAAATCTCTAATAGGTAATAAAACGTTCAAAAAGTGTCATTGGTTTATACAAACTTACATTAAGAGCGGCTTATGTATACAATGTTACGTTTGATACGGTATCGCAAATTTTCGTTGTGCTGTTGATACTGCTTGCATTTATACCTTAACCTTATAGTGTAACTAATATATTTATCAAATGCAGGCACTCTCGGCGTGGAGGTACGAAGCTCGTAACTCCAGAAAAGTCCAACAGTAAAAATCAACTCCGAAAGCTATCTTACATTATTTAAATATGACTACCGATACAACGAATACAAAATAATACGTTATTGATTTATTTAATACTAAATTTTCAAAATTCAGGCATCTCGCGCAACACATTCTAATATGTCCTAGTTTAAAATTGGACGTACGTAAGAGTAATATTTTTTATCTGTATACGCAATGGTTACTAATGGATTCAAACATTTGGCACTCGAAGCAAAACTTTGAAAATTAACTATGTATTTATTGCGTAGCTCTATACTATAGCTTGATTAAATTTGCACTTTTTTTAATACCAATTAATTAGTATTTCAAACCAAATTTAACCAATTTGTACCACGCAATAGTTTTTTTTTTCATTTAGTACCTTTTTTAATTTGCGTTCATAAATTTTACAGACAATTTTATTATTCCACAAAAATTTTGGACATAATTTAAAGTATTTTTAATATAGTATAATTCTTCTCAAAAGTATTGTTCTTTTTTTTCATTTATTTTATTGTAACATTTGCTAACCAATACATTTAATTTAAATAAGCTTATTGCATAAACATATTCTGATCGACGACAATTACCTATTCTTCCGCTTCTGAGCATATTTTGGCAAAAGAGAAAAAAAAACAAGAATTTCACAAAAAAAATTAAATCATTTCTGACTTCCTGAACATGTCCACATCTTACGACGTCATTTTACGTCAACTTGAGCAGAGTGCATTTATAAGGACTTTTTACCATATCGTAGTTAAAATCATGGCAAAAAGATGGTATATATTATTAATTTTGTCCATATTAGAACTATATTTTTCGCCACATAGAGATTAGTGATAACGAGCTAAGGATGTGTTTACACATGGAAAAAATGTCAATATGACTTTGCACCTAAATGTCGCGTTCTCCCGTAATTTGTTTACCTTACGACTTGTTTATCAATTAACTTTTATTTAACCTGACTTTAACCTCTCATGATTCATAGCATAGATACAATAATTGAAAATTAAGATAAATAATATATAATAATTTGTTAGTGAATTACCAATTTCATCATAATATATATATATATATATATATATACACATATATATATATATATATACATATATATATATATTTGCATTTTTAGAAAAAGTATCGTCGTTTATATAAACGCGTCTTTTTTCTTAACAAATATTGTCGCCTACTAGAATAAGAAGGGTGAATATAGTATAGAATTTGATGACGACACTTAAAACAGATAAAAAATAATTATCATAAATCGCTCTTGAAGGTTTTAAAATATTGTCTGTGATCATTTCCGATACACTTAAAGAGGTTCGTATATTCTCATGACCTTAGTCGTGAACCAGCATAAAAACAAATGTTTATATAGAAAAACTCAAAGTCAATTCCCATGATGCCATGCATAAAGAATTGCATTTTTTATCCTTAACTTAAGAAGATAGATAAAAAAAAGTAAAACTTGGTCAAAAATAAGCCAGATTACAGTCTTATAATAACCTAAAGCTAGAAGTTTAAAACAGCGAAATAACCTACAAGTCCTACGCGATAGTAAAAGTATATAAAAATAAATAATTGGTCGGTTATCTTTACCGGAATGTGTGAAACTGATTGTGTGGTTAGAAACATAACTGAAGCTAAGACAGACAAAAGTCAAGCAAGAGCAAGCCATTATCACCAAAGTTTCTGTCAAAAAAATACTTTATCAAAATATTTGTATTGTACAAAAATACATATCTGATGAAACGGTATAGAAATGCCACTTAATCACTTAATAGACTAGCTAAGAATACATTTATATGTACATACATTTTTGGTACAATATTTAAAACAAAAAAAACGCATTGATCTTATATGCAATGAAAGGTTATTCAAACAAATAATGCTAACATAAGTTATAATGGATTATGATTGGTTAAAGGTGTTAAAGCTTTAAGAGTGAATTCATAGCCTTTGAAGCTATCTCATTTTAGCCTTACTCCCTTATGATCACTCTGAAATATTTTACATTAATTCATTTGTTCTATTGAAATGCGACTGACCTATATAACTTTTGGCAGTACAGTCTGCACAGACAGGGAATTATTAAACGCTTTTTTTCTATATTATTATTATGTTATATATTATTACTCAAACAATTCACACTGTATACATTCTTAAGGAGAATATACTGTTTGTAATGGCTGAATTGTTAGATTTTTATATGATATTAATCGGATAAATATACATTTAATATTTATCAAAAAATGTACAGTTGGCTTAATATGGAATGCACTTTTGTAATGGAAAATTCCAGATATGTAAATGAGTAAGTTGGTAAATTAAACATGTTTGTGCGCATGTAAGGCCATTGGAAGTTTTGTTATGAATATATTTGTTAGTATCAAATTGAATCTTCCATAATTTCTTAGCTTTCATTTAAGTATATATGCATCTGAAAAATAATTTATAGTTATTGCATATGAAACTCATATGTACATCTTGATCTTTTTGCTACAAAGTCACATTCAATTAACTCACATAGTTACCAGTATCACATTGGATCTAAACATAATGTAACACCACATAGACAACAGTGTACAATTTTAGAAATAAATATTGTAATTTTTTTCATAATTAAATAGACAATTAATATAAAAACATTCAAGTAATTAATTAAAATGGTTAACTAAACATGAATTTAAAAATAATATAATTTCCAAACATTTGTAATATTTAATTAAATATTTCAAACAGAGTCTTGGGCCAAGGTTAGATATGCAACTGTATTCATTCACTAAGTGTTGACCATGAAAATGGCGGACACAATAATAACCATCAAATGACCCAACAGGTGCCTTGCGACGGAGACAATTATCTTGTTAAACTGTCATCTGAAGAATAAAACTTGAGGTTTTGGTACAAACTTACGCAATTCAGCAATTTACTTGTAGCAAATTACTGAATCCAAAACAAACAAAATGCTCAATTATTTTGGAACAAATTTTGGGAAACTGTCTACAATTTATATTTATGTATGTACAGGTTCATTGGTCTTAGATGTAAAAAAATTAAAGGAATTAATGTAAAGCGCATTTGTAAGCGAAACATTTTATACTTCTAGCTTCTCACTTAACTATGTAACTTCACTGGAATGCAATAGGTAAATAACTCTTGGCAGTACAAGGTCTTCATGAACAGAATGACATGTAAATATATAAACAACAATTAATTTTAACATGTTGATACATTATTATTTCTGAAACCATTTAATTTTAGATAGGGTGTACCTTACATTATTTGGTAGCTAATGACTTATATTCACCCTGTTGAAGCTTTTACACCTATAAATAATCATCTTGTTTGTATGAATACAGACAATGGATGAACACTGCGCTCAATCTATGGTTGTGGTTTTTTATTGTATATCAAATAGAAATGGAACCATTTGAAACATATTATGGTAGTTTAATTTTATAACTTGAGATATGATATCAATTACACAAAACAAAAATATTGGTAAAGAAACATAAAAGGAAATATTGGTTTGGGAATGCAAAGAAATATTTGTAGTTATAACCTTTCAAAAGCATGTCTATCATAATTTTGGACAGAGTACAAAAACTCTTAAGTAACTAATTTTAGAATATGTATAACAAGCACTACACCTAATTTATAATAAATTCAAACCTATACAATAATTATGGCATTTAATTGTACATAACACAATTTCGTGTTATTCCAATACCATTGTGGAAGTAGTGTAATGTGATGTGTAAAATATTCATATCAAAAGCTGATACCATATCATGTTTAAAGATAACGCTGAATTCAACAGAGCATACTCTGTGGCACAAACAAAATCTCTTACACATAATTAGACTAGTGAACATATTAAACCAATTAAACATTAATTGTATAACTCATACAAAATATCATTTCTATTTAAATTTGTGTTGCATAGTGACAACACTTTTAAATATGTTGCTATTAAACATTATTCATCAAATCACTGTTTTATCAATTGCTGGTCGATTTTGCTTCTAAACAATTCATTGATTGTAAATTTCTATAAAAAAAATATTTACATAAATCTTAGATATCAATTTATTTTCTGTTCCAAAGCAGTCTTTTGGTTTGGGTGACCAGAAAAATTAATAAAAATATTAGCCTTTCCTTGGCACTAAATTTTTACATGGACAGACATTTTGTTCACAAGCATTCAACCATCCGCAGCATTGTGTTGTCATAACTGCTTAACCTAATCATTTTTGCCTTTATAAAGGTTGAATTGTTATTGCAGAATGAATATTGATGTTATAATAAGTTTAACAGCAGATGAACACAAAATGATGACTTAGAGATAAAAGTGATGAAGAAAATGTAATTACCCACTGGTCCCTTCAATCATAACTCTTGTGAAGGATTCTTTGCGCGGCTTTAATAAGCGGAGTTAGAGTCTTTAACTCCATCGCACACTCGAGGAAAGGATGGGCGAGCAGTTCATCTGCAGTTGCTCTCAAATCCACATCAACTTGAAGGCACTTGTCCAAAAAGTCTTGAAAAGCTGGCGACAGTGACTCCCATCGAGGAATCTTTGGTCGTCCAACCGCCGCTATCAAATACAGAGCACGAAGTGGGGTTTCTTTCATATAAGGTGGTTCACCTTCAATCATTTCAATGGCCATAATTCCTAATGACCACACATCAACCTTTTTACCATACTGTTTTCTTGTAACTACCTCTGGTGCCATCCAATAAGGAGTACCAACCATAGTCTGTCTCTTTTCATCACCAACAATGTTAGCACAGAATCCAAAATCAGTCACTTTAACAGTGCCATCCATACCAAGTAATACATTATCAGATTTAATGTCTCTGTGTATGGTTCCTTTTGAATGTAAGAAAGCAACAGCTTGAAGTGTTTCTCGGCACACAGCTGCTATTTGTCCTTCTTTCATAACTACTTCAGTGACAACATCAGTGAGTGAGCCACCATCCAATAACTCCATTGCAACCCAAAGATGGTCATAGCTTAAAAATGCATCAAGGAAGTTTACTAGATTTTTATGATGAAATCCTTTAAGAACATTAATTTCATTGAGTATGAGATCTTTTTTGGTTTGTTTTGTTAAATCAATATCTTTGATGGCCACTCTGGAATTGTCTTTGCTGTCTATAGCAATGAACACAACACCTGTGGAAATAATACAACATACCTTTAATAAAACATATTAATACATGTTTGACATATATTAGGTGGACTGGAAAGTAATATTGCTTTCCTAAGTTAAATTCACAGAACTAAATTTTTAACCAGCTTTTATTTCTAAAACAATATATTCACCTTTGTTATCAATAACCTTTTGCCATCTAGTATACAAATTTTCAATGCTGTAAAAATAAATCTGTTTTTCTGTAACATATGTCAACAGAAACAACATTACTTTCTGGGTGCCCTAATACATTTTAACTTTGAATGAAAACATATCCACTTACTACACCTCAATTTTAAAGATTGAACCGCCCATGTAATTAGTTGGAACTACCAATGAAATTAAAATTACTTAAGAAAGTTCTTTAATGGGATTATGTACTATAAAAGATTGCACCAATCTCATTCTAAACAGTTGCACTTAAAAATGGCTCACTACAGCTTTATATTGGATGAGTCAATTAATTCAATTATTCTCATTCAAGAATACAGGATGTCTTCAAATCAGATGACACCAATTAATACCACTGCTCTGTCAAATATACATATATGAACACTGATCTTACATTTTTGTGAACTATATATTATTAAGTGATTTCAGAAAATTGCTAACTCACATAGAATTTTATCATATTAAAATTATTAGATTCATAGAACACTTAAGATACATGCTTTGTCATTAAGTAGCAGATAATTTCAATTAGCCAGATAGCCAGTATGTCCAGATAAAATCTGGAATATTTGCAGGTGACTTGAAAAGTTGTGAGCAAATATCTTTGAGATCATATTCAATATGTTTGATTGAACAAAATTCACTTGTCGTTTGACACCAATTTTCATGCTGCGCTCTATAAAGCCATTGATAGTAAAAAGCATAGCATAATGTAGATTATTACAAGTTAAGAAGCTAACAAAATTTATTATGTACTACCACTTTGAATTATAGTTTTTGCAGCTTAGGAAATAATGACACTAAAATTGATATTTTCGTTTCAAAATTTGATTTCAATTTAGATTAATGTATATCTATACTGCATACCAATTGTAGTCTGGTCTGTACTAGTGTATCGAGAGGTATTCTTTGAGTGACAAAATGTTAACTAAATTCCACATTTTAATTAAAAAAAGTCAACTATAGCTGTCCCATAAAAGATGATTAAAATAATTTTAAAATAAGTAACTATATAGTGTATCCTGAGAAAACAAAAATAATCATGAAGATGTAGTTTATGTTCAAAATATTTCTTATGGGTATATTTATGTACCAAGATCATCTACTATTGGTCTGATGAAGAGATGTTTAATGATCTTCAGTGGGAGCCCATTTATGATATCAAAAGAGAAAAAGAAGGAATAACAAATACAGTGGTCTTCTCTTTTTAAACTAATAAAGAAGGTCAATACAAAAGTAGGTTAAGTATCCTATTATTGTCTCTCACATGTCAAACATTAATCTCAAATGTTTTTGTCAAGTCATTACTGTCATCAAAATTGTAAGGAAACGGTACAAGCCCATCTATCTATCAAGTGTTAAAATCTATTCAAACATTTCTACTATTTGAAAAAAATATTCAGATAAATTTTACATAGACTAACACAAGTCCATTTTGCGACAAATCACATATCTTTCCAATTTTTGTCTAAGAATATGTTGGTTTTCTCACAATGTTATAGTTAGTAGTTTGAACATGGTGCTAATCCATACAAATAAAAGAAATTAGAGTGTCTGCTGGTAATATTAAAATAACTGCTTTTTACTGCATGCATTTGAATATATATGGCACATATACCAAAATAACATTTTTTTTTTAAATTCTGTCTGTCTGTTTGTTCCGGCTAATTTCTGAAATGGCTGGGCCAATTTTGACAGAACTTATACTGGCTGGCAGCTGAAGCTATATTTTAGAAAAATTCTAATAACATCATGTCACCCACAAAAATCAGTGCCAGGCATACAAAACAAGCTGGGGGCAACTAGTGTTACAATATACAACACATGAAGTGTATAGCTAATGGGAATTTATGTTGTAATTTTCAGCCAATAGATTACCACTATCTTTATATGTAGGAAATACATTTATTAATAATAATTATACAACTTTCCTTGCTTTTCATTATATAACTCATAATGTTTTCAATAAATAAATCATGGTTCTATTTATCCCATATGTAAAGAAATTAGTTTCATTTCTCTCCTCAAAGGTAACTGGTACCTTTAATCAGACAAAATTCTTATATTGTTTGAGCAAACAATGCTCATTAATTCTTCATTCTAATTTCTTCATCCAAAGGTATCAAAAGGACCACCTCTTGTATCTCTATATATATTTTTTCTTTAGTTATTATATAACTAAAATTCAATATAGACATTTTTAACAAAAATACTACTAGGGTGTGACATTTGCTAAGCTCCTTTTTCTCAAAAAGTAACTTGACTTGAGTCAGTGATAGTAGAATATTAATATATTAATTTTGAATTAAATAATTGATTAATTTTACTTATAATTTTTATGGAATAATAGCTGTGCCAGCAACTTCATCCATGCAGAATTTAAGAAAAAAAATTAATTTAGGTTTTTTTATCTAAGAATTTTTCTAAAATAAAAGTAGCCTTAGTTACTCTCTATTACATCACCTACTTGCTAATATAAGTCCCATCAGTTCAGTTATTTCAGAGATTAGCCAGAAAGAATAGCTAGACAAACAAACGAAAATTAAAAAATGTAGTTTTGAATATGTACCATATATATATAAATATATAAATTCATTCAAATTATATATATATATATATATATATATAAATTCATGTAAATGCAATAAAAAGCAGTTATTTTATATTGCAAACAGACACTCCAATTTCTTTTATTTGTTTAGATATATGTAAAAACTTATGAACAGCTATTACTTTATATAAATGGTTCTATGCTTTATTAGAAGACATTATTTCTTTAGTCTCTCTTATTGGATAGTTTGACCAAAGAGAAATATGTATAAGCTAATAATCTCTTAGTTATCAATATTAGACATAAATTATTAATTTGGATATTACCTGAAGCACCAGCACCTAGTTGCTTGATCCTCTCAAATCTTACATAAGGATCATCTTTATTGCAAATCCTTTTCAACTCTGCATACACTTCTTCATCGGTGAGTGCAGCATTCATCATCTCTTTCTTCCTCAAAATTGGGCTTTCCTCAGACTCATTTCCAATTAATGTCAAATCCTGAACAACAGCTGATAAGTCTAACATTACATCTTTCTTCTTCATGCTGTGTTTATTAGGTGCAGCAGGCATTGTTTGTCTTTGGCTGTGCTTGTCATTTGGTGCAACATCTTCTTCACTGCTCTGGCCGATGGACAAATCCGAGTCTTGACTTTGGTGGGCGTTTTTTTTATCTAACAATTTCTCTATCTCTAAATCCTCTTCGGTGATCGCTTCTTCTGTCACAAAGGGTTTGAATGGTTCGTCTAGCGCTTTTTCCTTCTTGATCGTGTACATGTGGAACTTGACGGCCTGGATGGCCGCGTCAGGGTTCTCATTTTGTTCGGCTGGTGTAATTTGGGTATTTAATAGTCTTAACCATGAAGCTGGCAGGCCTTCCAACATGCCTGTTTCCGAATTTTTACTTACATGGATGTGTTGCTGGACGTTTGTCGGCATTCCGATTTCAGTCACCCTTTCATCCTTGTTATGCTGCTTTTTATAAAACAGCTTCCTCAACACACCGCGGCCAGACATTGTTACTTTTTATTGTACTTCACAATCAATTAAGCCATCGCACTACACTAATTTCGTGAATGGAAAACTACATTTCACGCATCGGAATATTAAAATTAAATCTAATTAAGTATCGTCGAGATAGGAGTGGCTAATCGCGGACGGACATACTTTTGTAGGCAGAAGACAGACTTTATCACCTGTCAAAATTATACCAGAAAAAAAATGTATTTCGTTACACGCTGTTAGTCCAAACGCATATATGTTATGAGTTATTATGAAATATAATAACGCATTACAAAAACAAGTTATATTGGAATTATTAAAAAACATCTTCTTTACTGCTATAAAAACGAATTATTGCTTAGTTTTGATAAAAAAAGATAAAACATTTGCATCAAAACCTTAGCTGTTATTTGTTCTGAAACGAATAGGAACGAGAACGCAAATCTTTTTTGTGCGACTGCGTGCTTGTTGATAAAACGGAATTTTGGATGATTCATTCGATGCACGTCACGAAATGTAATAAAAATAAATAACATTACGTGAAAAATATTTTGACAATGAATGTGTTGCATTTTATTTACAATAGATACTCCGTTTTTAAAATTAGATATCGACTGATATCTACATTGAAGATAAAAGATAACCAGATGGTATCAACTTGTAAATTATAATATTCAGCTGTACTAGGTCACGCATCCATCCAATATCTTACGTCAATCGTTTAAATGTCATTAAAAGCAATACCTTTTTTGTATCTTGGTTATTGGAATAGGTCTAAAGTGTTTAAAAAGGATAAATGTATCACTCATTTACTGTCAATTAATATGGTTCATCCAATCCAAATATCGATGGTTTTAGAAATAATAAATAAAGTAATGATAGTATAGTAAAAAAAAGCGTTTTCAAAGTTCGAATTATTACATATTAAAGTTAATTATTGTTGACTGTTTCTGCAGATTGTACTGTCAGGAGTTTCATGCTTTTCGCATTCCAATAGAAAGTGTTAATTTAACTTATTTTAGTGTCAATCACTTTATAAAATCAAGCAATAAACATGGATAGGAATACCTACATATTAATGTAAACTTTTGTAAAATACATATAAATTATCGAAACATTTTGCGGAATTACTTTAAAGATATGAAAAATTAAATGCTGATTTTTATTAATTTTTTTTGGCGGAGTGTGTTGAATTGAGACGACGAGTAGAGCGTTCATCCGACGGCAAATGATGTGTAGCTTAAGTGTTTTGAATTACAAAATTTTATGAACGCACTAATCTTAGACCTAAGATCGTATGTGTAATAAATTAATAAAATTAGATGCAGGCCTTTAAGACGGAAATACAGCAATTCTTGTGCATTATTACATGGAGACAGAAATAGAAATAGACGCTACAATGGTGTCCGCCCGTGTAGATGACCTCTCGTAAAAGCGCCCTATTATAATACAGATGTAAAACCCAAATAAAAGTCAATGCTTACTTAATTCTTCCATTCCGAATGCTACAATGCTTACTTTCCGTACCTGGCAGAGGTCTATGTATAAATGCATTAAATGTACGTTGTATCATGTCTTGACTTTTAGAAAGTGTTGAGCATAGTCTATTCTAAAGGTTATATATTAGTTTCACTATTATTAATTACAAAGAAATATATATTTAAACATTACGCCGAGTTTTGGGAAAAAAATATTAAGTTTTACCACGAAATACTTTTATTTTTTATCATCATGTTAAGAGTCAAAAGAGGCCCACTGCAAATCAGGCTTTTCCCGAAAATCGCCACAATTCCGAGGCGTTCATTTGCAGCGATTATAAAAATAGTGTCCACGTATTGTTATGATAAAAATAAGAAAAGGACCAATATTTAGCCACTTCCGCACATGCAGTGGTAGTCGTGCAATGAAATGCACCACCCGCCAGCCCGCTGATAAATGCGTATGCGGCAAACAATGTGAATCACACAACCGCCACCACCAAATTACTCAACACGTGTTTCACCCCTCCACGGGGCATCTTCAGGAGTTATTATACACCGATTAGTGCCAAACACAGAGTCAATAATAATAATCTCGCATTTATCAGCGGGCTGGCGGGCGGTGCATTTCATTGCACGACTACCACTGCATGTGCAGAAGTGGCTAAATATTAGTCCTTTTCTTACTTAGGATGGACTTACGCGAGGTAACGCCTGATTCCATTAAATGATAAAAATAATCGACGTTGTTTTGTGTAATGTTTTCTCAAGGCTTAACCACAATAATTATTTGTCAGTATTTGTTTTTGTTACCTCGTTTAAAAAAAAAACAATTACAATTCCTTGTCAATTTATTAATTTTAAGCAATAAACGTTTATGCATTTGAAAAAAAAAATGATAACCGACAGTCTGTACATGATGTCGTTCTTCATTCATATATTTTGTTATTCTTCTTTTATACACTTGTATATGTTATTGTGAGCTAAAGTGCTATACATCCGCCATTTTACTTTTTACAGCCTGGGCAAATGTATACACATACTACAAATTATTTCAATATCCTATAAAAAATATCATAAGAACCGTTTTCATTGTTATAGTGCTAAAATGATAGTTACTCAAACGCAATGATCGAAAAAGACTCATTGATAAAATAAGTAACTGACTGAAATGGCTAAATTGAATCATTACAGAAAAAAATGTATTGACTCCGTTTGCGATTCATGAAACAAATTTAAAATAAAATAACAGATACGTCGTGGGTTGCGGCCTCCGCAGCCGATGGTTTCTTTTTCCGTATAGATTTGTGTTTTTTTTTATATCGCTTACAATGCTACCAAATGACATTTTCAAGTTGTGCTGGTTAGAGGTTGAAGGTTGCAAAGGGCACTTAGCCTAAAACCTCTGCTAAGGTAGCTAAGCCCGCAGGCTTTTATGAAATCTAAACTCAGGCCGCTACATAGTACAGTTTCACCGCATTAGAAGATCGTACGATTTCCTAATAATTGAAGTAGATACAATGATTGTTGTGTGAAGTAGTCTCTATAGCTTTTCCAGGCGAAATGTTCGGATGAAGCTAGTGCTGTCAGGCCGAGGTTCTTACAGCTTCCGCGGAATTGAGCTTGCGGAACAGACCCCGCTCAGGCTATATTAAGCAAAAATAGTGGTATTTAGGATATTTTACAAAATAAATATAAAAATTATAATCCAAAAAAATATATTTTTGGTTTCATAGGTATAATTTTTTCAGGTTTACTTTGTAGTATGTTTATACTACAAGGTAAACCTGATTGATCCTGAATATTTAGACCAATAATATAAATATACAACCTCCGTGTAGTCGTATGTAACAGTTACACTGTATAACTTTCGAATCATCGAATTGCGGAACAAATTTAGATTTAAATTTGCTTATACACAGAATGCTCCAATAAGCTAAGTCGATACGTAAATATCTTGACGTTTTTTTACAGTTCAGTGATTTCTTTGGGAAAAAATGAAATGAAATAGAATTTCAGAAGCTCATTTTGGCTACACTTAAAAATTTGAAGTTTAGTAGAACTGTATGAAGTATTGCTACGGTTTGGGATACGGCCTCTATCTCTGACCACTCTTGCACTGGATCAATCAAATTCCAACAATAAAAGAAATATTTATTCTTTTGAATAGACTATGCCAAAACATTAATTTAACAAATATCTATATTTATATTTTTACATTGAATACTACCAGGTTCGGAATGTTAATATCGAGAAGAATCTGTCAATAAAATCGATAGTTTCTTGCAACGCTAATTTTATTTTTTTTTCTTCTTGTTATAAATCATCTACTAATCACGTGAAAATCAGCATTATATGACCCAGGTAAGTTTATTTTATATACAATCTTTTATACAATAATATTGATCAATCTTGCTTTGACTTCTCAATTTTTTCGAGGAAAAATATATCTGAGTGTGGTATATATACCTTAACCCAAAAACGATAAATCACCTTCATGTAAACGAAAATTTAACGTTAAAAGTTTTTTTTTTTTTCAAATTATACTATATATATAATTATTACTTTTTGTAATGGTCGCTGTTTTTATTGTTTTTATAGTTACTTCACAAACTATAAGCAAAAAAAAAGAGCAAAAGAAAGAGGTTTTCTGTGTTCTTACTACTAAATACATATTGACAGATATGCGAATAAGTAGTTGGTTACACGCTCAATTTAATTGGTTCTAATATCACATCACTTCAAAACCGCAACTGCATTGACGCGTGATGAGTTAAGTGGAAAATATAATCGTAAACGATTTCGTAACGCATTTTTATGTGATTGACGTTAGGCTGTTAGCTGATTTAGGCTCTGTGCAGCTTTATCGAAATTGAGTTTGTGGAAACAGAGGTCCGTGAACTAAAACTTTGAATGACGTTCGCAAGATGAGAGACTATACCCATGTAGGTGTCTAGTGTGGTGAATGGAGGGTTAAGTAGATATGCAAAGCAAGGACTACTCAGTGGTCGCAGGAGGCACAGGCCTCTCCTATTCACCCTTGTTTAAACGCGAGTGATTAATATATTTACAAAATAATGTCTGTAATGTTAGCTATTTAAGTTACAATACTATACACTTGGTAAATTATTTACATTTCACTTGTTCTGTATTATAGTAACTAAAGTACAGTAACCGGCGATAAATATTGCACATCGACTTTTGGAAAGAGACAATCAGCTAATTTCGGCTACGTAGAGCGTTATCTCTGTCGCACGAAATACAATCAGTCCGGTATCTATAAGGAGCTGTTACAACAGGTCGGTACTATGGGGAGGACATCTCAGTAGATGATTGCTCGAGGAGCGAAGTGTTTTTTCATATGTAATATTCTATGTGATTGTATTTATTTATTAAAAATACATTTTATGTTACACGGCGAACTTAATACCGAAGGCATTCTCTACCATTTAACCGTCAGGCGGTGCAGAAATAAAGTAATAAAAGTAGGTGAAACAAGTCAATATGATAAAGACAAAAATAAAATAAAAAATAATCACATTAAAACATCTTATATTAATATATTAATGGCTGCTACTAACTATAATTATAAATAAATATACCATAATATATGTATTTAAATATCTACATGTACCATTTATATAAATATAATTAAAAAATCTATAAATCATAATGATTCCATTAACTTGTCAAGCAACAGTATACAAACCTTCGCTTTAGATGCGCAACCATTCCTGATCATCCTAATATCGAAGGGGAGCGTGTTCCAGTGTGTAGTATAATTATATTTAAAAAAAATTTATATCGTTCTGTATGTTTCGCAAAACTTCTTTTATATTACTGTACTATTTATTTTCAATACATATTTCGTACTTTTGTCAAAAGAAATATACCTTTATGCGTTCCCTTTGAATAAGTATTTATTTTGGACTCGCGAAAAAGTGGTTAGCAACCCTTGCTATATATTGTTACGTACTGTGGGTTCTGACTCGAAATGAAACACCACTGGTTCATAATGAGTCCTTTATTCACAAATCAGATAGTCACCCGACTTTAACACAAAATATACTTTTTCTTAATACAAATCGATCAAGAAATCACTGTCCAAATAACTTTCCAAATAGTCGCTTTATATCTTAATCTTGTAACTCGAAAAACATCGGCGTGGGGAGTACACTTATTTATACTACGGATAAGGTTCTAGTAAGTTTTTAATAGTACTCAGAATTTTCGAGAACTGTACACAAAAATTATAAATAACTTCAAGGTCACGCGTGTTCTTGATCCTAGGGTTCAGTGTTTATTGTTTAGTGGGTTCAGTAACTCGTGCTTTGCAACAATATTATACGAGTTGTGTGTATATCAGTACAAAAATTGGTATCAAAGAGAAAAGAAACAAATTGTTGGTCGACGAATTTGCATGTTCACTATTGCACAGTTCTCAAGAAACTTTGGCAACAAACATTGTCGTGCGAGAACAGGTATCTAGCGTGCGCCAGTTTCAATTTCCTCAAATGAAATGACTATGGACATATTGCCCGATTTAATTATTGTTTTTTTATTTAAAAGTGGCTACAGGTTGATAAAAATGTTATTTTATACTACATTATTGTTTACCTAACTACAAAATATTTTAAAATTTACTTTTATATATACATAGGAGTATCTCATAGATTTCCATGTTACTTTTTCAGACTATGTTATTATTTACAATAAACTAACAACAAAGTATTTTAAAGTTCACTCGTACACGGTCTCTTAGATTACCTAGTTGTTTTTTATATCACTTATATTCGAGTTTTAAAAAGCAACTTTAGATTTTCTACATATTTTACTCACATTAATGAATGAAGTAAATATATTCATGACTTAAAAATTCTAGCAATTTTATAATGGTTTACTTTTGATTTTCTAAATCTTATTTAAATCCTTGAAATATATTTATCCAAAAACCATACATGTACTTTTAAGTCGTCAATTATTTTAACATATATAAGTAGTAAGCTACCACGGGCTCGAAATGCTCTTCTGATAAGTAGAACAGGCAAGAAGCTTAATAGAGGATTTTTAAAAAAAAAATGAACAATGGTTCATCATATATAATACATCATAATATAATTGATTTTTTATAACATGTCGAATTGCGTTGATTATTGATTTTAGTATACGTAAGTATAGATAATATGCATAAAGTTGTGAGATTTTTCCTAGGGCCGATTAGTCTTGGAGTTAAAAACAATATGAATTCCGAAGTAGAAGTGTGTATATTCATTCCAGTTTCGCCCATATACCGATGTATATAAAGAAGTATATATTCTGTGGAATTGGTTCACACAAAGTATGCGATATCTTAAAATCTTGTATAGTTACTTTCACTGTTACAATATAAAATATAATTAATAATATGAATATGCAATATAAGTTTTAATATGGATCGAAAATAAAAGTCAAAATTTGAAAGTCTGTTTGGAATATAATTTAGTTTTTTTTGTAGAGGATTTAATAGCATTTTTTTTAAGCCAACTTCATTATGCCCCATAATGATTATGTTTTGAAAGCTGATGTAGCAAGGTTGCTAATTCAAATGACGAAATCCGCATAAAAACTAAAAGTCTGAAGTGACAGTAGGGGGGGGGGGGACATCGCTCGAGCAACTGATGGCCGTTGTAGTCAAAAGGTTCAAGAGTGGCGACCATCAGCCGGTAGACTCCTGGGTAGGCCTCAGACTAGACCGGTCATCGTGGCGATGTTTAGGAAATGCATATGCTTTGCACTGGGCATCTATCGCTTGATGTGGTGAAAGCACGGCTTGAGTGTTAAAAAGTTCAATTGAATCTAAGCTATAGTTTTTGGTTGGTGCCATTTTAAATATGAAGAGCAATAAGCATAATTTTTATCACGATTTACATTTTAATATAGAAATGCTAAAAATGCTATCCAAATCAGAAATATATCAGTCGATGACTATGGAATTATGTTGACAGTACGCCAGCTCTAATAGGTTTTGCAAAATTTTGATTCAACAATTTTGATGCCGGTGTATAATAATATATTGACATATCTTTTACCTTATTTTTACTCTGTGTTTAACTATAAGCGAACATAATTTAATAAAATACACGAATCATTTTTTTTCCTTAATTCGTTTGTGTAAAATATGCTGTTGGTGTCATCATATTTTCAGCAATAGGTCAACTCCTGAACATAAGCCTGCCTCTAAGATTAACAATAGGACTAGTAAAAAGCGGCCTGCATCCGGCGACTTCCGATTGTAACATGGTCGTCTCTCCACCATGTGTGCTTTAGATATGACCTCACAAACAAGTTTCCAGAGCATGGGTAGCAAAATTTTCTACTTACCATGACACCCCGATCGCCTGCCCACCTGTCAACCTTGGTGATGATGGTATATCCCCCCCCATAGGTATCTTTTGAGTAGGGCTATGGACTGAAACGACGACGAAAGTGTTACATTAAATGATAACTTTAATTCGTAGGTATTTACAATTAACATACATCAGTTTATGGCTTTAACCCTTTGGGGCACGCTGGTATTAAAAATATCTTACCTTTTTGATGCATAATAACGCATGGTCGGACATTTTTCGACCCACCTGGAAATATTGGAATAGTTGCGCGCTCATACATTTTTTTTTGAATTTTATTATTTTAAAGTAATTGGCAACACCATTAGCAATTGTTAAAAATATATTCGATTGCGCTGACAAGGTTTATGAAACCTAAAATTTAATAACAGAATTATTTTTTTTTAATTTTTTATGTCATTGTATGTCCTTATTAATAAGAATAACACATAAATTTTGAACGAAATAAAATTTCTGTGCAACATGGGTATTTTTATTTTCTAAAATTCCGTGCCTCAAAGGGTTAAACACAGTGTGAGGCATGTGATGGCTTTGCATTTTAATGATATCAGTTAATCTTGACGACCATTTTCGTTTTTGTACCGAAACACTCTCATGACATGTAATTTCATCGCCACTCAGAGACGTACGGGACTTTCGCAGAGACGATTCCGCGAACACACTCGTATTTTTTATTGCATTAACTTTTTGTATTTAATGTGTGTTTTATGTTAAATTCGTGTATATATATGTTAATATGCGGTTGTTGTTGTTTTGAACTTGTTTAGTCGTTCGAATTTTGTTTTTTAATTACATTTCTAGTTTCAAGCGACATCCAAAAAATATTTCTCTATGTAAACAAAAATGATTACAAAATGTTTTCCTGAGCGTAAAACTCGGAAACGGATTGACCATCTATTTTTTTTAACTCTCATAATCATACACGGAAGCATCGAATGGATAGAAATAAAAATACCGTGACGAAAATAGTAATAAAAAGTTTTTTTCTCACACAGAGTAAATTAAAGCAACTGCTAAACCTAAAAAAGCTGTCAAATGTTTTATGTCAACCAAAAAAGGATGTAATATATAAACCAAAAAATATTTTGTAGACCGTTAAGTAATACATTAAAAATATTATTACGCTATTAATAAAGTTTAATAGTCAACGAAATAATAAATAAACCAATGTAATAAATCGTTTTTAATTTGCTAAAATATTTTACATCAATAAATAAAACGTTCAATCTAAAATACGTATATTTATTGATTATTCTATTGGACTGTGACATGCCAATATCTTTTGACTTACTAAACCAGTTAGGACAGCTACATCAATTTATTGCACACATATACAAAAACAAAACATAACACGCAACACCCTCACATGACCATTCACACAAAAAATCGTGCGCGCTCGCTCTTCCTAATAACTAAGGAATGTTTATATGTCTCTTTATGATTAGTATAGTTTTTATGTTTATGTGTATCTATAGTCTGCAATAAACATATCATTATAATTTTAACTTGATACAAAAAAAATCTTATATCGAAGAAAGTGATGCAAAATGATTTTACATAAAAAATTATACTTAATATTCATTATATGTAATGATTTTATTTTTATTTAACTTTAAATTTTTTTAGCTTTAATTGCATCATATACCATATAATTTTAATCATTAAGTAATTTTTACTAGAAAAAAGGGCAATATATTCGTTTTAAATTCCTGACAGAAATAAAATAAGATAAATAGCGATGGATTGCATTATTTAATTAAATATTTAACATGAATCATTTCAAAGAATGCCAGAGAGGAGAGAATTAAAATAGTCAGTTTACCCAATTAGTAAAAATAGGCCAGAGAAGCTCAAATATTTCAATACTGAATGACGCGTTATTATGATTATGTAGATCGGCAGTAGGGCGGTGTTCCGCCCACTGAAACTCAGTCTCGGCGTCCACTCCGCGCGGTCCGCCTGTCGGTTCACGCGGCGGCAAACTAAAATAACTAACAAAATTAATACGATCATAACCAAAAAAACGCCATTTTTTGTCGCCATTTTGTTGTGTCAAATTCATATTTTTGCGTGAACGACGACTTACATGAGTCCTTCGAAATTTAAAACCGTGCGTTTCTGATTCAGTGCAACGTTAATTTGTGTACCGATTAAAGGATTAGCAAAGGATTCTTGTTAACAAGGTAACTGTAATGTATCTTATTTATCTAGTAAATAAATTAAAAAAAGTTAAACAAATGTCTTTTATAACCAGAAATTTATATAATTGAATGCATATATATATATTACTTTAACTTGCCGTGTGAAATGTCAGTTTTTTATATTAATGCTAATGTAAATTATTAACAATAATTAAATCTTCGATTATTCTTATGTAATAAAAATTATAACTGTGTGCTTTTTAGACAATACAACGATTCGCCTACATACATTTAGCAACCTTACATTCCAACCTAGTTACCACCAACGTTCTATGTACAACTGTTTTTAACATACAAATAGCAACATAAAAAATCGATTTTTTAATTTGGTTTTAATTGGATCAATTTTTTAATTTGAAAAAAGAATTCTGGAATACTAATCGTAAGGCTATTGTATTTATATTTTTAATTCATTTTCAATTTTCGAATATTCGGCCACGATTGCGTGCAGCTTATAAGAAACAATATAACTTACATTAACCAATTTTTTTATTTAATTGTCTATATATAATATTTATATATTATAGAAATATATATTATAGAAATATTTCAGTGATCGTTATAAACACATAAGGTTAGAGATAATACATCTTTTTTTTTTATATTTGATAAAAATGTTGATTGTTTTTTTTTTTGAACATACATTAAAATATTAACATGCTGCGCCCAAACCTGACGTGCTTTTACCGTCAGAAGTTTGCAACATGTAGGTAACAAAATTCCACCAAATTACTTTATGGCCTATAAAGAGAACTGTGAACTTTTTATTAATGTAGGCGGCACATGAAACGATTCTTGTTAAATTAACCAGATAATTTGACATTACCTTTCATTTCGTCGCGAAGAATATTTGTTTTATAAGCATGTTCGAAAATATTAAATTGGTGATTGTGTTTCTGGTGATATGGAGAAGTCAAACACAATTTCAGTTAACAGATATGATCTCAATAGTTTTTAAGGGTCGCTTTTATCACGTTTCTTACAAAGCAACTATATTCATGTAATATTTAATTATATTATTTTAATAAATAAAAATAAGTAAAAATGCACCTACTGCGCTGTAAACATTTTTAATTGCGCATCTCTCATCTAGGCTATTGCCTTCAGCGGTCTACCAGCTCCTGTCTCCAGCGTGAATGTCATTTGCCAATAACTAAAAATATTTTTGTATTGAATTGCTAAGAAGCGCATATAACACAGTAAATGCTTCGTATTGTTAATTTATGGTATTAAAATAAATATGGCTACCGGCTATTGTGTGCGATAATATGTCTGCCGGACTAATCCTCTTCCGTTTACGCGATGGCTTTTTTCATAGGTTAATAAACTCTTATGTAACAAACTATTTAAAGATGAAATGATTATCTTATTTACAACGTTAATTAGTAGTGGTAGCCTAGTGGTATGGACTGAGACTTGAGATCGCGGGTTCGATTCCAGGGGTATGGTCTTACATAATTCTCACTTTGTGCATTAATTATAAAGGATTGCTACTGCTTATTAACAAGTTTCCACGGGATGAACAGCAGCGTCCTCTGCGTATCATAATACAACAACGCGTTTGCCAGCCCGCCTGTCAAGCAAGGCAATTATGGGAAACTTATGGCTTGCAGTGGGCATCTTTGGGCTGAAACGACGACAATATTATTTATCTTCATATTATCAATATTTTTCCTTCTCTGTCTCTGTCCCTCTCTCCCCCTCTTTCCCTCTCTCTCTGTATATACATATATTTATACAAATATATATATATATATATATATATATATACGTATGTCGGGCTCCATTTAACCTTACCTATATTTTTTTCCTTTTTTATTTTTATTTATTTATTTTACACAATAAAGTATCTGCACCGCTCAAATGGTTGATGAAAGAAAATTGTGGCATTAAATTCACCGATATACAATATATAAGAGGCGTGTAAATATATAAATAATCAGTAATTAATTTAAAAATGTAAGAGTAATTCACGTCACACTCTTGTACACAAACAAACGAATACGCACTCGCACTGACTCTCCTAGATATAAACTCTCTCGGACAGATTATGTAATTATTTCTTTTAAATAATATAGGTTATAAATAGACTAACAGATACAAACAAACGTCATTATAACAACCACGTTCTCTGTGATACAACCCGGCAATTTAAACTTTTTGCATCACAGATACACAAAGATTTTTTTTTATATATATAATAATGTTAAATAATTAAACTAAATATAAACATCGCGTTTATTTGCTATCTAAATTATGGAGCACTATTTATAAAATCTAATAATACGTATTTAATGTATCAAAGAAATAAACGCGTTATCTAAATTACATTTAACTGGCTGGCTATAAAACAGACGCAGCGAAATATCTGTCTGAAAAAAAAAATTAGCTCAATTTCTATGAACGCGACTGTGCGTAAAACTGGGACGACATGAAACAGTTTCTACAGTGAACTCAAAATCAATTTCGTGGAGCGCTGAAGCATATACCGTGTGGTATTCTTTCATTACGTAATGGTTTTAATGTGATTTATCGCAGACTTTTGAGTATTTTCATATATAAAAATATATCTCGAACATTGTTACTAATACAGGATGATTAGTTATAGGTACATCAGCTATAAAGAGATGAATGTGTAATATTGCGATCAGGAAGTAAGGTGAATTTGTTTATAAAATATAAATTCTTTATTTATTGTTCCAAATCAATTTTATCACGCAATAAATGCGCATTAAATCGCGCAAAAAATGCGTTTTATCACAATGATAAAACGCATTTTTGCCAACGCTTTTTTCAGTCTCTCGAAACTGACGAAATAATATTTTTCCGGTATAGCCTTCAAAACCTTCGATTCGGTTTTAATTTCCTCAGTCATGTCAAAACGGTGTCCCCGCATTGGTCTGGAGTTGCTGAATAGCCAGAAGTAATACTGAGTCAAATCATGGGAATACGGTGGTTGAGGAATGATATGAGTCAAATTTTTGGCAAAAAAGTCGCAAAGAACCTTTGTAGTATAACATCGTCAAATCAATACTTGACCTGTTTTAGACACAAAACATATTCATCAAAATAGTTTCAATGATTATATATTTAAGCATGAAATTACAGCTTATTTTTTTTAGTAGCACATTTATTACCAAATAATATCTCTAACTCTTCAACCTGTTCAAAAATCAATGTTTTATGAAAAAATAAAGAACGTAATGATTTATAATAAAAAAAATTGTTTGAAATTCGAATTTCAATAATTTTATTAATATTAATTATCGTTTACTATCTGTCTCTGCAGACTTTGTAGTGCCAGAAGTCATTGGCCTGTTCCAATAGAGTTTCAGATTGATAACCTTGTACAGGATGATTGTAAATAGGTGTAAAAGCTTTAAAGCTTTTTGATGACGAATGAGCTATACAGTATATTCACTTCTGTATTAAACGCCCATCTATTTTTTTAAAATATTTTGGCATCATGACATTAATGGCGATATGGCGTGTCGGGTCATTTAGTTAAAAAAAGATCATGAATATTGCCCTCCGTGTACATTACCTATATTACTTGCGTATATCTCATTAGTGTATTTATAAAGGCGTATAAAAATGACCTTAAACCATGTCATTAATGAACTTTTTTGAGAACTCGCTGTATATATTTTTTTTTGCGGGTTCTATATTAAATATTCTAAGAGATTTATTACAAATACAGCAATAGAGTTCGTATTTATTATTTTACTACTCGTTCCGGCCACTATAATCGCAAGGAATTTATCAAAAAAAATATTGAGTATTTTTTCTCCGTTAGTTACTCCTTATCATATACCTGCCAATATAAGTACCGTCAAAATCGGTCCCGCTATTTCAGAGAATAGTCGGAATAAACAGTCAGACGGAGTACAGACAAAATTAAAAAAAAAATTGAGTATTTATATATATTTCTGAGCGTGTAGTAAAAAGAGGTTATTTTAATGTTACAAACATACACCAATTACATATATTCTCATAGATTTATTTAATTTCCTTATATCCAATTATTAGGGGTTGGTCCAGTGGAAGAGGACTAGGACTTGCGGTCGTAGGTCGCGCGTTTGATTCCATACAATCTCATATAATTCACACGTTGTGCATTCATTAAAAATGATTGCAATTACCCACAAACAAGATTCCAGAGGATGGATACCGGCATCCTCTGCGTACTATAAATTCACTGCGAGCGCCTACTCGCTTGTCAAGCAGTGCGATTATGGTATATAGTAACTATGACGTGAGGCCTACGCCTTGGAGTGCGCGTCTATGGGCTGAAACGACATCTCATTAGAACTTCAATAGAGAAATAAACGTTTAAATCACAGGATTAGTTTAGGTTTTTGAGTAAACTCGCTGAACGATACACAGAAGTAAATTTAAATATGTCTGTGAGATCATCAGAGAAAGATAAGAAATAAGGCGGTCCTGCTTCGTGTAAACATTTATTCCACATGTCTCTACACATTATCTCTACACGATATTCGTACATCTAATTAATTAGAGATATTCATCTAAATCACATGATTATTTTGGGTTAAGTTAACTTGCTAGCCGAACTAAATTAATAATATTTAATTCAATTACTTAACCCTTTGGAGCACGCTGGTATTAAAAATGTTCCACCTTTTTGATGCGTTATAACGCATGGTGGGACATTTCTAATACCATTCATTGCGTGCTCATACATTTTTTTCTAAACTTTATTATTTAAAGTAATTGGCAACACCATTAGCAATTGTTAAAAATATACTCGATTGCGCTGGATATATATGACAGGTTCATCAAGTGTTGAAACCGAAAATTTTTAGTAGTTAATAACAGAATTAAATTAATTTCCTTATTAATAATAACACACCAATTTTGTTAAATTTTGAACGAAATAAAATTTCTGTGCAACATGGGTATTTTTATTTTTTAAAATTCCGTGCCTCAAAGGGTAAAAAAATTAATCTGAGATTCTTGATAATCCAAGAAAACATTATTATGGTCAATTAATGTGAATTGAGTTCTTACAGATTACACAAAAAATAGCATGTTTTAATTACGTATGCGATTGGTTGCTATTATTCTGAGCAGATATGTAGATTACCGCGTAACGTACGGCCAAACACGCGATAAAACTAATTTTTATTTACGCAACCAGCAATTTGCCGCTTAACTTTCATGGTGACTAAATGCTTTTTTTATTTTGTATTGTTGTTATATCTGATAATTTAAAGTTAGAAGTAGCGTGTCGATATTAGATTTCTTATGCTTTCAATACCAGCTAATTGCTAAAATATACCAAAGATATCTCGATTCTCTATATCTTCGATGTATTCTCGGTATATACTGGCCAAAGAAAGTCTCCAACGTAGACCTCTGGAAACGCTGCGGTGAGATGACGATCGACCAGCTGATCAAATGCCGCAGGTGGAACTGGATAGGCCACACGCTTCGAAGGTACCCTGAACCCATACCGAGGCAAGGCCTATAATGGAATCCTCAAGGAAAGCGGAAACGTGGCTGCGGACGATCATTGCAGAAGTGAAGGCAGTTGGAATGACGTGGAGCGAAGTAAATCACGAGGCTCAAGATCGCTCGGAATGGCGACGTACTGTGAACGCCCTCTGCCCCATCTTGGGACATAGGAATAAATGATGATGATGCTAAAATACAACTGTGAAGTCCCAATTAAAAACTTTTTGGTGCATACAGCATATTTATAGCAGCTACAGTTTACCATATAGTTTTGCATATAGCAGTTGTTTTTGCGGGAAGATTATATATAAGATCTGTAGTTTTCTAGTCAACATATTTAGCATGCTAATATAGCTTTCTTTAATGTATTTTATTTAAAGTATTTCATCGAAAGATAATCTCTGGCTTACTATACATACCCTGCTATATTTTATATGCTTTATGCTATAGCGCTGTTATAACAATTTCCGCTAAATGCACATAACTTGACATTTTGAATATTATGATTACTTCGTTAACCAGTATATATAAAGACTGTAATGTGACGTTAAATATTGAACGACGCACTGCGTTCTTCAATAAATATCCGTTCCATGTAACAAATTTTAATTCGTGTTATTTAAATTTTAGAAAACAAACGTTTACTCTAAGTCTAAAACAAACGGTATTTGTAATATTTAAATATAAAAAAGATAATCAAAGGAAATATAAATTATGTAGAAAATTTGATCGAAATTGAACAACTAAATTTAAAAAAGTTACATACATGTATAAAGTGTATCTTTAAAATTTTGAATGTTATTTAAAAATAATCCCGAATACATAGCAACCTACTTACATAGCGATCAAGAAAATTTAGTTAGGAAATTATAAAATTAAGAAAATTTGACAGAATTTACAAATTGCTACATATAGCATATCAGCTAGTTTGACATCAACGATTTTTAATCTGTGGCCAGATTCATCATGTAAATATTCCGCGTGTTTCGCGCGTATTTCAAATTGACCCTTTTTCAATACGGGTAAAACTTTAATAAATAATGTTTTGAATACATTTTCATCCTGACTTCATTGCCGCAGTGTCCGGCTTTGGAAACTGAACCTGAAATATCCGCTTGGCTCTCGGCCATCATATTTAATAGGACTGAAGGTCGTCGCGTCAGTATATGCGTTCGCATCTTCAATTTTAGTTTATTTATTTCTAAGCGATGTCCAAAAAATAAATTTGTTATTTATTTATATTGCGGTATAACTTTACGTATCTCATGCTAGGTAAAGCAAACGCCTAGGTAGATTCTCACGCTAACTGTGTTTATAAGAAACATTGAAATCCGAATCTAGTTGCAGCGCATGTATCATTGCAGTCGAAAAAAAATATTTACTTTTTTATTATTAGATGAGAATGTTGAGCGTTTGTGGGAACTAACTATACGAAATATTAAATTTTGTGTAATTAAAGTGAAGAGACAAATGTATTTCAATGTGATATCTTTTTTACGTTTTATTCATTAATGTCTTAGAAAATTATTTATAGTGGTAATTTGTGTAAGACATGCAAACAATTCAAGAAGATTCCGATTAGATAGAAACAAAAATTAGATTAAGTTGCTTTATATTTATTTAATTAACCTTAATAGCACACAAAAACTCTATAAAAACAAATCAAAAAAGATATGTGTCAAAATAACGTAGATAATAATTTAAAAAAAGAAAAAAAATAATGACGTCATACAAGTTAAAAACATCTGTATGAAGGTTCCAAATGCGGTGATAAGCCCACAGCACAGACATTCTGTTATTTTATAAATCCCGAAGTAGGGAATGGTATTCTTATGGTTGCCTCGCAATACATTTTTAATAACATATTATTTATATGAAAACACGTGACAGATACATGATAAATACAAGAAATAAAAATAAACTCGTAACGGCTAAATTTCGTCTTCAAAATGTAAACAAATGTTTCTTGGGTATGGATGTACGTACTCATACATAATAAAGATGAAAAAGAAATCTAAGACATTCCGTTTCTTAGTTTTAAATAAAAAATTAAAAGAATATTATTAAACAAATCTTATGACAGCGTTCAAGTGTTATTAGATGATCAAAATGTATGAAACTTGATTTGTTGTCTCATTTATACGGTTGATATTATATGAACACATGAAAAAAATGTTAAATTTCATTTAAAAGAGTGACGGTTGATATTCGCATTTAAAGATATACATTGTAATTGTTTTAAAATTATATTTTAAAAAATAATAACCGTTAACGGTGAAGTTCTTTGGTAAATAATAAAATATAAATTTCTTTCAAACAGCTTGTTTTTTTAATTTCTGCAAACTTCTTTATGCGGTTCTAAGTTAATTTTTACTCCTTGTTTTGGTTTTATACGATTATAGAAAATTACGAAACGTCAAATGTCAATTACGAAAAGTCAATGCCAAATTTTTAAATGCGTTTTTCTGCAGAAAGTATCCTCCGCGTAAAACGTGACCTTCTTCGTTCAGCATATAGACGCACACTGCTAGGTATATGCCTCTCTCTAGCTCCTTAGATATCTATGAGAGGATATACCATAATTGCCAAGGTTGGCAAGCGGGTTGGCTATCGCAGTGTAGTATTATAGTACGCAGAGGACGCTGCTGTCAATCCTCCGAAAGTTGTTTCTGAGTAGTGACAATCCTATATAATTAACGCACAAAGAAGAATTCAACCCGCGACCTATGATCGCAAGTCTCAATCCTCTAGAAACGTTACCTCATTGTATATTATATAGCATATTATACAAATATAGTCAAATGACTGCTATGTGAAGAAAAATAACTGTAAAGAAATTTGTTTAAAATATATTTTTAATATTTCTATGCTATTTACATGTTAGAAAATATTTAAAAAACGGAAATAATTTCAAAAATTAATTAACATGTATAGATTAAGCTTTTAAAATTTAAATTTAAAAACAGACTGAAGCGTATTTAGATAATTTAGTGTTAATAATAAATTTACTTTCGTCTTTGATGCTGTATAGAATTCTAGTTTTTAATTAAAAACAATAAATTCTATAGTATACTGGTATGTACTGCTTTTCTTTAACGATTTAGTGGAGGTCATTGATCTCGTCGGATTTTTGGGTGGATTGTTTACGTTACTACGTCCGTTGCCTAGCAGAGCGCTTGCTTTTGACGACGTACAATGAAGTTTATGAAATGTTTTTTTTTTTTAATAAAAAAATTGTATAAAATTACTATCTTTATATTGTGAATATTTAAAAATCGTGAGAGTAAAATCACTAGTAATAAATTATGTCGCAGTTCGAGATACCAGAAAATGTATATTTTAATTTTAGAATGTTTATTTTCGTTTGCTCGTTTATCGATTTGATTGAATCTATATATATTTATAATCCTCAATTTGTAAGTGCCAGTATTTAATTGGTAATATTAATACACAAAAAGTGATTTATGGTAAAAATTAAAAATTTTTTTTTATGACAGTCACTGTTCAAACTCTGATTTTTGAAGTTAAAATCAAGGGCTTCCTCAGGACTCGACAGAAGCCGCAACTTATTGCTTTATTATAGGATTAGGAGATCGCCTAGCGATGAGCTTGGGCGGACTATCTTTGGAGTAAGATGGGACCGACAAAATGGCGCCCGGAAGGACTGAACCTTGACTTGATTGGCTATTATTGTCTGGCTAATATCACCACTATTTCGAATAGCGTTATCATTGTGAGAAGCGATGGAAGATGCTCCAGCGACTCTTCCGTCTGATATGAACTCTATGTCGACGTGTGTACTCTATCTCGTTAATACCTACCAAGAAGATGTACAATTACTCAATAAAGTGTTATAATATATATGTTCAATCTACAATAATTTATTTTTAACAATCAAAAACAATTAAAAATCTTATACAAAATTACGGCCTCTATTTCATTAATACCTACCAAGAAGATGTACAATTACTCAATAAAGTGTTATAATATATATGTTCAATCTACAATAATTTATTTTTAACAATCAAAAACAATTAAAAATCTTATACAAAATTACGGCCTCTATTTCATTAATACCTACCAAGAAGATGTACAATTACTCAATAAAGTGTTATAATATATATGTTCAATCTACAATAATTTATTTTTAACAATCAAAAACAATTAAAAATCTTATACAAAATTACGGCCTCTATTTCATTAATACCTACCAAGAAGATGTACAATTACTCAATAAAGTGTTATAATATATATGTTCAATCTACAATAATTTATTTGTAACAATTAAAAATCTTATTCAAAATTACGGCTTAAATAAAAACATACAGAAGTAGTAGCATTTGAATAATCGAGTGGTTAATATCGACCCTTCCGTCTCGAGTTACTTAGAATAGGGTTAAGGTTTCCCTTTTCAAAGGTAAACAATGAAAAGGAGTTTCGAGTTTTAGCGTCGTTGAAATAGAGGTCATATTTGCGAAGGCGATGAGAACTATAACACAAAATGGTCTTGTGTTGCCGTGATACATATATACACAGTATCGAAAGGGGCAGGAGGAGTTCGTAAATCTTGAGGCATCATCTATTGGTGACTAAAAGTCTTTGTATTTCCTACTACTACTTCTTCCTACTAACCTACTTTCAAGGTGAAGTTTCACAAATGATTTCAGCCCCAAAATAAAAAAAAATGTTTTGTTTTTAAATACAGAGTAATGGGTATATATATGTACAGTTTATTTGTCATCAATTAATGCATCGTACAAGCCTGTCCAAAAATCAATGGTTTTAGAAATTATAAATACCCTAATGATTAGTAAGAAAAAGCGTTTTCATAATTAAGATTACTTTATAATACAATAGCTATTATTTATTATCTGTTCATGCAGACTTTTTACAGTCAGATGTTATTGGCCTGTCATATTGAAATATTAAAAATAAATTAATATAACATATTTTAGAATATTAGACATGGTTCTTTCCAATCACCTGTATTCATCGTAGAAATCATTTGTGTATCAAATAAACCTCGAAGATAGTTACTTTATGTGTATTTCTACCTATAAAGACCTGTAGGGATAAATAGGTGACGTTTCAATATCTATGTAACAATTCAGTATGTTTTCACAAAACCAACTCGTTTTGCAGTCTTCTCGGCTGTTTTAGTTTGATGAGCCAGGTTCTGATTTTAAAATACTTTTGTTTTCGTTGGGAAATCCTGCATGGGATACCCCTCCGCTGCAAGGGCAACGAAAGGGTTATGCCGGACTCTTACCGGCTAAAACCTCACGGTCTTCTTGAACGCCTTCTGTTAAAACTACGGGGCTGGTCTAGTGCCTCAACTCCTTACTTGTGGCGGATCACCCCGAATCCATCGCCAAGGCCATACTAAGGGGGTTGGAGAAAGGCGCGGTATAACATCGTCAGACGTCCAAGATTTTAAAATTCCTAGTGCAACAGAGTAATTCTTAATATCCGTATGTATCGCTGTAAAAGTAGCAGTCGACAGTTGCATGCCTCGAGTTAAATTAAGAATTTTCAATGTGTGCTACATGGGAAATGTGTGTGTGAATCAGCCGTTACAATCATCGAGAGTGTCACGGATATTTTTGGTTAGTTGGAAATGACGTGTTAGGGTGCGTTCAGATTATGCGTTTATAAAATGCTTATTAAATACGCATCTTTTTTAAACTATGTATAAAATTAAAAATAATATGTTTATTTTTTATTTTTACCATAATGTATATGTATATTTAATCTTATCTAATGGAAGATTTAAAAATTATCGTGTTTTATTTTTATGCACATAAGTGACAATTTTAAATAAATAGGTTAGTTACATTTGGTTACCTAATGGTCAAGGTTTTTTTTTAATAAATTTGACAGGTGAGAAGTGACATTTAATTTTTTAATTCTTTTTTTTTTATAAATTGGCGTGAAACGGTTATATCGGTTCCTAGGTCATCTATTAACCGTGAAGTAGTAGTCATTTGAGGTAATTTGTTCACCGTGAACAGTATCGTATACAGATGAGCAGTATTGGTTGGAATATTAACCTTATTTCTTATTATTATATCGAATGGCCATACAGTTATTAATTATTTCTGGTTACCTAATTTCCAATTACTTATAGATGTGGGGAAGAAATAGTATCAGTAATATTAATTAAAAAATGATTTTTTTTCGATGATTACAGTTAGTATTTGAACTAGGTTAGAACTAGGGCACTAATCGGTTTAACATAATTTCTCCAGTGGGCTGGCGGGCGATGCACTTTGTTGCTCGACTACGACTGCATTGTGCGGAAGTGGTAAATATTGACCCTTTTCGAACTTAGGATGGACTTCCGCAAAATAAGGCCTAATTCCATTAAAGACCTCTCACTAACGTACCCAATCAAAAAAAAACAGGTCAAAGAGGCTTGTGGAGGTAACTTGCAGAATCCTTGTCCAAGGATTTTCAAGAAGGGTGAGACCTTTAGCAATTAAGATGATCGACCAAGATGATTAGAAGATACATTTTTCCACGGCGTAATATTTTAACACTGTGATTAAAATAAGGAAATGAAAATTAATTCTTGAGATTTAAATATCAAGTAATTTTATTTTATTTGATGTATTGTAAGTCTTCGTATCGATTTTTCAATATATTTTATTAACTCTAGGAATGAGTATTTTTGGAATATCCTGGATATAAGCCTACCCCATAGTTTTTAAGAATAACCGGCTGGAAGTTGCAGCTTTTTCAGGAGACCCTAACTCTACTAACTGTTATAGAAGGATGTATTCAAAAATTAGAACTGTGAAAAAATGATCAGAAGGATATAAAATAAAATGTGCAATTTTAAAAAATGTGGCGAAGGATGGAAAGCGATGCATAGAAGGTATGTAAATAAAAGAAATCAGAATGAAAGAACACGTGGAGGAACGAAGAATACATAATACCAGATATTGTGACGAACGAAAGAGGAAAAGTGAATTAAACTATAATTGAAAATGAACTATTTATAATATATCGATACCTATTAGATAACCTTTAATTTAGTGAAATCAAGGTTCCAAAATATGATAGGTGAATTTATAAAAAAGACCCTCACAAGGCCATCTTTTCACCTTGTGAGCGGATTGTCATTGTAAATAGTAGATTTTATTTTGTTTCTTGTTATTATTAAGTTGGGATCTCATAGTAAGTAAAGGTAACCATTTATAAATTTGAGACATAAGCCAAGGCCACATGACCCTAAAATGTGTGTGGGTATCGTAACAAACTTTTTGGAAATGAAAAAATACGCTCTCTGGTTAAACCCCAAATGGATTCTGCAAAAGAAACCTATATAACCGTGGTTACGAAATCATATCGGCTTTCTTATATGTAATGAAATCATTTTGTACCTATCATCATTCAATTGCAGGGAGTGAGATTGAACTAAAGCGTTTAGGCGTTTCATATCGTGAATTGTGTCTGCGTTTGAATCAGGTCGGCGTAGGGTTGACACTTATTTAAATAAATAAATTAAATACCTCATAGTGTACATACAGGATGAACAGTTATAAGTCTAAAGCATGGTTGCACAGACTTATTAAGATTAGGGGCCACTCGGGCAAATCATGAACTGATGGCGGGCCGGCTGCCAGAAGTATAGGTAATTAAATTTTTTTGGTTTTGTTCTGGAATAGAATTCAATATTTTTCGAATGTACGAGAGTATTATTTTTGCTGTCGGCGGGCCACCAGTATTCGGCCCGCGGGCCGCGGTCTGTGCATCTATGGTCTAAAGCAATAGTAGCTTTAAAGAATAGATTGTAGAGCTCATACATCAAATCATCCTCTATTTTCTCCTTTATGGTTACTATGAAAGCGACAGGCCAATAACTTTTAGCAATACAAAGTCTGGAATAAATATTAAACAATATTTAATATTTATACGTAGTTTCCGAGCAATGGTTGTCTGGCGGTTTACCGCTTGACTCTAGAACTGAGACAACCGATCGTAGGTTCGAATACCGATATGCAATCTTATATAATTCATTATTTGTGCATTTATTATGTAAGATTGCCCCTGCTCACAAGTTTCCAGAGGATGTGCAGGAGTGTCCTTTGCGTATCGTAATACCACACTGCGATTACCTACTCGACTGCCAAGTATGTCGATTATATGGCCCCAACTGATATCTTTGGGGAAGGTCTATGTCTTCAGTTGGACGTCTGTGAGCTGATACTATCAACTGAGTTGTCACGATCGCGATCCACCTGCCAAGCGGCGTGATTATGATAAATCCTCCCATAGATATCTTCTGGGAAAGTCTATGCCTTGCTGTGGATAGCTTGCATATTAGTTGTGGGAGGACATCATACCCTTCACTTGCAGGTTGGTAGTCTCCGCTTCAAGAATCTTAAAGTCTCAGCGTCCATCTGTTCTACGCCCTATAAGGTCTGACCACTGCCACATGCAAATCCGTTGCTCTATGACCGTTACTGTCATTTATTAGTTAACATAGAAAAATAAAATAGCATAGCTGTCTCAATAGCTCGACGACCGTCTGAGAGCTTCCGATTGTCGTAAATAATTCAAGATTAATGTAATAATTAACAATCTTGTCTTGAGTGATCCATTGATAGTATTTTTTTCTCATACTTCTCCTCTGCCGTTAAATGGCAGAAACTTATACCAATATAGAGATTGTAGAAGCAACATTACGTCATTGTCAGCGGCGAATCCAAAAATGGATTGCACGAAAGTAAAATTGTTCATTTACATCGATATAAATACGGGCAAAGCTCGAATATACCCACTTTTACTTCGGACTTCGTGTTGTTATTACCTCCCAAGACCTACCGGCCCTAGGAAGAATCCCATATTGGTGACCCCAACGTGATTGAGGGAGAGAGATGCAGGAACAACATTACGTCATCGAAATGGGGAATACCAATCGCCGTTCATAATGACGTAATGTTGCTCCTACAGGATAATAATTTTTTCTTACATGTTTGATTTTTGTTTACACTATTACTAGTTCTATTTTTTATTTTTTTTAAACAAATCCAGTTTTTGTCCAATTCTAATCTTGCTGTATTCGATTCTCCTTATGATTCTGTTTTTTTTTGGTACCAGGTCCAAAAATCGGCGAGTTTCTGAAGCACAAATCTTTATTTCTGTAACTGCGACCCAGTAGTTCTCACTGGGAGTTTAGCGCATGACTCCCTTTGATAATATTTAGTTTCTCAAAGGCGTCTCCATTACATTCGTGTTCGTTGTACTTCTGATTCTAAACCACCACGTCGTCTATTTTTGTTTCGGGTGAAAATAAAAACATGCTTGTTATACTTTTATTTACGCCACGTAAAATTAGTGACTTCCTTTGTAGGCAAATGTGTACGATTTTATGTTAAATTTCATTGTTATGTCTTAGAATTGTCATAAAATAAATTTATAAAGTCATACAAAAATTCGTATAAAAGTCCTACTCTACTCTAAAGCCATTACGAGGAATTGTTACTATAATGCTTGTGGATTTTTTAATAGAAATATATCACATTGTAATTTATTGTAAACAAGCATTTAACCATTAAGTAAAAAAGTACAGAATTTTTTTTTAATACAAAACTACATTTCCAGGCAATATTAATGATGGAAGTAAGTTATAAATTAAATAAAGAGTCGTAATAAAAATAATTTTTAAGTTATAATAATGTGTGAGTTTGAATTTATTTAACTTCTATCTTAAAGATCTTTGTAAACTGATCACAAAAAACCGATAGTGTTTGTTCTAGATCAGTATTTATCAAACTTTTATGTGCCATGCTTCACTTTAGTTTATTTAAAATTCTTAAGCCCCCCTATGTAATATATATATTTATTATTAAAGCGAAAGGGTTAAACTCGTGTCGAATCCACTTTCGCATTCCGCCCCTGTGGGGTGTGGGCCCCACGAGTAATATAGGAAAAAAATCAATTTATAGCTAAATAATTTATACGCTATCAGGCGGAGGTAAGTTAAAAGGATGTATCTGATCTTCCGTCGATGAAATATATTTAACGGGTGATTTAGCACCTAAGCCTGTTGAAAAGGAAAATGAAAGCCAACATTGATCGAGATGCTGTATTTACACATATGTACAGAGTATTTACAATTTACACGATCCTAACACAACGGTTGCAACCGCATCACTGATGACGTTCGAACTCAAATCTGCGTTTGAATTTTAAATCAAACGTTCAAGAAATTTTTTTTACATAAAAATAAAGTGGCCGTAGTGGCTAGTAATATGGATCATGAACACTGCTCATTTGTTTTACCTTATATTGTCAGAACGTGGAGGTTAACAAAGCAACATTGCGATAATTTTGCGTTAAATATTTACTTGAATAAAAACATTAGTGAATACTACGTTAGGGTTTCTTACGTTATTATATGTTATATTATAATACATTATTTATTTGTTTAATGATATCAATCTTATTTTATCCACAATTTTTCTATGTACTTTAAGCATCATCAGTATTTTACAGTGGTAACGTCATTAGCATTTCAAACATGGGTCGTCCACTTCTCTAAATAGACCTCCTCCATAGGATTCTTATAAGAATGGTTAAAAGCAGCCTGAATCCAGGGTCTTCAGCTGACTTTGTTAAGGTCATTTTTCTGATCGTTGGACGTCCAGGGCTGGGATATGTGTTAATGGCCCTCGTTTTTGAGAACCTTTCATATTCCCCTGCCATGCATATTACATTATTAAAAATAAAATTTTTAGTCTTTTGTAATTCCTACGTTCCTTTTTTGTCATTCATAAGAACTTTCATTCATTTCTCTGTTGTCCTTCTCATATCTTGTTACCGTTCATACATCGCCTTTCTTCTTTCGCTTTCCCTCCAGAACATTGTAACAGTACTAAATTTTTATTTTTGGTCTTTATTTTACAATATTTATTTTTATCCGTTATTTTACTATCCCTTTCTTATTAAACATTTCTAAACCAATTTTTTTTTAGATTTTTCTTATATTGTTTACAATATTTATCTCTCTATTCCTTTTTATTACTGTTTTGTTTATCCTCCTATAGTACTCCAGAAAGATCGAGCTGAGATATTAATTCACATATGTTATATTATTCATATATGTTGATAGGCCTCTGACATTGGATTCAACAGATTGAAGGTGACGTGATAGGAGAGAGTGGACTCTATCATGTGTAGAGCGCAGTGTCATCCGTGAAAAGAGCTTATTGGACTCTGTTATACCTAGGAATATCGCTTGTAAATAGCGAGAAGAGTGAGTGAGAGGAAGGGTCTTTTGGGGACTTCTTCACACATGGGTTGGAGGTGGTGCGGTTCGACAAGAAGGCACGTGTGATCTTAACGAGTCTATCCGGCACGTTAAGCAAGTACAGCTTATATTATAAGTCTTTGCGTCAGACTTGGCCTGCATCCTGCATCCGACGACTTAAATAAGGTCTGCCTGTCTCTGACTCTGTGTTTGGCACTAATCGGTGTAACATAACTCCTGAAGATGCCCCGTGGAGGGGTAAAACACGTGTTGAGTAATTTGGCGGTGGCGGTTGTGTGATTCGCATTGTTTGCCGCATGCGCATTTATTAGCGGGCTGACGGGCGGTGCACTTTGTTGCACGACTACCACTACATGTGCGGAAGTGGCTAAATATTGGTCCTTTTCTTACTTAGAATGGACTTCCGCGAGGTGACGCCTGATTCCATTAAAAATTAATAAGGTCTGTCTATCTTGTGAGTGGTGGTTTTTCTCTTAGCTTGTCGATTTGTAGCCTATATACTAGCTATACTGCGCGCTACGTGGTCTCCTCACTATCAGTTCTTGCCAACCCGCTGGGCTATGTGAGTAATTTACGTTTATAAACCAGAGAAAAGGTACATAGTGTTAAGTGAACGGTTAGTCCGATTTTCTTTACGTTGTGAATTAAGTCGAAATGATTTTAGCGCATCGAAAAGAAAGTGAAAGGATCTACACCGAGATTGTGGAAGCGAATTACATATACATGAACATAGCAATGAGGTACTGGGAGCAATTAAAGCGGTTGATATATCTATAACTATGACGTGGTTTTTTTTGTAGAAGGTTATCACTTACGTATATAAGTAATTTGTCGTCGTCGTTGTAGTCGTTTCCGACTATAGAATCCCAATGCAAGACATTGGCCTGATCAATGCTTGACAAGCTGGTTGGCAATCGTAGTGTGATAATATGGCACGCAAAGGACGCTGCTAGCAATCCTCTTGAAACTTCTTTGTGCAGTGGCAATCCCATATATTAGTTGCGTTAAAACTTAAACTAGTGAGGTGGGTGGTTTATATTCATATATTCAGCCATTTTAAAAATGGACTTAATGAAATATCTTTATTTTTTTTATTTTAAATACTAGACAGAGATAGAGGTATGCATGCCATCTGTAACAAATTGTAGGTGTCATTTGATAGACATGACTTCTTTTTTAATTATGTCCTAAGTAATTTCATATACTAAGATTGAGGGACTGAAATATAAAGATTATCTTAAGACATAGTTAAGGCGTAGTTGAAAACAGACTAAACATGATTTAAAAAAAATCATTATATTTTTTACTTTAACTTAGTTTTAAATAATTTAAGAGACAGTAAACACTGTAACTTGAAAAACGTGAACAAAACAAAATTCGAGTATATAAAAACTTATTGTAAAAATAAAGGCACGAACGCTTATGCCTGTGGAATGTAGATCTTTATAAAAAATATTAAGACTATGTGTAAGACATAATAGATTCCATTGCTCTACAAATTAATAATTAATGGTCTATTTCATTGGTAATTTTATGTGGGAGTATACTTTGTAATATACTTAAATAGTGAGTTGGCAACCCTGAACGCGGGGTCGCCGCTCGCATTTAATTGGCACAATTGGGATCGTCCGATGCCTGAATGCGCTTCCTTAATACGATGTACGGGCACTCTTATACATGAATGTCATTTTGCAGATAATATTACACACGTGTATTATTCACCTTGTCGTATAATTAGTTGAGTAAGTTGACTGGTTGGTTACTTTTTTGTATCATACTTTTAATGTTTTTTTTAACTCTATGATACATGACATTAACAACATCGGCTTTATAGTGCAACATATTTACATAGTTTTTTTTAGTATTACATGACTTAACATTATTAAAAAATAAAAAAAAATTCAAAATAAAATTATCTTTATTCTAGTAAGCATTAACACGCATATATAAATCGTCAATTGTTAAAATAAAAAGGTTAGTGTAGTCAATCCAAAAGCAAGCTTCCTCTAACACGGAATGCTGATCAGTCGGGAGCCGGCCCGAAAATCAACAGTTGCTCTTTTCAAATGAATTTTAAGAATGTTTGTCAAATAACTAAGTTTCACACATTTTGATCAACTAACAACCATTGAATGCTATGATAAGATATATTTAATAGTATATTTTTAATTTTAGAAGTAAGAAAATCGAGGTCTATCATATCTCCAGGAACTTTATTATATATGCGTACATCATGGATCTGAGATCCGCGAAGGATTTACTAACTTAATAATTTTCTAATCATTTATGCTCCAACTTCACTTATTAAAATATTATTACCCTTTAGGAATCTAAAATTAGAGTTTGTCTTACGTTTATAGTTTACAAATTTTCAAATAACCTAAATTTTCCCGCCATTTGCGTGTAAATTCAAGATGGCCGCGATGCGGTTCACTCCGCACGAGCAGAAGCTAACGAATGCGTGCTATTTTTGCGTTCGAATGCAACAGCTGGCTTGTTAACACTTTTGAAGCCGTTTCCGAATGTCTCAAACGATTTCGTGGAACTCATAGGTTACTAAATTCGTTCTTTTTTTACAATCCTTATATTTATCTCTTACGCATCTGCGGTAGTCTTTAGACATTCAAAATTAATGTTGCAATAAATATGTAGGGACTGTGATGAGAGTTTTTTTTGGGAATAAAATAGTAAATACAAATATTAGGTTATGATATTAACCTTGTTGTTTTATACCAAAAACTTATTCATTACACACTGTATTCATTTATGAAACAAGGTAAATACACTTGAACAGTTTTATTGAACCAAAATGTACTTTGACCAAATTAAGTAATTTGTGAAAATTACTTAATTTGGGTCTTAAACAGATGTTATCTACTCTATTTAAAATTTATAATAATCACTATACTAATATTGTACCATATTAGCTTTTAGAAATAATGTATTAATATATACATACATATATATATATAAATATATTAATGATACACCAAAACACGTAATTTAAATGTATTTCTTATCGTATATTTTATTGCTTAAATTAATTACACAATGTATTTGAAGCAATTCGTGAAAATGTTATGTTCTGATAACCTTTTGGTGAATTCTGAAAAAAATTCTGTACACTTCTTTTTTTTTGAATAAATAAATAAAAAAATCCTACTTCAGTTTATCTTTCCGTCAGATATCATAATTTACGATATAGAAATGTGGTTTCTGACGGTTCTCATTAGAACTCTCACAGTCGCTTAAAGAGGAATAGAGAGGGCTAAGCCCAGGATTTTTCTAGGTTAACGGATTAATTGAGAAAAGGACTAATATATAGCTACTTCCGCTATGTAGCAGTAGTCGTGCATTGAAGTGCACCGCCCGCCAGCCCGCTGACAAATGCGCATGCGGCAAACAATGCGAATTACACAATTACCACCGTTAAATCACTCAACACGTGCTTCACCCCTCCACGGGGCATCTTCAGGAGTTATGTTACACCGATAAGTGCCAAACACCGAGTGAAGTAGCTATATATTAGTCCTTTTCTTACTTAAGATGGACTTCCGCAAAGTAACGCCTGAATCCATTAGATAACGGATCAATGACATTAACGGCCATAGAGCAGCGAATTTGCAAGTTGAAGTAGCGGTAGCCAGGTCACACAGTGCTTTGATTGTTCTATCTGTATAGCCGGGGCCTTAAGGCTCTGAAGTAAAGACCACGAATTGGCAAGTGAAGCCAATGACGTTCTCTCACAACTACAAACGAGCCTGTCAAGGAAGATACTGGACATCTTTTCTAAACGAAAGGCCTCACTATGGATATCTAAAGGAACAGAGTTCTACGGAGAGGTCTTTGTCCCACTTTGGACACCCTACGCCTGAAATGGTGAATGATGATGACGACAGCTTATTCCATGGATCTTGGAGCGATGATACAACTTGAGATTTAACAGCTATATTCTAATAGGAACATTTGTAAAAGCCCTTCCAAAAAAGATTTGTCTCCGAGTTTGTTGTAGATTTTCTTGTCAGATCAGAACGTGCTTGGAACCTTTGTATCAATGTATTAATAAATCATTTTAGAAATTACTAAATGAAGTAAAGATAATTTTTAATTTTATCAATAATTATAAATGAATTTTTAAATTTGAAAATTGAAATTAAAAGGAAATAAAAATTTATTAATTTGTGACTCAAGTCATAAACCGTCGAAAGTGAACAATTATATAATTATCATTTTATCCGCAAGATGTCCATTGCTTGTTTGGACATAGGCCTTCAACATAGATTTCTAATAAAAATCATTTTTTTTGTTCACGCTGCCATGTCAAGCACGGATGTTATATTTCAGGTTTTAGTTTTTCAGGTTTTTTAATTTTTATTTCCATACTCCTTTATTCCTTTACGGTATCTTTTATGCCACCCTTTTGTCCTTTTGTCGTCTTTTTCCGATTTGCGAATCCTCTTCCATACATCGCCTATCTTCCCTCATCTACATTTACTGATCACAGCTTTATATTACATGTAACAGAATTTTATGACTCGTTTATATAATGCACTATATTACTAACATTACAATTACTTAAAAACCATTCTTTTTTTGAATTTTCATTATTTTTTCTGTATTGCAATTTAACACAATCGGTTAGAAGCGGCCTACCATCGTCTTTCGACGACCTAAACGAAGTCGTTTGTCCACCTTATGGATGGACGTTTTACGCCGTGTTTCAGAGAGACCGCCATGGCCTCTTCATAATATAATATCAATAACCAAGTTGAACACGCTCTGGATCGTTTGCTATCGTTTCAGCCCAAAGATCAGCCGTCTGCAAGACATAGGCTTCGCTCAAAGATATCGATGACGGGATATATAGTAATCGAAAGTCAGACTACTCTAGAGAATCGAAGTCGAGACTCTTCCGTAGGACTGTTCGATGCTTTGAATACATTCACTTAATAAGTTATTTTTAGTGGTTACCATCGTAGTAATGTATTAAGATTAATGGTGGCCTTCTTCCAATAATTTCCCCAAAAACACCGCGATCCGATCGTTAGTATGTCTTAAAAGTTTTTCATACTAATGATCGACTTCGAGAATGATTGACAGGTCTAATGACCGCATTTTGGCACGCTACCAAAAAATTCAAGTTTATTTTAATATTATTAAGTGTCTATAAAGGGAATATTTCATGTTGTAGGAGCTACATTACATCATAGTCAGCGGCGCATCGAAAAGGGGAATTCCACAGAAATATATTTCTTTATAGACATCGAGCGAAAGAGAGCGCTGTAATACATCTCGACGTGTGATTGGCTGACGATTTTTATTGGTTGAACATTGTTTTTATAGTTTTAACCCTTAATAGCCTGATTTATGAAAGTGATTTTTTTTAACATTACTGTGTTTCCTTGAGGGTCTAGATGAAGGAAAAAATAGATTTTTTTTAATTTCGTTGGAAAGAATATTATACAACAGTAAAATTCTTACAGCCAACCTATAAAAAACTAATAATAATGTAACCATTCGGTTTAAAGGATTGGTATCAAAATTGGAACTAGGCTATTAAGGGTTAAATCTGTATTAATATGTGATAAACTTGATCCGACTTGGTGTTATTATCTCCAAGAACTACCGGACCTAGGAAGATCTTCCATAATTTGAATTATCCAGGCAGATTAGTTTAAAGCAGGCTTAAAAACTTGTCGACTAATATATGATACAATAAATCCAATAACTCATTTGTTTCAGAAATAATAATTAAATGATAATATATTAAGAAAGAGTTACAAGTTGATAACTACATACGAGTATTAAAATTGATAATCGTTTATTATCTATCCCTGCAGACTGTACTGACAGAAATTTTTGACGTCCCATTCCAATAGGAAAAAAAAATGTAACATGTTTCAGAGTGATCACATTATATAAAGTGGCAATAGGTGTAAAAGTTTTAATTTTTTACTGACCATTGAGCTATACATTCACCCTCTTTTAAATCTTTTACACCTATAAACTGTAACCATATATAGTACCACGACTACGTACAGATTATAAAGGAATATATCGTGACGAAACCATTATCTTTGAATTAAAAAATTCTGAACACGCAGTTTCAGAAGAGAGATGTTCCAGCTGTGGGAAATTTCTAAGACACATAGATGACATAGGTTAAGATAGTTAAATAAAGACAAGATTTAAATTAGTTACATAATAATGTATTATTACGTAAACTAAATAATCCAGTTACTACAAATCATTACGAAAAAATCTACGAAAAATGTTTTAAGACAAGTAAGTAACTCGATAGTGTGGCGGAAAATTCAGGCCTACAACTTTTTTATACTATGCTTGTAAACAAATAGTGTATATCCTACGTTAATTTTGTATGTTTTGTCGTTAACATTAATTTTACATATAAGCAAATCTAACAATACAACTTCGTTGTCAAGGACGATAAAAAAGGTAATAAATTAAGTGATAAACAATTAATTAATTACGATAGGCGTTGTTCGCAAACGCAATCCCTCGTGACTGGTTTTAAAACAACATGCGAACTTAATTAATATTCATTAGAATGTATTACGTAATACTTGTACATTTATTTAAAAATGGAAATATAGATCTTAATAAATCATCGTCATCATCATCAGACGATTGACTCCCACATATGCCTCCAGCAAAGATCGCCACGATGAACGGTCTTATGCTGCCCGGCGACTTCCCACGAGCTTAATTATGACATTAGTCCACCTATTTGGGGTGCCTACCCGCATCTACCGTCGCCACTCAGGTCCTTACGGACCCAATGGTCGAATGTTGCACGCGCGTTGTACCCAGACCACTGCGACTTCAAATGAGCAATTCTTCGAGTTTTGTTGGTGACGTAAGTTCTTCTGAGGAACACCTAAATTCTGATAATATCTCGCAGAGAAATTCTGTGCATAGCCCTCTCCATTGATCTCTGGGTGGCCACGTCTCGGATTCTTCATTATCAGAAACAGATTTGATTTTAATGACTATATTTTAACATTTCAGATTCCCTAAACGAAGCGCAATTACAACAAAAGGACTCATAGCGATCCGTACATAAGTACGAGGCGAAAGACCGCGGACGTTCGGGACATCCCCGAAAATACGAGAAGGTGACGTCATGGCGTCCACCGACACATCGACCTCCAGCCAGGCGCCTGTCGCGATAGAAGAACACAAGCGAACCATCGACGATGCGTTCCTAAACAGACTAAAAGCCCTCGTCGAACGGTTAAGGCTTGATAATACCAACTTGAAAAAGGCACTCGACATCGAGCGGAGCGAAGTACGAGCGATGAAGGCACGACACGAGAGCACGCTACGAAACCTAAAGACTGAATACAAAAAGAAGGAGGAGTTCCTAGAGAAGCAGCTGCGGACGATTTCGAAACCGGAGAAGTTGGAAGACTATCAGATAGGCTGCAACAAAAACGTAGAACTTAAACGATTAGCTACAGAGATTCAGTCTTTAAAGTCAGCTAACAGGGGCCTTCAAGAGAAACTCAAGGTGAGTTCTTTTATTCAAAATATTGAATTCAAATATAAGTTTTGTTATATATCACGTGTTGGCGGAGCTCATTGATAGTCCGAGCCATTTTGTAAACTGTTATTTATCGCGTGCTGCAATTAAATACGGGTTTAAAAGCTATATCGAAGTTATTAAAATAGAAAGAACACACACTTTACTTCTGAACATACATTTTACTTCTGTTGATACTTCTCTAAATTTATCTGTGTCAACACTTCTTAGTAATCCTTTTAATGGTAACTATTCGATGTTTTAATCTCTCGATATATTATTTTTTAATGAAAAGAGAACTCGGTTACAATTCACTACAGCCACAAATAAACTTTCGAAAAATTACAGGTGGCTAGCGAATTGCATGTTCCACTAAAATCGTTATATATCTTTATTGTAGTACCTGGCATTTGATTTCATTTTAATTACACTTCACATATAAAGTTAGAGATAGTACCATAATGAGATTCATTAATCATTGAAAATTGTGATACAGAAATTTATAATAGGCAGACGGTAATAAAATAATGGATACAAAATAAAACTTAAATAAATTTAAAAAATTAGATTTATCACAGTATTCTGGAGGGAACGCGAAGGATGATAGGCGATGTATGATACGTAACAAGGTATGAAAAAGAATGGAAGAGAATGAGAAAGACAACAGAGGAATGAATGAAAGATCATAAGAATGATAGAAGAGGAACGTGGATATAAAAACAATTGTGAAAATTTTATCGTAAACAAGGACTTTCCCTGCTTACACAAGGTAGGGGAGCACAAGAGGTCTACATGGAGACAGCTAATCTCGGGATTTCTCTACCAGATCGAAATCAGGATGAGAATATCCGTAGAAGTACGAAAGTAGCCGTCATAGCCCAGCGAATTGACAAGTTGAAGTACGCAGTGGGCAGGCCACATAACACGAAACAGATATCCACTAAGATATTAAGGTTCTGAGGTAGAGGCCTCATATCAACAAGCGCAACGCAGGATGTCCATCCAAAAGTTCGACACACGATTTGGTTAAGTTTATCTAGAACCTTTGGATACAGGCAATTTCGTACTGGTCTTATCGGAAATCTATAAGGGAAGTCTACGCCTTGCAGTGCGCGTTCTATGACTTATGATGATGACATGCATACCATAAGTTGACGAAGCATTAAATAAAAAATTAATAAGGACAACACTGTACAAAACCGAAACCAGTCGGTTGCAATAAGATTTACCGCAATGGTAATCGCGATCCGCAATCGCGATGTGCCAAATCAAATGCCGCTTACTATACACACGTTGGCGATTAAGTATCAAATATAAAAACAAATGTGTGTTATGATAACGGCTCGGGTTTACTTGTATAAATAATTGAATTTGTTTTGCATTATAAACTTGTTTGTAAATTTCGAATGGAAATTGTTCACGTGTTACGAAATGGTTACTGCAAATGTTTTACATGTCATACATGACTCTTCTTAGTCTTGTGGTCTTGGTATATAAATTGTGACTATGGGGTTGTTGGGGATCGTAGGAGACACGGCACTTCTCACTGTCCCAAACACATTCATGAACGATTCCTTAACCTTCATTTGATTTGTTCATCGAAAAGATGAGCGACCTTTATATCTCGCCATCTCGTCGTCTTTCTTTCTTAAAATGTGACCATAGTATTATATGGTTCTTGATGATTAAACGTTGTTCTATCTGTTAAAACCATAGATTGTACTCGTGTACTATCTTATTTTTTACGCTTGCGTTTTAATACACACTAACACAAACACATATGTTTTGTTGGTTTCCTTAGTTTCCATATGCCTATTTAATATTTGATTCCATAGTAATCTAATAACGAAGGCTGTAAAACATACGGCCAACACTACCATCAAATATAAATAATAATATCAATAGATTGTAACGAAATGAAACATGAAAACTATATAACGAAGTGGAAAAATGTTTCAACGCCATCTAGTGGCGTAATACAAAAATGGGCATGGCATATAAACATTCCATGAAAAATGAATTATATTTATTATTCGGTTAATTAGTTGATTTTTATAATTGCTTTCTTAAATATATGTTAGTGTAGTATGTTTCTTATATACCTAATTACTATAATTTTGATATAAATTATATGTACTCGAATAATACAAATCAAATTATAAAATGAAGCATACACATTGTTAAAGTCACCGAATTAAATATAAACAAACCATTACATTTATTGATGGCTAATTAAAACCTTTTTTTCAACTTTTCTATTTTCATTTTTAATCTTTTTTCTTTCAAGAAAGCTTGCTGCGAACATAACGAAAATGATTTCACATATACAAACATCCTTTAATTTTAGCAAAGAAACCGTTATTATATAACCGTATATTACAACTAATTATACAAGATGTCTTGTGGCAGATTTATATTTTTAAATACGATTATTTCGAACAGCAATACAAGGTGCAGGAGGAGTGTGTTGTTGTTTCACTGGCCGTGCGGATTTTTCAGTCACCATCTTACAGTGGTCAAATGAGCATCGCGCGTTCTCTGTCCGGGCATTTTTTAAAGTATTGATTATAATGCAACAATTTTGTTCACACTTCGGTATTTTATTACTATACCATACATCTAAGGGTGCAAATAACTTCTCACGACCTAGGCCGAGTCGATCTTTAACCCCTTAACATACAAATAGAGTGTGCAATGATGAATCCAAAGAATAACATTTGATTTGGCTTTCCTGGCGCTCAATTTATTTGGTATTTTACAATAATTTAGTAAAATAATTAGTAGTTTTTGATGAGCGAATGTCGTCAGTCATGGTTGTATGTCAAGAGGTTAAATACTCCCGAAAATATTGAAATTAGTTAAAAGCAGAATACGTGAAGATATGCAACACGAAAAAGAGCACGATTACATGATTCTTTATTCAATACTTCAGCATTTAAACATAGTTTAATTATGTTTCGTTACCTACAAAGGACTCTGACGGCTCTAGCACAATTTATAACCAGTACAGCCTCCAACGACATAATATAAATAAATAAATTATTACTTGTAATTTTAAATAAATAAATACAATTTAGTTATGTATTTTATAAATAATAACATTAACATATAGTGATTCTTTTTGATTTTTTATTATACTAGATTGTTTTTTATGTAATTTCAAATCTTAAACTTTATAACAACAACGGGTGGTCTAGTCAAAGAAATACGATTTTATAAACACGTCAAAGTGTATTCTTGTTTATGGATTTATAAATATCAATTATTATGTACTCATATTTGAACAACATATCAGGTATTCTTTCCTTCCTTTCTTTCCGTATCCTCAAGTCTTTTGTTAACCACTGTTCGATGTAACAAAAATATTCTTACTATTGCGTATAAATGAAAAAATGCAATCACTTGCTAATGTGACATTTGAAAATGATTAGAGTATATATGTTATTGATACGCTCACTGACTTGTAGGAATGTACATCGACGTACATTTTTTAATTTAGACATTAAACATAAAGTAGAGTAAAAGTATCTTAATTAATTATTCGAATATAATTTATTAGCGTAGAAGGGGAATACCCATTAATAATCGTCTAATAGAGCAAGATAGATGTTTAGGAAAACAAGAGCCCACTATACAGAATTACAAATATTAAAATAAAATAATTAAGATATAATACTTTGATCAATAAGTAAGATGAATTTATAAATAAAATGTTATCATTAACTTCCCAACAATTAAAAAAAACAACGCTTTTTTCACTCCTCGAAACAGTAGGAATAGTGTTTTTCCAAGGCTTTGTTCGATTCGATTTGCATTTCCTCGATCGTGTCAAAACGGAGTCAACGCTTGACTATTTGAGTTTGTCGAAGAGCCAAAGGTCACAGAGCCAAATAAGGCGAATACAATGATTGCCGAACAATATGAGACGAGTTTTTGACGATTTTTTTTTCCAAAAAAATGAGCGATTTCGATATCAATCGAGACTACGCGCTTGAGAAACAAAACATACTTTTCGTATTTATATATAATGGATCTTTATGCAGATTATTTGGAAATAAGTGTACAAGCTTTAAAACTTTACCTGACAAATGAGATTTACATAAATATATAGTTTAAAAAAAGATGTCGGCAAATGACAGAACAGTACGGTTCCCAGATTACTATCGACCGTGGTAATGGTCTGAACGGGAAGTGTTGTAGGCAACCTTTGATTGCACCTACTTTACGTGAGCGTTCAATGTTAACTATGCTAGAACGCACGCTTCTATTTTCCAACTTGTGTTGCGACCTATCGAAGTAATAATTAATAAGTTAGTGAACAAACGGACATTGACTATAGAACGAAGTCTAAGGGAGTGGAACAAAATAGTTTTTAAGACAACAGCGTTTAGTTCTTGCGCCTACGTGCGATATAATACAACAATATTTCACCACTAAAAGCTAATACACTAACAGACAAACCTATAAATAAAACTATAAATATTTCCATTACATTCTCTCCGCTAAGCGGTTTCCTTTCCTTATTCTCCTCGGCGTAAAGCGATTTAGCATTGCTCTGATAAAACGCAAAATCTTCTGACTTAGACCAATACTGCAGTATTCCTCCTTGGTTCAAATGATGAAGAATGTTGTTTAGCTTCGGTAGATACGGACTTCCATATCTAAGCCCGTATACTATTGAACATGGTACTGGACACTCTTCTACCGTGTGAAACAACGGCCTCCCATTGTCCATGTTAGATTGCTGTCTGCTTATGTATTGAGCGTCTGTCTTTCTCAACAAGAGGGCGTATTGGAACTGTCTCTTGACGATTGCCTCCTTTATTTTATCATCATTGAATGCCTTGGTTCGTTTAGATATAATGTTATAGTACTCTGGGCTGAGGCTTCTTTTGTAGATCCTTAAATGTCGGTTGTGCACGGCAAAAGTCAAGTTTGTATGAACAAGCTCCGGGAGCGTGTTTATGTCCGGTTTGTATCTTGGGTAGGCTATTGCCGATGTTATGATGCCCTGTAATAAAGATAATTGGAATAATTTTAAAAATATTATCAATCTCGATTGTGTTGATAACTTCATTTTGGTTTCAAATTATTTCCAAAATGTTTATCAGTAGAAACGATATACGGTTATATTCACTTTCGGATGTTTATAATTATTGTATTAATTGTACAAATAAACAAAATTGACTGCCTGTTTGTAATATTAAAATTACCTCTTTTTACTATACGTATTTGAATATACACGGTACATATACCAAACCTAAAATTTTTAAAACTTATGTCTGTCTGTTTGTTCCGTCTAATCTCTGAAATGACTGGATCGATTTTGACGGGACTTATACTGGCAGGTAGTTGATGTAATAAGGAGTTACTTAGGTTACTTTTATTTTTAAAAAAATATGTGAAAAACTAAACAAACTTAATATTTGTTTTAAAATTCCACGCGGACGAAGGTGTGGGCGCAGCTAGTTTGCCATACGTTACTTGGGTCAGCATGATTTATGCATATAAGAGATTTCCACCTAAGTACTGACTTATCACGATATCCTTAAAACCAAAGGTTCTAGGGGTAGACTTGAAATTTTGTCGAAATATTCTTTTCGCTGAGTAGAATTTGGCTAGGAGCAAATTTTTATTAATTCTTCCCGCAAATGGGTGAAGAAGGCGTTCATTAAGTTCACCAAGCGGACCGGGTTCAGCATGTATTATATATATTTTGTAACGAAAAATTTAAACCATGCCAACATACGTAAACAGAATTCTAAAAAAATGAGAAGTTATTTATATGGCACTTGACAGCTATTCTCATTTATAAATCGACTTAGTTGAAAATCGATATAAAGAATCCACCGAGATAACTAAAAATAAATCACCGCCATTTGTAATTACTATAAAAACATAAAACACGTTATAACTTACAATGTAAGTGTTAAAAATGATAAAAAATAAAGTAAATGTACTTACATCAACTGCGCAGTCGACTACCAAAGAATAAATCATTATCAGAAAGACAACGACACGAAATATCGGCCCCGTAAATTTCATATCCACTGTCTGCCTTATGAAACATTTGACTAAATCCACAACAGTCGAAGAAGAATTGCGTCTGTCATTCAAATTCCAGATACCTTTTTCTACTCCTCTCACTATAAGAGCTACAGTGATAAAGAAAATTACATTGAAGATGCAAAGAAGCAACATGTCAACAGATATAAGCTTTAATGTTGTTGTAAATGTTGATTGCCTTAAGGATTTCTTAATTAAGAAACATAGCTCATCCTGAACTAGAGGATAAGTCGTATCAATGTACCCGTAGTACGAATTTTTAAGAATCCGTGAACTCAATTCTAAATCTGTATACCCGTCTATCAAATCCGCTGTCACCCCCGTCGCAGTACCATTTGGTAATAAATCTCCAACAGTGTTACCATCTCGTGGTGTTAAAGGTTTACAAGTTGCATTAAGAATTTTCATTACAGTTTCTGCTAATTTAGAATTGCAATACACAGGTCCCGCTTCATCAGAAACATAAACTTTCCTATATACACTCAGACGTAATTCGTGACCAGATAAATCGTTATATTGTCTAATCAATAACCCGCTGACGTCTTTTACATCTGTTATATCCTTTATTTCGTTTTTAAAAGGATTATAAGTATACATCCTTAGACGTCCAGAGTATAATATCATAACGGAATTGGTAATGCTTTTGCTAAGAAGAAGATGGAAATGTAACTTCATGGTGTATAAAAAATAACTGTCCATATCGACTGGGGTGTTTATGACGAAAATCACAGCACTTCTTGGTTTAAAAACACCTGTTCTTATGAGAGCTTCTATTACGAATTCGCTTCCGTCCAGAGATAATTCATTAGAAGTTACTAAGTAAGCCGTTGTACCGTGCCTATTGATTCTAGGTTTAACTTTGGTTTTAACTATATCAGGGCATCCATTTAAAAGCATAACTGGGTAGCCGTATCCATAATTCTCTGTGTATTTCAGTATTCTATTCTCGAAGTATGTAAACTCACAAAATGTTATAGTGAAAAACCATTGTTTAAATGCGTTGAAAATCTTTTCAACAACTTCAAATGCGTACTCCGCTTTAGCGAACGTCTGGTTGTGATATGTGAACACTTCCTTATACAATTCGCTCTCTGGATCGATACATATTGAAGCACTTAATAGAGTTGCAAATAGTAATGCAGAAGCCAACATGACTAATGGTCGTTTGCTAGGAGAACTGTTAACTGACTGCAAAGTTTAAGGTCAGAGCAGCCCGAGGGTCCCGCGAATCATTAAGGCTTGGATGAAGCCTTCAATAATGTCACGTCAATTACCGATGCAAAGAAAATATTTGTCACGTTTAATTGTGTCCACTTCGACACTAATATTGTTTACGAAGCTTTCCTACGGAATAATGATAGACAAACAAGCGGTTTTTCTTTCGAGAACTTCGAACGTTTCTTGTATCTTGATAATTTGTGATGTAAGCAGCTAGAAATTTACTTTAATTTATTAAAACGTTGTCAGTGATTATCGTTACATTAATATAGATCTTAAATCAATCTTTTTGTGTTCTTGATTGAGCTTCTGGTTTGCCTTTAGAGTAATTTAAAGAAGTTAATGTACATAAACAAAAACTGACGAAAAGTAAACTAAAAACAGAGAAAATTCTAGTATCAAATCGTCAAAATTTTATGTATACGTACTCCGCCTAATATGTCTAATATAAAATATGGGTGTAAAACCAATCTCTAAGAACAAACGTCAAAGAGTAACAGACAGGAATATCAGGCATATAAAAAAATACAGATATTCGTACCGCAACAAAATTGATCGTAATGGCTCTACACTCTCTCGAAGTTTAATGAAGCAATTACAATGTAATATTATATATTCACATAACTGCAGTCAACCATTAAACTATTATTTTTCTAACAAATTATGTAAAATATCCGAAAAAAAATTCCTTACATAAAATATAAAGTAATTTTGTTATGAGTAAATAGTTAATTATTTCTTTTACCGACAGGTGGCGCAGGCGGCAGAGTGCGCACGCGCAGCTGAACTGCGAGCTCAGTGCGCGAAACACGCTGCACTAGAGCAAGCGGCCAGAAGAGACGCGCGGTCACAGTGCCATAAATTGGTATGCATATATTTATCAATTAAGTACAAAAATTTGTTATTAAAGGTAATATAATGCATTATTGAATTTTATTTACAAAGAGCAACTCTTCGGTTTCTGGTCGGCTATTCTCAGCATATCTGTATCCCGAGCTGGTGGTAGATTGCTATTTATAATATTAATTTTAACACTTGGTGCATTACTTATATAGGATTGCCACTGCTCACGAACATGTTTCCTGAGTATTATACTACCACTGCGATCGCCAATTCGCCTACCAGGGAGGCTATTAAGGTATATTCCCCGTGAGATGTCTTTTGGGGGAGGCCTATGCCTTCCTGTGGGTGTCTAAGGACTGAGACGACTACTATTACTTAAAAATATGAATAAGTTTGAAAAAAATCGGTAATTCCCCTATTTATGGAACAGCTTGAGCAACACGCAGAGGTGTTTCTTAAGCTATTTCTCAAATTATGGAACACGAAATGATGTGACACATTTACTTTTAAAAATGTTAGAATACATCCTATTTATTGAGTGAAAAATGGTAAAAGAGTACTTCCTTAGCCTCTAAAATAGGTTATTGTGTAGCATTTGTTATTTATTCATATTTATGTAATACTTTTTCCACGTAAATATGTAAAGATGTGTATATATATAAGTGTTTTTACACATGTATGTGCGTATAGTAATGTATGTATTTGTATGTATGTACACCGTAAACTGCCCTTTCCGTCATGTCTCTCATCTCCATCCAAATATTGCCTGGTAGAACTCGCCTCGAGCGATAAGACCGCCTCCTGTACCTCTATAAAAATTGTTTTTAGTTATTATCTATAGTGTACAAATTTGTAAATAAATAAATAAGTTACCTCGTTAGTATATAATTAAACATAAATGTAAATTTTATAATTAAGGTCAATATGTAATCGAATTAAAAACTACCGTATGTCTAGACAAATCCATTTTAAACCCTTTAACGTTTCCTTAACCACGCGAAGGGTAGAAGCCATATAAATAAAACTATTTTTTATTTATCTTTGTTGAAATACATGCATTTGTATTCCTGTGGTTTGCGTATCAAAAAGAGACTCGAGAGCGCCTTTTAGAATGTTATAGCAACAAAACTTAAAATGTTTTTTTGTCTAATAGTTTAGAAACAGGAGCTTATTTGGTGTTTATATGTTTAGCACCTTAAAAAATATACAACGTAATGATAATATAGTAATAAAAAGCTTTTTCAAAATTCGGATTATTACTTATTTATGATTAGCCGATGGAAATGATTTATCAACCGAGCATGTTGGCGAGGAAGATGATAGCCAAAAGTTATTGAAGAAGTTATATTGATAGGTGTACAAAAGAGTATTTACAATTTACACGATTTTAACGCTTTTGCAACGACCACATCAATAATGGCGTCCGAATTCAAATTGAAATTCGAACGCCTGAGAATGATTTTACTAAACGTATTGTTTGCCTTAGTGGCCCGCAATAAGAATCACGAACGCTTTATACGTATTAAAAATTAATTATGTTAACCATCGGTCTTTGCAGATTTTGGACTGTCGGTTTTGGATCTTTGTCAATGGAATTTTGTTTAAATTTAGAACTATACCCTATAAAGGATCATTTCAGCCAAAGGACGTTTAACACTCGCCAAAGGCTTCTAGTAATATTTCCAAAAAGACCGGTTGAAAAAGACCTGCATCCAGCTACTTCCGACAACTTTAACTAGATCGTTTGTCCACCTAGTAGATGGATGTCCGTCTCCTTTCGGTTCGAGGTACCTTCTCCATAATAGTAAGGCTGAGGCGGGAATCTGTTCTGCTAGCTATGTTAGCTGCCAACTGCTCGTATGTAGCATAGTGATGAATAATAAATAAATGACTTTGTAATCAAGTTCAGTGCATTTTGATCTTTTAACATGGAAATAACAACTTTAAATGACTTTAAATTAATTCATAATTATGATTACGATAATTATAGTTTATTTATAAAGCGATGAGAATTTTTTCATGTTTTGTTTTTATAATCGTAATTGATGATATATCATCTGTGCATTGTTCTCAGCTGGAGGAAATCAAATCGAAAGAGCGTATCATAATACAGCTGAGGCGAGAGGCGGCGAGAACGGCGGCCTCCCAGAATGATCAGGTAGGTAATTGTGGTTTTATATACAATTTCATTCGTTATAGGTTTGAAATATTAAAACAGGTGAATGCTGTTAAATTTTGTGATAAAACAACCCGAGCAGAAACTCCCAAAAAAGTCCACGCACTAAGTTACGTAAACAATGGCACCTTTCGTACTTTGCTTCCTCAAGCTCGCGGACACTGAAATGAATAAAAAAAATCAATCCGGTGCGCGTAGAAAGCCTTAGTGCTTTACTTCCTGCAATGAGGTCTACCAATACGAGGCAAGCCTTCGGTATCTGTAAAAGCAATAAAAAAACGATCGATAAATAAATAAGTAAAATAGGTTATATAAAAATAAATTGCGTAAAAGATATATTTAAAATTATCCAGCAAGTATATCAAAAAGGATAAAGAAAATAATATACTTTTAAATATATAAATTTGCTTAACTTATTATTAATAACTTAATAAAATTTACTTTATAATATATAAAAAAGTACTATACTATCTTTTATGGCGTCATTTACAGTGTAGTCACCCTTAACTAGGGCTTACAATACCGGGATTCCGGGATCCCGAATACCAAAATGAAAACAAACGATTTTTGTCCGTTATTAAAAACCGGTATTTAAGTAAAATACCGGTATTTTGGTATTACATTAGTTAATAAAAATTGAATTTATGCACAATGTAAATCTAATTTAATTTGTACGAAAAATCGGTTCTCGCTTGATGATGATACGATTGATTGTTTATGAGCATACTTTAATAAACAAAACGCAAGATATTAATATTATTTCATAAATACTCAAATAAATTAATTTTTTTGCTTCTTTAATTATATAATGTCATCTAAGCCTGTTACATGTAAAATGTAACATACAATTTAATATGTACTAATTTTTTGCTTCCACGTTTTTTGTACCTATCTACTCCTACTGTCTATGTAATAGAATAAATAATATCTTCTCATTCCGGAACAATATTTATTGGATTTCATATATTATTTGTTAACAAGTAAATATAACAACTGAGATAAATAAAAACATAACAAGTAATTTTTTATTAATAATACCGGTATCCCGGTTTTTCAAATATTAAATACCGGTATTCAGATTATAGTTCAGGATTATAACCCCTACCCTTAACACACAAACATTCTATGACTATTTTAAAATCTAGCAATGGAAGCTTTCTAAACATTATAGAATCCTATTGTAAAATTGTATACATTGATCATAGAATGATTTGCTAAATACATTGCTTTGTTAAAGGAATGAAATCGTGTCTTTAAAACTAATAATTTATGAACATTACTAAATCTGTTTCTCCGACATAAACAGCACAACAGTTTATCATTCTCGAGGCGTGTTTTCGTGAATATTTTATAACTTATTATATCTCAGATCAGGTTTTACTATTTCCAGCGAAGGATGAGACGGTCGACGGTTTCTTCGAAATGACGCATATCATCACGACCCGTTAAATGTTAGGGCTTCGTACTGCAAATTGAATTTTTAAACAAATATACCATTCATTTAACCTACATATCTTGCTCTTCTTTGCGAGAATTATAACATAGCCTAGTGCATTAATAAGTTTAAGGCATTAAGCAGGTCACATACGTCGTCGGCGCTTTAAAGTTCTAGAAGTGAAACCATGGTTTGGCAAGCGCGGCTAAGGGTATCCAAAGTAAGAAAAGGACCAATATTTAGCCACTTCCGCACATGCAGTGGTAGTCGTGCAACAAAGTGCACCGCGCGCCAGCCCGCTGCTAAATGCGTATGCGGCAAACATTTCATTCATCATTCAGGGCATCGGGGTAACTCCCGAAGATGCCCCGTGGAGGGGTGAAACACGTGTTGAGTAATTTGGCGGTTGCGGTTGTGTGATTCGCATTGTTGGCCGCGACTACCACTGCATGTGCGGAAGTGGCTAAATATTGGTAATTTTCTTACTCAGGATGGACTTCCGCAAGGTAACGTCTGATTCCATTAAATATTTAAGGGCATCCACCCACACGGTAGACCATGACCTTGTTAGGTTCTTCAGAAGACGTTAGATGCAAGCCGCTTCCTATCTATCCTATTGGAAGTATATAAGAGAAGGCTATGTCCAGCTGTGGACAATTATACGACTGAAATGATAATGATATGTTACACACATCACCGACATAACATTTTCCCGGAGAGCTACAAATCGATTTTCCTTTTTTACAAATATATATATGCTACGTATGTATTTACATTAATTGACATTTTACTCATCATATGCTTTAAGAAATGAAAAAGTAAATCATCATACATTAAATTTACTTGAAATCTAATCTAAAATATCAGATCGACGTTATGATGACGAATCTATGGCGGACGATGGATTGACGTGAATTACAACCATCGTGGTAGCACTGTGGAGGTTTCAGGAGTAGCGTCAACAATGCGTACTAATAGACTATGGATAAAACTATAAAGGCGATAGTGGACATGCAACATAGTGCGTAGAACAAATGGCCGTAGGCCTTAAAGTTCTGGAGAAGAGATGACAGACCGGCAAGCGTAACGAAGTAGGTCCAACCACAAGGTGGAGTGAAGACCTTGTTTTAGCCGTCGCTGGATGTAGGCATCTTCCAACAGGCTCTACTGGAAATCCTGAGAGAAGGTCAATGTCCAGCAAAAAATGTTCTACGGCTGAAATTATGAGGCTTTTTAGGACTCTTACTGCTGCCCAAATGATATATGCAGATTCCGTTGATATCAGGTGGCAGTGCGACTGAATAGCGGTGGTGAAAAAATTTTATATAGTGTAATACAAAGAAACAGACAAAAAAAGAGTTTAAAGACGAAATTTATATTCATTTTCATAGTAATATTCATTATCATAGCAAAAATTTAATTTTTAATTTCAATAAATTTAAAGTAATATACATATAATATAAATACGAATCAACAAATTCAGCAATTTACATAATTAAAATTTTTTAAAAGATAAGTTTATTTTTGAGACAAAATTAAACTATGCAAAATTGCTATTATAACTCGACGTGAATAAAATTAAGATGGTAAAAGAAGCCAAAAAGGAAGAGTCGGGTTACCGTCCGAAGGCATCCAAAAAAAACTACTAATAACCGAGAATCCAAAACACGAAACAAGACGGAGCGTGTGAACCCGCCTTAGGCGACCGTAGTACGATCAAAGTACAGAGGCAATTTCGTAAGAAACTTAAAACGATTTTAGGTAAAGGTAAAGCTTTTGTCACACTAAAGTGTAATTTTATTTATTATAGACTAACAAAAAATAACAGTATTACATAGAAATAATTAAAAAACATACACGAGTAATTACAATTTAAACGACAACATGCGATAGTTTAACGAAAAAAAAAAAGAATTTTTGTAAATAAAAGTCAACTTTAAATACATTAACCTACATGTTTTAGTCTGATTAAAAAAGTTAGTAGGTAATATATGTAATATTATATATATATATATGTATATATATATATATATATATATATATATATATACATATATTATATATCACAGTAATAAATGTTTGAAATAATAAGAAAAAATAAGGATTACTTATAATTATTATTATAAAGACTTAATATATGTAGATGAATACGGAATACGAGTATTTCTAATCTTTAATCTGTATCGGTTTCGCTGCAGTGTATCATCAGCTTAATGATCGCTCAAGGGTTTGTTCTTGTGCAAATTAAAAATAAATTTTGTAATTAAGCTGTCGAATCAATAATACAAAAGGGCATTTCAGGATTTTAAAAAATATCTAAAGTGCCTTTTTAGTGTATAGTTGTTTCTTGCTTGGTACCGACATATATATATATATATATATACAGATAGAGCAAAGTATAGTGTACAAGACAAAAAATATTAAGGTATTTAAATGTTTATCTATACAATAATAATAAGATAAATATTTTAGTTAATCAGATAATCATTTTGACCCGCTACCGCGCATAAAAAAATTTTCGAACTCTGCTGAAGCAATCACATTTGCTAAAACGACATTAACATCAAACAAAGGTAATTCAAACATCAAAAATAATCGCATGAATATTAGTTGAAGAATCTGATTTCGTTAGTGTCACGGAATTATTTTCGTCTGAACTATTATTAAAATATTTGCACTTTTTTATTACCAGATTTATATGAAATCTATAAGGGAGGTCTATGTCGACTGAAATCTTGATGATGGTGAAGTATTATTTACGTGTCCATTCTGTGGTGTATTCAAGATATAGATCCGTTTTCTTATATAAAAAAACGCGTTCAAAAGCTCGAAAAATGAAGAGAGAATATAAAATAAGCTGAACGCACCATTTGGTTAGCGTAAACTCAGACGATGGCAGTTAAGATAGTTCGTCTTCACGATGCCTATAATTTCCATGGTACGTTCCAAGCCGTTTTTATTTACATTTTAAGGTCTCATTGTCTACACCAGAGTTCCCCAAACTTTTTTGTGTCGTAGACCCCTTGCCATGTTTTTCCGTGTTGGGTAGACCCCCTACTTCTCTGATATTGATTTTCTGTAAATTTCTAACTGTAGTGAAATTGTGTTAAAAACTTAAAAAATTAAATAAACCAATTTTTTACTTCATAGATACTTTTATAAATAATGTAAATGTTTTGATATTATAAGATAGTATGATTTAAGTACTATCAGTGTATGTGTTGAGATCCACTATCGTGGACCCCCATTTTCATTTCATGGATCCCCAAATTTTTTTTCGCTGACGTAGATCCCTTGCAGGTTGTCATAGACCCCTAGGGGTCGATATAGACCACTTTGGGAATCACTGGTCTACACCAAGTTAAATTTAATTTTACAGCATTGCATTATCACTTAACAAAAGGTAAGATGGTAGTTAAGAGGTTGCCTCGTCGTTTCAGATCATAAATGCCCACTGCAAGGCCTAGGCCACCTCCAAAGGCATCTATAGAGGATATATACCATAATCATCAAGTTTGGCAGGTAGATTTACGATCGCAGTGTGGTATTATGGTACACAAATGACTGCTCATCCTCTGGAAAATTGGTCTGTAGTAATCCTATATAATTAAAGCACAAAAAATGAATTATATTTATAAGATTATCTTCGATAATCGAACCCGCGACCTACTATCGAAGATCTCAGTTATTACTACGGGGCGACTGCACAACTAATTGTCAACATTTAATAAAATTTATTACTTCTAAATAAATTATCTATAAAGACAAAAGTTTTATTCCAGTTGATTAGTTATAAGTGAAGTAGCTTTAAACAGGTGAATGCATAACTTGCTCAATTCAATTAATGTATGGTACACCCTATCGATAAAAATCAAAGTTTTTTAAAAATAATGAATAACATTATCAAAATGTAGTAAAATAAAGCTTTTTTCAAAATACAGATTACTACATATTAAAATCATTTATTGTTTACTATTTGTACCCTGCATGTTAGTTATTGCCTGTCAAATTCCAAGAAAAATTCGTTAATGTAACATATTTTTGTCAAATGAGTTGTACATTCATCCCTTTAAAGCTTTTACACCTTATAACAATCAATTAATAATTACATTTATGTTATGTACACGGGATATGTAATGCAATAATAATTAGGTTTGATTACAATCAGGTATAATTGGTTATTCTGTAAATAAAAAAATGGAAATAATTTATTGCTTCATGCTATGGATTCCGTGATATTATTAATGATATATATTGTCTGATATATATTGTCTACTTTATATAATCTGTTATAACGTTCTATTTTAACGCAATTGGTTACAGCGCCATCTATCTGGTACATACGTACTTTTTACTTATTAAATTCAAGAAATATAATTTGTTTTCATATTCGTTTCACTAGTAAGAAAATAATTACAATTTAAAAAAAAAAACTTGTTTTGTAATAAAAGCTTTAGTAATAAAATAATGGTATACGAATTTTGATTTACAAACGGTAAAATTTACATAGTTAATATTATTGTACAAAATATTTGTGAAATACATTTCTATACCTATTCCCAGTAAATTAATTAATTTTCTGTCAATCATTGAATGGTACATTCTATCTAAAAAGTTTTTTATAAAATATTTCAGTGATCACTTTATATCGGTGTAAAAACTGTTAAGCTTTTCGATGATAAATGTTTAGTGATATATATATATATATATATATATATATATATATATATCACTGTATATATCGTATTGTCTTAAAATGTTAAATAGTTGTAATTAAAAATTACCTCTATCAAATAGAATGATTTTGTGAAATATATCAAGTATATTTCTCAGTAGTATATTTCTCAAAATCAGTTTAACTATCGGTAAAACAAATGTAAGTTCTAGTTGGATCGCGTTCTTTTGATCGCCGGACGCTGAGACGGACATCCCATCCTTTTGGCTTAGACGCAGCACGCATGCCAAAAGCGAGTGGAATATTTTACATGCGTCAGTACTTCCGTTCATAAAGGCAGCTATGTTTTAGAGAAGTGAATAGGCTAGTAATGGCCTATTCACGTAGGATAGACATTTTATTAACGGAGGCTGCTTACGTCACGTTAATTCAGCCGTAAGACGTATATAGCTGGACATGGCCACCTCTCTTTTACATCTCCAATGAGACCTGTAGGAATCGACCTGCAGTCAGTTTTCCGATGGCTTTAACACGGTCATTTTTTCACCTTGCCTTGCCTTCCTACCGTTCCATGTTCTCCGCTCCAGGACTTTAAGGCGGTATAGTACAGTAACTTATGCCTGCAAGCATAAACAGGTAAGAACATATATAAGATTAATTAGATTAGATATAAAAAGTTTCACAGGAAAGAAAATTGTTTTTGTTGTGAAAACTGTTATGAGAAATAAAAGTTATATACCAGTTAAATAAACTGTGATACTGTAATAATCTGTAGTTTATAAATGAGAACGAGGAAAGGAAGGCGACGTGTAAAAGACAAGCGAAATAAGAGATTATGACGAACAGAAGGAAAGTATATAAGAAATTGAGAAGGATGAAAGAAGAATGATGAATAAAATTAAAATATTGAATAAATATTTACTTAAAAGTAAAGTCCCTGTTTCAAACAAGGTAGGAGGGACAAAAATAAAAAAAGAACGTTAAGGTATCAGCGGCCATTTTTCCTGCGCGCAATGTGGCCAGTACAGATTTTTTCACTGTTATCTACAAATCTCCTTGTTCCATAGAACTCTCTCTGGTTCGTTGAACGCCTGTGAGCCAATAAGGCTAAAAGTGAGAGACAACGTTTCAGTACAGTAAGACGCATTTTAATCCGATTAGACTGTTACTAGTACTTTTGAATCGTCATTCAATATTAATTATCAGTATTGTTGTCTCTACAGGAAGCTACCACCGGCTCGGAAGGCAGTTTCGCTGAGAAGAGCCGGCGAGGAACTAAACAGTTGCAAATATAGTTTTATTAAGAGCGCTTGATAATAATAAGCTTCCTGAGTGAGCATCAACAACATTTAAATCCACGCATTAACATCAGTCATTCTTGGATAGAAAATGATACTTTTTACGATAATATTCTTGATATTGGTTTTAAAGCTCTCTAGTGGCAGATCTGAAATTGATTTTGGAATTTTATTTGTACATATGTATATTTCGACTGTAGATTTTCCACTAAAGTCATTAAGAGAAACGAACCACGTTGGCTTCGACGATAGACCTTTTTCTCAAAGCTGTATTCATCTAGTTTGACTGTTCGACGTACCTATTTTAAGAAATTCAAAAATGGAATCTGAACTATTATTCGGTTGGATTCGACATGGGCATTTTACAATAATTTTCGTCTTATTCATTTTACATCGTTTCGAAACTCAGTTGTCGTCTTAGAATCGAGCTGCAAGGCATAGGCTTGCCTCCAAGATCGCGACGAAGTCTTCTTCCCGCATCCAGGGATTTTCTTACTTATATACTTTTTTGGAACCTTGTAGTTCCATCTAATAGTGATCAGTTAGCATATATAGCATACATTATAGATATATGTATGTATGTAAAGTAATGTATGTATTTGTATGTACATCCCACACTGCCCTCTTTCATGTCCATCCAAAGGTTGTTTGGTAGAGATCGCCTTGAGCGATAAGACCGCCTCTTGTATTATTATCTATGGTGTACATTAAATTGTAAATAAATATATAAATAAATAACTGATTCCTGTATGTACCCATGTTTATGTGTGTGTCAGTAGCTGATGGTGCTTTAGACAACCCGCGCCGGGTTTTCGCTCGCCACGTAAGCGATTGCATTGAACGCGTACTTGCACATTTCGGATTTGCAATTGCATCGCATATCGGCGGATAATTGCGCAAACGTTTTGTATTCGTGTCGTCGAGGTTGCGTTTAGTTTCTGCAAACTTGTAAACTTTATGTTGCGTTAAATCAGTATTTATATCATACAGTACGCGGCGATAAATATTGCAAATCGACCTTTAGAAAGAGACAATGGACTTATTTCGGCTTTGTAGAGAGTTATCTCTGTTGCACAACGACTGACAAAACGTCACATAGGTAGTGATACAAAGCATAAATAAATATGGTGTGATATAAGAAGCAAAGGTAATCAGGAATGTAGATAATGTGTGAAAGTAGGCCACAACGTGAAGAGTGTAAGATTACGTGAAAGATGTCAAGAAAGAGAAGAAGAATTTGTGAGGAAACGAAAAAACAAGATTGAAAAAAAAATGAAAAATTATTTGTAACCGAAATGTAACGCCCTTGCCCCATACATGGCACAAATTAAAAAAAAAAGATTACTTAGACAGTTATTATTGTCTGCCTAACATTACTGCCACTTCGGAAAGTACTAGGAGACGAAATCACGCGAACAACATGCGGTTCTTTGTAGGATTGTTAATTTTAAAAAAAATATCGCGAAATTCAAGCACTGATCAAACTGATCAAAACAGAAACTAACACAATTACCAAAGATTGCATTAAACGTTTAAACCAATAAAATTTTGTACTTTCATTTATATGTTGTCAATATATAAAATTACTATATTTTATCAATGTTAATATTAATGGGACTGGAAAGTAATGTCGTTTCTGTCGACATATTTTACAGAAAAACCCATTCATTTTTACCGCCTCCGGCGTTGTAAATTTATATACTAGATGGTATAAGGTTGTTGATAACGAATATGAATATATTATTGATTAGAAATAAAAACTTGTTAAAAATGTAGTCGTGTGAATTTAACATAAGAAAGCTGCATTACTTTCCGGTCTCCCTAATACATTTAATTTAATATCAAAAAGAGACCATCACTGGTATAAATAATTCTCATGTTTCAAATAAGGTCTCAATACATCAAGATGTAAACTACAGTAAAACGGCCGTAAAGATGTCACTAGTCGATTCACAATTTAGATACAATTTGAATGCAACGTATTGTTTCAAACTGTTACGTTTGTAACGTATAGCGCCATAAAACGTATTGATTGCAACGTCCAAATGTCTTTATTATGTCGGATTACATCAATGTCCGAAACATTTACGATAATATTCAAATATTTCACCAACTCATAGACTAAATAATAGATAACGCATTTCTTGTAAATTTAGTTTAAATTCGCTTAATCTTTATTATAGAGCGTATAAAAATTAAACGTCGTATCTGAGGATAACAAGTTAACGACATGAGAGGCATCGGGTCATGGTTAAGCTAGTTCTAACTTAGACTACGGGAGAATCACTGCTCATCAGAATTCTATGTTAGGCTCACAAATTCATTCATTCATGTCAGCTGATAGATGTCTACTGTAAGGAATAAACGTTCCGCAATGGTCACAATGACCGCCGGTATTGTACTGTTCTCATCTAGCGACTTACCGCAACTCTACTTACATCATCGGTCTACCCAGGAGGGGAGGGGAAGGGGCAGGCTACCCAGGAGGGGAGGGGTAGGGCAGGCTACTCAGTAGGGGAGGGGGAGGAGCGGGCTACCCAGGAGGGGTGGGGGAGGGGCAGGCTAAATGACAAGAATCCTTGGCTTATTGCCATTTGTCGCTTGATTATTTTATTTTTATTTTAAGTTACATCTAACAGAAAGCGTATGTCCATAAATCGGCATTGTAAAACCTTTTTGAAAGATGTTGTTGAGGAGTTTCTTCCTGATTCTTCTTTTCAGCTATAATTCCTTGTGAAGTAGAATAAAATATATAATAAAAAAATTGATTAAAAAGAAGTTGACGATCAATAAGAGTCATGTTATATGTTCCAATGTAGAATATATGAGTTATATATATTTATCAAAACATTCACCGTATCGTATAGTTTGAGGTAAACAGAACGAGGAAAATTATGGCGTTAAAATTACGTCTGTAAATGAATGTAATTTATTTTATTAAATTATTGTTTTTAGTGGATATTAAATCATCATACTACATTAGTACAGCGACGATGTTTAATTACGGTTCGTTAAAATAAAGCAAATTTGAAGTTTAAAAAACGGTTCCATTATCAAGCCGTTGAGAGCGTCAACGCATTGCTTTAGTGATTGGCAGAGCGACTCGGGTTACCGCGGAGAGCGCACGCGCGTTGCCATCTTGGATTTTGAACTCAAACAGCGCCCCGCGTTCCGTTAAAATAACATTCAAACTCGTGTGAATCTCGTACTATCTGTTTAATTTTAAAGTGTGTGTATTTGTTATTCAGTGTTTATTTTAATGTGTTTTATTTTAATTAATTAATAACTCTGACTGTGCAGTGACCGGCAAGTCGTGCTCTAACGCTCAATTGCTTTGACTTGATATTTCGGATTTACTTTCTATAGTTGTAAGTATTGTATGTTTTATTGTTTCGTACGTTAATTATTTGTGAAAGTATCTAATAATGGTACATCGGTAACAGAAAGTTTAATACTACCTACAAATTTATTTATACACATTATTATATTTATTACAAGATTAAATATTTTAATATATATATCTTAATAAAATTAACACTTTGTTTATATTTTCTCACGCCTTTAAGACTGAAAAAATACAAAGGAATGTTTTGTTTATTACTCTGCATTATAATTTTCCTTATTATTGGAATTAAAAATATAAAACAAAATATTTTGCCGGCCCGTGTTTTCTATTTAAATATGACATAGGTTTCTATGCTATTCGTAAATATGCTATTGAAAAGCGCGTTCGTTCTATTATAAGGTACTAACTTACATTGATTAAGAACTATAATGCATTACTACCGGTGGTAGAAAATCTTGAACAGTTGGGTCTAAGTAACAACTAAGATATACTCTCAACTTTAGGTCATTTATTGAGTCCTAAATTAGCAGTAAAAAAGCTGTATTTTCTGGGGAAGGTTTGGCATTATTTTACATCAGAACAGCTCCTGCGCCTCTACCTGTGTGTCCAGTCTGTGTAGAATACTGTAGACGTCTGTGGGGTGGGTCAGCGAAACATCAGCTCAAAACTTTTCGTCTCTGTTCAATCCAAAACTTCGAGCTTTGGATAGGTTCATAGGTAACGATATTTTGGTGAGCGCTGAGCTTGAGTTTGCAGCATCAGGCAAAAATTTCTAGTATCGGTGTTTTGTAGACTGCTTTTGAACAGTTTGCGTCTGAGTTCGTCGTTCTTCGGTTTACTCTTCTTCAACCCGCACTAACCGTTTTTTTGCATTTGTAGTGCGAACAGTCAAGGTATGGAACGCCTCGGGAGTTTTCAAGCAAAAGTGAATAGGTTTCTAGTCAATCATATAGCATCGTAGACCTCGTCATGACTTAACATCATATGAGACAGGGTAAAAGCTTGCCTATAGTCGACAATAAAATTCAGATATATTTAATATATTGTCATCTTTTATAGATGCAAAATTATGTACTACAATTTTTAATAGTATTATTCTTTTAATTTATTATATGGAGTCGTATGGTCACTTTTGCACGGTAAATCTAAGAATTCGACATTTACGAATATAGCTGTTAAAGTAACAATATATATTTATTTGTTACTAACAAAATTCCAACAATGATTCGCATGTTCCGTATTTTAAAACTTACAGTGATATACACATATTTATCATACATAGGTCTATAAATTAGTGTATCTTTCTAAGGATGCCGTATAGGGGAGTTTAATCTGATTCTGGTCTATAAAATTGAGCGACAGAGATCCACAAGTGATCAGTTTAAATCTTATGTGGATAACAATATCAGTAAATTAAATAAATAAATAATACCAGTCCATATATTAAGTTATGTTTAATTAATGAATAATAAAAATTGACTTAATCTGGTTGCGAAATAATTTTTTTCTTTGTAATGGTTGTAGAGCGGATCAAACATGAATTACAAATTAATGAATAAAATTTAAAAGTGGTGTCACAGATAATAATTATTCTGATATTAAAAGTTAGATTATCTCAAGTATATGGTAACCCTAGTCTAATAGGCAGTTGCGTAAGGTTATTGGCCTTTAATGAAGAAGCAAGAGGACGCGAGTTGCTCTCATGTAGTCCTGCTGTAAAAAATATAAACAAAAAGCATTTCGTTATTTTATGCGCGGCCAGTGATTTGAATTTTAAATAACGAACGTCGATAGCGTACGAAACACGGATCGCATCCAAACAATGTACTAAAAATGTTTCATAGAGAAAGCATACATTTCGAATATAAATTGGTAATTTATACTGATTATATTACACAACCGTATAATTCAAATAAGTTCCAAAAAGTATGTTAAAGTTATGTATGCTAAGGCCTACTTCAAAAGACGATAATTTTATATTTTGTTTGGTGTGAATTAGTATTTGAAACGTAATATAAACATTAATTTCAATTTATAATATATTCAAACGCAAATGTGACTTGAATTTTAATATTTTATTTTTTTAATTGTGATAAAAGATTAATGCACAAAGTACGCTTTGAAAGTCAAGTGTCAAATTATTTTAAAAAATTGTCTTATTTAAAAAAAAAAAACTGTAATATCGATAACTAACAAAATAAAATGTAAAATTAAACGAATAAAGTGTTCGCCATTGTATCATTCCCGGGGCGTTCCCTTCACATAAATAATGAAATACAAAGGTCCTGTATCATATTACAAGATATGACTTCGATTTATAAACACTGATGAATGTATTTTTCGAATTCGTTTATTATATTTCAGAAAGTAATGACCGTGTATTGGAGTAATATGTATGAATGTAATGAAACATAAAACCTCCACGCCTATACATCCTTAAAGGATGAGCAAAAGCATGTAACGGTCTCTTTTGTCATTTAACAAACGTGAAATTTAAAAGTAAAGCTTTATGTATATTTTTTTATTAAAGACTGGCCACCATGAATTCAGTATCACAAAAATTATAAGTGCTACATTTATAAAAAAAGTATTAGTAATTTTGTATTGGAACGTTACGTAATTGGGTATTACTTTTAAAATTTTTAACATAACACCAATTTTAAGTTCCCTTATAACTTTTAATACATTTTTTATGGGAAAGGTAAGAGTAACCATTTATACGATTTGTTGTGTATTGATCAGGCGTAAAATGTAAAATTTCCTTATAAATAATTATTTTATTTGAGTAATAAAAATTAAAAAAATGAATTAGGATGAAATGGAATCTTTTACACGAAACTCTATTTTATAATCAATTTAATTTAAAATATCATAATTAAGAATAATCCAGAAATACACGTCGAAATGTCTATACTAATAATAAAATGTTTCAAATAATTCGTAAAGGTGTTACCATATGAATTTAAAATTATAATCTTATGTTCTATAAATTATATTTATAAATAAGTATGTAAATTTAATTATGGTAACTATTGTCGGTTATTTCCGCCTCTATGAATGCGTGGGTATGATCGCGGTTTGAATTCATTTATTTTTCTAATGACATCATTTATTTGTAAAATCTAGTTAAGCCAATATCCCTTTGGTCGGTGGGATGATTTCTGTTTCCATTACCGTCTGTGCGCGAAGTACAAAAACATGGACCGCCCATCTCTCGACGAGAATTCCATATAATAAATTACTGTCATTCGCTCTGTCTGTCGGCTCGTAAAGAACTTTCTATGTGCCACGTACCCGCGCGGTTGAACGCATGCACCCGCCTTCAATCGCGCTTTCATAACTTATTAGCTTTTGCGGTATGATGAGCTTAATGTAAAGTTGGATGCTTGCTACTTGCCCAATAACTTGAACCATCTTCATTCGTCAGTTGTGTTCAACCTTTTTTGTGACATACTTTGGTTGTAATAAACTTCCAATACAACACGGTAATAATATATTCGACTAAAGGCGTAAAAACATTTTCAGAGATCCAAAGGCTTCGACGGTTTAAGCGATTACATAGCTGGTGTTCCGTTATTTATACTCGCAATAGGACTTACAAATATTCGTCTACGTCTAAGCCCCCTAAGTGGTTTAGGTGGATCTAGCGGTCCACAGGTGACTTGGCTAGGGTTTAAGGGCGTGACAAAAATAGGTGTTCAATTCGTGAACGGAGATCCAGGAAATTATTTGCTTTCAATAATGATAAACTAAAATGTTGGCTTCGCTTCATCTATTAATGCGAGAAACTTCCATATTCCATATTCAGTAGCCGCAGGGGCTTCATCGGAAACAGCTAAAGTTTGAAAGTGGTCTATAAGAAAAGTCTAGGAACCTCTGGTCTTATGCCAACAAATTTTCATAATTCAAGCGATTTTTCAATGCGATCACACTCATATATATTTTTTAAAATCTTAGAACTGTACGCCTAGTACACTACTATTTGAAATTGGAATAATAATTTTATGAACGCCAAAATTATCCGGATAACATTGAATTCAAGGGGAACTCCCGGAAACGGAGCTTCCTCACGTTTATCCACTGTATTACAATTGGGCCATTACTATTTTGTTCTTCAATTGGCATTACGTAAGACGAGATGCTGCATTATGCCATAGTTATAAAAATAGACGCGCCTTATCTGTTGTTATATGCATGTTCTTATCGCGTAATGTTTTACTATCGTCTCAATAAAAATTATTACATAATTCAACGATACCGTTTTATAATTTTAAACCTTATTATACATATAATTAAGAGTCATTTTAGATTAGTATAACTTTATTTTAACTGATAACACTTTTATACAAGCTTCTATGTTTGCTAATGTAAAGTGAAACGAATAAAATGTTATGAATTAAACATGCAGTTTAAGATGATTGTTATTGCAATAATAAATAAAATAAATGGCATAATTTGATTCACCAAAGCACATTTGTTTTATTATTTTATTTTTGTCCAAAAGTTTATAGTGTCTATTCTGTGTAGTATTTTGTTAATCAGATGTACCTGTACGTTCTTAAAGTAACTGTTCTAACCTCTTTGCTGTCATGTAAATATAATTGAAAAGAAATTTAAAAAAAAAAATTTAATCTCATTGAAGCTGACTTGTCAAGTTATTGTTTCTAGCGTCTAAGGCCTCTCGCAGACGGCGACTTTTTGTAGCGAATGGTTTAATAATCATGCGACATCATCGCTAATAAAACAGTCGCTACTGCATCGCAACGGTGAGAGAACGGAGGGCTTGAATGGTGTTTGTATAGCTACTGAAACGCTTCGAAAAGTCGCCGGTAGGAGAAGAATCTGGGGGCGACTTTAACAAGGTTATCTAATAGATTCAGGTGTTACCTCGCGGAAGTCCATCCTAACTAAGAAAGGGACTGTTATATACCTACTTCCGATATGCAGCATTAGTCGTGCAATGAAGTGCACCGTCCGCCAGCCCCCTGACAAATGCGCGTGCGGTAAACAATGCGAAACACAACTATCACCGTTAATCTACTCTACACTTGTTTCACCCCACCACGAGGCATCCTTAGGAGATGTTAGTCCCTTACTTACATCTCCTAAACTAACTACTAACATCTCCTGTGTGTTACGAATTGTTTGCCGCACGCGCATTTATCAGCGGGCTGGCGCGCGGTGCAGTAGCTATATATTAGTACCTTTCTTAATTAAACAAGGTTGTCTGTCCACATTAGGTGAACATTCTACATTGCTCCTGTCAGTCCATGGTCTTTACTCCCAAACTTTTAAGATTCACAGTACATCTTTTATTCTTACCAATTCGCTATGTTGGGAATTTTCTTTCCTTCATAAACCGCCTCATTCCTGAATCTTGTAGAGAAAATCCGAGCAGTCTTCAAGGTTCTTTAAACAGCTATGAGCTTGCAGATAAGACAAGAAATCTATCTAAAAATCGTCTCCTATCGACATTGACGGCCATCCTCAATGTGTCGGTTTTATAGTACATCTGTTAACCAGTTAACTTCTAGATTTGTTCCATCGACTGATATTTTTTCTTATGTATTCGGGCCTTTATTTAGATCTATATTTAAGTTAATACATAGAGGATAAATATTCCTCTGCTTTTTATTTATACTATTAAACTCTAATTTTGGGTTAAGTTCCTGGATACGAGCAAAGCAAGACCTGTCGTGGTGATGTTTGGAAGAAGTCTGTACCTGAAAGTATATTGCCTGAAGAACGTGATGTAACGTAATGACGATTAACATTTCCGGCCTTTTGTTAAACTTTCTATCAACCTATGCTTGTTATATAGATATTTGTAAAACAATAATTTGTTTATATAATTTATCGATCCATTGAGATAGTTATGAGGTAACTTGGTTTTGTTTGAACAGTTTACTAATATTGCTTCATACATGAAGTCTGTTCTGAGGTTTGTTTTTTCATGTTTGTTTTTGTTTCTATTTCGCGTTGCGTCATTCAAATTTATATGACAATAGAGGACACTGTAAACATATCATACTATGCTTTGTTAACTGAAATGTTATTTAGATCTGACGGTCTTAACCGCAACAAATTCTGTGCGTCTGTGTGAGTGTTGTTTAATAATTGTAGTAATTTTTCTTTTTTTCTGAATCATAAATTTTTAAACTTCGACTTTTTTACAATGAACCAAAGATATTTTGATATGGGACGTTTATATATGGCACTTAGTAATTGCTGTAAAAGTTTTAAAAGGGTGAATACACAGTTCAATGGCAAGTATAAACTGTTAAAGCTTTTATATCTTTTTACAATCATCATGTATAAAGTGATCACTAAATATATTAAATGATTTTTTGTTTTTTTTTTTCATTGAAATATAACGGGTGTGTAACTTTTAAACGTACAGTGAAGGGCAGATAGTTAGAAATGATTACTTTTAATATATAGTTATCAGAGTTTTTAAATAGTCTTTTCTTAGCAAATTGTCATTACGTTATTTATTATTTCTGCAACAAATAACCTATACATATTTAATGGAATCAGGTGTTACCTTGCGGAAGTCCATCTTAAGTAAGAAAAGGACTAAATATTGGTCGAAATATTGGTCCTTTTCTTAAATAACCTATACATTTATCACTTTAAATCTTTTACTGTGGCGACTACGAGCCGGTGGACGCAGCGTGGGTAAGCACTTCATTAGTTGGACCGACGATATAGTAAGTCGCGGAAAGTGCAGGACTGATCATCTTAGTGATTGGAGGAGGCCTATGTCTTGTAGTGGACGACCATGGGCTGAAAAGAAGAAGAAATATTAATATGAAATACTGTGTGTTACTTCTATACTATATATGTGTATAAGCGCAACTCATAAAAAGAACTATTACAGTTTGAAATCAATTAACGAACTGAAGTCATGAGATTAGAGAGAGTATTACGTAGTCGTATTACTTTAGTATCGGAGCGATGCGTGCCTTTGTAATATAAACATACGAACGCCTCGTCCACTAACGACTTTCTTTAATATAAAGAATTTCACCGTTTCATGGCGTCACTCATAAAAGATACTTCACCATTAAACGCAGCTATGAGCTCTATGTACGACTGACAAGTGGAGATTTCTTTTAAGTTTTGTGTCCATAACGCGTGATGTACGGGACGAGAAAAACAATAAATAAGTCGATAGCATCGTAACGGAATTGTACCGGTACATGGATAAAAAATCTTTTTATGCATTGAACACGCGTGTTCGGACGTAATATAGAAAGACCATAGATATTTGGTCGACAGACAATTTTTTCTATTTGGTTCACAGCACGGAATATATCAACCTTACTAGCTAAATTGTAAAAGAAAATGAAATACGTTTATTCAACATTGGAACGTTTAACAGAACTCTTATTGATATGTTTTACTTTTGACTATACTCCGCTTCGCAAGTTGTTACAGTTGTGGAGAAGAAGCAGGAAGAAATTCCACAACTTATCTTTTAATAAAGTTTAACACAGATTTATACATATAGATATAGCCTGAATGAATTGAAAATAACAGACGACATCACTATCAAGGATTCTAGTCATTTTAATATTCGCTTATTGAATAAAGCTTTTCCCGACAATTTATTTTTGTATGCGCTTTGAATTGTGTTATCGGTAATGTGTGTGTGTGTAGTTACTAAAGCATAGTGAACACAACACACACTTTTTAAATTAAATCGTCAATTTTTCAAAAGCGACGTGATCCGAAAAAGCGCACAACAAACTCGGCAAAGTTTTTATTCGATTTTACAAAATTTTACACACGGTTGAAATCAGCCCGCACTAAGCGTTTTGCTATTACTTTTATAGTGCGAATTGCCAAGGTGTGGAACAATCTACTAGCGTCACTGTTTCCAACTGACTATAACTTAGGAGTCTTCAATACAGGAGTGAATAGGTTTCTTCTAGGCAAGCTTCATCGCTTAATATCAGTTGAGACAGAGGTCAAATGCTTCGACTATAAACGATGTAAGATTCTCAATACAATTGTTTGAGCAATTCTTTACAAATAATAAAATGTATGTGTAGGTTATCGTAAATAGTAAGTTTGTGCAGTTCGCGAGAGTTTCATTGTTTTAATTGTATAAAACTATTCGGATTGCAAACATCATTCGCGTGTAAAATCAGGCCAAACGTAAGGTTGCGCGTGTTCGGGTTTCATTATTTTATTACTCCCGTCCTCCACACCTTGTCACGAATCCTTTAGTTCATTATACCACTTCTTAATTAATGCTTTGTCCATTATTACCTCTACAAAGTACGTATTTTACTCGCATATACAAAGAAATTAAATTGTAGTGTCTGTTAGTAACGATTTTTATTTATATATACGATACACATAACATATATATTTATATATATATAATTATATATATCATATTATCATCTGCGTTAAGACGTAAAAGTATAATCAGATGTGTTATATAGACATGTGTTTTAATAGAATAGGAGACCATTGCTTTGCTGTCTGATATCACGTGGTTTCTGTTCAATATTCTAATCGCATCCGAGTCCTGAATCAATTCAGAATCGAGATAATGAAACGGTGGACGATATATTTGCAAATAATAGATTGATTGCAAACTTTTAGGCTTTACCAGCTTCTTGCAGTTTAAGTCTTGTGTCCTTGATTTAATAATGAATGAATATACAGTCAAGTCAACAGTTTACAACTTCACCTCGACAGGCCAACTGCCCTATTGTTCGTATCATAGATGATTTTACACAAGCCGAGCCCCCGACTTCTCACGGCAACCATTGTCTTCAACGGAAACTAAACAAACTTGAATATTGTTTTTATGATCTTTATTGTCAATTGTGTCATGGGTCCCGAGTGAACGCATCGTTATGATCGGAGAGTGTGAAAGAAAACGACTCATTGAAACATACGCATACGTTTATAAGTTTCGATTCATCGTTGACAAAGTTGTTCGGAAGACGCGCTAGGTTTCGGCCTTTCCAACCGGTCCTTTTGAAAGTCTTTTGGTCAGGCCTATGTTCAACAGTAGATGTTTTACAGCTGAAATAATGATTATGAAGGAATATTTCAAATCCTTAGAATAGAATATGAATACAAAATTAAAAAGTAGATCTGTAAGGTTATCTTTACTGTATATTTTTTGATTAAGGAATATAAGTGTTTTTTTTAATCTAAATTATGGCACTGACATTTAAATTTCGCAGGCTTAAGGGGATATAGGAGGAATCTAGGCCAAGACGTTATTTCAGATAGCAAGACTCTCTGGACGGACTCTTGGCTTGAATTGCTAGCTATTATTTTATCCTGAATTGGGAAGACGCCGAACTCATAGCTCATAGAGTGATAAGGTCGCCCGCGACTAGACCTCTGCTGGAGTCATCACTCAGTATATGTTATGTTATTTGTATCATAAAAGCAAATAAGACTCGGAAGTAGAAATTGGTAACATTAGCAAACATTGAGACATTAAAATAAGTAAGGCATACAGGGAAAATATGTAAAATTATTGTAATTAAAAATAAAGCGTTTACAGTCAAATTGTAAAGCGCGAAAAAATTTAAATAAATAAAGTGACCCAAACTGAGTCAAAATATCTGTGATAAACAATATAAAGAAATGTGATCAGGGAATGTAGATGAGGGAAGAAAGGCGATGCAAGAAGAAGAATTTGCAAGCGAGGAAAGGATTACGTCTCTAAAAACGGGGGCCATACAAAAAAAACTTACCTATCTTACTACTTAAAACTATTAAGTATACGAGTATGTGGGCTCGTTTCTTTTAGAAACCTGTATAGCGATGCACCAAAGATGCCGCCTGATGATTCAGTGTTATCTTCTCCTTGCATCGTATTCTGCTGAAGATCGTGATTCTTTATTGAAAGTTTTTCATGAAATATATTACGCAACCTTTACCGGTCTTCAGTTGAGTGTACTGCTTCAAGCGTGGTTCGGAATAAATCGTATCGGCGTTTGGGACTGCTGCCTTCTGTTTGCTGTCCATCAATTTTTTTGATTGTAAAATTTTTCCTTGTAACAAAAAAAAAATTGCAACACGAGGAAGAATTTAATAAATATTTCAAAAATGTCACGTCAACATCGCTCGCCCCATTTTATCAATGTATAATAACTCTTATAATCTGTATAGATAGAGTTTTTATTGACTTACAATTTAATTTCTCTGATTATAACACGATGTAATAAAAATCAGTCTTTTAACAGTTAAATAACAAATTATACAAATAGCGGATTATTTCGTATACTATTACGTATTTTTGGCGGAACTGTACCAGTTTTGCACACGAAAACATGTTGCAGGAACGTAAAACGGACTGACGTATTGAATTTAGGTTCAAATGAATAATTATCTAATACTTATGATTTAAAAGTTCTTTTGGTAACGCTGTTAAAAGTAAATATTACTGCTATATGCAATCATTTTATAACCTCACTCTTAGATTACAAATAAGACAGTTTAGAAGAAGCATGCATCTAGCCATGCTTTTCTTCTTTATATTATCATTACGATTAATGAAACTATGGAATTTTGGATGGCATGTACCATACAGTAATTGACACCAAATGAGCTATTCTTTAACCTTTTAAAGATTTTAAACCTCTAACCAATCACACTGTATAAATAAAAATATATCGCGTTTAAGGAAGACTTGAATCTTATTAATGAAAAATTTTATTATTTTTAACGACAGTAGTAAGCAAGTGAGTATTAAAAATACGTACAAAGACTTTATTACTAAAACATTTTCCTTATACTATTTTTATGGTCTTTAAAAGATTGTTATATATTAAATGGTGAGATTTTAAAATCGTATTTCAATGATAAAGAATATCCGTTAACACAATGTACAATTATTTTCTTGATTACCTTTTGTTTTTTTTGCATAACGATGCAATGCGGAGCGAAGATACAGCCATGCGTAAAATGTAAAGATTTGCGTTCGGAAATCGGGCCCACACGCATTTCCTCTCTCAAACACGTGATATGCCTTTGTACGCATGAGAATTGTTATGTGTGTGTAACTTCTGTTAGCACTTGTGTTATATATATATAGGAGTACATATATAATACGTTTATATGCATAAAAATGTGTAATTTTGCCAACAAACTTTTAATGCCCCGGGACTTATTGGGGCAAATGGTTTGTTCAACCGAAAGGTTCTGGAATGGCAACCACGTGTCGGTAGATCCAGGATAGGTAGACGCTTGGCGAGTTTTGAACTTCAAAGCTAAGCTCGGTGGCTTTTGTGACAGAGAAAATTGAGGAATAAACAGGAAGGCTCAATTTTATTCCAGTGTCTATTTAATTGGGCTCAGGTATTTTAGACGTACTCATGTAATCAATATAATTAAAGTGGAAAAGTAATTAAGTAAATAAAAATGAATGTGGCTTTGTTCGATTTTCTTCACCATAGCCGAGCAGCTGGCATGTACAGTCGCGTAGACTCGCGGATGTGCGGCTCTGGTAACGTAACGGATCGCTCTCCGTCTCTCAATGGAACGTGGAAATCGCGCCGTTGACTGCTATTTATCGCTGTACTATTTCACAGGCATTAAACAGTTATGCTGCTATAATAGCTGGGTGTAGCCGTATCGACGTATTGTGACATTTTCTAACATACGCCTTGTGTTTTATACCGTAACGTGTCTAGATAGGTGGGGCACCTGTTTTGTAGTGTTGAATTAAAAAAAATATCTCCGTTGCTCCGATGTAAGTACTTAGGTTTTGAGACAAACAGTCTCGTTTAGTAGTTTTATTCAAACCGAAATAGTTATTATTGTTATAATGTTTAACAGCAAAAATAACATCACCGATCTAAAGAGGCTAGTTCAAGAGTTATTTTAGCATTTAATAAAAAAATTGCGTATACAAACAAAACTTCTTAGCTGACGCCTAAAGTCGTACCTTTTTTTCGAAAATATTCGTGTAATCGAAACCATGTTTCTCTTGACAAACCTTTACCGATTTCGTTAGTAAAAGTTTTTATGTAAAATAAATAGAATTTCCAATGCAGTTTGAATTTGAATTGTCTATAAATATATAGCAAGTGTAGCGGTTAGTCCAATCATCGAAAAGGCTTTCATCGATTCGATCTTAGATCGATTTTTCTTTTACTTTTCTTCCCAGCGCTAACGTTTGTCGAAGTGTTAGTAATGTTGGGCCTGCCGAGACCATCTCTTCACACTTCTGCCTGGTCAATTAATTAGTTTAGCTGCGTCCCAATATGGTGAAATTGTAGATTATCGGCTCAGCTGAGGTTTAGCAGGGAGCTCTCAAGCTTCGCTATCTTAAAAAAGGTTTTATGGTAAGCGACCTCTGGGTTTTGCCCTCTCGTAATGTGCAAATGCTACTAGGACTTCATTGTCGAAGTAAAAAAAAGCGGTGGCTGAGTCAGTTTTGTCTCCTGTTCTTGTGTCGAAATGTTGTGTATCAAAAAGCATAGAGCGTTTAAAATATTTTTCTTTATTAATTATTGTTCGAATAAATTATTACTTTTAGCTAACATAAGACATTGTTAAGGTCGTACGTCACTGGATGATAAAGAGAAGACATCGTCTGTCGGAAATGGAATATATTTTTATATGTTCTTGTAATATTTTCGATATATAATTAAATAAGAACGTTTCAAAATTGTAATAAAGATTAACAAATGAATAACTCTTCTATGGAATTCAAATTCAAAAGAAATTTTTGTACTATTTCGTCTGTTAAAACATTGCGAAGTCTCCGTAACAAGTTGACATTATATGAAAGTTATAGAATACATTACACAATTGATATCTAAGCGCGTTGCGAATAAAATGTATTTAAGTTAATGCATTTGGGTCGGCGGTTACGGCATTTCGCTTCTGGCACTCATTCGTAATTTAATTTTTCATTTAGTTTCGCGAACCATTCAACCGTCTAGCCGATTTCGCTTTAATTGAAGGAAAACATGTTATTGGTTCGTCTTATGAAGAACCAATTGCTAATAGATTACTTACGAAATCTGCTGTTTATTTTTAGCTAAAATTCTTTCACTAAAATGTGTTTTGAAACTCGATAAATAATTAACTTTGCACCTATAAGATTGCATTTCATTGTAAGCTTATATAACTAAAATACCGAGTTATTGTTTGGGCGTCGTCATTAGTAAAATATTTATTCTAGAGTCTATTATTTAAAAGCAAGTAATTAAAGGCTTCCGCTTTAAAAAAAAATTATTTCGTCCGCTGAAAACGCGAGTCGTGTTGCGCAGGTAAAACACACACACATATATATATATATATATAGATTAATATGAAAAATAAATATTTTTTTACGAGTTTATGAAAAAGCATTAGTATAACCATATCTAATTTTGTTAAGTAGGGTATAGGTGAACGCAAATGCATTGCAAGTAGGCCTCTCTAAAAGTGCTAAGCGGGTCGTCAGCCCCGAGAACCGTGATCATAATATACCATCGCTAACATAATTTCTTCTTATATTTCAATCAGTCATATTATTAACATTGACATAACAAGTAGATATGCAATAATATTAGTTGTCGACACGTAGAAGTAATAATGGTTTTTGATTAATATTATTAGCTTCGATGTTATGTAGTTTAGAATACGTAATTTCAACCAGCCTTTTTCTATTGGTCCTATTGAAAATCTGTGGGGGAGGCCTATGTTCAGCAGTGGATGTACTGGTCTTCGCCGTCGACGTTTTATCTTATAGACGCCCATTACAAGGCATATATATCATAATCGCCACGCTCGGCAGGCGGGTTGGCAATCGCAATGTGGCATTATTAATCGCAGAGGACGCTGTTAGCCGTCCTCTGAAAACTTTGTTTATGAACAGTGGCAATCCTATATAATTAATGCACAAATTGTGAATTATATATGATTTCATCCCGGGAATCGAACCCTATTACCTACATTTACAAATGTAAGCCTACCCTACCGCTGGGCTATCACCGCTTTAATGTCTAGTCTTAATGATAAATTATAATAATAATTATGAATCACGTAATTAATAGACATTTCAAGCCTATAATAAAATTACGTACGTAACTTGTCCAATCAATTTTTTCCGATAAAAATAGAGAAAAGGTATTTGAAAATGGAATAATAAAAACGTAGGCATTACCAGGTGTTGCGTGTCGAACAGCTGTTCAGACGGCGGCGACTGGCTAGACCATTCGGTTTAGAAATCACGCCACGTACGTTACTCGATTAGTTTCCTATTTATCGACATTATGCTCACATAGCGAATATGCTGTACCGATAGCATATTGTAGTTTTTACAACGAACTCGTTCCAATTATTACGACTTTAATTGTTATTGATTTATATGAAACTTTTTCAGTTCGAAAATGTAAATCTGTTACGTGATGTAACACGGAATTGATTTCTTTCAAATTGATCGAGTGATATATTTAATTTTATTTGCTCTATACATCGTCTGCTAGCGGTAGCTCTGCGGTAGATGTCAGAATTGCGATCGTAGATTATAGGATCGATTTCCGCGATACAGACCCTGAAGAGACCCAGATTATAATTTTCGGAAAATAAGGAGGCCGGCAGATCGAAAAATATTTTTTTCATCATAAAATGCAGTCGACATATCATATAGTCAATATAAAGTATTAAATTGGTTTTCATTTTACTAAAGATTTTAATTTATATAATGTTTATTTAAAAATGACGCCTTATAATAATTTTAATATATATATATACATATATATATATATATATATATATATATATATATATACATATGTAGTTGGTTTTGAATAAGGAAGTTCGTGTAATTTTAGTTGATTTACATTATCTGTCAAGTGAGCATTATAAACACTTGAATAACATAGATAATTTATCTGTTTTATGGGTTCTACAACTTTGTTTAATGATTTATTATAATAAAATATATTTTTAATTTCAACGGGATTAGGTAATTACAATGCCTGTTGTAATATTGGTCCTGAAACTTAAGTTAAAATTACTACTTGAACTGGCAATCATTGCTTGATATAGAACTAATTTAGGATGGCAATAAATACACGAAATTATAAATCTAATAATGTAACAGCATCTATTACCGCGGTGTACAATTTTGCATTAATTACTGAAGTATCAGATAGCCAACCTGCCTGCCAAGAGTAGTGATTATGGTATATCCCCCTGGCAGGCTTGTACCTTGCATTGGACGTCTATATATATTGTATATATATATTTACATATATATATATATTGGCTGGGGTTTTGATAATGTATCCGATGTTTCCGTATTATATTCATTACCAAATAATTTAGTACAGAACTTTAGTACCGTGGTCTCTAGTGGCTTTGAGCATCATTAGTACTTTAGTCTACTATTCAATGCGAGGTAATACGTGCTTTTATAAATCATTTATTATACAAAACAGCGAGAATTTATTTAAGCAATTTTAAATCTCAATTCTTAAGAAACTCGATGCTTTACTAAAATCGAAATCAAAATATTCTTTATTCTAATACGTTATTACAAGCATTTTCGACCAATGGCTCGGAGGCTGTTCTGCTAAGAGCCGGCGAGAAGCTCAACAGTTGCTTTTTACATCTGTAGTTTTTTAAAGTGTGTTTGATTATAATTAGCTTCCTAAGTGAGCATCAACATTAAATTCTACGCATTATCATCAGTATAGTATTCTTGGATAGAAAAATGTAAATCTTTCAATAATATCTTTTTAATATTGGTTTTAAAACTCTCCAGAAGGTAGTTATGAAGTTGACTGTGGAATTTTCTTGTTAACAGTCAAACGGTTAAAAAAATTGATGGTTTCTGACTGTGAAAAATGTTTGTGTACATATGTTTTACTTTTACCAAATATATTGTTGTACATTTTGAGTTCATGTTACGTTTTGAGACAGTTTTGGATAGAAAAATTCTCGACTAAGGGAATAGGGTAGTAATATATTTTTTCATTAAATTATTTGTGTTATGGAGACTTGAAAATACATTCTCGGTCACTAAGGAAATTTTTGACTATATTACTCATACGTCGATCATGTAAAATTTCATGATGATTTGGTTAGCAAATACATAGGATAATAGATTTCTCATGACATTGATAACGTCACTGTCATATTGTAAACAATAGGATCACGACTTTTAGATTGTCTATTTGAATATTTGTAATTTCCAGGTAAAAATTTTTTGCCTTAAATTTTGAATCAAATCTATCTCTGTTTTAGCATCCTTCAATTTAAGACTACACGGGTTCGAATGATGCATTGTTCTGAGACGAACTCAAAACAACAGATGTTTTTTTGTAATATCTTTCACAATATCCTTAATATATTTAAAACAGTGATTCCCAAAGTAGTCTATATCGACCCCTGGGGGTCTATGACAACCTGCAAGGTGTCTACGTCAGCAATTAAAAATTGGGGAACCATGAAATGAAAATGGGGATCCACGATAGTGGATCTCAACACATACACTGATAGTACCTAATTACTTACATCATACTATCTTATAATATCAAAACTTATATACACTTAACCATATCTTTTATGCCTTTATAAACTTAACCATATCTTTTATGCCTTTCATTTGTTCTTCACAGATTATCTTTCCTGAGTTGCAAATCTTCAATACTTCACCTTTCTTGGCTCATCTATATTCCTTGATCTCAGTTTTGTGTTACATATCACAGCCTTTATAACTCGTATTTATATAATGCATTTTATTTCAAATTTTACAATTAGATTATATTAAAAAATATTTTGCTTGTACTGCTGTATATATATATATATATATATATATATTTTCAAAGTTTTCAAGTTACTGTGTAGCTAAAGGAAACGGAGTAATTTTTATATTTACATAACATTGTTGTTAAGTAAGTATAAATAAGTGTAGATTACATATATTATACATTGCTTAGTGAATCCGCTTTTCAGAGTTTCGATTTCTGTTTCACTAATACCAAAGCATTAGTTCCACTTCGTTTACGCTCATTGGTGTGATACGTCGGGAAATGTTCAAACGAAAGTTTACTTCCCCTATCGTTACAACGCTTAACCATCGCGTCTTAAATGCACTGACGTGTTCGACACCGTAAAGTGCCATCGGTGATAATACGAATGCATGCACTTAAAACTTATTCGAGATATAAGAGCTCGATATTAAAAACCAGCTGCTTCGATAAAATTTTTAAAAATCAAAAGTTGTGACTCGCAGTCCAATAGACGAAATAAAATTTTTGGTATCACTCTTTTATCGATTTAAAATCGATTATAAACTACGATTCGATCGCTCGCAATAATATCGATAATATAGTTACAATGTTTATTTTTTAACATTTAATCGTTAGTGTGTGTTGAACAAATGTTTATTTAAAATAGTTTAAGGTTTACATAGGAAATAGTTTAAGATGAGCTTAGAATAACTTGGCTAAGTAAACACCGTGACATGTAAAAACGTAAGCAAAACAAAAATTAACGTAAATTTTAAACAAAGGCACGAAAGCTAATGTCTGTGGATTATAGACACAATTAAAACAAAGGCACGAAAGCTAATGTCTGTGGATATAATCCACTAATAATAATAATAAAAAACTAAAAAGGATATTTTTGAAATGACGTTTTATTTTTTGACAGTTGGGGACGGGTGTATGTGAAAATGAGGTGTTGTTTTTGTTATTTTGTCTTAATTAAAATAAAAAGTAGGCCTTTTTTATCAATAATTTGGGCACAAAAAATTTCAAATAATTACAGAGAAACAAAATATAAAAAAAATTTTTGTTAATTTCCACGCGGAGCCACGAGCACAGTTTATAAACATTATTATTTGTTTTACAGTAAGTATCCGAAAATTATGATTCGTAATCATGTTAACAGATTCTCTTTGATCTTTAAGAAAAAGTTGTCGCCAATATTAAGTTTCTTCTATTTATTTACACAGACGTTACAGTAGCATTGTATTGACCATTAAAATATTATTGAATAGTATTGATGAAAAAAAAAAAACTAAATATCTTTTTTGTTAAATTCCACGCGGAAGAAGTCGCGTGCACTACTAGTATTTTACAAGTCAAAAGGTCTTATGTAAAACAAAATATTGTAGTACAATCAGAGCGAGGATGTTATCTATATTGTTCGTATTTACTGTTTGTTGGTTTGCTACAAAAGATTGTTACGTAACGTCATTAGACGGTGGCGTCTAATTCATCGGAAATTTCGCGAAACAACATCAATGTAACGTGGCGTAACTGATTTCTTTATATGAAACGTTTGGGTTGAGTAATTTAATTGCAGGTGTTTGGGGCTTGTCGTATGCGGTTTTGTCGAATATGATGCTATTTTGTGAACATAGTTTTGTCATTTATATTTAAAAACATAATTTGGACTGTCTATTAATATTTTTCATCAACTTTCATGTTTTCGTTTATACTAATTACGTACAAAGTTGCACGAATCGTGCTTGTATTTGACGTGTGCAAATCATTAAAAAATTATGGGTAAAAAAAAATTGTATGCTTTTGAATACTATATTAAAAAAAATATCATTTATTTTTGCATTTGAAATTCCGTTATAATATAAAAAATATGGTATTTTATTTCTCGTGGATAACATCTTAATCCGTAGTTCAGCCAAAACTAAACAGAAAAAAATAATTTCTTCTTGTTTATACATAAATAAATTAAATACTTTATTTTTAAAAGGAAAATACTTAGTTCGTGTAAATAAATAATCCTCAAACATACATCATTATTTTATACTTCAAAAACTTAAAGTTTAAAATTCATTTCATATTTTTTACTATAATATAACTGAACATGTCATATTGAAATAAATGTATATTTGAAAATTACAATTTCGGTTCACACACGTTCAATTCCCTTTGTTTCTTTTTATTTCGTGTACTTTTATTAATGCATGTTTATGTTTCCTATTATGATGACATAAATAATCCGTATGTTTAGTGTTCAAGGAAAACATATACAGAGATGCGGCACTAACGGTTCCGTAGATGTGCGAAACGACTGACGAATGTCACTAACCACTTAACCTGGAAATAAACCCGTCGACATTTGAGATGAGATTACGCTCGAGTTGACGCGGAGTGTACAGAGATGTGACAGATGTGACGGTATTGCGGGATCCTTCACTATAACGGAAATATCTAATATATAAAATTCTCGTGTCACGGTGTTCGAACTTGAACTCCTCTGAAACGGCTTGACTGATTTTTACCAAATTTATATGCGTATTCAGTAGGTCTGAGAATCGGCTACTATCTATTTTCTATACCCCTAAGTGATAAAGGTTGTTCACACTTAAAAATTTTTTTTTATTTTTTTTTTACGGAATTTTTTGTTTTTATTTTTTTATGATACAGCATACAAGAATACATACAACCATAAATTTTCACCCCTCTACTATCAACCCTTAATTTTTTTTTGCAAAACAACGTTTGCGGGATCAGCTAGTATTTTATAAACGTTAGACTTTAAAAGTCACGACGACTTTTCATTTCAAGTTATAGTGGTTATAAGTGATAATATGTCTTTAAACCTTTACTTTTTCGTGTATAGAGTAAAGAAAAGGCTGGGTGATACGAAATTTTTAAAGTTCTTGTAAGTTAATATTGGAACCAAAACACTAGAAAAACGACAACTCTGTCAAAAATAACTAACAAAAACAGCATCCCAATACGGCCGGTCACCGTGGGAGAAGTAGACCGAAATCCTCCAAACACAAATAACAACAACGACAACATATCATGTAGTTTACAGACACAAATGCAACTAAACACAAATCAAGTTTTTGGAGGAGGCCTATGCCAACAGGCACACTGAAATTAAAGACATACTTTAAAAATAAATTTAGTTTTAAAATGTGTAGCAATAGATTATTTTGTAAATACTAATTTCGGAATAAAGGGCTTTACAAAAAAAAAAGTTAATATTCCTGCCTATATAATTACTGAACGTCGTGACCACTTCCAAAGATACTTTTGGTTTTATATGGTGGGTTTTCTAGAGAAATTGTTTAGTGACTTTTTGCGTCCTTCCAATATCACAATTTCAGGACCATTTAGCGCCTCTTGTCTCCTGTAACGGTTTAGTGCTGTAAATAACAAAATAAATGTACTATTATTACTTTTTACACATCATTTATTTGATCGGAATAAATTTATCAGAGTAACAGTAATTTGAAATGGCAATGTATAAAACTCTTCTGTCGTTTTAGTGACGGCAGATAAGAAAGTCATGTAGTGAAGACGCCATCTTTACTACATGGGAAGAAAAACTGTATTGCATCTTCGTTCCATTCGTTCGTGTGGTTTGAGCAGTGGTAACTGAGCGGTAGAAGACTGAGACTTGTGATCGAAGGTTCGATTCCCGCGACACAATCTTATATAATTTACATTTTGAGCATTAATTATATGGGATTGATCACTAACAAATTTCCAAAGGATGCGCAGCAGCGTTCTCTGCATATCGTAGTACCACACTGCGATCATCAACCCGCCTGCCAAGCGTAGCGATCATGTTATACCCCTCCCATAGATATCTTTGGGGGAGGCACACCCTTTGCAAGTGGGCGGTCTAAAGGCTGAAACGACGGCGATATTCTTTTCAGAGGAAACGACGAACTTAGTTCATTATGTAGGACTTCTTCAGTCACATTGTTGTATCAACGGCCCAATACTTAGTTTGTAGGGTAGAACAAAAATACCAATTACATGACGTTCTATATTCATTCTCTGGAATTTGAATTCGAATCATAATTTTTATTCTAACATTATATATGTACTTGCATGTTATAAATGTACTTGCTTGTATATACTCCTAACTGTTCTATATCTATGGTTTATCGAACTAAAAAAGCTCGAAATTTACTAAAAAAATAATTAATTACGAGTGTTGGTACAACTTGCCATATATGTCAGTCAGAATGTAGTTCGTAGGTGTAACCGTGTTCCGGTTTGAAGGCGCCGTGGACGTAATTGCTGGGTTATTGAAACGAATGTCTATTATTTTAAAGTGTTAAACAAAATTCGATAAGTTGCTGGAGGCGGGTAGCGCAAACATCGCAGCTCTATTTAGGAAAGCCTTGAAGTAGGTATCTATTAGCTAAAAGAAGAAAGACTTTCATATGTAAGGAAGAATGCCTTGAACGTCTTCTTCTTATTTATATTCTTTTGACGCAGAATCTCATACTATCTCGCTAGATTCTTAACCGGCATTTCTATGTGTCTTCGTTCTCCGTTTTTTTCTGTTCACTTTCAACGTCGTAATGCAAACATTGAATAAGGCTTATCATTTGTACATTCTTTATGTTCATTTACATAGCGGATAGGATCAGAAGGAAACCATTAAACTTTTGAATTGAAACGACAAAATAGCCTTCTCGGCTATGCTGGGCATTACTCTACATAGAATCAGGAATAAAAGTAGATGACAAGGGCCAGCGGGTTGTCATATTGAAATATCAATGGGGGGATGACCCCCCGGGTTATAGATGACTGCTGGGACTTCGAGGTACAGGAGTGGAGACCACGTATCGTCAAGTGCAGAATAAATTAGATAGACGGCCTTATTAAAGTCGTTAAAAGACGCCGGATGCAGACTATAATGATGAAGTCATTGTCGACATATTCAAATGTTCTTTTGACTATTTTACTTCTGATTACATGATACACTTTCTATTAAAGTGTATTCAAAATAACGTCAGATCATGTAGATCAGGGGTGAGCAACATTTTTAAACAACGGTCCAAATTAAATTTAAAATTATTTTGACGGATCGCACATAATATAACACTTATTATTAACTTACTAAACTTTATTGTTATAAACATTAGAATATGTAATGAATTTAATTTTTTTTTATGAATTTAATTTCATTAGAAAATGTACAAATTTAATGCGAAATAAAAATAAACAAGATGACGGAAAAGCGAATATAATTGAAAATTTTAATGACAATTTTTGCACTATATACAAGCGTATATACAAAATATACATACGCAGCTTTCTAATCGTGCATCACTTAGTTTTGATCGATATTTACTATTAATTAATTGTTTCGGTTTAGCATGTACCATCATTTTATTATAATTAATTTTATAACCATATGTAGACGAGAGAAAGTCGATTGAATAAAGTCAATCTTAGAAATGCTGGGCGAACCGCGTGTTGTACATCTCTGATTTAGATATATTTGCGCAAATATTTTAATTGGAAATCACATTCGCAATTAGAGCAGCTATCTACAACTCGTTTAATGACTAAATGGTCAGTAGTAATATTAATTACTTACATGATTGCGCAAGTTGTTTGGCTGGAATCTAATAAATTACATTGTAAATGTCGATAGTAAAACCAACATACTTTTACGGTACTGCTTTAGTGTTTATCTGAGGAGAAATTCGAAATTGAGTCAATCTAGTTTCATTATTTTATCACAAATATCTCTTTGAATAGTGTAATGTTTTGCTATATATTTTCTAGTACATTGATGCTATACAATTTGAGATATGACATATGAAATCTTATTTTCATATTTACGACGCAATCTAAAGCAAAATCAATAATGCTGTCGTTGCGGAACAGTTATACGTACATATGCCTCACATGTATATTTCTAATAGGATAGAGTGCAGAAGAGTGGGTAGATAAAATAACATCGAAATATGTATAATAATAAATGTACAATATTTTATTTGCTCTATATATAATTAATAGTAGAATATTAACATTAGAATGCGTTTCCATGTATTTGTCGTTTCCGTGTTGCGGACGTGTTCTCTTGCTCGTTATTGAATATTCCTGTTTACTGATTTATAATATATTTAATTTTTTTTTTCTTTGTAAAGGCAGACTTATTCTCAACCTTAGGTCTTACAATACCGGGATTATCATTATTATTAAAAACCGGTATTCATGTAAATATACCGGTATTTTGGGTATTACATTACTTGATAAAAATTGAAGTAATGCACAATATAAATCTAATTTAATTTGTACGAAAATTCGGTCCTCGCTTGATGATGATATGATTGATTGTTTATGTTTTTTAAGTGCATACTTTAATAAACAAAACGCAAGATATAAATATTATTTCATAAACACTCTCAGTTAAATTATATTTTTGCTTCTTTAATTATTTAATGCTATACAAGCCATGTAAAATGTAACATACAATTTAATATGTACTAAGTTTTTGCTTCCACGTTTTTTGTACCAAATATCAAATACCGGTATTCAGATTTTAGTTCGGTATTGTAAGCCCCATTCTACCTGTCAAACTAAGTTTCAAATTTACTCGAATAAAAAAATATTGATATAGAATACCTCGGATATCATGAAAATATGATTATATGATATAATAGCTTATACAAGTTAATTGGAAATAGGTGAAAAACCTTTAAAGCTTTTGCTCACAAATCGGCAATACAGTCACCTCTTTTAAGCTTTTTCACCTGTGGGAACTGCTGAGTGCGGCGCTGTGTCGAGTACGACCCTGTGCTGCTGTACCCGAGAAACCTACCCTCGCTCTGATCGAAACAACATTTCAGGTAATGTGCTCTCAGCAGTCCCCACACATCCCAGGTCCAGCTCTTCACGGAGGGTAATGAAAGGGCGGACCAGTTGGCCAAGGACGCGGCCCTGAAGAGTAAATGCAAACCTATATATGAGCAATGCCCCATCTCGTTCGTCAAGCGACAGCTTAGATTGGAAACGCCTGACAAATAGAATAGGAGGTATGTGGAAGGAGAGACTGCTTCGGTAACGAGGATATTTTTCCCGAATGCTACTCAGTCCTATCGCGTGCTCCGCAAAGTCGGGGTGGACGCGGTCTTGGCCCAGGTCTTCACGGGGCACGGGGGGTTCTCTGAGTATCTTCACAGGTTCAAGCTCAAGGCGGACCCCTCGTGCTTCTGTGAACCGGGTGTGGAGCAAACCGTGGCCTACCTGATAGCCCATAGTCCCGCATTCAGAGGAGTCCGGGTCGACTCCGAATGCCGGTTGAGCGTAAAAATTAATGAGGGAAACATCACTTTTATGTTAGAAGACGCCAAAAGTAGGGAATAGTTTCTCAGTTTTGGTAACGTAATAGTCAAACATGTTACAAAAATAAACAAGTAACACAGTGTAATATAGTAAGCATAAAACTATAAATAAAAATGTGAACGAAATTGTAAAATAGAGAATTAAGAAGGCGATGTATGAATGAGAATTAGAACAAAAGAGAAAGATAGAGTGAATCCGGAAAGAAAGAATGGAACGATAGATTATGTGAAGAATGATAGTAGAGAATAAAAATGAAAAAGGACAGTGAAAAAAAAAAATAATAAATCAAAAAACGACCTAGTCCTTCCCAAAGATAGGGAAATGAGAAAGAAAAGGTATCCACACACCTATAACGCACAATATCTATAAGTAATTCCAAAAATTATAAGTTTTTAAATTATATTAAGAAACCATTTAAGTAGGTTTGAATTTACATATTGACTAAGACAAAGCAATCGTTCGTTGCACGTAGATTTAGTCGAATTAATTGCTTAGTATTACAATACCGGATGGCCTTGGTTTGTAATTAAATCGCTTGCTAAGTTTTTGTCGGTCTACGTAAACAGACGGAATTGTTTAATAACAAATACATACGTTATAGTTTACATTAATAAGTCATATAATGATATAGTTATACGTATCGTAGGTATCTCTTGTTTTAGTTGAAAAGATTTGATTTGTCAAGAGCAGAGAGAAAACTACTTAGTTATGCTGGCCTGAGTTCTCGGCGCCAACTCCTAACTGCTCAGGTAGCATTTGCAGATTCCTCAGGTTTTTTTTTTTAAATGAGTCTCGTTACTAAAGTTCTTTAGTTCCCTTATAGTTTTTGGGACAGTTACTTCACTTAACTTGTTTTCATTGTTATTGGAACGTTACTAATACAAGTTACTGTTATATTTTCGTCTTATCTCTCATCTTTCACAATTTCTATTGCTACATCTTGTTTCATTCAACATATTTTCTTTTGTTTTCTCACTTTCATTCATAATCCTTACACGCATCGCTTCTTCCCTTTCTCTTCTTTCACCACATACTTTGATATATAAAGTTTACAATTTGATATTCGTTACTCCTATTTTTTGTTTTTTATTATACCTTTTTTCTCATTTTATATCCGATTTCATGAATCTAACCTTTATATTTGTTTATAACTTCCTTGACAACTTTTCTACTAGAAATTTGCGGCGGCGTTCTTTATTTGTCATTAGGAAGGCGATGTTCCTACTTTCCACCCGTTCCTTCAGCTAGACTTCACACTTCCTATCTTTGTTTCGCGAATACGATTCCTCAGGTTCAATGTGGGAGGGCGCAGAAAGTGCCTAGTCTAAGACTTTTTTATGGTAGAGAAGCTCAAAGACTCCCGTAAAGGCTTTAACCGTTTCATGCTACTATTTCATCGGAATAATAAGCTCAATGGTCCCCACGAGAGGATCTCGGCTTAGACTGTCACTTTTCGAATGTTAAAACTTTTTAATAATATCGATCAATATTATTTTTTTTTGTTATGGATGTCCTATTTTTATAACTTCAACAAAGCTGGTGTTACTTTTGCGATTAGGTTTTTTTTTAAAAAAAATCATTATTATAAAAAAAAAATATTCATCTAAGTAAGAAAAGGACCAATATTAAGCCACTTCCGCACATGCAGTCGTAGTCGTGCAACAAAGTGCACCGCCCGCCAGCCGCTGATAAATGCACATGCGGCAAACAATGCAAATTACACAACTACCACCGTTAAATCACTCAACACGTGTTTCACCCCATCACGGAGCATCTTCAGGAGTTATGTTACACCGATTAGTGCCAATAGACTCTGTGTTTGGCAAATATTTATCTGTTTGACCACCCAGATCATCTGAGGGCCCCGAGCTAGAAATTTCCAAATGTGCCACACGGTTCTTCAGAAAGTCATTTACTGTACACGTTAGTCGCTTTTGCAGTAAGTTAACTGTTGACATACGACGACTCAAGTTCTTTTGACTTTTAAAAGGCGTCTAATTACCTTAGTGTTGTATTTCCATTTTGTCTTTTCTGCAATATTTTTACTTACTTTTTATGTATTATTCATTCATGTATGATTTATGTAGTAGTATAAGGTAATTATTAAGTTTACAACTTTATTGGTAACATAACATGTCTGTTATTATTAAGTTGTAAAATAAAGTTATAAATAAACAACCCAAAATGTTCGAAAATATATTAACCAAATAGTTCATAATATTTTGTACTCCTGTCTAAATATATCAATTTAAAATAAGAATACGACTATGTTGAATATTATTCTAAATTATACACTTCCATGTTCCACTGACCGGAAACGAGGGCAAAAAGCGTTCACCGTTTTTTTTTTCGTCGTCTCTATAAATGTGGTCAGTGATTTTGCTATAAAAACATGATTATAACTTAGTTTAGTTGCACGAGATATATTCGGACTGATATTTAATTAGGAACAGAAACAAATAAATTAAATCAAAATTTTATCGACTGATTGACGATAATTATTTTACTAATTAAAATCGTGAAAGAATTATACCAATATAAGATTTACACAATTTAATAAAAGGAGAAATTAATGTAAACATTCCCTAGTTGCCTTGAAGCAGTGTGGCAAACACGTTCTTCTGTATTTGCATGTGTGTAAGCGACTGTTAATATGAAATATAAAACCATAGTTAATTTAATATATGTATGTATTTAATGTATGATTGAATAATTCGCTCGTAAATCTAAAAAATTGCGAGTTATAGATGCTAAAAATAGCATTAGCGGTGTTAAAATTTCGATATAGCGTTGTAACGTTTTAAATGTACCGTCATTGCGGAGATTAGGTTAAACATATGCAAGTATTTGGTCATAATGTTCTTGCCATACTATTTTTAATAAAGTCATAAAATCTTTTATTTTTATGCTCTTAGAGTATATAGTTGTATACAGTGTGATTAATAATAGATGTGAAAGGTTTTAAAATAATAAATCTGTATTTCATTTGTCTGCAAAAAGCTTTTAAGCTTTTACATCTATTTCTAATGATTTTTTATAAAGTGACCACTCTGAAACTTCATAGAAATGCGACGGCTCAATAAGTTCTGATAGCACAAAGTCTGCACGGATAGATGGTAAAGAAAATGATTTTTCTTACCATATTATCAATAAGTAATTTATTATTTACGTAACCCTTGATTTTTAATAGTTTAATTTACATTAAAATTTACTTACTATTTTGTAAGTAATAAATAGTTATTTTATTATAATTAAATCATACATATTTCGCTTTGTATAAAATAATGAAAACTCAAATGAATACAGACTATATTTACGTACGTTTCAGTTGACTGAGGAGTTTTTGTGCAGTCAATTTTTTATCTGTTGAATCGTGCGATCAATACAATTGGGTCCGGCGAGGTTCGATTCGTATCAGGATCATTGGCCAGGGGCGGCAATCGAGCGTTGAACCTGTTCAGATAATTTTTTACAATGAATTTATTGCGACACGTCTCCGGTACAACCGCGTACTGAACTTAGTAATTTTAACATTTAATTATAAAATTATACAGGTGTTCTTTTGGACGAAATGTTTATAACATTCTATCCCACCATAGTTTTTGAATCAGGCTCGAGTTCCAGCTGTTGGAACACTAGAAAGCCGATACATAGTCATTCTGAACGACTGACAGGTTTAGCCTTTTTAAAACCATAGCAAATTAAATAAAATATAAATTTATATGGCAGACTGGCTACATTACGTAATAATTTGTTTGTGGATCCGATTTATTTAATTTATCATTTATTTATTAATTAGATATGGAATAGATAAATTGTGTGTGGTTGTAATCGATAAATAATAAAAGATGTTGCTGTTTAATTACGATGCATATTTGTAGCGCGTGCATTGTCTTTTTTTTTTCAATTTTCTGCGTAATTTACGCAGTTATGAAGCTTAGTTTTTGGATAAAGTCGTTCTCAAGTTATGACTATACGTTGCGAACTAAATTTACATAAAAATATTTCAATGCTTAACATTGTATTTTTGAAATTTTATGACGCCAAATATTATTATATTTAAATTATTTGTGTTGTTTTATATGTGCATAAATAATAAAATAAATAGTAATAGTAGAAGGGAGGCTTGGAAGAAAAGATGGAGGAAGCTTCACTTAAATAGGGACCAAAAAAATAACTTACAACTCTAAGTAAAGTCTAAGCTATCCACAATAAGTTACCTATGAGTCTTAAGTTATTTTGTCCTTATTGCCCTGTTCGTGTCAAAGTGGCGAAAATAGACGGTAAAAGGCCACTATTAACTCAAGATACATACGAAATCCGTATTATTACTGCTATGAAAAAAGCAAAGGTTAGGATGGCATGGTAACATTTCATTACAAATGTAAGTTAAGGATATGTAATAAAAAAGTTTGGTTTATTTATTTAGTTGAAAAGGTTCGTTAAACTTAGGTATGCCTTCGCAGTGCGAGCTACCAGTTATGATTCATTATCGAGCAGAATCTAAGAAGCATTATGACGTTGAACTGAAGCCTTGGAGCATGATTCTTAGTAAGAAGTTTTTATATTGCTACACTTTGGTCGTTTGTTTTTTTTATGGTTCAATTGTTATGATATATCCGAAAAAATAAGGATTATTTTACATTTGCCATCTCGGGACTTTTACATTTATAAATTGTTTCAAAGTGTTACTGTCTGAAGGACATCATACTGAATTAATCAAGATAGGAGTGTCGTGTAATACCATATTTCCACTGTTTTTTGGTTTAATAATAGTGGGTGAGGGTGGGGAGCCCTCCCCACGAGGTAGGTCGACGACACAGTTAAGGTCACGGGAAGAAGCTGTATTCGGACACCGCAGGTCCGGTCGTGATCTTTGAGGGAAGCCAATGCCAACAGCCATCAATTCAGTTAGTGTGATTTATGCATAAATATATGCGAGTCAATATATGTTGATATAAGTATTTAAAATATTTTCTATTTATTATATTGTGCATAATAAATACAAATCGATTTTAATTAAATCACGTAGGTATGCTTAATTGAATAGAAACTTTACTATTTCGCACGTACTGATGCACCAAACGCAAACGAGCGAACCTTTTGCAGTGCCGGTGAAATTATACATGTTTAGACGTCCTAGATATTATATCTGCGTGACGGCCTTCTAAATGTTTATCTAGATATTCAATTTTATCTTTTGTTTCATTACTTGTTTGTTATACATTAAACTTCTCGTTGGTATAATGTGTAACTTCTGAAAATTATTTCGTACTTGACGTCTGAATATAACCTCCTGGGAAAGGTTTATATCTTCGTTTCAGGCTATAGACGCGAACTGCAATGCATAGATCTCTAACTAAAACGTTAGCATGATTTCAACCTTTAATGTAGGTGAGCAATTTTTTTCAGAAGTTCAGCGACTGTTGCCTTAAAAACTTACTTCAAACGTCACATTATTTTTCGAGTTATAGGAATATGGCAGAAATATTAGTAACTGTAAGGGGTGGATCCCTTTCGAAACCATTTATCTGTTAGATGCTTTATTGATTGTATGAAAAAGAATTTAAATATATGGTGCAATACATGTGTTCATAGTAGTAAAAGATAATAAAATATGGTATTTAATGTTGTTTTTAACCACGAAGTCATCGATTACTCATCGATCGACGACAAGTTGCGCCCTCGCATGTCCCATTAGGAACCTTGAGCTGGAAATGACAAGAATCCAAACAGTCGCGCCTAATCATCGGCCGATTTGAATACAATGGTCTCAAGTGCCGGCTTCTTGCGACACGTGCGATCATGTAACTCGTTTAGGTGTCATATGAAAATTTGATGATCTAAATGAAGTAATTCAATAATTAGCCAACACGTATTATTAAGGAGTCCGGAAAGTAATGTAGATTCTGTCGACATATTTTACAGAAAAACCAATTGATATTTAAAAAGGCTGTCGAAAACAATGGTGAATTTTGTATATTAGAAATAGAAACTCGATAAAAATTTAGTCGTGTGAATTTAACTCGAGAAAGCGAAATTAAATATTTGTAAAAGATATAAAGGATGATTGAAAATAAGTAAAGAAGTTTTAAAAGTGTCAATGCTGTAATAAAGGTAACAATTACACGAAATCCGAAGTAAAAGTGTGTTTATAAATTAAGCTTAGCCCATATTTATGTCGAAAACTTTGAAAATAATGTTCAACCAATAAAAATAGTCAGTGAATCACAAGTCGAGAAGTATTGTAGAGCGGCACTCTTTCGCTCGATGTGTATAACGAATTATCTTTCTGTGGAATTCCTCTTTTTAATGCGCCGCTGACTATGACGTAATGTAGCTCCTATAACTCATTTGCTGTCAATTAATGAATCCAATAATCAATGGTAATATATAGTGAGAAGAAGCGCCGTCTCTACTTCAGAACCTGGGGATCTCAACGACCACTTGCTCTGCGCGACGTGTGGCCTGCCCACAGTTACTTCTCCTTGCCAATCCGCTGGTCTACATCGATTACTTTCGTTCATCTACGGATCAAGATCCGTCATTCCCGATTTGATCTTCTAAAGAAATATATTTAAACTAGCTGATCCCGCAAACGTTGTTATGCAAAAAAAAATATTTTTAATTTTTAATTTAAAAATAAGGGTTGATCGTAGAGGGGTGAAAATTTAGGGTTGTATGTATTTTTGTATGTTGTATCATAAAAAAATAAAAACAAAAAATTTCGTCAAAAAAATAAAAAAATTTTTTTATGGGTGAACAACCCTTATCACTTAGGGGTATGAAAAATAGATAATAGCCGATTCTCAGACCTACTAAATACGCATATAAAATTTGGTAAAAATCGGTCAAGCCGTTTCAGAGGAGTTCAAGTTCGAACACCGTGACACGAGAATTTTATATATTAGACATAGCCATTTCAATGGCCTATAGAAAGACTGTGAATTTGCTAATGAAGCTCAGAGTGAGAAACTACATTTCTTTGCCGTTATTTGGTTTCTAATAACGTTCTCGGTGTCGGGTGTTCTAGGGTCTCTGTCTTTATTACTATTTAGTAGTAAAGTACCTCCGTACGACGAAATTAGAATTTAGAAATAAAGTTCCTCTTCCAGGATTTGATTTCGTGTAGATACATTCTAATGCGTTACTAGATCATTACATATATCGGATGAAGGAAACGCGCTGCGGATACGTAACGAACAATGAAACGGAAGTATTTCCTGCGATGCCTGGCCGTTTACGACCGACTGATCTCAACGTGCGAACAATAGACGACGCTGGGCAAGTGTGTATGTTGTCACGAAAAAACTGGCCCACTGAACTTGACGAAACTTAAAATACATTAATTCTCAAAAAACATTGATGGGATTTATTATGATTGATTTATAATCTGTAATATATAACCATTAATATATAAATATAACCATCTACAGATGGCATATAAATATGAATGTGTATTAATGTTAAATAGTAAATTATTTTTCTATACCTATCCTTATATAGGCGAAGTATTTGACATTTGTCTCGTCTCTGATGTTAAACGATGACGAGGTCTACGATGGTACACGCTAGTTTAAAAGAAACTTATGCACTCTTGTCTTGAAGACTCCTAAGTTATAGAAGTGAAAAGCTTAGTGTGGGTAGAAGAAATTTCAAGCGTTTACGGATGTCGTGAATCCATACGTCTTGTTGTCCTATGGAGGAAAGGAGATGGGTGAATTATTTGATGTAATTCTGCTGCACACTCTCCTAAATGCAGTCTGTTGAAAATCGATAAACTGGCAACTTTTCATCGATGTAGCAAACTTTGACGCTCAGTGCTCATCAAAGCATCGTTACCAATCAACCTCTGGGCTCGTTTCTGTATGGAGTTCAAAGCTTCGAGTATTCCTCCGGTACTTCACCGATCTATGCCACAATGCTTATTAAATATATATTATTTTATACAATTCAAAAGATATGTGTTCCAGTTGAGTTTCTTTGGTGATGATAGTCTTTGGCCTGTCTTAAGCCTGAGGCAATAAATGCCTGTCAAATAAATGTCTAAGGCAATAGATGATAGCATCTGAATTAGTGATAGACTCAACGTGACGTCAACAAGGGATGTAATGCATCGTGTTCTGAATAAAGAATCTTGAATTTAAAAGTATAATTCTGGAATTTCTTAAAGGTTATAAAAAGGACATATAACCAATCAATGGGTTTATTCACGATATTCTAAAGAAAGACAACGTTAAAGAAAGATTTGTTTGTTATCCAAAGAGTAAATGACTTTGGATCCATTGGTTGCGTTCGATTGTTTGATGTATACCAATACTAATAATTTAACTCCAGATCGATGTCTGGTCTGACCACATTCACACATATCGTTGAGACAGTAGGTATGTCCATTTAGCACCAAGCTTTATTAGTATTTAACAAATCATTAAAACTCTATTAGAATTTTTTACATGTTTTTGGTTGACTTTCTAAATTTATTTCTTTTACACGGTATTGTCAAAATCGTAAACAATCATGTATGAAAGAGGTACTAGTTTTTATTGAAATAAAGCTATAACACGCTTCTGTTAATTTCTAGTACAGCCTTATGTACATCGTTATTTTTATTACATTTATTAATATTAACGTATATAGACAGCTAATGACATGTGCCTCTTGAACAATATCGAATATGAGATGCAAAGATTAGATGTAAATGTTATAAGTTGTGCGGCGGTGCCCAATCTCCGTCGACACACAAATCGATCCAGTATTCGGAGAAAGTTTCCCCGTTATACAGACTCGATGGGAGGCGTTCGCACGTGGATATCGTCATATTAATTGAATTAATGGGCTCGGCTTTCAGCGACATTCTATGTACTATTCACGATAATTATCTATTTATTTATTAGCTTTGATGTTAGTTCTGTAGTATGAACCATCTTCCATCACTGCTGACTGGTTGGAAGTGCTCTGCATCAGGCGTCTTCCAACTATCTTATTAAAGTCATCTGTACGCTTTGTGGACGAAATTTTGACCGTTATGTAGCTTGTCCATTGCTACTTCAACTTACTCTCTCAATAATCATTTTTTTAACTTATGGTTACTTTCATGAAATTGTAATTTCATGTCTATGGATTTCTTTATTTCTGATTCTACATCTCGGAGAAATCCCAAACATAGAAATCTCGTGGCTCGTTAAGCAGCATACCAATGAGCCCCAATGTGAGAGATCATATTCCTAGTACTTATATGTTGCAACTATATTTATTTACAAAAATATCGGAAATTTATTGAGTATATATTAAAGAATTAGGAAGGTTTCTTGTTAGGTAAACGATATGTATTAAATTATCTCGAATTTAACTAACGCAATAATGTTATTCATATAGTTTTTAACATTAAACGTGACGTTGAGTGGGTTAACAAGACTAACAACTAAACATTTAACCGGTGTCTGTGTTGGTTCGGATAATAACGGTAACCGCGAAAGCAATGACTACTAGTTATCGGTTGGCTTCGTAGTTTAAACTGATCTTACACTATACAATCATTTCCTTGACACGTTTTCTACAAACGTGAATAATCTCTTTTCTAAGGTGAGAAACATCAACACGTTCTGTGCATGGCAATCTTTGAAGATTTTCCATTGAGGCGTTGGGTGTATACGACCTACACTTTAAAAATTAAAAATGACGTTTAAGATGTATGCTTTACACTTTTTCAATACTGCAAAACTTTAATAGGCGGGAAAATGTTATAAATTTTAATGTGCATTACGTATGGGCATACGAGATGTGAAGTTATCTGTATTCGACCCCACAATCATTTGTTTAAGAATCCTTTGTTTTTCAATGAGAACTGCAAATGATTATTGCAACGGGGGTCGTATACGCTCCACATGGAATGGAATGTTAAATTATTTATTTTTAGAGCATTCAAAATACTAGGTCGCTTGATTTGAATTCAATGGATCGTAATAAAAATTATTAGAATACATACCACCAGTTCTAAGAGACATTAATAATAATACATAACGCAAGTATAACTTTTCTTATGATGTTAGAGAATAAATGCGTGTTATCTTATTTTTACAAATTAAGGCATATATATACAATGTAAACAAAGATACAAAAAATGTTATTGCAAATTTAAATAAATATGCAAAAAAATATTTTTTTCATTCAGTTGCAATATAAACAATTTTTCTTTTTTAATCTATAAGCTGACAAAATATAAAACATAAAACAGCGATAGAAGCCGAAGTAAATAAACAAAAGAAACATTGAATAGCCACGAGTATTTTTATGAATAACGTGGGCCGTTTATGATAAATATAAAATTCATGTAGTCTGTACTAACTTTTATAGATGGAGTTAAGTCTAGCTATAGGAGAGTTGCGTCTAAGATTAAATTGCACAGCTGAATATGATCCAGAAGTTCCAGATATTTTGTCGAAGAGTCCATTACTTTAAACAAGAATAATAAATCCAGCATTCTTCAACGTTTAATTTGTTCATTTGAAACATAGTGAGCCAGTCCACGTATAAACTTCTGCTAGGAATCTGTTTCAATCACGTTTAAAGACAGTCCAGTACACAAGGCAATACACGGTACAGGCGGCAGCGTTCTACGATCGAGCCACGTGCTCGAATATTGGGACTATGCGACAACGGTGAAAGGCTACGAACAATAAATATCGTCGCAGTAATTCGATAACCAGTCTCGTCTAAAATGAGACTATCATACTAGACAGAGGTGTTTCTGAAGGTTCTTCCATTTCTCCCAGTGCTAACGATGTTCGATGTGGTAATAGAGTTATCAGACAATCGATCAAGTCGAGGTACGATGCTCTCGGGCGCCTTTGTTCCCGGATGTCGTAGAGGGACAGCCTAAGTCGAGGTCTCCTTTAGGGGGCCTTTGGGTACAGTCTTACCATGGAGCATCCGCTTGACATTGACTAGTTTCACCTGCCTTTATCAAATTATCTCTGCACCGCTCAAACGGTTAAATGGCAGACAGTGGATGACTTCGGCATTAAGTTCGCCGCTGTACGAAAATGTATAATAAAGTTTTTAATTAAATAATAATGTCTAACAGATCATTCATACTTCTTCGTCGGTTCTAAGACGATTGCGCTGTTTTTATAATATTAATTTAATTTTGTATCACGTCTTGTATTATCCATACTGTTTATACAAAGTAACCGTAACAATCATTGTCTTAATTGCATGTATTCGTATCTCGTCCGCTGCTCGTTTGCAGGTATATGGGAAAAAAAGTTTGACAATCGCTGGCTTAAAGGGTAATGACTCATTGGATTCGTGCCGCTCCCACGTGTCCGCGGCGGTGCCGCTTCTCATTAGAGCACGTATAAATTTTAATTGTTGCCGCGAATGTGGGTTGCCGCTTGAATTTTTACGTATTTTATTATCTTAAATATTTCCGAGGCGATGTGTGCCAGTTTTGGTAATTCTTAATTGTATATTTATCTGTGTTATTTCTTTGTCTGTTTCGCTATTGTTTGTGGAATAAGGAAATCATAATGCCGTTTCAAACTCTTAGTCGCCATCTTTGAATGAGCTGCTTAATCTGTTTTATAGTTGGTGTGTTCCGTATATAATTCTACACATTATTTGACATGTATCTCGAGACATTTTTTTTAAATAATTCGTTGATATTATTAATGTTTTGGCTCATATCGAAATACTCAACCTTAGGTATTGTTAAATAAAATCTCCTGAAGTTATAAATACTAAACGGCATTCATTTTATAAAATAACTGAACAATAGAAAGTACAAAAGCGTGAGTGTGTTGGACTACATGAAAATACATATAATAAAAAAATGTTGATCTTCTTACTAAGCCAATTAGATGTTTCTAATGTCAACGATTTATAAAAAAATTATTGTTCCGATGCTATACAGTTTTTCCCATAAATCAACGTCAACATCAAATCTAAAGTTGGTTAATAGTTAGTTTTAGATATACTTCTAATTATTTTAATAGATAGATGTAGTAAAAATGTTTATGGATGGTTCAAAATCAAATGAATGGTAATCCCAGAAAATATGGAGGATGTATGTTTCAGGTTGCACATGAGAATTTGTTTCAAAGAAATCAATTTCATGACTACGCGAGTATACAATTTTGACGTTGATTTATAGGACATCCTGTATAAAGATACACTGGTTCTGAGGTATGTATAAAATGCGGATGAAATAAATTCAGACAGACGAAGCGAGGTACAACCGGTGAAGATGAAGCAGTTTAGCGACACGCACACGGAGACTCGATTACGCGAATTGCCTTCAATAACTGTAATGAGGGACATTCGTCGCAGGTAAAGCCGACGTGTAATGTCATGACGGTGTAACGGGCTGTGCGGCGGGAATCGCTGGCGTTAATAATTTAGTCTCGGTATTGATGTTCTCGACAATCTTATGTACAGTGTGACCATAATAAAGTTCGCTTTTGAAAAATAGTGTTGTGTTTTGGTCGCAATTTCGGCCCATAAACGCCCAATAGTGAGGACATACCATAATGGCCACGCTGTGTGGTCTGTATGGAACGCAGAGGTCGCTGCTGCCCATCCTCTGGTAACTTGTTTCTAAATATTAGCAATCGAACGAGAACCGAACCAGCGATCTACGATTGCAAGTCAAAATGCTCGACCGTTGGGCCTATCACTGCACCTTTTTTATTAAACAAAAACATGCTTTTAAGTTTAAGCGATTGGAACCTCCATTTCGTTTCAAATGTTTTGATTTAATTCAGAAATTGTTTTCGTAGAGCTTTAGAAGATTTCTTTTGGCATGTCCTTAAATAAATCACAACAGGATAGATCAGAACTTCGTGGTGTCACTTTTTTTGGGAGCATTTCTCTTACGACTTCCATGTTTGTATTAGATATACAAACAGACACTCCAAATTTATCTTATTTGTATATATATAATAAATAATAATTAAATCTAATTATCGAGAAAATTCCGTCTGATTTTCCAGCAACAGCTTTCGAACCTTTGTTCGAATGCGCAGTGATACCTAATCATTCTTCTTCGTCATCCAAAATTGTATCCCGGGAATCGAACTCGCGGGACTATCGTGTCGTATAACTCATTTGCTCTTAATTAATGTATGGTACATATAAAATTCAATATTTTCAGAACTACTAAATCACATTAATATATTATAGTAAGAAGAAGCATTATTAAAATTTGCATAACTACAAATTAAAATTAATTATCGTTTACGTCTATCTGCAAGTTTTGTAGTGCCAGATATGATGACCTATCGCATACTAACAGGAGAAATAAATGAATGTAACATGTTTCATAGTGATCACTTAATGTAAGGTGTTGAAAAATTGTTGTAAAAGCTTTAAAGGTTTTTGGAAAAAAGAAGCTACACATTCATCTATGTAAATCATCTACACATATAAATAAAGCTATGCTACAATTTTTTATTCAATATACCGTAAATAATTTTGATTACACTTGACTGACTTGGTTTCGGTTGAAGTTTATGCTGTTATCCCAGGACCTTTTACAGCTTCATCGGAACAGAGTTCAACAGAGGGTCCGTGAACTTAAAAATAAAACAGAAGGTGAATAGGCGCATTCCAGTTGTACGAAAACGTTTGAATATTACGTAAGTTGTTAAAGAAATATTATCTTCATGTTTAAATAACTCATCTATGTTAGTTACGACGAATATATGTATATATATAAATTTATGTGTTGGTGAATTTTAAAGCACTCAGACTGAAGGGAAAAATAACCAACAGTATAAAGAAATGGAAGAAAAATATTTTATTCGCAAACATATGTACTGTTAGATTTGTAAAATTCGAGTCACTTTGCTTTTAGGTACAGATGTTCTCTTCGGTACGGTTATTGTCAGCCACAAAACGTACCTACAGGCAAACGTCGATTTTAGCCGTTAACCAAGAAATATTAACATATTTCTACAATTACAGTTTATTACAATTACATTAAGTGAACGCCATTAACTAAGTTAAATTTTCAAATTATTCATTTATAAAAATAAAACACAAATAATCATAAAATACCGTAATAGAAACAAAGCTATCCTAATTACATTACGGTATATTCAAGTAATATCTATTTGCAATGTGAAACACTCTCATCACAAATGTGTCAAAAAGCAAGACGGACTAAGTATCGCGGCATATAAGCATATAAGTATGTCGACTATAGTCGACGTCCGTCCGAAGTATTTAAATTTGTGAATATTAAAATATCGTCATAAATCATGATAACTTTTGAAGTAGTTTTATAATCTATTTTCAATAAATGTTTAGATCTCAGAAACAGGCCTTCAAAATTTATATATCATAAAAATTATGTAGATAGAGTAATCAAATACAGTGTGTTTATGGTAGAGAAAAAGTAACTCATGATCCACATTGTAAATAATACGTTATCGTAACACTTTCCATATATCGGAATGTTTTAAATTCTTTAATAGATATTTATTCAATATCATCAATTCAACCGTAGGATGTTTACTATTGAACAATCAAATCCATTTTTTTCTTTAACAAGTTCGTCTGTCCTCTTTAAGAGTGGATCTCCTACGTTTGCAGGTCTTTTTTCTTTATTCCAGGATCTTAAAGCGCGCGTATCTTTTTATACGCGATATACAAGCCTCAATAATGCCATTTCAACTTGGAAATACGCTGGCATGTATTGGTTACTTTTATTTGTCTTGGAATCTTATTCCGTATATTCGTACAACTTATTAATTTAATGACATTTATTCATTTTACTATTTATTTATTTACACTTTTTAAACCGAAACTCTGTATAAAAAAGGAAAAGGACATGTAACAAAATAATGTAGATAATAAGTAAAAAAGAGAAATAATTTATATACAGGTAGAAGAGGGGGGTCTTATCGCTCGAAGCGATCTCTACCAGATAACCTTTGGATGGAAATGAGAGACATGAAAGAGAAAGCAGTCTAGAATGTACATAATAAAAAAAAATAAACATTAAATTTTACTACTCATTTCGGAGTATAGTACACTTGTAGATATTTTACAAATACGTGAATTTTATTATTTACTTAATTCTTTATTGTCCACGAAAACATAAACGAAAATATATCATGTAAATTACGTATAAGTACAAAGGACATTCTTATTAAAAACGGCGGTCTTATAGTAAAGGATGATTTCTTACAGACAATCATTGGATCGACTTATTTTCTTAAGAAAGGACGCTATTACAGTGATATCGGGATGGAAATCTGATTTATTTTATTAACAAAAAAATGATATTAGATTTTCAACGTGACGGAAATGTAATTAATGGTATATTATATATTAGTTATTATTATTACTTATTCTACTTAAGTGCTATTTATGATACAATCCAAAATATTCACGACAACAAAACAACAATTTGTTAAACAAAGTAATATGATTGAAATTCGGAATTCCAGAAACAAAGAAAACCTTCAATTTAACTTTATAGTTTGTTTACTTGTTATTTAGGAAGTTGATATATATATTCACAATATAGTTTTAATAATGGTCAAAAATATCACAATTCTTTCGATGCGAACTGCGGTCGTAGTTCTCTCTTTACGCGAATGCTTTTCCTTATTACGCGATAATTGCATTAACCACTTTACGTTTATGTAAGAAACATTTTTTTTTAATTCTCACAGACCAGCGCTACTACGATAACGATCATAAACGTTTTTTTTTATTTCTTTAATATTTAAATGACGCCCTGGTGGCTTGTTGAAAGTAAACGTTACTCGATTTTAAAGATTTTATTATGTTGATTAAAAACTATTTTTCTACAGACCTTATTGGTATATTTTTGTAAAATCAAGTAAGAAAATTCATTTTTCAAAAAAAAATGTTTAAATTTGCAAATTTAATATATTGAATTAATTTTTTTTCGTCGGACTGTTAATTACAGAATTTTGTATACTGTCTTGTAGATAAGAATATTGTCACGTTATTGTCATGTATCTATTATAGATTCGCGACATCTGTACCCGTTTGAAATTCCTTCCACCCCCACAAGGGATTTTGCTAATACTTTTATAGTGCGATCAGCCAAGGAACAGAACATGCTACCGGCGTCATTGTCTCTACACATTGATAACTTTGGGCTCTCAAGACAAGAGTGAATGGGTTTCTTCTGAGTAGCCGGTCTCGCACCAACGCGAGATGCGTACCGTCCAACTTTTATGAGCCAATATGGCACCGGCATCGCGAGAAGTAACAAGCTAATGTGTCTGCACTGCGCTTGAACGTCCTGACTTCCTTTGCAAACTATTGGTTTTAAGTTACCCTCTATTTTTTATAGCGCCTGTAATATTAGTACGAGGAAAGTTCCACAAGGTGCTAAAAAAACTCGAGACTAGCACAGATAGAGAATTCCTTTCGTAGTGCCGTATACGTTATTTATGCAAATGTTCTTCAGAACCCTTTTAAACAAATAAACAATAAAAAAAGTATTTTGACTTCTGACTGACTCGTATGTTAAAGACACTGGCAGAAAATAAAAAAATTTTCAAAGAAATGTTAAGAATTCAGCGTAACTGAAGGAGGAAGATAGTTAATATTAGATGTGTCGCTGTGTAATCGTATGTGACTAAGTGTAATGTCTGGTTCCGTTATGTGCGCGTGCTATGTAGCAGATGTTACATCGTGACTTGTCAAGTTCTACCGTCAAACCTGTTGAGAACACACGCCCCGTTGAATTTTGTACAATGAATACCAATTTATAGTTGCCTGTTTGCATATTACTATCTATTATATCACTTTCTGTCCCGACTTTGTACTACAAGTCATGATTACGGCGCAAATGAAAAAAAAAAACCTAAAATTTGAGAATATGTTTTGTTTTTCTCAAAAATTACAATTGAAATAGCCAATTGACACCATTTTATATATATAATCTCTGTGCAAATAATACTTACCTGTATGTTAAATATATGAATAATAAAATACAAGACGGGTTCACGACAGTACATGGAACATAGCGATTCTAATCAAATCTCAATAGTGATTGGGACTCGCCCGACAGGGCTGGCCGTGATGTACTATTTAGATTGTTACGTCCTTTGTCTGATTCAGCTCGTATGACGTGACTTTGCACTATTTTAAGTTCATTGTTATGTTTATTTGAAGGTGTGATATTTAATTTTCAACCTGTTCGGATGCGGCAAATTCTTAATAAAATCTCTTTAGATGTATGTCTGGTTTTGACCTTTAAAAAATAAAAAATAATAAATTTTAACTAACATCTGTTTTCTTAATTGTTTATATTTTTTATCTAAATGTGTGAATATAATGTAAAAACACATTTTAAAATTTTATTAAAAAAAAGGAAACACAACACAAGTCGCATATTAAATAAGTTATGGACCTAATGTAGTGTCAGGAATAGTGAGTAGGACGAAGTTCCAAACACGCCATCGATCTTGATTATAATACGTTATTAAAATATATGTCGTGTATATATATCATACATACATTTAACTATCGGCATTTGTATTCTTTATTTAGAATCTGAAATTTTGTTCGTTAAAACGTCAATCGTATATGAATGACGTCATTTTGCAGATAATAATAGACGGAATTGAATATTTCCTTTTCCGCAGGGAAAAATCAAGACCGTACAATAAATAAATATTGTTCTAATGAAAAGCCCTTAATTTACAGTCATATCAATTGCTACGTTTGTTCAATAGAAATGTTAATCAAAAACGCAGGCTAAATTACTTTTGGTTCTAATACATATCCTGCTTAAAAATACTAGAATGATTATAGTTAAAAAAAAAGAAATTGTGCAAATTTTTTTTTAATTTGATTACATAGGAAATATCTTTGCATTAGTTTTTTTTTCTTTTTATTTATATTACCATAAAACAGTACTAAATACAATCAAGTTACGAACTTTTAGTTAATTTTTCCGTCTTATATTTTTTCTCCTATATTCCATAGATATTAGCATCCAGAGCCTTTGTTTTTACGATTACATTTTTTATTTATTTGTTTTGCTCGCGTTTTTGCTTGTCAGTAATTACTAGGCCTATTAAATGATTTCATGACTTAATTCTTAGGTTTTTGGGCTCAATCTTGGACTCGCCAGTGAGGATGAGTTGAACCCTGTTTTCGCGTTTTCGGTGTGTAAGATCTCGGCCCAGTTCTCATATACGAACATTTCTTGTACGTCGCATGGTATTTAACATAATGATAATACCATATATCAGTTAAGATTTACTGTTGATTTTTCTTTTATTATTGTTTTCAAATAGGGAAAACGGTTTTTTTTTGTATCAGATAGAATTATCAATGTATTAACTAGTTTAAAAACATACTATTAGTTTTCTGTGTACGTTTTCGTTAATATTGGTAATATCGTTTTACATATATCAAATTACGATACAGTAACTGCAAATATTTAAATACAATTTAAAGTTATGTATAAGTATCCATAAGAAACAATACAAATAAAAAATAAGAATTAGACTGAAAATAATAATTTGGGTCGAATATAATATAAAAATGTTGTACTGTATGTATTATATATATATGTATATGTTAATGTTCTTGGTTTTATATGATGTAAGGCGATAAAAATGCCACGATGCAAAAATTAAAATCGGTGCAAGAAATAGCGCAGTTTACACCCATTTAATGCAAAATTTAGACGATGTAAAAATGATCCATTACAATTCATTATTTCATCCTTAGAGTGCCCACTGCTGGTCATAAGCATCCCCAATAGATTTCCTAATAAACCTATTGGAAACGAGCATCGAGTGTCTATCGACGAGGTTAACTTGGTCAGTCCATCCACCTTGTGGTTTATAATTCCTAGATCGAAAATAAGCAGCGCAAAGTAATGTTTTAAAGGTAAACATTACCTTAGTTTAAAATGTTCATATGATTCCAATTTCAAACAAGAATGCTGTCACTGTCGGTAATTATTGGAACGCAATTAATAACAAAAAAAAGAAACGTCATTGTTCTCTTTGCTCTATTTGTTTAGCAACTAAGAACCGCTGCTCGCACTTTTTATGCAGAGAAAAAAAACAAATCTAGATTATGAAAAGATGGCAACTTTAAGATTTCTTTTCGAGTAATCCCGCGATCTAGCGAACAGCAATTCTAACGGTTGTAGAATACATTTCAAGTTCAAAAGACAACGATCTTTGCGGAGTATAATGGGTTTCCTAAAATTGTTAAACACGTTTTATTTATATATTTTGTACATAACATTAACACGGTATATTTTGCTTTAAATTCTATAATTTGATTTTTTAACCTCTTGGTGAGCAGTGATACTCTTTATAGCGGTAGAGTACTGTTTCTGTCTTCCTGGACCTTGAAGAGCAGCCTACCGTCGTCTGCAAATTTATTCCAGAAAATCTTTAAAAGTTACGTAAAAAAAGAGCAATAAATGTAATCATTATTTCAGACGTAAGACGTCTATTGCTGGAAATATACCTTCTTCATAGAATTCCTTTTCGGTTATCAGTGGTTTCCAAGCGCTAGAAGACAGGCTTGCGATCGCAGATCGTAGATTCCCGGAATACTATCGTATATAATTTACGTTTTGTACATTAGTTATGTATGGCTGCCAATGCTCACATTCAAAATTCCAGAGAATTGATAGCAGCGCCCTCTGTGTACTATAATAATAATCACCAAACCGCCTACCAAGCGTGGCGATTATGGTACATCCCCCATAGATATCTTTGGCTAAGGCCTATACCTTGCTAACATGGAAGAACGTAACGATCTCTCCCATTATAAACATAAAAATTTCTACATACACATTTTTTGATCTGACATACCATCACCCAAGGGGCATTTGTAAATTCCGCTGGCATGCACACTGGTTTTCTCTAAGGTCCATCTTTACTTTATTTATCTATAGGAGTTTCGGTGAACTAGATTATTTAAAACATCTTACTATTATATTTATATACGTATGTACATATATATACTATTAATAGGTTTCAAATTTAAAAATGCTTTTTCTTTCTTTTTTTACATTTAAACATATTCATTTATATTTATGCAAAATTAACATAATTTATAATTATTTATTAAGGTCGTAAAATAGGAATGGAGACTATTTATATATGCATATATATATATATATATATATATATATATATATTATTATTCATAAATATATCTTTTATTTTCATTCCGTAATCCTTTGCCTTGCAATGGGCGATCTGTTAGCTGACATGAACGAACGTAATTAAGTAGTAAAAGTATTAATTTATATAACACATCAAAGATGGTTTTTATAATAAATGACTTCAATCTTTAAGATTAAGAGAATCTAAAACGTGTAAAACGAAAGCGGGCTTACATTGCTTCGATTAGAGAAAAAGTAGGCCCGTCATAACGATGTGGGACAGCAATAAGCATCGTATTGACGTTTCGATCGATCCACAGATTATACTTTGTTGATGCACAGATAATAAATGTTGAGAGTTGATCGTGATTGTTGCAATAATTATTTAGATCATTCTTGTTAACTTTACAAAAACATTTTTTATTTTTTTCTTTATAAATTTTTGGTACTTACTTAGTCCTCATTAGGGGAGATATGTCTGAATAACTTGAGATTTCGTATTTGCACGGTCAAAGATAACCTCTCTTTAATGTCGCGTTCTAATGTTAGGATTTTTTTAAATTTTATACTTATTAATTTTAAAAGTGTTTTTTCCTAAAAGACATTTTTTATTGAATATAGGCAAAACATTTGACCTCTGTCTCGTCTGGTGTTATGTGATGACGAGGTCAACGATAGTACATGCTTGTCTAGAAGAAACCTATTCACTCTTGTCTTGAAGACTGACAAATTATAGCTATCTATATTGTTCCATTCATTGGCTTTTCGCATTGTAAAAGTATTATCAAATCCCTTAGCGCGGGTTGAAGAGACTTCAACCTGAATACATGTTGTTGTTGGATGGGAGAAAGAAGATACGAGAGTCAATAGATGCAACTCTTACGTTACCATTTTCTAATGAATATGTATTCTTGTCTTGTTCCATTCTGTAAGTTGGCTAGCTAATTGGAATTTGTGCTTTCGGATTTCGTTAGTAATTAAATTGACTTGTTTTCCGTTTTTTGCTATCTAGTGTTGCGACAAGTTTACCTAGCTGAGTATGGGAATAACTTAATCATGTTGTCGATACCAGTTTGTTAAGTTTTCATTTTAAAAATGAGTTTAATGCGGTTTCACTTCAGGCGGATGGGGTGTGTGGACTAGTAAAGGAAATAAATTATAATAAAGTAGGGCAGTGTAATTATAGTTTAATAGTCTGTATAAGGTTGTAGTATAGTTTTAAATAAATATTCAATGTAATAGATACATAAGTAGAGCATGTACTACAAGGTAGTTACAAACTGTACAAGTGTGTGTGTAGTAATCTACATTCACACGTGCACAGTCTAATTTCGAGACAGTAAATTTTGTTAAATTCGCAGGCTTGAAGGGTTCCGCGAACTCATTTTCGATGACACTGCAAAAGCCCACCGGGCTAGCAGTATGAACAGAAACTGTACAATGTAAAAACTGTTACTTATTTCTTTTATTAATAAACTTGTTAAAGATTATTACACAATTATTTAAACATATATCATGGTTAAAAGACTTTCATATGTATCAAGTTAGTATGTTAGTACACGTAGACAATAGAGTTAAAAAATATTTATAACAAAGCAGTAGTTAGTAGTAGTAAGTGTGGAAAATCTGCGCCAGTTATTAGTGAAGAAATACGAGTTACGGCAAACCTGGCGTCGGCAGGTCCTACACTAGGAGAATCGAAGACTTGGTTAAAGTCGCGGGAAGCTGTTGGATACGGGCAGCGATAAGACCGGTCTGGTGGCCTTGCAATGAACGTTTCGAAAATATGTCATGAAGAAAATAAAAGAAAGAAATAGAAAAAAAAAACTGAATATTAATTTAAAATTTTTTAACGATGTTATGGGGGTTTTTATATAAGTTTTTGTTTATTAAACTTTTAAAAGTAATTTACTTACGAAAACCAAATAGTGATTATAATTGGTGGGTCGATATTTTTGTGGTTTTTTGTGGGTCGATATTTGTGTGGAATTTTATTATGAAATTAACGGTTTTGGTTTCAGACACGTTAGAAAATATTTTGCGTAAATCATTGCATCTATTCCAAAGCCTGTTTATAAATTAAGACAGGCAACGTTTGAAATAAGAAAATTGTTTTGAAACACTAAGTCGGCAAACTCGCCTGTTAAAAGGGCGTGTTAAGTGAAAGTTGTTATGGTCGTTATCAACTTAATCTCAGATCGTTGATAATAAGGCTCGCCATTCGTACCTTTTCTTGAAATTTCTATATTTTCGTACTATATTAACACGTTGCCTAGAGCATATTTTATAGTTACTGTTTTCTTGCAATACATGATTATCTCCTATCTTTCGATGATAGAGCAAAGATTTAATGATGAATCAATTGCGGAGCGAATGAATGTTAGCAGTGATTATTAAGTCGATAAATATGGCGTCGGAAATTGACGGAATGCTATAACGTCGCGCCATTGACACTGGGACATTGTTAGAAAGTATGATTGATTGATTACCATTACCATTGATTTTCGATTCGTTCTCGCCAGTTAAAAAGTTTCGATTGTGTCATTATCTCTACTTTTCTTTTCGATGTAATTTTTTCTAATTATAAAATAGTATACGTTTACTATTACTTTCTGTCTTCATCATTTTCACCGAGGCTCCCAAGTTTTCGAGCTTTTCTACTTTAAAAGAGGTCATAGGCCCAAAGTACGCCTAGCACCTCAGCTCCTAGAATCTGTAAATGACTATTGGGCAGAAGAGAAGTCGGGTCTAAAAAAAAAACTTGACACTGGTACTTTGTTTTAAGGAGGTGTTTTAAAGATATTCGCATAATGATATCACCTATAATTATACTTTTGCCATGACACAAGAGAAAATTATCATGGCAATAGACATTCATAACAATTATGTAGCCGTATAAGAGCGACTAATGTTTGCATTAATGATGTAAAAATATTCGTAATTAAATTTCAGAAATGTTTACCGAGTTAAATGTATAATTATGTGGGTGAACGACATTTTTAATATACAACATTTTATATAAAAAAAAAACAATTTACGTAATGCTTAAAGAAGCGAGGCGAAGTGGTGTGTTAATTATATAATTCTGTATAATCTCATTTCAAACTGCGTTCATAATTTCGTTGCAAAATATTTATTTTGCGTAAAAATTGTTACAGTCTGCGGTAGTAGATTCGGTTCCATAATTCGTTTTTTTTTTCTATACAATAAGTTTGAAAGGGCTATACGAACACCCGTTAAACTAATACAGTACCATGAAATTTCTATTGTACGATAAACAACTTTTTTCGTAAAAACTTTAATAATTTTTTTTCTTTTTTAAATTATAATGATATTATAGTTATATTTATTTATAGATTACCTTTCGTAATACATTCGAACTAACGGTAAATTTATATCGATTCAGAAGTTTTTGAGTTATGACTCGATAAACAAAATAGAGATAAATTGGTCAATAGATATTATTTATTATATATTATTATACAGTAAATTTAATTGATTTTGTTATGTGTTCCTTTATAGGTGACGCAACATTAAAAATTAACTTTATATAACATCGTAGAAAGAAATCAGACCACATTAAACCAAAAATTAATAGTTATCGCACGTAAGAGGAAACATTAAAATAATTATAATTTGAATTGGCACTAGTCAATTCACATAGCGCCCAGAATAAATGACCACTGTGTACCTAAGATAAAGCTGCAAAAAGACTAAACTGTTTAGCAGCAAAACTTCAAACACATCAAATGCAATATATACCAAACACAGCAGGAGAATATATCAATATTATCTAAAAATACGCTTAAATTGCATAAGAAAAAAACTTATATAATTACCTAAAATTTAGTGAACACTGCTTGTGTTATTAAAGCATCCGATATTTTTAAAACTGACTCGTTTAAAAATTTACTAACATCAAATTTAGCAGGGGACGGATAACGGGATAATATATCGAATTTAGATTTTATCTTCAAACTATACGAGCAAATTCTTTAAATAGAAGTATATTGGCCTACATTAGTTCTACAAAATAGCAACCAAAAAAATTTTCTATTACCTAACCGACTTAGAAGTGCAGAGGAATCTTTTGCAATAAAGAGTTAAATCAATAATGCACAATAATGCAGTATATTGAGTGTAAAGAAACACGCTGCCATGGCTTTTGCTGTAGTCCATTATATCACAAGTCAACAGATATTGCGTCGAATTTTGGCGCATGTTATTTATGCAGTTTGTAAACTTAATGATTTCGGATTAACTTTGATTTAGACGAAGCTATAAAAGCGGGAATGCCTAACAACTGTTTTTGTGTACAATAAAAACGTTAATAAATAAATATATTAATAAATAAATACCCTAATGTAATGAAAACATGTTGAAAATTAGGTTTTGTTCGGCATGTTTGTAATTCTGAATATTACAGTCATTAAATATTTACAGTCAAATTTAGATTTGAAATATATTTTTAATTGTTCATATAAACCAGGCAAACACTGTTATACAGGGAGGGGGGGGAGGGCAATTTGATGTTTAAGGGAGGCGAAATTCGAAAGTGGACGACCCTCTGACTTTAATATAAAAATAATGTTTATTACACAGAGGGGGCGTAAACTTTAGAAAGGCTAAGGAGGGGCATGGCGCAAAAAAGATGGGAAAATATAGATATAAATTATGACCATATGTAAGATAAAGGTCTGACAGTTTCTTTTTGTTTCAGGTGAGGAAATATATTTGGTAAAAATGTCATGCGTCAACGCCGAACATATAACCTAAGGTAAGCTAACAAAATATTATACACTAAGAGTTAAGTTGTATTTTACTAACAGAATTATCCCTTAAAATATTACTACGTTATAAAGCGAACGTCTTGTAGGTGACAAGACGGACAGACGACCTTCTTTGTGGCAGGCGTATGTCCAGCATTGGACGTCTTGTGAAATGATGACATTGAATAAGTATGTACGTGACAATAGCTTAGCCCGGGAGCTATGTAATCGTGGGAGAATTAAGAACAAGAAAGACCTAGAATAAGAACCAGGTAGAGGTGCCTGGAATGTGTATAGGACAAATCTGAAAAGCAAGTAAAAGTTCCTTTTTCTAATAATGATAATGAAAATAACAGTAAAACATATAAATCTGTAAACAAAATTTGCAAAAAATAATAATTAATATAGATAAAATAAGTAATATAGAAATAATGTTACAAATTGAAAATGTTTTGCTGTCATAAACGTGATACCGTGTATGTGTGTGTGTGTATATATATATATATATATATATATATATATATATATATATATATATATATATAGATGCTATACAATATCCTATATTAAAGGTGAAGAAAGTGCTCTTTTACGATTTTATTAAATGCTGAAGGGGTGTTACTGCCACATGAAGTAAGGAGAATTAAACATTTCTATGATCCAATGATCACAAAGCTCTGCTAACAGAAAACAATTAAAAAGAATCGAAACATGGGATTTCGTGTGTTGTGTCATATCTTGACCACCTATTCGATAAACTCCAATTCACCACATGTCAAGGTCACGCATGTTCCGCTTAGCTACGGACAATAAAATTATTGTAAAAGTACCCGAGGACCGCTAACGCAACGATGTAACGCAACGCCTGAAGCTCGGCCTTAGTTTTATAGCCCGTAATTAAGACGCAGGCCATTGTAATGTTATTATCTCATTACGTCTTTTTCGTTTCTAACCGTTATTCGCTTTTACGGCGTTATTGTCGTTTGTTCCAACGTTCGCTTTGTTTCGAAATCGTTACGTTTGATGTGTTATAGTTATGTGAGAAATTTTAAAATGAAATTGCTCTATTTGCCATGTATCTAAATTGTTACATCTACCGACAAACTGGATTATATCTATAATAAATTTCCTAAATAACAACAAAAAAACTTTAAAAATGTAAACAGTATTCCATATGCCAAAAACGACTAAAAGACAATGCATTCTTGTTATTTTTGCCTGATATAAGCCCACTGCAAGGCCTCCCCCAAAGATCATGCGTATTTATCAGCGGGCTGGCAGGCGGTGCACTTTGTTGCACGACTACCGCTGCATGTGCGGAAGTGGCTAAATATTGGTCCTTTTCTTACTTAGGATGGACTTCTTTTAGGATGGTTGCTTTAATGAAGTCATCATAGGGGAGCTCAAGCTGATTGTAGTTACCACCAAATTGGATTCTTCTGAAGGTTTTCATATCAAAAATACGAATAAATAAATAAAAGATTGCTTAAACTATAAATAATACAGAAAAAGAAATATATAGAGCAGAGACGTTCTTGACCCGTATGTGTTGGTTAAGAATGAACGCGTGGGCTCGCAGCGCAGCCAACCAGTTAATGTTTATCCGGTAACGCATTGTCCGACCCACGGCGTCTAGCTGACAGTATCGACTTTATAGTCTTAGTTTTCTACTTCAATAAGGCTTTATTATAAGCCGCACTGGACGAATTTTTTGATAAGAATAATCCACAAAGCAATATAAAACCTATAAATAATCTCAAGTTACAACATGATGACGTTATTTACTTGGATTTGTAAAGGGTACATGATAATGTTTCGTAAATGAGATAAAATTCGATACTGACATAAGTCGACAAGATGTTAAGTTTAACCTGCTTCAGAAAACATTTTTCTTGTTTGAATTTTATTAAGCAATGTTTATTTTTCCTGTTAACGCCCTTCTGCTACTCCGGAACTTTTTTGTATTGCGAAAGTAACACATAGCTATGGCTATGGTTAGCACTTTTTTCTATGCTACTTTTAAATATGAAGATTAAAAAAAAATATTTAATTTTATTGCCTAATTATTTTTGCTTCTAATTATGATATTTTATAATTAGAAAAGATTTTTGATTGTTTTCGATTTGTTTATCAAATATTGATAAGGTTTTTATTTTTAAAAATCACATCAACTTAATAGTTTTATTTATTTTTTTAATTTCCGTTTATGGGGAATTCTTGTTCACACTTATCTTGGAAGGTACAGGATTTTTTATCCTTTTTTGTAAATAATATTTTCACTATTTTATTTTTTTAAGTTTTTTACTCTCTTTTACCTCAGTTTGTGCTTCTATGGTGTTAGCATGTCGTTTTGAAATCCTGTCAGAATAAATATATTTTTTACGAGACGTAAAAGGGTCGACAGATGTCTATGTCGTAGACTTAACGCAAACGAACTGTACGCGACGCGGTTTAATGTAGGAACTAAAAAAATATTTACATAAAAGCTTTACTTTCTCTGTTTGTTCTATACTATTTAGTGACTTAATTATAATTATCACTTAACAGCTATTTTAGGCATGAATTAATATTATATAGAACTTATAACTAAATAACTTAATATTTAGACTTTTTTACTAGTTCTGTGGAAGGCATCTGGGTATACAAAAACATAAACCGGCCAGTAATTATGTTTGGGGTTCGATTTTTATGAGCCCGGACACATCAGGGCCTCTTTGCTCAAAATTGAAAGAAAATAACTCGTGCTTGCGTGGCTAAACAAGCCTGACATACTACGTCGTGGCAAACCCATCAAGATCTTAATAAAGCGCAGTGAAAAAGTGTAATTATCTTCGACTTCGGTATTTAAAGTGGCTTATGGCCGTTGCCTAAAATAAGTAAAGAAAGTAAATCACTTGGTATTTATATGCTCGATGATCTTAGTATAATGAGTCTATAAAATCTATTCTCGTATTATATTGGTAAGTATACAGATGCCACGCATCATGAATTGAACGCTGTGTAACATTTTACGATCTACTTTTAAGGTAACTAGGATGTGGTTTCGCTCCTGTTAATTTAAACCGTGGGTGGGTTCAGTTTTATTTAGCTCAAAGCCGGTCAAATCAAACTATATTGTGTTCTCTAACATAGAACTATTATTACTTCTTATAAAGTCGTGTGTTGGAAAAAATAAGAAACCTTTGAATTAATTGACATTAAACAAAAACACTAAGAGGGTTATGCTTGTAATTTCTCTACGAAATCGAACACACACACTTCCTGTATGTCACCAACAACGCACATACGGTTCAATTCTTGCTTGGGTGGCCAGGTAAGCTGGCTTCAAAATTATTCGGATATGGTACCAGTGGTAGTGTACTGTAGTGCAAGTGGTAGTGGTTGGCGCACTCACTTATCGATTCACACATATTTTTATCACACAAAAAATAGGCTTTTTAATGACGAGATTGTATGATATGGATAAAAATGCAAAAAAAAAAATATTCTGAAAATAAAAAAACTGTGATGAAAGATTTTCATATACAATCTAAATTAAGAAAAGGACCAATATTTAGCTACTTCCGCACATGCAGTGGTAGTCGTGCAATGAAATGCTCCGCCCGCCCCCCAGAGTCACTCTGTGTTTGGCACTAATCGGTGTAACATAGCTCCTGAAGATGCCCCGTGGAGGGGTGAAACACGTGATGAGTAATTTGGTGGTGGCGGTTGTGTGATTCGCATTGTTTGCCGCATACGCATTTATCAGCGGGCTGGCGGGCGGTGCATTTCATTGCACGACTACCACTGCATGTGCGGAAGTGGCTAAATATTGGTCCTTTTCTTATTTAGGATGGACTTCCGCGAGGTAACGCCTGATTCCATTAAACAATCTAAATTACCTATATATGTAAACAAATCTTAATTTTTTTAATTGTCACACAGCTGCCCTCTGTTTTTTTTACTCGCTTACAAATGTGTGATTGAAAGAGCGCTATATTAACTTTGTTCGGCGAATGTACCGAGGATCCTTGACACGGTATATTACTGGATTGTATAACGCAGCATGTAACTTAAGCTACATTACTAGGTAATGACATTATTCTAGTTATGTTTGTACTAGATTAAAAAATATGTTTTTTCTCGTTAATCTAAATACAGTACTGAGTAGGCTGACGACATGGTCAAGGTGGCAGAGAAGTCGCGAGGAAGTCGCTTTATGCGGGTAACGCTGAACAGGTCGACCTGGTGATCTTTGGAGCAGGCCTTGCAGTGGGAGTCTATTGCCTGGCTCGATGATGATGATAAATCTAAATAAATATTACGTAATTTAACATGCTTTGTTTGAGTAATTATTACAATTTTATTTGACATGAAATACATGTAGGTTAAGAAATATCGAAGCATCAGGCAATAGCAACCTACTAAGTTGAGGTACTGCTCTTTCGGGCACCCTTAAATTTAAATTCTGATAGCGTAATGAATGACTATCTGAGCCAAGCTTCTCTCACGAGAGTCTTTTGCGTCTTGATACACCTTAAAGCACCCGTCCAAGCGACTTAATAGCTCAACGGTCTCTTAATTAGAGTAGAACCTTTAAGCTTAACTATTAAAAAAAAAACGGTTTAGGATTAGCTTCAAAATATCACTCATGAATAACATATCATGGTTAAACTCATTCAAATTCAAAATATCTATATTCAAATAGGCATTTACATGCGCTTTTGAATCGTCGATATTTTAAAACTATGAGCAGTTAGCTACCACCGGCTTGAAATGCTGATCTGTTAAGAAGAGCCAGAAACTGAACAGTTGCTCATTCAAATGAAATTTAACAATTTTTCATATAAATCTCATGTCAGTTATGTAAAGGAGTCAACAAACCAAGTTCCACGCATTTCGTTCAACTGAAAGTGTTTGAATGGTATAATAGATGTATTTAATAATATATATTTTTTTTAATTTCAGGTATAAACTAACATTAGAGAGATCTAAGATATAGATATCTCGTGAAACTTTATTATATATGCGCACATTTACACCCATGAAGGTTTTGTCAACTTTTTAAAGATTAAATTTAGGCGTTATATTTTTATTATTTAATGGAATCAGGCGTTACCTCGCGGAAGTCCATCTTAAGTAAGAAAAGGACCAATATTAAGCCACTTCCACCTTTTTACACCGATTAGTGCCAAATGTGTGACTCTGTGTTTGGCGGTAGCGGTTGTGTGATTCGCATTGTTTGCCGCATGCGCATTTATCAGCGGGCTAGCGGTCGGTGCACTTTGTTGCACGAATACCACTGCATGTGCGGAAGTGGCTAAATATTGGACCTTTTCTTGCTTATATGTTTATTTTTATTTCTTGTATTTATACTGTCTGTCACTATTTTTCATATAAGTTTTTAAATTATGGCGAATAAATAATATATTATTAACAATGTTATGGAATTTTATATGGGTTCATCCAGACCCATTAAGTATTTGTCAAGTCTTATGACACTTATTGCTTCAAATAGGCTAAAATTATATAAATAAATAAATAGCTTACACTAAGTATCACGTAAAGAAGTGTACAAAGAGGTCGTTTAGATGCAAGTTAAGCGAAATTGGTTATTTGAATGCCTGTCGTCTGATAAGATCCGGCCCGCTCGTTTCTTGACTGCGATGTCCGACTGGATAAGCCATTTGGGCAAGTCAATGACAAACCGCCGGTTAGTTTCCCACGTGTATTTATATAGTTAAATAAAATGTTATAAATTTTAAAATGTCTTCTATTTAATGGAATTCAAACCTACCAGAGAACAGCGGAGTTTCACTGCGAGATCGAATAAGAAATGAGGAAATTCGCAGAACTAAAATCAACGACGTAACTTGAATTGCTGCTCGTACGACCGATGGTCGAGATGAGTGGCGACCACAAGCCGATAAGCGTAGTAAGACCCCCCCACTAGGTAAACCGACAGCACGACGAAGGTCGCAGGAAATGCTGGATGTGGACAACAAGTCACCGGTTATCGTGTGCGATATTTGCTGGAATCCTATGCCTTGAAGTAAGAGTCCATCGGCTGAAAAGAAGAAAAATAAGATACCAGTACCAATGAGATTTTATTCCTTCCTTAAATCCTATCACTGCCACAGAAAAAGAAATTAATTTATAAATAAATCGAATTTATTTAATGCGTCAATTATTCAATATATTTTTCTCTGGCGTAAAAATCAGGGAGGAGTCAATAGCCTCCCTGATAAGCGAAAAAGAAACCAAAAATTCATTCATCACCCTCTGTAAAAAAATTATAAATAATGCTATAGAAAGAAATAAAAAGTAATTATTGCAAATAAATAGATAATAAAGACAATAAAAGAAAAATAATATATAATACTGTGATATAAAATAATTATAGAATCTAAGTAATAAAAATGTAGTATAAAATAACAATGTAATTTAAGAAAATGTAAAAAGAAATGAGGAATGAATGAAAGGTGATACAGAGCAAAAGGGAAAGACATTAGAATTGTGGAAAAGAAAATAATAAAAAATTCTGTAAAAAATTAAATAAATTTGTCCAAAAAGTCCCTGTCCCACAAAAGATAGGGGGTACGAGAATAAAAAAATTTTTTTCTTAAAATTCGGTACTAAATATGCATTATTTTGTTGATTTTTTACGAAGAAGTGAAGGTTTAAAGAGGACCAAATAACAGTAATGCTTTACATCGTTATGGTAACTCGCTAACCAAGAATTTCGACTTGTTTAAAAATATAAATATCATGCAAAGATTTGTTTATCACTCTAATAACAAGGTATAATGAAGTACGCTTAGTAGATGTGTATATATGTATACTATTTAATGAAGTAGATATCAGTTATGTTAGTGGTTTTCCGCTCTGAAATAACCAAAATAGATTTATTAAATTCAGTATCAACAAACAATACAGTAACCTCTCGGTAGCGTCCAGTTACATTGTGATTTCCACGCTCGGTCAAACTTATTTAACAATATCGTAACAACCTCGGAAATCGGGTGCCTTGACCGGTGTTTGCTTTCTGGGTTTTTTAATTATTAGAGATGTTCATTAACATATCGATATATATTAAAAAAATATCGATTACAAAAATTTACATTAGTAGCATTATTTAGACCTTGGAAGACTGGGGTTCAATGCTTAATGATCTCAGTAGAGCCTTTGTAGAAGTAGGCTTTAAAATGAATATGGAAAACTCGAAGTTGATGTTTTAACGTATCTACTCAAGTGGTTGTCGTAAGTGCAACGTTCAAAGTTGTAGACAATTATAAACACCTGAGACAAACTTTCCAGGTGTTTATAATTGTCTACAACTGGTGTACCCATATATAATAAAGTTTCACAAGATATCTCAGACCTTTTGTTTCTTAGTAATCTAAATTTTAAAGAATCTTTTAAATAAATCTTAATATAGCATTTAAAAGTTTTTATTTGATCGAAATAAGTAAAATTTGATTTGTTGATTCATTTTTTTTTTTTTTTTATAATGACCCCCGCTATTGGGGGCCTCTCGTACCCCTATCTGATTTTTAGGACAGGGACCTTTTTTTACAAATATTTTTTCACAAAGTTTTTTATTTCCATAATCATCTGTCATTCATCTTATTATCTTTTATTCTTTTCTCTCTATCATGTTATATTTCTTTTCTTTTATGCCCTTTTACTCTACTCTTCTTTCTTTCATCCTCTTATTTTGTTTTACAAATCTTATTTACTAGGTATGTTATCACAGTTGTTTACTTATAGTTATTATTTATTTTACTTCAGTCTTTTTTGTTTTCTTTTACCTAGTTTTGTTTTTTTATATTGCTTGTGTTATTATTGTTTTGCAATACTTGAGGAATTCGTTCCTAGTTACACTTTCGCCTATCAGGGAGGCTATTGACTCCTCCCTGATTTGAACCCCAGACCGGCACTCGAAGCCGAACCGGAGTCCCCCGAATGCGGGACACCGGGCCACAAGGTGGATCACGGTCTGGTCCACGCCCGGTTCACAGAAGCACGAGGGGTCCTCCTTGAGCTTAAACCTATGAAGGTACTCAGAGAACCCCCCGTGCCCCGTGAAGAGCTGGGCCGAGACCGCGTCCACCTCGATGCTGCGGAGCACGCGGTAGGCTGAGACGGCGTCCGGGAAAAACATCCTCGTTACCGAAGCCGTCGTTCCTTCCACATACCTCCTGTTCCATTCGTCGAGCGACTCCAGTCTCAGTTGCCACTTGACGAATGAAACAGGGCATCTCTCGTACTCTGGTCGTCTTTTACTCTTCAGGGCCGCTTCCTTGGCCAGCTGGTCCGCCCTCTCGTTCCCCTCCATCCCCGCGTGCGCTTTCACCCAAAACAACCTTACATCCTTCCCTTTTTCTCTCGCTTTCATCACGTTCTCCTTCACTCTTAACGCTAAGGGATGGAGGGTGTCCGATCTTGCGACAGTTTCGAGGGCGGACCGCGAGTCGCTCAGTATGGCGCAGGCTTGCGCTGACTCGCCGGCCGCGTACCCTGTTGCCTCAGCTAGAGCCAGCAGCTCTGCCTGGTATACGGTGCAGAAGTTGCCCAACTTGAGCTTTTTTGTGTACAGCTCTGCGGCGCCCCGCTTGACGCAGAACGCCGCACCCACCTTATCTTCTATGCGGCTGCCGTCGGTATAAATTACCAAGTCGGCAGCCGCGGTGGCAAGTCGGACTTCCTCCGCACTTTCCCCCAGACAGGAGAACTCCACACCAACTTGACCAGACGGGTGCGGTAGTCTCAGGTAGCTGACCGGTACCTCCAGGTCTCGGTCCCTTACCACCTGCCGGGAATGACCCTTTCTTATTTCAAATAAGCGGGCTGCTTCTTGGACCCGAAGGTCCAGGGGAAGCAACCCGGCAAGTATAAGGGCCGAGTGCAGGGACGCGATCCTGTGGGTCCTCGCGATCTTCTGCGCGAAGCCCCGCTGGACCGCGTCCAACTGCCTGCGGACCAGCAGCTTCCTAGCCGCCGGCGCCCATGCACTCGCTGCATACAAAATCGTCGGCTCCAGCACCGCCAGATACATCGCTCTGATCACCTCCGAGTTCAGACCCCAAGATACCTTCGCAGCCCTGCACAGCTGACGATAGAGGCCCTGTGCCTTCTTGCTCACGTTCTTCACGTGACTGTTGAACGTGAGCCTATCGTCAATTGTGAGGCCTAGTATCCGGACCTCCCCAGTCCGGCCAAGCGGCTCGCCGCCCATGCTCAGTAATGGGTAGTCGAACTTCTGCTTGTTGGTTAGCACCATCACCTTGGTTTTGTGTGGTGCGAACCTCAGCTTGTTCCTAACTCCCCATTCATGAACATGGGCGAGAACGGCATTGGCCCGACTCGAGATGTCCTGGGCCTTCTGCCCCGAGAAGACCAGCACGACGTCATCTGCGAACGCCTGGCAGTGTGTCCCGGTCTTTACCACCTCCTCCAAGAGAGGGTTGATGAGGAGGGTCCAGAAGGTTGGGCCGCCTACGGATCCCTGCACGCACCCCTTGGTGGTCTCTCTGGCCCACTCTGCCTGTTGATTCATTTACATGATTGGTATTTTAATATATATTTTTAAAAAAAATGTTAAATTTCAATTAAAAGAGCAATTGTTGTGTTTCTGGCCGGCTCTTCTGAACAGATCAGCATTCCGAGCCGATGTTAGCTTACTTGATTATAGTGTTAAAATAATCGACGATTAAAAAGCTCATGTAAATGCCTACTTGAATAAAGAGATTTCGAATTATGCATCCAACTGCGAGAAAGATATCACTTCGAATTCAACTCGGATAGGTAGCGTCCGGGAAGCTCCGAAACATCTTGTTTTAAATACCGCACTAAAGACGAAGGTATTTTGTCAGTCTGTGCTGGCGGTGATAACTTACGGATCTAAGACGTGGTCGTTTACAAAGAACCTTAAAGGCTCAAGGTCACTTAAAGACCAATAAAGAGCGCTATGCTAGGAGCTTCGCTGCGATATAAAAAGTTTTTACAATCTCGATAAAAAATGATCTTAATAAATTTTTATTTGTAACAATGTATGTTTTTCTATTTCTAAATTATCGATAAAAATCGTTTACCCAGGTACAACACTCCATAGATAATCGTATTTGTACGCCTGTAATGATGGCGTAATAATATTTTATAACGATTTAAAATTTTTGTTTACTAAGAATTCGCTTTTAAAATTATTCTTTAATTATTGTTCGATATATTTCGAAACGTATTAAAATTTATTCATTAAGATAAAAACTTATGGATAACTTTTAATTAACCAAGTTTTAAAGGAACCAGATATTTATCGTAATCTTCTGCGTGGAATTAAAAAAAAATAGTTTATACATTTTTATTTTAATTGAAAATTTTTTGTAAAGTAGAACGCTAGGTTACTCCTTATTACACCAGCTATCTGCCAGTGCAAGTCCTGTCAAAATCGGTGCAGCCATTGAACAGAAAAAAATGAAAAATATGTAATTTTGATATATGTACCGTATATATTCATATGCATGTAGTAAAAAGGGGTTATTTTACAGACACTTCAGTGATATTTATTTACCACTGTATGTGCGGAAGTGGTTAAATATTGGTCCTTTTCTTACTTAGGATGGACTTTCTCAAAGGTAACGCCTGATTCCATTAAATATGATATTTATTTGTGAAGATGTCCGCGGTGTCCGCTACAGGGTGAATAAATATATGTGAAGTTTATTTTAGTAAATATAAATAACGAAGCGCAGTCGATAAAGAGGGAGTTGTTTCGTCCATCTCAAATGACGTTACGCTGTTAGGTTAGCTGTTACTACAATATAAAAATATTCTTATAAACTGTTGTATCGAACCTATGTTATAACCAAAATAAAATTAGTGATTTCACACATCAAAATATCTTTATTCAAATATATAATTACACGTATTGAATCAGTAATTATTTTTAACACTATACAAAGATCAATATAGTCATTCCATGACAGCTACCGCCGGCTAGAAATTCAACAGATGCTCATTTTTTATGTAAAGATTGTAATACAGTAGCTGATTGGGCAGTGGAGCAGTGATAGAGTACTGAGAGTTGTGATCGCAGGTCTCAGGTTCAACTCCCAGGATACAGACTTATATGAATCACATTTTGTGTCATTAATTTTATAGGATTGGCACCGAAAGATGGGCAACAGCGTTCTTTGCGTACCATAATTGACTGCGATCGCCAACCCGTTTTCCAAGCGTGGCGATTAAGTTAAATACCTCCAGAGATATCTCTGGGGGAGGCCTATATCAGCGGACGTCTGTGGGCTAAAACGAAGAAAGAGAAAGAGAAGACATTGTATCAACCTTCCAAATGAGACAATAAACCAAGTTTCACATAATTCGATCAATTAAAAACTATCGATTACAACAGTAGCATTTATTTAAAAATGTATTTTAACTTTAGTTTTAGGACTAGATAAAGGAAGGTCTAAGATAGCATATTAAGGGGACCGAAAAGTAGTGTCATTTCTGTCTACATATTTCACAGAAAAACCGATTGATTTTTACCGCTCTGGCATTGAATATTTATATAATAGATGGTGAAGGTAACGTGAATATATTGTTGATTAGAAATAAAAATTTGTCAGAAATGTAGTCGTGTGAATTTAACTTAAGAAAGCGACACTTTCCGGTTCTCCTTTATATCTTGTGGATTTCTATGATGTAGTTACTGGCATCGCAGTTTTATCATCATCATTATATCAGTAATATCAGCCGGTATACGCCCAGCACAAAGCATAGACTTCCCCCAAAGATCCCCACGATAGGCGGTCTTGTGCTGACTGTGCCTGTTATGCATATATATGAAAGTATAACCATAAACACAAACGAACTGTCTTACCAACCCACATACGTGCCCATTGTAATTTAAATGCTCAGTCGATACCATCGCCGAGATTGCCTTACATGGTGATCTAACAACATACCAGGACTTTAATGGTCGTAATTAATCAATAACGTGTTTATGTAACAATGCATTTGGGACGACCGCTTTCATAGCGTGTTTGGTGCGAGCCGACGTGATAGGGGGAACGCTTTCCAAACATACTTATCATATATCAGAACAAAACTTTTGCGGAAAAAAAGGAAATTAATTTATAAACATCCTAATATAACATCGCTTATCTCCACTTGTGAAGGAAGAGAAATTATTGAGTAGTGGATTATGGCCAGTTCTCCGTAACCTTTTCTCATCTATGGTACGCTAAAATCTTTCATAGAATTTCAGCACACCGAAAGCTAAATTCGAGAGACGAGTAAACGTGATGTGTCAATGTATCTCAAATACAAAATATATCTATGAAAAATTGTAAATTTTCAATTTATTTATTTTTACTGCACCACACTTGTATCCGACCTACGGCACTTCGATTGCGGAGCATTGGCTTAAAGCCAAACGCACATACAGTATGGTCTCTGGAAAAATGTATTATTAAGTTATTTAAATTTTCCTCTGCGTCATGTTCAGGTGGGGCTGGGTTAAAACAAGGCGTTAGTCATTTCACGAAGTAGCGTTTGCGGCATTAACTGAATCGATCCACGATTACTCACGTATTTTTTAACCTGACCGGCCATGCTATGTGGATAGCAATTGCATTCTTAATTGAATCATTTGCGAATATTTGATTGTTTCTGGTGACAGAAAATTTATGATTGAGAAATCAGAAACTTATATTTTAGTTTTTAAGGGTTATTCGGGGTGTGCGGATCTAAAACATTAAATATACATATATATCATAACTGTCACGCTTGGCAGGCGGGTTGGCGATCGCAGTGAGTGATATTATGATATGCAGATGACGCCGCTGCCTATCTTCTAGAAATTTCTTTGGGGCAGTGCAATCCCATAAAATTTATATATCTATAATCTAGTTCCAGTCCTCTATCGCTGAGTTACTACTTATAGTCTCCTGCGTTATGTCTATAAAAATTTAAACAACAATATAAATTTAAAAAAAATCAAGTGTAGTATTTAAGTGATAATAAAGCTTGAAAATTAATTGTGAAAGTAATCACAAAAAAGTCAGTATGAGTCTGATGTGTGCATTTTCAGATCAGGGCACGTTTGGAACTCTCGTAACATTACTTGAAAGATGCAAGAAATTGGAATCCCTTATATGAGCTGTTTATTTTGAGAGTGGCATAAGCTACTTTGTTTTTAAATCGAAATATTTTTTAAAAATGAAAAGATACCATTCAATTGTATTTAGTGTTGCCATTACCTCGATTCTTTTTAAAAAGCCACTAGTGCCATGTAAGGGAGCTCAATATGAATCCAATTTTTTTCCAATTGGTCTCTTTTGACACCTTCTGATAGAATTTATTTATAAAGTCATGTTATTGAAGATCATGACAAATTGGCTTAGCTTGGCAAGCTTTTTAAGTAGAGAAGTAACTTCTGTCCTGTCGTTTAAAAGTTCGTTGCTTTATAAGTACTAAATCTGTATATTTTTTTGGTGAAAAAAACTTTGCCAGGTATTTTTATATACGAGTCTAGGAACCTACTTCCTTAGGAACTTTCTAGACCATAAGGTTTCATTCTTTCCGAAAACATAGCGAGGCATGTGTACAAATTGTATACTTTCACAAAATATCAATTTATAAACTATAAAACAAATTGCACACAAGTATTACGACATCTTAAGTGTTTGCAATCTTTGTTTAAACGTTTGATGAATCTCGGTTCAAGTTTCTGATTTATGTACCAATCGTATAGCGATAGTGTCTGCTTTTATGAGTGATAAATATTTGTTATTAACACACACCTTTGTTTGGAATGTATATTTAACGTCTCAGTTACGTAAAATATTTGTGAGAGTTTATCTGTTAGGCAATAGTATAATTTCTTTTAACTGAAAGATTAATACTTTAAATATTTAACAGAACAGATGGCCCTTACGGTTTTAGAGTGGAGATCACGACTTTGCAAGCGTAGCGTATGTCGTTCGCCTACAAAGTTAATATCTATCTTTCCATCGCTTACATATCTACCTTTCATACTCTTCCTACCATCTTTGCTCTTGGATCTCAATTATTATCAAATATTACGGTAAATTTTGTTATCGCAGAATTGACATATTTTTATTTAATTTTTAATATGTATTTCAATTTTTTTTATTTATATTCTTACAATTTTTAGCTGGTTATTACTTTTCTTAATTTACTCGCTTTAGGGTCTTGCCCGACCAGTGTACTACTCTTGAGTCTTGTGTTTATTTATTGCATACTGCACTACCTTCATGCAAAAACCTAAGAAAGTTGGGCGCAGTTGTATGCCTATTAGTGAGGTGATGATATTTATATCTATTTTTGCTCCCATCTGTAACTCGAAATCGGGGAGGAACCATCTGAAGACGAGACAGCCGCACCACGGTTAGATACACTTCCGGGTCTTTTTAAATGAAATTTACGCGATAAGCAGGTGTAGCTGATTTAGCACGTAAGCACGTTGGTGGGGAAGATGATAACCAAGAGTGATAAAAAGAGTATTCATACATGTACAAAGAGTATTTACAATTTACATGACCCTAACGCAACGGATGCGTCCACATCTGATGACGTCCTAATTCAAATCGGCGTTCGAAATTTGAATTCGAATGCACATGAATGATTTCACATAAAAGTATTGTGGACATAATGGCCAGTAATACGGAGCTCTTTCCAAAGAATTACGTCAACTATTTAGAATTAAAAATACATATTGATTAATAATACAACACAACTTTCATATACAATTATATTCTTGTGTGCTAAGGTCGTCCGCCACTTTACACTGATGACATTCATTGCGTATTAATAACCGGTATGTAAATATTTTCAGGTAATTATACAAGGCAGAGTGGGCGTTGCTGTAAGTTATGATTCTTTGGTATCAGTTTATATAGGATTTTCATTATCAAATTGTCTATACTGAGGTTTAGTCAGTGTTGTTAATAAGGTTTAAATCTAGTTTTTCGTCATTGTTTTAGGAGATAATATGCTAAGAGAAAGATAAACGCTTCCAACTAACTCAATATTAGAGTTATATTAATTATCAATAAGTTTAAATATCGATTCCAGTCTAATATGTACAATTAATTTGCTAAGACTAGCAGCTTTTAACTGACAATTTAATATCCTACTAAATGTTTCCGTTCATCTCGAATAAAGAAATAAATTAAATCCTTTTGCGTGTGTCTAGGATGTCTGGTATTTGATATAGGCAAGATGCAAATAAATTTTTCCAGACGTAGGTATCTATTTTCAAACCAATAGAAAGTCAATAAGATCACTAATGAAACACGCATTACATGTTAAGAATGTCAATTGTGTTTTATATTCTGTATGTGTGTGGTGGGGAATGCACTGTGCTTATGTTGAGATGAAGTTGTTTCGTTCTTGGAATTAGTAAATGTTAAATACATTCCAGTTATTCGATTTACGTACCATTATTTTTATTTGTTCGAATTTTAAATATGTATTATATCGTGCAAAATATATACGTTCTTTTTTATTTCAATTATTTTTTGAATTGTTGTTAAAAATTGTAAAGTTATGTCCAAGAATATTGTACTAATGCTAATATTAGTACATTTACATGTCATTAAAATATCCATAACAATATCGACAAATATTCATTTTCAAGCTTCGTCATGATCATATCAAACATGAAGTCGACAGCTTGATATGGATCTCCACTACAGATTTCTGATAGGACCGATTGGAAGAGGTCACACTCTTTCATCGACTTTAACATGGTCGTCGTTAACCTTGTGAGTAGTCGAGGTACGCTGCGGTTGCCGGATTGTGGTCTTCAATCCAGAACCATAACGCTCTTGCGGTAAACTGTTTTGCGTACTATGAGGCCTGCTCATTGATACTTGTCCACTACCAAGTTACATTACGTTCGTCTACGGATCTCTCAAGCAAATTTTAATGAAAATATATCTGAACATTCATATTGTCGTTATGTTTTCACTGGCGATATGGAAAGAAATTTTGTAAATGAGGATAGATAGGACATGTAAAGTGCAAATGGAAGGCATAACATTGTGAGGAAAAATAATGAAAAACCTGAAAAATTAATTTACACGAAATCTAATATCTACTTTTCCCACACATGGGAGGTAAAACAAGGGGTACCTGAAAACGAGGACCAATAAATATTCTATGTGTTTATTCGCTGGTTAATCTTCAAGCTGACTCTGGCATTTAGACTTCACAATCAGGTCCCTTGTTTCATTCAACGCAAGCGGTATTGTAATCGCAACGGTTCATTAGATGTAAATTTGACGAGGCGCCATTTTGAAATTGCAAATCCGTGGGAGAGAGAGGTCAGCATAGTGTTTGTAAAATTGCATTTAAGAATTCCTGTTTTTACTCATCAAATAATATATTATACTCTGAGAGACTCTGAATTTGATATATGTCGGAGAAATAGTCTGAGTAGTGTTTTAAAAAGTGTGCGACGTGATTAGTTATATGTCTTAAAGGTTAAGGGTGAATGTGTAGCACATTTGCTGTCAATTAATGTGTAGTACACGCTATCATAAGATCAATGGTTTCATAATGAATAACGTAATGTAACCTGGTGTAGGTAACATTGTGTGAAAAAGTGTTCTCGAAATTGTGATTACTACATAATTAAAATTAATTATTGTTAGCTAATCTGTCGCTGCTAACTTTGTACTTACAAAAGTTATATATATATATATATATATATATACATATATATATATATATATATATATATATATATATATATATATGTATGTATATATTTATATAGAGGCCTAAAAGCTTTAAAGCTTTTTGTTGTCAAACGGTCTACGTATACTACACGTGTACGTGTCTACATTCACCCCTTTAGAGCTTTTAAACTATATATAACAAATTAACCAATATGTTCAGAAGAAGGCTCAATGTCACCCAGAGAGCAATGAACAGGGCTATGGCCGGAGTTTCGTTGCGACAGCGAATCAGGAATGAGGAGATCCGTAAAAGGACCAAAATCACTGAAGCAGCTTGATGAATTGAAGACGGCAGTGGGGTCGAAATTTTCTCGAGTACCTCGAGTTGGTAGACCGACGACATAGTTAAAGTTGCAGTAAGTCGCTGGATGGGGACTACATGTATTCGTGAACTTAAATATTTAGGAAAGCCCTTACTTTTAAAATTAAAACCACCACAAGGCTTTACCCAAACTTAGCCAAGTGCCATGTCAAATTACGATGATTATAGTTCGACAAAGTCGAAGCCAAGAAACTTAACCTCTCTTTACTGACGCTCTCGCGTGTAAATAACATTGAAATAAATAAATTATGTTAATAATTTCCAATAGCGCATTAAAAGTCCGTACGGACTGAGGAATACTTCCAAGAAAGTCAAAGGTTCCGAGCAAGCATGACTGCGCGGCTGGAATAACAATGCCTACGAAAGTACACCGGAAACGAGAGAAAACACGCACACACGCGCACATACGTAAATAGACAAGTGTCATTACAAACATTCCATATTTAAATGAATTTATTCACTCATAAATTCACACTTTCTGACAAATATTTATACACTATAAGTGGCTCTAAAACCGGCTACATTGCGGTAAGGAAAGTTATATAATATTAAAAAAGAAAAAAAAGAAAATTGTTAACCGAGGTATAAATCAATACCTGATTTTACTCGGAACTTGTTGTACTGGTTAGAAACTTGATTACTTGATCCATCGAAAGAACTAAAGAATATCTTGTACCAATTGTACAGTCAACAAAACAGCTATAGACTTTATTGTTACGCCCCTAGGCGTTATATATTCGAAATGTTTTAAATTTGTATATATTTAAAACAATTCGCTCCTCGATCAATCGTCTAAGTAAATGTATCTCTCATATTACTGTCTCTCCTTCTTTACTATAAAAATATTCTTCTCTGGAAGGCGCTTCTCCTCGATATAAGGATGATCAGGAATAGTTGCGCATTCAAAGCGAAGGTTCGAAAGCTGTTGCTTCACAAGCTGTAATCATCACGATGATTGGATTTTACATTCATAAAATTGATTTTTTTTTAAATATTTGTCTGTTTATATGTTCCGGTTAATCTCTGAAATGGTTGGGCCGATTTTGACGGGACTTCTACTGGTAGGTAGCTGGTTTAATAAATAGTAAATAAGGGTACTTTTACTTTAGAAAAATTCATAAATAAAAAAAAATAAAACTAAATATTATTTTCGCGCGTCGCGGGCATAGCTAGTTATTTATATAAATAGTATATGTACATATTTAAATACATGTATTATATTATTTATACATACCATTGTAATTACTAGTAATCATTATTACATTTATATGTGTTTTTGGATTATCGATTTTATTTTCATTCACCTACCTTCATTAATTTACTTCTGCATCCGCCCAAACTGGTAGAAAATGCCTGAGCATCAAGTCCACCGTTATAAATACATCGTAAAAGATTTGTTTAAATAAATAAATATAATGAAAAAATTAAGGGAATTATTTTATTATACAATTATTTCGAAAAGATGTAACAATTCATTAACTTATATTACATATAGTAGTATAAAAGTGTAGTAAATTGTAGGAAATATTTAAAAAAGTAGTAAAAAGATTAAAAAGCTTACCTTCTACGCGGAAATTTGTTATGGTGTTTTTAGTGGCGGTGTTCATGGGGTGTAATTATGTTGTGGGAAGACTGGATTGAATAGAGATTGATGAATATTAAAGGGAAATTGTTTTTATGCCAACATGTCTAAGTTAAAATTATTACTGATAAATGAACTTGCATAAAAGGGTTTCAGTAGTGGATATTGTATCTTTTCAGCTCATAGTCGCCACCTGTAAGGCATAGGTTTCCCTTAAAGATATCTATGGAGAGATATACCATTATCGTACCTCTTGGCAGGACGGGCTGATATATCGCAGTGTGGTATTACAGTACGCAAAAGATGCTACTGTTGTGAACGTTGTATAATGTCTATTTCTACATTATTCTTCTTAATAACTTGTATCAAACACTCAATTGGTTGCGGAAAATTAAAAAAGAAATATTCCATAACGTAATAAATAACAGGGGATGGGATTGGAAAGGACAACAATAGTTATTTTCAGCATTGTCATTAAACAGAGTTATCGTTATACTCTAATATTAGACAAGATTATATGACACGTAGAAATAGCAATAACTTGGAACGAAAGGGATCGGAGAGGCGGCAGTCTCAGAGGAACATACATCTTCTGGAACAGATGATACCAATTAGTGATGCATCACACAACGGAACCCAATTGATAGAGACAACTGATCGATGTTTTTAAAACGTAACAAAGATCATCAGTAGGATGATGAATCTATAGAGAGAAATCGTCAATTAATTTTGAACTTTTTCTATTTAAAAAAAATGTTGGTTATTAGTTTTAGTATATGTATGGTTTGATCCGTAACAAATATGCTACGATTGGTAAATGTTTATCGCAAATTATGTATTTCTTGTGTGTATTAAATATTTTATTTTCTAGTTTTTAAAATGTTATACAGGGAAACAAATATACACAAAGACATGATTTATATGCTTGATTATTTATATATATGATACATGTATGATTATGAGTACAGAAAGGTCAAACACCAACAATAATAGGAATCAACAGAGAAATATTTATTAACAACTCTGTCGAACAAATATAAAATACGACAGCGGATTAAAATATATGACTGGACATAATTTTGCTGGTTACTAACAAGGCGAATGTACAATGATAGAATGATGCTCGATCTTTAGAGAACTTCGATAGATTATGCAACTTATTGATTGTACGCATTATATTCATAACTAGCTGGTACCCGCGACTTAGTCTGCGTGGAATTTAAGAAAAAAATATTTATTCTAAAATAAAATTAGTCTGAGTTACTCCTTATTACATTAGCTACCTGCGAGTATAATTGCCGTCAAAATTGGTTAAGCCGTTTCAGCGATTATCCGGAACAAACACACAGGCAAAAATTTTTAAAAGATTTAATTTTGGTACATGTACCGTATACATAATTATATGCAAACGCGGTTATTTTAATATTAAAAATAGACACTTTGTTTTTATTTATTTTAGACATGAATACACTATATAATAAATACACATTTGGGAATATAAAATACGTTTAATATATAAATAAATAATTATTATTGGTGAATACGTTCGGATTTATATCAACTTAAAGTCGAAGTATTTTTTTTATAATGGAGATCGTTTTTGGCGACTGCTCGTTCTTTCTTCACGCAATATGTAACTTTGATGAATGAATCAAATATTTTAGTCCAAAAAACATGGAATTCTTTGTTTGGACATGTCACAGAGTTATCTTCGCCTTCATGATGCTACGCCACCTGTTTCTATATTTGGCATAATGGGCGTAGAGTGAAGTTGGTGTCGTGTCGACCGGATTTGATCTGATGGCGCATGTGGCAAAATCTGATTTTCTATTTTAACATTGCTTAGTAAGTCAATAGAGGAAAAATAAGTAATTTTTGAGTTCGCAAGACGTCTTAATTTTATTTTGATAACAAATTTACTTTCGTTCAAATTGCAAACCACACTGCGTGAAAGATGTCAATGAATAAACCTGTATAATTCTGCGGTAAAAGCAATCGAGGAGTTGTAGAAATTGACATGATCTCTTATTCGCTAGACCGCGGATGATTTTTGCTTTTATGTTAATCTGAAATTTCTTATCTTTACCACACATTCGCTCAGTATAGAGGAAAACATTTCTGTCATTGTTATTGATTTTTTTTTACAATATATGTATGTATCGATCGAAACAATTTTGATAAAAGTACATTTTGACTTGATAAGTAAACTCTTTTGACCAGTGGTATAGGACTGACGTTTGCGATCGTAGATCGCGGTTTTGATTTCTGGGATACAATCACAAATACAGTCTTATATAATTCACACCTTGTGCATTAATTAATTATACGTGATTGCTACTGTTCATAAGCTTTTAGAGGATAGGCAGGAGCGTCCTTCGCGTACTGTACCATACTGCGATCGCCAACCCGTTTGCCAAACGTGGCGATTATGGTATAAGCGCACATAGATACCTTTTAAGACCTCTATGTTGTACAGTGGCGAAACGTTCCTTAACTATTTTCACTCGAAGACACCTGTGTATGCAACTTGCTCACTAACCTCAAGTAACATAAGTGAGAAAAGTTAACGTTTTATAGAATAAGTTTATATTGAGATTCTACATCATGCGTTACTTCATCAACAATTTTTTACCATAATATAAAACATAATATAAATAAATAATAATCATGACGCCGATCGAAACTTGATATGAAAGAATGTGCCATAATCGTCACGCTTGGCAGGCTGGTTGGCGATCGCAGTAGAATACTATGGCAGGCAGATGCCGCTGCCTATCCTCTGGAAATTTCTTCCTGGGGAACGGCAATCCTATATAATGAATGCACGAAGTTTGACTTATACAAGATTGTATGCAGTGATCCGAACCCGCAGGGCTCAAACTCCACAAACGAATGGAACGAAGATACTTTACACTTTTTTGTCCCATACGCTATCTACACTCCAGAACTTCCTTCCTCTTCTGCTGTCATCAACATGACAAAAGAGTTTGACACTCACTTAAAATATAGTTTTTTTATCAGTTACTCTGCTAACTTTAACTTGATGGAATAAGTAATGTGTTCCAAGTAGTACTTAGAAATATATATTGTTATAATTATTGTCACACTGGTGTAAATAAATATTTACTTATTTTCTCAAAAATTATTTTAAAATATCAAATAACGAGTCAAATACTTTTTTAAATAATATAATACTTGACTTACAATTATTAATTTAAAAATATTTAAAATATTATATTTCATTATATCGGAAACTTTGTAAATGTATAAACCGAAAGTAATACGATACGATTTACATAGATACGACAATGTACTGGTATAACTCGCTCTGGACACAGCGCGTTAGTTTGGCCCTGTGATTCCCAAAGTGGTCTATATCGACCCCTAGGGGTCTATGACAACCAGCAAGGGTTCTACGACAGCGAAAAAAAATTTGGGGGTCCACATACTGGACATCATTAGCCGAGGAGATTTAAGATTAACTCTCACAAAATTGACGCCAAATGTTGATAATTTATTATTAAAGCATCAGGTTCATCCTTCTCTCTAAAAATGACTTATTGCTTATGTTATTTTATTTATATTTTACTTTATGTTTATTTAATGTTACGTATATTTTACATAACAGATACAAAATTTTATTTTGAGTAGTTTTAATTTAAATTCAATTAATAAATGTATAAATTCACATCTGTTTTTACATTAAGATTTTAACACTAAACTTCACTACAGTTATAAATTTACAGGAAATCAATATCAGGTAAGTAGGGGGTCTACCCAACACGGAAAAACATGGCAAGGGATCTACGACACAAAAAAGTTTGGGGAACTCTGGTTTGGCCGAAGCGACTGCACTCTTGCATAACACCATCGCTGCCACGCGATACAATTGTATCGATACTGTCAATAATCACTCGCTTGTTGTGTGAGCATTTAGAAACGATTATGATTCGAGTTACGTAATATTCACTTTTTAACATTTCGTTTGCGATGGGTTGTCGTTTGTTTGACGAAGCAGTTAGGAAGTGCGTGTTTGTTTTGGATGCCGTGCGGCTCTATTTGCACTTCCCACGTCAGGGTCCCTTCTCTTTGTGAGCGTAAAAAGTTTTCATCTGCACTACTTAAGTTTTTGTTCACAAAAAATGGTTCAAAAATATATCGAATATACGGTTATTGGTTATAGAAGTAAAGGTTTTTTTAACCATATTTAATCATCTTTGTATAAAGTGATCACTTTGATTTGTGATATAGTTTACCTTTATTTTTTTATTAACTTCTGGCAATATAAAATCTGCGGAGACAGATAGTAAACATTTTTTTTAATATGTAGTAATTCGAATTTTGAAAAACTTTTACACCCATAATCAATCATAAAATCAGTACAAGCTATCATATGGTCTATATCTTGTGCTCTTCTAGAAGTAAATGTTGTCCTTGTTTATCTCTTAAGTTCATTACACTTATTTAATCATCATCATCATCATCGTCATCATCAGCTGATAGATGCCTATTGCAAAGGGACTTCCCTAAAGATCTCTTCGATGACCGATGTTCCCATAGTGGGCCCCCTACTAGGAAAAACCTATACATACCTCCACATTCACGGTTCATTCAAAAATCATTTAGCATATTATTGAGAAAGGTTTCAGATGTTGTTTTGTGGACATTTAGCATTTTTTAAAATTATAGATACAATACTGACCCTAATCGATAAATCTGATATATACACATTTAAAAAATTACTTTAGTTTTATATTAGAGTATGGTATATAATAATTATATCTTAATAAATGTAACTGTTATATTTTTTTAATTATAAAAATGTGGTTCACAATATTTCATATGTTAGTTAATATTTAAGCGAAAAACTGGCTTTAAATTAATACACGTTTCGCTCCATTTATAACGCCTTACTTGACGCGAGCATGCCTACCTTTCCTAATTTGGTTTTCGTGTCAAATATTTGTGGAACAGATTCCTAATAATTTTTAATAAACTGCCTTTTTAAACGTGACTTGAGTGTATCAATAACTAAACTCAATATCAATGCGGCTTCAACTAATAATATTTTTACGTGTTTATAGAATACAATTATTTTTTTTATATTAAAAACAAAAAAAAATACTATATCAACTTCACACACTTAATAGGAACTTACGAGGCTGTATATAGTTAAATAAAATATGAATTACAGTCAATAATTCATCATAATCGTTTCAGCTGTTAGCCGCCCACCGATGGTTCTAGGTCTCGCTCAAAGATTTCGAATAGGCTCGGTTGGAAGTAGCCTGCATCCAGTGTCTTTGTAAAGACATACGTTCATCTTGTGAGTAATGCAATAGGTTGAAAGGTGATGTTGAGCCATACTCAAAATCGGGCGCTTTGAGACAAAAGGCGATGTCGAGTTACACTCGACACCGGATGCGTTAAGACGACAGGCAATGTCGAGTCACACTCGATATCAGACGAGTTAAGACGAAAGGCGATGTCGAGCCATGCTAGATATTGGATCGCAAAGGGTTAAGGCTCTAACGGTCATCTTATGAAGCCTTATGTGGCCTGCATTTTGCTACTTCAACTTGATTATCCATTGGGCTGACTTTCGGTAATCTACAAATTCTCTCATTCTTGATATCGTTACGGAATCCTGATCGTAGCATATCGTCTCTCGACGACCTTCACAAGGCGTTCTGTTCAGCATATATTTGGACGTCCAACGCTACGTTTGTAGGTCCATGTCCATCACTCCGATAATTACAACTCCTTAAAATCTTGATAGAAGAATTTTATTTAGTTGTTTTGAAGATTTTATCATTATTCAAAACAGTTTTTGTTTTGATAAAAACAAATGCAAAATTAAATTACTTTGCACACCCATATACTTTATATCTTTGTCTAGATATAGCAGTGGTGATGTCATGGTCTAAAGTGGAAACACTTTTATCAATTATATTAATCAAAATTTCCCATAATATATTTATGAAAATTATATCCTTGTATATTGTTTTGCAAAAGTTCGCAAATTAATCAAATTCAGAGGATTAATAAATGTTAAACGGTCTTGACATTTATCCTTTTACACTTTTGAATAGATTACATTGAGTATAATATTGAAGAAATTTTAAAGAAAAAAAATCTTTGTTCAGGGTTCGGTCGTATACACAACAGGCTTTTTATTTAGTGGCCTCTGTTTTTGGAGGCCTTTCAAACATTTCCCTGTCTTGGGTATGCAGGGACAATTTTTTAAATAATTTATCTACTATCTAATTTTATTTATCCACTATTCTATCGTCCTTCTCAATTTCTCTCACTCGTCCCTCTTTTTTTCCTTCACATCACCATTCGTACATCACCCCTTTTCCTTCACCATTTCCTCATGGACTGATTTTTTAATTTTTTTATTTTGTGCTTTCTTAACATTTCTGCTTTTTAATTTTTATATTCTATTATTATTATAACTTATATCTCTATCACAATTTTATTTGTATATCACAAATTTTTCTTTATCTTTTTCGACTATTGTTTCGTTTTGTTGTCTTTATTACTCTATTTATCACCTTTTTGCATACATACAAGAGGTCTAAAAGAAAATTTTTGGAATTTTATAAATTTAAAACTAAATATATATTACACTTACAATATTCCTACCAGGACAGCAAAGGAACTTGTACTTGAATTCCTATCTTTTTAAATAGTGTATGTATATACTTTTTTCATTATTCCGCCACTTGTTTAGTTAATTGATTTCGTCAAATTTTTAAAGCATTAAGAAATGTCTAAATATAGGTATAATGTTTGTTTTTGACATTAAAATTACCTAGTAATTATTTCAATTAAATAAATTAGTTTTTAGAGTCATTTAATCATTCATTATATAGATGACACGGAGGTCACTGGCTGTTCATTTGCACGGTCACCTCTATTTCTTAATGGCTCATTGTTCTGCAGTTCCCGTAATTAATATTGACAGTACCAGCGCTCACGTCAGCCTCCAGCGGAGTCCGTGGAAGGTGAATTAAATTTAATTCAATTGGCTTTATACTTATAGGTTACTTAAATGATATTTATTACACTATTTGACACAAAAAGATCATTATCGTGATAGAGTATTCGCAACTTGATATTAACTTGCTTTAATCTCTATACTAATATTTAATATTGTGTTATATATGTTACAAACATTCTAAGGGTGCAAATGAAATATATAATTTGGTAAGTTATCACTATCAACGAGTTACAGCTCAAGCCAAATTCCCCTCGTGGGGACCCTTAAACTTAGTCATTCCATGAAGCATTCACGGAAGCGATCTAAGAATTCGCCAGCCTTCCAATCCGGTAAATTAATAGTATGTACCGGCGCCAGTGGAGCCTCCCCCAGAAGCCTTATAGCTTCAATACTTTAAAAGAGATCTTAGTTTAGGCACACTCTGTGTGACAAAATCTGAAAATTCCATTTGGACAACAGTGAGAGTTAGTCGAAGTATTTGCAATTAATAGAAAGAACTTTTAAATCAATATTGCGTAACATATAAAAATACATTATACAGGATGTTAAATAAAACGATCAAACGTGGCCCAGGTGTGGAAGACCTCAAAACTTATCTATTTCAGCTCCATGTATGTTCAGCATTTTCTTATATTATTCGATTTTTTTAAAAAAGTTCATGTCACGATAGAATTGTAAGACCGCTATTATTACCCTTAGCTTTCTATGTTAAATAAATGCGATTAATTATTGCCGTACTAATAATATTTTTTTATAAAAGTTAAATATTAACTAAATTTTGAGAGGCTGTAGAAAAGACACTTTCAAGCTACATTAAAAACTACTAGAGTCCATTTAAAATAATTCCTAGAAATTTCATTAGACTAACAATACTACATGATAAAAAATATAATTATATGAACGTGAAGCGAAACTTCTTCAAAATTGTTTTGTACAACAAATTACTTGAGTTATTTCTGAATATCTCTAATGTTTAAAGAGTGATGATAAATATGATATTTTCATGTTGACCTAGAATACACCGAATTGATTGTGTTTATTAAATTGCGTTTTTGGGAGTTTTATCTGTATATAAATGAATGTGTGTCTGTCCATCTGCACACGATAGATTCATAAACCATTCATCCAATAGCCGTGAAAATTTGTGTCAATTTTAAGCATATCCCCGGGAAGGTATTTAAAAGTTGGACTTTTAATGAGTTTATATCAGAGGTATTAAAAATGTTTTTTTGTGGCTTGCACATCTAATATGGTATAAAATGTTAAATTTATAATGATCATATAGACGGCAATTTAATTGATTTACACTAGACACGATTTGAAACCGTCTCTATTCCATTAGCTCGCCGTTTATTAATATTCGCAAAGTTCAAAGTTTACACATGTAATTGCTAATGCTAATGCTAAAGCTATTGCTAATGCTATTAATTTACAGGCTCGATTTATATCGCATCATTATTTCAAAATAACTCATTAATAATGCGCATAAAAAGCTCGCAAATTTTGAACGTGTCATTTTATATTAAACAAATATTTGCTTTAAATTTCGAATATAAATATAGACCATTATTTGCGTTGAAAATAGTGACTAATGAAGTACGTCAAGCTTAGTTCCACTAATTAACCAATATGCAAGATATTAATGTCTAAAATCATTTATTATCGTCATTGCTCTCATATGACATCCATTTCTTTATATTTTTCTTGGACTAAAACAGTATTTTTTTGCTTTTAAACTTATATAGAATAAGCCTGTATAAAACCTAATGTAAGATACCGTTTTCAATTGCATCCAAAGAATATTTTAAACATTTAAATTAGATATTATGTTTAATATATTCTCAAAGTGCCGCTTCTAGAATTATAATATTATATATTCAACAATCGTGCGCTGGCCGGTTCTTGTGAATGGCTATAGATGCTTGTTAAGTACGTTGAATGACTTTTCTAAGAGCCGTCTCAAGAATATTCATACTTGAGGTCATGTCGTTATATGCGTGGTTTAATTGTGATTGGTTTATTGTTTGGAGATCAATGAAATATATAATTAGATATCGCTTCATTAACACATTCCATGCCATGTATATACAATACCCGCTGCACTTACCGTTCGGGCCATTTGCAGTTCTCATTGAAAAACAAATGACTAAAAAATGAATTGTGGGGTCGAATATAGATAACCTCACATCACGCATGCGCGTACGTATTGCATATAAAAATTTATAACTTTTTACAGCTAATTATATATAGTATTGCAGTATTGAAAAAGTGTAAAGCATACGTCATAAATGACATTTTTAATTTTTAAATTGTGGGTCGTATACACCCAAAGCCTCAATGGAAAATCTTCAATAATTGCCATGATACGGTACGTGTTATTTTGTATCGTAATTAGACACTAATTAATTGAACCACTAGCATCTATCTTCTTAAAACGTCATTACGTGATATTTGGGTGTATGACCATAACTAGATGAAACTCACCAAAGATTCTTTATAATATCTCTTAATAATCTTTTGATTATCTATTAGCTATAAGTTTAACAACGTCTTAATTCATAATATTAACTCTATACCACAGATCGATAAGCTGTAGATGTTCACATACAAATTTTATTTTTTAATAAATACATTTAAAAAACTTTTAAGTTAAACGGTTTTTTAATACCCATATTGTGGTGGTTGTGAAAAAATATGTACCTAGTCCGCCATATTGGAACGGCGTCCATCTTGAATTTTAAATTTTGACATAATCATCGTGTTTTACTAGTGTAGCCCTTTCATTTGTTACCCACATTGAGGGGGTTAAGGAAAAATATGTAATCCGCCATTTTGTATCGGCGGCCATCTTAGATTTATAATGTTATTGATTTTATTATATTGTATTGTCATCTAAATTAAATGTGTGTACCAAATTTCAGATCAATCTGACAAAGAGAAGGTGCTTAAATTTCAATTTCTAATTTTGACCGACAAGCAACGTTCGCCCATGAGGTGGATAAGCTATCTCGTTGAGGTTGCCAGATGAAGCTGGATGCCATCCGCTTTTGCAAATATATGGGGGAGATCTATCCCCAGCAGTTCTACGCCGCTAACGTCCTATCTGAAATAATAATGATGAATAAGCGTTTTGTTTTTTGTACTACAAAAAGTAAGGTGAAATTGTCATTTAAAAGTATCGATTGGTTCCAAAATACTTGGTGAAAAGCGTAACTCGACTGATATTGTTCCGCAAACATCATATTCGCTTGATTGACTCCGTGCGACTTCTGCAAACTTAAAATGCTAATACGGGGACGCCGATTTTACACGAAAAAAAAAATAGAAACCGATTCGAAGAAGGTCTTGAATGCTATATCAGAAAAAGAATATCCGTTTTGAGGGCTGGAAAAAGGCATTGGCAAAAGTGCGTTTTGTCGGACGGGGATGCATTTGAAAAAGATGAAATTGACTTGGAAGAACAAATGATTAAAAGATTTACATTTTAAGAACAACTTCACCTCACTTTTTTATCAATGTATTATTTTAAATCCATTCGTCTGAGTTGGTAACTTTCGTTACAAAATGTGTTATTTATAAAATAGTACTATCAGTATATACTTTTATATACGTCTTCAATATACATTTACGTAAGACACTATAATCAAATTTTTCTCGTTACTTCAGGTGATCATAATATAAATGAATGCGTAGCTATGCGGGAGTGCGTTCAACTTTCGATGATGTATTCACGGTTTCAAGCGAAACCGAAAACAAAATTTCATCACGTACACATGTTCGCATGCCGCGAGTTGAATCTTCAATCAAATTATTACCCTCACACGACAATGCTAAGTTATGTAGAGGCGCGTACTTGGTAAGCCATGGGAAATGATCCACAGATAACATTACTGTTAAATGAATGGCTAGTTATTTAACAGTTTTATCTGTTACGTGTTATACTTTTGTAATTAGTTTCAAATGTTACATCAGTCTCCTCTCAAAGACAGTTCTGTCCGTATTCAAGCTCAATATAAGTCTGTAAATGATCTTAACACTTTCGTTGCCAGCGCCGGAATTAGCCGACATCCACTGAACACATCGAGTCTACCAGCGCCGCATTCTGGTTATATTGCATTGTTATTGAATTGACTCCTCTAAGGGTACAATCATGTTATTGGATGCGCCTTTACACAAAAACAATTCTTCGAAAGTATAGTATGTATTTGGAAACAAACAAAATTTAAAAAATAGCATTAATAATCTACTAAGTTTGAGTGAAAAACATTTCACTTTCATGTATAAATGAGTAGGAATAAATAGAAGCAGAAGGTGCATTGTTTGCAGTGCAAACGGCAAAAAATGGGAATCTAAATTTGAACGTAAAATTGTAATGTGGGCAGATGTGTTGTTTTTTTATAATTTAGCACAGGTTATTGGTGGCGCCGAATCGAAACTGACAATGGAGTGTAGTCAGGTACTAGTCTGTTTTACTTAACGCCCCTAGAGATATCAAAAAATGATATTTAAACGACAGAGTGTCTACATTGCCGATAGCCTACTAAATCTCTATTAGTTGATTAGTTACACGAGAATTTAAATTTGAGGAACTATATTTTTTTCGGTTCTTCGTTTATTTAAAATCTATTTTTACATTTCTGTGATTAATAAATAAACATTTTTATTGTATAGTAGGTGTATAAAGCATTAAAAATGTCAGAAACGTAACCATGTAAAAACGGAAGAATGTTTATTATTGCCGTTTAATAAATTATAATTTGCTCCCAGGGTTCTACCATTCTTCTCTCAAAGTTAGTTCAGACAAGCTCAGTATGAGTTTGTAGATTAAATATGCCGGTCTTGTATTCCTTTCTTTATATATTTTAGAAACACAGAAACAACACAAGAACTAGAACTAAGCTTAGGTAATTTGCTTATATGAATGATTACGTACCGCGAAGTGAGACTGTCGACAGTCGAGTAAGCGGAGCCGCATCCGGACTTCCTTAGGCTTATGTTTTGCAATCAGCACGCCCTAGGCGAATGCAAAACTGGAACTAGTGAATGTTACTCTATTGCGTAGTCTTCATAGATTTTTATGAATATTCTTTTTACATTTGAAATTAGAACAGTATATAATATTTAAAATTAGGTATCTAGTGTAAATAAGACACTGACGGAACACCGAGTTTCCACTTGCCTTACTGGTATATGTACAAAGCGAATATTTGAAAATTACAGTCATATAGCAAGAAAAAAATGGTGCTTACTTGAAAAAAATATTAATCACAAAGGAGATGAATAGCGATCACGAGGCTACAGCCCCATGTCCTGGTCAGATCAGGTCGATACCACATTAGCCGAAGAAATATACACCGCTGAAGATGGGCACAAACAGCGTCACATAGTCCGACACTATGATAGGACGTAAAGAGGATAAAGAAATCTAACCGCTGTTTCTCTGTTATAAGAATTTCTTTACTTGACAAATATTATACATACCGTTCCAAAATAAATGATATTCAAATATTTAAACAGTTATCATTTTCTTTAGTATTTCGTATTTGTGATGTATGGTAACTTAAGTTTCTGGATTGGAGTTCACGGTAGCACAGTGTAGGGCTTCGACACACAAGGTAGCTTAAGTACGATAAAGATAGTTAGATAAATAAACAGGAATTAAGAATAAATAAATTATTGAACAAATGATATAAAAATTGTAGAACTCTGAAAGTAAGGCGACGTATAGAAGGAAAGTGTTAAATGGAATGAAATATATTGTGAACACATTGAGAAGGACGAAAGATGAGTGAGGAAATTATTTCAAAAATTATAATGTAAACAAAGGCTCTATCGGCCCATGATAGGGGGTTGAACGAGAGGCTCCAAAAAGAGGACCATTAAAAAAACGCGGAGGGCGGATAGACGACCTTTATTTCTACAGAAAATGCTACTTTCCTTTGGTATTTTTGGAAATCTAGGCTAGTATCATAGATCTAGGAGTGATACAGCGATCTATATAAGTAATTTAATAGAATTTGATCTAAATAACCACATGCCATAAGACTAGACAGTTTAAACGTCTATTTAAACTCGACCTTCTTTATAATAAAAATAAACTATAAAAATATTTGTTCTCTATAATGTACTCAATTAATGAATATTGAGAAAAAGATAAACTATCTTAAAACCTAGGTGAGAGATCAAAGTAATTTAACGTCTTACTCTTTACAGCTTTGGTGTAACAAATAAACTGCAAACATAATCACGTAACGGAGCCAGCTGTCTATCCTACAAAACAATGGCGAAGCGGTCGTTAGTGCTCAGAAAGTGTTTCCAAATGTTATCGCTCTCTTGTTATAAAGATATTAGCAGCTGTCAAAACGTGACGTGGGATTATTTTGATTTTGATTAATTATCTACACCACCGATTCCCAACCTCTGTTACGTGTAACTTTGGAAGTATTTATTGTAAATATCAGGGGTGGCCAAACTGCGGCTCGCGAGCCGCATGCGGCTCATTGAACTATTATTTTTTGCTCCGATCGATTGTTGAATTATTGTAATATTTAAATTTATATAACTTATGACAGCTATTCTTAAATCGAAATAAATAACTGGTGTAAATAATAATCATTATTATTCCACCAGTAACTAATTAATTGGCATCTTAAGTATTATTACGATTGCGGTCATATACGTGTGCCATTATATCTAACTTCAATATACAAATTTTGTACTTTGGTTGAAATAATTTCAATAAATACATATGTAAATAGCATACATTATTTCATACATACATATGATAAATACAATAATAAATAAATACATCAAGATTTTATTCCGGAATTGGAACTCGTGACTTACGATCGCAAATCTCACTCCACTACCGATGAGCTACCACTGCTTATATTTCAACTCTTAAGGTCTCTCTCTCTTGTATCAATCTAATAAATAATAATAATAGAGAACATATCAGGTAAATCAAGATCATGACCACGCTCTCCGCTAGATGTTACCAACGTGTCTAAAGTTATTTTGACCATTGATCGTCTCGGAAATTGAATTCTTTTTTGTTTTTTTTTTTCTTAAGTTAACCGCACCTTTAATTATATAGTGTTTAAATGTAATTCGTCATCCAAATAACCTTTAACCGTAGAAGTATGTAACCTTTACTTCTGTCGGATTAGTCATATCCGATGTATATAAGAAGTGAAATGATCGTCAAAACTTGATGTATGGTCCAAAACATATATAAATGTATAAAGAAAATTGCTATATAATGTATATATAGATGTGTATATATAATTGATATATATTATATATTGATAAATATGCTATCTTGACATCCGATTACTTTCTACTATAAAACTTATTACTATAAAAAAATATTTACTTGACAAACAGATGAAACAGCTCTTATTTAATCTCGCTTCAAAATAACTCCCTAATGTATAAAGCCTTACTGGATTGCTTTTAAAATTAAATAATATAGAACAATGTAATTACCTATTTAAATAACTAAGATAATAAACTAACACTTTAGAGTGTGTCTATTTGTGAATGCCTATGTATAAATTATCTATAAGTAATTATTTATTTATTACATTTTTACTCGTAAATAAATCAACAGACTTCACAATATATGCATCGAGATATATATATGCTGTATTAATTACATTGCAGAACTAATAGGACAAAACAACACAATATTTCAAATTGAATGTTTTCCGTGTAGTCGCGGACGCTCGTCAAAATGGTCTTGACGAAAGAACAGCCCTGTGCAGTGTTGTTTAACGCTCGGCAAAATATGTTGAGTCAGCGCCTTTTGATCAACACAGTGTCGCTAATTGTAAAAGATATCTATCAGTTTAATGTATCACTCTGTTACATGTACCTACTATTGTTATAAGACTCATAATTATTGTGTTAAAAGATAAAAGATAAAACATGTTTATTCAACAAATGACGATTCAACTATTAACAGAACTGTTCTTGATCGTCAACATATTTATTTTTAATCTGTTTTGTTTTGATTGTTAATCAAATAATTATGTAGTGTCATCCAACAAAGTTTTTGTTCATTCCAGACATATGTCTTGCACTTCTGGTAGTGGGCCATTTTTACAAATTATTTTTTTTATAATAAACAAAATGGTACGTTGATCATTTCTTTTACTAACGCAAAAAATAATTTTTTTTGATTCATAGCTCATCATATTGTTTAAATTTTCAATGCAATATATCAAAATGGGTTATTTGACCCGTAATGGTGTATTTAGAGTTAACAGAGTTCCAATAGGACTGTATAGAATCCTAAATCTAGAGTCTCCTTCCTCCCTTACCAGGTCGAATAATTACCAAGTTATAGCAATTTATCATAACGGCACATACGAGGCCGTCACTAGACGGTAGCTCTAATGGTGTGGGTCCGTTTTTATAAACATTTTACAATTCCTTTTCCACCTGACCTCACCTTAACGCATAATAAAACAAGTCACGTTTGAGTTGTTTCATTGTGAGCGATTGCATAAGAATGCTAGTAATTACAGATCGCGCCCGGCTGAGCGGATTGAGGCCAATTGAGATGCGATAATGTGAACCGGTTGTTGTTGCGGTTCGCAGGTGACAGGGTGCTTTCACCTGTCGTCTGCGATGCTCCGTTGGTCATGCGCCTGAACAAATGTATGAGAATATGGTACTGATAAAATACAGGATGATTTGGTCCCATAACCAATCATCCTGTATAAAGAAACTACTCTGAAATATTGCATTAATATACAGACAAATATTTTCTAGCAGTAAAAATTCCACACGAAAATACAGTATATAATAATCACTTTAAATATGTAATTCGAATTTAAAAAACGCTTTCTCTTACTATGTTTTCATCATTATTTTACTACTTTATTTTATTAATTTCTCACTAATTAATCTGATCAAAAAAGTAAATACAAAATTGCAAAACTGCACACGCAATTAGAAAATAGGCACTCTTATAAATAATAATTACTAGAACATATGTGATTTTTTTTTAACGTAAATACATTAATACTTTGTGAAAAAATGTGGTTACATTACTTAATAGCAAATGAGCTTTACATTCCCTTTAAAGCTTTCACATCTATAACCAAATATTCTATTTAAAAAGAGAATATGGTAAAAAAGGTAATCGTTTTTTACTCTTTCTCTTATTTCGAGCAAACACAAGTTAACAAATATTAACTTGTAATAACAAGTTAATATTTGTTGTCAAACAAGGAATAAAAACGGTTTATTGATACAAAATATTGTTTGTATATACTCCTATTCTTAAAACACTGCCATAAAGTCTAAAGGGTAATAATGATCTGAATAGATTACCATATGAAATGATCCATTTATTAGAAAACGAATTGGTAACATAACCACTTGGCTATACCACACATATTCAGCATTGAACCAGCTTCGTAAATTATGACCTGTCACATGTTCCTGAAGGTCACAACATTCTGTTCCAAAGCCAATTGAAAATAGTCATGTGGACCTACCCAGAGATTTACAATAAAACCGGTTGAAAGCGGCGATGAAGCTTGAGTAAATCATCGTGATGTTATAGAATGTCCACTGGTGGGCATATACCTCCTCTCATTTACGTATAGTATATAGTACCTATGAATAAATATATAATAATAGAATAAATATATAATAATAGAATAAATATGTAATAATAGAATAAATATATAATAATATAATTAATAATAATAGTACCTATGAAAGCGGCCTGAATCCAGGTTCCTACGACGACATTAAAAAGGTCCTCGTAGAAACTTAACATACGCTTATCCTAGAATCAGTCAAATGTTGCTTGAGTAAATATTTTGAATATATACATACACTTCACATTGGCAAATTTAAATCGGCTTGGCAAAATTACACTTACATGTCAGTGATTAGGACCTCTAAATTATTAGGGTCCTCTGTCCATTTTAAGGGTCAACGTGCTACACTGCGTTTTTTGATATAAATTTTATGGGCGCTATAAATTGAAAATATTTGAACGTAAATAAAAATAACCGTTTAATCGTTTGAAATATAATTAGCTCATAAGATGTAACGGCGATGTGTTACGTAACAATCCGATATATCATTTTCTTCCTTTATCTGAGGGTCTTTTATTCGGATCCACTTTCATCTTTACGTAACGCATTTCATTCTATTGCGTCAGCGGAGATGTGGACAAAGTGTTAATTAATTTTATTTACATGTCACAGCGCGTCAGAGCGTGAGCAGTTATAGCCCAGCGGTAGAAGACTGAGGCTTACGATTGTAAGACGCAGATTCGATTCCCGGAATACCACCTTATTTAATTCACACACACATTCGGTGAATTTATTTGTACAGGATTGCCATTGCTCACAAAAATTTCTAGAGGATGAGCAGCAGAGTTCTCTGCGTACCATGATAACACACTGCGATCGCCAACCGAACGCCTGTAAATCGTGGCGATTATCGCATATCTCTCCATAGATATCATTGAGGGTGGCCTGTGTCCTGCAGTAGGCATTTATGAATAATATAATTTCGGATTATGTGCTTAATACTATTTAATGTGATAAACTAATAATGGTGTAGGGCAGGGCTTCTTAAAGTTTTCTCATTCACGACCCCATTTATGATCGCGAGTTTTTTGACGACCCCATACAAATATAAAAGAAATATAAACCAACATTTTTTGATAATTTATTTATTAGTTAACAATGTACATATACATATGAAAATTTATAGTATTGGAATTCGTTTTGAAACATACAAAAATCCAAAATTAGAATTTGCACAAAAAATATAAATTGTATTTATATTAGTTTAAAACTTTCAACAAATGCGCTTGTCTAGACGCTGCAAGTACACTGTATTCCGCCAACTCTAGTGATGTTATAAAATGGTATATATAAATATTATATTAAAATCTCTCGACCCCTAAATTTTGCTGCTCGACCCCAGAATTTTCCTGCGCGACCCCAGAATTTTCCTGCGCGACCCCATTTGGGGTCGCGAACCATAGTTTAAGAAGCCCTGGTGTAGGGTACTTACGTATTAACACCTCCGCGGCAAAATTCTATTAACAAGCCGATAAAACAAAAAGGTAGGTGTAGGTTTTTGTTTTTATTTTATGAATAGTGGTTCATTTTATATTTAATCATCAGTAATTTACGTTACAGTGATGTGTTACGGTGGAATCATTTTAGTTAAATTTTTGCCGCGGTGGCGTTAATACGTAATTATCTGGTGTAGTTTACTCTTATTATGTATGACGTATTATTATTTATATTGATTAATAGCAGTTAAAAAAGCATTGGACATGAAATTATTAAGAAAAAGACAAATTATTTAATATTATGTCACATAGTGTAAACAATGGTCGTTGGAGCGAAAAGGTTCTGCAGTGGCGAACGTGAGCCAGAAGACGCGGCGTGGGTACATCCCCTACTAGATGGACCGACGACATAGGGTCGCGGGAAATCCCTGTATGCGGACAGCGAAGTTCAGTCAACGCTGCGATCTTTCGAGAAGGCTAACGCTTTGTAGCAGATATAATAAAAATACCTCAAGCATATTCAAACCAAACAAGGATTTTTTAAATTTTATTGTTAAATTAGAATGTTAGAAATCTTAATGTGAATTATATTTAAAAAAGAAAACATATTTCGAGCGACTTATATGGTTTATGTTATCGAACTGTCCGCAGCGATTTTATGATGCAGACTGTTCGGCCACAAATTATATATTGTTTGTACGTAATTGTTAAATTCCAGTTATCGTACACCAATCATACCTTGTTATGAGCACGTTAACACAATTGTTTCGTCAATACGTAATGTAGCTTAATTGGAGTTTCGATTCAGAATTATTATATAAGAACAGAATTCATATAAACATTTGCACCAAACTTGCACTCGGTTTCTTTTGTTTTTTTTTTTCAAATATAGAATCTATATTTTTAAGAAGTACATTAGTTTGTATTTTTTCCGGTTCTAGAGGCAAAACGTAAGCCTGTAGCAATTCTCTCAGAAACCTCGAGTCAGGCCCTTACATTAATACTGTGTTACCGGATCGAGAGATTTTAAATCAAAGTGTAAGCTTATTGAACCAGAACAATCTGTTATTTTTAATCTGTTCATGACGAGTCACTCGCATTGCGACTTTTTCAAACATGCAGTACGAACGCGACGAGTCTGTACGATTTTTTATATTGATTTTGAAAATGAAAATTTTACTTTTTTTAATTACAAATATTTTGTTCAACATTTTATACTGATAACATAGAATATTAATAAGTATTACTTTATGGGCGGATCGCCAAACAATTTTAAAATTTAATTTCATCTCTTGATTAAAAAGGTTGCTTACCCATGCTCTACACAGCACATAGTAGACATCGATAATGACGTCACGATTTATGTCTGTATCTAATAATAAATATAAAACTTTCGGCCTTACGGTATGAATGGAATAACGTGTATTGGATACTGCAAAAAAGACTTGAGTTTTTATTGGAAAGTTTTATTGAAGGTAACATTATGCATAACAGACACGCAACGCACTATTGATCCCCGGTTTTAGCGAATAACTACTAGTTTTATTATTTTTTATTACATTTATTCGTTAAAACATAGTAGTTTAGTAATTAAGATACTGTTGGTGGCTAGAGTTAAAGATACTTAATACTTATGCACACACACGCACACACACTAGGCATTAAATATTTTTTATCCATGTTTTTAGGCGCCTCTCGTAATCCCATTTCATGTTTTTAGGCTAGGGATTTAGATTGCTAATAATTATTTCATCTTTTTCTTTCTCTTTCTCTCAACCATCACAGTTTCATCCTTTCTTCCTTCTCTCACCCTTCACATTATCTATCACTCTCGCAGCATTTTTTTACATTCCATTTACGCTTCGACTACACCATCTTTCCCATCACTTCTTGCAATTTTGAATTTTCGATGAAGTTTTTTATTTTTATTTACATTAACTAGTATTAAAAAGTTTTTTTCAATTCGTTCCCCCGCCTTGTATAAGGCTGTTGGGGGCCGTTGTGTGTAATGTTAGGAATTCGGATAAAATGAGTTTTCAAAATATCACTATTCTACATTCTCTTTCGTCCTTTACATTATCTTTTATTCATTCCTTTTACGCTTCACATAATTTGACATTCTTCGCTCGCACCTCCTTCCTTTCTTCATCTTAGGCCTCTCCCCTACAGATTTCCAGGATCGGATGGAAGCGGCCTATATTCTACTTCCGGCGACCTGTACAAAGTCGTCTTTCCATCTTCTGCAATGCTCTCATGTTAATTTAACTCATGTATCCATTCTTTTTTGTAAATATTCGGGACATCGTTATTAGACAAGAGAACGTCCTCGGACTTTTTTACTGTTTTCTCGGATTGACTGAAATATTTATGTATATATTAATAAAGGAATGAACATTCGTTTCCGGTGTTCAGCAGCGGCTGCGATCTCGCAAGGCTCGCACCGCCGACGTTAATTATACAACGAGGCGGCCATATTGTGTGTCAGCCGAGATGATAACCAGTGCGTGACTGACGGGACGCGGCTTCGACCACTGCCAACCGAACTGTTACGCGTTTTTTTTTTATAAATGGAACGCGGATAGGGTTGCACGTTCACGTTACACTTTTTTTTACATGCCCGTTACAGGCAAATGTTACATAAAATGCTACTAAAATATTTTATTTATTTAGCCTTAAATCCACGAGCCGTTACGCATGGTAGGCCTTGCTGAATGCAGGTAGTGTTAGAGCGATCATTCTAGCGATCTTTGGGGGGTGGCCTCTGCCTTACAATAGGCGACATGATGATGATGAATCCCACAAGTGGACCACGCCGAGGTTCGGCCTTGTCGGGCGCACTTGTGTCCGAAGTCTAAGCAGGTAATATCCAAGTGTAGCAGCCCAAGCCGAGTTTCCCCTCCTGGGAGCTCTTAAGCCTTGTCACTCCATGGTGCGTTCACCAAAGCAATTTAAGAGTTCAGAGCCCTATCAATCCATTAAAATAGTAGCATGTTGCGGCTAGATGCGAGAGTCTTCGGTGAAGCACCCACTGCACCCTGCCACCTGAAACCCGGGAAATGTTAAATTGCCCTTAGGGTCGCAATGACAGTTCAGTTTTAAAAAAATGGAATTGTAATTAGCCTTCGTTTACTTATATAATATTATGACAATTATAAGCTATTAAACCTGTGAAGTCACAAAAGATCCCCCAAGCATGTGTCTTTATTTACAATTATAACAACGCATCGTTGCAGCAATATTCTTACAAGGCATTTTTCACAGAATTTTAAAATTTATTAAATCGTCTACTTACTATCGCTACGGAAATACGGAGATAGTTTCAATGAGTTAGAGTGTAATAAAAAAGATTTATACGCATAAGCATGGACTCTGCTAAGAAATAAAAGTATTTGCCATTTTTTATGGTTAGTCATAACAATTTATTTTATTAATTCTCTGACAAAAGTGTTAAAAATATACGAATATTTCAAGTATAAATTAAATATTAATTTATAAAAAGTCATAATAAAATAATTTTAAGCATAAAATGGACTGCTCCGTAACAAATTGTATTTTATGTTTCTTTATTTATACACATATACGTGAATATGTATTGAAATTCTTAATTCGAATACCCTGTAATGATACTACAAAAATATTATGTAAATTAACAAAGTTAAAAATTTTATACTTAAAATATGCTATTTGCTATTTAGCTATATAGCTAATAAGCTATATAGCTTGTTGATTATCAGTCAACATGTGTAGACCCATTTTCGAGTCACTCAGTAGTTTATGTTTGTCCGCAGCTAATCAGTGCCGGATCATTGCGGCGGCTCATTGAAATGCCCGCCGCGTCCCCGGCCGCCGTTCGGTCTGGACATGCGCAATCATTTAGCCGTTGAGTTTAGCAAGATCCGTATTTAGCCATAGCATTGTTTGCCCGGTTTAATTGACCACCGCGTGTGGTCACCATAGTTGTGGTATCAACAATGCAAAATGGTGCATACATTGAGATCATCAAATGGACTAAAGTTTAATTATAAATCAGAAGAACCAATGTCAATGGAATTGCTTGTCTGCAGTGCAGTAGGCGGGGTACATCGATCGTGCCACAGTTGGAGCCAAAAGAGTTCTCGAGTGGTGACAACATGCCGGTAGAAGCGGCGGATATGTCCCGACTAAGATGTAGTGACTACATAATTAAGGTTGCATAAAGCCACAGGATGCAGGCAGTATAAGACCGGCCATCTTTGAGGTATTCCTATGCCTTACATTGGGTTTCCAACGGCTGAAAGGAAGATGAAGAAGAGTTACAATGTTGTTGATTAAAACTGATATTGTACAAATAGAATGTAAAAATGATATTTAATTTTAACCCGACAGGCGTTGTTTCTTAAATAACTTCGAAACCTTAATAAATAAAAACTTAGCGTTTACTGTAATGATTTTTGATAAACAACATTGTTACTTTTATTTTCTAATACGTAAATAAACAACAGGAGACATATAAATGTCTGTGTAAAAAACATGTTTTTAAATTTATTGCCACGTACACTTTACCGCTGCTCTTACGAATGCGATATCGACATTACAGATGTAATGTAAATTGTTTTTAACTTTAAACGTTAATTAAGTCTTTCTCAAGTATTAGCGGTCAGGGGATATAAGGATTAATTTGTAATATAGATAAAAAAATGTTATTGTCATATTTTAACTTTTAATGTACTGCGGTATTTATTATAGAAAACGTAAAAACAAGTAAATATAAATCAGTGATAGACGTTAGTTTTCATCAACCAAGCACGTTGATAAAAATATGTTTATTCAACACAGGAAGTTTATTTTTTAATCTATTTTATTTTTGACTCTACTCTGCTTTGAAAGATGTTATAGTTGTGTAAAGGAAGCAGGAAGAAACTCCGCAACAACATATAAAGTTTAACAAAGTTTTATCTATATACACTTTATCCGACATAGCCTGAATAAAAACAAAATAATCAGGCGACAACACTGCCAAAGTTTCTTATCATTTAAATATTCGCTTATTGAATAATTAACCTTTTCCTTCAATTTTGTTGTTGGTTCTTAAACCTGTTTTTAATGGATCCTTCTATCTGATTTTCTCTTGACAAGCGTTTATATGTAGTTTAAATTTATATTACATACCCACCGATGCATTCACATTAAATATCTTTCCAGCACTCGTGACAGGATAATGTATACGTGTTTCGAATATGTTTACATTTAACAGAGTTGACTTGGGAAACACCTAATGTGTATTATAACATAAGGTAGTAGTTTTATTATTGAAATCCTTTGGGTTTTCTGGAAAGGACTTCTCTAAGTCCTCCTCTCGTCCTGTCAAATTCAAAAAAAATCTGGCGCTTAACGAGCCACGCAAGAGAGTATACCCCCGAATTTCTCTACAAAATCGAATTAGGTCGAAAGTAACGAGCATAGTCCTATGGTAGTGGTTTATATTGCATACATGAACAGGAACACAGATCGGCGAGCACAGTGAAAGGCTTCCACTCACAAGGTGGACAGGCGCTCTTTATAAGGTCATAGGGATATGCGAGGTGGGATCCGGATCTCTCCTTGGCTTGTCTGTGGCCCAATTCGCATATAAACAACATTAACACTACTACAACTCTACTCAGGTAGAGCGGTGTATTATGTGCAAACGACTTTGTGCAACTGGAATGCATCTGTCAAGCTTTTGTTTCATTTTTAAGTTCACGGATTCTTTCGTTCCGGGAATTTAGTTCCGACGTAGCTGTAAAAGTCCCCGGGCTAACAGCATCAACATCAAACGAGAATACGTAACAAGAGGAATACGCTTGTTGCAGACATCTATGAAGGAGGCCTCTGTTCAGGGGTGAACGACCTGCGGGTGAAGAAATGATAGTTGTTTGTAATTTATATTCATAAGACGTTGCCCATATTACATATTATTATTTTTCAAATTCTAATTCTTATGGAAATAAATGGAAATTTTCTTAAGCGAACACAGAATATTTTCGTTTAATAACAATATACTATTTGTTTTGTGATGCCAAATACGCAGTATGTGAGAAGAATTTTCGTCAAGGCTAACTGCGTCGTGCTGTTGCGCCGGCGCCGGCGCAGGATCGCGTCTCCGACAGTTATTAATATTGCCTCCTGTAGACGCATTAAAATAGCTTTGCTAACTTCGTACACAAAACAAACTCTGTAACGCAACCGTTGATTTTACATTGGCACGTCAGGAATTTGAAGAGGGCTTCGGACATGGAACGGAATGAATGTGTGTTTCTCTGGAGAGAGTTCCGTTTTACTAAATATAGATTAAGTGCATTAAAGCGAATGTCTACAGGGTGATTGCTTATTGATGTAAATCATTTGTCAGCAAAGCTTTAAATCTACATCACCTATTTCCAATCAACCTGTAGATGAGTATTTTTCAAACTTTTATATGCCATACCCCACCTTAGCTTCTTTAGAATTCTTGAACCTTCTATATATTTTTTATATAAAAGCGAAAGGGTTCACAAACTAAACAATCAAGTTGCCCTCTTGTTGGGAAACACTGTTTTAGATTAAAAATATTAAATTGTTTTGAAAAGGTCAACCGATCCTTTCTTTACACAACAGGTAGTTATTTTTCCGTTAATTCGAAAGTGTTACATATAAGTATATAAACTCAATATTTGATACACTTTTTTACTGCTTGTAAAAATGAAAAATAGTTGAAGGCTATTACAATTTTAATAAGCATAAGATTGATTGCCTTACAAACAATATTGCCAGGATTAAAGATTGCAGATACTGGCTGCATTCTTAATTCAAAATAGATTAAAAAAATTGTATTTTTGTTTATAAAGTTATGAGACGGGCAAAACTTTAACCTCTTGGTAAGCGATACGCCCTACCCAACAACGTCTTGTTACTCACGCTTTTTTTTTTTTAAAAAAGATGAACTTGGTGCTGGCCTTCTTTGTAAGTATTTCGTGAGCAAAAATACCAGGATAACAAAAATAAAGATATTTTTGTTATCCTAGTATTTAACTACAACCATGTTATACATATTTGGGTTGCTTAGTTTTAGTTGTAGATTTGATTCCACTGTTAGGGCCTCAATTTGTATGTTAATATAACATCACAACTGCTATTAAAGTTTGTAGGAATGCCATAAAGTAACCGTCATATATTAGGACAAAAATCGATGTTTCATATCTACTTATTATGCGTAATGTTGGAATAGAAACCATTACGAATATCATATCATTGGATGTCTTATAATTTTTTTTGTATTAAGCTAGCAATACAAAAAAATGTTTTTTGTTTTAAAGATTTTTAAGGAGGAACGTACCGTAATCGCCACGCTTGGCACAGGCGGGTCGACGATCGCAAGATAGGTTTCCAAAGAATACGCAGAGATACTGCCCATCCTTTGGAAACTTATTTGTGAGTAGTGGCAATCCTACTATGTTGATATTTATTTCTTAATAGAAATAAATCAAGTTAAGCTTCATATATCCTCGGGTAATCTGAAATAGGAGTGCTAAATTCTCCGATACCTCCAGGTGTATTTACATCCAGTCACTTGTGAATATCCGTTGTGAATTCCGATGGGCAAACAAAAATTGTCTATGACAAAAAAAGTCTAAATGTGGATACATTACTATGGTTGTCTGAAAGAGATTGCCTCGTGTAATAAGACCGATGTACTTTTTTGTTTATAATTATGAAACTCTTTATATATTTTCAAACGTGTACAATAAAGATTATTAAGTAAATAAAATAAATACATTATTGGAACAAAACGAAAAGTAAAACGTTTTGCCAAAATCAATATTTAAGAAAATTATTATCGTTGTCATCTAGTGCGTTATCCAGCTGCATGTGGACTTCATCAGCTTAACTGCTTTCTTACATATATGGATGTTTTGAACTCAATAGATGTTCCTACCGGTGCAAAGGTAATATTGCAGTCACCTTAACTCTTATTACCAGGAATTAAGTACGATAATGCAGTGAAATATTACCGAAGGAAGTGCTTTCTGGGTGCAGCGGATGTACTGCGCTTTCCTGCGCTTTATGCGTTTGATGAGCATTGCTCTTTTTACGTCAATTGCACTTTATTTATGTTCGAGGTTTCCTACATTGCAAAAAAATGGCAGGTCAAGTTGGTAATATTGTTTATATTAGACGGGAGATGGTTTTAATCGAGTGCGTTCAAAAAATAAATGCACGATTAATTAAAAAATTGCATTAGTAGTTTTAAAAGGTTTATGTAAGCTATGCCAACATAAGATAGTATCAGTGATTACGACTTACTTATAAAATTACAAAATTTTATGCTAATTACAAACATAAAAATATTACTAGTAGACTTAATTTTTTGTTTTTATTTATTATTGTGTTATATTTATAATACGTATTATACCTTATTTATTATAAATATATATGCTATATACATATATGTGATTGTTTGTATATATGTAGTTTTTGTACATGTTAACTAGCCATTTATACTTCTATTGTTTCCATGCTATGGTTGTCTATAAGAGATTACCTTGTGTGATAAGACCGCCCATTGTACTTTTTTGTTTGTTAATATGAAACTATTGAAATGTGTCCTAGCGTGTACAATAAATAATATTAAATAAATAAATAACCTAACAATTTCTTGCGAGATACGAACACTGTCATGTTTTGTACAAATGCTAATAACTTTTAATTAATATTGATGTATAAAAATCGAGGTATCCGTTAAACTTTGTTTGGCAATTGGAATAGATAAGAACAGATTTCTTTTGGTTAAATATGTATATAATATAAATACCCGAAGTCTTTTATATACCGGGAAGGCATAAGTCTGGCAACGGACGTTTTATGGCTAAAATGATAATCAAGGTGATGAAAAATGACAAACTGGATGCTCAAATTTATATTTCTTAGAAAACAATTAGAACGTCTAGAATAAAATATCCACACGAAAAAAAAACAAACAGGGATGTAAAAACGGGATAAGTATTTTTATTTACAATTTCAGTTAAAAATAAATATATTCAACACGAAAATATCTTCATTCAAGTAAGCATATAAATGCGCTGTTAAATCGTCTATTATTTTAACATTATAAATAGTACCCTACTACAGACTTGGAACGCTGATTTGTTGAGAAGGGTCGGTAAGAAACTCAACAGTTGCTCTTTTTAATAAAATTTGACAAGTGCTCATGTGTACAGTATAACATCAATTATTTAAATAAGTCAACAGACCAAGTTCCACACATTTAGATCAACTAAAAACTCTTTAATGTTAAAAGGTTTAATCAATAAGATACTTTTAATTTTAGATTTAAAATTACGAAAAAGCAGATGCCTAAGATGTCTCGTGGAGCTTTATTATTTATGCGTATACCCAGACGCATGGATGATTTCGTAACTTTTTGATCACCAATATATTGGTAAAATAAATTCAAACTGTGTTTTGTTTCAGGCGCAAAGAATGGAGTGTGGCGCCACGGAATTCAGTAGAAAACCACGTGGCGATCAGGTGAGTTGTTTAAAATTAAATTAAATGTAACAGAGCATCAAATGCTTAGACCGCTTTTTTACCAATTTTATCACAATAATGTTGGAGAGCTACTTCGATAACGGTTTTAATAAAAGAGTTGCACATAATTCGTGCTGCAGCTTCGTGCCCTGCGCTACATGCTGTTGTAAACTTGGTTCATTGGATCTAATTTCTCGAAGACCATTTTCTTTTAAATTCATAAGAATTCGGGGATTGTCATTGTAAACCCTCCCATTGAAGTCGATAAAAATTCCATCTTAGTTAAATCAATATCCCCAAAGCGACTGATTAGTTTTTGCCGGAAAACTTCCCTAGCAAATTCATTGAATCTCTGGCTGAGTATACGTACAGTTGCATCATCGTGTATAGTTAAAAGAAACCGTTATCATGCGTCGATAATTCTCACAATTGACATTTGTCGCTCGACGTAGAACATTTTGCAAAAATGCTCCAATAAAGCACCCCAAACAGTAATAAAAAGTACATTTGTAAATATAGATCTTTAAAACAATTCGCGTAGCAATTAACACGTGCCAAGCCTTTTGATCGCGGCATTTGTAACGGTTTAATAAAGGTGCGTAAATGTTACCAACCGTGGTCAGCACGCAATTTGCTCTGTGACCTTTTAGCTAATGAATTTTAAAAGGTGCACACAACCAGTTTTTGCTGCGACTCGCAACGTCCATCGTCTCGCCGTCTGATGTACAAACGCATGCCTGACAAGTCAGTCACGCGATCACGCACCCTCTGGCATTCGGCAGCTACCTGCCACTAACTTACCCGCCATTTTGACAGCTGTCAAATTATGACGCTAGTTACACAACCAACAACCGCAACCTGTTTGATAAAAATGCCGATTGGCAGTTCTTTTACCGGTAATTACACTATGCGCTCGCGCCTTTTTATGTGTCAGTTGTATCGAACCTACTTCTTTGTGCTTCAGTCAACTTTAATGATCCCTTTACGCTTTTGTATTTAATAATTCATATTTATTTTAATTAATAGAACAATACTTCTTTCTAAACTGCAGATGGAATTCTTAAAAATACTATCAATCTGTTTTCGCTTACAATAATTATGTAAATAGTTAATTTCACACCCATTAAGTGTCTATGTAAACGCATCTTTATATTTATTTACAATTGTTGAAGCCAAATCCCGATGCTCAATCATTTGTCCTTTTCTTTTTATCTTCTTTTCAGTCACCCAATGCAAAGGCCTGCCCCAAAGATCTGTCCTATGCTGCTTGCATTCAGCGACTTCCACCGATCTTAACTATGCCGTCTGTTAACCTAGTGGGAGCTTACTAAAACCGCGTCTCTCCTTTTAAAATCATATCTTCGATCTTTGTCATAAGTATATTTTTCTGAATACTTGTATTATCATGGTCAACAATGAAACATTAACAAAGTTGTGTTCATTTTTATTATATTCATTACTATTGTTAGATAAATAGAAATGTAATTTAAATACATAATTATTCAATATCAATGAATGCTTTATGTAACGGTTTCGCCGGCGGCCGTCTGCTGTCTCATACAGATGGCTCATAGCTCGGGGACCACTGTTAACGATTGAGACGGCATCTATCAGTCGATTTCTAATTATTCTATTTTAGACATTTAAGCACGTAATGATCGCATTTCGATTGCGTGAAAGTTTGAAATTAAATAATCGAACATTTCATTATGTTCCGATGTATGTTTGTTGAATGTTTTCACAAGGTAAAATTTAAATAATATTAATTCGTCCTTATTGAAGTTGAAGTTGTAGTGGAAAGGCTATATAGCGATGGAAGCCCTTGAAGTTCTGGAGTGAAGATCACGGATCGGCAAAGACATACAACCTTTTTAAATTCTTCGGAAGATGCTTGATTAAGGCAAATTTCAACCTGTCTTATTAGAAATCTATGGTGAAGGTCTAAGTTCAGCAGTAGATATCTCGTGGTTGAAATGATTGTGTACTCAAGTTTCTTCTTCGTAGGCATGTACTTTTGGTAGAGTCACCGTTGGTCCGCCATTTTTACAATCACCATCCATAGTAATGTAGAGAAATGGCCGGTGACTGTACCTTTCAATTGATTAAATCGCAATATATCTCTGGATTTTAAGTTCTTCACTCTGTCGAGTTAACTCATAGAGTCATAAAAATTTTTCATAATATGATCAATTTATGATATTTCAAAATTCGATTGGGAACGATTGCCAATTGGTGTTCGTTTATTTTGAACTTCAAAATTCCTAGGCCTAGATGCGTTTCGGTACTCCCTTTTACCATTAAAGTTTCTGCACAGTGAAAGTCAAGCTTACAATTTACAAATAAATATTTTTTTTAACTAGTAATATTGATCCTAATATCTACGACAGTAAACTTTGTTAATTTTTCAACAAGTTTATTTAGAAATAAATGTATTTTTTTGTATTATATTATGTCCTATCATATCGTACCGAATTCTATTAGCTTTTAAATTATAACGGTTTGGAAATAAACGACCTCGGGATCGCAGTTTTCTAGGATACAGATTCCTTTGTTTAAATACGTTTTATACGTTTGTCAGCAATACTAATATTGTAACAAATATGAGATACAAATAAGCAGGGGGAAGGCAATATAGTACGCAGAACAGATAGCCGCTGAAGCCTTAAGGTTCTAGTCTGCACGACCATGAAATCGCTCGATGCAGGCCACTCCCGACCGGACGTTTAGTTAATCTGTGCAGGATGTCTTACAGCAAAAACGATGATGATACAAACAAAACATTTTCTCCAGCTAATAGCACCCATGTTTTGCGGTCTCAAATCTCGATTCTTAATTATAAATTCGCGTCGACTGCTCGATATTATCTCGAGCGCCTTCATTACTAGCTCGCTAACTAGTTTCCTTGCGTTTACGACGGCCTCCTTTCTACAAGTGTTGTATATTCACTGTTTCGTATACACTTTGCGAAGAATGTGGACCATTTTTTTATCGGTAGTTTTTTTGGATTTATTTAACATAAGGCGTGGTTTTTATGGATTTATTAAACAAGGCGCGGTTGTCCGTCCTCCTTGATAATGCAGAGTGCTGTGATGTACAATTTCTTTTCATATTTCCAATTATTGTTTATTTTCTTTTTATTCATATCCTTTAGTTTAAATTTTGTACTATTTTAGCAATTTTATTATTAGTTTTTAAGTTCAAATTTTAATTTTCAATATTAGTTACTAGGTATATCTCCGACTTTATCTGCGTGGAATTTAGCAAAAAAAAAAATATTTTGCAATTCATGTAAAATTTTTACAAACACTATGTCTCCTTTAATATTTCTAAAATAAATGTTGCCTAAGTTACTTGTAATTACATTAGCTACCTGCAAATATAAATCCGGTCAAAATAGATCAACCCATTTCAGATATTAATCGGAACAAACAGATAGACAGATGGATAAAAATTTCATATCAATGTTATTCTGGTATATGTACCGTATATATGCATATGCATAAAGTAAAAAGCGTTAAAAACAGACAATCCATTTCATTTTATCTATTTGTGTAGATGCGCTAGTTTCTACAAATGAATGGTGTGGTGATTGCCTTTAACTACTGGTACAATATTGCCTTGTTAAAGTCATCAGAATATACTGGATGCCGGTTCCAACTGGTCCTTTTGGAAATCTATGGAAACGGTAGTTGTCCAGTGATAGACATCCTATGGCTGAAATGATAATCATTATTATGATAGACACGTTAGTTTTAATTATAAATAAGTTTTAGTATGTAATTGTGCGATTAAGCGAAAAAATTATGTGTGAGTGAAACAGAAATGGCATCAAAGGGGTTAAAACTAATAAGATGAAGATGATTTCGTTTTTCTTAAACGAATCAATATAAATACGTAGATCGTATACGGATTTAGTATTCTGTTTACTAAATGTAATTTCGAAAAATTCTCTTGCGTACTGTAATCTTGTTTGAGTAAGATTTATATCGTCTATGCATTGGGGTGCATTTTAAATACACATACTTCTTTAAAATTACGTAAAGTAAGTACTTTTCTCAACTTGATTGATGGGCGGAGACTGAATCGAATATTTGTGTATTTATTTCGCAGGCTAACTTTTATGCATATAATTTACTCTATATATATATATATATATATATATCTATATATATATATTATAATATTCGCTAGTTGACATTCACAGTTTAAAAGGTTGAGCGTCTATGGGCCGACGAGATAAAGAAAAAGCTGCGTAGTATGTGCCAGTAAAAACAGATACTACGCCGTCAACAAAGTATTAGGATCTGTGTATATTTCATAATATCGCTTCAAATCATTACGTGGCTAAATATAGAAGATAGATTTAGTCAAAACTTGACCAACTCTATCTTCTACTGACAGGTTTAGTCAGTATACGCCTAAGCTTGCAATAATACAAAATATTTACGACGTCAAATCATCTCTTTGATAGGTTTATTTAATCTTGATATTTTATTAGTGTCATAAATATTCAAATATCAAGATGCATGGTTTTATTGAGACAGTTTTGTCTATGGTGGTCATTTTAGTTTTTTATCTTACGTTCATTATAATATATATGAGTCTTTGTGTTTAGAAGGATTTTATCATTACAGAAGTCTTTTACTGTTGGTCATTTTAATCCTAGGACCTCTACTGTTGGATATAGATCTCTCTATAAATATTGGAAAGGACCAGTTGGAAGCCGCCTGCATCAGCGTCTTTAGACCACCGTAACAAAGTCGTCTGTTCATCTCGTGGGTAAAGGCTTTACTACACTGGGTGGTCCGCAGTTTTCACTCCAGAACCTTTCACTGTTATTTACTGTTATTATAAACATGGAGCGTTCTTTAACGTAAAAAAATGTTCATTAAACAATTTACATGTATGCTGTTTGTATCACGTTTATATATGTAATCGTAATGAAAAAATAGACAATGCCATAGTATCAATACCGTTAAGTAAAATATGCTTTCAATTTCTCCCATACAAAGTAGTAGTGCATTTGTTCGGTTCGATCGTGCATTGTCATGGTGGGCACTGTTACGCTGTTGAAGCTTGTGGCACACATCAATTGCTATGCTTGTACGATGCTATAAATAATGTATGTATGTAAAGTATATTAATACTTAAATACATTTAAAAATTTCAATTTAAAATTCAAGGCTTCCCTTCTATTTATTTTGTTAATTACGAATATTCTTATTGTTTGTATCTGTGGCCATTTTCTCACCACCTTGATATTGAACGTTCCTAAACGCAAAACTGAACGTAACCTTCCTAGTGTCTGACATCACTTTTTCATGCCCGCTATTTGGAGACACATGACCCGCCTTGGAAATATCCATCCTTTGGATTTTCTTTTGGAGACAACACAATTTCCTATAGTATTTAAAAATAAAATATAACGGTGTTTAGATATTAAAAGTAATATATTTAGGAGAAGATCACATCGACAACGTACATGAGCACATCTTCACTTAGATCTGGTATAACACGGTATTAAAATAAATGCAACTATAAGCACAACAAAAACAATTTGTTTAACACAGGCGAAAGGATAATAATAAAGTAATATATATATTAAATATTTGTCTCTATCTTATTGGTTACATAACAAGCTAAGGATGCGTTTACACGCATGTCATTTTCTCGGCGCGACACAATCTCTTTCTCTTACGTTAATCGTACTTGTTTGCGTTGCGCCCTGCTTTTGTAATACCTTAATTTTAACCAGAGATTTAAACTGTTCTTGTTAAAACCAATCTTATTTAAAGTATGTTCGGTTTTGTTTCTTGGACATCGATAACTACACTACAAATATATCGGCCAGGAAATTTTCGTCGTATAAGTTTAAAAAAAGTAGTCACATGTAAACTATTCTTTAATTTATTTGCAATTGTGGACGCCCACCACAGTCACAAATCTCTATCGCTTGCTTATAAAATTGAACTTGAAAGAGCTGTTGTAATTCACGCGAATAATACGAGTACTTGTGTATATCCCAGTGCTGGGATACAAAACTCCTATTGAAGATAAGATATTTCTATTCAATATGTGCACTTGTTGACGGCTTATATCTTTTGCCTTCTTTGGTGATATGACTGTTTTTACTATCGATATTTTTTTCTTTGCCGTTGTTAAAGTGTCGCTTCTTAGACAACGTTGCAGTTACAACTGCTATAATAAACGTTGTGTATTATGTATATTTTTAATAACAAAGTAACATTTAGATCTATCCGAAATTTGATAAATATTTTTACATTTTACAGCAAGTGATGTGTTACAAGCTTTACAAACGAAGCCTCACCGCAGCCCGTGGGAAAAGCCGGATGGGTTTTAAAGTGTTAGATTTCTCCTACATCGCGGCTTCACTTTTGTCTTTGAATTCTGCCGCTGTTTGTCGAAAGTATTTTTTAAATTCTCATTGATTGATGCAATAAGCTATACCAAACAATCCGCTATACAAACTTTAAACAGTTTTTATGCGGAATTTTTTTTCTACTTTTTAAGCGTTTTTTTTTAAATTGGAATATTATTGACGAAAAAAAGCAGTAAGTAAGGATCCTAAGATTTCATAAATGTTTGTATTAAAATCGGTTTATTTTTTAAAAAATAATCAGTGTTGTTAATTTTTATATAGTTTTTTAAAGGGTACTTCTAAATTATTTCAGAAAGCCTACCTAGCTGAACAATTATAAAACCTGTAGTATAATCATTATATAAAGTTATTTTAAGGGATCAGAGCTCTTAAAATAGCCCCTATTTTTTAATTCCCTTTTTGGTTGCGAAGCAGTTTAGCGTTAAAAATGAAACAGATTAAAAAAAATAAGTTCTCAATCAATAAGAGTTCTTCTGTTAAAAGTTTCAATATTGAATTTATCTTTATCTTGAAATATATTCATTTATTAACTTTACGTCCCACTTTGAAAGATTTATAGTGATGACATTTCCACATCGAGATAATGCCAGAAAAACGCATTTGATCCCAACTTGACTACCTATTAAGGCTTTTTAAACGTACTGGAGAAGTCCACAACAAAATTAGTATTTTTGTGTCATAGCAATATCTATTAAAGTCAAAGAGAAAGTCGAAATAGCTTCATTATATAGGATTGTTACAATCATTTATAATCATTAGCTTAAAATTAAATTTACGCTAGTTCGTAACACACCACCTATTGAGAAGAACTTACAAGAAACTCAATGTTGTAAAATTTGTTATTGATCGTATTAATAATAAAAAAAAAACTTTTCAAATTAGAACCATTGATTTACAAAAATCTTTATTATTGTGTCAAATAGAGCAATATGCCTTTACGAAGAGCCTGTGCTAAACAAAATTTCTTGAATTTACTATCAGATAAATCCACTGCTTTGTTTAGTAGTTTGTTATAAATACTACGTATACATTGACCTACAAATGAGTGAGACACTATGGATAACGGGATCAATTTTATTTTGTACACTTATTATATTCATTATATCACAGTGGTAATATTTTTGGACAGAGATACAAAACTATTTAAGACAGTTTTAATAACAGAAGCTTAATCACCAAGTAGAGCAACGAAAACTAAAATGTACATATCAGATATAAAACTCAAATTTCATTCTAGTGGGACTCGAAAAGATCGTCGTCGTTGTTTCAGCCTATAGACGCCCACTGCAAGACATAGGCGTCCACGAATGTCTAGGGGGGATATACCATAATAGCCAAGCTTGGCAGGCAGGTTGGCGATCGCAGTGCGGTATTCTGGTACGCAAAGAACGCTGCTGCCCATCCTTAGGAAATTTGTTTGCGAGCAGTGGCAATCCTATATACAGTAATACCCCGCTTTACGCGACCCCGTTATACGCGGTTTCTCTATAACGCGAATTGCAAATTTCGCGCTCAAATGCCTCGAATTACGCGAAAGAGTGCGTATAAATATAATGTAGTCATCAACTTCTCTATGGTGTCTTGACCATCTGTCAAACAATTAAAAACAATGTTGGGTGTTATGAACGTATTTTAGAAGAACGTAAACAAAACGTTACCCAATAGACAATAGATGTATTTTTCCGTAAAAAATAGTGTTCCTAGAATTAAAGTGATTGATTTTTTTGGAACGTATCCCTCGCGTAAAGCGGGGTATTACTGTAATTAATACACATATTGTGAATTATATAAGATTGTATCTCGGGAATCGAATCCGCGACCTATGATCGCGAGTTTCAGTTCTTACAGTACTGTGCTCTTGTGAAATTTTCTTTTTCGTTAATATCATGGTTTTTTGTTTTGTTTATTGTTTTTGTATCCATCTTAACATTACATTATTTTTTTAAACAAGTTCACTTTAATGCAGTAGCAACTATACAAGTATAACTTATCCAAATGTCTATTGTATACAGAATTCGCCTAAATTTATGTCAGATTCATTGCTGCCTTCGACCTGTAAAATGTTGAAATAATAAAAAGGTTGCGAATAAGCAATAACTGAATGTTTAAAGTCAACTAGGCGGGGTGAATGCACCCATTAATGCCGCAAAACAGGCCGGTGTCCGCACATCTTGCCTCTCCTTAGTTTTTATCACAATACGAATCGATGAAACGCATTTCTTGCGGCGACGAATTTACGTTAATACCGAACATCGTCGCCTACTTTACTTGTATACGCGGACAGTGAGCCGACGTCACGGCGGCCATCCATCACAGGAACCGGATCGAAAACGTACACAGCGCTCCTCAACGGTATACGCGAGATGCAGCCGTTAAGGGGGAGTCGCGTTGCGTGGTTTACTTTCGCGCTAATGGACTTTTGAATTTGGAATATCTTTTTTTTTCTTTTTAATATATAATGGATATTTTCCTCTCTTTGTTTAAGACAAATTTTTTAGTACTATTTTAAATTTTATTTTTAATAACAATAATAATAGAACAGTTTTAATATTTTTAATTGTAACCGGATCGAGAAACCTCCAGGCTCTTAGGTCGCTTAGGCATGTACACGTGGGCATTCATTCAGAAAGGGTTTATCATTTTGACTTAAGGGCCACCTCGTCTTGGTCGGTTGCTACGGCCTGACAATTACCGCCATACTACTGCTTAGCAAGACTTGGAGCTGGGAAAAATATGTCTTTATTTCGGAAAAAACAATTTTATACAGGAATAAAGAAAATACTTTTTACATAGTTAAGTTGTAATAAGTTTAAATGTGTGAAGCCTCTTTCTAAGCAAGATATTATTGCTTGTTACAGAAGACATCGCTCTTCCGTAAAGGTTTCAGCAAAACTTTCTTTATGTATAAATATTTTGTTATACGAGAAAAAAATGAAATAAAAAGCTAAATATTATTTTGTTTTTACTAGCGTATATCCTGATTGTCAAACCGATATCTGGTATATGCAATAACCATTACTTTGAAATATTCAATTATTATATTTAAAAGTAAAATTTTAAAGCAACCTTCGGGATGAAATAAATATTGTCCATATCCCCGTGCCCGAGGTTTCTTTCTGAAAGAAAAGATATGAAACGCTCAGGACATTGAGGTAAAGATATGTAAGAAAACTGTGCACTATATTGTTCTTTCTTCTCGTTATCTTTTAGAATTACGTATAACGTTGCGGTTTTCGTTTCCTTGTAGATGCCGGCGATGATTTCCCAGTACATTCGTCGCCATGTTGAATATTTCATACCCTTAGCATTACAAATTGCTAAAGCACTTCCCGCAAAGCGACAATTGAAGTTTTCCATACTGATTATTATTCGTGGCGTGTAGTCTACCGCTTTTAATTACCACAGACCTAGAACTGAGAATTATTTTACAGAGGCAGAATTTTTGATGGATAAATTAAATTCAACTCTATGTTTAGCACGTTTAAGTAATTTTTTCAATGAATTAATATAGCCAAGGTATTGAACAAACAACCGAAGTCGTTGTTTCGAGCTATTTTTAGGCAAGCATATAACATTGTAGACCTTGTCATCACTTAAGATCAGCGAGAGGACAAATGCTTTGCCTATAGACGATAAAAAATTATAGCTTTTCTTTAATAAAATAAATCGATACACAAAACCTTTGTAATTGTTTTTAATTTAGCATGGCTTTATGAGTTATTTGCATTGATTGCAAACTCCACGATGTTCCGATGCGTAGCAGGTCTTCGGAAATGTTTTCAAAAATGTTCCGGAGGAGACATATGTCTACTTCTCCTAAGTAAAGAACCTATTTTTAGTTCATACAGAAAATTTTCCCTTTTAAATAAAAAAAATCGATTTTAATGAATGCTAGTATAATAAAATTCCATAAGATATCTTAGTTTTGAAATATAAAATTAAAAGTGTTTTATTAAATTGATCTTCTCTTTTTTAGTTGACCGAAATGTTTGGAACTTTGTGAACTCATTTGAATTTATTGTGAGCATTTTTCAATAACTTAGCGTTCCGAGTTGTTGATAGTTTATTCACCACACTGTTCTTTTATAAAGTAAAAAATAATTGACGATTTAAAAGTACCTGTAAATGCCAGTACGAATAAAGATGAAATATAACATTAAAAATTATAGCTTTCAAAAGGTGGTAGAGAGCTTTAAGTCAAGGATATGGTGTGTACTTAATTTGGACTCGTTCGGAAGAGCCGGCCGGCTTGCTTTGTAGAGCATCGGGTTAAAGCGACACGAGCGCTTTTATTTTATAGACTTACTAACAACTGTGTCTCATTAGTAAGAATAGTGAAAGATACCAATAAAGTACTGCCAACCGTTGGTTTAACTTAACTGATAGACGAAAATGTTTGATTTGATGTTTCTTTTTAAATTAGTAAATGTCATTATTAACCAGTGACATCCTTCGTCTCACATTTCTGACAGTTCCACAAGGATGTACTCTCATATACTGTCCATCCGTACTAACACTGATTGAAATTCTTCCATATAACATGAAGAATGTATAATGATTTCAACAATAAGACGCCTGGTCTTATCACTTTTAATATACAGTTTTACAAGATACGAGGAATATAAATATTAAAAATAAAAAAAAAACAAATGTAAACTCCTTGCTAAGAACTCAAAACAATTTAAAAAATATAACAACCACTATCGCGCAGTAACGATACAATAATATAAAAAGATGATATACTAAACATGAAGCAATTTTACATGTATTTTATATGTATACAAATAATACAATTAATTGCACATTAACTTACCCAATGAATTGAAGAAATATAAAAAGAAGTTACCATTGCTTTTGAATATGTTAATAATTGCCGTTATGTATCTGTCATTGTAATACATTAAAATGGTAATTTTATAAACAAACTTAAACTTGTTATCCTCAGTGAATATGTAGTAATAATATGAAGCTTTGCGGTTTCTTTTAGTTAGTATGTTTGTTTATGGTTAGTAGATATATACATAACTGCCTTTATTTAACACAATACTATTCTATTCTATTTTATTAGGAGGATCGGAAAGTAATGTAGTTTCTGTCGACATATTTTACTAAAAATCCGATTGATTTTTACTGCTCCGTCATTAAAAATTTATATACTAGATACCAAAAGGTTGTTAATAACGAAGAGGAATATATTATTGATTAGAAATAAAAAGTTATTAAAAATGTAGTCGTGTGTTTATAATTTAACTTAAGAAAGCGATATCACTTTTCATAATTCAATACGTACGGTTTATATTTCTTCATCCCACCACTGGGGAAGAATAAAGCCAATTATCATTATTACATATCAGGAACCGCTACATTCCCAGGTGTTCGTGACGCTCGAACAGCTGGTTGGAGAGCCGCTATCACGGACTGCTATACGCTAATGTTATATAACAGTGCTATAGCTTTTTCTTGCATATGGGCATTCAATAGTCTCTTGTTTTTTCTTACTGAATGCAGCACTCGTATCTGTTACGTAATCCAACTTTCATACATTACAGCTAATATGAATGCTTAATTTTAAGTGTGGAAAGACCTAACTTTTATCAGTAATTAAGCATTGGTATATATATATATATATATATATATATATATTTATATACAGTACAGTTAGTTATAGATCATCAAGAATTTCAGACAGGTTATAAATTGAGAACAACTTTTGTAATTCTGGTCTTCTCTCAGTTTCTTGATACTTTGCAATAAAGCAATAGTTGCCTCTCTTGTCTAAAATACCACTGGCTTTCTTCACTAAACTTACTTCCACGTGCATGCAATAATTTAACCCTTTACCTCACATATACAAACATACACAAACATAAATATACACACATACATACCGTAACACAATTCTTGATTTTTTTGAAACTCAATTCATACCGAGTAATTTTTTATTTATATAATGATTTCTCTAGACACAATCTCCTCCTAATTTTGGAGCCATATATATTTCATTTTTTAATATGTATTCTAGAATATTTACTTTATTAATAGCGACAGTAATATATTAAGTTTACGGTACCTGTATAGACTAGTGATATCTCAGCGGTAGAGGACTGTGATTTGCGATCATAGGGTCGCAGGTTCAATTCCCGATGTACAATATCATGTAATTAACACTACATTAAAAATATAGGATTACCAATCTGCTATCCTCTGCGTAACATAACACCACACTGCAATCGCCAACCCGTCTGCCAAGAGTGGCGATTATAGTTTATCCATCCGTAGATATCTCTGAGGAAAGCCTTATACCTTAACTGCTGCGATATGTATATTTCAGCAATAGGATATCCACTGTTGTAATGCCTTAAAGATCTTACTACTTGTTTTAGTCAAATAAAACTTAGCAATACACAAAATTTCGCGTCTTTTTTTATCAAACTCCTCTGTCTCTGGCTCAAATAGATTTTTTTGTTCTTTACCTGTTACTTTGTCTTAGAAGCAATGTTCTAAGATAAATTACTATGTGTAAACTTTGGACCTTGTTTACTTAACTGATCGACAGGTTGCATCGCTTCGGGAAAGTTACTTTACGTGTAGGTTATCCATGATGGGATATTTTCCAGGAATTTATTATTATATTTCACTAATAAAATCATTAATTATTGTTAGAAATATAGAAATAGATATAAAATGATTTCTTTGTCGCTTTAGATTTTATAATACAAAGTGATATATTCACTGAATTAATGACATAAATATTTTATTTATTTTACAGAGTAATCTCTAATGCAAGAAAAACTAAAATGGTTGCTATTATTTAATTTTTAATGCGTTTTAAAATTGCAAGTAATTCTATGTATTTTGTATTTGTACGTAATATTGTAGTGACATCGAGCAGTGGTATTAGATCGTAGATCGTATGTTCAGTATATAATTAACTCTTTATGTATTAATTATATAGGAATACTACTGCTCAAAACAAGTTTTTAGAGGATGGGCATCAGAAATCTCCGCACCATAATAGCACACTGTGATCGCCAACCCGCCTGCCAAACATGGCTTTTGTGGTATATCGCCCATAGATATCTTTGGACGTGGCTTATACATAGCAGCGGGCGTCTATGTGCTGAAACATCGACATACGATTGTAAATGTTCTCGGCAACCCTTGGTAAATAATATATTTTCAATTAATTTTATATTATACATTTATTCAAATAAATTTTATAAAGTTGTTTGTCTTTTAAATGTTAGAAATTACCCTGACTATCAAAACAGACATACTTTTATTATTTTATTTTATAATATCCAATATGTTTATTACAATTTGCTTTTAATTTCTGAATGAATAGTGGTAAAAACTTGTAAGCATTACAAGCAATCAAAAAGTAAATTCATTGGTTTCTTTTTTTTTTAAAAATTGGCACTGTTCTTGATTTTGGATGCAAGAGATCTTATTGGCATTAATATATTCAATGGGTTTGAGAACGCAAAAGGCGCTTAGTTTAAACCTCGTAGGTTCTCTTTGAAGTCTCAGCTGCTGCATAGTATTATGACGGGATTGGGACACTGTCCTACAATCATCAGTCGCATTGTCACCCGAAAAACTTTATGTGGGACGAGCGGTGCGCGTGGGCGTTGGACAACAATACGTCTGTATGTTTAGATTATAGTTGAATTATTTATGACACTACGACATAATAACAATCAACATTTGTCGTTTTCAATAAAAGATTATTTGTCATGCTATATTTAAATGTTAACATTTAAAAAAATGTATGTTGAATTATTCATCAATTTTTTCTCTGTATTTTATAAGAATATTTACCTTAATTATTGAGCGCAGACATATGTTTGTCTACGATGGGCTATTTTGGTCTTCTTGTGACATCTATTTATAGTCTCTGTTAACCCGGCAGCTTTAACAGCTTCATCTGTATTAAGTTTTAGGAGCTGAAGGTCCGTGAAGTTTGCAAAAAATTAATTAGCGGGCACATGTACTCCACTTGCACGATGACTTTTGCATGAAGTTGGCGGCTCTATGCCTGTGTATGGGTGAGTGTCGTGTTGTGTGTCTTGGGACGGGAGCGTAGACCTCTCGGCATCCTTAGAGAGGATTTAGGTTCTCCCTCGGATCGCCCTCGCCGTTCACGATTAGGAAGCGGAAGGTCGCTCCCGGAAACGCATCGTGCGGTGTGTTGCGTAATGTTTCTGGTCTGTTGTGTCAGTCAGTGGTGTATTACTTGAGTTGTTTTTTGTTTCCCCTGTGGTAGTAGCGGCGAGGGTAGCTTTGGGACCTCTCTTCGTGATCAGGGTGAAGGTGCGCGGAAGGCTATGAGGGGATTTGAGTAAGAGGATGTTGTCTCATATTAGGTCTCTGATCAAATCTTGAAAAATTCTTGGTCCGGGGGAAGTTTGAAGTTGCTGTTGATGTTACGTTGGAACCGCTTCGCTGCTGCAGCGATTCTGGTGAAGCGGTTCTGTAGTGTTTGCAAGTGGGCGAAAACTACGCTTGTGTAGAAAAAAACGGGTTTTTACAAGTTTTGTAGACATGACCTTCATGTCTGTGATGAGGTTTGCTGAAAGATAATATGAGGGGTATGACATCTATCGCAGGTAAGCCATTATAAGAGGTATCGGTCACTTCGGGAAGTTTGAGTGCTCAGAGAAGATGCGGTGGAAGAAACTCCAGCAACGCTTCTATCTGGGTATTGTTTTATTGGCTATGAATTATGAAGTCTCCGAGTCCTTAGTCCAGTGTCTCGGCATCAAGAAGTTGCATCCCTTCAAAGTCCCCGGAAGAATTGTTCTGTAGGCGACACATATAATTAACGAATCTAATTTTTAAATTATTTACTGTATTATAACGTTCTCGCCGGAAAATCGAATGCGTGTTTATTCTTGAAGTGGTTCTTACGAATTATGTAACGTTGCGTAAAGATTACAAGCATCCAATTTAAATGGCTCTTTCTCCGTGACCACACGCTCAAATCGCGAGACAGTCAGTCGTCGTATTACATAATCGATTAATCGAATAATCGTACAGGTAAAATCGATTTGGAACATCAGAGGCTGCGCCCCATGTCCGGTGAAAGCAGGCGGTGGAATTTAAACATCGTATTATGACGTTCCGGTGTTGTCGCACTTGCGTCACTAGAGTGAGCCGTTTTTCAAGTTCAAATACAAAATATCTTTATCCAAGAAGCCATTTACGTGTAATTTTTAAATCGTCAATTCAGTTAAGTTCAGTTCAGTCATTCAGTTTTAAGTTCGTGACATTACACGGATTAAGCTGCTTTTAGTTCTATATGCCTCATATAATGATTTATCGTTATTTAAGAAAAGGACCAATATATAGCCACTTCCGCACATGCAGTGGTAGTCTTGCAATAAATGCATCGCCCGCCAGCCCGCTGATAAATGCGTATGCGGCAAACAATGCGAATCACAAAACCGCTACCGCCAAATTACTCAACACGTGTTTCACCCCTCCACGGGGCATCTTCAGGAGTTATCTTACTTAGGATGGACTTCCGCAAGGTAACGCCTGATTCCATTAAAATCGTTATTTATCGTAATTAAGAAATAATATTGACAGTACTGCACAATTGTTGCTCGCTCGTTCGATATGACGTTGATTGTGTAGTCGGTCCACTTAGTGTATTGCACAGTAATCATCCGTAAAATATCTCTCACTTTGTTCCAATGTAACATACAGACTGATACAAAAAAGGATCAACGTGTTCCAGTTTGAAAAGTTTCCGCAACCAGTAATTTTCGGAACTAACGAACGTTTCATCCTATTAAATTTGAATAAAGAATCAATCATGCGTATGATTTTTATTTTTGGTTAAAATCCTGGTGATTGTCATGTACGGGATTGACAACTACGCCGCTAATCAAACAGATGTATGAATCCATATATGTTACACTTAAAACTAGTTAATAGTTAGAACTCGTTCGTTATTCAGAACTATATTTTACTAAACGCTTCACTATTGACTTTAAATTCATTAAGCCGCCAAATACAAAACAATCCCTCGGCGGAAATTCAAACGTCGCGCCGACCTGAGGCGATGATACTATCTCTACTATACGAACGACGCGACGACAATAAGATTAGAACATACAAAATAATTAGCAGCCAATCAAAAACAAGCCGTACTCAACGAGGATCATTAAGAACGTACTCCAGATCATCTAAGATTCTAATGGCATCGTTGCTGAAGTTTCTTCTGCAACTTATTCTCTCTGCGCTAATGATTTGGAAGTGGTATCAGTGATAGCCGGGCAATAGCAACTGACCTTAGTCGAAGTACAGCACCATGAGTCGAAATGCTAAAAGCATATTGAGTGATAATCCAAGACGAGGTTACCTCTTGGATGCCTTTGTATCTGATGTGTCTATAAATATTGTGATCGTTCAAAAATATGTTGTATTAATTATTATTTTCTATTGTAATGCAACAGGCTTGTAGCTGCTAATAAAATACATTAATATTTAACGAACGAGCGTTTTTTTTTTTTTCTAGAACGAAGACCAGTGCTTTAAAGCGATTTATTTCCAGAGCGAGAAAATCCTTAGCGAAGACATTGCAAATGTTCTAAAAAAATCGAACACTGAAATGCAAACTGGCTGGGTTTTACATAAATCTTACATCGATGACTGCTAGAACAATAAAATTTCGATTTACCAAGATAAATCCATTCGCTTATTGCATGAATACCTTCCGTTGTTCCGTTTTAACCTGACCCGACCTTCATAATGAATATTCCATTATAACCTAAGTCTTGGGTCAGATGACCGCGCGGGTCACACTTTCCCATGGCTTATTGTGTGAGTCATCTTCATATGTTCACTCTCTTCTCACCAGTTGCTATGCCGCTGACGTCACTCGGATGCTCTTTAGTGGGTCAACAGGTATAAAATTTAGCAAATTAGTGTCATCAGTTCAATTATTCTCTAAAATGTTTTTAGATAACCTGTGATTCGCTTGTGATTACGGGTCTATGCTTATGCCGTGGGAAGAAAGTTTAATTTTGTGAATGTGTGTCATGTTGTATGTATTTTATTAGTATTGTATAGTTACTTCGATATTTAAGACGATTTATAAAATATCCAAAATAGGTAATTATCTAGAGTGATTGCTAATAGATGTAAAAGCTTTAAAAGGAATGAATATTTAGTTATTTTCAATCTCTGTGTATCGGTGCGAAAGTGATCACTGTAAAAATGTTATATTAATTTGTTTTTTTGTGTGAATGCGAGCAAGTAATTACTAGTTTGTTTTATTGCGTCGTCGTTTCAGTCCATAGACGCCCACTGCAAGGCATAGGATTCCCCCAAATATATCACTAAACGAGATATATAATCACACACAGGAAACTTGTATATGTGCATTGTCAATCCTGTACAATTAACGCACAGTGTAAATGATATAAGATTGTATCAGTATACAATCTAATCGTACCTCGGTCTACGATCAAGTCTCAGTTCTCTACCTCTGGACTATCACTGCTCGATTCTGGTATGTTGTAATTGTAATATTGAAAGCACTTCTTTCTACATTATCATTACTATTTATTTCTAAAACCATTGATTTTTGGATATGGTGAATATTATTAGTATATAATTAGTTGACAATAAATGACACATTCATCTATTTTAAAACCTATTTAGTACACTTTATAGTTGTAATATTTTGACAATTTAACACAATTCATTTCACAAATCTGGTATATATTTTTAAAATTTATAAACCTTTATATAGGGACCGAAATCGACTCAACAGGTTTGATATTAATTTCCCAGGAGTCAAAATAACAAACGAAAAGTAATTTGTGAGAGTGATCGGCGTGGTTTAAAAAATAAATCCTTTTAATTAACATTTTTTTATCGCTATCTGGCGTGACCTGTGCAATAATGGCATAGTCAATTGTTTTTATTTGAAACATACAAGACACATTGTTTATCAATAATATAATTAACTGTTATTGCATTAGCTACGTACTAATATCTTAGCGTTGCATAACAGTGAAAAGTAAAACAATTCAAAATGGTAGACCTTTGAAATATAAATTACCGTACTGGCTATAAATCGCATATTATCTAAAGATACATAAGGCTCGGTTTCATAAAACTACGCGTATCAAAGCCTTTGTGTGTTTATAATATACTCATTATTCCTTATACATGTTGGAAGGCAAGTTTAATTTCATATGAAAATGTAAAATAGGTTTGTGAATATAGTGTGATTGTATAAAGGTGTGAAAAAGGTTTAAAGCTGACAAATAAGCCATATCACCTTTCTGCTAAAAGCCTTGTATTAGTCCATTTATTTTATATATGACAAAGCATTATCAGTATCAAAATTGTAAAACAATGTACTTGTCAGTCGAACGTAATTGGCTTCGATTGTTCCGGGCGAGGTGTACTATGGCGTTGTAAATCACAAAGAACGGGCTCCCCATTAAACTGTATTCATGAGAACTAGGCCAGTGAGCGTTGCGACAGCGCAGGAGCGTTGCAAGGACATGTCTCTATACGCAAACCAACCTACCTAATGTATTGGTCAAGTAACGAATTTTCAAGTACTACCTAAACACAACCAGAGATACATAAAAAGTGATATAAACATGGTGCCCGTTTAACAGATAGATTCACTTATTTAGTCGTTGAGACAGATTTCACACTGATCAGTTATACGCTTTTACAATATGATCTAAGATAATGCTCAGAAGACTTCCATTAGATTACTTACGTGCAAATAAACTAAATTGTTTGTACGAGTATATCAATTTTGTGGTAGATGCAATTGTAAAACGACTTGGAAATCTGCAGTAAGTAAAACTATCAAATTCGTAAAGTAGACAGTATAATAATCATTATATTTTTAATGCCCAATTGTTTTTGTAGGAACCATCTATAAGGTGTATTCGTAAAATTTAATAAATAAACGAATTAAATCAGCAAAGTTCTTTTCAAATTATGACACTACTAAGGAAAATAAAGATTAATTTTATGTTCATATGTAACTTCAAAGTTAATATTTTTTCAAAGTTAACTTAAAAATTAGTCACACGATAATAGGCGACTTAACAAGAGGTCATCAGAAGTTTCCGGCCATTGGCACAATTTAGATTATATGGACATACAAAAGGAATTTACTCAAGAAGCATTACAGCGTGTATATGATATGTAACAAAATCTTACAAAATATATTTAATTATATATAAATATGATATATGTAATAAAAAATTGCTTATTTAAAACTCGTGAACCAGGAAATCTTTCATATATTCAGGCTTTAATGCACGTGGATTGACATTAAAAACGTCAAATTTTAATTATTAGGCCAATTCATTCAACCTACGCGGGCACAAAATATAAATCAGTTATTTAGATAATTACTACGACCATTTGAAACAGAGGTTAGCTTAAAATTCCGCTGTTGAAAAGATGGAACATAAATAAATATAGAACTAACCTTATTACAAAAAAATGTGACATATTTGATATCAAAATCGAATTTGTCCTTTCGCTTTGAGATATGTTAAAATAAAATAAATCCACGCTTTATTTTACAAACTTTAAATCTATTTACAAAAACACATTCATTTGAATCTGTTATAAAAACGATTTGGTGGAATTTCAGATTCGATCGTTCACAGGGTTCGAAACTGCTTTTGATGTTCAGAAACTCATGTCGAAATTTCGAATAAAATTTCCGTTGAAATTATTTTATCTAGAGATATATGCTACTTATGTTTGTAAAAGAGTTTATCGTTGCACGTTATTTTGCGACGGCCACCCTTTCACAACATCGACGGCTAGAATGCTAAATGTATTTAAACGCAATACAAACGTATTCTGACTAAAATTCGTGACCTTTTATATCTACGTTTGTGTAATCCGGCCATCTTTATCGCGGTCTTTATTGAAAGTATATTATTCAATGCTCTCTGTGCTTCGTTGTTATTACACAACATATACATACAATTAAAAATAATTATAATAATCATTATTGAAAACAAACAAACAAAATTCCTTTTAGTATTTAATAATGAGATTTTATATCTGATAATGACGCGTTGATACCATAGCAATATTTTGCTGAAAGCCACAATATTCTTACAAAATTAAATGATCAATCCTATTTGTGTTAATTATAAAACAGTTGACTTATCATTCTTTGATCATTTTACTAAATAGGAACGTATGGTAATCAATTGATTTATTTTGAAATTGGAGCACTGTAAACAAATATTTTTTCAAAGTGATGAAATACGGATCCGATACGTGGTCATTTACGAACTGCCTCAAAGGTTCATGGTCACCCAGAAAGGACTATGCCCGGAGTTTTGCTACGAGATCGAATCAGAAATGAGAAGATCCACAAAAGAACCAAGATCACCGGTGTAGCTCTAAGAATTGCTCGTCTGAAGTAGCAGTGGAAAGAGCAAATCGTTCGTGAAACCGATGGCCGTTGAGACCAAAAGGCTTTCGAGTGGTGACCACGAACCTGTAGACGCAGCGTGGGTAGGCTAGGGCACTAGGTGAACCTGACCTCTGACTCACCTGTGTTTTGCACTAATCGGTGTAACATAACTCCTGAAGATGCCCCGTGGAGGGGTGAAACACGTGTTGAGTGATCTGGCGGTGGCGGTTATGTTATTCGCATTGTTTGCCGCATACGCATTTATCAGCGTGCTGGCGGGCGGTGCACTTTGTTGCACGACTACCATTGCATGTGCGGAAGTGGCTAAATATTGGTCCTTTTCTTACTTCATCATCATTATCATTATTTGTCTTCCAGATCACCCCCAGAGATTTCCAATAGGACCGGGTTGGAAGCATGCCTCCCGTTTCTTCCGACAATTGTTTAATTGTGCGATGTCATTAGTGGTAGTAGTTAGTTAACATGTAGATATTATAAGATTTATATACATAAAGCTTCAAGCAAATAATTTACTGGTAGATGTATTTATAACAATCCCCACGTTCAAATGCCCGTGTGTTAGCTCACAGTAACTCTCCTGGCGGCGATATTATTCCAGTTGTTCTTGAATTATGTTCATAGCAACATATAAACATATAGCTTTTTATTAAATATATTTACGACTTACGTATTATGTGTGTACAGATTAGGTAGTAGTTATAGGTTTGAAGGCTTTAAAAAGGTGAACATATCTCATTTTTCAGCAAAAAGCTTAGAAGCTTTTACACCTATTTCCTATCATCCTTTATAATGTTTTTACAGTATGTTACATTATTTTTTTTCCTATCGGAATACGAGAGGCCAACAACTTCTGACAGTAGAAATTCTGCAGGAATACATAGTAAACAATAATCAATTTAAATATCAACATTTTGAAAATGCCATATTTTACTATATTGTAATTAAGTTATATATTATTTTTAAAATTTTAAAACGCACACCTGTACATATTACACACACATTCACCCCTTTTAAACTTTTACACCTTTGCCCAATCATAATGTAGATTTACGATATAAGCCCTCTAATTCTTAACATTTTAAAAGCAACAATATAATAAACATTTGAATTATATGTATGGATATGTACTGACTGCAATTAAGCTGTTTTAACAGCGGATCGACGAATGAATTGAAAGTCGATACTGTCAAATCTCCACTCACATGTCGTAATCAATTACACGCTATACACGGTTGCGTGGCCAGGCATCGCCCGTGAAATTATAATCGAATCGCGTAACAGCCGTGCCATGTACTCGTACCAAAGCAATTTTACCATCGATTCGAGTGACAGTGAACTTTGTAATGGTGACAATTCAATTATACGCAATTCTAACTTTCACTGCTGTTCAATTGTGGTTTTAATAAAATCAACAAAAGTGTCATTTGGCAAGGTTCCCTATAATGAAATCAGTGCCCCGAGAGAACGTAGTCTAGCCACAGTAATTCTGTGATTTTAAACTGGAAGTTAGAAACAAGCCGCTTCCATCCGTTGCCATTGGAAATATGTATAGTAGGCCTTTGCCCAGCAGTGGGCATTCTACGATTGAAATAACTATGATAGCAACCTCAAATTTCAACACACTAACAAACGTATAAGACAGTCATTGCTATTATTACTCTTGTAAAACTTGTCAATACGAAACAAAAGCAGAGTCGTAGAAGACGGTGGATACAGGCCGCTTCCAAACAGTGTTAAAAATATACATGACAGACCTATGTTCAGCAGTAAATATCCTATAGTTCAAGTTTTCATATTGCATGTCGTGGAACTCTTACAAATGAGGAACATTTTGCTGTGTGAAATGTTTATATTTTTAATGATCATAGTGCCTTACTCGTAAAATATCCTTCATTAGATATCGTCAACCCTACTGAATAAACCTGTATTATGCTACTGTGGGCTTATTCTGTGTGATTTTTTTATTCTAATGTAAAATGAAGAAATAGAAATTCTCGTAAGTGGAATCGTATGAGCGAATACAATATTATTCGCGGAAAAACAATTGGATAAGCTTCCAGTGAGTGTTTCTGGCTATTTTTGTACTTTTTATGAATAAATTTACAGTAACGTCTTGTCATAATCTATTTTGAAGAATCGATCACAAACTAAGCCAATGTGACTTGAAATAAACTGTACAAAACTTTTGCGGTGAACGAGTTGGCAGAAATATGTACACGTGAATAATATCGTATTGCAAACTTATCGATGACGGTCAATATCGAATATCGCTCGAATAACATCTTAAAGAACTCTCAAAAACGTTGAAATTTAATTCCAGTAAAATCTATTATCCGTAAAAACTAATATAATTTTCAGAATAGATAAGTAGAAATTAAATATATGGATGCAGATTAAAATAGCTTTGATTTGGTATATAAATTACCCTTGCTGGTTAAATTTAATTAAAATTATTAAAGATTTAGGTTTTTTATTTTTTCTATAAAATTAAATTTTTATAATTACGGTGATTATTCGGTGAATGCGAATATATATATGATGATTTATTATAGATGTAAACTTTAAAGGAATGAATATATAGCTCATTTGTTAGCAAAAAGCTTTATTTACGATCTCTGAATTATGTTACATTACTACTACTATTTTTTCTATTAAAATTAGACAGACTAATTACTTTTGGCAGCATTATTATGTTATTTATTAATATATTAAACCATTTATTTTTGTACAAGCTGTATTCTACAATATTCGGTTTAATAATGAGCTTATATATAAAACTTATACATATACTTATACATAAAACCAATTAACCTGTATAAAATATAACAGACTTTGACATTAGAAATAAAACTTAACAGCGTTAAAATCTTAAAATTAGTTTTATTTTATAAGTAAAATATGAGTATGAAAACAATATTACTTTATCATTAACATGATCGTGAAATCATACATAAAATCTTAACTCAAAGCCCTATAAATTAACGTTTGCCGCAGTAAGTGTTAAACTGACCGGTGAAAGGGAATAACGGTTAACTGCATACGGTGATTATAACTAGCAGTTATCTGTTAAACCTGACAGCGGGGTGCGACAAAGCGCTGGAATCATCAGTTAACAATGTTTTATGTTCACTTTCTAATGTTAAGCAAACTAAGCTGTTTATTTTCAAATATTACAGGAATCGTAAGAATGTAATTGATTTAAATTATACCTGAGTGACAACCACGGGGTAGTAGACGAAGCCTGTGTAAGCCTGGGGGGCTAGGTAGACTGAAGACATAGTAGGGCAGCTCAATCCCGTGTTCAAAATTTCAAATATCTTAACATTTACATGTGCTTTTGAATCATCGATTATTTTAACATTATATATAGCAAGCTATCCACCGGTTTGGAACACTGATTTTTTGAGAATAGCCGACCAGAAACTCAACTGTTTTTCTTTTAAATGAATTTTTTTTTCGACTGTACATTGAACATATTGTAACGTAAGTCCAACCGTTCTACTGATATGATTCTACGAACACTAGGTACATGAGTACCTAAAGAGTTCAGTAGAAAACAAGTGTAAATAAATGTGTGTAACTATATACATAAATAGATATATAAAAGAGAAAGTGATCGGTAGTCTACAATATGTTTCCAAACCATCGCATGCTGGCTTGAGAAGTGTGCTAAGCTCGGGTCACGATCAGCCTCCGATGTAAGTGACGGTGGCCCGAGGCGGGTACAATTATCGTAACAACACATGCATTTGAGGATAAAGCCTTTATCGAAAGTGTTTCCATAAGATACGTTTTCTGTGGGATAAGTCTGGCATTGAACGATTTACTCAAAACTGATATGAACTCATTGAAATCTTTTCCATATAAATAATTTTGATTTAGATACAAATGGACTCTAGTAAGTAGATTATCTGTAAACTCTCCTTCTTAACTCACCCTTGAACTACTGTTTTCCTTGATTGAAATAGGAAAAATGAAACCATTTTATTTGATATAAAATCAGACTTTGTCACATAACTATCACTACGCCACGGTAAAATTACTAAGTGTAATAAATACTGTTAGTGCCATCTATTGAAAAAGCGCGAAAACTTACTAATATTTTATTTACACGAATGTCTCAAAACTTTGTATATTAATTATATACACATAAAGCGGGTGATCCAGGATGATTGTATGACGATGTATTGCATATGTCCAGAGACTGCTCACAAATCATTACTTTGAACCCAACATAATTACAGCGGCTACATAACTGACGGCGTTCAAATTTAAATCGGCATTCGAATTTGAATTCAAACGTTCAAGAATAATTTAAAAGAAATATTGTCGCTGTTGTGGCCAGTAATATGGAGCTTTGTTGAACGCTATAGCTATATCTAGAAATTGTAAATATAAGATCAAAAAAAGAAAGTAAATATTTTGAAGATTATTCTTAATTATTATTTTTTAGGCCATTTTATAAAACATAGTCAATGTTCTTTAATATTTTACCCCGCAATTAAAAATACGTGTATTTAAAATTCGAACATTAGGTCCTGTAATGAGTCCCTTTGCTTTTATTTAATTACAAATAAGAAGCAATACAGAACGCGTAATTACGAAGACGTGAGATACGTTTGACGCCTGTCATTATTAACATAGCAATGCTTTCAAAACACTTTGTTTGCAACATCCATTTGATGTATATGTGTGTGTTTGTGTGTATACATACACATATATATATATATATATATATATATATATATATATATATATATATATATATATATATACCTACATACATATATACAATAAATATATATGTAGGAAACTTAGATTAATTTTAGTTTTTTTGTTACAGGTTAAAGAAAAGAGCAATCGAGAAGATCTGAAAACTGACATACAGCATCGAAAAGAAACGTTCTATAGGGTAAGTGGAAAACTTATCACCATCTCCGCGCAAAAAGATGTATTATTTAATTACATTGGGATATGATACATGGCTTATAAGACATCGCACCTTTAAAAGCCCGAAAATATGTTAACTGTAACTGTAACTTATTATATAAACCAAATTCTTTTGTTGATAATTATGAATATTTAATTGAAACAATATGAATTCAATATGGAACCATAGACGGCGTCGATAAAAAAGATATATGGAGGTAAAGTCGTCTATAATTGTTTTAGTGCAGCAAATAATTCCTCGCGTTGTTTTAGCTTCTAGACGCCCATTGCAAGACATAGGACTCCCCCATAGATATCTATGGAGGTATATATCATAATCGATACGCTTGGCAGACGATTTGGCGATCATATTATGGTGTTATAGTACGCATAAGACGCTGCTGCCCATCCCATGGAAACCTGATTATAGACATTGGTAATCCTATATAAATAATGCACAAAGTACGAATCATATAAGACAGTATCCCGGGAATCGAACGCGCAACCTGCGATTGCAAGTCTCAGTTCTCTACCGCTGGGCTATTACTGTTTGGTCAATAGTTTAATAATTATTAGCAATTATTTGTTAGGTAGAATTATATATTTATATATATATATATATATATATATATATATATATATATATATATATATATATATATATATATATATATATATATATATATGGTAATGACATATATGGTACACCTTATCTAAAAATCTACAATTTCAGAAATAATAAATAAAGTAATGATATTATAGTAAGAAAATGCATTCTCAAAATAAAAAAACGGCGCAAAATATTTTAGATTTAATATATAATATAATATATTTTTAGATTAAATTATTTAAGATTATACCGACTGATAGGTGTAAGCTTCAAACCTTTTTGCTGACATATTACTGTTACATTCACCACTTTAAAGATTTTACTTATATAACCAATCACCCTGTATATAAGACATAACGGTTGTTCCAGGAGGCCCCTTCGGACGAGGACTCCGCCGTGTCCTCTGCGCCCGCCTCTCTGTCGCCGCAGCCGCAGACCGATATGTGGGTGCGTATTCACATCCTATGACTTTATTTTTTTTTTCTTTTTCTAATGACGTCACTTAGTTATATCTAATAAAAGTATTTATTTCAATGGTCTAGTAAAATATAAACTATTCTTAGTTATAACGCAGCATACACTGTGCTTTGCAAATCTCTTCTTTGATTTACAATAAATCACTGAAAATCATTGAATACAGACAGTTTTCTACCGCACCTATTGGGAAATTTTACAGCACGTATGTTTACCAAAGGATGTTTAGCAGCTGAAATGATGATGACGATGCCTCGATATTGATAATTGCATTTATATCTTAACTTTAATTAAACAACACACTGTTAGTCATTGATAGAAATTATTCGCCTAATTGCATTTATAGTTTTACCGACTTTGACGTTACTTAGTTCTGATGACCCTCAGACTAAATCTCTTTTAATTAAGTAAGTCAACCCCTTAAGTAGCTACTTCGGTAAGTGTCCGTTTGGACCTCTGACAGGCATGGTGCATTCGAACGTGTGTCACGGGATTCCCACAAAGATTTTTAAAAAACTGTTTGCAAGCGGCCATTCTGGCGACTTGCGAAGACCTTAGCAAAGTCATCTGTCATATGAGAGTAGTCTTGAAATTAAAATATTTAAATAAAATTCATGAAGTCATTCTGCAGCGCAAATGCTTCCATATTGATCCAGAAGATCGTAAAGGAGATACGCTAATTTAGAAGGATATTATTAAACGTATTAAAAAAAAGGTTTTATATATTATCGAAAGCCTCCCGAACTAGCATCGTGTGCGTAAGAGATTGTGTTTTACGTTCTAATTGGATATTACGTAGGACTTCGCTAATTACCAGACGTCGAGTAAGTTTTCGCTTGCTTGTATATATGACCGATATATTTTGATAATTATTAGATAAATATGTCTTTGTCTTTAATGATTTTGTCTGTACGTATAGAATTAAAAGTATAATGAACAAGCTAACATAATTAGTGTTGGTCTACATTTATTTTTTCAGCTTAACGCAGTTCTTCTCTCTCTTACTCCATTTATTTAGTTTGTACTATACGTGGCATTCGTGATAAAATACAATGTCATAACTTATTTGGCTATAGACAAAAGATTGACAGACTCTTCATCAAAGTAAAGACCAAATGAGTAATAGCCATTTTTATGGAAACATAATTTAGAATAGTGTTTCCCAACGTACGGGAGAAATATGATTGTTAAGCGAGCAATTTGAAAGTGGACTTGTCACGAGTTTAATCCTTTCGTTTAAATATAAAAAATATAAATATTTAACTGGGGGCGTAAGATTTTGGAAAGTCTAGGGTGGCATACAATATAAAATATTACGAATTAGACGATAAATCAATCGAATGTCTTTTGGTCAAATGTCATTTCGTTCTTGTGACGTAAGGCTAAATTTCCGACGGACACGTGAAATGATTGTGTATTAAATTGTCTGTTTATAGAAATAAAATTGTAATAATTCATTAACACATAAAGTTAATTTTTATTTATTTTTTAATATATACTCGTTCATCTATCTTATTTTTGGGACAAGGATATATTTTACAATCAAATTTTCATTTGATTTTTTTTTCTCTCATTATAATTTCTATTGTTTCTTTTTTACTGTAGCGGCATTAACGCTTTATCTTTCATCCTTCGTTACACTTTCCTCAATCTAACATTTTACATTAACATTTTTTAATTTTTTTTTCTGTACAATTCAGGCTTATTTACAGTGAAAATCTTTCCTTATTATATTTATCACAGTTCTTTTCGCCTATATTGTGTGTGGGCGTGACCTTTTATTTTTTAAAATTTACGCAACAGTGGAAAGCCGTGTTGTTCAAATCACTGTGCTCTTCTTCTTGTTTTCACCCGATGGACGCTTGCTGCAAGTCACAGGCCTCCCCCCAAACATAGCCCCGAAGACCAGACTTAAGCTGACCGCATCCAGCGACTTCCTGGACCTTAAATATGTCGTGGGACCACCTAGTGAGGAGCGAGCCCACGCCGCGTGTATCGGATCGTGGTTGCCACTTGAGAACCATTGAGAAGAACTGTGCTCTATTAAGGAATCCTAGTCAAACTCTCTTAGAAGGTATCCCCTTTTATCATAATACAAAGCATCTGTTCAAGCTACATAAAAACTAGTTTACTAAAGAAAGTAGCTAGTATCTATCCCAAGGCTTCGGAAGAGGCTCCAGAGTTAAGTCACTGTAATCTTTAGAGGGAAAAAAAATATTGTTAAATAAATCCTTGATAAAATTGATGTACACGAGAAAATAATTAAACCAATTAAAACTGTGATAGAAATAGATAACTGAAGTGTTTGAGGATGTACGAAAGGAATGGAACGATTGAGAAAGGAAGATGGAGAAAGAAATTGTAGAATGATAGAAGGAGGAAAAAAAGATATTGTGTACTATGGAAGACGAGAACGAAAATAAAAACTCTAGTGAAAAAAATATTAAAAAATACAAAACCCTGTTCCCAGTCAAATAGGGGGTGGAAGGAGAGGTCCCCAATAGCGGAGGCCAAAAAAAATAGAGTCTAATCTTTTATTTAGGCTACTCCTACCGCCCTGAGTCTGATAAAACTATAAATATTTTATCTAGGCCTTCACCATAACATATATTCTGATTCAAAGAGCGAACAAGTGAATGAAATTGACTAATAGGACGTAGTTTAAGTTTCAAGGTGACAAATACAGATGGTGCTGTGATCTGTCAAATACTATAGACTCATTGTGATAAATGGCGTATTGTAATTGTGCTATTTTGACAGGTGTTTATCTATTGGCATTCATAGAATCCGTGGGTTTGAATAGGTGAAGTCTAGATGGCGTTTAGCCTTAGCCTGTTTTAGGTAACAAAACTCCAGGGTAGCCTTCGAAGCCTCTGGGCCGCTATATACCTCTTAGATTTTTGAGGCGCATTTGTTGACGCTCCATGGAGTGATATCACCTTGGGTATCCGAGGGTTGACGTTGGCTTCGACTGTCACATTACGTGTTTTGTATTAAGAGTCCTCAAGAAGGTAGAACCTCGGCTTGGTCGTATTGTCTAGCTAACATTAATTTAGAACAGTGTTAGCTTTTTAAAGGAAGTGGCATAAGAAACTACAGCAAAGTTTTTATCTATAACAATAGAAAGTTGTCTTCTCCCATAGTTTAAACCCTTTAAGTTTAAGCCGAGACGAGTGCCGCTTATTCTTGATTAGCTATGATTTTTTTATATGTTGGTCTTATTGTCGTCGCCAGACGAAAACTGGACATTTCATATTAGCCATCTATGGTTACGCATCGGAAGATTGATCAGTTACAAATTTTTTCATAATAAAAATTAACAAGAAAAATGATTTGTTAGTGAATATATGATTTCATCATTTGAAAATTTGTAATAGAAAGGTGATGGAAGGTGATATCAATGTATAGATAATATCATAAATAAATGATTTGTTTTTAAGAGACATGTCATTGGTATTGTCCTTTAGACACTTCTAAGATATTGAAAAGATTTTTCGAATGAATACCAATGATCTTTCCGAATCGAATTTATTTTGTTATAGCTTAAACATCTTTTTGTGTTTAAATAAGCAATTGCATTGTCTTAAGAACTGTTGACACGGATCGCATATAGCTTGTGTCATGTGTAATAATTTTTTATATTGTTTTTCACTTTGTATCATTTATTGAGATCATTTGTGTATGTCATGAGAAGAATGGCAGAGCCCAATTTGATAGAAACTACTAGCTGATCCCGCAAACGTTGTTTTGCAAAAAAAATTAAAGTTTTTAATTAACAAATGTAAGATAAGGGTTGATCGTAGAGGGGTGAAAATTTAGAGGGGTAAAAACCAAAAAAATTGTCTAAAAAATTAAAAATAAAATTTAGGGGAGGACCACCTTTATCACTTAGGGGTATGGAAAATAGATAGTAGCCGATTCTCATACATACTGAATACGCATGTAAAATTTGTTAAAAATCGGTCAAGCCCACGGACCCGAGAATTTTATATATTAGATAATCGAATTGGGTTCTTATATGATATTCTTCTACTTATAATAAAAGAAGGAGGTTCTAAAGACATCATAAATATAGAAGAGCCTGTAGCAAATTAAGTCCGATTTTCAATCACTTTAACAAACTGCCTTAATTCAGTAGTTAATATAATTCGTCCTCAAGTTATCACTTAAGATTTAAAATTTAAAGTTCACCTTTAATTAACTTCATTCAATTAAAGTTCTTTGTGTTACGGTAAGAATTTTTTACTTATAACATTTAAAATTCTTCTAAAGTATTTGATTTTCTTCTAAATTATTTTCACCCCATTCAAAATAATCCCCGTCCGATAAAACGCACTTTTGCTAATACTTTTTCCAGTCTTGAAAACAGTCGTAGCAGTCCGTATAGTTTTTCCGGTATAGTCTTTAAGACCGAGTTTTTTTTTTCAAAAAATTGTGTTATTTTTTCACCAATTAAGAGTTTTAGACTCGAAACTTCCTTCAAAATGATTTGGACTGAGGAAAATAATATTTAAACTTTTGACAAACAAACACTTGGCAAATATTATAGACAGTATAATTCCCGAGAGTTTAAATGACAATTTCGACTTAGTTTTTTTATTATAACAGTATATATATATAGTCACAGTTTTAACATTACCATATATTTCTCGAAGAGAAATGGATATTAAATTTATATATGAACTCCTGTTCACTGTATTTACAGCAATTCATTACTATCTTTTAAGAAGAAATTTACGACATGATAATTTATTTGTTTGTGTCACATACAATATCTTTAAAGGTACTTCAATTTTAATACATTATTGTCGATTTTATCTAAAATAAGTGGTTTAAGATTATATACATACGCACCACTTAATGTCGTAATATTGAAACGTACGTATCAACTTTTTTTTGTATAAATAATATCTCGTTGAACGTTGTCATCATATCATTCATAGGATGTCCAGTTATTAATAGTATCTCTATATTACTTGAAAGCGACATATCTTTAGCGTCTTCCGACGTCCTTGACAACGTCATATGTTGTGAGTTTCGCCTTACTTCTGAAGCTATGTATCCACTTCAGAACCTTCCGGCCTCATTTGCTATCCGTCTGCAGGTATAAAACCTGCGCACTGACATTTAAACTTAATAATCCATGAGGTTAAGTGTGTTTTATTGAAAAAATAAATTATTAAACATATTTTAAGTTGGACTCATTATCTACCATCTAAATTTTCGTGTAATAAATAAATAAATAAACTTTATAATTTTCGCATCAGCTGCAAGATGCAGCGTCTGTTACTGCAAGGGAAGACAACCTTGAGAGTGTTGTGTTCATCATTTTACTGTTAAAATGCCAGACAACATTGCAATACAAACACGTTGTCACCTAGTAAACTATACTATAGCGACGTGGCTTGCGTCACACGTATTGTGTGTACTCCATTGTTATGTAGGGTAACCATATTGCGACACTTCTAAATCCAGACCGCAGATTGACGTGTGAAATTAATTAAACACATACTGGTTCGTGAGTTAGGTATTAACAACTATGCAATGTTTTATGCCATTAATTGTTGCTATATTCATTGTTAAAATTGTTATTCAAAAGCAACTGTATTTGTGTTACTATTGGTTAAAGTTTAACATTAAATAAGTGAAAATTAATTGGTTATTCGGGCTATGAGTAGTCGTTTTAGCCCGTAGACACACTGTAAGGCATATGATAGCTCTTAAGATATCTCCGGGGGTATTATCGTACGCACAATACGCTGCTGCCCATTCTCTTAAAACTTGTTTGTAAACAGTGCAAATTCTATATAATTAATGCACAAAGTACGAATTTATATAAGATTAAATTCCGGGAATTGAACCCGTAACTTACGATCGCATGTCTAAGTCCTCTAGGTAACAACTACTGATTTTCTGTTATCATTAATTAAAGATTTTTTTTAAAAAAAAGATTGTCACTGGCCTGTATCGCGAAATATAATTCTTATTTATTATTCAATTAATTTAATTGGTATGTACTTATAAGAGGTTCTTGGTTCGTTTAAAAGCTTTAAAGGGTTGTTTGCTGTACAAATGTGTGAATTTAGGAATGATAAATGACGTAATGATAGTGTAGTAAAGAAAAGCATTTTTTAAAATTCGAATTACCATATATTAAAATTATTTTTCGTTTATTATCTATCTCTTTAAACTTTGTACCGCCAGTTGTTGCTGGCCTGTCGTATTTGAATTAAAAAAAAGTAATGTAACGTATTTCAGAGTAATCACTTTATGCATAGTGATTGATAATTTAGCTGTACATTTACGCTTTGGAGCCTTTATATTCTATAATCAAAAAACAAATACACACAAATTGTATTTTTGTCACATAAATGCGTCGTATTCAAAGTTACGACTTAGAAATAAATTTTTGCGACGTGATGTTCGTTTAACATTCAAATTAATTATATAGAATAATGACCTAACTAATGCAAAATATATAGACAATACTGTTTTTGCGAAGCAATCTCCCCACCACCTTGTAGTACGTTATCGCGGCGGTTTTAACATTTTAACCGTAGTCGTGTGTTCTACGTATTGGCGAGACGACGGCAGTTTCGTGGGACTGTCAGTGTGGTACGAAACCGTCGCATATTCGCGTCGCAGTGATATATTTTGTTAATCAAAATATTTACTATGTGAATTGACATATATTTTGCAATATTTTATATGACAATATTGTAAGTTATATAGTTGTGTTTGTTTCAAATAATAATTATTTATAATTTAAGAGTGTTTCTTCTTGTGTCACTAATGTAACATTCTAACGTATTTAATCCCGTGCGGTATGTATATATAAAAAAATAGCAAATTTAATTTTTTTACGCTGTTTCATTATAGGAGTCATTGACGTAATAATTTGTAATATAAATGGTGTAAATACTTTTTGTTATACATCATGTTAAAAACTATATACATATATGAAATATGTTTAGAATATGATATGTTTACCTAAATATTACTTATACCTATTTAATGAATTTCGTCCTGATTTCATCCCATATTGTTTAGTATATTACTTTTTAATTTTAGAATATGTTTAGCTAGAGATGACATGAATCTGAGACGTGGTCGTTTACGATGGACCTTTTGAGAAGGCTCGAGGTCAGCTTCGCTCTGATCGAATCAGAAATTAGGAGATAAGAAGAACTGAGGTCACGACGTAGCCTCAAGAACTGCTCGTCTGAAATGGCAGTGGGAGGGGTAGAACTCCCATGCAACCGACGGTCGATAAGCCGGTAGATGAGGCGTGGGTAGGCACAACGCTAGGTGGACCGACTACATAGTCAAGGTCAAGTGGGGATGATGATGATATAATTTAAAAAAATAATCATAAAATCTAATGTATAAAATTTTCGTGTCACGGTGTTCGAACTTGAACTCCTCCGAAACGGCTTGTTCGATTTTTACCAAATTTTACATGCGTATTCAGTATGTCTGAGAATCAGCTACTATCTATTTTCCATACCCCTAAGTGATAAGGGTGGTCCACCCCTAAATTTTATTTTAAATTTTTTAGACAATTTTTTTGGTTTTTATTTTATTATGATACAGCATACAAAAATACATACAAACCTAAATTTTCACCCCTCTACGATCAACCCTTATCTTACATTTGTTAATTAAAAACTTTATTTTTTTTTGCAAAATAACGTTTGCGGGATCAGCTAGTGAATTATAATAATAGACATGGGTAGTTCATGGTAGCAACGGTAGTGGATTCGTATGAGTAAATAGTCGTAGGACGCTCCCCACCTCTGGGTGCGGAGTGTCCGCGAGCGGCGTGGTCACCGTGCAGTGTGTACAGTCGTGCAGCGAGTGCCGGTCGGAGGCGGAGCGCGCGGCGGCGGCGGCGCGCGAGTGCAGCCGGCTGGCGGACGCGCTGCGCGACGCGCGCGACCAGCTCGAGCTCATGGAGTTCCGACTGCTAGAACTGGAGGACGCACACCCGGAGAAGGTACGTACACATTATTATACATTTGGCATAAACACTTTTGAGCGCAATTGTACATTAACATTATTTTCGACTAGTACTCGCATAGGAAGGTGGTACAAAAAATAGTTACTTTTAGATATCTAGTTAAGAGTGTACGAAACCGCTATAACACCGTTATAGACATAATTAAATGTAGCATTACAAGCCAGTAGATAGGGTTTTCCGCGGCACAGCCAAGGTCGCGGAAAGTCGCTGAATGTGACCATCTTTGGTAGAGACCTATGCCTTTCAATGAGCGTCTATCGACTAACATAAGCATGATGACATACCCTGAGCCACATAACGTATGAATTACTAGTAATAATCATTACCATTTAAAACTTTAATTTGTATTTTTTTTCTATTTATTATAGATTGCAAACAAAATATACAATATTATGTTCATGTACAAATCAACTAAAAATACCGGACATATTGCAATACAGGCAACCACATCATACGCTAGGTTAACAAAAAAAAAAAAATCAGATCATATCAGACAATGTACACGGTTAATAACTGAACTATTTATTTTTAAAGACATACTTCAATGCTGACATTTATTTAAAAAAATTCCATTGTCTTTTTCTATAATAACTGTCAAAGTAGCGTTAGTGGAATTTTTGAAAGATATGAAAATAACAGAATTGTACATTTATGGCATCGTCGTCATAACTTTGTGTAGTTTTTTATATATTTAAACAGAAGTTAAATCGCGTTTCGCGTTCTTATGTTCTCGTGTTTTTATATCTAACTAGAAGTTTTCCAAAACTATTAACTGAATACGTAAATATTATTTTGTCGTTTTAGCACTAAGACGTTCGTAGGCTTCCCCCAAAGATATCTATGGGGGTTATAAATATTATAAACGCTTGGCAGATGGTTTGGCGATTCCAGTGTGGTATTATGGTATGGCAGAGAACGCTGCTGCACATCCTCTAGAAATCTGTTTGTGAGCAGGGGCAATCTTATGTAATTAAGGCACAGAGTGTTGATTAAATGATTGTGCATTCCGGGAATCAAACCCACGACACACTTCACCTTTCACCTCTGGTCCATCACTGCTCGAACAATTATTATTTACATTTGATTAAATATATGAAAAGCTTTTACTAGTCGTGGTAACATATTTAACCATTAATACCCTAGAGTTTCAATTTTGATACCAATCTTTTAAACCGAATGTTCAAATTACTATTAGTTTTTTTTAAAGGTTGGCTGTACGTATTTTACTGTTGTATAATATTCTTTCATAAAAATCTATTTTCCCTTCATCTAGACCCTCAAGCAAACACAGTAATATTAAAAAAAAATCATTTTCGTAAATCAGGCTACTAGGGGATTAATTAAATCTAACGTAGCCGGGTCAGTTATTTTTATGTCGCTGATCTCTGTTTAGGTGAAGGCCTCTTGTATCTTCTTCCATAATAGCTTATTCTTACTTAAGACTATTCTTGCCTTACTTTCATGTCATAGCTTCTGTAGTCAGTCCATGTTAAATCCAAAGCCCAGGACAAATCTTTTTGATATGACTTGCATGATAAATGGCGTAGAATTAATAAATAAAAATGTCATTATATTAAATTAATATATTAATAATGCTATGTAATACTGTGATTGAAAAGTAAGGTAAATTTGTTTATATAATGTAAATTCTTTATTTATTCTTCAAATCGATTTCATCCCCGTTTGATAAAACGCATTTTCGCCAACGCTTTTTCCAGTTCTCGTAGCAGTGCGAATAGGCTTTCTGGTATAGCCTTCAAGAACTTCGATTCGGTTTTTATTTCCCCGCATAGGCTTTTTTTATTTGCTGACTAGCTAGAAGTCACACGGAGATATATAAATATAAATCAAGCGAATAAGGTGGTTGTGGAACGATATGAGTCAAGTCTTTGACGCTTTTTCAAAAGTTTAGGCGATTTTAACAACAATCAAGACGACGCGTTTGACAATACAAAGCTATCTTCAAAATTGGTTAAGCTGAACCAAACGATATTCTAACTTTGACAAACAGACGTTTTGCAAGTGTTATAGACAGTCCTATCAAACTGTAAAAATTACCAACCTTCCTAATGCCCGGTAGTTTTAAATGAAAATTTCACCTGACTTTTTTAACATAGTATATAAGATACAACTAAGATATATTGAGATTTAATGTTATCGATATGTTATCCGCAAATAAATTAAAATGTTCATTATGTCTATAGTTTTATGTATTACTTTTTATAAATAAAATAAAACACGGTCTATGATGGATACTTTTGGCCATATACAAATAGGTTCATGTAATTTTCTGTGTGCATAAAGACATTCTTTTCGTTTGTAGTCATCGCGTGTTCGTCGTTCATTGCAACAATGTTTGTTTTTATATTATAAGATAACAACTTCGTCATCAATGCTAATAAGGTCTACATTATACGATGATCTCACGGTATCTTAAGTATTTTAAAACAAAATTCGTTCTCTAGTATCATTTTTTTAATTTATTTTTAGATCACGTTCATTTAGATCATAATTAGTTCATAATTACTTTCTACTGTTGTATACAGGTCTCCATAGATATTTATAACAAAAGTTGAGCTGCCTGCATCTAAGGTCTTCTGTAGATCTCAACAGGGTCGGTTGTTCAATTCGTGGGTAGATACGATGCCTATTTAACCAAATTCGAATGATGAAAGCATTATATTCTCCTTTATTTCGTTTTGATTTAGATTTTTTTTATAAGAGTTTTCGTAAATTTTAGGTAAATGATAGTATAATTCAAACGTTTTATATATGTTTAGATTATATTGCTTCATATATGTAGTATTATACTTGACTCGTATGTTAAATTTAATTTGTATCGAGATTATTGCGAACTTTTGCCGCGAGCTCAAATGACGTCTCAAATGAAGCCTTTTAATCAAGGTGTGTCTAAGTACTAGTTGGTATGCGCTAAACAACCCGCTAACGGATATAAAAGGCGCGCCATATTTGCGTACATATAATATACGCACGGAAATTATTTTAATCTATAATTATCAGCGGTTACTGCCCGCTGTACTATTGGATAATATACCTTTTGACAATGAACTATTTGACAATGTATCTATGTAAAATGTTCCACTCGTGTACCATTTGCAAATATACCATTGAGTTATTTATCACATGAAAATGTATCCCAGAAAAACAAGACTCCACTACATAATATACCATGTGTATGAGTGTAGAATAACGTAACACAGGATAATGTACCACGAGACAACGTTCCACTCGTGTACCATTTGCAAATATGTCATTGATGTATTTATCTCTTAAAAAGGTATCCCAGAAAATCTAGTCTACTTTACATAATCTACCATGTGTATGTGTGTAGAATAACGTACTATAAAATTATATGTCACTGGGACAATGCATATCTGATAATATACCTCCAGAATAATATATCATCAGAGAATGTGCCAACTAATGTATGTACCAAATTGTTCAATGTACAGGCCAATATACGACTAGATAATATGCCATTGAAAAATGTACCGCTGGGCAATGTATCACAGGACAATATGACATAGTATATTATACCTCTAGAGCAATGTTTCCTAACGTGGGGCCCACGTTCCACAGGTGGGCAATTTCATTATTAAGGGGGCAATTCGAAAGTTGACTCGACACTAGTTTAACCCTTTCGTTTTAATATAAAAATGAAGTATGTTACATAGGATGGCGTAAGAATTTTAGAAAGGCTAAGGTACATGGTATATCTAATTATGTACTATATTGTCAAATGTAATTTTAGATTAATGTACCACTGGAAGCTAAACTAATGAAGATTGAACTACTGTTTCAATTAGTTGCAATGTCTAATTTTGATCCGAATGTAATTCTGTTACATATTTTTATGAAATAAGGATAAAAATAATGTATTTTTGACTTAATATAAACGATCCTGTATTAGTAAAAACTTTTACTATTCGTAAAGAAGTTATCGATCTACCAATAAAGTCTGTGACCAGGTGTTGTTTTGGTACATTCCACAAACACAACCTTAGCGTGGATCTATATCAGCCGTTAGATGCCTACTGCAAGACAGGCCTGTCCAAAACACTACCACGACGATCGGTCTCACGTTACCTGCATCCAGAGACATGCAGCGACCCTTATCTATCATTGGTCCACCTGGTGGAAGCACCACCTTTCATTGTGTTTTATGGGGGAGGCCTATACCTTGCAGTGAACGTATATCAGCTGTTATGATTATGAAAGTATAGTGTCTACTTTCATAAAGCTTCAAAGGGTTGAATGTATAGCTCACTTACCTCAACTATGTCATCAGTTCTTCTAATGAGAAGCCAACCCACTCACAAGGTGGATAGTACATATATAATTTTGTATAATTTTTGTTATAAAACAATTTAGAATTTACAGATTAAAGTATCACAATCTTAATGTCATACTATACTATCTCTTGATTTTACCGTTGAGCACTTTATCAAGAATCTCGTTCGTAAATTCTTTCCATCGTACCTCTCGCTCGCACACTGCAAGTACACGTTCAATTGTATGCAGTAGCCCAGTAATCTAACGATAAAGCCATGCTAATAACAAGTTACATTATGATATAAAACACACGTAATGTTTCACGCTGGTATGAGCTTAGTTTACATATTTCTTAGCCTTCTAGTGTTCTCAAGGTAACATGTGCCTTCTCTTAGAGAGGTACGCGTCGACTCAATGGATTTCACATATCTTTTTGTCGAAGATATTGTCTGTTTTTCATCCGTATAATCATTTACTCTCAGCCTATGGCTTAATAAAAATCGTACACGACTAAATAATACGTCAAAAATTTTTGTTTGAAAATTTCATATCAAAGAGAAAATATTTAAATGTGTTCTTACGGTACCATCATATGGAGCAAAAACTTATATTACCACCAGAAGTCATTAATAAAGTAAGGGTTGCTTAAAGGACTATACAGAGGAAGTTGGAGGATGTCATTCTAAGGGATCGAAAGACAAATAGCGTATAAATCCGAGCAGTCAATATGGACGATACAGTGGAAAGACTTAAATTATAATTAGCTGCCTACATTGCCAAATAAGATGACCGTGGAACTTGAAAAGACTATGGGGTGGTTACAAGTGAGATAAAAGAGATGATAGTGAACAATTAGACCTTCACTGTTCAAGATTGAGAAAATAGATCAGGAATGAACTAAAGCCTGCACTAAATTTATAGTCGAGAAAGACTGAAAAAGAAGGAACATAAAGTCCGTGATGTTGTCTGCTCATTGCCATTTCAACTCGCCAATACGCTGAGCTACGTCTATGAATCCGCACATTCCAAATTTGATTTCGTAGATTAATATAATATTTATTCTATAATAATCCGCGTCTTTGTTAGAAAATAACTTAGCTTTAGAATATTCTAGCTATAATAAAGCAAAGGCATTTTGAATTATTTATATCTAAAACACAAGAATCGTTGCATATATTGAATCTCATAAATCATACTCAAAGGTAAACGCATGTTATTTGTTTCAATGAATAGGATTAAAGTCTACTTTCTAAGGCCTTTACACGTCATCGGATAGACATAGTGCTTATGAAATGACCCTTGGCATTGATCTGCGACTGGATCAGCTCGGAGCGCCGCTGCCTTAATACAATTAGTACTGGTCTGACCCAGTTTGCGTCGCAGCGAGTCGAGCTCGAACACGCCAACCTACGGAACGATAAATCTGTAACAATTACTTATTTTGTAGGCTTGCATTATTTTGTGTACAATTAATTAGTTATATATGTTAATTGGTTATAGATAAGCATTAATGGAATGAATGTATAGCTCGTAGAGAGTCATTTAAAGGCTGTCAGTTAATAGTACATCTTATAATCAATAATTTCAGAACTGATAAACTGTAAAAAAAAGCGTTTTATAAAATTCGAATGTCCCTGCAGATTTTGCAGAAATTGTTTGCATTCCAATAGAAGAATGGATTAATGTTAAATATTTCATATACAACTTTATATAGAGTGATTAGGTTTTTTTGGCTGAAAAATGATCTATTTATTCACCACTTTGAAATTTAGGTAGAGACTATACTTCCTTCATCATCATTTTATTCAGCCGATATACGTTCACTCCAAGGCATAGGCCGACTGGTAGAGCTCCTACTAGATGGACCGACGACATAGACAAAAGGTCACGTCGCTAGATGCGGTTATCGTGGCAGTCTTTGGAGATGGCATATTGCCTTGCAGTGGGCGTCTATTGACTTAAAAGAAGTGAAGAAGAAGAAGAAGTATGTAATTTTCGTTAATATAATAAAGTATATAAATATTATTTATACGTTGAAAAAATAGATAGGCTAAGAAATATTTTTTTCCTTGGTTATTTCATATATAGTCATAGACATCAATCTCTCGGAGAATAGAGTTCTTGATTGAAAGCTCTGTATCTGTCAATATTTATTAATGAAATAAATTCATAAATTCACTATCGGAAAAGAGATCTGTGGAGTAATTTCATTACTTGAAATTAAATATAATTCTTAAAATCATGAGATTTAAAACAATAATATCAATTTTCATTACAAATCCATTTAATTTATCTCAGTATTAGCAGCGGAAATTCTTTTAACTGCTGTAATTAAAGTAATTATTTCAGAAATAAAACTCTATTTTTAAAAGTATATACATTTAAAAGTATACTTACTTATAACTACATTTTTCCTTGCAAAATTATGACTTTAACCTTAACATATATTTTGTAGCAATTGAATATTTGTTAACGCAAAAAAAGGTTTGTTTTTATTTGTACGTTTCAATATTGTATGATATAATATTCAAAGATGTTTAACAAAAATTATATCTCATATCTTTATACAAAAATACAAAAAAAAATATTACGAGGAATGTATGTTTGTGACAGCGCACGATAGCTTTGGATATTTCAACATTGGATTCAATTGTGTCTAAATAAATGAACTGACAAATTCAATTTTTGTATAACCAAAAAACTGTCAAGAATTGCCTTAATGTTTTTAGCCAAGTTTTTTAAATTCAAAATCTCGTGTAAAACTGTTTCTGCCTCTACTGTACTCTAGTTTTGAGACTAAGATGGTGCTACTAATTTGTTACGCTACTGTTTAGATACAATTTTTTACCCCAGATGCACCGTGTGCATGTTATATTCCACGCACTCATTCGATTTTTAGTAGAAAAAAAAATTCGCATCTAGCTGTTACGACACACTGTTGTGCGAGAAATTTATTCTATAGATATATTATAAAGATTTAAAACCAATATAAAAAATATATTATTCAAAAAAGTATATGATTCTATCCAAGATACTGATGTAACTGAATGGAATTATATGTTGGGCATGCTCACTCAGAAAGCTAATTATTGTCAAGGACTCTATAAAAAACTATATTTGTATTACTGATGAGTTTCTAGCCTGCTTTTGGCAGACCTGCCTTCCGAGGAGGTGGTAGTTCTTGAAGGGCGAACGGTGCCGACATTTTGTGTTAATTGATGATTCAAAAGTGCTCCTTCTAACAGTCTATTCGAATAAGTAATATTTTAATTTTGTATTTGATTGTAGTGCGACGGAATAATTCTTTTTAGATCAAATGAATTAATGTAGCGTATTTTACAGTAAACACTTATATTTTGTGATATATATAAATAAATTAATTTTGTAACTTATATAATATAATATAATATAATATAATATAATATAATATAATATAATATAATATAATATAATATAATATAATATAATATAATCCTTTATTCAGAAAAAGTTCATCCCCTTCCATTCCATCCTGTTTTGTGCCCGTTTGTACCATAAACTTCCTGCTGTCATTTTTATTTCGTCATAATTTTGTAATTTATGACACTGACCAATTCAGCAGTTAAACTTTAATTTGCTATGCGTAAATTGTCAAACGCGCTAAGTTCAGACAGAACTGTCAAACGCGCGAAGTTCAAATCGAACTATCAAATGCTGTTTCAATAATCATTATACATTTTGATATTTCTCAAGTATCATTGTAATTTTCTTAATTATTTTCTTTGAGAACCTTCTAGAATATATTAGGGAACTTTTAAAAATAGATGAATGTTTTTATAAAACGATAACCAAGGGAAACCGATATCATTTATATATTTATAGATATAGGCCGATTACTTCAGGGCTTTATTTTTCTCGGATTATAATCATCGGTGAAATATTATTTAATTCACACTACATTGCGTCTGTTGAGATTCATTGTTGAAATTTTGTGTTCAGAGTCAAAGTAAAAGTAGATATACTACATGGGATTATTACAATCATCTATAATAAAATGTAGTTTACGTTAGTTTGTAACGCACAACCTTCTGAGAAGAACTAACGAGAAATTCTGCTGTATTTGCAAACATTATAATGATTGTTTTAACAATAGTTTCGCTTTAAAATTAGAATAATTTATTTCCTAACATCTTTACCGTGAACTAATATTTGAATGTAGTCACAGTTGTCGTAATTTTCCTGCAAAGGAACATTGTTTTTAAATGACATCATATAAAGATTTCATACCCAAATCGCGATATATGGCTAGATAGCGTGAGTATAGTGGGTAGATTTAGAAACCGTGCCCATAACAAACAACTCACGTTGCGTTTGTTTGGCGTTTGTCGCGGAGTGACGTTTCCTCATTAGGAGATCGGCTTGTCTTTATCATCGAGATGCGGGCTTCGCGAACCGCGTGGGAGCGAGATCTACTCTTGTGAACGCGTGCCTTGCGTTTGATGCGAAGGTCGACCCCACTTGCGTTCTAAGGAAAGGAAAATATGCAAGGTTACGAAACAACGCTTTTGTTGATTTTTCACTCCGGCATTACTGTATTATACTTTCTCAAAACGACTAGCTTTCATGAGAATAATGTTTTATAACATTTACACTGCTTTACATAATTGACTATTGATCCTAAAAAACATTTTAATGCTAAAAATAGCAGTATAATATACTTCGCAGTGATAGCGTATTATTTATTGATTTAATGTGAAATTTTAAACCGGTGCAGATCGAGAAACACAAGATATGATCACTTCATGATTGACGTCACGACTTGTATAGTAATATCATAGAGATATCGACACGCATAGAGAAAATAACAGACGGATGAGGAGAAAATGTGAAATAAAAATTATCATTTTGTCATCAATAAATACTGATACAGATATAGTTGTTGAATGACAATATTCATTTGCAGCCCTTGAACTTTCAAAATCACAATGTTCAAAGTGAACTGTCAAACACGCGTAGTTCATATCAAACTGTCAAATACGAGAAGTTCAGAGTGAATATGTGAGAAGAGAAGAGTGAATATGAATAGTCCAAAACGAACTGTTACACGCGCAAAGTTTCAATGGTACGCGTAAAATGTATTAAAAATCTTAAACATGATTATGATCTAGGACCAAATACTATATATAATAAATAGAAATCATTTGATTACTTCATCTAAACTGTCATCATTTCGAGATATTCAGGTTATGTAAACCGTTAGAGAAACCACATATTTCATATAAATTTATTTATTTAGTATTGCGCGGCGTATTGGCCGGCGAAAGGTGACCTACTTTAGTTTTATGACATTAAATTAAAAAAAATATTTAATTTAATGTCAAAAAAATGATTAAGTAGGTAGAATTATTTTATGTATTTATTTATTGACTTTATTCTCTATTTAAATCAATTTATTTTTAAAACTTAGGTGCGTTAAGTTCTATCTGATACAAATTGTAACCAATCAAAGGGAGCTTGCACTTATGATGACATACCTCAAGTAAAAATATGTTTATGATACGATTTTTTAACGGCCAAATTGAAGTCTTGCCTTCGTAATGATTTTTAAATGTTGTTAAGTCAAACATTTATGATGGTCACAGTTGGATTCACATGTCCAAAGATGTATAAAACCACCATCAATAATTAAAGATTAAACAAAAATTAAAATCAACCTACACGGGTTCCAAACGCTTTCAGGTCCAAAAAAAGTCTACAAGAAACTTATTATATTATTTCATAATTACTTTCAAGTATGTACTTTATACAGAAAATAGAGCAATTGATTCACAAGCTAAATTATTGCTTTACATACAGTTTTAGATTTTTAAAGTTTTTTTTTATGGCCTTCTCCAAAGATCGTCACGAATACCGATCTGACGCAGCCTTGACTATCTTTTTGGTATACCTAGTTTGGGAACTACCCACGCTCGTGGTCACCATTCGAGAGCATCTCGACCCCAACGGCTGTAGGCTGCACAATATATGTGCCCCACCTACTGCCACTTCGTATGATCAATTCTTCGAGTCACACTTTGACTCTAGTTTGTCTGCGGATGGTTGATGCAATTTTACATACCCTAGTTAATATTAAAATATCAAATAATTTTAACTTTGTTGTTTACTTCGAATAATCCTGTTATTTGAAATATAAAATCTTACATCTATTACAGAATTAATTTGAACTATATTTCATTGCATTAATAATAAATATAATACAATATTTTATCTACAGCAATATTTTATATAGCTCATTACTTGAACTAGAACACAGCTATCAAGTGTGTTTTGTGAATGATTCTTAACACACACTATTCCACCGCCGAATAGGCCTTTTCTAAGTCTTTTCTCTTTTTTTAATTGTAAAAAAGGCGCAATAATTCAAGATCATTAGATGTCGAATTCGACAAAAAGTTAAAATCCGTGACGAGATTACTCGGGTTCCATTTAACTAGTTTCACGTTTTTATAATCAACGTAAAGCCACCTGTTTATCACAACTAAATAATTTCTCAGCGCAACAGTTCGTAGATTCAGTGAGGTGTAGACAGAACCCATCCTTGCATCTCGGTTTCGGTCCGACGCATTGCGGTTTTCCGCCTACCCCGCTGGCCAATTGATTCCTGGTTACTCAAGCTAGTTAGTTTCACATGCACTAACTCCTATCCGCGATTAAGTAAGAATTACGAGAACGTATACCTCCTTATTAGTAAGTAAGGCGTTGAGACGAGTTACATATATTAAAATATGCATATTAATTAAGCATAACATTTTAAAAAGGCATATGAAATAGCTAAATGTTTCTAGAGTGTGGGTTCATTTAAAGATGTTAATATATTTTGATCGATTGTTTCATAGGACTTTAGTGCTGATATCGCGGGTTCGATTCCTAACGAGTTTGCAAACAGCAAAAAAAAAATTGTATATCCTTGGTGCAGGCCTACGACGACAAATCTTTTCCGAACACGAGACATTAGACGTGTATCGCCTGCGTCCGCCCTCAAATAGCATACCTATATGTCATTAAAGAAATAAAATATATGCTGCTATTGAAAATACGAAAGTTAACTGCTTTTGTTTCAAGTAAAAACACTCGCAATGTTCTGACAGTAATCGTGATGTTAAAACGCAACCGTAAAGTAGTTTTTGCAATTCGCACCAAACTGTGCTAATTAAAGAACGCTCTCTTGTGTACAACGAATTGCATCGCTCGCGGCTAGAGGATCGTGGTTTAATTTTAGTTTATAGATTTAAAGTTATATATATATAGAAAAATTGCTAACCAAATATCTAAATGAAAATATTCATTTGTACCAGCTGCTATATATTATGGTTAGTCAAAAAGTATAGGCTGTTAATGGTCTGAAAAAATAAAAAAATCCATTTCAGAATTACATTCACAATAAAATATAAATCAATGTCATATCAGCTTAATATTGTATTTTTGAGCAGAGACAAGCAAGTGTCATTCCTAAAAGCTATTTCGGTGCTAAAGACTGGGTAAGTTACGAAACGCCTTGACGAAATCTAACCATGATGCTGCTACCTTCTACTTACCTATTGAATTGATTTGACCAGATCAGTGGTGGATAAGGTGATCGTCCACGTGGTCTTTGAACCGTCTATTTATCAACCAGTAGCTTCTCAAAATCCTCTGGTTTTCTCTACGAGATGTACCCAATATCTTTGGTAACAAATTGTGAATAGCGTTTTCTTGATCTTGTGTTGGTCCAGAATGGTAAGCGCAAGAGAGAGAGAGAGAGATAAAATGTAACTGACGTCAACAATCGTAATCTAGGGATGCGTTTACACATGACATAATTTTATTCACTTGCATGAAATATAGCTGCATATATAATATATAAACACACGTAAATTATTTATGTTTCTAAAGATATAAAGTCACCAATCGCAGTATAAATGCATTTATAATGTACAAGAGACTACATCATTTGACCACTATAGCAATTGAAAATATATGTTTTCTTTATGTTTAAAATTCTATCCCATATATTAATTAATAAATAAGTAAACTGGTTGACAGGAAAAAATCATCTTTTAGAAAAGATCACCGTTTGTACTTCTACTTATGGTATTTCATTTGATTTATTGCTGTGTTAAAAAATATAGGTTCTTAAAGAATAAAATAAAGGTTATTATTATGATATATTTATGATATTATCCATTAATAATAATTCATTAAAGTGTATGCATATATGAGTTACATTAATATTTATTATAACATTTAATGTATTCAATGAAAAAAATCTGTGCGTAAATAATGTCTATTATGCTGATAAATATACGTATGTGTAAAACGATTTAATATATAAAATATCCTCACAGGGTGCTAGGGACAACCTAACCGACTCGGATTCGGGCTGCGTGTCCCCCGGTTCCCGGATAAAGGACTCCGCGTCGCCCGAGCTCAAACGAATGGATTCCGGATACAAGTCACCGCAGATACCGAGCAGTCCCTGCAACCCCCGGCGGCACCTCACCACCCCGCACGATGAATTCAAAGAGGATTTCGCTAAAGCGCAAGTTTTGGCTGAAATTCTCGATAGGAATTCCGAAACCAGTGATTCGTTGCGGAGTAACCCCGTGAAAGATCATCTGGAGCAGATGATACTGAACGCGGCGTCGGCTGAGGATAGGAGCTGCTTGGAACAGGTTTTGATGCTGTTGTACAACTACCAAGCCCTCAGCAGTTCCGTCAGTGAAGACGAATGTTATCAGGTTAGTTGCTTCAAAATATATTTCTACACTTCCTATCTAATATAGTAACAAAGGAAATTAATTAATTCAGTTGTTAAAAATTTGTAATAAGATTTCAATCTAAAACTTCTTTTTAAACCATTTATAGTGTATAAACCTTCATGATTACTAACCTTCTTTTTACGTGTAATGTCATTAACCATGTCACGGAAGTGACATTACAGATCCAAAACATTTAGATGTAACTCCAATATAAATTATCCGTTTACAGACAAAACCAAAAAGAATATGCGATCTGAAATCAAAAACTGAAACCGACATCCCATCGCACAAAACTCATAAGGCGATAGCAACAGTTACACCTTACCAACAGAAAGGCTACAAGAGCGACTCACTCGAGAGCCTTTGCATCGAAGAAAGGAAACCGATTAATTTATTGCAGGAGAGTGGAATATTCGAAGGAGTTGAAACCGAGTGCAAGAGCACTCAAACAGAAGTAAACGACAGTTTCGAATGCACCGGCGAATTAAACACTGAAATACAACGACTGAATAGTATAAGAGAGAAGTTAGAGAGGCAAGGAGTTAGGAATAGGACGCTAAGCGCGAAAGACGACGGCGAGGGACTAGAGTGTAGGTGTGTGAAGTTGGGAAAGAAACACAAGCAGTATTATGAGAGGCGATTGAAGTTTCTAGAAGGAAAGATATCTATTTACGAGGCGGCGCAGGACGTTAAAGAGGCTAAACTAGCGCAGAGGCTCCAGAAAGAGTTTCTTCTTGAGAACAGAATACAGGTACGTAAACAAAGATATAAACTTTAACCTAATAACTATATAAAGCAGGGTTGACCAACCTCCTAGATATTTCGTGTCGCATTTTGATATATCTTTTAATAACGTATTCAAAATTGAAAAGTATGCGTAAAGTTTTTATATTAATTATATTTATTGTTGACATAAATAAAAGTATAAAAAATTTATATTGAATTTCTTTATTTTACTTCTCTTGAAAGTTGAATACAATTGTTGAATATTTTTTAACAGCAATTCTCAGTGAATTTTCTCAGATGTTGGTCTGTTAACATTGATTTTGGTAAAGATTTCTCGAATTAAGTAAAGTTAAACAAAATAATCGAAGCAATAAATAATCTTTCAAGAAGTGTGAGCCGCATGTTGATCCCTCTGTTACGAAGGATACATAAATACAAATAGAAAATTAGCTATATTACCTTTTCAAAGGATAGATTTAAGTCCTTCTTTCGTTCTTTGACAAATATATTTATAATTACAGTATACTTTTTCTGAAAACCGTACATTGTTGCAATACCACTTGTTAATGATATTAACCTCTTGTTAATATATCCTATTAGCTTAACTTATAAAACTTATCTCGTTAATTTTAATGTAATATGTGAGTAAGTGATTTTTCTTGGAAGTTACCAGTTTATTTTAGTGATAGAGTTATTTTTATATTTTGTTTTAAAATCTACCGTACTGAAAGTTTGTATCAAGTGTCCCAATAAAATACGCCATTGTCCGCACGCTTACGAACCATTAAATTATTTAGGATGTCCTTACATATTGATACAGAAACTATAGGTTCATCGCACTTCCGCTGTTTGCATGACGTTATTGCCAGTTGCCATATTTACCGTTACGTTAATGTGTTGCCAATAACCAGATAGTCAAATGCGCGAATTTATTTTAAAACATACGTAGTTTTTTTTTGGCGACTGATGGCGGATGATGAGGTAACTCCTGCTGAGTAGCGCCTAAAAATAAAGGATCAAATTTGCTTATTGTCTCAGACTGACTGAAAGACTAAAGAAAAAAATTATATGTTACATGTTTTTATGTCACGGAATTTTATTTCTCATATTTTCCAATTTGGATTGTGTTAATGTGATCAATTATGTACGTTAAGAGAAGAATGTCAAAAGAACCCAATTTAAGTTCCCTCATAATTGACATTCTTTAACATAAAACAAAAGCTACCCGGGACATGTGGTCCCGATTTGAGAAGAACCCAGAACAAACCCTGGTTTATTTTATGATTACTTCCACATACAATTTAATACCACTATAAGGCTTTTTTTTTTTTTATGACCCCCGCTATTGGGGGCCTCTCGTACCCCTATCTGATTTTTGGGACAGGGACCTTTTCAGCAATATTTTTCACATACGTTTTTATTTTCTTACTCGACTTTCTTTCTTTACATTATCATTTCTTTCAGTCTGTTTTCTATCTTTCATTCAACAATTCATCTTTCTTTCTCATTCGCTCTATTCAACTTTCATTCTTTCCTCTTTTCTTATTACTAATTCCATTTTGTGTTTTTATGTTACCTTTTTTATTTTACAATAATAACAATTTATTAATATTTTACAATAAGTTTCTTACTCTATAATTATTTTTCATTTATCACAGATTTATGTTTCATTTTGTCACTTTATTTTCTATTTTCTATTTGTTTATTATGTTTGCGTTTTGTTTATGCTTGTGGCTTTTTTGACTATTTTTTTACAGAGGGTTAAGAATGAATTTTTGAATTCCCCGCCTATCAGGGAGGCAATCGAGTCCTCCCTGATTTGAACCCCAGACCGGCACTCGAAGCCGAACCGGAGTCCGCCGAATGCGGGACACCGGGCCACAAGGTGGATCACGGTCTGGTCCACGCCCGGTTCACAGAAGCACGAGGGGTCCTCCTTGAGCTTAAACCTATGAAGGTACTCAGAGAACCCCCCGTGCCCCGTGAAGAGCTGGGCCGAGACCGCGTCCACCTCGATGCTGCGGAGCACGCGGTAGGCTGAGACGGCGTTCGGGAAAAACATCCTCGTTACCGAAGCCGTCGTTCCTTCCACATACCTCCTGTTCCATTCGTCGAGCGACTCCAGTCTCAGTTGCCGCTTGACGAATGAAACAGGGCATCTCTCGTACTCTGGTCGTCTTTTACTCTTCAGGGCCGCTTCCTTGGCCAGCTGGTCCGCCCTCTCGTTCCCCTCCATCCCCGCGTGCGCTTTCACCCAGAACAACCTTACATCCTTCCCTTTTTCTCTCGCTTTCATTACATTCTCCTTCACTCTTAACGCTAAGGGATGGAGGGTGTCCGATCTTGCGACAGTTTCGAGAGCGGACCGCGAGTCGCTCAGTACGGCGCAGACTTGCGCCGACTCGCCGGCCGCGTACCCTGTTGCCTCAGCTAGAGCCAGCAGCTCTGCCTGGTATACGGTGCAGAAGTTGCCCAACTTGAGTTTCTTTGTGTATGACTCTACGGCGCCCCGCTTGACGCAGAACGCCGCACCCACCTTACTATAAGGCTTAGGCCTTCCATAATAACATCTATAATGTCCTCTCTTACCAAGCAATTATGATATGCAGAAGACCCTGCTGCCAATTTTCGGGAAACTTGTTTATGAGCAGCGGCAATCCTATATAATTAATACACAATGTGTAATTTATATACCATTGTATCCCGGGAATCGAATTCGCGATCTATGATCGCATGTTTTAGTGTCCTACCGTTGAGCTATTACTGCTCAACTCACAGTAACCAGAGCAATGCATTCTTAAACTTTGCTACCTTTGAAATGTTTACGAAAAAAATAGATAGTCTTGCATGGTTCGTATGCAGATTTACATTTAAGTTTCTAATACAGGAGTTGGAGGACCAGCTGGCTGAACTCCAAGACAAATACGAGAGGCTCGAAGAAGAGTGTTGCGAGTTGGAGGAGATTGAAAACGATACCCGTTTGCACTGGCAACAGTAAGTAATATAACATAATATTAAAACGAAGAAATTAAAAAGTAGTGTGTTGTCAAAAAATTACGACAGTTGAATAGAGTACAATAAAACTTAGATCCTTATTTCAGCCACTTGTCTACGCTTCTCACACAGATTAACTATAAAAGCCATTGGAAACATGCATCCAATATCTTAAGACGTTCTTAATATGGTTTATACACCGTACGAGTGTCCTACGTTGCGCTTTTTGGTTCATGGTCTCTTTTTAAAACATTAAATCTCCGGGTTCATCTGCTTTGTGTATTATGTATGCGGTGTGCGAACTTGCCGCTTGCCCTCTGTCACTTAAACTTTTCAATTCGCAATCGAGATTTGAAGCGTTTGTAACACAAAACAACCCCTAAAATAGTTTAGGCTGAGCCAAACGATATTTCAAGTTTGACAAACAGACGCAAATAAAACAGGTCTACCAACCTTGTAAAGAAATTACCTGCCTTTTTAATGTCCGGCAGTTTTAATCGCCAATTTTGTCTTATGTTTTGGTCACAATACTTTTGGGATAAAATAAAAGGCTAAATGTGCATTTGCTGTAAATTAATCTGCAGTACACAAATCAATGGTTTTAAAAAATAATAGATTTATGAGGTTTAAAGATAATCTAGTACGAAATAGCGTTACCAAAATTCGGATTCACCAACCAATCATCATATGCTAACGATTGTCAATTTTCTTACGATTGCAGGCTTGAAATGGATTACGAACTCTGTACGGCGCAGCTGAGGGATATGACTGAGCAAAGGGAATGTTCCCGGGCGCAGGCTGAGCGGCTTATGGCTGACTTGAGCCAGCGGGAGTGCACTCTTAAGGCGAGAGAGGTAAAGACTGTTTTATTTGGCTTGTATCTATAATTCCTCGAGACCAAGAAGGGCTTTTAACGTTCGAGGTAATAACACATACTGTCTGGAGAAACGTGGTCTCTCCCAATTTTTTTTTCATGCAATGCAAAACTAGAGGTTTTTTTTTGTGGCTCCCGCTATTGGGGACCTCTCCTTCCACCCCTATTTTGTTGGGAACAGGGTTTTTTATTTCTTAACAATTTTTTCACATGAATTTTCTATTTTCATCCTCGTCTTCCATAGTTCACAATATCTTTTTTTCTCCCTTCTATCATTCCATAATTCCATCTTCCTTTCTCAATCATTCCATTCATTTCATCCATCCTCAAACACTTCAGTTGTATTTTCTATTGCAGTATCACAGCTTTATTTAGTTTATTTTTCTCATGTACATCAATTTTACATTTTTAATTTTAATTTTAATAAATCTATCTTAATAAGATTAAATTCAAAAGTAGTGGTCTGTTTGAATGATGTACAATAGTGTCAGGGCCTCATGTGCAGATCACAATCTCTCAACGAGCCATTGAGTGCGCTATGCTCGGGATATAACTAAGATATCGAATCAGGAACAGGAATGTTCTCGAATGGTGTCTTCAAGCCAGTAGACTCGGCGAAGAGAGCAGTTTGGTTAAAAGCTAAAAAATAACTTTCGTCTCAACGTCTCTGCAATATAGACAAGTGGCTCTGTTGCTCTATTGTATATTTGTTGGTGTTTCAGACTGAACTGACGACTAGGCTGCAGGGCTTGGAGAGGGCGGTGCCGGCGTTGATAGTCTGGAACATTATGCAAGCCGTCGGCGTTCAGGTGTCGCCCGGAGGGAAGGTATGTCACTTAATACCTGGTCTTAAAAACCCAAACCCTAAGATTATTAAAGCTGATAATGCAATAAAACCAAACACCAAACTCCAATCATATAAAAGCGATTATTTTCATTGTGACAACTGGCTAAAGCGGTTTATAAATAATTACTATGCTTGTATTGTAAATTAACAGGTGGCGCAAAATTAATGTCATACTGCCAACTTGCCTTCATTTTTACAAATGGCACCATAAGTTACTGTCTTTGGATACTTATGGTGTAGATGTATAAACAATTAGTTCGTTAAAAAGCGATAAAGTATAAAGTAAGCAGTACAAGAGTCAATTGTTTAGTCATAACGACTAAAGCTTTTTTTGATTTTAAAATTTGAGACATGTTATAAATAGAAACGAAGACCTGCCTAATTTATTAATATAAACCTATGTATTACAAAAGTATGGGTAACTTTGAATGTATATTGCAAGTAAAATATTTTAAAAATATTCTGATATCATTACACATTTGTTTATATATTTTTTATTATCAATTACTGATAAACTACCAAAGATGACATGCGGCTCCGAAATGTAGTTTCACGAGTTTTTGATCCTAGCACATATTGCTTTCTTTACTTATTTTAATTATGTATAATAAACAAAACCGATCGTTGGGCAACAACCCCGCGACTTCGTATAACTATATTGTATTTGTAACAATTGTTAGTAAATTTTATTAATAAAATTGTTATTAATTTCAGCGCGTACTGATGTCCCGTATGGGTCCTTTATGCAATGACCCCAAGACTGCTATCGCGACCTTACGTAAGAACCCTGATACCATCTGTGTTTGTGGACCTTTGGTGCCGTGCAGCGATGCTCCTGAGGTTACCTCCGCCACCAGAGAACTCGAGAAGCAAATCATAAAGTAAGTTTATTTATTTAGGTACACCAGCTGTACACATAGATTAAAATTACAATAAAAGCTATTGTATCAATAATAGTTATGTTATGTGTTCCTTCATAGGTGACATAACAATAAAAATTATCTTTATGGAACATTGTAGAAAGATCAGTCCACATCAAATCAAAATAATTTGGTTCAATAAAAATTGAAGAGAACAATGATCGCACGTAAGAGTCTGTCTTACGGCTTTAGACACCAAAAGAGCTTTTAATTTAAAAATGTTTCCTTCTCTACGTCTCTACTATCTCGTACAGGGGCCATTGTTGCAATTGTATAACAAGGATATATATATTAAATCATGATATCAGCTCAGATAATTCATTTATTGAAATCTTATTAATTTGTGATTTATTTGAATATTTTTTGAACAGTTTACTAGCTGAGAAGAGCGAAATGGAAACAAAATCGAAAGCTGCAAGAAAGGCTTTAGAGAACAGAGTAAGCAATCTGGAGGAAGAGCTGGAGACCGCGCGACGACAGCTGTCGGCAGCAGAGTGTGGCGCGCAGATGAAGAGAGAGAGAATAGATGAGAAGATTGGTGCGCTAGAAGAGAAGATCAAGTCCGAGAAGGATGCCGATTGCGTAAGAACTGTTTTAGTTTTCTTTAAAGCCTATCACTACTTACTATCACAAGTGTAAATGGCACAAATAAAGGGGTTTGGCCATTTGAAAAAGTCGTCCCAAAAAACCCAATATGTCAGGTTTACTTAGGTTAGGAGATGTTTGGTAAAATCGTATTTTATATTGTAGAATGCCATCATATTACGCAATTATATTCTATTATATACTCATTTATATTAAAGCATGCTTTTCAGGCATATTCATGATTCAAATAAATTAATGACATCTCCGGCACTAATGAAAGCCTTAGTAGAGGTTTCAATAATAATTGACTTCTTTTTACGGGACTTACATTGATGATTAAGTAGTATTTGCAAACACGAAATTAACTTGCATAATTTAGCACCTTTTTCTTCAAAAAGATTTAGTTTGTTATTTTGCGACGTCATGTGTATTTATTGGAATGTTCAGAAGCCGGCGGACCCGGCCATGAGCAGTAGGATTAAGAGCCTGTTGCTCAGCGAGAAGGAGCTGAAGGCGCGTATCAGCGAGCTGGAAAAGAGAGAGGCGGCGTATCTTGAGATGCTGACGCAGGCTGATGACATGTGGGCGGAGATGGAGGGAGGATACAAGAAGAAGATACAAGAGTCGCAGGCCACCGAGACGCAGCTGAGAGGAATGGTGAGGATTTCTACTTGCATTATTTTATTAAGTCATCTCATATCCTCTCCGTCACTCGGAAGGGATGTTTAAAACATGTCATAAGTACAGATTGAATATGGTTTACAATATTTATTGAATTTAATACTTATTATATTTAAATCTAGATTTATACCAAAAAACTTACCTAAGATTACAATTATGTTAATCCAAGATCATTAGCATAAATGTAATGCCGTTTATGCTATCGTTAATGGTATAAGCTTAGTTGCTTTGACGGGTAAGTAACAAGTAATAAGTTGAACTAACAGAACAGGTTACCCACTTGCACTTAAATTTATTGAATATTTTTCTAGGTTCCATAATAATAGTAACTCTATAGACAACTATATATGCTCCTACAATAAGCTTCCTTGAAATGCCTCCCAATTATCATGCAATAAATGAAAAATGGACTAGTGATACTGTGATACAGCGATACAGATTGAGACTTCCGATTATAGGTCGTAGGTTCGGTTCACAGGATACAATCTAATGCAAAGTGTCTCTCTGTCTGACTCTGTGTGACGAGAGTGACTCTGTGTTTGGCACTAATCGGTGTAACATAACTCCCGATGATGCCCCGAGGAGGGGTGAAACACGTGTTGAGTGATTTAACGGTAGCAGTTGTGTAATTCGCATTGTTTGCCGCATGCGCATTTATCAGCGGGCTGGCGGGCGGTGCACTTTGTTGCACTACTATCACTGCATGTGCAGAAGTGGCTAAATATTGGTCCCTTTTTTTAATATAATGCTATTCCCACCTTTGGCATTATTTATATGCGATTGCTATTGCCCATAAACAAGTTTCCAGAGGAAGGGCAGCAGCCTGTGACTCAATGAAATTTCATTACTCATATATTATTATATCATAGCTCTTGAATTCGAAAATTCCCCTTTTAATTAAGTACATTTGTATCTACATACAAAATTATCTGATATTGTAATTAATTCGTTTTTAAAACCTCATTTTTGAGTAAAAAGTAATTTCAAGGCTTTAGTTCTAATATTTCATGGTGTTAATTTTTTTAAATTAGATAAAGAAACTGGAGACGGAGAGAGACCAGTGCAAGAAATGTTTCGAGCCGATGAAGAAGAAGCTTAGAGAAGTGGAAGAGACAGAGTCGGCGATGCGGATATCTCTAGAGAAGTCCGAGAGGGACGCGAAGAACCTGAAAGCGCAGAACGCCAGCCTTGCAGCGCTTTATGGGAAAGCTGACGCCGAAGCTAAGAAATCCGAAGCGGCTTTTAAAGCGCTTGATGCTAAGTTTAAGGTAAAAGGATGATATTAAACTGCTATTTAGGCGATATGTAGTTAAAAGATTTGCTCAAGACGTAGTCAAGGTCGCGTGAAATTGAATTCGGGCAGCGCAAGAGCAGTCATTATGGTGAATTTTGGAGGCCTATGTCTTGCAGTGGGTGTCTTTTGACTGACATGATGATGGTAATAAATGTGCTGTAATTTCTGAACGTGCTATCAAAACGCATAAGTCGTCAAAAATAGCTCAACCTGTTTGTCAATATATTTTTACAATAAACATTTTTGTATTTTCGTTCATCGGGAGTAGTATTATAATAACAAACTTTTTTTAAAACACCTGTTTCCAGTTGTTAAACATTTGATGTAAATAAAAACTGAACACGCCGCATATGTAATTCAACAAAATTTATGAACAGATTGTTTTACAGCATAAATTATTTCTTAAGTGATAATATCGCTCGAGTATGAATTAATCTACTAATATATTGTCTGTATTGTGTATGTAATAACAAAAAAAGTCAATCTGAGTTTGTTGTTAACTGAATCAGGGCGCGTTTGGAACCATCGTAGCTTTCAATATATGATTATATGGAGCTTAATGTGAGTCGTCTAGTCTCTATCGAAATGGAATCTTCTAGAATTCTTCTCATGCGGTACACAAGTGGTATATGACCACTGTGATAATACAAAAATATTGAGTACCACAAAGCATTACAAAAGATATTAATATATATTAATATTATTACATTTTTAATAGTTTTGAAATAAAAAAATTGTTATAGTTGTTTATTATTAAAACAAGATTAATAAAGTGATCACTCAAAAAAATACGTGATATCCGACTTTTAACAGCACAAACTTTGCTAGAGCAAGTGCTTAAATCATTTGTTGTTATATTTGAGCAGAAGGAGATAGAGCAACTTCGTAAACTGAACAAACAGCTGGACGACGATCTGAAGACGCAAAAAGAGGTGTCGCGGAAATGCGAAGTCAGCTACACAGCGGACCTGGACTCCATCCGGAAGGAGCTCAGCAGATGCTGCAAGAGTAACCAAGAGCTGGAGGTCACCAACAGCGAGCTCAAGGAGGAGGTAAGAGAATTAATAAATCACGAAAAATCTCTGTATATATACCGGTCGAATGTCAAAAGGCACTAAATAAATGTTATACACTATCAATCGATAAGGTTATGAAACAGGTAATAAATAGTAGTACATTTCGTAATGTCAAATATCTTGTCCAGAAAAGAGTTGACATGCATTTTCAAATATTCTAAAAAACAACATAACTATATCCTTGCGCATTTAATTATGTTTGTCCATTTAATTTATATGAATGTGAAGCTATAAAACTTTTTACATTTGAATTTTACATTTGCCTATTTGAATTTTTAATTAATAATATAGAGGGATAAAAAGGCTGAAACCAGTAGTCGTTCTTTAGTTACGGTGAAACCAAGGGGAATAGGAAATTCTTTTTGTATGTACATAGAAACAGATAATAAATTTATAATTTGTATGTTTTACTCCCAAATGTCTTTATTATTTGACAGAACTAATTTGTTAGTGTAATATTAAAAATAGTACTCGTAGATATATGTTTTAGTTTGTAGTCTGTGTTAGTGGGTAGCTTCGGTATTTAGTATTAGTAATATCATCGGGGATTTGCTTTTTAATATCGCGAACGCGTATTTGGAAACCTGAAATGTTGTTGACTTTCAAACTGAAAAGGTGCTAAAAAGAATTTATTTGTAAAAGTCATAAATGTTTCAGTTTAAATACAATTAATTACTGAACAATTTGGTTCGCGGGGATAGTACCCGGCAATTGATTTGGCACAAATTATATTCTTGTAAAAACATTCAGTTTTAATTACGCTTTATATATACCAAACAGTCGGGACACCGTACGTATCTTTGCTGCAATATGCCGAATCGAGTGTCGTGGTTCTATAAATGCTTTGCTTGCATGTTTGCTTTCGCTTTCATCGGAAATTTAGTGCATGTCCGAAGAAGCTGTACGCAGGGAGGAAGATTATACGAGCCGTATGTTATAGGTCGAATCTCTGGAAAAGCAGTTAGCAATAACACAAAAAGCATTGAACCAGTGCAAGAGGAAGTGCGACGACAAGATCAAAACCCTCAGCCACGAGCTGTCGATCAAGACTGAGGAGTTGGAGGAAATGAGAAGTGAGAGCATGCGCCAGTTCCACGCCTCTAGAGTGGATTTGAAGCCGGAGAGAACAGAGTACGTAGACGAGGGATACTCTATATACACCGCTGTACCAAAGAAAACTGACTACGGGAGAATGCATCATAGCATGAGCTACATAACGTCGGAATCGCGTTGCACCTGCCCATCAATGAGGAGTCAACTCGTAGGCCAACTGATCGAGGATCTATTTGATCGTATGCACAGCACCGTCGATGACGACCTGTCTCGCCTCTGTCAGGACATTGGCTCGAACAGCGAGATGGATGCGGAGATCAAATCCAAAATCACCAATTATCTGTTGATGGCCATCTCAAAGGAACTGATCAGGTCCATAGGCGACGCGGACGCTAAGACTGAAACCGAGGTAAGTACCTCCTTACGTTTTTGTGACTAACTTGTTACTCACAGCCATAGACATAGACGTGTCTCTAATGTTCACTAATTTTACGCCTTTGGTTCCCAAAGAAATGTTTTTCTTCGATAACCTATATTTGAAATCTTTGCTTAAAATTACAGGCATACTTTGCATGAGACTATGGTATAAGATCAAATAGCCACAATTTATGAAGCACATTATCATAATGTAACTAAAAATTGTTACAACACCTCATTACATTGTTCATTATGCACCGATAACTTGTCATAGACATTCAAAATAATATCAGTAATTTATATTTTAAATTAAATAACTAACTTTAATGGAATATTATTAAGGCATATACGAAATCTAGCACATTTTCGTACTTTAGCACAGACTATTCTATTTTATTTATTATCTATGATATATTTGATGCATGATCATGTATACTGTGTGCATCCATTTATTTCTTTACTGTATACAATTTTTACAAAAATATTAATAATTGTTTTATCGTTACGGGTCTTGTACTTATACAAGATAAAAAACATTGTGAATTTAAATATTTCGTGTGTGTATACAAAAGAATGTTTCGCTTTTTGTCAACACTCATGTTGTTTGGCCGTTGCCTTATATTCTTTATAGTAACCAAGTTCTATAGGAAGCCCAAAATTAGCTGTTATTTTAATTACAATGTCTTAAAAATTTTATAATTCTTATTCATTATTAAAACACGCAGCGGCAGATAGATGGCGTTGTTATGAAAGAATCCACTAGTTATTTGACATGGTTGTGGCGAAGTACACGTGTGTCATCTCACACACTCTGTAGATTATATTCAGTGGCACGGTACGTCGGCTAATATTGCAGGAGTGGAGGCGGGCCCTGCGCTCGTACTCGGGCGGCGCGGGGGCTGCGGGGGGCGCGGGGTTGGCTGGTAACGCTGGCGTACTGCAGGGCGCGTCGCGACTGGCCAGCGTAAGCTGCGCATGCGCAGCCGCACGCCTCTGCGCCGCCGTGCCCGCTCTCGCCGACAGTGTTAACGTCTGTCAGCAGGTTCGAAGCATATTTACTCATTACCCTTCACTGCACCACCATAAGACTACATCAATCGTGCACTAACATCGTGCTCACAGAGAAAAATCTGGCGCTGCTACGATATTGCGGACGATCACCAGTAGGCTGTTCCTCGTTTCGGAGTACTTGTTCGGGGCATTGTGTCATAAATGACGTAATCATGTCCCGATACCAGGCCGCTCCGCTTTTAGAATAGGGCTAAACATCTGCGTTCGCGGTTTCCGACCAAGCCACAACGATAGCTGCGGCTTCGATCGTTACTACCACACTGATCAAGTGTTATTGATTCCACATGCGCCCAAAAGTGGCTGACGGCGATGACAGCACAAAGTCATCTGTTCATTCAATTTCAAGCGTCGTTGCATCACAGTAATATCCGATATACACGGTACGAGTATTGTCCCGCACATGCAAGGATGCGCAGTGCCCTGGAAACGGAGGTAAAGTTAAAGATAGATTTAGAGAGCATCGCCGTAATGATGGGCGATGACAACCTTCACCCATCATTCCTATCGTTTGCTCGTAGGGCGGTGAGTGACACTGTTAATAGAAACAAAACAGTATAGATAAGTAGGTACCTAATAAACTGCACATAAAATAAGTAGTCAATTATTAATAAGAAAAATAGACTAAGAAAAGAGTAGTAATGTATTAAGAAAGCACAACTCAAAGAAACCTGTGATAAAAAATTGAATATGTAAATAATAAAATAAAGAATAATAATAAAAAAAATGTACCTAGCCACCTAAGAGTAATAAGATGATGGAAGGAAAGCGATGAAAGCAAGAAGGAATGGAAGAACAAAATGGAAGATATTATGATGGGAATGAGGTAAGAATAAAAGAAATTGAAAAGTATGACAGTGAATGAAGAATAAAGATGAAAAATCTGAAAAACTTATTTGTAAACAAAGACCCTGGTCCCAACTAATTAGGGGTACGAGAGGCCTCCAACAGCGGAGGCCATTAAAAAAAATATATACATGGTACGTCTAACTGCGAATATGAACCAACGAAGGCAAATAATTACTTGATCGTTTATTTCAGATGATTTATATTTTTATTTTTGAAAAATATTCAACATTGCAGGAAGTTTTGGAGCATGGCGATGTCAAAATAATGGAAGAACAGTTGGCGAATGCTATCGAAAGTATTGTTGTAAGTATTTCATGTGATAATTTTTGTAAAATAGAATAAGATGTAAATGATGATGAACGTCGCTTGTGCAACTGCTGGTCCTTCGAGCCCAAACGTCATACAAAGAGCAATGGAGATGGCTGTGTTTCGAGATTTTCGCTACAAGATCGAATCAGAAATAAGGATATCCGTAGAAGGATTATGTTCACCGACGTAGCTTGAAGCATTGCTCGTATGAAATGGCAGTTGGGGCGAGTCATGTCGCTTGTGTAACCGATGGTCGGTCTGATTAAAAGGTTCCCAAGTTTCCACTAGGTGGGTTGACCACAAAGTCAAGGTTACAGAATCATCGTAGCGATCTTTGGGGGAGGCTTATACCTTGCAGTGGTCTTCTATCGTCTTACTGATGATGAAGGTTGTAATCTAGATATTAGACATTGAATACAGACAGGTTTTTCCGAATGATAGGAAAAAGAATATTTATCCTTACCACTAAGTAAAAATATTTAATACATAACCTCAATCTCTTTAATATTGAATTAACTATATGCTTGTACTTGTATTTGCAGAATTGCCCGTCCTGTGCCTTGGGTACGAACTCAATCGTTTGGAGTACGGACGTGTAGAATAACCCGCCGTGCGTCGCTGTAAGTTGCGTTTATACAAAAAATTATATTTTACACTATTTGAGATAGATTTGCAGTGACATTCTTTAGTAATAATATTATAATGTCATAAGAATTTAACAAGATGTTATTAAAGTTAATAAATATTTTTCAATCATGTTTGTATGTCAGTCGGGGGTGAGCGTGGTTAACAGAAACATAATTGTTTTAAATTAGATAGACTTATCTTCAATGTGTATGCATAAAATCAATGGAAATTTTAGACAAATAGTGATTATCCATCAATTTAATCTAATAAATAAAAAAAACTTGCTGTATCCGCTATTAGGGCCCATAAAGTGTCTCACTCTCATAGGTTAAGGTATACAATGTATACAATTCAAGAAATTTGTTATCCACAGACTGCTAAAAAGCATTTACCCTATTTATGAGTATTTTCATGATAAAGATTTTTGGAAAAGAATTGTTCTAATTTTAGGGAAAACTTTTTTTTGATAAAATAATCTCTAAAATTACCAAAAAAAAAACTAACCCAGTGAGTTTGGTGATAGCTCTTGTTAGTGTAGGGCGTGTTACGAATTAATGTAAATTTAATTATTACATATTATATTTTATTGCTATACTATGAACAATGTATGTGTTTTTTTCAATAGAATTTCTGATAATGCTCTGCATTTAAAAAGAATACACATACAATAAAGAATTTTTCGAATTATAATTTTTAGAATAAAATCCTTTTTAAATTTTGTATTTACAAACCTTTGAAAGCCTCTTCATGTGTATAAAATAATACTAATCTTCATTTACTTTTCAGGTGTTTATCTCCACCGACCTCAACCTGGTGCCTTCGTAGTGTAGCAAGTTATAAGAGTGTATATACATTGTACCATAATAAGTTAACTATTTACATAAAGCAATAATTGTATCGTATAGCCTTATGTGTAAGCGTTACATATCGAACAAATCGTACCTTCATATCGAATTAAATGATTTTTTTTAATTTAATTTTATTTCGGAAGTGATTTTAATAATTTTCCTCCTTAATTTAACTTTCCGTGCCAATCGCGTATTGACGTTATGTAAATAACTTTAAGTTCGAAATATCGAAACGACGATACTGTAACTTTTTTGTCTAATCCGTGTAAAATGTTTTTTTTTTATGACAAAGAGACGAAATAATATTGACGAATAAAATATTAATCAGTTTTTTTTTATTGTGTTTGTCTTTATTTCCATATCCCACAAATACCCTGTACTTTGCGTAAATTTTAATTAAATAAAGTAGATTAAATACTTTATTTTGTTTCAGTACATGTACGAAATGGTATGTCTTATAATTAAGAAAGTTGATTTTAATTAAACCTTTGATAAATTCGTTAGTAGATGTAGTTTTTATTATAAAAGTAATAGAAAATATTAGCTTTAATTTTAAAAATACGACATGTGATTATACTGTTATTAAAAATTAAAAACCCCTGGTCTCGGTAAAAAAAAATTACCCTCGCAACAATGAGGTTCCAAAAATGATTGAAAGATTTCTTTAGAGCTTCTGCCCGCAAGTATTTAAATACTTCCTTACTCTCTATTGTTTGTGATGAAGTCGACGCTGTTAGCCCTGTTCCTGTTAGGAGGGCTTTTATAGCTTCATCAGTACTGAGTTCGCGGAACTGAAGGGTCTCGGACTTCAAAAAAAATATTACTGGTCCGATCGCATTCCAGTTGCGATGACGATCATACGAAGGTAGCAGACTACATAAGAAAAGGACCAATATTTAACCACATCCGCCACATTTAGCCATGCAGTGGTAGTCGTGCAAAAAACTACACCGCCCACCAGCCCGCTGATAAATGCGCATGCGGCAAACAATGCGAATTACACAACTACCACCGTTAAATCACTCAACACGTTCATGTTTGGGCGTTATGATTGTAAGAGTGTGCGGATTGGGATGGCAGCGAAAAGTAATCGATGATCGAAGGTGGAATGGGGGTCCTATCATTGATATTGATCAACTTCACTGTGCACGGAGGCGGGGGCGGGCTCGGTAACCTAATCTCTGACGTAATGTCAGCTTTCATAAACGATGTCCTCGTTACTACTTCCAAGATTATCCCCGATTCCTTACAAACACTTCCAAGAATACCCTCTACTTCTGATATTATTACATAGTGATGAATAAAAATGAACATATCTTATAGAGCTTAGATTTGGTGACGTTTTTTATTGGAGGTTAATCTTCGACTACAGGGCTATAAGGGATTCCTACACACCTAAAAGCATGGCCGTAGACACTGAGGAGGCTGTACCTGTCCTTGAACCGTCGCTGAGTCACTACTAAATGAACTAAAACTACTAAACTAAATGAATGAGACTCATGTTTCTGTCCTCCTCTGGTTTGCTTTGTAGAGGCTCCTTAAAACGAACCTGAAATCCTTTCCCTTCTACGATAGGCTCGATGTTCCCGTACTATGTACTAAAGAGATTTATTTTGAAATCTGTACTCTGAATAGATCTAGTAGATCTGTAGGCACGATAATAGCATTTTGTTTTAGCCTTTAAATACGGGAATAGCATCTACACTAAGTTTCTATAGACACGGGAATAGCATCTTAATTTAATGTCTGTAGCTAAGAGGATAGCATCTTGACTAAGTCTAAGTCACGGGAATAGCACCTTGACATGGTCCCTGTAGTCAAGGGAATAGCACCTTGAGTTAATCTCTGTAGCTAAGAGGATAGCATCTTTACTAAGTCACGAGAATAGCACCTTGACTTAATCTCTCTAGCTAAGGGGATAGCATCTTGACTAAGTCTAAGTTACGGGATTAGCACCTTGACATTGTCTCTATAGTCAAGGTAATAGCACCTTGACTTAATCTCTGTAGCTAAGAGGATAGCATCTTTACTAAGTCACGAGAATAGCACCTTGACATTGTCTCTATGGATACGGGAATAGCATCTTGACTTAATCTCTGTAGCTGAAGGGATTGTAACTTTGACTAAATGTATAGGCATGGGAATAGCACCTTGACATAGTCTCTAGGCATGGGAATGGCACCCTTATGTATTCTCTATAGACATGGGAATAGCATCTTGACTAAGTTTGTATAAACTGGATACTTTTACTTTACTGGATTCACATACATTGACATTGTCTCTATTGACACAGGAATATCATCTTCACTTAATTTCTGTAGCTAAGGGGATAACATTCTGATTTAGTCTCTGTAGACAAGGGAATAGCGTATTTACTACAAATTCATATAAAAAGAGATCATCATCATAATCATTTCAGAGGTAAGGCATCTACTACTGGGCATAGGCCTCGCACTAAAGAGCTACGTGACAGAGACCAAGAATCAATTTATTAATACAAAATAGTAATTAATAGTAATATTCAAAAAACTTTTGCATCTCTGTCACAAGAAACGCGAAGAGTGTCAATCGGTATTTAAAAGGAGACTTATGGCTAATAATTGTCATTTTTTAATGAATCGGTTCAATTTCATCCGTGCTAATAATAATAATAAATAATTTTCCATCGATCTCTTGGCTTATTTAACTCAAAACTATTATTTGAAACTTCATGATGCTCTCTTTGTGTCTTATTTTGCACTGGGATCGTGACCACTTTTCAAGTTTGCCGCTTATTATGTTACACTATCTGTGCCGGTCCTCTTCGGGTCTATAGCCCTAAATTTTTTTTTGTTTGTTTTAAAGATTTTACACCTATTTCCAATCGTCCTGAATAATAATCTTAACATGATTTTACTTGTATTATTATTACGTTGTTAATTATTTCTGAAACCGTTGATTTTGGTGTAAGTGAGTGTGCTCTTTTAAAGCCTTTATACCTATAACCAATAATAATTTACATCTGAAGTTAAAAAAGCAAACGAAACGCATAAGACTATCGTAAGTGGTAAAACTTCTATGGTTCACTGTCTACTCTACACGACAACCTTCTAGCAGAATAGATAAAAAAAACAATCTGTCACTATATGACGTTCGTATTTTAATAAATGTCATTCTATAACATTACTGAATCACAATCAAGACAGATCCTATAAAATGTTTACGTAAATAAAAATTTCAATCTTCAATTTAATTTCTAGCAGGAGCCGGCTTCAGATTCATGTAACCGTCTGGACGAAGCGAAGGAACAATCCTGCGTCGCCACATGTCCGCCGAAAAAGAGCAAATATCATAAGGACTGTGTGCCGAAGTTGTAACACGAAAAATGTCGGTAAGCGAAGTAAATAATTTGAAATCTGATATCCTATATGGGTCCTCCCATTGCTCTTGCGGCAGCTGCGATTCGATCTTATGCTTTACAAAAAGAAATATCAAGCCCAAGGAATGCCGCTGCGACCTTTGCAAGGAACCGAGCTCCTGTATGTACTTCACCAAGAACGATTCCTTAACAGACAGTTATATACAAAGCATCAAGAGGCCGAAAGATCCAATACCAGATCACGGAGTTCAGAGCGATACACCCAACAGAGTAAAATCGTCAAGTCAAATTTCTTATAAAAAATGTTTAAAAAATAGCAGTAGCTCTGATGTTAAAGTTATTAAAAAGAACGTTACGGTACAAAAGCTTCCACAACAAATCTGGGATACAACAATACAGTACAGAAACGAAAACAATCAATCGCTTAATCGAAACGACGACAGCTCACCGCTGGCCAACATTGTAAACAAATTGCTTACAACGTACAATGAAATATCAGTACAAGACATTGTAGATAAAATAAAAGGAATGTATAGTGCTTGCAGCTTAAGAGTATGCGAATGCGTAACAAAGGAAGATAATTTTTGTAAATGTAAACCCTGCGAATGTGTCGATTGTAAATTTTTCTCCAATCGATCCAGCTACTGCGCTCTAAAGGACAGCAGTTATAATAATAGAACAAAACCGTATTCGGAACAAACCTGTGATTGCAAGCCATGCGATTGCGAGAAATGCAAAATGTACATATTCAAAATTAACGACAAAGGAGAGTCGTTTATTATTAAAAAGACAATATTTAACGACAAGTCGACTTATAGAGATAAACTATATGATGACGAAAAAAGAGAATCGGATAGATGCTCTTGTAAACCATGTGAATGCAGTGAATGTCATTCAATGTTTAAAATTCACAACAATGTAGTGGTTGGATCTGTAGAATACCTACAACGCAACGATTGTTCTTGCTTACCCTGTAATTGTAGCCATTGCAGACAAAGTATGCCTGCAACGCCAAATTCAATGCGCGAAATTTCTACAGACATGGTAGACTCTGCCAATTGTCAATGCGACTTATGCTTAAACCACTCATGTCGGGAAACCACCGAGCCTTGTCGATGTGAGAGCCGAAATAGCGTGATAAACAAACCATTTATAAGAGACAATCATAATATTGATATTCACAGTGCGTTAGTTACGAAAAAATCCTATTATGATCAGAACAATCAAGCATGCACTGTGTCTATTAAAATCGTAAACGGTTATGAAAATAAGGAACCGGAAAGAGAAACTAGCGATTGCATAAATAACGGAAGCTTTATGAGCATTTGTAAGTACGAAAAGGAAGACAGTACGTCCAAAATCTTGCCCGTATGTCCAAAAGCCAGTGTATCTGCCTCGTGTATAAAAAAGCGGAAAATCACAAATTGTCAATGCGATCCGTGTGAATGTAAAATTTGCGAAAAACACAAAACGAATGATAACACTGTTTGGAAATCAGTTAAATTCAGATCGAAATGTAACTGTGAAACATGTCATTGTCTTTATTGCAGCGCTCTTTTGGAACCCGAAATTATGACAGCCAAAGAAAAGAATAAACAAGCTTCCATAAATTTGACCCGAACTGGATTTAAAACTTCTGTGAATGACAACCGATTAAAGTTTCCGCCATTGATCAGTGGATATACCTCTTATACCACTAAAAAAAATCAACAGACTTGCACTAATTTACAAAATTTCCTTTTACATGATGAGGAATTTCTGAATAGAGGTAGAAGTCTAAGTGGTACAAAGAACTCTTCGCTGCAATTACCCTCGGCCGCTGCTTCAGAAACCTTCGATTTTAATGTAAACAATTACCAATTGCATTTACCTAATTCTTATTTTTGTACCCTACCTAAGATGACTCGTAAAAATACCGACACGCGCTCAGTTGTGCGAAGCCCTTATGTCGAAGCATTTGTTAAAGAAATTATGCAAATTGATGAATTCGGTGCTTTTAATTATAACCTGAAAAAAGTGCCGTCCAAAAATCATCCCGTAAAAGATATCAACGACAACTCACTTGTAAGCATGTGGAGTTTTCCAGAGTTGATAAAAACAAATTCTCGAAACTCATCCAATAACATTATTACTACAAAAATTGTACGCAACTTTAAAGAATTACCTGTTAACGATAATATTGAATATCCCCAAAGTGCCAAAGCACCTAAACAAAATGCGGTGCTAAAAAAGAGAAAAGACTTAAATGAACCGTGCGTTTTTTGTGAAATGTCAACTTATTACAAAGAAAATTCAAAGATTGAAAATAATGAAGGCGCTCAAATCGTACGGCAGTGTTTTGCTAAAACCAACTTAGCATCAATGAGAAGCATTAAGAAAACTGATGAGGACAGTAAAGAAAATGATTTTGAAAATGGAGAAATTAATAATGACAGCATCAAAATTACTAATGAGAGTAATCAAAATAAAAATAAAAGTAAACTGATGAACATCGACATTTTCGTAGAAGATTCAAATAATGAAAAACCTAAAGCGGATCCCATAATAGCTAAAACAATGGAAATAAACGAGAACTCAATTAAATCCTACAACGATTATTTCGACGAACGAAATATTCTTTTCAAAGCAAAGTTACTTACATCGGAACTATTAAAAATGCTATACAAATACCAAAAAGCTAACAAAGAATTTGAAAGTGTAGCAAATAAATTCACTAATATTCTAGATAGTAACCAACAAAACAAAGATAGTTTAGCTGTTCCCCGACAAGGGAGCATAACGAACATAAGTTTTAAATATTCCTGGTCAAGGTTAGCTTGTTTAAATAAAAACCAAATCCTTGATAATTCCCAAAGCTACCGAAAAAATAGTGATACGTCACGTAAAAGAAACGAAATAACAATACAAAGTAATTTAGATACAAGTAATAATTGTTTGAAAGAAAAGAAGGACTTCTCTTTAATTTTTTGCAAAATTAGTTCAAAGGCTTTGTTGGAAGCTAATTCAAATGAGAAAAATGGCAATCCGATACTACATAAACAATCGAGGACGAACGAACACTTTACAAATTATAATAATGTAAGTTGTAACAACGAGGAGAGTATCAAAAGCGTAATTGACGATAAACGTTTTAGTATTATTGAGAGCATACTAGAAAACTTTGGACAAGATGAGAAATTATCGAAAATTGAGGTAAGGCATAGTAAAGTTTAATTTCGCACAATGTTATTATCTATTTTACTAGTTCATAAGCAGAATATCAGGAACGAGGAGATCCGTAGACTAACGAAAGTAACCCATATAGCCCAACAGAATAGCAAGTTGAAGTAGTTGGGCAGGTCACATAGCGCGCAGAACATATAACCGTAAGAGCCTCTGGGTTCTGGAGTGGGAGATCAAAAATTAGTAAAGCGCAGTATGTAGACCGCTTCCAGACGGTCTTATTCTAAATGTCTTCATTAAAATAGACATTTACAGTTTTGAATCGTCGAATTGGAATTCTAGAAGATTACCTATGATATGACGATTTCCTATGACATAGATTAGAAACGATCTATATGCAGTAATAATGTTTTTATTCATAAGACTACTATTTTCTATTACTGCTTCATGAAAGCTTAAATCACTTGCGAAATTATGTCTGTCATTAAACGTGAATCGGTTTTTAACATAAAAAAGTGTTATCTATATAGATTCATTTGTTCTTTAGTGTTCAATTGTATAATGAACATTTCATGTCTATCATCGTCTATCTATCTATTTTGGCTACAGGATGTTCATTGTTAGACACAGTTGTGTAAATTTTCATTAAGACGGATCGGAAGTTGCCGCCTGCATTAAATATGAAGCTTCAACAACAAGGGTGTTTGTCCACCCTGTAAGAAGATGACAGACACAAGATCCTCTAGACCCCAGCGGCATCAGGCTCAATGAACGTTTTATTCATTTATGTTCCACACATTTATCTGACAAAAAAGTTCAAAATCGCCAAACTGCAAAGGCAGTTTGTTGGGGATAATGGGCACTTTTATATCTCATTACTACTTGAACGAAGATACATATATGTATTATACTAACATGCAATAAGTGAAAGTTTCAACATATTGACATCAAAACTTTTTGAGAAAAAAGATTGTCTTAGTGAGTTTTGACACCAAGGCGATTGGTAACATATAAAAAATCTATTTAGTGAAATATTTTCGAGATCTCATATAATAGTTCCTTATACATGATGTCACATACGGATTCCTTGAATTTGTTTGTTTGATATTGTTCTATAGCTATATCTATTCTTTTAGGATTACAGACAAGATGATGAAGTTTATCTTGCACCATTAGAAAATGACAATAAAAATGAAATTCGTTTAACAAATAAGGAGCTAGTGTTACCAGAGCGGCATGGAGAAATAAAACAAGTTATTGATTCCATATATGAACAGATTTGTTCTGAAATTGATACGAATGATTGTTTGTTTGATTTGCAACCAGATAATAAACGTTTGGTAAGTTATTTAATTGACTCGATCAGACCAGCGTTACTTATACGCTGGTCTGGTTGTCCACATGGTCTTTTACAGTCTACATTTCCTAAGACCAGTCTTCTGTTAATTAATAATATATTTTAAAGTTAGTAAGTTTCTGAATATCTTACATCGATGTGGTGAAAATAAAATAAAATCCTTAGGTAATATATTGTAGAGAACTTGATCTTATTTAGGATTAAATGCTTAATCGATAAAATTGTAAATTAATTGCGAAGGCCTTTGCGGCCGTAGTATAATGGGAATAAACTCGGGAAATATGACCTTGCTACTGCTGATGGAGAAAGTGCGAAGGTAAAAAAAAACAAGGACACTTTGATCTTTCAAAATCTGAAAGATGTGTGGCATCTACTTCGCACTAATCTTACATAGTATATTATAGTTCTCGTGTTATTTTTGGATGTAGGTTTGTTAAAGACAAAACAATATTTATTTATAAGATCGATGAGCGGCTGTTACAAATGTATCTAGTTCACGGACCCTTCCGCTCCGTGAACTTAGTACCGATGAAGTTGTAGGGCTAACAGCACTAACATCATCAGAGAAAAAGCAAGTTACAAATGTATTATAATCTATGCAAATAATTGGAGTGTATGTGTAGTGATTGTTGAGTAAACTTAAAATTCTGAAGCCTAAAATTCTTTTATCTCGGTACCTTTTATGTCTATTTGCAGAGTTGCGGATTAGATCATTATAAAGTGAATTCTCTCAGTTTAAGGAAAATTTCAAACCATTCTGTCCTCATCAAGTGGGAGAAACCGCGTAACATGTCCGGCGTGCAGGGATATAAGGTTGTTGTAACTAATATTTTTAAGTTATAATAGATGATTTGATGAAGAATGAGTGTGAAATTGATACTATATTAAAGCGTGCGGGGATCTGTGATGAACAATAGCGCTGTGGTAGAGGAGTGAGACTTGTTGCACTTTGTGCATTAATGATATAGGTTTGCCAGTGCTCACTAAAAAGTTTCCAGAGAAGCCCTATCTTTGGAAGCAGCGTCTTCTATGTATTATATACTGTGATCGCCAATCTGCCTGCCAAAAGTGGCGATTATAATATATCCCCTCATAGATGTGTTTTGGGGGAGGCCTATGCCATGCTTTGCGCGTTTATGGGATTCAACGACGATGATGACGACGACGAATTGTAATACACAGAAATTTTAAACGGACAGTAATTATTACACTTGATTTGAAGTAACTTCTATTCTTCTTCGTCTATTTTATATATGATTATCCGAAGTTAATAATTCGCCAGTTATTTGTGGACGGGCGTATGGTGAAGAAAATCTACAAACCAGATTCAACGATGGCGGTCGTTACTTGCCTGCCGAGAAATGAAAGAATCGTCTTCACAATTCAAACTCTTACGGAACCATCGACTGGGCATCATTCCGAAGCTTCTATGGTCTACTGTCAGCGTAAAAAAGAAAACATCATGTCATAGAACAAAAGAAAATGGTAACCAAAGCGTAGTAAAAATTGATCGTTAAATTATAAAAAAAAACAGTAAACATAAAATATGTGACGCCTTTGTGATAGGTGTGTGTGGAAGTTATTGCTAACATTAAAAAATGTGTAACTTAAATATTTTTCTATTTTACAACCCGAAAATACGATACATATAAAGAGATGTACTTAGAAATAATGTCTTGGCTGTAATAAAAGAAAGGTATTTTTCTTTTGAAATAAATTTCCAGATCGAAACAAGTGCAACTCTTGAAAGTAGTTGAAGGGTGTAATTGTCATTTCATTCGAAACACGTCCACCGAAAGTCGTCTGCGTCCGGCGTATTTCAACGACTCTAATAAAGTTGTATAAGTAGGTGCACATAAAATATTGCACTTACCTGTTCGAAGTCTTCATCCTTTTTTATAGGACTCTGATTTTGGGGTCTCTCGTTCAACCCCTATCATAAGTGGGTCTTTATTTACATTATAATTTTTGAAATAATTTTAATCGATTTCCATACTCATCTTTCGTCCTTCTTAATATAATTCTCATGTTTCATTCTTTTCTCTAATTTCTTTCTCAATATCCTTTATTACTTTCTTTCAAAATTGCCTTACTTCCTTCGCCTTCATAGTTGTTATAATTTTTCCGTTTATTTGTTTTAATTCCATTCGTTCTGCGCGCTATGTGGTCTGCCTACCGTCATTTCAACTTGCCAATTAGCTTTGTAATATGCGTTTCTGTCTTTCATCTACAAGTCTCCTCATCACTGATTTCTATTTCGTAAAATCTCCAACTCTAGCATGTTTCGTTGATTGATAGTGAGTTTGTTAGTTACGATTCTACCCCCAGTTTTTTTTCTTGCAACGAAGGTGTTATCAGAGTTTTATTAGGCGCTATAAGGAAGTTAGAGCAGATGAGGTACATAGCAAGATTTTCAAATTAAAAAATTATTTTTGCAGTTCACGTGTACGGCCTGTGTCTCCTAACTATATATCTCTTACTGTTAAAATAACGCAGTCTATATGGAGATCGATCGTTATATAAATAGTGAAGATGTAAATAACTGCGGTCTCTTTAAAATGCTGAATGTAAAATAGAACAGTTAAATTTGATAAATGGTACAGGTTGGATACATTTGACGTGAATTGCAAAAAATCGAATATTACTCGATTTAAAGTGACGAGATATCGATTGAAGTTATGGATGATATTAAAATAATTGATTTAATTTAAAATGTCATCCATTGAGACTGAGTTAATATTACTTTGAATTACTTGTAAGTGGTTGTTGACATACTTTTCATTCTTTCTACTGAATGAATACGAAATATAAATGAATTACAGATTTGTTTTGTGAAAAATATGCGTATTTAGTTTCTAAAAGCGACACTAGATGAAACCATATACTACAAAATAATGGTTACACAGAATCAAACGGTTGATAATCTATCCTTTACTTTATACAAGGCTTATACCAGGATAAGATAAAGAGCAAATATTTATGTCCAAAAGTGAACGTTCGAAGATTGAAATGATGATGTAACTATAACAAATTGATTGCTGCCAAAACTTACTAAATGTATATGTTTTCTGGACATCGTCTTTGGCGGGTAAATAAATATAATTGTATTAAAAAAAAAAACAGTATATTATACATAAAAATACAAAAGCTACTTCATAACGTAAACCCAAAAAATATCCCGAGTCGTTCTGATAACCTAAGCTTTCAATATTACAAATGTAAGGGGTAGAATAATGTAATAAAAAGTTTCATACCTGAAATATTGTTTATTTTATTTAACACGTTCCGTGCCACGGCAAATTTTGAAGATTTTCCATTCAGGTCGCGTATAGCGTATGCGACCTACACTTTTAAAATTAAAAAAGTCGTTTATGACGTATGCTTTACACTTTTTTAATACTGCATGGCTATAATTAGCGGTAAAAAGTTATAGATTTCAAAATGCACTACGTACGCGCATACGTAATGTCAAGTTATCTATATTCGACCCTCCAATTCTTTTTATAAGAATCCTTTGTTTTTCAATGAGAATGCAAATTGCTTGAACAGAAAGTGCAGCTGGGTTCGTATACGCCCACGTGGCATGGAATGTGTTAATACTGGCTGCCGAGACTTCGTGTGACCAATTTATTAATTGACGTTACATAAATTTTCATGTGCATTGATACATTATTTTATATGATAAAATTCTGACGCTCCTTTTTGGTTTTCATTGGCATCACACGTTTAAGAGCTAGGGTCAGGTACTTATTTTAATCAGTAGTTTGTATGGGAACAGATGCTTTATTTTTACTACACTTGTGACCTCACTGGCAAGCTCAAAATTTCAGTGCGAAATCAAATCATACTGCAAGTTCCTTCCAACTGATCCTATTGGTCCTATCGAGTATTGAGTCGTTAGTGCGTTCGTGTAAGTACGGAAAGCGAGTGGGCCTTACAACTCCATTACCTGCTTGGATGGTCAAGTAATGTGTACGAGCACGGAGCACTCACCTTAGAGAACTGCTGTCAGAGACGGTGGAGGCAAGATCTACCGTAAATAAGTCCCTGTCTTCAGGCAGGTATACTGTTCCTGTTGGCATAACCTAACTATTTGGAGCTTTGGGTATAATCAATAAATTGGATACAGGAGAAGAAAGGGTTTGGTCGTTTTGGGAATCTATGGCAGAGGTCTATGTTGAGGTTCTATGGCTTAAATGATGGTTTTAATAATTTCTCTCGAAAGTTTTTAATAAGATGAAGAAATGGATGGCGCGAGGAAGATCCCCGAGCCATGACAAATTATTACTTATTACATTTATTGCTAATCACACCTCTCACTGTAAGAAATATTGTGTGTCAGACAGCGTATAGTAAAACAAAAAATTCATAAACATTTATATCTTAGCCGGCCCACGTTGTTGACTACAACTCATACATTATGTTTGCAAAATTTCGTTATTTAAATCATAGTAATTTTAAAATATGAAACAAAAGAGAGGCTTGTAAAAAAGGTCTTCAGACGTAGAAGACTTTTTTTTCGGAGAGGCCTATGCCTTGCAGTGAACGTTTATCGTATCTATAATCAGTTTTGTTGTGTAAATGATTATAAAATTGTGAATTTTTATAAATTATGACATCGATGAAGGTGGGAGAAAAAAGTAACATCTTATTAAATTTATTACAAAAGATAGATACAATAAGAATCTCGCGGGACAACAAAACTATTTATTCCTCTTCTTTTCAGCCGTAGATGCCCACTGCGACGCGAAAGCCTTCCGCAAAGATCGCCACGACGGCTGGTCCTGCACTGCCAACATCCAGCAACATCCCTCTGAGCTAATCATTACTAGGATTTAATTTTTATTTAATTTATTTTAAGTAAACTATGTTAGTGGTAACTTATTTTTATGCTATATAAATATCGATAACGGCAGCATAGGACATATTTAAAAAAAAAATATTCCATCAATCACTTGTCAAATAAAAGAACATAAATATGTAGTCTTATTAGAAACAAAAATAATAACTCACAAAAATGAACAAACAGCGTCGCCATCACCGTTCACCGAAGAAAGAGTACGTGGAAACCAAACTGCTATACGTGAAGGGTAAAAAGTTTAACGACGTCAAGAATGAAAAGTTTAATTTTGACGCGACTAGGAACAGGAGCTGCTATTTCAGCCCCGACACTAGAGATGCGGCTCAACTTACCGACTCTACTCAAAATTTTCCGGTAAGACCCAAATTGTGAACAAAGATAAATGACATAAATTTATTTTGTCGCATATTTACTTAGTGTACAAGGTGTTTGGTTATAGCTGTAAGTTTTAAACGGATATACATAATCGTAATTTTTTGTTTGGCACTAATCGGTGTAACATAACTCCTGAAGATGCCCCGTGGAGGGGTGAAACACGCGCTGAGTGGTTTAACGGTGGCAGTTGTGTTTCACATGGTTTACCGCACGTGCATTTATCAGCGGGATAGCGGGCGGTGCATTTTATTGCACGACTACTGCTGCATAGCGGAAGTAGCTATATATTAATCCCTTTCTTAGTTAGGATGGACTTCCGTGAGGTAACGCCTGAATCTATTAGAGACATAATTAAGGTAGAGATAGATGCGGACAGCGCAAAATCGGTCAACGTAACGATTTTGGGGGAGACCTATACCATGCAGTTGGCTTCCGTCGGCTGAAAAGAAGAAAAATTGTTATGTATTATATATATGTAATTGTGTGTACTAGTGTAATGTCAAAAAACCATATTAATAGTGGAATTTATTGCAGCAAAACAAATGGTTGCAACGTACGAAGCAAGCCGCCTGCAAATCAAAGATAGATATTCAGACCTGCGGTTTAACTGATACCCTGAACGCAGGCGAAGCTTCAACCGACATTCGCCCGCCTTTCGTCAGGAACGCCTATATCTCTGATTCGCGGCAGGAGTTTGGTGTAGCCGATGTTAAAAAATCACTCAGTTGTAAAGAGGTCACAAACGAAGCGACAGGCAGTAAGATAAATTTTATATCTATACAGGGTGACATATTATAGGTGTAAATGCTTCAAAGTTTAAACACTTTTTTTACTTGTTTCCAATCGACCTGTTCAAGGTGATTAATATGAACTTCCGCCAGTTAACAATAATTGATTTAATTATTTACTAATATTAATTTTAAAACGCTTGGAAATCGTTGATTTTTGGATAGTTAACCTTACGTTTATAAGCAGCAAAAGAGCTATACACGCACCCCATATATATATATATATATATTTATATGTATACATAATTTCTACCTTTGTATTGACTTATCACGATAGCTAAAACGGATTTTGTGTAATCGGCGTACAAGCTAATTTTCGAACTATAGGTTTAAAAATGTAAAAGGAAAAATTAAAATTTAGGAAAGTGTGGCGAAAGATGAAAGCTGAAGCGTAAATACAGTGTGAAAAAATGCTTCTGGAGAGAGAGAGAGAGAGAGAGAGAGAGAGAGGTACTTTGAAGAAAGAAAGAGAAATAAATGAAAGAAATTGTAAAGGATGAGGGAGAGGGAGGGTGAAAATAAAAAAGTAAATTAAAAATTACTGAAAAATGTATCCCTGTCCTAGAAATAACCCGGAGGAACGAAAGAAAAAAATCTATAGGCTTTATAGGTGTAAAACTTGTCCAGGATATTTATTAATGCTTATGCATTTGCGATTGATGTGTTTGAAATTGTGCTAGTCGATTTAGGCTTTGTGCAGCTTCATTGAAATTGAGTCCGCGGAAACAGGAGCTCTGCGCAGGCGCGGCTTAACCTATAGTGTAGGGTGTGCAATGCACACGGGCGCGGCGCTCCCTGAGACAGCTAAGAGCATTGTCTTGAAATCTATCGCGGTTCGCCGCTTAGTTTCGCAACAGAGATGTGCTACAGGCATAAAAACAATGAGTGTTATTCTGACGTTTTAAGAAGAAAGGCTGTAACTAATACCATACTGTAAGCATTTAATTGGTTTCATTGCACACGGGCGCTACACGAGCTAGAGCCCCACTGGGCTCCGCGGACTAAAAGCGTGTAGTGAATGAGGTGTAGTGTAAGTAATGCGAAGCGAGGACTATTCGGTGGTCGGGAGCGACACAGGCGTCTCTTGACCGCCCTCGCTTGAACGCGGGCTGCGCGGGCGCCGCGTCATGAGTATAAATGTGATGAATGTTCGGTGCATCGTGTCCAACGGGGGCTAGGCTTATGCGCAACATCCTAACTAGCAGTGTAACCGTCATATACATATAAATTTATACCATAAGTCAATCCAATAAAGTCCAAACTTCTCTGCAAATGAGTTTAGTCAAGTTTCATTACAGAAGCATCTAGAACATTATCCGCGTGTCCAAAAAACGTTTACATATCTCAAGAACCACGCGTCAGAGTGATTGCCGAAAAGTTTGCCAGGTACAAAATGAACAATGTTGAAGTCAGGAAACTGGAAGCACGGATCGCTTGCATGGAGTACGACGTCTTTCACAGCGGTAAAGAAAATCAGAAACCTATACAGACTCTCAGAGCATATTTCTCAGTCACACCCGTTTCAGACAAAGAAAAAGGTACAAGAGTTTATTTTTAACTGTATTTAAAATATTTCTTTGATATCAATCCGAAATATAAGATGTACGATTTGATTTAGCTCACTGTATATATAGTTTTGATTATAAAAATACTTTTGAATAGATAAAAACATTTTTTATTTATTACAATGCTTCTATTATTAAATTGATCTAATCATTCTGAAATCTTTTAACGTTTTGACGGCCAGTTTTTCATTATATTTGATTATCAAAATCTTTTTACATTAGTTTACTATGTATTTACAATTCATCAAAGTTCTTGATTAAATAGATCTAATCTTTAGATTCGATTCGCAGCGAATCTAATCTTTAGATTCGCTGCGAACAGCGCCTTTTGGCGCTCGACTCTAGAAACTATCGGCGAACAGTATACATTTGTTTTACATTATCGTGTCAATAAATGCATGCTGCAATTGTTACCAACGCGATAGTTGCATACGCTTCCTGTGCGTATATTTCGTAACATAACCTAATACAAAACAAAAATCAATATTGCCTTTTCATAGATAAATGACTGACAGAGTAATTCATTTTTAGGCACTCCGCAGCGAAAGGGTTAACTTGTTCTATTTTTAAAAATATATAAAGAAAACATAGACCAATACTTTGATATATTCTGTTAGGTAGTTTGATTTAAAATTTATAACGTAAATATATTTAGTTTTTAAACAATTAAATTGCGTCCTTTATTAGAGTATTTATTTGTTAGATTATCGTTGATAAGAAAACGTAAATAAGAATTATAAACCGCAGTCTTTAAGCTAATCCATAACATAGTTTTAATGATCAAAACCTTTTTATACATATATATTTAGTTTTTATTGATTTTATTGCGTCTTTCATAAAATTATTTATTAGATTATTGTCGATATGAAACTATTTAACCCGATATATAGTTTTATTATATATTTTTTTGATAAACGTTTTCCTTACTGTTAGTTTTTACCTTTCTATAAGCTTGCCATCGGTGAAAACATAAATAGGATCCGCGTATATGATGATATACGATGATAGAGTTTTATCAAAAAATCTTTTGATATACAAAGGGGAAAATAAAAATTATTAAACAAACTAACCATTTACCTGTTTGCGTTTTTTTCTAGTTCTTCTTTCTTATTAATATTAAATTTTATTAATAAAAACTCAAAATGTTTTCGTACCTGCACATGTTTTCCAGTTTTTGAAATATTTTCAGAAATATCGTCCGAAAACACCGAAGAGAATTACGTAGCCGATGACATTATAGGAGACAACGATAAGGGTATCGAAATAATAGACGCGAACATACCGGAGAACAAACCACTGCTCGAAGGCCTCAAGCGGGTTTTAAAAAATAAACAAACTAAAATAAAGAATAATAAGACATTAGACACAATGTATTTGTATCAAATGGCGAAACGGGATCTCATCAATGACTGTACATACACTGATTTTCTATCTAAAGCAGAGTTAGATGAAATAAAAGAGTTAATAGTAAAAAAAACCACTTCAAGTGCGCATGGAATCAGCAGAAGAAAACTAAGAGACGACAATAATCCCAATAAAAAATCAGAATTTGGTATAAAAGATGATTTAATAAATGACCTCTTCAGGTTCATCTAACAGAATCATTTTTTTCTTTTGCCACATCTGGATTGTACGCTGGGTCCAGCCCGAGCTTCTTCATTTCCACTGCCATTTCGAACAAATAATCATAACATTCGGTCCTGTAAGAAAATTTGACATTGGATTCATCCTGTATCACATAAATGAATATATTTAATTTTTTAGCAAAAGCTATTCAAAGTTTACGCAACCAATTCCAATAAGCGTGTATAAAGTGATCACTCTGAAATATTAGGGGGACCGGAAAATAATTTCGCTTTCTTAAATTAAATTCACACGACTACATATTTAACAAGTTTTATTTCTAATCAACAATATATTCACTTTCGTAATTGACAACCTTTTGCCATGTAGTATACAAATTTTCAATTCCGGAGCGGTAAAAATCAATCGGTTTTTCTGTAAAATATGTCAGTATGTGTTAATTTATTTTTTTCTGTTTTATTGCAACAGCCCAATAACTATTGGCAGTGCAAAGTCCGCAGTGACAGATAGTAAACGATTAATTAATACAACTTTTGAAAATGCTGCTACTATATTATCATTACGTTATTTATTATTTCTGAAACCATTGGTTTTTGTTTAGTGTGCTACGGTTACATTAATTGACAGCAAATAAACTATACTGCTATTATTATATTGTTTCTGAAGATGTTAATGCTGTTAGCCCTAAGGCTTTTACAGCTTCATCGGTACTGAGTTCACGGAGCGGAAGGGTCCGTGAACTAGATAACTATACTTTCATTTCTTTAAAGCTTTTATATTGTTGATTCTTTGTCCATTATATAATCCCGATCCAAACAATAGCGCGAGGCAATCGACTACTAGCGCCATCTATCTCTACCGTTTGTAGATACCGAGTTTCAACATATATCTTGGAACTTAATGCTTTCATACTTTGTATACAGGTGATTAGTTATAGATGTGAAAGATTAAAGCGGATTATTTGATATAACATTTGTTTTATTTTTATTACATTCATAAGGCTTCTTTAAATGCCTTGAAAACTATAAGCTTCTTTTTTTAAACAATTTCAGTACAGATAATACAAAACTTAAAAATGCTTTTTAGAATATTTATATCTTTTAAGATAATTATTAAAAAGTGGGATACATTAATGTGGATGTAAACTTTTATTATAATCACGTAAACAATAGAATATAACGATTTTTAGCTCTTGTATACCTTTTAAAGCATGTTATGTCAGTTTTTTTTGGATTTTGTGGTTTTAAATGGTTTATGTTCCAAATACGCCTAAATGTTATACCAAAACCTAAATTTTTTGTATCTCTGATATCAATTATTTTTGTATAGGTCGTAACAGATATTATATTGCCTTTTTCCAGTCACCTTGTACTAGTAAATTAATTTTATAGCACAAGCCACTACCTGATTTCATTAATTTATGGAACATTCTGTATGTACATGGTAGGTACAGGGAAAGGTTACTTACATAGTCTTTGCCTGTTGCCAAGTGTCGCCCCACACGTAGACTCCATGTCTCCGAACCAGCACCGCACTGGTTCCAGGGTATTTCCTCACAGCCTCGCCAAGGCTTCCGGCGAGGTCTTTCTCGAGCGGCGTATTCTCTATGATGGGTACAATCAATTTCTCATCGTATCGCAGGAAACGTCCTAGTTGAGCGTCTTTTATACCCTGCGAATAAACGATTGGATAGTTTCAAATCATTGAATTATTCTTATTACTTGTCTAAACTTAGAATTACAAAAAAGTAAGTTTTGTGGAGTTTTATAAGATAGGGGACAAGAACTGTTTTATCATATTGTCTCTAAAAACCCACTAGATGGCGCTAGCCAGTAAGCATCATATACGTAGTACTGATTTACCGACGTTTTGTTCTCTTTAAAACCATTCTGTATGCATGTTAAAATAATAACTCGCAAATAATTAGACAAAGAATTGATTAACACAAACTATTTATACTAATTTTTTTTATTAGAGCGAAGTTTAAAAGATATTAAAAACTTTTTCCATACTTAAAAACGTTTGTATAGAAACATATAAAAATCATTTAAATTTCATCTTTTAACAATTAAAAGTACCTTAATCATCTCCTGATGTGTGATTACGAACTCCTTGTCGTAAAGCAGGGTGCAGCGTACGGCATGCGGTGAATGTGTGTGGATCACTGCGCCGGCGCCACGTTCCCGGTATGCTATCATGAACAGCGGAGTGCATTGGCTTTTTTTCAACCTGCAACAAACATACGTCTCGAAAATTCTATAGAGCTATATTATTCAAACCATTTATGAATGTGATCACAAGAAAAAAAACAACCCGGCAGAAATGTCCGTGGGCTCTTTTATGAACCCAAAGCTCGGCAAACTTCAATTAGTGGTTGTTATTTTTCACTGGTTAAAAATGTAAAAAAGAATTATATTGCAACATACATTTTCTCCGGCGGAGGCAGTTCTAAATCTTCATCGTTGATGTTTTGTACAAATAGATCATTAGACTTCATTCTTTCCTTTTGAACTCCAGAAGGTGCAATGTAGATTTTCTCTCTAGAATCGAATAAAATAGAATTAAGTAAAATTACAAACATATTTATTTAAGTGTTCTTTACACTATAATACTTGTCGCAGTCATCCCATTTATTTACTGCTTGTGGTTAAGGCATGGGCTAACATAAGCTAAGTTATTAAATGATAATGATCATCAACTTAATTAAATGATATTCCAGCTAATGATATTTATTTATTCTTACATTTTATTTATGTTTACAAATTTAGGAAAGATTACAGACTTATAATAAACATTTAAACTTAGGTAGACAATTTTGCTGATTACAAGCTTTTGTTTATTCTTATCTACATAAGCACATCAGCACGCAGTATACTAAGTAAAGGAATACTCTCACCCGACCAAACACATACCAACCAAATGAGCTACATGGTAATGAAAAGCAAGAGCAACCGAGGTATGACCACAATCACTTTGACAAGAGTGTATGACAGAAGAATATAAGCATATACAAACAAAACATTGGATACTATGAATTTTAAGATATGTAATGATAGAACAGATAATGAAAAAAAATTGATTAAGACTTAAATATATAGTAGAAATATAAGAGTACAGTTTGAGTTTATTTTTTTAATACAGTATAGTGTTGTTAACTTGTGCAATGTGAATTAAAATTTAATTTTATACTTCACTGTTAAACTATTGCAGAATAAGTCTAATGTATAAATCACATGAGACCTCATTAAATATACTTTACTGCATAATATAAAACATATGTTATAGTTTCTGCTCACCCTCTAGAAATATTATGAAGTTAGTAATGAAATTAAAATAAATAAATGTCTGAAATAAAAAAAAAAATTAATTGTTCAGGTGTTAAAGGTTTTCTTAAAATATTCCAATGAAACTATAATCAGTATAGAAGCAACTTAAATGCGATAGTCAAATTTTCTTAGATAGCTCTTGCCAAATTAAGTGATTTCAGAGTAAACATATTTATTGAATGGCTCCTACAATACAAAATTCCTCACCAAACTACTTTGATATAAGAGTTAACTTTTATTAGCAATGCTACATCAAGTGGACATTTGAAGTTGATGTAATGTATAAATTACTGAAATAACTTTTTATTTTTTTTTATTCATACTCACGTTTAACCTGTTGTTTAACCTCATTAAGGCAGTGAAATATGACATTTGACTAAAATAAGATATGGGCCAGTTTGAACACTGTTATATAATTCTTGTCATCCTCATTTCAGTCATAAGATGTCCACAGCTGGATATAGGCTTTGCCTAGTAACATCCAACAGGCCTACATCCAAACTTTCAACAACATCAACAAGTTCATCTTTAGGTGGTTAGGTAGTTTTTATATAATTATGAGGATAAAAAAGTCAGTTCAATGTTTTATTTATTATTTTATTGATATATAACACCTATATTTATTTTGAGTATGTATGCGATATATATGTATGTTTATGTATGTATGTTTTATCTATATGTATATGTTAACTACCCATTATTTATATTTCTACTGTTTATGTTCTATGGTTGCTTGGAAGAAATTGCTTTGTGTGATAAGACTGGCCGTTGTACTTTTTTTTTTCTTTATTATGCACTTATGTATATATTTTTTAGCATGTACAATAAAGAATATCAACAACTTACTAAGGAGAATAATTTAAAGAATGTAATGATCTTATAAATTGTCTGTCATTTATTATATAAGAATTATTTCCACCTATTTTATAACACCTATAACTTCATATAATTAATATCTTAAAAATGACATACCCATCTTTTATTGATATCCCACCACCAGTTCCAGTGACCCATCCCAGATGATAAAATTGATTGCATAGTTCTGGAATAAGATTTCTCGGATGTTCCTGAAAGATGCATTTAAGGAAAACAATTAAACACAAATTTAAGAATGTAATTCAATGAGAGGAATTAATAGATTTAGTGTTTGGCTCTAACAGGAACCCAAAAAACAAAATTATAAATATTTTAAGCAACAGTCCTTGCTTAGGGGGGGTACTCCAAGGCATGTTCATGTAAGGAATGAAAGAGCTATACCAAAACAGCCTCCAAAGATAGACTCTTAAGCTTATTTACTGTAAAGAAGTAAAAAGCTAAGCACCTTTAGTATCATCATCATTTGAGCCATAAGATATTCAGCTGTATGGCAGTCAGCATTGTCTTTCGATAACCTCCATATATAGGTTCGGGGCATATTAGGTCCACGATAGGCTCCAAAGGCCAATGTATTCAGCTCAAATTTAGTGAAGTTGTAAATGTCAACAGGCCAATAATATTTTTAACAATGCTCAAAAATACAGAGACTACAACATGCAATAAAATTTAAAAAGTAATGTCCAATTATCTTACTATTTTTTTTTAACAAATTTGGGTAAATCTCTACAGTAGTTTTGGATTTATTCAAAAAAGCAAAGTAGTATTGATAATAAATTTACAACATAACCTATTTGTTTTTTTTTAAGTAATTATTATTGTTACCTTTCTTTGGCATAAGATATAAAGGGTATTTTATTATAGGTGTAAAAGCTTTAAAGCTTTTCAATTTCCAATTACTCAGTGTGAAAAGATTACTCTGGAAAATTACATTAATTTATTTTTCTATTGGAATGTGATAGGCCAGTAACTTCTGGCAGAAATAAGTTAATGGGAACAAAGAATAAAAAACAGTAATTAATTTTAATCCGAATTTCGAAATATATTATGTTATTATTATTATATAATCTTATTTATTTATGCATCCATTAATTTTTGGATAAGTTGTACCATATATTAATTGAAGTCAAAAGAGCCATACATACAACTTTAAAGCTTTTACTACAGTTACTCTGTATAAGAAATAATTAAACTTATTTAAAATACCCTCGTCCTTTATCGTGTGTGGAAATGGTTTCCATGATGTATTTAACTCATACGATGGTAATAATTTAAACTTTTATTTTCAATAGGTTGGGTACTACAATGTATTACAACTTAATAATGAAAGTTTAAAGTAAGTCCATAAAATATTTTATTTACTATTACTATATAGTCTCAAGTACAAAAAATAATTATCACTATGGAAAAATAAGTTACGCAACTACTCACAGCGTCTAACTCCGACATCATGCGCGTTTGAGATTTAATGTACAATGTGAGACAAGTCGCTTATCACCGTATAGTCTTAATGGTTTTCTGTTTACGTTTTATTATTAAGGCATATTTACACTTATTGCAACGTAGTCATAAATACTGTTTACCCTTCGTATTATTTAAACACATTATTAGCGATATATTGGCTTATTAGGAAGTGATCATAAATATTATAAGATTTTTTTGTTGAGAAATTGGATGTTAAATTATTCTATCTTCTAATACTTGTTATTATTTTGAATTGAAACAGTAAACTTTATAAATACGTCATTTGATTTTGAAGCATATGTACTTGCGTTTGCAAAGAACTCTTGAGTAAGTCTTTTTTTTTTTTAAAAATTGTAGTCTACAACGTACCGCCGTTTTCTTAAAACAATAAAATTTATGTTATTTAATATTATATGTATCTCAATTGTGATGATTAACTAAAATCAGAAAAATTTAATAATTATTGTGTCCATAGAGGGAATGGACATTTATTATCTGCAGCAAATTTGTGATTATAGTTTTCAAATTTGATTGACTACTTAAAAAGAACATTGGAGTTCTGTATAAATGTCTTAAAAAAATTAAATTGTAAAATTTAAAGTGTTTTCAGTTATTTTAAATTATAATAGATTTATTTTCTCAGTAAGTTTAAAAAGTGATGACATAAAAATAAGTAAAAAGTGTGTATCATTAAAATAAAATAACATTTTTCAAGAAATTTGATTAATCGAAATGAAATTTTATATGATGAGACAAATTGAAAATATACCTATTACTAATGAAATTTTGTTTACAGAAGTAAAAGATGAAGGAAATACCGGTTTGTTTAAATAAAAGTTATCGCGCCTTTGACGAATTAGTCAGCGATATATGCGTTGCTTCTGAAAAAAGAAATGCCATATCGGAATGCGAATGCGGTTGCAAGGCTGATAGGAGCATCAAGCTCATGTGCGATTTCTGGAACATCATAAGAGAAGATCCGAACTTCAATTTGACGGTTAATAAATACAATTTATTATCAGATTAGTGACAGTCTAAATATAGTGTCAAATGAATTGTATTCCTTATAATAGCCGAGATTATACAAAGCTCACGATACACAACAAAAAATCATAATCATTCCTAGGATGTTGACTGTTGTGCATAATGATGTTAAAATTTTGTTTCGAGATATTTCTCATTTGTTTTTTTTTTCAGTCACAAAGAGTATCTGATGAATAATATATATATAATAAAATATATCAACGTCAACAAATAAAATTACACAATACGTAATGACATATGAATATTTTTGACCAGTCTTGATCATAGGTTAAATAGAAATTAGATGTTCAAGATATGCTGTCTTAGCGCAAACGGTACCAATCAATTTACGAGCCAAAGAACGCGTCTGCGTCATGCTAACGACAAATCTCGATTTGTTACGAATCATTGACAATGTGCATTTCTATCTCTGTCCGACGATTTATTATTATCATCATTTTTGCTGTAGGGCATTTATTGCAAAATAAGGCTCCTCATAGATTTCCAATTTGATCGGTTGGACTCGACCTGCAATCAGATTCTCCCGAAGACCTTAACACCGTCGTCCGTCAACTTTGTAAATGGACGTTTCATGTAGCGCTTGCCAGTCCGTGGTCTCGGCTCATGGTTTCATCTCCAGCGGCCATCTGTTCTGCACAATATGTGGCCTGCTTACCGTGCCTTCAACTTGCTAATACTCTGGGTTAAGCCAGCTACTTTTCTTATTCTAGAAATTTTCTCATTGGTAATTGGATTTAGTAAGATAAGAAGAGGAAATCCCGAAGAGCTTACCATTGAGGCAAAGTGTGAGAGGCTATGGCGAATACAGTGTGGTTAATAATGGTGCAATTAATGTTTTTTTTTTTGTGCAGGAAGCGGTTCAACAAAGTATAGTTTTAAACGAATTCGAAAGTCAAACGGCGATCTCTCAGGGCTCTAAGTGTATGACTTGTTATATGGCCAGTTGTTGCCCAAAGTCTGACGGCGGCAGCGCCACCTGTCCAAGAAGAGGGTAATATATATTATTTAATTACCTATATATATATAAATATATCTTTTGTTGTTATGACATGATGATAAGTAAACGCTGTTTAGTAGAGAGCTTTAAGAGTAAAGAGATGTTCTATATCCTAATAGAAACAAAATACTTGAGCGTAGTCAACCGCATGACAAATTCACGCGGAATGCTTATATTGTATTTGATGTGTTTGAAGTAGTTGTGCTAGCCGGTTTAGGCTTTGTACAGCAACATCGAAATTGAGTCTTCGGAAACAGGAGGTCCGCGGACTAAAATATTTTGGGTGATCGTAGCCCAATTACATCGAAGACGTACGCGCGAATAGAAACTATTACCCTATATGTGTTTAGTGTAGTAAATGAGGTGTATTGTAAGTTATGCGAAGCGAGGGTACTCGGCGGTCGGGAGCAAATTAGGCCTATCCTGACCGGTCTCGCTTGAACCCGGGCCAGGCGGGCGCGGCCGCTGTGTCATGAGTATAAGTATTTAATGGAATCAGACGTTACCTTGCGGAAGTCCATCCTAAGTAAGAAAAAGACCAATATTTAGCCACTTCCGCACATGCAGTGGTAGTCGTGCAACAAAGTGCACCGCCCGCCAGCCCGTTGATAAATGCGTATGCAGTAAACAATGCGAATCACACAACCGCCACCGCCAAATTACTCAACACGTGTTTCACCCCTTCACGGGACATCTTCAGGAGTTGTTACACCGATTAGTGCCAAACACAGAGACAAAAAGACTCAAGAGTTGTGATGTGCGGAAGTGGCTAAATATTGGTCCTTTTCTTACTTAATGAGTATAAGTGTGATGGATGTTCGGTGCATCATGCCCGGCGGGGGCTCGATGTGAGGCTTGTATCGACGAAGTTACATGCTGTTTATAGACCCATACCCATATATCATGAGGGATTCCCACAGTCTCGCGGCGTATAAGTGGCAACGTATGTCGACAGCGTCTTGTTATACTTCAGGCGTTATTGAAGGTGCGCGCTTATGAAATGACAATTAGATAATCCTAGTTTAAATGTGTCGTCGGTCGAAACCAGCGGGTTATTTGACATTTGAGCGATAACATATTATCTAGCTTCGTAAGCAAGTAATTTTTTCTTGGCCCCTCGCTGTTGATCACCTCGCGTACAACCCCTGTTTTGGGTTCACAAGGACAGTGATTTTTTACCAAAAAAATTATTCACTTTCTTTAATTATTTTATTATTTTCTCAATTATTCACTTTCTTTTATTATTTTATTATTTTCTCACTATTCTTTTGTGCCTCGCAATATCTCTCTTTCTCTTTCCTCTTTTTTTCTTCACATAATAATTTTAATTCCTTTTTAGTTCTTTACTTTTCAGGCATCACCTTTTCCTTTTACCATTTCCTCCAGGACTGCTTTAATTATATATTTTTAATTTTGTTAATTAGTTTAAATGTATTTTTAACAATACTGCTTATAGTTTGTCTCTATCTTGTTCCTATGTCACAATTTTTATCACTTATTTTTGTATCACAGCTATTTTCTTTTACCTTTCTAAAAATTGTTATATATTGTTATCTTGTATTACATTCAGCACACGTTATCGCTCAAATGTCATCACATACAGCCACCCAACCATTCCGCCTGGAACAATCATTTAGCCTGTTGCTATACTTGCACATAGGTTCATATAGGGATCTTATAAAACTACAATGGTACTTCGTATACTTGTAATTAGTATTAGACCATTCTTATATATTTGTTGTTACATGACCAGCGCTCAGAAGTCAGAAGACGACTCCGAGTCTGAGAAGAAGACGTAAGTGTTAACTTGAACATTATTTCACACTCTCAGTTTTTGCATCACGAGATAATTAGTTTCGCTGTCAGGTTCGATCAATTGACTAACTAACAGATATAGTTTCATCATTATTTTCGCCATAAAATGTCTTAAATTATAATATATAATATGATTCTACTATAGTGTAAAGCAGTCTTTCTTACTGTTCGGCCCACGCTCTAATTTAAAACGGGGGCAATTCGAAAGTGGACTCGATACGAGTTTAACCCTTTCGCTTTAAGGTAAAAAATATAGATCTACATACGGAACGTAAGAATTTCATGAAGTCTAAGGTCTAAGGCATGGCACATAAAAGTTTAAAAAATACTGATGTAAAGAATTTTTTAAAGATAATATAACTTGGGACTGGACCGGAAAAGAAACCGATACAGACAGTATTTGAAAATTATAAGGCAGTGGGCAAGCCACATATTGCCACTGGAGCCTTAAGGTTCTGGAAATAAACCGCGCATCGGCAAGCGGAGGGTAGGACGTCATATAAAGTGGTTCGGGTTGAAAGGTTTTCAAGTAGCGACCACGAGTTGATAGACGAAATGTGGGTAAGTCGACTAGGTAGACCGACGACGTGGTCAACGTCGCGTGAAGTCGTTGCATGCGGGTAGCGTAAAACTAGTCATCATCATCATCATCATCATAGAGTATGATATGATGATGATGATGATTACCAATGATTAATTACTTGATTATATATAAACGTATTATTAATTATATAATTAATTTTAATTTTTTCATTGCTAGATGCTGTCAGAAGCGTGAAGCAGAAGGCAAGAAAAGGTAGTTTTTTTTAAGTTTTGTTACTGTTATTATGTGAAATTTTAACAATAGCGGATGTTACTTCTTCACTAAGTACATGATTTCACCGTGCGAGTGCCATGGTGATCGATGTGCTCGGGGCTGATGACCCGGCGACGTTTATAAAAGCCACCTGTAATGTAACAGCCTTACCTTCAACATTCAGACTCTTCTCCTACCTAACTAAATGTTAAATTATCCTGTTAATGCTGTTTTAGAACTCTAGGCAATTCTAAATGCTTCAGCATACTACAGCGATATTTCGATGTTATAGCTCAAACGCATATAAATTCACTACGAATTTATTCTGTGTTATTTTATTGTCTAGGTTGTAGTACTTGTTTTTGGGTATATTTTCGAAGGAACAATAAGTTTTATTAATACTACATATGTTCTAAAAGCAGAAATAAGTCCGGTCTAGAAGACATACATATTGTCATTTTGTACCATTTCTCACAGGTCACAGTCTAATGTGCAATAAGAAATTTTTAAATGTTTATTTTTAAGTTGTGAAAAGAACAAAATCCTTTACCTGAAAGTATGAAAAGTTCTGTTGTCACGGCCCGAGTCGAGGCTGTAGAGAAATCCCACAGGCTTAAGCGCTTTTAGTACTTTGCTACCTTATCCGATGATACTGTATATAGCAATGGGCGAACGGTAGTGATAGAGATAATAAAAGTCTAATTAAAAACGCAATATCAGAAAGATATACAAAACAAATATCTCGGACTAGAACTTGTATGTGCTTATTTATAGGATATAGTATTATGAAGTTAAAATTAATTATTAGATACAATTTACACACTTGCCTAGTTGCTATTATAGCCATGGGTTGATAGGTAGATAATGTTTTTAGGTATTTGTATAATGTAAAAAAATAGTGAATAAACAAATGAATAAAATTATAAAAATAAAATTCCTATTGTTTTCGATGAAGTTAATACTGTTATCTCTAAGGCTTTTATAGATTCGAGGTCACGGAGCGTCTGTGAACTATATTAAATATAAATAAAGACATCGTATTTCAGATTCCACGATAACTCTCACACGAAGATGGTAGAAAAACTTACCTTGTGTCAGTATAAAATACTTGCTATAGGCTTGAATAATTTAGATAGACTATGATATAAATATATCATTCGAATATAAATGCATACAGCAACATGTATTGTATTACTTTATTTAATTATTACGAATAAGGCAATGCCAAATGATTTGGGATTAGAATGTGCCTATTGGCTAATAGGCCATGTAATATTCTTATAGCGAACGAAACATCTACACGTTAAGTAGTAATATCAAGTAAGCTATACCTAAGTAAAACTAACATTCATATATGTTTCATTACCAGCTGCCAGAACTCTGGAGGAGGAACCTGTTCCTGTAAGAAGAAGGGGTATGGATTTTTTTTATTTATTTACATTTACTAGTAGCTTTGTGTCCGCGTGAAATTTAACAAAAAATGTCTATTGTTGTTTTAAATAAATTCTCTTTTTAGACAAATTATAGAATTATTCGACAAGTGGAATCGTAGTATCTGTATTATGAAAATCACTCAATCTTTTTGATGGCATACGCTTATTTAAAGAAGTTTGTAAGAGTTGTAACATGAAGTGTTATTCAAAATTAGATATCACGTTTTGTCAACAATTTCTTAGCAAGTCTGAACATAGCCAAATATAAATGTTGATTTAAAGAGCAGAACTATAAATTACAACATATATAATTAAAAAACGCAATTATGTTTGCGAAATAGGTAGCGTTCTACAGTAGTATTTTCCAACCTTATTGCGCCATGCTCCATCTTAGTCTTTCTAAATTTCTTACCCTTTTTATATCATACATAATTTTTATATAAAAGCGAAAGGGTGAAACTCTTATCGAGTCCACTTTTCAATTGCCACTCTTAACAATCAAATTGCCCCCCTGTGCGAAATGGGCTCCACGTTGTTAGGAAACACTGGTCTAAAGGATGCAAAGATGTTTCTTCTGATGATGTTAATGTTTAAGATATTTAAAAAAAATATAGAGCCTTAAGTTTGAGGAGTGAAAAACCATTGACCGGCAAGCAACGTGGTCGGTCACCTTTAACTGAGCTATTGGAAATCAAAGGAGGAGGTCTATCTCTAGCAGTGAACATATCATGATATAAAAATGATGGTGTTGATGATGAAAAAAAAAATAGTTTTACAATTTTCGTTTAACTGTTCATTCTTTTACATGGTAAGTGCCCAGATGCTTCAAGCAGTGAAGTCCGAACCACAAAGGAAGCCGGTGTATGTATTATTCTCAATGTTAATTCTTGAATCTATTACTAAATTCCATATTAAAAAATATAACAAATCTTTCATGGGCCTATGTACGCATAGACAATAAAGTTCTACAAGATATTTTAGATCTTTTCTTAGTTTTAAATATAAAATTAAATGTAATTTAAATAAATCTCATTATAGCATTCAACAGTTTTTAGTTGTTCTTATTTAGTGGAGTTTAAAGGCTGCAATTGGTGTGATTAGTCACTAAAAGCTTAAAAAATAAAACATAATAGCAAATCTGAAATGAATCGTCCTTTAAAAACGCTATTCACTAAGGGTGCATCTACACCGTAGGGCAATAGGTCCATCCTAAACTTGAAATATATATGACATCCTCCACGCTGTTCTAGACGCCTGTTATATTACGACGTTAGAAAAGCAATTATTTTTATTCATTATGCGTTCTTACTTATCCTTATTGTGACTTAAATATTTTGAAGAACGCTCCTTCCAATTTTCTTTTCAAGCGATAGACGCTCACTGCAAGGCATAAGTCTCCCCTACAGATCATGTCATCGCGATGTCCTTACCTTACCTTCCCGCGAACTTAGCTATGTCATCAGTCTACTTAGTGGTAGGCCTCACCACGTTGTGTCTACCTGCTCGAGGTCGCCGAGAACCTTTCAGCCCAAATTCTCATCAGTTGTACGCGATATGTGCCCCGCCCATGTACGATGTGCGTCTGTGACCTTGGTTCTTTCGTTCTTCGTTCAATTAGATGTATTTATAAACACAGATGTCAACTAACTAATGCCAACATTGCAATATTTTAGAATTTATAGGACTTTAATTTTTTTATATAGTATAAAATAGTGTTGTTGAAAACACTTTAGACTTACGTGAAAGGGATTCGTAGACTGTTCCTGAAGAATCTTGAAAAACGAAGTTGTTTTCTATTAAAAGTTAGCAATGAATACAAATATTTTAAAGATACGACAAATTTGTGATTGCTAATGTTTCTTATTTAATAAATGTTAGCTATTATAAAAAATACTAGTGTGTCTAAAACTGTTATTTGTTTTCTTGTTTTTTTGGTTAGTTGCTGTCAGAAACGCGAAGAGGAGGAAAAAAAGAGGTAATAAAATACATTTTATTGTAGGTTTTAACTAATTTATTCTTTAATCTAGTGTAACGTAATGCCGCGAGATAATGTTGCTTGGTTGACTAAAAATTAGTTTGTTATTGTCGTAATCTGTAAAGGTTGTTTAAGATCTGAATTAGCTATAGGTGCTCCTATATTCTTACTAATAAGAGATATATGAAGATTTATTAAAGCGATATATACATTTTGAAGATGTTGTTCCTTGGTAAATTTGTTTTTGTCATTGAAACTAGAAATGTACTTATCCTTGTAATTGCCATAATGTATTGCCATCTTCTTTTATGGTATATCTTTTATGGTATATATAGATATATATATGGTATATGGTATATATCGATCTTTTATGGTACTAAAGTAGTATAATTTGTGGCAAGAAATTGAGGAGAATTGGAGGAACCTTTTTTGTACTAAATATATTTTACCAATATATGCTAAAAATGCCAGTAAAAGTGAGCATTTTTATAGATGATATATATAAAAGAGATAGATATGTACAAGAAAAATATTCACCATTTCTGTCTTATAATACACAGGTATTCATAATTTTTTCAACATTTTGAAGATTTTTACTATGGTAATAAAACACAAAAAGTAAATGCTACATATTAATTGATAAGGAAATTATAAAAAAAGTATCGCTATTGTCCGTCAATCTTCGACAGGAACCACAATATCACTTCAGCAATAGCTCTCATAATCACTACTGTAGTGATTTTTAGTCTATCGTGTCTTACTCGCTGACTGAGACCGTAATCAAAATCGTAAATAATCTTACTTATTAAATAAAAAATACTTAATAAAGCTATACAGTTTGAGCTAAGCTGCGGGTTCACTTGACGAAGCAACCTTTCAAAATCTATCTTATTTGATTTAAAATTATTTAATGCGACTTACCTCTTTACTTGAGCCCAGACCAATTCAATTTAGTCTAGCTCATAGTGGTAAAGGAGCAAACGCAAAGAAGTGACATCCTGTTCAAGAGACATCTCGTCGACGACATATCTTTTAAAATTCCTTTTTGCGTTCAAGCAATTTCAATTAGTTTGAGTTAAAACTCTTCATGAAGATCACTCTTCGGCTTAAACCAATCCTGGTTTTGCTTGTTTTAACAACTACTCTGCTTGTTTTAACCATTTTTAACCAACTTATTTCAAACATTAGATTGCCAATAGACTGCATTTATCACAAAGACATACTCATCGCAAGTTGTCTAGTAATAGACCATTTAAAGCGTAAATTATAAATACATCTAAAACTATTTTTTTCCCTTTAGTTGCTGTCAAAAGCGCGAGGAAGAGGAAAAGAAGAGGTAACATAAGTAAATACAGTCTAATGTAGATTATAAGTAATGCATTCTTTAATATATTTAGTTTTACACAATGTCCTTATATGATGTTTTAAAGTTCGGTGAGAATTTCTTATAGTGTGGCAAGTATAAAGTCCCTAGTTTTTTTTTCTGCACATGTGCTGAGTGCAGATTTATCAATATCAAAAATCTTTGATCGGATATGATATGGATTGTAGCCTAGGATATGATAGTTTTGTAACGAGACTCATTGAGCGCTTATAAGGGATTAATTCCGCCATTAAACAATATGTAAAAAGTATAAATAAAAAATAAATAAAAGACGAGTCTTATTTGTTGATTAATTTTAAAATTTTAATGGTTTTATGAACAGCCAAAGGCCGTCATCCGGTGGGTGTTCCTGTTCCAAGAAGAGGTATGATTATATTTACAATAAAAATTATTAACTTTGGTATTGGTCACTTTTGTCCGAAACAACAGATTTTGTTGAATGTAATTCAAGTTTAGTAGTAGTTATAAAATAGGTACTCTTAACTGCCCTCTCCAATCTCTCAATTCCATCCAAAGGTTATCTGGTAGAGATCGCCTCGACACATAAGACCGCCTCTTGTACATCTACATTTTTTTTAGTTATTATTTATGATGTACAATATAGTATAAATATTAGTAATAATAAGTGTTTTATTTTTTTATCTCTGGGATAAAATGGACATAACAAGAATGGCCAGTTTTTTATAATTCTGAAATAGTGATGTTCTACTGTTATTATTATTTACTATTAAACAATTTTCATCCTGAAAAAATGCATAAGAATTTACTTACAACGTAATAATATCAAATTATTAAGATATATACATAGATATGTAATGTGAACTAAGTACTAATCAAATAATAACTCCATGTCTGAAGAATTTTTTGGATCATCAAACTTGCTCCCTAGATATTTTACTGTGACATATTTCATCAAGTACAAGAGGTATAGTATTTACTAGTACTTTCAGGTGGACAAATGATCTTCTTTAGGTCGTCTGAAGATGTTGGATGCAGGTCGATTCCAACCTGTGCTATCTGGTTATCCCAGGGGGGGGGGGGGTGATCTATGTCCAGCAGTTGACACTCTATGGCTGAAAATATGACGATGATAGTCTTTTTATGTCACATGTCCACTCCAAGAAGCTGTTTTTTAAAAACGTTATTTTGAATTTGAAGAGAATATTTCATAGCCCGTTTTGTTATTAACTGAAATTAATTTCTTTATGGTATTCATTTAGGCCTTTTTTTGGCTCGACTACTAACAGACTATCATCTACGAAATCCACTTTGCTAGAAGCATCTGCACTGTTATAGTGTGACCATTAGATACACTAAGAGATTAAGCTTTAGATCAGGACTGTAGTTTTGAAGTACTCTTAAAATATTATTTAATTATACATTCTCTTTTTACATGTTCAGCGCTCAGGTGCAGGAAGTTAAATCCGAACCACAGAGAAAACAGATGTATGTATCATTTTAATGTTAATTCTTTGTCGTTTTTAAAACTGGGTTTAGTAAACGCTGTTTGGGAATGTAATGTTTTAATTAATCCCTCACAGCTGAATTTAGGAAATAAAACACGAGAACGACAAAGTAATGGAAACGTGTTTATCGAGTTAGCAGTTTTTGAACAGACATTAACTAGACTGTTGTGTGGCAGTTAAAATTAGGTAAATTTAGCGGTACGTGGGCAGAGTAGCACTGGCAATCGAGTGTAGTGAGATACGGGACTTCCCTTCAAAACTACTTCTACACAATCCTTGTATAAACGGCTTGTGTCCAAAATAAGTGTCCTCAAACTTTTATTAAACCTAATAGACACATATCCTGTAACGACAATTGTCCCTTTCAATACCTTCTGCCACAACAGCTAAAAAAATGGACCCTTATCCGAGAAGATATTGTCAATAGTAAGTTCACCAGCCTGTCTGATCTTGTCCTTGGCTGTCTTACATCGATCTCGTTAGTGTTTGACGTATTCCTTGATAATGCTGAATGCGTAAGGTCTGAACTGATATAAGTGAGTTGAGTACACATTCATTTGGAAGATGCGGAGTCTCTGGAGTCACTTGCATCCGCGATAGTTTCTTTTCAATTTGTGTGTCTCAATAGATTTAAACTACGCCCAATGCCTTTGTTTGATTTACTAAAGCTCTTTGATCACCGATTAATTATACCAGACTAAAAATATGAAATATTAATGTACTAAAACTAATATCTATTTTTCCGGTTAGCTGCTGTCAGAAAGAAGAAGAAAAGAAAAGGTAATGTATGATTTATTCTAGTTTGTAATATCTTAAGACAATTTTGATTTGTTGCTAAGAATTAGTTTCCAATAGGGAGGCAAGCACATATTCGTGTACCACTTCGGTCTATGATGATTCATTTAGACCTGAATTATGAGCAATATGAAGTAAAGATCTTTTAAGGCTTATTGAAGATAAGGTAGATAATTTATAAATAGTGATAAAGTTATTGGTAATTAGATGTTATTCCTTTTGTTAAATTTGTCTTTGAATTTGAAATGTCATTATTTTTGGATCGGTTAATTGCGGACTGCATTTTAATGTGTCTTAATCAACTTAATATCGATCCTGGACTTTACCGCATGCTAATATTTATGTCATCTTTCTATTTTACGTTCAGTCTGTATTTATTAAAAAAATATTTTAGAAATTAAAGGTAATTCAAGGCTTGAAATCATGTTTATAAATAGTTTTTTCTTTCGTTTAAAGTGTCAGTGGCATGAAATAATTACATTTTGTACAAGCCTTCTTAGATTAGTAATGATGTTTCTTCTTTCTGGTGACAAAATATTATCAAAGAGAGCATTGTTCTTTTCAGGATTTTTCTTAGAGAAACTCATAACGCGTGCTCAGTCCTAATTTACCAATATAATAAAACTTTGATTGGAGGTTGAATTAGATTATAACCCATTAAATGTTTGCTTTCTAGTGATATCTTTTGATATTTAGCTTTAGCTTAGCGTTTCATGGATTCAAAGTTATTGGGTACCAGAGAGAAGAGCTGGGTTCGATGCTGATTCAAAGAGGTTTCCTTACAATGCATCGGCTTTTACCTTCATTTACAGACTCTTTATCTACTTTACAAATTTTAAAACTCGAATCTAACGAATTTTCTAAAATAAGTCATTTACAAAGTTATTATTGTTTACAATAACCCTTGTAATGTTTTAAAATATATTACAGACCGTCGTCCGGAGGATGTTCCTGCTCGAAGAAGAGGTACTATCACTTTTAATAAATATCATATTTAAGTAAGATTAAAATATGTATTTTTAATTACTTAACTGCAGGTGTTTTTCAATCAGATTAGTATGAATCAATTGGCCACCAATGCCATCTATCGGCACAGTTTTTACAAAGTTGAGTCTCCTAATTTAGAAATTTTGTAAAAATTGAAAGCTATTTTAAGATAGCTGCTGTTTGTTGTACTTGTGTGTACGTAGAAATAATCAATTTGACAAATATTTAGATGATAACATAAACCAGAGTCTTGTTGTTTGAAACAATACTTGTTTATTTCTTTGCTCCGATAAAATATTGCAGCCTTCGCTAGAACAAGCAAGAATGGATTACGTGAGTGGAATATCTTACATTGATAGCGGTGTTATAAATGATAGTACATTTGATGTTGTTTGTTGGTATAGTATAATTTACTTGTTACATGGTCAGCGGTCAGAAGTCCGAAACCCGAATTTCAGATAAAGAAAAGAAAGTGTAAGTATTATCCTGTAATTTAGTAAATTCTTGCAATTTTTCTATTATGTTGTCTATTTAGGATTTAAGAGCGATAGCTAGTTTTAATGTAAGGATCACCTTGTGCCCTAAATGCAAATGAAATTGACTTTTATTGACTGATTATAAGATGACTTATGTACATAAAAATCGTGCTGTAGAACTAAAAATGCATTCATTCGTCAGTATCATTTCAGCCATAAGGGAAACCCACTGCTGGACATAGACTTCCTTCATAAATAGTGTCGATAGGAAGTGGCCTGCATCCATCGTTATTAGCAGTTATTAGCATATAGCAGTTAATAATTTATTTAAGCGTTAAGTGCTATATTATTATATGTTTGTATTCTTTGTTAATATTTTAGCTTACAAATTCGGCAAAAACATCATTCAACATCCTTACTTAACAAGCATTAGTAGATTATTTTATTTTATAAATATATAGGAAAACGCTAGGTTTTTAAGAACAGGAGTTTCTTGCCCAAAATGGTTAACGAATACCTGATCTTCTTTAAGAGCATCCTAGCCGTTAAGTGAATTCACATACTTCTTTGATATCTAAAATAATTAAATGTATACTCTAGTAGAAGAATTATTTGCTTGCTGCCAGAAGCAGGAAGAAGAGAAGTAAACGTATCGTTCATGGTTAATGTAGTTCCTACTTACGTTTAAAGTCTTCTAGCAGTACAAAGAGCTGTCGGATTCTTCCTAAGGCTAGTAGGTGTTGAAGGTAATGACAACACGAAGTCAAAAAAATAAGTTTGTATATTAATTAAACTTAGCATATACTTAACCAATAGAAACAGACAGCCAATCACAAGGAGAGAAGTATTTTAGAGCGCTTTCTTTCGCTCGATGTTCATATAATGCACTCTGGCATGGGATTCCCCTGTTAGATGCGCTGCTAACGATAACGTATTACATGTCTAAAGTCCAAATGTAATAATTGTGTATTCTGCTAAAAGATATACTTGTTTTATGTTTAGATGCTGTCAGAAGGAAGAAGAAAAGAAAAGGTACGATCAATGGTTTACATGTAGTTACTTCTTACGTAAAGCCTTCGTAAAGCCTTCTAATGGTTTAAGAAGCTAACAAACGCTTAGAGAAATATTGTATAGAATTCCAGTTGGGTATAGTATCTATAGTATTCCTAGATATAAATCTCATTTCAACTAATAGACTTCCACTGCAAGGCATAAGCCTTCTCCAAAGATTACCATGTTAACCGGTCTAATTCTGCCTGCATTCAGGGACTTCCCGCGATCTCTACTATGTCGTCGGTTCAACTAGTGGGGAAATACCTTTTGGCCATATAGGCCGTTGACTGTGCGAGTGATATGCTTCTCCCGCTGTTGAGGTACTACTGTACTTTGGTTCTTCTGCGGATCTCATTTCTAATTCGATCTCAGTGCGTAGCCCTCTCCACTGCTCTCTGGATGATCCTTAGCCTTCTGATCAGGCCTAGTGTAAGCAACCACATCTCGGATCTGTATGTCATCACAGGCAACACATATTGGTCAAAAAACTTCGTGTTCAGATACGACGGTATTTTGGATGATTACATCTGTATTAAACATGTATATACGTCACATAACATTGATTAATATATTTTTGGTTTCGATGCTCCGCTATATAGCTTTGTAGCTACCTGAGAAATATTAACTCTCAATATGTATATCATCTAACTTAAGCATGTCTGAAATTTGAAATAGATGACCACCAATATTGTCTTGATTCAAATCACTCTCACAAAATAATGAAATTTTTATAAGTATAACATTTATTGTTATTGTTGTTCAGTTCCCAAAAGTCGCGAGGTGGAAGTTGCTCCTGTAAGAAAGGGTACGAATTATTTTTATTCTTTATTAGGCTATATATATACACATATCTATATAAACATATATAGATGAATTGAGGAGAGAAAAAACAAAAAAAATATAATTCCATAATATTTCATATATTATATTTTGATTAAAAAAACGAAATTTCTTTAGGAATTATAAAAGATTATTTATTAGAGCTGCTCATGGTTAAATTGAAATAAAAAATATTTAACTCGAAGTAATTGAACAGTGGCTTATAAATCTGCAAGTGAGTTATACAATCTTACCTTTAGTATACTTGTTTTCATATTATTTTTCTAAAGAGAGATAATAGGGGTTTTAATACACGGAGGCTCAGGTTTATGAAAGTTTCGAAAAGAATCATTCGCGCATATGCTAGATAAAGTTGAATAATGCTATTATTTTATTGTAACATAAAGTACAAATGTGTTTGTGTACTAATGTATGTGTTTGCATCTGCACGTGTATATATTTATTTATTTGTTGTTGTACTTTATAAATATAGTGAACATTGTATAGTATACATCTTAAATAGGAAAGTCTCAAAATTTTTCATCATAATGATTAATAGTACCATTAGAAAGCATTTACTTTTGGTACTAATTTGTATATTAATGAATAGAATAAATTAAATCTGATTTACCGGTGTTTTTTTACAGTTTTTTTTTAAGATTATTTGCAATTTCAATAACTTTTAAAAATTTTATTAACATTTTCATATCCAGAGCACAGAAGTCGGACACCAAACTCCCTGAACAGGAAAAGAAAATGTACGTATATGATATCGAACTTTCACACACACACGCACACACACATATATATAAATACATATATATATATATGTATATATATATATATATATATATATATATATATAATATATATATAAATATAAATTTTAGTTAAGGTAACTTTTTACTTAGTTAAAAAAGATTGCTAAAATGATCATTCCACAGTACCTCCATTTTTTTCTATTTTTTGTGATCTGTATCTCAACTTCAGTAGCAAAGTAGTAATAAATAGTAACAAATGATAAGATAAACAGTGCAATACAAAAATGTATATTAGAACTAATTATAATAGAAATAAATTAAATATGAAAATACTAATATTGACAATAAGAGAAACAAGAGAACTGTCATATAAAGGTATAAGATGTAAAATTAACAAAAAAAGCTGTGATATGTATAAATTGTATAAATAAACTAAACTTCAGGAACTGAGGATGGACGAAAGGATATTAGAGCGGAAGAGAAAAATTGACTGAATTATGGAACGATGAACAGAATGATAGAGATTGTAAAGAATGGAAGAATAGTATGCAAATAATAAAAAGGAAGTGAAAAATTTAATAAAGAAAGTCCCTGTTCCTAACAGAATAGGCGGTGGAACGAAAGAACCCCAATAGTGGGAACCATAAAAAATATGTTAGATATTTTTTGGTATTATGTTAAAATAATTTTAAAACGTTTTTAAAATAATGCTTTTTGTTTACTATTATGTTTTTTTTTTAATTTTTATTGTGTGAATGAATGAAATGAATATGCCCTTATTGTTATGATATCTGCATTCATTTAGGCTTTGAATAAAAATTAAATATTTTCGTAAACTGTTACACAGCCAACTCAAGCTTTAAAAATAGCTTAGCTTAAACTATTTAATCAAAGATAAAATATAGAATTTAATGTTGTGATAACTTTGTTACGACGAATTGAACTGTTGTTACAAGTTTTTTTTGTAAGTTTAAACTAAGCATATGACCTGTTTCATGGTTAGCTGCTGTCAGAAGCGCGAAGAAGAGGAAAAGAAAAGGTAAGAATAACAATTGAAATAAGAGTTGCGATAACATTTTAATGTATTTACTGTCTGTAACAAGGTACGGTAGTTTTATCATTTCAGCCATAGGAGATCTGCTACATATAGGGCTCTCCTATAGATTTCCTAAAACCCCCGCTTGAAAGCGGCCAACATTTTTGAACTTGAAGGCGGTTCCGTGGTCGCCACTCCAGAATCTTAAAACCTTCACTGCTTCAACTAAGGTCTAGTCTGTTAAATAAATTGTTGTATTTAATAGGGTAAAGATTTAAGGTAGATTGAAGTATTTTGTTTAAAAGTAGTACATTTTGACATTTTATTATTCAAGAAATAATCTTAGTAGGGCTATTACTTACATGAATGAATGAAAACTAATAACTTTGGTGCTTGCTTTATACTTCCAATACGACTTTGTTACATAGAGAATATTCTTATTTTAAATATTTGAACAATTGCGTAAAAGTGTTGAGTTTCGAATACTCTCGCAATTCAAATGGAAACTCTCTGATATCAGTGTATAATTATTTATAACCTTGAAGCTGCAATATTTTCGTCTACCTTCAAATATTGGTTAACAAAAAGGTAAAGCATATGTGTTTAACTCACAATACTTTACTATAATAATTAAACTATTTTACAACACTATCACGCTGACACAAACATGGTACGAGTGTACGTACGTATGTACAAATAATTTTATATATGTCGACTAGACAAAAAAATTTTTGCTATGTTAAGATAGGTGTGGCCTCATGTGATATGTGAAAATAATTGAAGAATATTGCACGTAATATTAAACAGTATAATATCTACTTAGACTTAAAGAAAATTTTAATACGAAAGTTCGGTGCTATTATATACTTATAATAATCAAAAATCGGAAAGTCCCCGGATTCTGGCAGCGCAAGACGTCGTGGCGACCATCGGGGAGGACCATGCCTTGCAGTGGGCGTCCATCGGCTAAATAGAAATAGAATAATAATGAAAATATTTCTTCGTTTTTTTCAGTAGTTACCAGAAGCCGCGTGGTGGGAGTTGTGCTTGTTCTCAGAAGAAGGGGTACGATATAATCTGTACTGAATGTTTAATATAAATCCACAAAATACTCAGAAAACTGCGTAGATACTATAAATCTAAGTATACTACTATAAACCAATAATTTATATTGACATTATGTGGAATTCAATTAAATTTAATAAATGAAGTGATCGATATGAGATGTTATAAGTTTTGTTCTTTTAAATAAATTTATCGTTGATTAATGACTCGTTATCTATTGTTTTACGAATTATAAGAGTGCTATTCATTTCTAACATTGTGTGTGTGTGTGTATATATGAATGTAAAAGTATTATTTGTTACATGGCCAGATCTCAGAAGCCCGAACCACGTTTTGCGGAACCAGAGAAGAAAGGGTACGAATGTATACATATACTAGGCTATGTATTTTGCAAATTGTTTCCATAATAAGTTGTGAAGTAAAGTTTGTCCTTCAGAAAGCAGTAGATCAGTGAAACAATTCAATGTATTCTCATCTTTTGGTATTTTGATTGTTATAATTGCATAGAATTATTAGTTAGGTTCGGTTAGATTAGTTAGGTTTGAATGTCAGTGAAACTTCCGTTGTTTTAGTCGTTCTTAATTTAAATTTTTCTAAATATTATTGGTCTCTGTAGTACTGGTTAAGATGTACTGCAAAACGTAGCTGAGTTAGAATTGCCTGAACTCTTATATATGTAATATCTATATATCTATGTAGTTTCAAGCCAAAAAGAAACCTTTTAGTTTTATTTCGTTTCAATTTATTATATAAATTATTTACAGCGTGTGCAGTCGTTGCGGAGCATCTAAAGAGAAGGAACATTCAAACTTGCCTACAATATGTCCAAGTCTCACCAGCGGGGAATACCCGTTGAGCACGGTTCTGAGTAACTTAAAACAGGTTATTATAATTTCGACACTATTGTGTATAAGATGAACATTTGCCGAAGGAGTATTTATTAAAAGAATATAACAGCTAAGCCTACATCATTCGTATTACATATCATGCTATTAGTTCAAAGTCACTACACGCTTAGTATACTGCCTTTCTAAGAGAGATAATTTTTTATATTTGTAACTATTGATTTGTTGGCGTGTCGCTGTTTATGCCTACCGGCAAACAATTTACTATAAGTTCATTTATGCATAATTTTATATAATTATCCATTTATGAGATATGAGGAGATCCGCAGAAGGACCAAGATTATCGACTTAGCTCTAAGAATTGCTGATCAGAAGTGGTAGTGAGCAGTATACATCTCTCGTGCAACTGATGCCCGTTGGCTCTGGGTTCTGTAGCCGAAAGACGCGGTGTGGATAGGCCTTCCACTAGATGGACCAATGACATATTTAAGGTCGCAGGAAATCGCTGAATGCGCGCAAATCAAGACCGGTCATTGCGATGATCTTTAGGAGACTTTTGACTTGCAGTTTGCATCTGTCGCCTGAAAAGAAGAAGTCAAGAGTATTACCATTTTTTTTATAAAAACCAGAAGTCACTAGTTATTTTCAAATCACTGAACAATGTCTAAAAAGTGTTTGAAATTTACTTGTTGATGTTGTGATTGAAACAGGCGGCAAATTTTGAAGAGAAATGCAGCGATAAACTCAATAAGCTTCAGGAAAGTGAGGGCGAATTGAAAGAGGCTATACAGAATTTAGAGGCCCGCGAGAAGGAAAGTGTGAAAATGTTAAAAGAGGCGGATTGTATGTGGGCGTGCATGGAGGATGCCTACAAGCAGAAATTAGCGGAGTCTAATGAAAGGCAGAAGAACTTACAGAAGGAGGTAAATATTTGTATTACAATCAAATTTGTTTGCGGTAGGTTAGTAATAAAACTCACTCTCCAACTTCGTTTATTTGTATAGCATTCGCTGCGATACAAACATGTGATTGTATATATTTAGCTCAAGAAATCCATTTCGAAAGCTGATAATAATTTGAAAACTATAAACGCTTTTCTTGTTAAGCTTACTTACTTACTCCGCTGGCTCAGTGACCCAAAGTGAGTCTTGGCCTCCGAAGCGAGAGACTTCCACTTTCCTTTATCTTGCGCCATCGTCTGCCGTTGGTTGACATTCAATTCGCGCAAATCTACCTCAACACGATCGATCCAGCGATACCTGGGTCTACCCACTGGTCTTCGACCCCTCGGTTTTTCCAGGTACGCTACCTTCACGCTCCGATCCGATCCCATTCGCTCCAAGTGACCAAGCCAGCGGATTCGTTGAGCTTTATATTCGCCAATGATATTTGGCTGTGCTACTAAAGTCTCAATTTCGGCATTCTTTCGGAGCCTCCAAGATCCGTCTTGATTTCTTGCTGGTCCCAAGATATTCCGCATGATTTTGCGTCCCGTAATAGCAGTTTTTGTTCTTCTTTCAAAGTTAGCGTCCAAGCTTCACAGCCATACATCAATATTGGTCGTATTACGGTTTTGTAGATACGGACTTTTGTACTTCTGCTTAGGAGCCTTCTGCTTTCTTGTTAAGCTAAACTATATATAAAAAAATTGGCGTTGGGTAGAGTTACTTTAATGTTTTAACTAAATATATTACAGTTAAAAGAAGTGGAGGCAAGTACTAAAAAATGGCGTAAAAATATGAAGGATCTAGAGTCAGCGATTGATAAGGTCGATAAATCACGGTCCGAAATCAGAGAGAAGATTTGTCAAAAAAATAACGATATTAAATGTCTCGACATGGAGATTAAAGACTTTCAAAAAAGATTGGAGAACAATAAAAAGGAGATCGAAGCAACCAAGAAATCAGAAGGGACGAAGAAAGAGTCGTCAGATGTGAGTTTGATTTATATTCAAATATATTATTTGAAAGTGGATATGATTTCGGGAAATTACGAAATATTTTCGTATCATTTATTGGTTTAAAACGAAAGTCTACTATTAATGTGCTACCAGTGATGACTTATGGCACAGAAACGTGGTCTCTCACTCTGATCTTGAAACTCAGTTACTGTGCTCGGGATTTCTATACTAGATCGAACCAGGATTGAAGCGATCAATAGACCATGGAAAGTAATAGAGATAGTCCAGCGAATTGATAAGTTAAAATAGCAATGGGCAGACCACATAGCGCGCAGCGCAGGAAATTTGCTCACAAGGTTTATAGATGACCCTATTATGGTCGTAATAGTGGACATTTTTAAATGGGCCTATTGGTAATCTATTGAGAAGACTTATGTTCACCATTGGTCGTCCTATAGCCAAAATGATGATGATGATGATAAATTAAAATTATTTTTATTTGAGTCATTATCCGTATAAGGACTTGGACGCAAATGGTTTGCGTTTAATTATCTTTGATATTCGAATTCAAATTGTCTAGTAAGCTAAAAGGTAAAAGTGAAGTCTCGGTGCCAGATAAAGTAGAATCCAATATAGCTATTGAATAATATTATATTAACAAATTCGAGGAACCCATAGAACAATGATATTTAACCAGATAGGTAAAACAATAAATGTATATGACATCCGTAAGGAACTATGAGAGATCTCGAAAATATTTGACCCCGGTGATATTCAACAAAAAAACTTAGGAAATGAGACCTACCAACTTAGCGTTAGAACTCTAAAAAACAAACTTAAGAGAAAGAGAGCTTTTTACTCACAAAGCATTGATGTAGATAAATTAAAACGTTTATTTATAACTACATAGTTGTATAATATCTAAATGTATCTTAGTTGTGATTATAATAATTTATTTATAAGGCCTATTTTCGCCAACAAATTGTGTGTACAATCTGGTGACGTTGGATGTACTTTTTTTGTTAATTATATATGTGGAAAAAGTAAAACAAATGTTGGGATGATTTTGATGAAGGCCTTTAGGGCTATATCCAGCTGTGGACGTCTCAAAGCCGAAATTATGATGATAATATAATATTGTATTAATAAAAGTTTTTAAATTTTGCCAGAAAAAAATTGCAGGTTATAAACAAGAGATAAAAACATTAGAACGCACAGTCGCAGATGAAGAGAAAAAGAAAAGACAAAAAGAAGCAGACGGTACTAAATATATAAAGGAAGCGCGAGAAGATTTACAAAAAATATGCGGAGTTTTGTTAAAAAAGAAACTAGAAAACGAGGATTTGAAAGCCGAGGTCTGTAAATGTATATTATAATAATAGAGTTTTTTATTTATCAATAAGACGCAAAAGTCAATTTATATGATTATATAATGTGTGCGTTATACATTAATTACATTGGACATTACTTTTTAAATACGTTCAGTCAGTGATGTATGTCATATTTTAGTTTTTTTTTCTGTTCACCTTTTATATATATAACTTGCTAAAGCCCTCGTAAGTAAATCATCATAATAGTCATGTTTTAAGGTTGCACATAAACTTTAAACTTAAATAAAATAAGAAGGGTTTTGCGTGTATGGGTTCTTTTGCTCTCATAAAGTTATATATTTCTGAAATGGGCTTCCATAGCAGCATTGGTAAGGCTGTAATGTGGTCGGAGAAGGTAAAAGCCAATGCTCCCCTTTGAACAACGCAATGGACACGGTCACCTTACAATGAATCCATGGAATCCTTAGAAATGATGTATTATATAATAGTTTCAGTTAACCTACGATATGTAGCATAAAATATAATTTAATGTTGGTAATAAAATTAGACCACTTATGCAATTGATGGCTGGGGAATTAAGGTTTTGGCCCCCCCTACCACCCCCCCCAAGTGGATCGACGACATAGTAAAAAAAAGTTGCTAAAAATAGCTGGATGAATGCAGAGCAAGACCACGCTAGGACACGCCTCACATCGAGCCCCGACGTTCTCGATGCACATGTCATGCACTACTTACCTACACATGATAATGCCTAACCCGCGTTCAAGCGAGGGCGGTCCGGAGAGGTCTGTGTCTCTCCCGACCGCCGAGTAATCCTCGCTTTGTGCTATATACTCAACACCCCACTCATTACACTATACACATACACGGTTATAGTTCTCCGCGTGTAGACGTCCTTGTCGTAACTGAGGTATGATCCCCAGCGTAAAATTTTAGTCCGTGAACCTCTGTTTCCATGGGTTCAATTTCGATGATGCTGTACAAAGCCTAGAACGGCTAGCAGCACAACATCTATTACATCAAGAGCAAGACCGGTCATCGTGGCTATTTTTGAAGAAGGCCTTTGCCTAAAAGACGGCTACTATTGACTGATGTGATGATTATGATGATTAATGAAAATGAAACTAATGTAATTAAATTATTACAGAGAGATGCTTTACAAGCAGAAATAGATCTGTTACTACAAGCGCGTGATAAATGTAAAGACAAATGCGATTCAAAACAAAAATTATTGGAGAAAGATATTAAAAAGATCAGCAAAGAGATTGATGATCAAAGAAAAAAATGCGGAAAGTGTAATCAATGTACTGATACGTCGGAAATTCAGAGTTTTTGTACCGACTGTCCTAAATGCTTGGAGGACAGACGATGTGCCGTCGAAGAAGATCACTGTTGCGTCGACCATACAATGGACTGTGTTTGTATGACAGTGAAGAAAAAGTTTCTGGATAATGTTTTTGAAAATATGTATACGGTACTGGAAAGGCAAATAAAGAAAGGCGCCGGTAAAGGTGTTGCCGATCAAGTTTTGGAATGTTTGAAAAGAAGTAGAAACGGTAAACTGGATGAAAAGACGAGGAAGTCACTCCAGGAGTTTATTTTGACTAGTGTGAAAAAGCATCTTAATTTAACTATAGTCGGCGGTGCTGTCAAAACTAGATGTGAAGTGAGTACTTACCATATTATTAATAGAAATATTAGAAAGTAAAATTGATTAAATATTATTGAGAAATTCACTTCCCTATTTGATATATAGACAAGGGAACCTCGATAATGTAATTTTAATATAGCTCTTTTATTTTAAATCACAGAAGCCCTTTTGTCGACCGCTCTTTAAGTTTTTTTTCCGCTTTTACAGAAAAGTTAACGTTTCCAATTACATAAGATTATTGATTAAAAGCATATATGCTTAACAGGGTGAATGTATAGCGCACTTGCTATTATTTATTGAATGGTACTCCCTTTTCTAATATAGTAAGCAAGAACATTTTTAACATTCGAATAACTACATATTAAAATTAATTAATGTTTTCTATCTGTCATTGCATACAGTGTACTGCTAGAAAATCTGACTCATTCCAAAAAAAAATGAATAATGTGATTTTTACATTTTAAATAGGGTAATTGGAAATAGGTTTCTTTTAACTTAGAACCAATCATCCTGAAGTGTGTACACAAGTATATCTATGTATGTATTTATCTTCTGTGTACATAACATTATATCTGTCTAACTGGGTATTTGTTTCTGTAGGAAATTGCTACGAGTGACTGGACCATCTATTGTACTTTTTTACATTGTTATAGCCCTAAGTTTTTTTTTCTGATTACACAAAAAGAATAAACAGGTTTTAAAATAAATATTCTTTTAGATGGATGCAGATATGTACAAGCAATTGATGTCATGCTTACAAACAGTACAAGTTTCAAAACCGAGCAAAGTGGACAGGGGGACTCTTTCTAAAAGGGTAATTTTAAACGTACTTGTAAAACAGATAGAAAAACGTACAAGGTATTAGAAGTAAATGATAAAGAAGATTTGTTTTCAGTATTTGTTCTATTTTAATTAGTTGTTTCTTCTTGTTGGTATAGATAGTAGTTTATGGTAAATGAAAAAAAAAAATACATTGTTGTCTTTAATCTGATATATAGGTAGATTCACTTGAAATGGTTATTGGGAATTCATATACGAATTGCTATGATTATCATCATTGTTTTAGTTGTAGAATGTCAACAGCTGGACATAGATCATTTCCATAGATATCTAATAGGACGGGTAAGAAACGGCTTGCATCCAGTGTCTTCCGATGACCTTAAAAAGCTTATCTGTCCACCTTTTTTGGTGAACGGCCATCTCAAATGAAACAAAGTTACTAATAGATTCAAGGAAATAACAGGATTTTCAACGAGAACGAGTATTTGTGAATCCGTAGACGAACGAAAAACAACTTAGCCAGGTGGATTGGTAAGTTGAAGTGGGAGTGAGCAAAATATAAGGCCTTAAGGTTTTATAGTGGAGACCATGCTGTAGCAGGTGTAGCGTCTTGCGACTGCCTTAACGGGAGATCACCTGATTAAGGTTGTTAGAAGACACATTCGGAATCTATGGAAGAGGATTATGTCCAGCCGTGGATGTTCTTCAGCCGAAATAATGACTAATATGACCACTTGTAACTCAAAAAATGTAAATAAATAACAAGTTATCTGTGGGATTCTAACGAGGGCCGGTTGGTCGTCGATTACAAAAAGATGTCCGAAATAAAAGTAAATATATATAATTATTAGAGCTTCGCTTCTATTTATATCGATGTAATTTAACAATATTATTTCTGTGGAATTCCCTTATTTGATGCGCCGTTGGCGATGACGTAATGTCGCCCCTATAACACCGATTTGAATGAAGAATTGCATTTCTGTGGAATTCCCCTTTTCGATGCGCAACTGACGATGACGTAATGTTGTTCCTATAAAACCATATTAAAAAAGTGTTTAGAGGTGTGCGAAATCAAAAACTTTGGTGCTAAAATAACAGGTACCCAGTGGGTAATCAGCATTTTTGTTAATAATAAATATTTCTTCATCATATCGTCGATAGATATCTACTGCAAAAATTGTCTCAAATATCTCCAGAATTTTGTCGTTGGGTCACCTTGTGGAATACATATAATTAATTTATTATATCTATTGTTAATACATATTTTTTTCAATTACAACTGATAATTATTAGAACGTAGTCTATACCAGGTGATATTCCGTTACCAATATATTGCGAATTTGAAAAACTCAATGATTTACTACAACTAATGTCTATGTATTCAGGATCCATGCCGGCGTTGGGGCGGTACGAGTGAATGTAACTGTCCTAAGGGTCCTCAAGGCTGTATCTGCTTGAAGAAAGCCCCTCCACCACCGCATGATCCTTCCCCGTGTCCTTTAGACGAGGAGGATGAAGATGTAATATTAACTTAATGTCATATAATAATATTTTAAATCACAAATTTCAATTAGTAGGTGGAAAAAAGAAAGCATTGGAAGGACCATGCTTCTCAAAGGTCAAAGCAATCTCAAATAAGACTAGACAGTTTAAAAAAGACAATTTGTTACTAGATACTAAGAGATAATTGAAATTCTGCGATTGTTTCACAATTCATCTGTTACTTTTATAATAGGACTTATAAAATCATGTTTGGCCTGGAAAGTTATATTGACGTACCTTTCTCATTAATCTTTAATTTTTGAGGATATTAGTGGTATACATATCTATGACATTATTTTTTGCAGCCCAATACAAGAACATGTCCATATCGGGAAAAAACGATATGCGGTCCGGATTGTGGGAAAGAGTCTGACAAAATTAAAGCAATGATGAGTGAGATGGTGAAGTCGAGATGCGAATCTTGTCAAGGATCGACTTGTAAATTTTCGAAGAACATGAGAACAGCGCCTTGTGTTATTGATGAAGAGCATTCGGCTCCTACCAAAGACTGTAGTATGCTGTGTAGTTCCAAGCTGGCTTCAAAATCAAGGGATCAGGTAAATTTTTATTTTTTTATATTATTTTTTTGGATCTTCACTTACAAACGATAAATGAGGAGATCCGAAGAAGAAGCAAAGTTACTAATAAAGCTCGAAGAATTGCTCGTCAGTGGCGTTGGGCAGGGCATATCGCTTTGTGTTTGACAGTCGTTGAGGCCGAAAGGGTCTCGAGTGGCCACTACGAGGCTCTACACGTTGCGTGGTTAGGCTCCTCACTATTTGAACTGAAAACATAATTAAGAAAAGGACCAATATTTATCCACTTCCGCACATGCAGTGGTAGTCGTGCACCGCTCGCTAGCCCGCTGATAAATGCGCATGCGGCCAACAATGCGAAATACACAAATGTCACCGTTAAATCACTCAACAGGTGCTAAATATTGGTCCTTTTCTTACTCAGGATGGACTTCCGCAAAATAACGCCTGATTCCATTAGATATTGAAAACATAATCTTTGGGTGACGCATCTGCCTTTCAGTGGTCATAAATAAGGGAATTCTACTTTCATTTGATTTTAGAAAAAATTGCTCTTTTAGAAAAAATTGTATATATACATGACAGATAGATCATAGTCAAAATATGATAATATTGTCTTTATGTTACAAATAGCTGTCTCAATAGACTTTGTACCGCCAGAAGTTGTTGGTCTGATGCATTCCAATAGGTAAAATAAATTAATGTAACCTATTTCAGAGTGATCTCTTTATTTATAGATTATATATGAAATAAACGATTTTACGATCGTTTATTTCTATGCACTTGTTAAGCTACAACATAAATCTGCAATCATCATAATGAAATTTTTCAAGTTTCTTCCGGAAGTTTGTAAAATCAGTTCTTAGCTGACCTATACTAGGCTTTAGGAATATTTATAAGAAAATTCAAGTATGTATGTTGATAATTGACTACGTCGTAAAATATTACGAATATGGTATAGTACAATAGTGATTACGTTTGCAATAAAATCAAACTGATATGATACTTTTTTTATGGTCCTATTTGAGACCTCTCGTTCAACCTCTGGTGAATAAGGATGTTAATTGGAATTAATTTCTATACTCGTCTATTTAGTCATTCTTAATGTCTTTCATTCATTCTTCTAATTTCTTTCTTTTATTCCTTTCTATATCTTCCTTCCGTACATCGCTTCACTTCTTTCCTTTTCCCTCCAGAGTTCTAAATTTTTTATTTAATCTTCTTCTATTCTTGTTTATTTTATTACTATTTATATCGCAATAAATTTACATTTCTAATATCACAGCTATTTTATCACACTGATACTAATGTTTGAACACTAGTCTTATATATTTAAAACTTTTTTAAACATATGAAATTTTAATTGAAACATTGATTTTATTACCATTTCAGAAGCATTGTGATTGCTCGTCACCGGGTTTTTCAAAGTCAGTCGCAGGTAGGCGAACATTTAGTACTTTGTTTTAATGTGGGAGTACAAAATATTCGTATTACATTTAATTAAATTTATTGTCATTACTTTAGGTAGCCGCCCACGAAAGCTTCTTATTGACGAAGTAATGGGAGAGTATAATGATGGACCAGTTGAGACGATTAGTTCCATTATAAGTTCTGATTCTTCCCTAGCGACATTGTAATGTGGATATATTTCTCTCAAGGACACTGGGAGGACAAGGAACTTCGAGTAACAATGAAACCAACTGTAAATGATTATTTTTTTGGTTAAATAATTATTAAATTATTATTTTTGTGATGTCAGAAGTTTTATTTTAACCCACACATAACACACTTCATATTTTTTTTAAATATTGGTCATAAAATTTGAAGCATTCGAATTTGTGCAGGTTTTTCAAGATGATGAATTTATTTGGCGTTTAAAATTACCAAAAAGATGTAATTGTTTTGTACTCCCATGTTTGAGTGTATATATTTGAAATACTCCAACGTATTTAATATGCGATTAAATTAATTGCAGATAGAAAACATTCGAAAGTAAAGATACGACAAAACCTGCAAACAAATCTTCTTATAACAAAAGAGCATAATACTCAAACAAGTAGGAGTACTTTCAAATTAGATGATTATTGTACAAAACTAGCAAAGACTGCTTCTGATGCAATAATAATAGACTTCAATGAGAAGTTCCTAAAGCTTGTGGAAGATAAATCGAAAGCGTATCCACCATTGCATCCAGTATTAAAAGTGACGAATTCAGGACACCTTTTATTACAATTCATTGACGATATTAACAACACTGACGTTAATAGGATAATGACTCTAGAAAACGTACTCCCCGGATGTTTATTCTTTAAAGGAAATAGCAACGTTTCAAAATTAATAGAACGAAGCAGTAATGATATATCAACTTGTAGCTCATTGATTTGTCAGTTCGATGAGAAACAACCGAATGCGGTATTAAGAAAAATACCATCTGGAGTTGTTCTCATTATTGCAACTGAACCTCTTGAAATGGTTGAGAAGAGACTTGTTGCTTTATCACCCGAAACGTACACGAAGATTAAGGTGTTGTACTTGGATAACAAAGTTGCTGATTTCCCTGGCGTATTGAAATCAACACCGTCACGTAACTATATACTTGCAATTGATAAGGAATTTGAGAAATATCTTCGAAGCACTGTCAATAATATTATACAAGACAATACAACACCTATCCTAACTTTAAGAAAAAGTGACTCCGGAAGTCAGCTAGTGCAATTTGGATGCCGGGAAATTAAACCGAATACTGAAATTGCCATTTTAAAGAAAACACGCTCTGGGAACATAAAAATCCTTTCAAATGTACCGCGTGATCTAAGTCTATTAAAGGACATGTCTCTAAATTCAGAACAGGCTGTGAAACTATCAAAATACTGCACCGATTTACTACAAAGGCTACCAAAAACACAGTTGTATCGCTATTCAGAGGAAACAAAGTTTTTTGCACCTAAATGTTGCGATGAATCCAATCTATTTAAGGATATAGATTTTACAAATCGAAATAAAAAATACGTCAATCATCCTCATTTACCGAATTCATCATTAGGAAAAAATGTAGATACCATGTATGAAGAATTTAAATCTGAGTTTATTGATAAAATTAAAAACTACCTATTGGAGCCAGTTGAACCTCTGCCAATTAGAGATACTCTTTCCGATGACGTATTATTAATCTTAAGAAAATACGGGTCTCCGCGTCCTGTTTCTTGTATTAAAATAACTCGGTGTAACAACATTAATCCTAATAAACCTGCAAAAGTTGTTAGCATTCATTCCAATGATAAGGATTTGATAACGCATTATAAACAGCCCATTAACAAATTAATAGGCAAAAGAGCGCATTTATCTTTTAACGATTGTTCTTGCGATTCATCGAATAACGATTTCGAAATGTGCGCAATAAATCACAAGTATCGAAGAATATTCCAGTCGGGAAAAAATGATAATGTAGAACATTCTAGCAAATCTATGTCACTTCCGCTTATATGTAGTGCGGATTCGATGGAAACTGAAAGAATGTTGCCACATATCGTTATTAAACCAAACACAAGAAGGTCTTGTGCGTGTAGCAATGAACAGAATTACATGTACGGCGGTTACAGTGAGAGTTATTACACAAACGAGTGGAGTCGAAAAAACAATTTCCAATTTTGTGCCAAGAAAGATCGTACTTGGGATTCCTTGAGTTACTTACCGCCTCAGCTGCCTCCTTTTCTCGGTGATGTTATGCATCTGTATAATTAACTTAATTTACCTCTCAATTAGCAAAAAAATACCAACATTCAACTTATTCTTCTGTGATTGTGTTGTTAACAAATAAAAGTTTTTGTTTGAAATATCTTCATCATTTACCATTCTACTTTTCAGCCGACTGATGCCCACAGCAAGTCAAAGACTTTCTTCAAAGAACACTAAGATGAACAGTCTTGCGCTGCACGCTTTCCGTGACCTTCTATGTCAGCAGTTTACCTAATGAGAACCTTACCTACATTATGCCTACAGGCTCATGGTAGTCACTCCACACTCTTCGGCATTAACAGCCATCAGTTGCACCAGCGATATGTCCACTGACTTACGTTATTTACTTTAATGTTACGATCAGTAAATAGCTTATTGCTAGGGATCGTTACTTACGTTGTTGCGAGGTCGAAACGTAGGCCTTTTATTTGTTTTGTTTTAAATTTTGTGTGTAAACTGTGTTGAATTTAACTTTCAAGAGAGTACCATAGGTCTGAAATTTCAAAAGGTATGTCATATATTACAGAGCTACTTAAACTGTTTTGACGTGTTTTTGGTAGGCGCGTGGTGAGGTAGGGAGAGTATATAGTCAAAACATTTATACACATTTCAACATATATTAATATTTTTCTTGGTCTCAATGCGCTTCATATATAACCTCTCTGGAATACTGATTCTGTCCTCTTTCAAACGCTAATTTTACTATTTTATTTAAGTTACAGATTATCTATTTTTCACATAAAAATCAGCATGATACTAATCCATGTTTGTCTCCTATATAATATTTTATACAATAATATGGTATATTGATCAATATTTCTTTATGATAAGCCTTGAACTTTTTCGCAGATAAATGTAAAATTGCTTTAGATATTTTATTACAGAAGACCTTGTCCCAAAAATGTTTTTGTTTGATACACAAAATATACACAATACGAGTATTGTGTGTATCGACATATTACTTTTGTTAATAGATAATGGTTGTTAGCAAATTAAACAATGTTAATATATATATATATATATATATATATATATATATATATATATATATATATATATGAATGTTGGTCAGTATGTCTTTAATAGAATCGTAAACTATGCTTTTAATCATGTGATAATCTTTACAAAAGTTGTTGTGTATGACCTATCGAAGGTTTCTAATTTGGTATAACCAGTTTCCGGCTGATGGCGCTACTGTCATTCAAATGAATTTCATATATTGCCGTGAAGGTTTAAGCAGATTTGAATTGAAACGAAAACAGCGAACGAAATCAATAAAATACTCAAAATGAATTGAATATTAATATAACTTCTTTCCTTTAAATTTATTTAAGTTCATGACGTAGCAATTTTCGCAGGGTACTCCAATACATTATACTTTCTCGTGATACACCGGAAAAACTATTAATTATTTCTTTATTTAAGAATTAAAGCATTAAAATGTATTTATAATAGCTGTTTGGAAGGATATATTTTTTGGAAATACAAATTCGATTGAAAGTAATTTGACAGAATTTAATCCAAGAGTACCAAAACAAGAGTCGTAATATAATTTCTCATAAGAAAAGGGGAGTCCAAAGCACACTTCAGATTACTGCCCAGTAAGGGACCGTACTGTAAGGCCTAATGGACGGTCGATCGAAGTTGGATACCAACTCATTTGTATTCCGACGGAGATGTTCACAAAATCAAGGAGTATGTGATTCGATTTCGGTATACCATGGGATAGTAATAGAGCTGATATTTCACATGTTCCGTGGAAGACTTTAAAAATTATTCTGATTGTTTATTTATAATGTAAGGTTTTTACTTTATTAAGATCGTTTAAAGACGCAGGACGCATGCCACTTCCATAGGGTTCTATTGGAAATGTAAAGGGGAAATTTATGTCAAGAAGTAGACGCCCTGTAGCATAATTTATTTTACCATAACGAATTTTCATTTTTATATTATGATCTATATGCCACAGATATTAGCATACACGCCGTTTTACTAATAATTCCAAAAAAAAAAACTTTTTTTACTCACGTTTTTCCATGTTTACTAAGTCTCTTAAACTATTTACTGTCTTTAATCGTAAACTATTTAAAACTAAGTTAAAACTATCTAATTATTATGATTATTTCTTTTAAAAAACCATTGTTGACTAATGACCAGTGTGCGAATTTCCATTAAATTTTAAAAAATAACTTTTAACTTTAATCAATGTAAATTTAATGATTAATCCATAAAAAAAATTAGAACCATTTTTAAACTGACTTAAACGCTTATCCAGTTTTCAAGAACTAATTACGATTTTCAAAATTCAGAAAGGCTTACATAATATTATTGGTAAATGGTAGCTTATATTAAATTTAAAAAAAAAACAAACTTATTAAAAGAAATATGTTGTGTGTTATTAGTTTAAATATGGAATTAGTGTAGAATACGATCTTTGTAATTTGCCAACACTAAATGCATCATTATATTGGCATGGCTATCATAAAACTTCTTTATTTATGACCTCTTAAATTATACGTTCGAAATTTAAATTATATACATCGATATATGCGACTTGTATATCGTGACTGGTATTTTATGTATTCTTCTTATTATAATTAAAGGATCATTTATAATGATCACTTAGGTGATAGGATTATGTTATAAGAGCCTAATTTAAAAGAAACTAAAACAAGATTGAACAGAGAATTCCAAAAGGGCCCATAATAAAGACAGATAGGTTTTTTTTTTTGGTGGTCACATTTAAAATATTAATAATACAATAGAGCAATTCATTCTCAAGCTTTGTTATCATTTAAAAATCTTACACGCTATAATAATATGAATTTATTATGTTTAGTATAAGGTAATTCAGAGACATTACATTGTAGGGTTCTGTATCGGACACGGTTGTCCACAAAAGAGTTAGTTATTTTATGGAATTCATTATTTTAATAACAAATTCATTTAGATATATAAACAAAGTTTCTATACCAAAATTTCTTTAGATATACAGGGTGATTAGTTACAGATGTAAAAGATTTAAAGGTAGAAAATGTATCGCTCATTTGCTGTATATTTATGTACTACAATCAATGGTTTCAGAAATAATAAAAAAACATACTGATTATATAGCAAGAACAAGCGGAGATTGCTATCTATAATATTTAATTATAGTTTACTATCTGTCTTTTAAGACTTTTTACTCATTAAAGTGATCGGCCTGTCATATTACAATTTAAAAAAATAAACTAATGTAATATATTTCAGTGCGATCACTTTGTACGGGGTAACTGGAAATAGGTGAGAAAGCTTAAAAACTGTTTAACAACAAATAAGCAACTCCTGTATTACTATAATGTATAAGTCAACCGCCATACTAATCACCCTGTATAAATAAATATTTATATGATGAAGTATTTTAAAATGTATCAGCTCTCGTGATGTCTTGCGTTCACTCAATCGGATATGTCAATCGGGTGTCAAGCGGCGGTCTCCATACTAAGCAGGTGCTCATCTAAACTCGCAGACTAGTGTCCCATCAAAACAAACCTATAATTCTCGCACATTATTCCTGTATATATTAACAGTGAGTAATGTGAGATGGTGGGAATTTCGAAAAGGATTATTTAAAAAAATAGAAGAACTGGTCTGTTCACTTGATACAGAATCAGCTTATATATTATGGTATCTTAAAATGATGTTATATCAAAAAAATTAAGTGCGGCATGAAGTACTCTCGAAAAGAGTTACAAAGAGATATGTGAGCTGTGTCACTTTTATAATTTTGGTGATTGTAACATATTTTTAACACAGAATGTCAGAGACCTTTTATTTTTGCCTAATAAAGAAAAAAATAACATCCTTAACATTTATTCTTGCTATTGTATTGATGGCAGAAAAATAGCTAAAAAAATTAGTTTTTAAAAAAAGAACTAAAATATATGCGATGCATATTAAGCAATCCAATTGCATGGTTTCGTCTCTTCTGATATATAAAAGGCGTGTTAATCTCTTGACTTGCTACATTTAGTTTACGATATTTGATCTTAGATTAAACAAACACAATACTCGCAATGAATAAAAGACGTTTCAAATTGAACTATTCGACAAGAGTAAAACAAAATGAAATCTAATTCACTTTACGTCCTGTCTAACACTTTTTAAGATTGCGATCCGTTCTCGGCGAAAGACATCAAAAGAAAACGCTAAAAGTGTCGTGAACAGAAAAATAATCTGCCTTAAAATCAAAAGAAAGCTTCCCGTTAACGCTTGCGGAGTTTCCTTTTGAACGATGTTAAATGTTACGCTAGATTAAATTTTCCAAACAAGCGTATACGATTGCAAACATTCATGTAGTTGTAAAATGTTATTTGAAAAGTTTTTTTTCCATGATAACGATTGTACTAAGTTTTTGTAGGAAGTTTGTTTTTATAGAATCTATATGTATGAAAAGGACCTATATTTAACCACTTCCGCACATGCAGTGGTAGTCGTGCAACAAAGTACCCGCCAGCCCGCTGATAAATGCATGCGTATGCGGCAAACAATGTGATATCTGGCACTAATCGGTGTAACATAACTCCTGAAGATGCCCCGTGGCGGGGTGAAACACGTGTTGAGTGATTTGACGGTGGCAGTTGTGTAATTCGCATTGTTTGCCGCATACGCATTTATCAGCGGGCTGGCGGGCGGTGCACTTTTCTACCACTGCATGTGCGGAAGTGGCTAAATATTGGTCCTTTTCTAACTAAGGATGGACAAGGTAACGCCTGATTCCATTAAATATTTAAGAATCTATATGTACATAACATACCCAACGAACCAGCGGGAAATAGTTTAATAATTATCATTCGTACATTACTGTGTTTATATTTTTTATTGCGTTGACGATGATGATTCAAAGCAGTCCTCCAGTCAAAAACAGAATTTCAAATTTATTTTGCTATATCTTTTCGTGGGTTCGAAATATTTTTACGAGTGTAAATCTGTTTAAATGTAAGAATAACATTCAATCTCTATGTTTTATTACAATGAAAATTATATTGAAATTATTCAATTTGAAAAACAATATTTCATTTCGCTCTGTTACAACAGAGAAACAAGTATTTAATCAAGAACCCTAAACACTTGGAAGTTTTTTAATTTTTCGTCTGACAAAGCGTAATCTGTTTTGATATTATTTGGAAGGGGCTTGTAAAAACTTCAAACAGTACAATAGAATGTCTTGAAATAATTTTTATAAGAATATTTAAGTTTTTGCCAAAAGTTTTTTCAAGAACTTTGTTTATTTTTGTCTAATATATCAGTCCGTAAAACTGTTTTATTTGACTATTTATACATTAACAATTATATTCCCATAAAAGAGTCGTGAAAAGCATATCATACATACACGTATGGCAAAATACGTAATATTACTTGACTATATATATATATACTATTACTTTTTAACAATTATGTCATATATTTGTCTTATAAAAGTATATTACAATAATTATTATTACATTTTAAATATTTTATTATTATATATACAATACTCCTTATCGGACAAACTTTGGGTTACACTTTCCTATCTCACGAATGTGCTGTCCTGATAAAATATTCGAACAATTGCCTGCCATCGATATCTTTTGCTGCTCTTATAGACAGTTTAGAAATCATCTAAATAATTCACTGTATCCTTTTAAGAATATTAATTGTAATTGATTATTTTCAAGCACACAGCCTTAAGGCAATTCCGCGTTGGAGGTAACATTTTCAAATTACAAGTTCTTTTAGTGCCTAAAGTCGTAAGCCTTACGTGTAATCACTTTTCTCTTAATTTTTTTTTATTTGATGTGGTCTGATCTTTCTTTACACAATTTTGTATACAGTAAACCTTTGATTTTGTGTGACTAATAAAAGAACACATAACAGAGCCATTATTGATAACTTTTATTGTACTTTTTAATCCTATGTGTACTACTGGTGTACCTTAATAAATAAATAATTTAATTTTTTATTAACCGTGTACACAGATATGCTCAAAATCAAAGCAATCGTTAATAGGTGTGCTAGATAATTTATTTATTATCAGAGTTATATAATACGTATGGCTTTATAAAAAAGGGCAAGTGAAAATCTGTTAATTTAGGTATATTTTTTTTAGGACCATTTATGGGCGATGTGACAATACAGATTTTCCCAAATATTGAAGCTCGATGAATATCCACTTTTGTGTTCACCACATTAAATTGGCAACTAGTATATCTTGAAATTACCATCATTAATATTTTCATAATAATAAAGCAGTCGAAGCATGGAGTTACCTGAAGATATTATAGGTATATGAAAATAACATGAAATGTAGACATTAACTAATGTCAATATTAGGAGCTATACGGAAGTCATCAATCTATTCCACACAAAAATCGGCCCATTATATACAATATGGTAATAAAATCGCATCTGAAATATTTTGTTGCAGTGTAGAGATCGGCTGCTTCGAACTCTATCTGCTAACTCTCTGCAAAGAACTCAAAATAAAATAATTAATGCATTATCGCATACCATCAAAAAGATTGTAACATAAAACTCAAATACTAAACTTTAAGCGACATTACACGCGTTATAAATGTATTATAATTAAAAAAATAACTTAAAATCAATTGTTTATTATAATGTTTCTTATATTGTTTATTGTTGTTTGAAGGAATACAGTGTAAACTACCCAATGATTTGAAGAAATGTAATCACATTGTAATGTTAAAAAAACAACTTAAAACATGTGTGGCATGCTTTAGTTAGTACTCGTAGAATATCCGTCCGCCCGGTTTTAAAGAGTTAAGTGTAATGTACTTTAATGTCTCATTTTAAGTAACTACGTAAAAGTTTTATGGGAATAATTTTTTTAAGCCCTAACCTATATACATATGAATATATTTATATATATATATATATATGTATATACGTACATATATCTGTATATATATGTATATGTGTATGTATATATATATACATGTACGTATGTTAGATAAAACTATTATTATTAACATGTTGATATATTGTATAATCGATGTTATACGGAACATCACACACCTAGGAATTATACTCGCGGCCTATGGTCACAAGACACGCTGTTTTATTATGGACTTTTAACATTTGTATTTTTTTATTTACGTATCGTTCGCGTTAAAATACCGACGTTTCACTGTATTCTTAACGCAAACTATAGTTTTTTTTACCCCAGCGATCACAAATTAAAAATCGCGAAGACGCTGGTATAATATCTGTTAAATCTGTAATAAATGAATTACTTCTATGGAGTAAGTTCTACGTTAAAATGTCTCTACGAAGATTAATCACCGCGAGGAACAATTATTATTATTATTATTTAAATATTATTTTTACATCTTGCGTTTTATAATCGATGTAATACAGAACATCACACACCTAGGAATTAAATTCGCAGCTTATGATCACAAGACACGCTGTTTTATTATGGACTTTTAAAATTTGTATTTTTTTCATTTACGTATCGTTGAAAATGCTCATGTTTCACTGTATTCTTAACGCTAACGAACTATAATATTTTTGACCCCAACGCCAGCAGTCACAGACTAAATATTGAGAAGATACTCGTATAATATCTGTTAAATCGTTCGTAAATGTACTGGAGCGTAAACTTCTGTAAAGTGGGATTAATTCTACGTTCAAATGTCTCTACGTAGGTTATTCGCCGCGAGGAACGGTGTTTTAATTTAATACGTCTGTATATAATCCTGTATACGGCGTGTATTGGCAAGCCGACGTTTCATTTCATAAAGTATATCTGGCAGACTTTCGCCTCACGTTCGCTAATCTCTGATTTATGACCCCCCCATACAGTGGAGCAAGACAAAATCGAATCTGCTTGACTCAGCATCCTCTCCGGTTTTATTGGGCACGTATTATATATTTTTTTTTCACGTCTGCAATTCCACAAGGGTTTTTTTTTGGAAATTGTATTATCCTTTTTTATTATAGCTGCTCCAATTTTAACAATCTGCGTACTGAGGATAAAATCATTTCCAAAATATTTGTAAGACGAAGATTGTTAGAGTTGTGGAGTAGATTTAGACATGTCACGTGGAAATATCAGCTCATATATAGAACGGGCTTCCAATGAGCATTAGTAATCTTGTCGACAAAATTGATCGGCAATATTACGCAAGTGCGTTTTTTTTGGTTTTGGGTGGAAACATTCCAGATGTTCAAGATACCTTGCCTCTGGGAGGGAAGACAGGGTTATGTGGCATTTCTTGCCACTAAAACCTCCACTTGAAGGCAAGTAGGATCGCTCCAACGATGTATTTGCGCGCTTAATGCTCTTTGGGGAGCTCTTAGCTTGCGCCGTTCACGCCAACTGATCACCTCGAGTATTCTCTCCGGCTCGCCACCGTCGCCCTAGCGAAGGGAACAAATTCGGCCGTAGACCCTCGTATCCATCTCCATCACGCAAGGTGGTTTTCCTTAACCTGTTAAGCAAATCATCATCGCCGATCACTGTAACCGGACTCTCTTCCTACAACGCGATGGACTCGGCACGGTAAATCTTTGCTATACTGAGAATAACCTTTCGTTTGTTGCTGAATTTTTGGTTAAAAAAAGATTTCAAAATGTAAAACACTTTATTAGAAATATTTTTTTTATCAAAAATCAATATGTTTTAATAATTTTACTTGATATATTGCATTATTGTATTATTTTATAAAAAATGACTATAGAATTTATTTAATATATGTGTATATACCTAAAACTTGATTAGTGTAGAATGATTCTGCCCGTAAAAAAGTTCTATAAAGAGTGAATAAATAAAAAAATATTAATTAATTCAATGATGGAGTAGTCTGAACGTCAGAGCTCTAATTTATTTCTCCTATGGAAATCTTTGAAGAAAGACGCTAAGAATTGATTAAGACAAAGCGTTTATTTGTAATTCTGTATTATGTAAATAGTTCTACCAATAAACAGCTTGTGGGAACAGTGTTTCAAGTGCGTCACAAATGCGTCGCGATTAACTTCAGCCCTGACGCAGAATATCAATAAGCAACGACGCGAAGTCGACAGTAAAATTTTACTATCAGACCGGGTAATCGAAAAACGGATGAGTCGTATAGTTTTTATTCACCAAAAGAAATTTGAACCTCTTATCGTATTGCTACATTATACTGAGGCTTTGTGTTAAACAATCAGCATTTTATTTTTACGAGTTCGTATATCGCTATTCAATAATTTTATACTATTTTAGTAGGTAAATATTACTGTCGAACATAGGCTTCTGTAAAAATTTTCATAGAGCATCTCACCTTGTTGGTGTACGTCTAATGCTGCGTTTGGCGTTTGGTAAACTTGGTGTACTTATGCACTCAATGTACTAACAAAAAGCAACACAAGTTTTTGTAGTAATTTATTTCAAGACAAAATTCGTTTTCGCTTTGGTTAGAATATATCTACTTCCCTCTAGAGGATCTGTGGATGGGAAAATGTTACCGAAGTCACGCCATATAGTGTTGAAAAATAAAAATCATTGACAAAAACTGCTGTTAACAGCTAACTATCTGCCATGCCAACAGCGCATTCGAAAATTGTTGGTATTTATTCGAAATATTCCACTAACGTCGAAAATTAATATTGGTGCCAATTGGCACATTAAAATATGCGCGTAACGAATTGCCTCGATGCCGGCAGTAATGTGTTCACGAGTGTGCCAGCTGTCGTTAATGTCCCTTTGTTGTTGTGAGCATATTCGTCTCTCAGACTATTGAAAGATTTTTTTCAATCAAGAATAAATGTATAACTCGTTACCTGATTACCTGAGACAAATTTCGGACCATCTGGTGAAATTGTGGTGTGTAACAACTTAAGTGGACGCTCCCCTGTGAGTCCTCTAGCTATCTTAACAGAAGTTTTTGGCTAAGCACCATCTAAACCCAGAACCCTTATACTCGCGGAATCTGCAAACTCAACTATGAGCAGTACACTACTAACCAAGTTAAAAAAGTAAAGAGATGGTACGTGTTTAACATAATAATATATATAAAGTAAAATGACCAAAAATAAAGTAAGACAGAACCTGTAAAACTCGGTTAGTGAAGGCGATGAATGCAAGGTGAGATATGAATGGAACAAATAAAAAGGAACGAAAGAATATGTCACGAGTAAAAGAAGGAAGAATAATTGTTATTAATATAAATGAAAGATGAGGATGTAAATACACCTATCCCCCGATTTACACGGTGGATACGTTCCTGAGAAAAACGTGTAAATCGAAAATTTAAAATTTTCAAGTCAAAACCGTGTTAATCGAAAAACTTGCAGAAAATGCATAATTTTGCAATTTAACAGTTGTGATTCTTTTCAATATTTTTAGGTGTACACAGAAATAAAAATAAAATGCATTGACAAGTTAAAATATTTAATATATTACGGAAACATTGTTTTTTTTTTATTTAATTACAATACATTAAACAGAGGAACAAAAAATAAACCAAAGGTGTTTTATTATCCTTTATCACTGTCAGAAATTGCTCTCATTCTTTTTTTCGGAATCGAAGGTTCGAATTCACTTACATCACTCGAAGTTATTAAGTGCCGATTCGATGTTTGAAGCAGAAATATTTACATTATGGGAGATGGTAATAAAATCGGTTATTAAAACAAAAAAACTTATTTGGAAAACCGTGTAAAAGCGAAAACGTGTAAAATAAGTACCGTGTAAATCGGGGGATAGGTGTAATAGAATTCTGTGATAAAATAATCATAATATCGATGTTTACCCAAGACAGGACAAAACCTAAACCAGAAAACAGAAAACGAAGAAAGCAGAGATAGATATGGGAGAAGTACAAACCTGTACTGTTTCTTCTAATAAAATTCTAAGGAAAATTCCAAACTCAGATAAAAATTAAATTCATTACAGACGCGATCCTGCAGGCCCAGTCCTTGCCACGCGTTGTCACGCGTGATGGTAGTGTTTGTTACTACTCTCTGCCCTGGGAGGTGATAAGGGTGGGAGTAGTTTATTGCGAGACCCTCCTTTTGCTAGCCAGGTGTCATCGCTAACTGCTTGCGAGACGGTTACATCGTGTACACGGACAAAGACTGAAGGAGTATACGGAGAAAGATCCAGCAAGTAGCGCCGCAAGGTTAGTTTTGCTACGCCGACGACACGTTGATATTTGCTGGTGGGGATAACTTCCAGAAGGTCAAAGACATTGCTGAGCTTCTCCTTCGTAGATCGACGTCGTTCAAATACGTGAGTTTTGGGTTACTTATAGCACCAAACAAGACTGTGACGTCATAGATACGTAAATTACCATGTTCAAGGAGGTTCCCTTGGTTGGTTAACCAACACGCGCACCAATGACTTCGTAGTTAGAACGGGACTGTACTTGTACTAACTTTTTACATCATCTCTATTTGCAATGTAGTACCTAGTTAAGATCTCTACGTACCAAAATTGGATTTCCCTTTCTATCACTGGATGAACTCCCTGTTCTTCGCAAGGAAACCGTTCGCTTATAGCCAAGGAAACGTTTCATCTTAGTCATCTACCTCATACTTTAAAGATATATCTGTATATTAAAACAATTGTGCTATCTCCATCATTTTCAAATAGTCGTAAAAAAACTTCGTACAAATCATTCTCGGTGTACTAAATGACAGTAATTATCTATCTCTATTTGAATAATGGTTAGCCTTTAAAAACTTTGAAACTTTTATTCCTTTGTTTTACAAACCTTAATTATCTGGACATTTTATTTGAAAGTTAAGATTATGAGTGATTTAATGCAATTATTTCTTTAGCAGCGATGGCGGTATGTTATTTAAATAAATATCAGATGTTAACGTTTAAAAGAAGATTCTTTACTCAACTATCATTATGCCAGTCGAAGGACGCCCACTGCATGGTATTTTGCTCTGTCCGCACACAGCGATTTCCTGCGACCCTTGACTATGTCGATGGTCCACATAGTGGGAGCTCTGCCCACGATAACACTCAATACTCAACTAGAACTATATAAAAAAGTAACTTGAATATTACGTGCAACTTGATTCTAAAATATTCAACGATTTTAAATAAATCTTACTTTTATACAAGAAAAGTAACGGAATCGTTTTTAATATATCTTTTATTTACATTAAATTAAATATAATATAAATGCAATAAAAAAAATATAATATAAATATGCTTATTGAGAAAGCAAGTCAACAATATAAATACGTATATTATTTTTAGAATGATTATATAGGGTGCTTAGGTGCAAAAGATTTAAAGCTTTCTTACTTCTTTACAATGACCTTTGACATGCAATTCTAACAATTCTGGATATCAACTCTGAATGTTCCCCTCTACTGATTGATATTGGAATAAAGTATTTATTGGTTCTCTCTATCCTTCAAAGTTCCTTTCTTGCCTTTCTTATTTACCTCTTCCACGTTTGATATTTCTTATATTTTATGATTGTTTATATTGACGGAATAAAACCGGTAAAGTGCTTCATTGACAAAATAACAAAGAAATTTTTTTCATTTATTTCACAAGCCACAGAACAATTTATATCTCGTAAATAAAACTGGCAGATATTTCATTTTACTGTTTTTCGTTCCCTTGGGCATTCTTTGCTTGATTACTTATATTTTTCAACATTTTTAATGAATTGATATTTATAAAAGGTATTGGTTTGTATGTGTTAATTAAATATAAAAAATAAAAATCATTACTTAAAAAATATTGAAATCTGTGATCAAGGAGTGAGGAGATTCGCGACCATAGAAAAAAACCGACATTTTTGTAGATTTATAAGTGGAAGTGACAGTTGTCAGATCACATAGTGCGTAGAATAGATAGAGTAGCTGCTTTAATGTTCTATAGCAGAGTTCCCCAACCTTTTTTGTGTCGAAGATCCTTTGCCATGTTTTTCCGTGTTGGGTAGACCCCCTACTTACCTGATATTGATTTCCTGTAAATTTCTAACTGTAGTGAAGTTTAGTGTTAAAAACTTAATGTAAAAACACATGTTAATGTATACATTTATTAATTGAATTTAAATTAAAACTACCCAAAATAAAATTTTGTATCTGTTATGTAATATATATGTAACATTAAAAAAAAATTATTTTCGCTGACGTAGACCCCTTGCAGGTTGTCATAGACCCCAACGGGTCCATATAGACCACTTTGGGAATCACTGTTCTATAGTAAGAACTACGGATCGGCAAACGCAACGGAAGACCTCCCTCTGCTTGCAAGGTGTAAAGACGATCTTAGTTTAGGTCGTCGGACGACCATTCGATCCGGTCCTATAGGAGATCAATAGAAGAGGCCAGAGGCGTTATGTCCTGCTGTTCAAGAAGTTAATAAAACAATATTCAGAGGAAAATATAATCTCAAGTTCCACTCACTGGCCTAAACTGGCAAGTTAAACTTGATACGCAAATACAAGATATGCATTTGTATCATACGTACCCACATATGCAAAGAAACATTCATTAATATCTATCAATATTATTTTGATATTTATCTGAAAACTCAATGGGATGGTATTAAAAATATTTTTGTTATTTTTCAAAATATTCATAATAAAAGTGTTTTCGACGAATGTGACTAATCTGAACATCAAATACCGTACAGAATAAGTGGCCACTGGAACCTTTAAGTTCTGGAGTGGAAACCTTGAACTTGCAAATAGGACGTCCACCAACATGGTGGGCAGGTGACCTTTTCAAGGCTGGTAGATGTAACAGAACGGAAAAAAGAGAACGGATAAAAACATTCGAAAACTATCATGATGAGTATAATATGGAAAGATTTTTGCTGTAAATAAGCATGGATTGTGTAAAATTGAATAAAGAAAATTACAGAAAACAAAAATAAAAAATGTATATGTACATTCTAAAAAATGACGAAAATGAAAGAAAATGACGAAATGACGAAATATGAAAGAAAGTGGAGAGAGAGAGAGAGAGAGAGAGTAAAAATAATAATAAAAAGGTAAATGTTAAGATTATTGAAAAATATATCTCTGTCCCAAAAATAAGACTAAAAGCTCCCTGGGAGCTCCTCTCCTATGGGAGAGGCAGCCAGCGATAGTTTACGTACGTAGTTAGCGATAGTAGTTTAGATGGCGATAGTTTTATATTAAACAACAAGAGGCAGACTTTAAGCTATTGAATTTCACAAAAATATTTATAGAACTTAAAAAACAAGATCGAGATACTCAGTAATACTGCATAAATACGAAATATATTTATATATACAGAATGATTGGTTGGTAAAAGCTGTTTTTTCTGCGGTCCACGGGCTTTAGACTACTTTGTTTTGCCTTGCCATGCCTTTGTTTTTACAATTACATTTATTGTTTCCGTATTCTTTTTGCTACTCACGTTTCTGCATGTCATAAGGCTATTAAATTATTTCCTAACTTAAACTTAATTTGTTTGTTTTTCACGACGCCCTAACAATGACCAGTTTTTAACATTACATCGATGAAACTGGCGATCGCATTTTGAATATCATCAGTGTAATTCACGCACGAGTTCAAGTGACGTGATATTGCCACCGCCACATAATGGACACTGTTATACAGGGGGGATGGTTTAAAAGGTTTGAAGGGTTATATTTATAGCTTATTGATCACTAAAAAGGTTTATTGCATTAACGTTTATTTCTAACCACCCTTTATAAAGTTATCACTCTGAAACTTTAGGAATGTTTAACGTCAATAACTGCAGGCAGTACAAAGGCTATGTTTAAATAATATATATATATATATATATGTATATATATATATAAATGTTGTTATACGAATTTTGAAAATGTTATTTATTGTTTCTGAAACCATTGGTTTATGAAAAGGATGATGCATTAATTCATAGCAAATAATAAGTAACAGTAATACCAATTAATTTACTCATAGCTTATTTTATAAAAATAACAAATTTTTGGATAGTCTTTTAACGAATAAAGTTAAAATACAATTTGGATAACATTATCGTAACATTATTTTAATTTTCGTAAAAGAGAAAACGTAATATCTCTATTTCTTTTCCTTGTTTCCTTTTAATTAAAAATGTATTGCGGTAATGTTGAACCATGGAATGTCTTTAAAAATTTAAAGAATTTCAATACAAAACATCCAAAGGAAATGTACCCTTGTAAAATTTAATGAATTTTAAATTGGACGGAATTAAATTTGGAGATCAAAGGAGTTTCTCATTAATTTTACCCGAGTTTCATTTCGATTTTTTTAAAACAAAATATTGCATTACTGAATAGAAAGTTTTTTAGAAGATTTTATTAATAATAAACCTTTTCTCTAGGCTTCATGGAGTTGGTAAATCTATTGTGGGTAACCGTACACGGTTTTACTATCGATCCTGTTAGATAAATAATTAAAAAAAAAACGCTTGTTAAATAAATCTTATTACAATGTTAACAATTTTTACGTCATAATAAAGTATTTGATTTAATTGCTTCAACTATTAGGTACACTGTGATATTTATCTTAAAAAAACACGTCTGAGTTTTCTGTGTATTCTTCTCAGACATATGACATCATTAGGACCTCAACTCGATTCTTGTTTTAATCAATCCGGGCTCTGTATTCTTCTTTAAGTATTTTTCTTATGACTCCTAACCATAAATGACTGTAAGCTGACAATAATATACATATATACTGCTGGACATATACCTTCTCTATACATTTTAATAAGGCCAGTTAGAAGTACTCAATATACGATTTCGATGTAGACGGAAACACGAATATACACATATTACAACTATAGCAATGAATGAAAAGTTGTTATTTGTGGAAACCAGAGCGTTGGGATCGTTGCTCTTATGAGAGCGATAGCCCCATCATGTATTAAAAAAAACGTAGAAATAATTTGGAAGAAAAATATGTCGGTTGAAATGAGAAGAAAATTTGTATTTGGAATTCCGAACGGAAATGTTTTTTTTTAAATCAAATTTAGTTGAAAAGTGTCAGTATTGAAATTCATTCATTTTAAAGGTCATATAAGTGGTGAAGATTTATTTAGGCCGGTTTACTGTCGTATAGATTTGTCATCAATATTGATACTATTTTAATTTTTCTCTGTTTTTCAAGGAACAATGTAAATAATAAAAATAAGTAAATATAAAAAGATTCGTTAATTTAAAGTCAATTCATAAATTATCAGAATTTCAACATTGACGATCTTTTTTCTGAACGTATGCATGTTCTACTTAATGAAAAGGAATAAATGTTTTCACTGTAATATAATATTAACAGCTAACAGTGGTAACCTAGCGGCAGGGGACTGAGACTTGCGATCTTAGGTCTAAAGTTCGATTCCCGGGATACAATCCTAATTAATTCACTTTGTGCATTAGTAGCAGCGTCCCCTGCCTAACTTAAAGAGACTGTGATTGCTATCCTAGTTGCCAAGCGTGGCGATTATGATATACCCCTGCCCCCCGTAGATATCTTTTGAGGAAGGCTATACCTTGCAGTCTATGGGCTGAAACGACGACTACAACAATAATTTAATTAAATTTTAATCGGAAAATATTTAAACATATTTCACAATGTTTAATAATATTACAAGAACTTTATTTGCACTTTATTTTATAGCAATTCCGGTAAGGTAACCTAATCCTCATTTTTATCAAGCAATCACACAAATATTTATTCACTTTGTTACTATCTAATAAACAGATAAAATAAAAAAAAAAAACATTATATAAATTGTAAGAAAATAATCTTTACAAATCTGAGTGATTTTTATCGGCTATTAACGATAAACAAATGAACAAATAGCTATATAACAAGCTATATAGCATTGCTGTATAAACATATACAGAAGAGTTGAAATTCAGAAACTTCAGACAGTTTACGTTTAAGTTTCTCACGAAACAAGTTCAATTCTGCATTAAAATTTTCAAAATAGCAACGGCCATCCTAAAAGTTTTTTAATATTTCCCGAAACACCGCATCGTACTTACTGTATTTTACTCGGATATCGGGCGAGGTATTTCTCAGTTTAATGTTGAATAGAAACTTTGGCAATAAAGTTCGAAATAAACTTTGAAAATGGAAGCATATATATTATATTAATTTTTGTATCTCTTCAAAAAGTTACATAGTGATTAAGGATTTTTTAATTTAGGTATTATTATGAACTTAGCATGTAATAAATTGCGGAAATTTTTAATGAACATATTATTTAATTAGTATTTATGAAGAGACGAAAAATCGACCATCGCCCTATAATGCGATCCGTAACAAGATTATTTTATACAGAATCTCGAAATACAAAACATTAAGTAAAAAACCAGCCTGTGTTCTTTATTTTGAGATGAGAAACAGCCTTTTAGCTATTAGGTTAATGTTCATCGATTTACTAACTATTCATTTATGATTCAACTGACCCCGCAATACTTACGGCTGCTTGAAAGAGCAATTATAGACATGGCCGGTCGAAACATAAAATTATGTTTAGTAAGAAAAAAATGTTTAGTTTTAATTTATCAACTATGCATATTTATTTCGCTAGTGTGAGCTGTGGTATGTTCAATTTTATTCTATTCTCTGTTCCTATTGAACTATATTTCATTAACAGTTTTTACAACAAAAAGAGCCTGTCGTCAAATAATCTTTTACTTCTTTGTCTTTCGCACAACACTGACTTCGTTCATTGTCATTTTCTTTTCTTATACAAAAGAGAGTCAGCAAACCTGTATATGTTTAAAAAGGAAGTTCTAGACCTGTTGGCGGTATAATCGTCATATATTTTTAATGACGAATGTATACAACAAATTTATTTAATACTATCATGATAAGCTAAGATGAATTTGTTCATATAAATACTTAAATTATTCTTCCAAATCAATTTCTTTCCTAAGAAAATAATCCCCGTCCGAAAAACGTACCTTTCGTTTATTCCAGTTCAATATATATATGCGGTATAGGCATCAAGACCTTTATCGATTCGGTTTTTATCTTATCTTGATTTCTTTTATATTATTTTGTCAAAACGGCGTCTCCGCTTCAGCATTTTGAGTTTTCTGAATAATTTTAGTACAAATCGAAGCTTGGGACATTTGAGACACAAAACACCCTTCAAAATTATTTGCGTGAGCCATACGATATTGCAACTTTTGACATAAAAACACTTCGCGAAATTTGTAGACAGTCCTACTAACCTAAAAAAAATACTTGCCTTCATAATTAAGCCCGGAAGTTTTATTTGTTATGGGTATTAAATCCGCCTTTACAAATATTGTAAAAAAGGATGAATAAATAAAAAATAATATAAGATAAAATAAATATAACTTTATTTATTACAATATCAAAATGTAAATATATTTGTATAGATGAAATGTGTAAAAGAAGTCCTGGAAACAATTTATTCTAGAATAGTAACGACGTATCCGTGGGTTTAAGTGTACAGCAAAATATGGCGGCGTTTCGTATAAAATACACAAGTACGCGTTGATATTACGCCATCTGGATGTTCAATCCATTTCTTGCTCAAATAAATCCCGTGTGGTACGTAGGACCGAACTGTTGAATATCCAATATTTTATTTCTGCCTATTTTATGGATTATCTGATAAAGTAAAGAGCATTGTTAGGTTTGTATGGTATTCAATCTTTCTGTACGGTTTTGTTTTCGCTAGAATTCCAATTTGATTCGACGCATTCTAAATTTAATGAATATCTACACATGACTCTCATACAGTTAACACCTTTCTTTGAAATAACAGTTGTATAAATATTTCCAAAATACTAAAAAATTATTATAGGCCAATTCCACATTCACGCAATAGAAATAAAAAGCAATAAATATAATACAAAGCAATAAAATGAAACAATTGATGACCTTAATATTGATAAAATTAAAAAGTATATTTGAGTAAATTTATTTTTGTATTTGGTTCACATTATAGATTATAGACACATATAATGGTAAAAATTCTTGTGTAAATGAAAGAAAATAGGTTTACCATAATCACGTCTTACTTTGCTTCGATTAATATTAAAAAAATTATTGCGTATAAAAAACAAATTGTGTTCACTTGAGCCTTGTTCGCTTATGTTTTTAATTACTTCTCTGTATAATAAAACATAGGTGTAATAAATGAATTAAAAATATAAAGGAAAATTAAGGAAGCGAAAGATATATAAACATTTTAAATCAGTTGTTATTCATGTGAAAATAATAAAAATTGCTTTAAAATACCACAACCATAAGCCTAGTTAAGCAGCTAAATACAAGGAGATCATTTAAAAGATATAGCTCATTTGCTGTATATGAATGTACGGTATACCCTATTAAAAATTAGTTGTTTGGGAAATAATAAATAAATTAATGATATATTAGAAATGAAAGCGGATTCAAAATTTGGATTACTACATTTTAAAATTAATTCTTGTTTAATATGTTTAACATGTTGACTTTGTACTACCACAAGTTGTAGATCTATCGCATTTCTATGTAAAAAATAAATTAATGTAATATATTTCAGTAAAGTCATTTTTAAACGGTTTTATTCAGTTCGACCCGTACGGAATTTATTTATTTGGGTCAAAATTAGAAATTGAAATTTAAGCACCTTCCCGTTGTCAGATTGATCTGAAATTTGGTACACACATTTAATTTAGATGACATTACTATATAATAAAATCCATAACATTATAAATCTAAGATGGCCGCCGATACAAAATTGCGGATTACATATTTTTCCTTAACCCTCTCAATATGGGTATCAAATGAAAGGGCTACACTAGTATAACACGATGATTATGTCAAAATTTAAAATTCAAGATGGACGCCGTTCTAATATGGCGGACTAGGTACATATTTTTCCACAACCACTACAATATGGGTATCAAAAAACCGTTTAACTTAATTTTTTTTTAAATGTATTTATATACATGGAGATTGGAAATAGATGTAAAAGCTAAATGTTGACAAATGAGCTGTACGTTTACTATTCAATAAATCTACATAAAATTTATTTATTAATTAAATCTATACTAAGGATATGATATTTGCGTAGGAAATACATTGAAAGCTACAATATCCAACCTCGCAATTTCTCCTTCGACATCTGCGTTTGAAACGCCATGATCACGGCGCTTGATCTCACGAAAATTCAAACGTCGAATACAAATTGTTTTCCAATACCAACGGCAAGCCCGCGCTACCACAGCGTAAATTTCTCACAAAGAAATCTTCTCTTGTAACTTATATGTCGTTAAAAACACAAGACTATATTTAGAAAAGAAAATGTATAATAATACTAATAACTAGGTAAATACAATTTTTAAATAATTTTACATACAAAGTTTCCTCTAACATAGTCAGAGCCTATAATTCTAATTACAATTTTTTGCCAAAGGGGGGGAAATCTTACATAGGAGGTAAATACTATTTAAAATAATTTCCCTAATTTCATTTAATATTTGTAATAATTTATTTGAACCTAGATGTGTTTACTTTGAATTCTGCGCTGAGTTTAGACCTGTCTTACTGAAGTCATGATATTTATGCGTAAATTTTCTTTAATGGCGTTAAAAAATCGCAACTAAAAATATACCACACAAAAACAAGTTTGTGTGTATATGTCATATTGCTTTGAGTTTTCTATTTAATAGCTCAAGATAGAATACTTCTGAACTAAATAAAGAATTCAGAAAAAATACGCTATTAATAAATTTTTAGTGGTATTTCGTCAACCGGTAGAGTTTTATGGGCCATTTCAACTTCCCACAGGATGGGTAAGCAAATTTAGTATCCGTTATAACCGTTTCTGTGTACTAAAATCAACAGTACAAAGTTATCAGCAGGATTCTTTGCTCTATCATCGATGAAAATTCAACTTAAAGAGATAAAGTTTGTTTTTATGTAGCAAAACACACTTGTTTTTTTAATAACTCCGTTTTTGGGGCAAATTCATTCAGTCTTTATTTATATAATAATTTTTCAAACATTCAATCCACTCAGGTAAAATAAACATATATCTAGTTATAAGCAGAAGTACGTATATATGAGTACTATGCTTGTTAATAATACTAGCATATCAAATTACAGAAAAAACTTAAATTAGATAAGTTTTTTATACTTTGTATTTGACACAACGTATTTTGTTTATATCTATGTTATGCTTTCAAAGCGAGAAGGTTTTATTAAACAAATGAAATGATAATGATGTTACATTCGGATTCATACTAGATAAATAGAATTGAAATAATTAAAATAATCGACCAAACACGCTTTTTATACTAGGTTTATTACAATTGTCTATTTTAAGTGCAAAGTAATGCATTCACAGTCCATTAAGGTCAAAAAGCAGACGATCTACGAATAAATAAAAATGAACAATAAAAGAAACTCCGCTGCAGATATAAGCGATAGAATAGTGAACAGTACGAAGCCTTCTCTGGTCATCGAGTATTGTTACGGAATATTCAGGTATTGTATCAATGGACGATCTTTGACGCCGATCGATGTACGAATGAAGATTATTGCTGTATTAATAACTTCGTTATGGATTTAAATATTGTTGACATTATGCCGAACGTGAGGATGCTATTTAGTCAGACAGATGAGGCTTATATATGTTTTGTAGTCCAGCAGATAGTTGAAGTTATTTATTTTGCATTATTAAACTTAACAACAATATTTTTACTCAGCATAATCAGGAGTTAATTGAAATATTTGCCAACATCGATATATCGTTGCACGCAAGTATGAACGATAGCTACTACGAGACCCCGAAGAAAGAATATAAATAAATGATTGTATTATGTGTTCTTTTTTGCATATCAATCTTAATTATACTTAATATTCGATTTCTTCCGATTTCTTGGAAGGTTATGTAGATTTAATGGAAACATTTTATGGTTTTATTTATTTTCAAAAGAAATTAGAAATACCTTTGTTTTGTGAAATGATGTTTTTGCTCAGTCAACGGCTGTTGTTGATAAAGGGATATATTATTAATATTATGAGCGGTCGAAAACAGAGAATTAGTTACACATCTAAAAATGTAATGGATAGTGTTAAACTTGATAAATATATTAATTTTATCGGTCGATTTTCTGTAAGAAATAACAATTTACTTGCTCTGGCATCAGATTTTCAAAATACAGGCGAAGCGTTTAAAATTATTAATAATATGTACATTTTCATAATATTGATGACATTAACTTCGACATTTCAATTCATTCTATTAATTTTCTGGATGTGTATATGCTTTTTAAAAATAAATAACAACGATGAACTTATTGAGACGTTAACAATGACGGCTTGTCGGAGCACCGGCGAGTTGTGTTCCGTAATATTTATTTTTTTAATATTTTTTTTAATAGTTTTTTTTAGTATACTACTGTGAAAAGGTTTTAAAAGCAAGAGAAGAGATTAAAACTATATTAAACGTTCTTATCGCTTACGGTGATATTCCGAAGAATATGAAACAACAAACCAAGATATTAACAGAGCTGATTGAAATATGGCCAATGAAATTTTATGTTTCTAATATGTTCCAGGTAAACAAAAAGCTAGTTCTTAAATTTATATGTGTGTATGCATTTCCTACCTAGTTTTTCTTATTCAAATCAAGGCAGCGTCTGCAATAACAGATCCGTAAACAAATTAGTTGTAGCATTTGAAGTGTTCGATTTACAACAGCGCCTGCTTGTTTATGACTATATATTATATATTGAAGCAAGTTGTAATAATTTTACACATATATAAAAAGTATGTTAATAAAACCACGGTTGTATTATCTTTAAATTGAACTAATAGCCTACTATAATTATAACCTATATCTTACCTGTTGTCCAAAAGGTTAACAATTTTTAATTAAATACTATAAAAGTTTTTATTTTTCGGAAAATCCACAAAGGATAAATAGAGTATTAACTTGATTGTACCGTATGAGGAATATGAAAGAGTTTAAGTTATATATTGGAATAATCTTACCTAGAGGGTAGAATTTTTTTACGTAGAATTCCATAAGTTCCTGTTTATAAAACGAATAATATTAAGTAGCTTGATTTTTAAATTGTATTTTTAAAATACGAACACTTTAAATTGTAGATTCATTTATTATTATTAGTAGTAAGATATCAGAAGTTTCGAACTTTGATATGTTTAGAAAATCTGACCAGAAACTAAACAGTTCATTGTAAAAAAAATTGACAATGTTTACGTATACATTACATACACTTATATAAGACATGCAAATGAGGCAACAAAGTTCCATACATTTCGGTCAACTAAAAACTAAAATTACTCTATTAAGATTTATTTCATAATATATTATTATTTTTAGATTTAAAACAAAAGAAAAGTCTAAGAAATGATCATAAACTTTTTAATTTGCGCGTATACTAAGACCAATGAAATATTTGTTTTTTTTTCTGAAGACGGAATTTAGGCGTTACGAGTTTAATTTATATTTTGTAGTATTCATCATGTGTCTGCTACTACTCTTTTTATAAGAATTTAAATTTTGACGCATATATATATGTTATTAAATATGTATTGAAAAGCAACCGATATAAAAAAACCATTTTTTTAAACCTATAAGAAATCTCTGGCTTTCTAGTAAAAAATAGTTCACACAACACTTTTTTTTATAATAAAAATTGAAATATTTTCAGCGGCACGCCCTTCTAATAAAATAACGTAATATAAAATGCTATAAAAATAAGTAAAACGTATGTATTATAATATGTAACCCTTGAGTGTAACAAGAGGATCAAATTTAATATTGCTTTGATGTTAAATTAGAAAAATCCGCTATTTAGATATATTCACTGCTATAATTATATATTTATAAATTAAATTCTGAGTTCACACACTTTTTTGTAATCTAATATTTATGAAATAGAAGCGTTATAAAATAAATTAACTGTATAATTTATTTTTCACTCCATAACCGATAGATGTAGCGCCTTTTTGTTACAAGAAATATTTCGTGTACGTAAGAAAAGGACCAATATTTAGCCACTTCCGCACATGCAGTAGTAGTCGTGCAACAAAGTGCACCGCCCGCCAGCCCGCTGATAAATGCGTATGCGGCAAACAATGCGAATCACACAACTGCCACCGCCAAATCACTCAACACGTGTTTCACCCCTCCACGGGGCAGTGGCGTGCATGAGCGGAAGTGGCTAAATATTGGTCCTTTTCTTACTTAGGATGGACTTCCGCAAGGTAACGCCTGATTCCATTAAATATTTCGTGTACGTTTCAAACGTCCGACTGCAGTCACGACAGACAGATCAAAGACACAAAAAATTGAGCTGAAATTCATTGCTTTGCTGTTATTTTTATTAAGAATGTAAATTTTAAATTTTCTGGTTTCTATGGTATCTATGTTATTCTTTCAAATCATTTGCTTATTAGTTGTATCGAAAATTCATAGAGAAATCAATCTAAAAATTACGACAGTTTCCTGTAAACTGATTAAAATCTTAAATAATTCTCTATGTACGAAGTAGCTAAAATACCTTGCCGTATTTACCGAGTTTGTCTCGTGATAAAAAATTATGGCCCAAATATGAATATGACGAGCCAGGCTCGCGTATAGATCGTCGGGCCAGACGTATACATCACGAGCCGAGGTCATGTACAGATTATTGGATCAAACATAAACAAGCATGCGAGTAATTTATATCATTATATTGATATTTAATAATAAACACTCACATAACGATTTATACGCATCAGTCTGATCTGTTTATCACGCATTGACGCGTAACACTTGGACCCGAGTGTCGTTAAACTAGATATTACGGCAATGGGTAAAGAAAGGTGGACTTTATACTAGACGAGATATTCCCTGTAGACCAAAAAAACGACCAAAAAATTTGTCTGAAATTTGTACTAGATTTTTGACTTTTCGCGACTCAGTAGCAACAGCTTGATCATATTTACTAAAGCGCCCAGAAAAACTCCCAGTTTACTCTAGTCGAGTGCTTCACACGTCTGTTCTACAGCAAAAGTAAAATGAGAACCTACTTCGTTCTACAAGTATAGTTAACAGAAGTTTTTGACTAATCTCTCTAACAAGGTCCGGGCCACATTTCTTCGTATAGCGTTCTGTATACTTCTACGGCCACAATATTATTATTTTAAACCGTTACATCTATATCAAATTTCGGTCTACTACTTTGAGGCAATGCATCTGACGTTTATTCGTTATTGGTACTTCAGAAACGGGTTATTCGAACTATCTACATAATGAGTCCACGGGTGTCACTGAGAAATAAATACAAAGAGATTAACATACTACACTCACAATAAATTTACGATAACCTAATGTGTGTACGTAAAATTCTAGTAAATTTTAGACAAACAGTTATCTGTCACCAATATAAAGTACGAAATGAAAATAAACTTGCCATACCCGCTATTCGATTCCATAAAGTATCTAACTCATTCATAAGAAACCATTCTATAACAGGCTACCATGTATATTTATCTATTAGTAAATTTACAAAAATTATTGAGCACATACTCTACCAAAAGGCACTCTGTTTTACAATATGTTCACGGTAAAGATGCTCGGATAGTTCTTATTAAAATACTGCACATTTATATAGACATACGCAATACACAATTTTTTTTCACTTAAAAAATTAATATACGTGTCTAACTTTAGTGCTAGCTTTCTATTAAATTAATAACGATGTTAAATATTGGTCCTTTTCTTACCTTAAGTTATGTAAAAGAGAAAAAAAAGAAGAAAAGGGCTTAAAATTTGAAGATTTCTTGTTAAATTTTTAATATGTCTTGTCTTATTGCAGTATGTAGATCACGAGACATTTAGACTTATATATTATAAAAACTTTAATTTTAAAACGTTTCTTAACAATCTTTCTATAAATAAATACAAAATTATTGAAACCGTATTAGAGGTATTCTAAAGTAAGAGAGAAATATGAACATCACGCCATATTTTGCCATAAAAGTTAACAAAAAAAAATAAATGGTTTTTTATTCATCTTTAGACAAATTAAAGAAAATACCTAAAAAAAGACGGACTGAATATCAAAAGGCTTTACTTATTAAAGAGAAATGAATATATTTAATTAGTTTTTTTTTAATAAGCAATGTAAATGTCTGAGTCATACATGTAGTGTAAGCTTTTTATTCAACAAATGAATTGATAATGATATAACGATGCATGTGGATTAAAGTTTTAAAATAATTAAAATAACCTATACAACTTGTTTTTTATAGTTGTATTAACCCATTGGTAGATTTTAATTAAATGGAACAACGCAAATGGAAACAAACCTTCACACTCTTATAACGTACGAAAGCAAACGAATCTAAGACAAAATTAAAATGAACAATACATGGAACGCCGTTGCACAAATAAGCGATAGAATAGTGAACAGTATGAAGCCTTCATTGTTTGTCGAGTATTTTTACGGAATATTCAGGTATCGTATCAATGGACGATCTCTGACACCGATCGATTTTCGGATGAAAATTATTGCAGCAATAATAACTTCATCGTGGATTTCAATGGACTATATTATTGGCATAATGCCAAAAGTGATAGTCCTGTTAAGTGAGCCACTTGAAACATGGAAAGTTAGTCATATACTGCCCTGGATAGTCGCTGGTATTCATATCGCGGTAACAAACTTCACGGTGATATTTTTCCGCGCTCAGGATAACCAGAAAGTAATTGAAATGTTCGCTAAAATCGATATTTCGTTACACGCAAGCATGAATGATCGCTTCTACAAGACCTCGAGGGACGAATGTATAAAATTGATTATTATATATGTTCTTTTCTGCATCTCAATAATAACTGTGAGCTATTCCATAGATGTTTTTTTAGATAAGACGGTCATAATGTATTGTTTAATTTATTTTGCAAGGAAAATAGAAATAGTTTTGTTCTGTGAGATGATGTTTTTTCTCCGACAAAGGCTGCTGTTGGTAAGGGATTATTTAATAAAATTTATAAGCGATCGAAATCAGCCAATGGGATACATATCTAAGAAGTTAATGAATAGTACAAAAGTAGATAACGGTTTTAATTTTATTGGTCGACTTTCTGATAGAAATAATAAAATAATTGATCTGGCATCAGCTTTTAATAATATTGGCGAAACGTTTAAAATTATTAATAATATTTACAATATTATCATATTAATGGTAATCATTTCAGCTTTTGTATTTATTCTTACAGTAATTTGGTCTTCTTTAAGTTTTTTGAAAATTAAACGTATTAATGATGGAAGTCTACCCATGACGTTATCAATGGCGGTGTATTTTAGCGTTGTTGAGTTGTGTTGTATTCTGTTCATTTCCTACTACTGTGAAAAAGTATTGGAAGCTAGAGAAGAAATAAGTGAAATTTTAAAAAACATTATCATTTACGATGATCTCCCGAAGAATATGAAACGACAGACTAAAGTGTTCGTAGAGCTGTCCAAAACATGGTCAATGTCTTTTTATGTTTCGAATATGTTCCAGGTAAACAAGAAACTATTTCTTAAATTTATCAGTATTTGCACTTCCTACCTAATCATTATTATTCAAATTTGTGACGTGTGACAAAACTATAATCTATTTCTATTTAGAGATACTATAAAGAGATTTATAAACTGTAACACTTAGTATTGTTATAGACATAAGACTTACTGAAATCTTAAACTGTAAGATTAACTAAATTATTGATGTATTGACTGTACCTGCACTTAAGTTTAATTTCATTACTATCTAAACGCAGTCACGAAATACTGATTACTTGAAATTAATTCACTGAAAGGCTAATTTGTAGCCAATATTAAAGAGTGTATGAAGCGTCTATCTATTTAGTAATTTCTATTGAAAGTAATTACAATTTTACTAAAATAAAATAACACACACACTTATTATTAGTTACACAACCAATTGCTAAAAAACTCAAAATGAAAACCGAATAAACATAATGACCAAACTGTTATCTATACTGCATCGTTCAAGGAATATGAAATTGTTAATATAATATATAAAAAACCGAAAAAAATCCTTGCAAATAGAGATTGTGACATAGTGGTCCAAAGACATGGACCTTTAAGGCATTACTAAGCATGTTTTCTTCCGCAAGGTTAATTTTTTTTCTCCTCTATAACATATATGTAAGATGTATCTAAATATATCGGCCAGATTTTAAATTACCATTATTTTTAACAATTTCTATTAACATTTAAATACAGGTAGAATAAAAATTTTCGGGCTTACCTTACACAAACATAATGTTACATAAATACGTTACATTATACGTAGTTAGATATTAGTATTTTGTATTTACACCAGATTTATTCACAGCTACGTTAATATATTTAAAATTAAATAAATTTATTTCGTTTGTGTTTGAAACAATAAAAGAGTGTAAAAAATATATAATAAAATTGTTTGTGTTTAAAACTTATTTTTTTTCCTACTTTTAAATTATAATTCATAGAATTTTTGTTAGTAAATGCATTTATTTTAACAATGAATAGACAATAGCTATGTTTTGTGGAAGATCTATAAAAGCAATGCGTTTTGGAAACTATAGGCATATCTATAAAATAATGGTTCGTATAATCATTGAACATAGTGTGTTTTATGAGTACCGCATAAAAATAGTGTATCGAAACAGCTGTTTACAAAAAGAGAAAGTTTATGATCAAGAGATAAAACAAAAGAAGATCAAAATACGTGTAAAATTACTGGAAAGTCTTACTTCTATTCGTCGAATGTATGCATTAATGCGATTAAAAACTTTTCGTATTGTTTCTGGTACAAAAAGAAATTTTCACGGAATTTTGACTTTCGCCAATGCTCTGAGCACAGACTAACTTTTCGTGAATTTTGTTAATGTTCGCATGAGAGTGAGCTTTCGAAAATTGTTACCAAGCTTTTGTGACCAAGGTAAAGTTTCGTCATCAATGACTGAAATGGCTTGCTTAAATGTTCTACTAACATTAAGTAAAGGAAACAGATTAATAAACTTTTTGTTTTATTCATATTGTTTTCAGCTTTGGATCAGTGAAAACGGTGTTGTGCGAATCTTCTTATATCGATTAATTGGTAGAAAATATGCAAATGCTATAATGCATAAAGTGCGTTACTATACACAACCTGAATAAGTAAATAAAAAGAAATTAGTGTTGACAAATCCAAATGCCAGGGAGATACAAGTTAAAACCTTCATTAATGCTTACCACATAAATATTCGGTCTTCCTCACCAGTTTATTATTAACCGTCAGATTGTTATAATGTATATGTTTAAGTATAAACAAAATTAACAAAGTATATAAAAAAAATTAATTACTTTTTCATTTTACAAGACTGTCATATGTCCTTGTACTACTGATTTATTGATAAAATTTTCCATTTAAAGTGTTATAAAACTATGAAATAATAAATGGGATCTTTAAAATGAACTTTACAAGTCGTATCATTGTTTACATGTCAGACTATTGTATAATTTTATTTGAATAAAATATAATGTAACTAAGTACGTATTACAATAAAAGTCTCTGTATTCCCAAACATCGCTTGATTTATTGTTACATCAGAAAAGGTGTCTTACAAGTATATAATTTTACTTGAGATAGACAACGAATTTAGACGTGTCTGAACGACGTACAAATTGTAGACTAATACTATTTTATTACTTTGCAAAATTATAACGAGTGAATTGCATGCATATTGATGCAATTTCAATAAGTTATTAATATTATAAAACGTATTTTTGTTTAGTCACTCTCTTCTACCTATAAAATACACACACACACATATGTATATATATATATATATATATATTTATATATGTGTGTGTGTGTGTACTGCTTTCGCTTATATATATATATATATATATATATATATATATATATATATATGTAAGCGAAAGCAGCTAACGATAAGATATTAATATTATAAAACGTATTTTTGTTTAGTCACTCCCATCTACCTATAAAAAATTTATATTTGATATTCCAGAACTAGTACAATACAAATAAAAAACACAGCTGTTATCAGGAATGTAGTCGTTGACCGAACTAATGACGCCGTTCCCAATCAATGGCCACTGACATTTAAGTTGGGCGAGTCGAAATGGATTTTTTGCAGGTCAGCCGTCAGAGCATCCATTTATTAAGCCGGGTCAAAAAAACCTTTTAACTTCACGTCTCCTTTGGTGTAAATAACTCAAATGAAAATACGTAACTTAAAATTTTTAGTAGGGTTGAAAAGATAAACTTTTTTGTTATAACTTCACAAGTAATTATATGTGCACCCAGCCTAAACTCCAATTTTAGTTGCTATTCAGTATGGCTAATTGTCCAACCTAGATGTTTTGGCGAAAATTGTATCCAAGCTTTAAACAAAGCAATGTAGAGCTTTCATCAGGATAAAGCTTTATATCTCCTTAGAAATCACCTTTTCTAAAGTGATGATTCTATATTTAATTAAATAAGTTTTTTAATTGTATGCGACACGCTTATAACTTCCGTTAGTACATAGTCTATCTATAGCTGATAGAAAACATGAATAGTTTTAATAAGTAATAATCAGAATTAAAAAAAGCCTTTTTTTACTTAATTATCAATACGTTTTTAATTATTACACTAACTGACAGTAAAAAAGCTATATTTCACATCTTCGAAATTCATCTATTTCAAGAAGGGAAACAGTAAGTTATATATATATCCTTTCTTATTTAGGATGGGCTTCCGCAATGTAACGCCTGAATCCATTAAATAGTAAGTTATAGTTAGCCATTAAATAATTCGAGAACATGTCGCTACAGTTAATACAGTTTGTAACAACGTATTTCCGTGGCAAACACTCTAGCATAAAATTGCAAAATAAAATCCAGCAGATTCCAAAAGCTCGACGTGTTATTGAAAATAAATTGCTTATTTATCACCCCTTTCATCCGACCATAGAGTAACGTTCCGAATTATTATATATTTTTTGGGTAAGTATTATACTTATCTTTTCTGTGTTATTTTCCATCACCATCATCATCATCATCACATTAGTCCATAGCCGCCCACTGTAAGGCGTAGAACCTTCGAGGTTCTCCACGATGACCGGACTTGCTCTGATTACATCCAGAAATTTATGGATATATCATGTAGTGAAGCTTCGAGCATTGCCCTCTCCATTACTCTCTTGACCTGATCATATTCTTGTAAATAAATGTAAATATGTATTACTTCACGATCTGTATTCTAGTTTTAGTATAGTATTTACAAAGTTGTGATTTTCTTATACTCGATGAGATTAAGTGAACGAGAGCACAAAGTAATTAGACGCGTAGTTGGTTCGTAGCACTTTACTACGCCGTAGACACCTGTATCTACGCCGTAGATGAAAATTGTCTACGCTGCTACGGAACAGTTTTTTTTTTCTAAAATTATAACTCAACATTAATAAAGAAGGATCATTTACGGTATTTTTATACTTATATTTTAATAATCTATGACAAGAAATTTTAATCGACTACACAATGTTCATTTTTGTTGAAATTACACGCAATTTCACTTAATGTGAATGTATTTTATAGTCTCAGATTTTAACAAAATATGTATGATATAATTATGGGTAGTTCAGTTTTAATTACTTATTTTAAATAAAGATAATTTATTTAATAATACATCTGGCTAATTCTAGTATGAGCATAGCTTATGGATTAAATTATCTTAGCTATTTACAGGAGAAACGGGGATAACAGGATTAGAGCAAATGCCTTTGGTGTGCATAAATAAGTCTGGACTAAGTTTAGTCTACAACTGTGGATTATTTATATCTTTGAATGACTATCTCATGTTTACAGTCCCACCTGTGTTGGTTTAACGTACTTGACCATTACGTGTGAATTGAATACTACTTTGAAATAAGACAACGACGAGGTAATATTTTAGATGTTAATGTGTTTCAAGTTTCTTCTTTTCAGCCGATGGACGCTCACTGTAAGGCCTGTAAGGTATATTCCTCCCTCAAATATCGCCTTGATGTCTGGTCTTATGTTGCCCGCATCTAGCAACCCTCCGCGACCTTAACTATGGTGTCAGTTCACCTAGTGAAAGGCCTACCTAGGCCGCGTCCACCGGCTCGTGGCCGCCACTAGGGAATCTTTCGGCCTCTTTTGGTTGCGCAAGCGATTGTCCCCGCTCACTACCAATTCAAACGAGCAATTCTTTGTGCAACGTCCGTGGTATTGCTTCAAGTTCATTACAGCCTGAATTAAGAAGGAATAATTCACAAACGCTTACCTCAAGGGACAGCTCGCAGCAGAAAACTTGACTCGCACTCACAGGAAACTCTTTAGCCTTTGTGGCTACCTATTTTTGGCTTTTTTGTGAATTGTACAGTTAAGTATTTTCAGATACAAGGCTATATGTCACACGTGGCTTCTTCTCACGTGGCACAAGTACGCGTACACATACATACATTCAAACGTGTCTCACTAGATCAGTGGTCTACTTCTACGAAATGTGTTATTGGGAAAACCTGAATACCAGTTCCGGTTAAAACTATCATTCTGGTCAGAATAAACCGAGCAGGCTACTTTAGTCTTTATAATATCCTGTATAATAGAAGAATTTGTTATTTTTAGTATTGTAATAAGGTAATAAATTTATTAATATATTCGACCGCCGCAAGAGCCGAAACCATCATGAGTGATGACTACGATCACGTTGGTAGACGTAGCGTGAGTAGGTTCTTCATTAGGTAGACCAACGACATAGGCAATGTTTTTTTTTTAATTTTTACGACATGTTTTTGAATACTTCTGCAACTCCTCTGTCATGGATGTCTGGACAGGAAGAATATTTTATTAATAATTTATTCACATAATCATTTTTATTCACACATTCTCTTCTCATCCTTCACCATTTCACCTGGACACAGATATTGTATTTCATTTTTCTCTGCATTAATAATTTTGGTAAAATTAACATTTTCCTGCACTCTTGTTTCATGTTTTATGCTTTTATAATTATATCTATTATTGTATTTATTACATTCTTCTCCGTTTTTATAACTTTTGACACAGACATAGAAAAAGTAAGGAAAGGCGATCCTTGGTTGTCCTCCGGCTAACATGAAGAAAACGATAAACATTTTTTTTATTTATTTATTTTGAGCGTGTAGTTATTCTTCATGATAAAGTATATATAAATAAAATAAAATTCTCGTCAAATACATCACAGAACTGTAAAGCGGATTGTTCATACGGAATGACAATTTTTATTTATACCGTGTGTTCAGAGATAAATCACTGTCACAAAACCGATTACTGAATGTACGCTTTATCGCCGCAACGAACCGTTAGCGGGATCAAATCTAATGTACCGAGTAATTGAAACTCGCGGAGGAAAACTTTAAGCAAATCGTTACAAGTTGCGCAAATTTAAATAAATTTCAACCTTTAGCGCCATCTATCTTATATGCAATATTCTTAGTAAACTGGACTTGACGTGTCATAGCATCGTTAAATATTACAACTTTTAATTTTAATAAAAAGGACTTAAGCATGCATTCAATATGATAACTATAACTAAACTTACCAATAGTATAGGCTATTCATTGTCGAAGCCTATAGTTATGTTGCTGTGCAATAAAAAAAAACCTTTTTCAGTGTAATTATTACCTTTGTTTATTGATGAAATGTTTCAATAACGAATAATAAATGCTTACAAAAATAAGTTTGTTGTACGCTGTGTACAAAATAGTTACAAACGAATAAGTTTGTTGTAATGGTTTCATAATGATTACGTCCTAACACGCTTTTATATGATTGACAGCAAATGTTTTACAGTGCAAGCATAGACCTCTTTCAAAGATCATCACGATGATCTAGCGACATTTCGCAACTTTGATAATATTATCAGTCGTCCTAGGGGAGCCTACTTACGCCCTCACTATTTTTTTAAATCGTCGTTATAATCCCAATAGATACACGTCCATTGTAAGGCGTAGGCTTCCCGCAGAGATCACATTGATGATCTAGCGACAATTCGCTTCCTTGATTATGAAATCAGCCTACTCAGTGAGGGCCCTAAACCTTCAATAACTATCCGACATATGTGTATATCTATATTACATAGGGTGTAGTGATCGATAAAGGGTCATTTAGAGTTAAAAAATAAAATTATCGTTTTTTTCAAAAAAAGTGTATATTATTGTATAGTAAGAAACTTTGAAAAATTGAATTTCAATGTACATATTCAATAAGAGTAAACAGAGACGGGAGCCTTTCGTTGCGTCATCGTGTTGGAATTTTTAAATTTTCCGCTACATCGGACCTCACCCTCCGACGGCAATTTATCACCGAAGCGAAAACTTAATCGATTATTTACCTATCAATATTTTGTTTCAACTAAATACTAAAATAATTCGTATACATATAAAAAATACTTTTATTCCACTTTTAAAACTCTTATAGGCCAACTAGCATAGTTTCCACAACTTATCACTTCAATGGTTATCGAATGAGTGATCGAGCTCCCGACTCAATAATCAAAACGCTGTACAACCCCACCATTCAATCCTTTTACTGGAAGTTGTCACAAAAGAGTGACGGATCGAGTAGTGTAGCGATTTAAGAAAAATAAAACTACATTTTATAAAATTATTACGGGTGTAGTTACGTTTTTCAAAATCAGGACATTAATAACGAGTCTACTGTAGAAGGCATTTATTCTCTATCTTCAGATATATGAAACTTTCTTAGTTTAGTAATTTACGTCGCTTTTTGAGGACTTGCACTCTATTGCCAGCAAAATATGGATAATTCCGCAATTAACACCGACTGCGCAACCCGTAATAAAGCAAAAATATAAACCGTATTAAATAAGACGTTCTTTTATTATTTTGTTTCCGAAATCACTCGCCTCAAAAATTAAGTAATAAAAAGTTATTTATTAGAAAATTACAAGCGGTACAATGTAGGTAGCAGAAGCTTTATTCACATTATTATTTTGAGATTTTGTACAGGATAATTGGGTATAAGTGCTAATACTTTAAAGAATTGAGTTTATCACATTTACACTTATTACACTTATTTACACTTATTTTTAATCACCTGTATAAATTGTTTTATATTGGATGTGATAGGCCAATAACTTCTGGAAATACTTCTTCAGGGACTGATTGTAAACTATAAATAATTTAATTATGAATTAATACGAATATTAAAAACAAATTTTTTACTATTTTATTATAACATGAAGTTATTTATTATTATTCCTAAAACCTTTGATTTTTGGATAGGCTGTACCATACACTAGGTGACAGTAAGGGAGATATATTTTACATCTGCAACTATCATCTTTTTCTTGTTATTAATTCTAATAATAGTATACTCTCATGGTGATTTTAAGACGAAGTAAGAAAGATTTTCTGTATTTATGTTCTCCATTAGAATTTCGTACTGAACAATATATAAGCAATATTTTATATTTAACTAGCCTCTTGAGCTTTGAAAAGGTTTGAATACAAATCGGTCCCTTTCAAAGTAAAGTTTCACGCGAACGTCTGAAACGTGTTCTGTAATTTGGTTACCGGAAATACGGTGAAAAGAAATCTACGATATAAATGTTCGTTTTTTGTTAAATATGAAATTTAGATTTTCGCGAAAGTTCATGAAAGCTCGCGATGCTACGCGCTTGTTTTATTGTTATTTTTATTTCTATTTTTGAAAAGTTTTCTCTAAAAAGATGCACTAGAATTAATTGCGGGTTAATATTAAAAATATAATATACAAACAGGCGTATCTTAGATCAAAGATATGTGATCTGTGATGTGAAATAAATAAGAATAATTATAAAACTGCAAAATAAAAAAATAATTATTGATACGTAACTACATCAAACACTTTTACACTTGGTCCCTTCCAGCCGATTCCATAACAAATATCTAAGGGAGATTTATGTCCAATAGTGGACGTAACAGCTAAAATTATGATGAAGATGATGATGTAATGCTTACTTGTCGATACTTTTCATAATTTAAGCACGCCAGCGGTAGAAGACCAAAATTTGCGATTTTAAGTCGCGAGTTCGATTTTCATGTCTAAAATACAAAATCATAACAAAAATGCTGTAATTTGAAGTTATTTAGTCTGCCATACATATGAATGAATTTTTGCTTTATTTTATAACAGGAGAATATTTATTACTTCATCAGTGGTAGCCCAGCGGTAGAGAACTAAATAAAAGACTTGCGGTAATAGGTCGCGAGTTCGATTCCCGAGGTACAGTGTTATTTAATTCACACTTTGTGTATTAATTATGTAGTTTACTTACTGCTCAACAAGTTTCCAGAGGATGATCAGGTGCCACCTCTGCATATCATAATACCAGACTGCGATCGCTAACCTACCTGCCAAGCATAGCGATTATTATATATCTCCCCATAGATATTTTTGGGGAAGACGTATGCATTGCAGTCGGCGTCTATGGGCTGAACTCTGCTGACGGAGACTCTTCAAAATATATTGGTTCAATTTAAATCCAAAATTAAACATCATTTTCTTTAAAAACCTGCGTTCATTGAGCTAACTAGCGGTGAATATTTACCTGATTTGGTCCGAGTGAAAGTGAAAGTGCTGTTCCAGAAAGTGTTATTGCATCAGGACCTGGTGTACGGGGTCTTATGTTTGGTAATTTTGAATACCATAGATGTAATGCGGTTAGTCCAGTGTCATTAACATTTCAGCAGTACGGCGTCCACTGCTGAATATAAACCTTCACTATAAATATCTTTGAGGACCTGTTGGAGGTGATCTGCACCCTACATCTTTTTTGACCTTAACAAAGTCGTATGTTTACCTTGTAGGTGAACGCCCTACGAGCTACGTAGCCTGCGCGACATTACTTCAAGTATACTAATACACTATGTTAAGTATCTTACTTTCTTTCATCTATGGATCTCTTCGTTCCTGATTTGATTACGTAGTCAAATTCCAAGCATAGCCCTCTCCACGGCTTGTTTATCTGCTATAAGCTTGTCAAATAGACCAATAGTGAGTGATTTTGTGTAGTTATTTCTTAGTGAATCTAATATTAAATATATTCAGTTGCCCTGATAATGATCATAACAGAATACCTACGCATTAAGTTCTTTAAAAATATCCAATTGTTGATTAAAGTATTATTTATTGTTCCTCATAAAATTCACGATCCGTAATAAAAAGTATAAAATTTTATGCGCAATTCGGTTTTATATCTGTAGATTGGACGTGAATTATTATTGTCCGGCAATAATAAAATTATAATTTTTCAGTTATTCGATTTTTACAACTTATTTTATTGGCAATTCTCGTCAAAACTTGTATAAATTGATCAATAAAATAATTAATTTCTTAGTTGTTTTGTTTTATCTGTTCCTATATTATAAGAACTTCGATATTGCTGTATATGACGGAGTATTAACCTCAGTAATGTTTTTAAAAAGCGTTACGTTCGATTTTTAATTTATTATGTTCGATTAAAAACTTCAAGAATATTTGTAGTATCTCGTCAAGATATTCCTATGGTGGTCCGAACACAAATAAACACGCGTCTTTGCCGCCCAAATGGTGTCTCCAGTTTTTTAGGTTTAAAGGTGTTGACAGCGCTAAGCTACCAATAACCCTTATTTGAACCCTCGGAGCTTCGACTGGAGTTGCTACGTATTAAAAGACTGAAATGTTACTAGATTGGAGTATTATCGATGAACAAGCGTCAACTTTGCGGCCATAGTTATAAAATAGTAACAATAGAAGTCATAATACCTTTAGTTAAATATTAAAAAATTATGACGGATGCATTAAAAATAAACTTGTAACAAAAAAATCATCTTGAAAAGTTAACAAAATCTTTTGCGGGTTTCATTGTACTCATATATAATATTTTAAAAGAGCAACTGATGAGTTTGAACTAAATAGCAACGGCTATTTTTAGGGGATAAGCTTTCTGAGCTGGTTACAGCTTATTACTTATAATCCTAAAATAATTGACGATTTAAAAGCGTTAATAATACTCATAACGATAATAATAAATAATAATAAAAAATGGCAATTGTAATCATATATACGTAACATATACATATAATTAATAAAAAAATGTTGTTTTATTTATTATAAAATAGTCTCATAGTAAAATTTTACCGTACGGCCGGCACTACGCTTTACATGTTTGACGCAAAATATTTTTGCATTTTATTTTTATTCAGAGTGACGTTCCAACCCCACACTTACACTCCCTCAGGGTGAAAAGGAGCCTGAATAAAAAATATCATCAATCATGTTCCGGATATGGGATGTGAAATAAATTTGACACGTGAAATTTTTTATAACACACTTTTTTATTTTTACAATATTACACACGCGCATAGTAATAACTTTATTTATAAATTTTAATTTTCACTTGATGCAAAAGATCGTAATGTATACATTTAATTTTCCAAAACACCTAAAAATAAAGAATACAGTAACGGTCAATTTGTTGTTCGTTTTGAATAAACTATTAGGAAAATTTAACTTTTTTTATAATATCTTTTTTTAGCCGTAGGAATTTCACTGCAAGGCCTCCTTCAAATGGATATATGTTATTGCAGCAAAAAATAATTGAACCTCGTAGTTAAGGTTCAAGTGAATCGACGACATAATTAAGGTTGTCGCTGGAGGCGAGCAGCACAATACCGGCCACCGAGATGATTTTTGGGTGTAGCCTAGACCTTGCAGTGCCTAAATTAAAACAAAATAAAAAAATAACAATTAATAATTGAAATGTAAACCAGGGTTGTTATTCTGGAGGTGAAGGTGAAGTTAGGAAGGCGATGTAAGAAAGGAAAATTAAGTATAGAAAGAATTATATCTTTAATATATATTTATTACAGAAATTTTATTCTAATACACAATTATTGAGAAGTACAAAAAATGGGCATGAAAAAATTTGTAACGTGAAAAAATCATTAAGCAAAACATTGTTTCTCTCCACCCAAGAAAAAGGGAGTAAAGGAAAAGTTTTTTTTGTTTAACTAGCTCTAAACGTTTCTCTTAAGTCTATTAATAGATTTCTTAGCATATATTTTCTTAACTACCAGAATCACGGCGAATAAGAAAAGAGTTAAAGTTAATAGTTTTTAACTAATTCTATGTTAAAATATTTATTGATTTATTTATACATACTTTTGTATTTTTTTAGATGAGGTCATTGAATTGAATAACCACAATTAAATATGAAGTACAAATACTGATAAATTTAAGAACCAATTTTTTATTTACCTGGAACATATTAGAAACGTAAAAGGTCATTGGCCATATTTCGGTTAGCTCTACAAACACTTTGGCTTGTTGCCTTATATTCTTTGGAAGGTTACCGTGAATCAAAAGATTATTTAAAACACTTTGGATTTCTTTTTTAGCTTCCAGTACCTTTGCACAGTAGTAAGAAATTATAACGATTGAACATAACTCAGCGATGCTCCAAACTACTGCCTTCAACAACATCCTAACAATTTGAACGTTTCGTTTTATCTTCAAGAAATTTAAAGAAGTCCAGAAGACTGCCAGGATGAATATAAACGCAGATACAATCGTCATTATTATTAGCATATTATATATATTATTAATCAAGGCATAAGCTTCGCCTAGATTATTGTAAGCTGTTGCTAAATCAAGTATTTTGTTATTTCCATCGTAAAGTCGGCCAATAAAATTAACATGCTTATCTAGTTTTACATTTTTCATTATAGTTTTTGAGGTATAACTTATTTGATGATTCCGATCGCTTAGAAATTTAATAAAATAATTTCTTATCAACAGCAACCTCTGTCGGAGAAAAAACATAATCTCGAAGAACACAACTAATTCTATTTTTCTTTCGAAATATATGAGCATAAATAATAGGTCTGTAATGTCTATTTCGACTTTGTAGAAATAGTTTAATGTGACCATTGCGACGCAGAAAAAGATATATATTATAATCAGTTTTTTGCATTCGAATCTCGATGTTTTATAAAATTGATCATTCACGTTCGCTTGCAATGATATATCGATTTTAGCGAATATTTCCAATAATTTTTTATTGTTCTCAGTATGAAATATCATCATCGCAAAGTTCGTTCCAGCATAATGAAAGCCGATAACGACCCAGGGTAATGCATATACGACATTCACTAGAACCACTCTGTCACCAAATAGAATCTTCACTTTGGGAATGACGCAAACGATATAGGCAATAGAAATCCACAACGAAGTTATGATGAATGCAATAATTTTCATTCGCAGATCGATTGGTTTCAGAGATTGTCCATTGATACGATATCTGAATATTCCATAACAATACTCGACAAACAATGAAGGCTTCATACTGTTCACTATTCGATTGCTTATTTGTGCAACGACATTATTTTTAGTTTTCATTTTGCTTTTGTCTTCACCTATCGTCTATTTCCGTACGTCAATGGTGTGTGAATACATGCGTAAATGACACGAGTCGTTTAGTACGATTGAAATTATTTATCGATGTTAATATTGTTGATGGTGTACAAATTAATGAAATTATAATAACAGTTTTGTCAATAATGTTCACTGTTTCACTTTAATTCGAATTACGTGTAGAACGATTTTGCCGTTAAACGAAAGGTTTTATTTACTTAGGCTCAGCATAAAAAGTTCGATATATACGTTTTATAATGTTAAATAAGCAACTATTAAAGAATAAATTCTTAAAACTACGAGTAATGCAAATATATCTTACGTCCTATATTGGTAGATTATTAACAAACTTGGATCCATACACTATTGGTTCCTAAAGCCACTCTAAACAATATGCAGTCATTTTATTGTTAATACGTATTCTTATTTTTAATACTAAATACGGTGATTGGATATAGGTGTAAAAGTTTTAAAAGTGAAATGTATCGCTTATTTTAAGCTTGTGTAACTACTTCTATTATTGAAATTATTTATTCAATACGTTTTTCTTACAACTTATTGATTTTGTTAATTATTTCTTATTTCCTATATTCTAGTGCTTCCTCTTCACTCTACCTTTTTTATTGTTCGCTATATATATATATATATATATATATATATATATATAGCGAACTATATAATTTGGTACAAAAATTTTCTTTTTCCGACTTTAGATCAAAGCCTTCTAAGCGATGCTGCTGTGATTTTCTTACTTAGTTCCGCTTCGCAGTCTACTATCAACCCTCCATATGAGAGCCGACAAGTGATCGTGTATACCACGGCCTGGTCCACCGCTGTATCACAAATACACCAGAGACTCTTTGAGCTGAATATCTGCTTATATTAACATGTGAATTCAAGCTAAGAGTATAGTTCTTCACCATCGAAAGCAGATAAATTCCTCTTTGGAAACAAGTACCTTGAGTTTATGTCGATTTGTCTGTTAGTTTTTAGGGATTACGAAATTTTATAATAATGTGCTTAGATCCAAAAAATTTAAAATAAAATAGTAATTGAAACATATTAATTGCCTTATTACATGCTTTTTTGTACTTTATTTTAATCTTTTTGTAAAACTAAGTAAACTTATCTCACTTCATAAAGGGGGTGATAGTCGTTCGAAATTCTTTGTATAGTAAATTTGAAACATGTGCTTGTACAGTTAAATAATAATAAATAACTGTAAGTAATTATAAGTAACTGACCCAAGGTTTCTAAGATATGTATTAACCACCTGGGTAGCTGGTTTTTCAAATTTCTGAATTTGTGTTAATGTAGTTGTCGAAATTCCATTGTTAATTTTTTTCGTATATAAATATGGTGTAATGTATTCAATCCAGGTTATGTTATGATATAATAATTATTTGGAAAGATGCAAAATTACAATGTAAGAACTAATTTTTTTATGGATGTCTGAACACAGTACAATTCAAGGTATGTACCCTTTCTCATACTCACTACATTGTTCTCGCGTCATTGTAAAACAATTTTTATTTTTAATTGACACTTCGCAGCGAGTATCTCAAATATATGTAGTTAAATATACATCATTCAGCATTTCTTTACAAGAAAACTTGAGAATTTGTAATTTAAGATACATAGATTTATTTAACAAATAAACTGCTACTATTATTAAATAACTAGCTGCGCCCGCAACCTCGTCCGCGTGAAATTCTAAAAAAATAATTTGTAAAGGTTTTTTTTCGCTTATTTAAAAACAATAGTGGCCTAGGTTACTTTTTACCTGCCAGTATAAATCCCGTCAAAATCGGTCTGGCAATTTTAGAGATCAGTCGGAACAACCAGACAAACATTAAAAAAAAGTAATTTTCGTATATACACCGTGTATATAATCATATGTATATAGTAAAAAGCAGTTATTTTAACTTTTCAAATAAATACTGCAATGTCATTTCTTTGTATAGAAAGGTTATTGCTTAATAAAATGGTTTTATGAATGTACTGATAAAGGAAGTAAAATGAGTAACATACGTAAATAATTTTATAAAATTTTATTATTACACACATTAATCTAAGGAATAACATTTATTTTATGTATATTTTCGTAATAGTGAATAAGTCCAAAGTATTTAAATGTGTTACATCAAGCTTGTTGTTAAGTTTAATATGAAACAAATGTAATGCATTTGTTTCATGTTAAACTTTCATACAGTTTTAAAGACAAACAAATATATATTTTTTATTTGTATTCAATAAAAATCATTTTTATTTTAAAACTGGTAGGTAGGTTCTGTTATTTTTGTCATTTAGGTTACAGTTTATAGACTTTTGTAATTATTATCTATATCAGAATTTTTAGCTCTTATGTGTCATGCACCACCTAAGCCTTTCTAAAACTCTTACGCCCTTCTATGTAACACATGTACTTTTGTTTATTTAAGCGAAAGAGTAAAACTCGTGTCGAGTCCACTTTCTAATTGCCTCCCTTAAAAACTACATTGCTCTCTTGTGTGGCGTGGGCACCACGTTGGGAAACACTGGTATATAGGATTATATATATTTTTGATTTTTAACAATTTTGAGCGTACTACGATTGCTAATATATTTGCGACTATTGATATAATATATTGTTGTGGAAAAGCAAGCCATAAAAAAAAACTCTTTAAAAACCATAATAAATATTTTTATAAACCTGTTATCACACCAGGCCACTGATTTGAATAAGAACAATTAGGTAAGAAGTGCAAATACTTATAAATTTGAGAATTAGCTTATTATTCACCTGGAACATATTAAAAATGTAAAAAGCCATCGGACATATTTCAGTTATTTCTATAAAAGTTTTAGTTTGTCGTCTCATATTCTCTGGGAGATCATCGTAAATAATAAAGTTTTTTAAAACAGTTTTTATTTCCTCACGAGCTTCTAAAACCTTTTCACTATAGTAGGAAATGAAAAGGATACAACATACCTCAGCAGTGCTCCAAAACACAGCTGTTGATAATGTCATATCCATCGATTTATCGTTGCTTTTTACTTTCAAAAAGCTTAAAGAACACCAGATTGATGCAAGAATGAATACGAAAGCTGAGACAACCAACATCAATATAGTAAAATTGTATATACTATTAATGATTTCAAACACTTCACCCACATTATAAAAAGCTGATGCCAGATCAAGTATTTTGTTATTTCTATTGGAAGCTCGACCGATATAATTAATACATTCATCGAGTTTTGCATTTTTAATTAAACTTCTACATGGGTAACTTTTTAGTTGATTCCGATCACTTATAAATTTAATAAGATAGTCTCTTATCAACAACAGCCGCTGTCGAACAAAAAACATTATCTCACATAACAAAACTATTTCTATTTTCCTTTGAAAATATGAGAAATTGTTTAACATATCCGTTATATCTGTATAACCTTCCATGAAATAGGTCACGGCGAATAATAAAATGCAAAAAATTATGAATGAAATAAACATCTTTTTACATTCTTTGCTCGATGACTTGTAAAAGCCATCGTTTGTGCTTGCGTGCAGTGAAATATCAATATTGGCGAAATATTCTACTACTTTCTGGTTATCCTCCGCGTGATATAATATCACTGTTAAGTTTGTTATTGCGAAATTAAGACCAGAGACTATCCAAGGTACTGCAAAAAATAATTTTGCTGCCATACATGTCTCACTGAACACGATGTCTAATTTCGGTTTAATGCCAACAATGTAGGCTATTGAAATCCATAATAAAGTTATAATTACAGCAACGAATTTCATCTGCAGATCGATCGGTGTCAGAGATCGTCCGTTGATACGATACCTGAATATTCCGTAACAATATTCGGCAACCAGTGAAGGCTTCATACTGTTCACTATTCTATCGCTTATTTGTGCAACGGCATTTCTTTTATTTTTCATTTTAATTTTGTCTTTTATTTTGGTCTGTTTTTGTACGTGAAGAGAATGTAAATGTATGTTTGAACTTTCGTTGCCCGGAGCAATTAAATCGACCATTGTATTAATAAAACTATGACTAGCGTGTTGTATCAATAATTTAGATTCTCCCTGATTCCACTTTCAACGTGATATCATTATTGATTCAATTTTTTAAAACTTATTGGCTTACATTTATGAATTTCATTCTATGAATTTATTTACAAGTATTTTAACTATGTCAAGCGCTTATAAAATCAATGTAGCTGCCCTGGCTAACGTTGTTTTGCTAAATAAATTACTTCAACAGAAATAATAACTATTTTTTATAAGCGTGTGAAGATGTAGGTAATAGAGGCAGAAAGTGCTGTGAATTATGATAGAATTTAAAAATTAGAAAACATCTTTAATTTATTTTTATTTATGATTATTAATATCTTAAAATTCTGTATATTAATAAATAAAACAATAAAACTAAAAAAGCATTATAATTCCTTCAATGCGTGTTCCTAGTGTGTACAATATTTTTAATTAGTCCATCTTTAGCTGACACGCCGCGTTTAATTGTCCGTATGAAAAACACGGTGGGATCTAATCGAAGCTCCAATGGACATTTTTTGACTTATTGATAGTTACTGCAAATTTCAGTCTAATAGGGAATTGAACAAGCCTGAATTGAATTAGCATATATAATAGGGATTTCTGATACAAATAATTTTTATCTCGAAACTTGCCATTTGAAATGGTGATTTCAATAAAGTTTTCATTTATTTTATAATGACTATCCGCGTGCCGTTGCACAGCTTAAATGGTTTCAAATTGTGGAGAAATACAATCGGAGATTCGGTTGAAAATCAAACGAGTATAAAAATTCTGTTGGATGATCCCATCTTCGATGATATCGCAAATTATATTATATATATGACACCATGTCCTGTGGTAACAACTGCTGTATCTGAAGATTCAAACCATTCACGTCCACTTTTTTATTGATAAAGCTGCCCTTTCTGCCAGTCAGTCGTATTTTATATATTGCGTGTATATATTGGGAAATATGCTTTATAATAGCATCGAATCAACGATTATGTAGAAATCTTTCGGTAATTTAATGCAGCCATTTTCATGTATAGCAACTTTTTCTTTCCCAATATCTAACAGTTGTTTCGAAAATGCTTGAGTAGATGGACTTTGAAGCATATGAACTTATATATTCACTTTCAGCGGGAATAATTGATCGAATGGTATTATTGAAGTACTATATTACTATTAAAAATAGCCAATATTGTAAAAGTGAAAATTTAGAGTTTTGTGTAGATCTAATGGTAAATCTTATAAAAAAAATTTGCGGTCCATCTTTATCATTTAGGGGCTTGAAATATATTTTTTAGATTCATTTAATGTCATAAAAATTTTCTAAACGGTTTCTACAGACCTTGGCAACTAACACGTGTCACGAGAATTGTATATAAATAAATATAGAAGCAAATACTAGTGTACAACTATGACAAAACCCAGGACCAGATTATAAACACTATTAGTATTTTTTTACATAAATAATCCCTTGATTTATATTAATCTTTTAAAATATCGAGTTTTATTTAAACTTAAAACTTATGTATCGTTAGTTTTACAAAAGACTTTTTTGCCGACTTTCTAAAGACTTCTAAATGGCACGCTTAAAGTACTTGAATATTTTAGTTATGTGAGTCGTGTTCTTGGATAACAAATGGTAGGTTTTACAGACTCATATAAGTGGCAAATACGAACAAATATTTATAACTTACTTTATATATGATCAGAATATTAAACACATTTCAATGGATTTTTTTTGTATTCTCCTTTATCTCGCTTGGTAATCACTAGCTTCACGATGGTATATTTTTTATTGATTTACAAATATAATGTTATTGTATAATAATATAAATAAAAATAAATAATTAATATTGTTTGTCTATTATGAATAAACAGACATTAACTGACAAGTGCATGTGAACTCTTCAAATGCTACAGTAAATATTTTTATGGCCTTGTGAATGCAGACGCTTTAGCTTTCTCACACAAGGTCAAAAACTTGAATAACAACGATTAAATACGTAGTGCATATACTGATAAACTTAAGAACCAGTTTATTATTCACCTGGAACATATTGAAAACATGAAATGTCATTGGCCATATTTCGGTCAGCTCTATAAACACTTTGGCTTGCTTTCTCATATTCTTTGGCAAATCATCGTAAATTATTATATTTTTTAAAATAATTTTTATTTCCTCTCTTTCTTTTAACACTTTTTCACAGTAGTATGAAATGAATACGACGGAGCATAACTCAGCGATACTCCAGAATACCATTGTTGATAACGTCACAACAACTTGACCGTTGTTTTTTGTTTTTAAAAAGTTTAAACCAGACCAGAAGACTGAGAGAATAAACACAAAAGCTGAAAAGATTGTCATCAATATAATAAAATTGTATAAATCATTTATAATTTTAAATGCTTCACCTGCATTAATAAACGCTGATGCCAGATCAAGTATTTTCTTATTTCTATCAGAAACTTGTCCAATTAAATTAAAATATTTATCTCTTCTCGTATCATTTATTAATTTTCTACATGCGTAACTTACTCGCTGATTCCTACCGCTTATAAACTTTGTTAAATAACCCTTTATCAACAGCATCCGATGTCGGAGAAAAAACGTCATCTCACAGAACAAAAGGATTTCTAATTTCTTTTCGAAATATGTGAAACTAAATAATACATTACTTACATCTATACTACCTTCTAAGGTATATGTTACAGTAACCAATGTTATGCAAAAAATAATATATAACATAGTTAATTTCTTACATTCGCTACCTAAAGTCTTGTAGAAGCCATCGTTTATGCTTGCGTGCAACGAAATATCTATGTCGGCAAATATTTTCATTGCCCTCTGGTTGTCTTCAGCGTTAAAAAATATCACCGTCAAGTTTGTACAAACCATATGAAGACCAGCTATTATCCAGTGTAGGATATAAATCACATTTTCTATCAAAAATGTTTCAATCAACATTACCTTTACTATGGGCAAAATACCAATAATGCAGACCGCTGAAATCCATAACGTAACTATTATCACAGCGATGATTTTCATTCGTAGATCGATCGGCGTCAGTGATCGTCCATTAATACGATACCTGAATATTCCGTAACAATACTCGATGAACAGCGAAGGCTTCATACTGTTCACTATTCTGTCGCTTATGCGTATAAAGGCATTTCTTTTATTGTTCATTTTTAATATTTTCTACGCGGTACGTCTGCTTTGGTACGACAATAGAGTGTGTTTGTGCTTGAGTTCGCCAATACAGTTTAAAATTGATGATTGTATAAAAGTAACTATGAAATACGTATTGGATCGATTATGTTAACTGTTTCAACTCTCCTTGATGTCATGTCGAACGTAATACCATATTCGATTCATTTGTTTATTAACAGCCTCGTTGCGTTAAATGTATGACATTATAGACGAGTACGTAATCGTTCTGTTAATCAATTAAAAATATATCAATTTATACATATATAAGTTTATGTGTGTGCGTGTGTGCGTGTGCGCGTGTGCGTATGCGCGTGTGTGCGTGTGCGCGTGTGTGTGCGCGCGTGTGTGCGTGTGTACGCGTGTGTGCGTGTGTGCGCGTGTGCGTGTGTGCATGTGTGCGTGTGTGCGTGTGTGCGTGTTCGCGTGTGTGACTGTGTGCTAGTGAGAATTTCAGAATTAATAAAAATTTCTATGTCAAATAAATTAATTTTAAATAAAGTTATATAATATTATAAATTGATTTCTACCAGTTTTAACTAAAATATTTGTCTAGACATTATGATCGTTTCTCTATTACCATTCAATACTCAGTTCGGTAACGGTTTAAATATACATAAAAATAATAAGAAGTATTTAAGCTTGTGGTTATAGAAACAGTTTAGCGTCTTGTTTAAACTTATAACTCTATGTCTCACCATAAAGCCTGTGAGTATAGCTTTTGTATGTTCACGCATTTCATTTTTGTATTATTATTAAATGATAGGAAAAAGTAGCAAAAACATTGCTTTTTGTAGTAAATGCTTTTGTTTACTAAAAGACCGTCAATTATATTTTAGTTTAGCTGTGCCCGCGACTTTGTTCGCTTAGAATATAACAAAAATATATTTAGTTTGTTTACTTTTATCTTTTGTTTGAGAATTTCTCCAAAATAAAAGTAACCTAAGTTACTCACTATTACAACAGCCACATGTCAGTATAATTTCCAGCCCAGCTATTTCAGAGATTAGCCGTAATAAACACACTGACTGACCGACAAAAATTAAAAAAAGAATGCAATTTTGGTACATTTTTATAGATAGAGGAAGTAAAATAAGTTACACATATAAGAAGTTACTTTAATTTTAAACAAGCAGTGCGTAAATCTAGAGTAAAGATAAAAGTCAAAAGACATATTAAATGTAATGCATTTATTTCATGTTAAGGTTTCACATTAATAAGGCAAACATGTAAATATTTGTAATAAGTTTATATATACTTTATTCACATTGGAACCCCGCTGTATTTTAAATGTTTCCTAATGGCTTAAGAATCTGGTTCCTGTGTCGTTCTACTAACTAATATTATATTTCTCCCAATTCATTACATGAACACATCTATAATCTTTAAACGATACAATTTATTTAACGCTTTTCGAACCAAAGACTTTTAAATGCGCTTTCATTGCAAACGCAAATTAATTATTCCTCAAAAATGGTAATATGAATAATAGGTCCTCGTAAATAATGTAATTTATTAGTTCCTTTGCTTAATATTTACACAAAAAGTGAATATATATTACAAATTCTGCTACCGGACATTTCTTGGTAATATAAATACAGGCCATAATTAAAGGAAAATAATCGTTACCTATTAAACAATATTTCCATGGGATCGTTTATAACATAATTTAGATATTAATAGTTCCTCTATCTAGAAGAATCTCAATCTAGAAGAATTACTAATAATAATAATACTGTTTTTGTTATAACATTTGTATAAATAAGTGCAATGTATCCATATTGTCTGGGATAGAAGTAGGTTATACAGAAGTAGGTGACCTTGTAAGGAATGTAACATTAAATAAGTTTTTTGCTTGTTCTCTATATAATTATAGTGACTTCATTTTCTTACAGAAGGTGAGAAATTTGAATTAGAACTATTAGACAGGAAGTGCTAATACTGATAAATTTAAGAACTAGCTTCTTGTTCACCAGGAACATATCTGAAATATTAAAATCCATTGACCATATTTCGGTTAACTCTATGAACACTTTAGTTTGTTTTCTCATATTTTTTGTTATTTCATCGCAAATTATATTATTTAAAATCATATTTATTTCCTCCTTAACTTCCAACAACTTTTCACAGTAGTAAGAAATTATTATGATTGAGCATAACTCAGCGATGCTCCAAAACACGGTCTTTAATAATGTTACAATGACTTGATTGTTGCTTTTTATAAGGCTTAAACAAAACCAGAATACTGTGAGAATAAATACAAATGCTGAAATGATCATCATTAATACAATATAATTGTATATGGCATTAATCATTTTAAATGCTTCGCCGGCATTATTAAACGCTGATGCAAGATCAAGTATTTTCTTATTTCTATCAGAAACTTGACCTATAAAATTAAAATATTTGTCTCTTCTCGTATCATTTATTGATTTTCTACATGCGTAACTCACTCGCTGTTTCCTACCGCTTATAAACTTTGTTAAATAACCCTTTATCAACAGCATCCGATGTCGGAGAAAAAACATAATTTCACAGAACAAAACTATTTCGATTTTAGTTTTGAAATATATGAAGATGTATAATATATCCATTGTATTTATATGACCTTCTAATGAAAAGTTTACAGTAATTATAGAGATGCAGAAAATAATAAATACAAAAAATATTTTTTTACATTCGCCGCACGATGCTTCGTAGAAGCCATCGTTCATGTTTGCGTGCAATAAAATATCAATTTTAGCAAAAATTTCGATTAATTTTTGATTATCCTTAGCGCGGAGAAATAGAGTCGTAAAATTTGTTAAAGCAAAATGTAGAACAGCAGTTATCCAGTGCAATGCAAAAATTACAGTTTCCGCCACAACTGTCTTATTAAACAGGATCTTCACTGTCGGCATTATGGCGAATAAATATGCTACTAAAATCCACAAAGAAGTTATTATTACAGCAATAATCTTCATTCGAAAATCGATCGGTGTCAGAGATCCTCCATTAATACGATACCTGAATATTCCGTAACAATACTCGATTACCAGTGAAGGCTTCATAGTGTTCACTATTCTGTCGCTTATATCTGCAACGGAGTTTCTTCTATCGTTCATTTTAAATATTTGTCTTCGTGGTTTGTCTGCTTTCGTACGTCAACAGAGTGTAAATGCATGTGTTTGTATTTACGTTACTCAATATAATTAAAATCGACCATTGTATTAATGGAACTATGAAAATGTGTTGTGTAGGTTATATCAATTATTTCAGTTTTTGATTCCATATCGATTGTAATTTCATTATTAATTGAATATATAAAACATATCAGTTTACACTAAATATATGTCAAAGATACGTACATACATATAAAAATAAAGTTATTAAAGTTATTAGTTTTTGTCAGATTTGATTTCCTACGATTTTTTTTACACGTGAGGCGTTTTTATAAGTTTAATTATATTTACAAGTCTAGAGCAATGACCAATAGTTATGCTTATTGCTTACAGAGTCTTAACAGTTTACGTGTAAATTCAAGACTTTTAGTACAGAAAATAGCAACCTCACTAGGACTTACTAAAAGCGATTGATCATTAAATAAAAAAAGGATCTGAAGTTTTATACATCCTTTTTTTGTTTTTATTTCTTTTATTGTTACTTACGGGGGCCCGATATAAGGTAGCAGTGTCCTTCCAGTAGCGGATCGCGTTATTTATGGCTCAAGACGATACCATACATGTCATTATTTCAAGAGCGTTTTGACGAAGTTTTTAGTAGAACTCTTTAGTCAAAGCAAACGTGAGAATGTACAGTGTAATGTTTCAAAGTGTACATTTCTTACAGAAGCGTTTTAACTTTCTATATGTTTAAAGTTGTGGGTAATTTGACGAAGAGAATCTGTGGTACCTCTTCATATAAGAAAAAGGAACTCTTTCACAAAACAGTTTGATTACCCCTGGTAGGCGTCTTAAAAAAACTTACTACCTTTAAAATAACAAATCGATCGCTAGCCATTTGAATTAGGAATTACTAGCGCGTTTTTCTTATCTTTTTTCCTATACTCCAATTCTATTATTTCTAGAATAAGTAACCGAAAATTTCCTATCTTTGTATTTCCACATCACTAACTCGTTCGAAATAGACTAGATGTCCAAAGTTCTTACTTCAGAGAATGGAAATTTTCAATTCTGAAGATTCGTCGTTCTTTAACGTATTTATATAAAAAATACGACATATCTTATTTTTTATTTAATACGATGAAATAACGTACAGCTTTGGCCTAAATTATAAGACTATAAAACAAATGTTCTCCGTACCTAATCTGAAGATTACTTATCTGTTTAATAACACAATTAGAGGCTATAATAAAATATTATCTTAAAAAATACATTAGGGTTTTTATGTATCGGTCACGTGAAATATAATAAACGATGTTCTTGGATGATTAATAAGATATGTTGAGACAGTTTATGATACAAAATGGCGAAATAACGCGAGATTAGTATATAAAAAACGCAAATGCTAGATTGACGAAAGTTTGGAGATGTTACATCTGATACGCAATTAACATTATCATACGTACCGTACATATATTCAGTTTTTTGAGTCTAATAATTAGATTAACATAGTCTTTAGAAACGAACACATTTCTGGTAACCAACTAGAATCTATATGTAAGAGATAAAACCCAAAATTTCTCATATAACTTATGATTAATGAAAGAAGAAAAATAAGAGTAACATTCAAAAAGTATTGAGAAAATTAAAAAAAAATGTTCTGACAAAAGAACTAAGACCCGTCGTTTTTCTAGTTTTGTTTGCGGTACAGAGTTGTTTAAGAAGGCGCCTTACGATAAGATTTAATTCAAGCCGACTCCTCTATTAAGGACAGATGGCCGTTGGTGGCTTTAGGAGTAAAGACGACAGACCAACAAGTCCGCAGTAGGACGGTAACCCATCAGGAAAACAGACGACCGGTCTCGTTGGAATATCTGGGAAAAGCCTATGTCCAATAGTGGACGTTTTACAGCGGAAAAGATGATGATAATTAAATGAAAAGTTAGATTTCAAGGTAGACTTTTTATAAATTGTGCAGTAAGAGCAGCATTTTACTGTAAATCCTCCATTAATACGATACATACTGTAAACAGCAATAGTTTTATAATCTTGGTACGAAAATTATATACGTACATTTGAATTTGGATAACACCTATTTAATTTTGAAATAATTACAAAAGAATCAAATTTATTTATCAAATTTAAAATCGCTAGTATTCCATATATAAAGAAACTGTCTAACTGGCAAGGTACATATTTGTATTATATCATAAACTATTATTTTACATAATAAATGGGAGACACTTTTAATAACCAAAGAAAATAAAATGCTTCACACAAAAACAAATACCAACAAGCAAATGTCCATTAGGAAATGAACAATCGATCCATCCGTTTCGAAGTAATGTAATCATTTGTTTTCTTTTAATTAATACAATAGCTATTTATAACGAGCACAAAATGTATGATTACCTATTTCATTAAAAAAATAGTAATTGTATTAAAAAAATGCATTTGCAATCCAGTAACGTATAAAAGCAGACGAATGTCAAAGGCAATTGAAATGAAGAATAGAAGAAACGCAGTTGCACATATAAGCGATAGAATAGTGGATGGTATGAAGCCTTCGTTGATTATTGAGTATTGTTACGGGATATTAAGGTATCGCATCAACGGACGATCTTTGACGCCGATCGATTTGCGCATGAAAATAATTGCTTTTATCATAACTTCTGTATGGATTACCACGATCTGCATTATGGGCATCATACCGAATGTAAAGGCCCTGTACAATCACATTATGGTGAAAACAAATATACTGTTCGCACTGCAGTGGACGATACTTGGCCTTGATTATGGATTTACAAACTTTACGGTGTTGTCTATCCACGCTCAGGATAATCAAAGAGTAATAGAAACTTTCGCTAAAATCGACATCTTATTGCACGCAAGCATGAACGATACATTCTATAAGACCTCAAAAGACGTATGTAAAAAATTATTTGTTCTATTTATTATTTTTAGTTTCTTAATGTTTACAGTAAACTGTTACGTAAATGTGCGTATAGATATAAAGGGTGTTATATTCCTAGTTGCATATTTGGAAAGAAAAATAGAAATCATTGTGTTTGCTGAAATCATGTATTTTCTAAGACAAAGGCTTCTGTTGATAAAGGAATATTTTATAACGTTTTTGTCTTATCGGAACAAAGAAATGAGTTACACATCTAGAAAGTTAATTAACAACGCAAAACGTGATAAATGCATTAATTTTATTGGCCGAGTTTCTGATAGGAATAAGAAAATACTTGATCTGGCAACAGCTTATGATAATGCAGGCCAAGCTTTTAAATTAATTAATGATATATATAATTTCATCATCCTGTTGATGATTATCTCAGCTTTTCTAGTCATCCTCTCAATATTCTATACTTCTTTAAGTTTTTTGAAAGTAATTAGCAGCGACAAAATAGCAATCAATTTAATTACAACATTTTTTTGGATCGCTGTTGAACTAGGCTCTATCATATTCGTTTCTTACTACTGCGAAAAGGTGTTGAAAGCAAGAGAAGAAATAAAAGTGATTTTGAATAACATCATAATTTATGATGATCTACCAAAGCATATGAGACGACAAACAAAAGTGTTCATAGAACTCATCGAAACATGGCCAATGGAATTTCACGTTTCTAATATGTTCCAGATAGACAAAAAGATAGTTCTTAAATTTATTAGTATATGTACTTCTTACCTCATTATTTTTATTCAAATCAGTGGAGTCATATAAGAACGTGCTAATTTCCGTGATCAAATTTATTGTGATTCTTTAAATGTGTTAGTGGTGATTATTTAGATATTTTAACACTAAATCATAGCACAAGGGGTCAAATAACCTATTTTGAAATTTTACATTAAAAATGCAAAAAATGTAATGAGCAATGTACCAAAATCCTTACTTTTTGCGTTCTTAATAGGAATTTGAATTTATGATATTTCCTTCCTAACAACCATGTTTTATACATTCAAGCAAGAAATATAAAGTCACGTTTTGTTGGTCATTTGACCCGCTATGGAAGAAATAGGTACTAAGTAAGTGTTGATTAGAGTTAAATCAATAATTGCAACTAAAATAGAAATTTGTTAGTTATTTTTCATTTAATCTTAGACTTCAAAGCTTAATATAAACACAGCAGTGAACGTCTATCGTCTGACATGATGTTGTCGGTTGAAATGAATTAATAATGATATTTCGTTCAATATGGCATCAAGGTGAATTGAAACAATTAACATAATCGACGCAACAAAGTTTTCATGGTTCCATTAATACAATAGTCGAATTTAATTCTAATGAACAACGGAACTGTCGTACGAAAGCAGAACAACCTCTGAACATAATTAAAATGAACTATGAAAGAAACGTGGCTCAAATAAGCGATGACATGGTGAACAACATGAAGCTTTCGCTGGTAATCGAGTATTGTTACGGAATAATCAGGTATCGTGTCATTGGACGATCTCTGACGCCGATCAATCTGCGAATGAAAATCATTGCTGTAATAATAACTTTGTTATGGATATCAATAGCCACCATTGTTTGCATTGTGCCTAAAGTGAAAGTTCTGGTTAATGAGAGAGATGTGTTGGGAAACTTAATTTTTACACTTCACTGGATAGCTGCAGTACTTCAATTTGCATTAACGAACTTTGCGGTGATATTTTTTCACGCTCAGGATAACCAGAAAGTACTCGAAATATTAGCTAATATCGATATTTCATTGCATGTACGCATGAACGACAGCTTTTACAAGAACTCGAGCAGCGAATGTAAGAAATTATTTGTGATATTTATACTTTTCTGCATTTTAATGGCCACTGTAACCATTTTATTACAAGGCCAAATAGATATATTATTTAGCGCTATATATTTCGCAAGAAAAATAGAAATAATTTTGTTCTGTGAAATGATGTTTTTTCTCCGACAACGGTTAGAGTTGATGAAGAAGTATTTTATAAAGTTTATTAGCGATCGGAATCAGCGAATGACTTACGCAACTACAATGTTAAAGAAAGATAAATCTGATAAATGTTATAATTTTATTGGTCAAGTTTCTGATAGAAATAACAAAATACTTGATCTGGCATCAGCGTTCATTAATGTGGGTGAAGCATTTAAAATGATAAATGATATATACAATCTTATTATACTAATGGCGATCGTATCAGCTTTTGTATTCATTCTCATAGTGTTCTGGTCATCTTTAAGCTTAGTAAAAATAAAAAACAATGATAAATTTCTTTTAAATTTATTAACGACGACTTATTGGAACATAGGTGAGGTGAGCTCCATCATCTTTATATCTTACTACTGTGAAAAGGTTTTGGAAGCTAGGGAAGAAATAAAAACAAGTTTAAAAAACATGGTAATTTACCATGATCTCCCAAAGAATATGAGACAGCAAACTAAAATGTTCATAGAACTGACCGAAATATGGGAAATGGATTTTAACGTTTTTGAAATGTTCGAGGTGAACAAAAAGCTGGTTCTTAAATTTATCAGTATTTGCACTTCTTACGTGATTGTTCTTATTCAAATTAGTGGTCTCTTGTGAGAAGCGAACTTTTATAACAACAGAGCCATGATCAAATTATCTGAAGAGTTTGTACTTGTTCTTATTTAAATATTTTACCTATATATCAATAGTAGCAAAATTAATCTAGTCAATTTTAGATTGTAATACTGCTGCACGGTTGTAATGTCGGTAAGGTTATAACTATTGTTTAATCAAGAAATCACTAACCAATTGTTTTTGTTAAATCACCTAAAAGCAAAAGATTTTCAGAAAAATAAACTGTAAAGCATTAATTGGATTATTCTCGGTCGCTTTGTTAAAGGTACGGGAAATATTGATATGATATATTTCATCATTATATCAGATGATAAAGCTCTATTGCAAGGCAAAGGTCTCCTCCAAAGACTGCCACAATGACTTCCCACTACTTTAACTATGTCGTCATTCCACCCCGTGGGAGATCTACCACATTGCGTCTACAGACTTGTGGTGGCCGCAGAAGTATTTTTGGGCAACAACGGCCATCAGTTTTTAAAGAGTTTTGCCCTGTCCACTACCACTTCTAACCTCATGTATTATATGTGTAAATAGAGTTTCTTTTTTACCAAGAAATTATTGCAATATACATTGACTACTTATAGGAAACACGTGTTTTTTGCCATATAAGTTTTACCAAAACCTTTATTGAAAAAAAATTATATATTACATATGTTAGCTATGTTCTTAAATGAAATATTGTAAGCTCCTCAATGGAGCGTTATATGAATATAAATAATTTAAGAATACTTTCAATTTATAATGGATTTAGGCGTTTTTTTTTGCGGTGGTAGTTGTGTAATTCGCATTGTTTGCCGCATGCGCATTTATCAGCGGGCTGGCGGGCGGTGCACTTTTTTGCACGACTACTGCTGCATGGCGGAAGTAGCTACATATTGGTCCTTTTCTAACTTAAGGCTTCCTTGAGAATTTGTAAACTTTGTATAAAAAGCAATATATACGTGTGAATTGTTTGTTCTTAGCTTTCGACGTTGTTTCTAATTGCATCAAATTGTAACTTGTAGCTCGTATTAAATGTAAGTTATCCAATTACTGGAGAAATCATGTTGGCCCATGTCGACTTTTTGTAGCGTTGGTTTTTGGATCTTTAGTGTACAGTGTCGTCTGTTTTATTTTCATAATTTTGTCGCTTTCTTTTTTTTCTTTCTATGTTCTCATATTATTCTTCTTATGGTCTATCTTTCTTCTAATTAAATTCTACAATTTCTATCTTTCTTATCCTTACTAACTAACATTCATTTGTCGCCTCACTTCCTTTGCCCCGTTCCTTAATATCATAGGTTTTGTTATCTCAATTATTTTCATAGTATATACTTATTTATCATTTTAAATATATTTATTATTACTATATCAAAGAATTATTGATTATTTATTTAATTGGTTCAACTGTTTATTTATTTCTTTTCTATCGACCTGTATCTGTTTTGTTAATTTTCATTACTTTCTTTACTATCATCTTGCAGCATTCGATGTACGTTGGCCTGTCGTTATGTGCTGTAAGTGAGGCGATTGTGTACTTATATTTTTACTTGACCTTTGTAGCAATATTGTCGTACGTTTATTAAAGGCCTGTTAGTCGCATTTACAGCGCGCTACAGAAGCAATGCCAACGCGTTACTGCATAGCGTCTGGGAGACAACGGAGGTTCTCTCTACATCGCGAGAGAAGCGCGACAGTAACGCGTTTTCATAGCGTCTGAGTCGTGGGCGAAGAACTTAATAAACGGCCGTACAATATTATTGTCATATAGAATTTCACATCGACGCGATCACATATTAAAAATAAAAGTAATTCTTTATGTCAATGTGTTTAAATTTGTATTAATAACATAACTGTAAAAATGTAATAAAACATTTTAACTACGTAACTATTTTTTTTATTTCACAACCAAAATATTATTCACGGATATTTAGTTATTTTTTTTGCACAATTATACACTTATTTAACTATATCCGGTGTTACTGTAGTCAGGATAAGTTGACACGATGAAAAGTTGAAAAATAATGATCTGAAACGCCGATCTGTGTTGGGTTATTATTATTTTAAAAACATACATTTATATATTTATATATCCAGGATTTTTATGATTATTTATGAATGGATTAAAATAAATTTAAAATCATTTTTAAAATATGATTCAATTTTTTTTGAATAAACGTACAAAAAACTATTTAAGACGGATTTTATGACAGAGAGCTTAATCTCCCAGTAGAAAAACGAAAATCAAAAGGTTAGTGTATAAAGTGGGCCTCGAAAAGATCGTCGTCTTTGTCTCAGCTTCTAGACGCCCACTGGAAAGCATAGACCATCTCCAAAGATATTTATAGTGGGATAGACCATAATCGCCACGCCTGGCAGGCGGGTTAGTGGTCACAGTGTTGGCACGTAAAGGATTTTGACATCCATATTCTGGAAACTTATTTGATAGCAGTGGCAACCCTATATAATTAATGCACAAACTGTGAATTACGTTTCAAGTCTTAGGTCTCCACCGCTGGGCTTCCACTACTCGAATGAATGGATAGATCATTTTTGATTGTACCAGAGATTCCCAAACTTTTTTGGGAAATTGTCCTTTTTTCATAATGAACTAATGCCTCGGATTGTCGTTGTCAAATTACCCTACTTTAAAGACAGTGCAAGTCAAAACGTGCCGAGAGATTTGTAGGCTCCACCTTTTATTTTTGTTTACGCTTTATTAATTCGCCGAGTATTTGCAAAAACTTGTGCACGATTATCGACTTGTTGAGTTTTTGAGCAAATTATATTCACATTTACAATTTTGCCATAAAAAGAATGCTAAAAGAGCCCAATTTAAAACTAGAATTAAATCTGGTTCTCTTTTTTGTCATGCTATTTTACGTAAAGCATGTATATTAACAAATATATAGGTCTATTAAATGTATAGATCATATGTAAGCAAAAAGCTTTAGAGCTTTTACATCTATTTTCAATCACTCAGTATAAATTGATCACTCTGAAAGTGTTTTGTGAATGTGAATGCAACAAGCCTGTAACTTGTGGCTGTGAAAAAACTTCAGGGACAGATAGTAAAAAGTTAATAATTTTTATATAAATATACAGTAATTGGAATTTTCAAAACGTAAGAATGTTGTTATTTCTGTACTTGTTGATTTTAGATGGAATATACTATAAATTATTTGACAGCAAAGGAGCTTTATATTCATCCCTTTAAATATTTCACACCTATAATCAAACACCCTGTATGAATCGTAGTATAATTAAACTATATATATTCTTACTATACCATATATTCTTAAACCATATTATATCACACATATCAGTTTATGTAGATAAAAAAAGAACTGTTCGACGGAGCATTCGTACAGTCGGTAAGTAAAGTTTGAAAGTTGGAGACAACATCTGCAATTTACGATGTTCGAAGTTCTATTAGAGTTTCCAAATAAACGAGTTTGACTTGTTCAATGTCCACTCAGGTTATACAGCGAACGTTATATCTTATTGGTTGGTTACTATTTTTTATTATTATCTGAAGACGCTTGACTTATCGAAGTGATTTCGTGTATTGATATGAAAGCAGAGGTGTACCTACGAATAGAATCCTCACCTTCAGTCATGTGGTTGTCGTTGGAGCTGGTTAAGAGAAAAAATACACCGACGATGGACAGCAGCATCTCCCTAGCATACATGTGGAATAAAAACAACTGCGCACGTCAATCTGCAAGTCATGTTAACAGAGCAATACCCCTTCCTCCCTCCCTACCCATGCCTTCCAATATCTTACGTCTAGCAGCGGATTATACTGCTAAAAGCTTTCTGAGACTTTCATAAAATACGTAATTCGAAGTGTTTTGTTATTGCTACAATTACTTGAATGATGTCGGTCAAGCTGATATCACCTTTTTTGAAGCACCACTAAGAATATTTCTCTGTTATAGCTCATATACTTCCAAAAATAATTTACATCGTTTACTTTTTATTGAATACTCAAATCTTTTTTTGTGCTCCGGACAGAAGCCCCACAGAATCTAAAAAAATACCCCATGAGTCGTTGTTTCAGCTCATAGGCGCCCGCTATAAGGTATAAGCCTGTCTCAAAGATGTTTATAGGGGATATACCACATCGTCATGTTTGGCAGACGAGTTGGCGATCACAGTGTTAGTATTATGGTACATCATTACTTTATATATTATTTCTGAAACCATTAATTTTTGGACGTACACTCACTCTAATAAACATCGAATAAAATTACATTATGAGCACTAAATATATAAATTGGCATAAATTTATTACGTAAAAAATTTCATTATAGTAAAAAAAAATGTAGTAATTAGAATTATGAGAATTATGAGAGGATTCTATTATCATTTATGCCTTGATATGTTGTCTACATGTCGATTCTTCTTGGTTAGTAACGATTCTACCGCGCGGTGACTCTTTATCTACGTATATTTGGGTAAACTACTAGCGCCATCTTTCGACAGCGCCCAAAACTACATAATAACGATAAGTATATTTTACAAAAAATTAAAAAAAAATGTTGCTAAAAACAGACAAACGAGAGGTTTACGTGGAAAGTAATTAGTTGAACTCATAATCTGGGGAAATTGCGTAATTTTTTTTTAATATCGACTATTGGCAAAGCATTAGACCTCAGTCTTACCTGATGTTAAACGATGACGAGGTCTGCGATGCTACACAGTTGCCTAGAAGAAATCTATTTACTCTTAACTTGAACACTTCGAAGTTATAGTTAGTTGGAAAAAACCTTGACTGTTTGTACTATAAAAGTAGTATGAAAACGCTTAGTACGGCTTGACGATATTTCAATTGTTTGATTATAAAATTATTGTTATCCGATGGCAGATGTAATTTCAAAGTATATTAATTGCTTTTGAAATATAATTTGTATATCACTTAATTCAATGCTATAGTGCTACCGAAATCGTTATACAGCCCCGTATACGCTCGGAGAGACGGGGTGAAGCATAGGCCGCGTCGTTCCATCAGTCTGCCGTCATCGCTTGCTGCATCACAAGGTGCTATGCAATGGTATTTGCGGCATTTAAGTGACATTAGCGACCCATTTGGATAATGAGACCAATATATTTCTAATCTAAATTTTACAAAAAATAGATAAACATTTTTGTTTTCTTATCATTAACACCTGTCGTAAGGACACTGACTAGATCCACTGCAGGACACGTTGAAGCCATTATTAGAAAATTTAAAAATATCTTCCGATACCGGGAATCGAACCCGAGCCTCCTGGGTGAGAGCCAGGTATCCTAGGCACTAGATCATACCGGATCCTGCAAAGTCAGTATTTTTTGACAATTATATCAAACATTAGATGTGTACTAACAATATACGTGATACTATTATATATATATATATAATATTTTGATGATTTCTGATGACTCTGATGATTTTGTATCAATAAAATAACAACTTTTTACTACATGTATAGAAATACAGTATGATGCATATATTAAAATTAAATTTTTCAAATTCGAAAATATAGCAAATTAATATATTTATAGTGTATTTGCAATACTCAAATAAAAAACTGAAACTATAATTTTTTTGGACATTGAATTTTGTCAATTATTTATGGCATAAAACCTTCATTTAATTAAATATTTTTACAGCCATGATTGATGTTTCTTACATAGAATCATACTTTTTCAAAGAAAACTTTCAAGATAATGTATATGAGATATTCAGATTAGATTTCCTACTTGATTATATGAGTAGATACAAATTATGTCAGAAAACAAAGTTTTTATCTTTTATTTAATATAAACTTTTGATGCTATTTCAGGCATAGCTTTTAGTGATAAAATTGTAAGATAAGCCTATGTGTATATCTTCTATACAATTCGTAACGGAACTTTTAAGCTTACATCGAAGTAGGGGATATTCGTTTCAGGAAGTAGTTCGACTTTTACTGCCTCATACCGACCTTTAGGAACTTTACGATCCATCTCAACTTTCTCCTGAATTGGGGACAAATTTACGCTAGCAAGGAATTTTATTGTGTCACAGTGAATACATATATAATGAATTTCTAAACATACAGAATGATATTAATATTAAATTTTGTAGGAACAATATTTTTTAAAAACTTAACAGATGTGGTGCTCTATTGCTTAAGGGATAGATGTTCGTTTCGTTAGGGAGATAGGAAAGGTAGCCCTGTACCCGTAAATAATCTTAACTAAACTTCTAATTAATCCAAGGATAAGACATTAGGCATCTTAAAACGCAAAAACCACGTTTCAACTCATTCGCACTGGCGGGCCTCTTAGGGGTGGGGCCTAGAGTTAGTAGTTCAGTGAGATTCAAGATATTTAAACCTAAGATTTAAGTTAAGAATACTTTCAAAGACAGTAAACACTGATATGCAGAAACGCGAGCAAAACAAAACTCGAAATTTAAAATAGCTGTTATAAAAGCAAAGGCACGGACGCTAACGTCTGTGAAATATAGGAGAAAAAAAATATTTATAGCTCTAAAATTCTTCTCGGCATATTCTAAATTCTTGATTTATTTACACTTTTAATCTTTCAATAGGTTAATTTATCGTATGCCAAAAATGCTTTGGCTTATTTATATAATTGATCGGTTTTGATTATGGTTTTTCTTCACTATTTTATATGATATATAAGAGTTCGTATTTGCACAGTATAACAATCGTAAACTATAGTTATACACACATCTATATATATATAGATGTGTGTATAACTATATATATATATACACACACAAATATATATATATATATATATATATATATATATATATATATATATATATATATATATATATATATATATATATATATATGTGTGTGTGTGTGTGTGTGTGTTTATGTACATACTATATATATAATTATATATATATTTATGTATACATACGAAGGAAGAGCATCGGTGTCTCGCGAAGATAAAATAAAATACACAACTTTATGAGTAAAGATATAAATCTGTGGGACGCCCATGGCCAGTAGTGGGCGTTTCATGAGCTTCTATTGCTATATATCAAATATTGTCCAAGAACGTTAGTGAGATATGACTTTATGACGCTATGGTTGTTTTAATATTCGTCTTATACGTATAATTATTCATAAATTTATTATATCTTCGTCGAATTTATAAATATAAAAACTCATTTTTACTTATTACAAGGGTCATAACAAGTTAAGGAAATCGAAAATTGTTATCTGTTCGTGCATAACATATGTTACCTCTTGTGATAACAGGTTGGCAAATATCCAAGGAAAACCCAATTTTTACGCTGGCAAGCAAAAATGCCTACGTCATTTAAACATAATATGAATGCCTCTGCAACGCCAGGCTGCCCTGGAATTATGTACCTCGTTTAAAACAGATTCTGACCGTTACATGAAGCTTTATATGTTGGTGAAATAATTAAAAATAAATTACTTGTGTTTATTCATATATCAATTCTTAATGATATTATCGTGTGATATTTACATTAGAATTGTACGTGTATTGAATCATGGAATGATTTTTTAAATTAATTCAAATAACATGAATTTATTTTTCCATTTGAATACGGCAGGCCAATAAATTTTGGGAGTACAAAATTTGTTAGTACAGATAGTAAATAATAATTAATTATAGTATGCTTTTTTTACTTAATTTTTTAAAACGCTTTATTCTGAAACAAATAATTTATGTGTAGGGTGTTGTATATATTAATTGATAATGAATGAAACATGTATTCACGCCATTAAAGCTTTCAAATCAATAATCAATCACGCTGTATATAGAGGGTAATTATTTTCAGCTATATTTAAGAAAAATAGACTTCCAATTTCAATACGTACGTAATACGTGAGACTATATGTCAGATTAAGTTTGTGCTTGTTTGTTTTTTGATTATCTCCCTCAAATAAATTATCAGCACATTCTATATGGATTGTTTTGAAGTTCCGTTGTTTGTTGGTATTAAAGATACACAGATGCACACACATATACACTATATACATATACATATATATAAATATATATTTATACATATATATATATATATATATATATATATTTAAGTACTTGACTAATATACATTAAAGTAATTCTCATTTATTTGTTACAAGCTGTGCCCGCGACTTCGTCCATGTTAAATTAAACAAAAGAATTATTTAGTTTTTTTTTTTTTTTAGTTAAAGAATTTTTCTGAAATAAAAGTAGCCGAAGTTACTATTCATTACATCAGACATTGGACAGTATAAGTCCAGTCAAAATTCATAATCGGTGAGCCATTTCTAAGATTAGCTGGAAAAAAAAAGAGACAAAATTAAATAATAAATAATTTTGGTATATGTACCATTTATATTCATATTCATGTAGTGAAATGCGGATATTTTAAAATTTTAAATAGACACTTCGATTTTATGTATTTTTGTAGATTCATCATATTCTTATACCACATATAACATTAAATACACATCAAACGTTTGATGTAATGGTTAAAAAACACTAACTTTGCTGTATCCGGTATGGTCTAGTGGCTAGGATACCTGGCTCTCACCCAGGAGGCTCGGGTTCGATTCCCGGTACCGGAATATGCATTTTATAGTTTTTTCATGAAATTTATCATTTAAATTACATAGCTATTTAATAATAATTAAGTTTGCTTAAGTTATATTTATTACAAGTCTATACACATATGAATGTATGTTTATGGATGTATATATGTAAGTTTTGTCTATATATACACGTTAACTATCCGTTATTTATACTGTTACTGTTTCCATACCATAGTTGTCTAAAAGAAATTACCTCAAGTGGTCATTTAAGTGGTTTTTGCTCTACTATTATGCAACTATGTATATATTTTGTAGCGTGTACAATAAAGAATATTAACTAACTAAATAATTAAATGTATTTTTAATAAAATTCAAATAAAGGAAAAAAAATATTTCATGTCCATAAATTCGATAATGTAAAAAATGCTGTAACAGGAATGAAAAGATACGAACAAAGTAGTCAACAGAATCCCAGCGGTTTTGCTAGTTAAAGTGGCGGTGACGGCCTTTGTGGCGTCGGTGGACACACGGTCTCAATAAGGTCATGAAAAGACTTTTATTAGAGGCCGCTTTCAACCGGGCCTATTGGAACAAATAACACCATCAAATTGGGGGAGGTCTATATTCAGTAGTGAACCTTGATCTGAAATTATGATGATAATGACTACGATTTGATAACTTTTGAAAGTACAAAAAAATCTTTTACTGTAAAACAACGACATATGTAAGTATGTAATGTAACTGCCCTCTCTTTCCTGTCTCTCATTTATATCCAAAGGTTGTCTGGTTGAGATCGCTTCGTGCGATAAGACCACCTCTTATACCTTTACATAAATTGTTTCTTTGTTTAGATTTATAAAGCTGTTTGTACAGCATAGATAACTAAAAAACATTTTATTGTTAAAGTGAAAATAAATAAATAAATAAACGACATCGCCTGTGTTAAATCTCTTATATAAAACAAACGTCGTATTTTCTTTACTAATGGTCTCGTTTTGAATTACCTAGATGCAAGTGTCAAGAATGCTTCCCGTGATTTATTCTCTACCGGCGTTGATTGATTGCGTTTGCTTTGAGTGCGGAACCTTTTAAATCGTTGCGGTTACTTCACGTTATATAAAGAGTATGGAATTTCACAGGACATGGAAATTATGTCTTCTAGACTAGATTTATAAATATTATTGATAACGTGGAAAGGTGTGGTAATTGTAGAAATTACTGTTACCTGGGAAACAAATGAATTCAAAGATTACATAACTAAGGTGAAAAAGTATTAAGATCTAGTCAATGAAATAACTAGGAATAATTCCAGAGTTAAATCTGCTAAAGGTTCTCATTTTACTCGTAACAATTCTATGCTGAATCTCAATAGAAATAGAAAACAGAAATAGGAGTTGTCTGTGACGCTGTGGGTGTCTATCTCTGCGTATATGCGACGATACATTTCGAATTCTACCGACAAGAACCGAGTAATGGACGTGCCATAAGCTGCCGGCTCTTTAACGCCCTGCTCCGGCAGTCGCGAACCTGATCTTAGTGGCAGGAACCTTAACCGATCATGATTTTTGTAACAAAAATTTATTTACATCAGGCATTGCGGACAATCCTTCGTGCAGAGCCTGGAAGAGGACGAGACTGCTGCTCATGAACTACTTCCGTGTTCCGGTTGTAGCACCCTATAGAGTTAACCATCTCGGTTCACTGAGGTGCTTCTCCGAGATTGCTAGCAACATCAAGGGTCTGCTGGGTTTTCCTGAGGAGCTGAATTGGCTTGAGTAAGGACAACCGTGATGCAAAATGAGCGCAGTGTCGCTTGGTTGCGGAAACCAGCCCGCTGAGACAAGACAATACATTTGTGTAAGATGCTACATGTGCCAATGACGCAGCAATTTTATGTTGTTGTGTCATTGGTAGTGCTACTGAAAGTATTTGTAATGTTTCAAGTATCTTTTACGCATTTTCTATGATACATTCATGTAAATTGCATAAGTCATCGACGTCGCTGAAATTTGTTATCATATGTATCGCTTCTGGTACTTGTAATTCTGCAGATGAGCGTATGTGACGCTACATATGTTTTTAATATTGCACGTATCAGTGAATTTGCTAGAAGAAGATGTGAGTTTTCAAGGCGATGGAGAATTCTGTTATGCAGCAGATTTGGTAACGCTGTAAGTTTAAGTTATATTACACGAGCTAGTATTACTACAGATGAGATAGAGTAAGGGTGATAAAGCAAACGAAAAAGATGTTTCTATTTTATTTATATGTGTTTTGATTGATCTTATGCTTCTAGCCGGTTTTGGCTTTGGGTACCTTTATCGATATTGAACCAGCGGACCTCCTATTTCATAATTAAAAAAATTCTCCCGGGTGATTGTATCCCAATTAACACGAAGAGGGACTATACGCGTGTAGGTGTATAGTGTTGTGACTGTAAGTGTTGCGAAGCGAGGACTACTCGGCGGTCGAGAGTCACGGACTGACCCTGATCGCCCTTGCTTGAATGCAGGCGAAGCGGACGCGGCCGCGGATGTTGTAGGTATTTGTGTGATGCGTGTTCGGTGCATCGTACTCGACGGTGGCTCGATGTGTGGTGAGTATCTTGACGTTGAGATGAGTAGGGGAATTTAATTATATTCCGCTTTAACAGAAGCGAGAAGCGGGGAGTGTACTTTATTTCTTTGTAGCTTTGTTTTAGCAGATTACATTGTATTAGAGAATTTCTCTTCACATATGTGACAAAAGCATTTTCTTGTACATAAACTTGTCAAGTAAGGGTTCCTTAGATATTTAGGGTGCCGCATGGAGTTTATAGCCGGCCCAAGTTATTTTACAGTCTCTCGGATGAGTATGCGCGGTCAGTCTGACTCGGGACTTCGTTTTATTATCGCTGAGTCGTCGTACTTTTAGTTTCGGTTTGTTAGGTTGTTGGTAGTTTCACATGTCAAATATTTTTCACATTGAGAGATATAATCCTGACTAGATATTCACTAGGTAGGTTGTGATATGTCCCTAGTCGAATCAGAAAATCATTGCCATAAAACAGAAAACTAATCTTATTTGATAAGTTGACTCAACCAATCCTTTGGAAACTTGTAAGTAATGGCAATCCTATATTATAATTTCACACACAAGTTTTAATTATTTATGGTTGTATTTCAGGAAACGAACCAACGACCTACGATGGGAAGTATCACAGCTCTACCACTGGCCAATTGCTTTAATTTAAATTACCCGTTCAGTTTTATGTAAAAATTTCCAAGCCGGCGCGGCACCAATTAACTTTATGCCGTGAAAACGCTAATTTTTTCTCGTAATTTTTTTTCGTTTATCTCTGTTAGGTATTATAGCCGATCACAGGTAAAATATTGGAGCCATTATTGAAATAAACGACTTTGTTTTTATATTCCGCGTCACCGAAATTTTAGAATGCGAAAAGCTTACCGCGTTTACGAACGCACCAATATTATTCGTGTAATTTTTTAAAATTTATAACAACGTATAGAAGTGAAAAAACATCTGGCTTAAACATATTATCTTATATTTTTAGGTTCATAAAATTTATAAATATAAAAGAGATGTTATTTATAGAGAGATAGATATATCCCTTATATATCTATGATTTTTTAAAGTTGTTTAAGCTTCAAAGGAGTGAATATCATGTACTGTTGATGTAAACATATTTACCATATCTAATAATCAATAAGTCAACAAAAATAATATAGTTAGAGAAAGCATTCTAAAAATTATATTATATGTTAAAATTATTTATCGTATACTATCTATCGCAGATTTTTCATTCCTTATATTGGCCAGTCCCATTACAAAGTTCATTTTTAGTATGTAAAAATTTGAAACCTTTGTTAGAACCTTTGTTTGAAAATTTTGTTAACAAATGAGCTTTACAGAAATTAACACCTTTAACCAATCACCTGTAGACATATCGAAGAAATAGTCTGGTATTTTAAAAGCGTGATGACAGACTTGCTCAAATCGACACCATCGTTCAAGACAAATATATATCTTGGGTAATGGATATCGTGTCTCTATCAGAAAAGTTTATGTTTTGATCGCCTTTTATGCGCGGAACTCGAAAATAGTTACAAAAGCTTTAAAGCTTTTTGCTGATAGTACTTTCACACTTTAGAAACTTTTAAAGCTTCAACCAATCAACCTGTATATACTATATTTTGATAGCACAAGAGTAATCTCGTAGTAATAGAGTCCCACTCTCTTTTTCTAGAGATTTGTGTCAACCGTGAAAATGTAAAACGTGTAACAATAATATCAACAATAGATTATAGTTATTATCTTGTAATTCTTTTCTATTTTTGTTTTAACAGTTATATATTCGCTATTGTTTAGTTAATATTGTTTTATTTTTTTATATTGACTCTCAAATCAACGTTAGTGACTTTAATTTTTTTATATAGTAGTAATGGAATAAGCGTCTGTCTTCCATCTCACCCGATGGAAAGTGTAGATGAAGATGAAGGTGTTGCACGCACATCCAAAAGAAACATGTTCACTCTACTCTTGAAGGCTTCAGAGTTCCACTCATCAGGAAAAATAGACCCAGACAGGTCGTTCAAAATCTCGGTGACTCTCACTAAAAACGAGTTGTCAAACCGTTTAGTTCGACTTTTGTGTATGTCAACAAGTTATGGATGAAACTCTTGCACAGCCTTATCATATCTTTGTTTCGTTGTATTGTTTAATCTAGCTTTACATTTTATAATTAAAAATGAATATGGTGATCAATATTGTGATAAGTCGTTTACGTGGTATCAGACAGAATTTTGAATTTAGAATCAAACGGGTCAACGCCTACAATTTTATCGAACACATCTTTATTTTTTTTTAATCGTACGGTTCATTCCGAAGCTACATTTAGTGAGAATTAAATATTTGAGCACAAACTTTTTAGAGGTGAATGATAAATTAAAACAAAAGTATTTCTATAACGCTATCAGTCTTGTTAAATTCTAAGTATCTTAGAGCAGCCTGTTTGCAGCGTCTTTTGGCTGAAAAGATAATGATAACGAATTAGACTTGCGAAATTTGTATTCTGTTTATTTTTTTCTAACTAAATCGACAGTGTGTACAAGCTAAAAAGGCAAAATATCGTTTTTATTTTCGCTTTGAAAAAATAAATGTAGTTTTTTCCAGAATATTGGACGCGTGCCAGCGCTATCACAGGACGGAAAAACTATTTTTACGCATATGTTTTTAATTTGCATGTGAATTGTGATGCTCAAATAATCTAGCAATACAGATTGATATGTTACTATAATATCGTAAAGGTATAATATGTACGATAATATGTTTTCTTTATATATCATAAAATTTATTAATTTTGTTTCTGGCAACTGTGTACGGGTTTTCTTCAAAAAGGCTATTTTTAAGACCTCCTATCATTTTGAGAACATGGTCTTTATTATTTTCAATGTATTTTTTTTGGATTGTGTTTTTACTTTCACTCTCCTTTTCGGTTCTTCAGATTTCTTTTCATTCCCTTACCGTTTATTTACATTCCATTCACACGTCGCCTCTCTTTCTTCGCCGCATCCTTTTTTGGTATATCACAGTACGTACAGTTTAAATTATTTTTATTTCGGAATTTACACTTTTATTGTATTATAGCTATATTCTCTTTATTCTTATTAAGAATTTGTTATCTTATCCTTTTTCTTACGTGATCTGCTACATATCACCTTCTTTATTGTTTTTTCGAAAATACGACCAGGAGATGTGGCGACACTCTATGTCGTCATCAACGTGTCAGACCTTGTAAAGTCTTACAATATCATCACCATAGACTTCGTCTGTAAATTTACAATAGGACCGCTTGGTTAATCTTGGGTCTTGATGAACTTAACAATATTGTCTTTCCATCTTATGGGCGGATATGCCACGCCGTGCTAGTCGGTTTGTGGTCTCCTCTTTAGAACCTTAACCACCAATCGACCATATGTTCTGCGCGCCATATGGACTGTACACTGCTACTCCGATTTGGTAATACGCTGTGTTATATCGGCTATTATTAAACGTTAACGGCAGGATAAATAAATTCAATATGCTCACGTTTAAACCTTGGAATTATGACGTATTAAACATGTATGATGATATATGTGTGTTATATGTATATGAATATTCTGGATATTCAGGTCGTTGACATTTAATGAAAAATAGCAGGTAAAGTTTATATATGCAAAGGTGGGTAATAGAAAATAATTTTCACTCTTGTCATGATGTCATTCGTTATATTCGGGTTGTCTCTTAAGACATTCGACACGGAGATAGGTCGACTAAGCAACCAAATAAACAGTAGGTAGAGAAAAGAAAAATAAAACTATAATGAAAAGAACTAGGGAGAAATAATATATTCCCAAAATAATGTTCGATAAATAAAATAAAAACTGGAAACTGTCATAATTCGTAATAAATTATTATATAAAATAAGAATGTAATATAGCACAAAACAAATTTAAATAGAGGTGAAGAAATGCGATATAACCCGGATCTGTGATATTTAAGGAACAAGGCGACGGAAGCGGAAGGAGAATATATAAAAAAGGAAGAAAATTGTTGAATAAAAGAGGAGGAAAGAGAGATCATATGAAGAATGATAGAAGAGTACAGAAAAAAAGGTAATAATTTGAAAAAAATATTAAAAAATATCAAACCCTGTCCTACAACAAGATAGGGAGTGTAGAAGGTACCCAATAACTAAGGCCGTAAAAAAAGACAATCGACATGGTTCAAGTTATTTTAATGAATATATGACTCTTAGATAATTTCACTTGTACAAATGAGGTGACTACCCAGTATCGTTATTCTCATTGCTGAGGGTCATGATCCCTTGGACAAGGAGTTATCTTTATATACATTACGTTATGTCACTAGTTCGAAGCCTTTGCATTATTTCAAATCACTCTGTATAAAGTAATGTCTCTGAAATTCTATTTCAATTTTGTTAAACAGAAAACCATAATTAATTTTATTATAAGTTATCTGAATTTTGTAAACACTTTTTCATACTATATTACGATGTTAATTATTTTTTAAACCAATAATTTTAGATAGAGTTTACAATAAATTTGTTGTTTCAGGTCATAGATGCCCAGTGCAGGCATGGACCTCCCCCAAAAATATCTATGGAGGAATATACTATAATCACCACGGTAGGTAGGCGGGTTGGCAATCGCAGTGTGGTATTATGCTACACTTGCCCATCACCCTTGTTTTTGAGCAGTGACAATCCTTCATAATTAAAGCACAAAATGTAAATTATTTAAGATTATATTCCAGGGATCAAACCCAATCATAAGTTTTAGTCTTCTACCATTAGGCAACTACTACTCATTATAAATCAATCGTCAGAAAATAAGCTAAAAATTTACCCCTTTCAAGCTTTTATGCCCATAACCAAACACGCTGTACATACATGTCTATGTTTTGCTTTTACCATAGAAATATGGATACATTTTCCATTATCACAACTTATGAATGTCCTATAAACAAAATATCAAAAACTTTTTTTAATAAACCTCTTGTAAAAGGGCAAAATATGACACAATGTAAAAAAACGTGTAAAAAGTAAATATGTATTCTTAAATTTGTACTTTTTCATACAGCAAGCTTCTAACCCCCTGGGACAGAGGGTATGGGGTTGGAATATGAGTTTATGTAAAATTAAACGTAAAATATCGTCTATAAAAATGCTGAAGGGACAGCGTCTAATAATGTTACATTTGCTCGAAACATGTTATTTATAACCGTAATACGTAATCCTTCAGGTCTTTACACTTTAAAATATTTTATGTAATCAAAGATTTTTTTTAAATATAGGGAATATTATTTAAATTTAGATTGAGTATGACTTCTGCAATGTAACGTGGTCTCTCACTTGGAGCCAAATTAGCAAGCATAGCCGTGGGGAGAGAAAATCTCGGAATTAATCTGTGAGATGGAATCATAAGCGAGTAAATCAGTTGACGAATAAATGTAGCCGATATAGCCAAGCGGATTGGCAAATTTAAATAGCAGTGGGCAGAATAAATAGCAAGGATAGCCAATGAGGTATGAATTTAACCGAAAAGGTCAACAGATGAACTTGGTAATGTCGCCGAAAGACGCTAGGTATATTCCGATTCCAAATGCTCCCATTGGATCTAAGGGAGGCATCTATATGTGGACTTAATAAGGTTGCAATCGTGATGATATTAAACAAGTTTAATTTATATTCTTCTTTTTATTCTTTTCAGCCAATTGACGTTCTGGAGGGGCCTACCAGCGCTTCGGCTTGTGGTCGCCACTTGAGAGTCTACCGGCCATCAATTGCACGAGCGATTTGCCCAGTGCACTGCCATTTCAGATGAGCAAGTATTTGTGCCATGTCAGCGTTCTTAGTTCTTCTGCGGATCTCCTCATTCATCTTTCTTTTTCTCTCTTTCTCTCTAAGTGTCCCTGAACTTTCTTATGACGCTTTCTTAAGTGATTTACGAAGTTATTATTTTTTTATTTTATTATTAATACAATTATGAACGAGTTTAAAATGTGAATGTTATACTATTAGAGTATTTTTATTGTGTCGATATTTCGAATGGATTATTCTATTGTAAAAGTAAGCGAATTGTTAACTATTCACGATAATAACAATAAATACTTTAACCGCTATTTAGCTCTCTGTGTTTCACGCATTTATATGTCAATATATATGATTTTATAACATACTACCAAACGACGAGGTTATAAATTAAATATATTTATTAAGTATAGGCTCTGTAAATTGGCATATAACTCTAATTTAGAGCATGTTCACGATGTTTGGATATTGTTTTAATTTTTAAAAAAAATTTAATTCAATCATCCGAAAAAATTACAAATCACACAAAGTTTCATGTTAGTACTAAGTAGATAACGCTTTACGAATTAACGTAAGTTCAATTTTAAGCTGACGATATATATTATTGTAAAAATATCATATAATAAAGCTATTTTAATTTAACTTTGAAATAAATACTTTAATATTTTTTAAGTGTGAAATTTTTCACTTGACAAAATGTTGATGGTTAATTTTTATTATTAGAAGGTTGTAAATTTAAAATTATTCGGCAAATGTACGTAATTATTATTTATTATATCCAATTTATAAGTCTTGCATGCAAAGGCTTTTGTACTACAAAAATTTAAGCAACACCACGTTATTGATTGGTTCTACTGTACTTTTTATTTATATTCAATAATTTATTTTATAATAATCTTACGATAGACGTTAATTACTCTTTTAATTTTATTTTTTTTTATTTTATAATGAATAAATATAATACATAAAATATTTTTTTCAGTTACCGTCTGCCTTCTCTGTCTTGAAATAAAAAAACAACTAATATAGAATTATTCTTACATTTTTTCTTTTATATCGATTAGCTTGCACTTATACGATACACGCACACATACTTTCCCATATACACATATATATTAATACACATATACTACACACGTGTGATTTACACATCCACACACCCTACTATATCCCTTTAAATTTTTAACTTAGTCCATTATTTGTATTTTTAAAATTATAATTGAATCTGCCAGTGACTTTATCATTAAAACAACATATATCATATATGATTAAAGAAGTGCAGTGTCTTCTAACATAACTATTGTTGTACTTAAACGACTATATCTAAATCTGTTGATATATATTTAATATTTAATATAATCTGTTGTATATTTATATTAGGTATTTTCGTTTTTTTACTTTGATATGGCAAACTTAACCAATTCAAAATTATTGCGTATCAGAAAAGGTTGTTCCCAACTTAAGTTCGTAGCGTGGGTTCAAGAATAACAATAAATTTGAAGGGTAAGGTCTTTATATTGAACCATAATTTGGGTGTTAACGACTCGAGAGAAGTAACTACACACCGTTTAGGGTCAACGAGGACAAGGCCGACTGTTTATTCTTATGTAAATTGAAAAGTATTACAAGTTTATTAAACAATAATTCATACAGTATTAGATGCGAGTATTAAAAATTACTTTTATTTTATATTTAACTCATTTACAGTTTCAGAATTTATATTAACAAATAATTTATTCTTATTTTACGACTTGAAAATTGCCAATGATAAAAAACAGTGTAAAAAGGCGGCTAATAACGAGACTTGGTGGAGGCTTTTAGCACTGCTCTTCTCTCTCTCTCTCTTCTGACTTTAGCCAGGAATATTTCTTGTACGACCTTCATGCTGGTACTAAATGTGTGAAGAGGCTCTGCCCAACTGGAACCTTATAATGGAGTTTTATTCAGAGATCTTAAGGTTTGGTTGCAAATAGTTATTTAAAGGTAGGTTATAATAATAACTCTTTAATAAATTCCTTTGGTAAAATAAAATTTCTGAAAGATCTCTACTTACATGTACATTACACATTACAAATGATTTAACATTCCAGGATATCTCTCGAAAATAGGTATATCGTTGGAACGTATTGCATGGGCAGGGCAGGATATTGCCAATTTGTCCTGGACACAAAGGGTGAAAGCGCCTGAATATTATGCCGTCTAGAGTAAGCAACGTATTATGAAATCGAATATTGATTTTATAAAACACATTTTTATTGAATATATTTCGAATTTCTTTTACCTCTATTATAATTCATACCTTCCCAATAAACTTGTAAATGTATTTCAATGATAATCTTTGTGTGAAAATATGAGATGACAATTTGGAAAATTTTTGATCACTCATTGAATGGTAAACGGTACAGTTCCATTCGCAGGTTCGATCAGGTCTAAACCATGCTCAACGCCACAATGGCCGATGTCATACCTCGTCGAAGACCGGCACAAACGGCGCGATATAGTACGTCATTCCAAGGAGGGGCAGAATACTCAGTAGGGAGGAACACGACGCAGGTAGAAGTTAAAAATTTGTATATGCAAAAACATACTTAGAAGATAAGATAGGAAAAAAGACTGTTTACCAGAACGAATTTATACTTCATATTTGATATTAAATTGTTATTGAGATATTTGATTATGTTTAATAAAAAAGAGTTCTACGAGCTATTCTTTGTTCATATTATTTTAAAGAGAATGTGAAATAGTTTTTTATATAAATTAATTAAAAAAAAACCGATAATACAAGAAACTAACTATAGATTTATAAACGACTTCATCTATTACATTTATCTTAAAAGATTTTTAATACTTTGTAGATCGTTTCTCGGAAAATAAATAAAAGAAAATAGCGCAGATACGTAAAAAAAATTATAACCTATATTGATAAATGAAACATTTTTGCAATAGTAATTACAAAAACGTACCGTACGTTATCCACATCTTGGGAGCAAATAAACAAAAAGAAATAAATATATTTAATATCTATATATTTCATAGTGTAAGATTGGAAAGGCACATTTAAATATTTTATAGTAAACCAAAGAGATACTTGAGATACGAAGGTCTGGTTATTGGGAAGAATATTGGCAATTTTCTCACGTGTACAGACAGAATGAAAGAGCTCGGGCTTGTATCGGCTTATTCCGGTCACCATAAACTTGCTCTGACCCCTCGTAAACTCAACATGCTTCCCTTATTTTTATCTAGACCCATTTTCTTTTTCTCGAACGTAGTCGAAGATGTTTCCATTTCCTACTAAATTGTTATCTCGAAAATATATATGGGAGAAAGTACTTATTTAATTACGTATACGTTGTTTTGTTTCTATATTTAAATTTGTTTTCTTTTGGATTATTTATAAATACATGCTAGTAATTATTTACCTAAAGAAAGGCAGATTTGTATTTTAATTTCTTACTAAAACTTATTCCAGAGCTAGTTTAAAATCATCAAGTCTTATTGATTATTCTATGTAGAAGTACGTGCTGTTAGTCCGAAGGCTTTTACAGCTTCATCTGAACTGAGTTCACAGAGCGGAAGGGTCTGTGAATTTCAATCATCGACCAAAGCTTTACGTGTACAATCTCGTATTTATCTAGTTACGTATTTGTATATTTATGTATTACAATATTGTGACATATAATTATCTAATTGATATGTTATGAGAAATATAAGTCATTTACGCAACCTTACTATTAACGCAATATTTTAAATTAGGATTGATTATAATACTAATAAAAAATTATGTAGTTTCAAACAGTTACGTACATTCGTACCGTAATTATATAATTTGTTATTCCGAAGGACACTAATAACATGTGTTCACAAGGATATTTTTTTAAACTCTTAAATATTTAGTACTAAAACTACACATATATCTTCAGTATTTTACTTGTCATCTTTATAAACTATCTGATTTTCAAAACAACGTTTTTTTTTAATTTCAAAATCAATCTAACAGAGACTGTCTGAAGTTAGTTGGAGTTCGGTTCTTTGATAACGTACTGGCAGTGGTCCAGCGCTTGGCGAAACCAATTTTCCGCTGGTTGGCAAAAATTCCAACGTCATTTAAAACTCATATTATAAATCCTCCGTCGTTACGATAGTTTGTAGTAACCGTCAAGGAACTATGAGGCAAATCACAATTTTAATCTTATTTTTATGTAAAATTTTAAAAACAATGAAAAAAACATTACTTACCTAACATGAAACATAAAACGACATGGCTCTTTGTTATGATGCTTGGAACATAGATTTACAGAATTGCACGGATTCACTGTGTTCGGGTCCATATATTTATATATGTGGCGGGATGTAGGTACTTTGACAGTTTTATTAAATTAAGGCTTTTGAAATTTTTGTTGAGTTTTCTTCTCTTTCACCCATCACATTTCCTTCACAAGCTTTCCTTGTACAGCTTTCCACCCTTCACCAAAATTGTTACACTAATACCTTTTATTTTTGTTGCATTACTTATTCCTATTTTGCATCCATCAGGTATGTAATGCTGGCGCTCTCTTTCCTCCTTACTAGCTGCATCTCACACTCTTTCTCTGTGTACCAAATACGGTACAGCGAACGATGACGTACACCGAGGTTTAGTCCACCACTTAGTCACAGATACACGAGGGACTCTCTTTGAGCTTAAACCTGTGGAGATACTCCAAGAATCTCCTATACCCCGTGAGCATTTGGGCTAAAACTCTGTCCAGCACGATTTTGCAAAGCACGTTTCGGCCTGACGCCCGGGAAAAATGTCCTCATTATCGAAGTCGTGTCACCTTCCACACGCTATGATGTTGTCGGTAGAAGCATCTTTGCAAAGTGTATACAAAAAAATAGATTCGTTAAACAGATCAAATTGGATAAGTATTTTTATAATCACTTTTACTATCATATTTAAGTAATTAAAGCAATTCATTACTTAGCATTATTATCCTTCAAAATATATTACGATGTAATAGAACATTATATCACGTCCATATTTAATAACATTGCACCTGAGTGTAATGTAAAACCGTTTATTTTTCCTACACATACAGTTACTAAATGTACATTATACTTTATTAAATTATACCATATATACATTATTTTCCTTAAAGTTCTTAATATAATTATTTATATACATCAAGATTGCAGCCTTACAACTAAAACAAGTAAAAATAATTCAGAATCTAAAATAAAATGTGAAATTGAGGTACATAAGATCGATACCTCAACGTCTTTCATTCCCGCGTACTTGCTTTTTTAAATTTACAGTTCATTGACTCACTTCTAAAGTCTCTCAGCGGAGTATTGTTTATTTATTTATCGAGCCACTCGAGTTCTCTGCCTAATGAAGTGTTAGATTAAATAAAGAAAAAGCGATTGAAAATTAAACTTTATTCAGTATAAATTAGATCGCGTTCGTATTTAATACTAAATAAAAACAAAATTTGATAAAATTATAGAAATTTTTATATTTATGAAAAAACATATATCTTATTACGGTGTCAGCATATAAAAAAGTGGCCTCTTTGGACTTAACTTCAGGTTATAAGATAATTTGTATCACCGGTACGTAGACATTTAAGATATATATAATTTTTAAATATTCGTCTTGTCGTATTGATCTCAGCCAATAAAAGCCCACTGCAACATATAGAAGACCTCTCTCAAAGATATCTATGGGGGTAAATATAATTACCATACTCAGCAGGCTGTTGATGATCGCAGTGTAGTGTATTATTATGGTATACAGGGGACGATGCTGTCCATCATCTGGAAACTTGTTTTAACTATATAATTAATGCACAAATTGTGTTTCGCGGTGATCGAACCCGTCAACTAAGATCACAAGTCTCAGTCCTCTACCACTGGACTACCAATGTTCGTGTATATTTGTAATAATATAACTTTTCAGTGCACTATTTTTTCTACATTTAATATATAAAATCTCATATTATTTTTAGCGATGGAAGTCTTTATAATCCGTTATCATAAAACATTTAACTAAATGTGAATACTTAAATGCATCTAGAAATAAAATCATTTATTAAATATTTTGATAAGCGCTTATTTTCAAAACAGTTAAAACAATTCGGATTTTTTTTATTCTTATATTTGTACGGAACCTATTAGATGAAGAAATAAATTTAAAATATTAATAGGTAAACAGTCAAATTATTATAATCTTATTGTAATGTAAACAAAGAACTTTAATTGAACAAATTTAATAAAATAAAACAAATTTTTATACACTATTGTTAATAATAATAAAGATAAACGACCAAAATGATAGCCGTAGTGCACGCATGCTTAATCTATACAAATAAATAAATTTGTAATATTAAAATAATCATTTAACCGAAATTACTATTTTAATTTTTGTCTGTCTGTTTGTTGCGGCTAATCTATTTATTTACTTTATAGGAGATAGACAGTAACAAAAGGCAGTAAGAAAGTACAAATTTAGAAGCTTAAAAATCTAAAATTAATTACAGTTGTTACCTTATAACTATCTCACTGAGAACACAATGATTTATAGTCAAACAATGAAAAAACAAATAAAAATAAAAACATTACTAGACAGGGATCAAAGACTACGGTTTATACATCTATATTATGTTTGTTTATATATTTATATTATATTTATATTATGGTTTAAATTGCCTTGTATGTACTCAGTAATTTGAAACGAAATTGTTTTTTAAAAGATATGAGAGAGCCCGAGAATATATCAATATCACTAACATATGAATTGTGGAGGTCACACATTCTGTATAAGGGTGCACATTTACCGATATTTGTTCTAGTCCTAGTCCTAGTCCTATTATAATGTAAGTGATATTTTTAATAAATCCCCATAAATTATATTAAAATATTAAGGCGTTTTAGAATTAATCGATAATTTGAAACTCTTAGGTACAATCCGGTATGGTCTAGTGGCTAGGATACCTGGCTCTCACCCAGGAGGCTCGGGTTCGATTCCCGGTACCGGAATGCTTTTTTCATATATTTTTCTTAGCAATACATTTTTAAATGAAAATAAAAATTTGAAAACTTTTTTAATTCTTCTTTTTCACAAAATTTCATTGTTAATTAAAGCAATATTGCATGCATGATATTTTCGTTACAGATTTCGAAGAAATTTTCCAATTGGCTTCACTAGATATATTTGCACGAGAGTATGTCGTACTATTTGTTCATATTAAAAGAAATATATAAAAAGGTTGCTTCAAAATCGAAGTATTAATTATTCATCCTAATTAATATATTTAAATTTTATTTCTAAAGCATTTTTCATTTTCCGACGTACTGTTAAAACATCAAATGATTTAGATATAAAATAATTTTTTTAATTGTAATGTTTGTAAGGTAAATACATTATTAAAAGATATAATTATTCTACATTAAGATAGCTCCGTTAACTTCAGGCTTTACGGATTAAAGAGATACACATTTATCTCGGGATAATGGAAGATAATACTAAATGAAAGCGAATATCGTAATTTTCTATACAATTATGTTAAGCATTAAAATACAATTGAAATAAATTGCGTAGTGATATTGCTTTAATTAAATAAAACTTGCTTTATATTGCTTTATATTTTAACTGTGGACTTTTTTGAATTTAAAAAAGAATGATTTTAATATGACGCTGATGCAGGCCGCTTTCAACCGGTCTGATTAAAAATCTATAAGTTGTGGACGTTCCATGTTCAAAATTATGATATCTTCATCTGTAAAGTGACATAAGGTAAGTTAAATATAACGTTCCTTTATATAGAGCTCCTAGAAAATGGAAATGTTTGTGCAGGAAAGCAAAGATAATCAAATTAGATAGTTTATAAGTGTTAAAAGTAGTTTAAAAACTTATTAGAAATGGACTTGCAGCTTATTTGTAAAAGGCTTTTAGACCCATTACCAATCAATTCATATAAAAAGTTCAGTCTGAAATATGTTACATTGATTTTTTACAAAGACAAATCAACGATCACGTGTATGGACTGGTGCCTATCCACCAACTCAACCAAAAATGAAGCTGTGCGGACAGAATATAACTATGAATTCACGCTAAACGTAACGCTCTGCCTTACGATTATAAGGATGCACTTTACTAACTTAGACTACCCCAGGAATGTTCAAATTAATAATAATAATGATTTTAATTTACAGGTAGGCACTTTGTGCACTACCCTGAATGTTAACGTCCTTATTAATTACGATTTTATATATTGAGCAGCGGTTGCCCAGGAATAAAGGACTGAGATTTGCGATTTTAGATCGCAGGTTCTATTCCGGGAATACAATCTTACGTAATTAACACCGTGTATTAATTATATAGGATTACCACTGCTTACAAACAAGTTTTCAGATGATGGACAGTAGCGTCGTTCTGAATATCATATTATCACATTCCTATCGTCAACTCGCCTTCCAAGCACGTCGATTATGGTATCTTATCCCATAAATATCTTTGAGAGAAGCCTACGACTAGTAGTGGGCGTCTATGGGCTGAAACGACCTATTATAATTGTTGTACTTTATTTTAATATAAAATCAGTTTAATTTTAACTATAATACTTGATACTTATTTCAAATAAGTTCTGATATATATTAAACTATCATTAATTTCGCGAATTCTCTGGATACGGGCAGCGAAGGATCGGTCATCGTAGTGACTCAATGGAGGCCTATGCCTTGAAGTTGGCGTCCTTCAGCTGGAAAGAAGAATAAATAAAATTTTTAGATCGATTTATTTGTTACAAAATCATCACGTTATTTATTACCTAACCATTGATTATTGATCGAGTATATATAAATTCTACAGAAAATGAGCTTCATTAAGGCTTTTAAATCTACAATAAATGACTCTATATTAAATCTTAAATTGTTATGTGGAACATTACTCCTGGGGTGAAGGTGTTTGTCGTAATCCTGTGATCCAGTTTTGCCGCGTCGATGAACAGACGAGTTTAAAGTTACCGCTCCGCTTCTATAAGGGTTACTCGTTTCTATTAATTTTAACATTCATTCTTCCGCAAAAAGATTGTGAAGTGAACACGTAATTTTGAAAATTTATTAATAAAAGATATCGTAAAATAATTTGAAAAGTTTCACGTCAGCACCTGTCAATGCGGTGCTTTGTTGAAATCCAGGAAGTAATAAAGTTCATAAGTATAAAAGTTATTATGAATTCAATTTTTAACTTTTTGTTTTTCGATATCGTCTTTAAAACTTTATATTGTATATTTAGTCGTCGTAACTTCTTTCGAAATTTGGTAACGTTTATGGTTTAAACAAAGTAAAAAAATCTATTAAAATATGGTAATATATTATATTATTGTTGTAATATTCTCACTGTACAGATAATCTGATTGGCGAATGGCCTATATGTTTCGAATTTTAAATTCAAGAATTGATTAGTTTTCTGTTGAATTTTTAGTTTTTTTTACATTATATTTTTATTATTTGATGTATATCTTCAAGCTCTTGTCAAAGCGTAGCTGGTGGCCAAGCTCTAGGGTCTCCGAGAGGAAACTTCGATTTGGACCCTCGCTAAGTACTCGTTTACATTTTGACTCAAAGGCTTTATTAGCTTCATTATTTTTTTCTAGTTTTCTTCAATTTCTCTTTTTACCTTTTCTTTTTATTACTTTTTCTGTGCGTATTTTAAGAATATACAGGAGTAGCCGTGTCAATGACAAAAATACTAGTAGTTATTTTAACTACTGCAGTTAATTACCTACCTATGTTTATGAACATTAATATACCAAAATATTTTATTTTATTTTATTCGCAAATAAAGAGAAAAAAATACGTTCGGAAGCGGGAAAGTTCTTTACTATTTCCCGAACTCAAAAGAGCAAGCAGGAATCCGATAAGAAAATATTGAATTCAATAGTCTCAGCACATCTTGAGATTTATTTGCACAATAAATGGATTGAACCCTGTTTCGTTTCGCGACGGCCCAATATAAATTTGATATTTCCTTTTTTGAAATTCTTTCTTTCTATATATATTTTTGCGTGTTTGGGAATTTCTGAAATGAGCCCGAGATTGTGTTTTAAAGAAATTGAAATAAGTATTGTTTTAGTAGTGGAAGCTTTTAGATTTATTAGTACTTACTTAAATTAATACATTATGATTACGTATTTAAATAATTGTTGTGTGATATAAAAATGTAATTAGGAAAGACATGCTCGGAGTTTCGCCGCTAAATCGCCCTAAAATGACACTGGGCGGAATATAGTGCAACTGTCGGTTGGGACAGAAAGGTTCTCGAATGGCAACCATCAGCCGGTAAACAAGGCGTGGGTAGGCGCTACACTAAGTAGCCTGAAGATATGGTCAAGATCACATTAAGTCGCTCGATGCGGGCAGTACAAAATTGGTCATTGGCGACCTTTAGGCGGAGGTCTATACCTTGCAGTGGGGCGTCTGTCTGCTGTCATGATGTGACGGTTTTTGTTCTGTACTCTCTCACGGCTAAATTATGTAAATACAAACTCGGATATTTACTGAATTAGTTATTATTTTAAAAAATCATTTTTGTATATAGTGTAATTTAGATTAATTGTTAATTGTTCCGTAATGCCTAAATATAAGTTTGTCATTACATAAGTTGCAAATACAGGAATTATAAATAAAAAAATAGTTGTCCACCAATAAGACCTATATTCACCCCTTTGTAGCTTTCACACCTATAACAAATCATCCTGTATATTATTCAAAGATATCATTCTTAGGTAAATATTTTTTTTGTAAGTCTGCCATTAAGCATGTTGTAAATACAGGAATTAACCAAAATATAAATATTGTACAAAAATGAGCCATAAATTCATCGCTTTATAGCTTTTACACCTATAACAAATCATCCTGTATATAATTTAACTTAATCACCGTTTACCAAAGGTTTTTTTCAACATAATATTTAGAGGGAGCACAGAGAGAACATATTTGATATGAGTAAATACATTTCTAAAGTCCTTTTTATTGATGTTTCATGTTTATAACAGTTCATTACCTACCTTGAAACGAAGATTGGAACATGTTAAATTTTTCAGAATGTTCATGTTTTATTTGTTTATTTCGCTTGAGTGTAAGAAAATTAAGTATCGGTGTGTAAACAAATATGTATAATAATTAATGTATTATATTTTACAAAAAAACGATTGATTTTTACCGCTCCGGCGTTGAAAATTTGTATACTATATAGCAAAGGTTGATCATAACGAAGGTGAATATACTGATGATTAGAAATAAATACTTGTTTAAAAATGTAGTCATGTGAGTTTAACTTAAGAAAGCGACATTACTTTCCGGTCCCCCTAATACTTCGGGATTTTTTAATCATTTCTTAAGGAAAAAAATGCTTTTTCACTAGAGGCTGTTTGAGTAGAAATAACTTGCATATTATGGCCATACTACCAGGTTAGTTAGTTACCTTAGTTATTCTATTTTAACTAAGAGAAGTCAACAAAGAATATTAAGTACGCGGTAGACTAAAATATGCAAAGACGAGAAATTACAGAAGAAATTGGATGAATAAATCAAATATGAAGCTACTAAAACAACACACACTTGCACAATTGTCTACCTGCGGGTCTTAACAGATGAAACAATATAAACAAACAGAGTAACTTCGAATACTAATACTTAAAGTTCAACATGAAACCGCGACAAAAAACAAAAAATCAAACGTCGTCTTAACGAGCTATTCATACCATACGTGACTTTAGAAACCCTTCATTCTCGCAAGTGTATTAATAGCTATTTTTAAAATAAAATAATTCGTAATAGCTTTCCATGTGTAACAGTCATGGAATTTACTTCACACAGCAGTTAACACTGTTAACTTTTCACTTTAGATAGAGAACCTATCTCCTAAAGATCTCTATTCCTATAAAAAAATCTCTAAAAACTCAACAATAATTAGCTAACGCTCCGAAACATCTTCTCTTCAAAAATATCACAAAGAGAGAAGAAGATCTTTGAATAGTGTGATTACAGTGATGACTTATGGATTCGAGAGGTGATCATTTGCGGTGGGCCTTATAGAAAGGCTTTTAGTCGGCTTGAAACTTAAATAATTGTAGATATATATGTAAATTAAATGTATGTAAGAAAAGGACCAATATTTAGCCACTTCCGCACATGCAGTGCTAGTTGTGCAGCAAAGTGCACCGCCCGCCAGCCCGCTGATAAATGCGCATGCGGCAAACAATGCGAATTACACAACTGCCACCGTGAAATCACTCAACACGTGTTTCACCCCTCCACGGGGCATCTTCAGGAGTTATCTTACACCGTTTAGTGCCAAACACAGTCACTCTCAAAAATTCAGTGACTACCACTGCATGTGCGGAAGTGGCTAAATATTGGTCCATTTCTTACTTAGGATGGACTTCCACAAGGTAGCGCTTTATTCCATTAAATAATTAAATGTATATTATAACTGTACCAAAATGAATTTTTGACATTCAAGTATTCAATAGTGAAGTGTTCCAACTTGACTCCGTTAAACATTACTTGGCACTTAATCAACACTTGTTCAGCAAAAGTTCCTGTGTGCTTATTATACGCTCATTTGATTTCATAAGTGTTAAAATATAATAGTAAGTATTTTGTTATGGAAACAGGTAAAGACAGAAACACTGTGATTTCGTAAGCTTTTTATAATTATCGTAAGTTTTATATGTCCAGTACCACGACTGAACTAAATCCATGTTTATCTTCATCTAGAGTTATCAATACAGTGTGATTAAGGTGAACAAGCTTTAAAGGAGTTCGTATCAGAAAAAAAGGTTTCTTTTACCTCTCGTAAGCCCTGTTCAAAACCAGATAGGGATGTCCCTATCTGGTTTTGAACAGGGCTTTATATTTTTAATATGCTGTGTATTTCGTTATTTTATAATCGTTGTCACATTTTTTCACTTTATATAAATTTATATATATATGTTTTATTATTATCATCATATTTTGTTTACAATTATTGTATTATTTTTCATTTTCTCCTGTTCTTACATGCTTACCCGACCTGTTGTAGGTTTAGCACTGTTTCTTTTGATTACGTTCTCAACTATGACACTGCAGTATTTGAGAAACACAGGCCTATCTTTATCGTTATTAATAAGTGAGGCGATACTACCCTCACTGATCTTTTTTTCTAGTAGGAGCTCGGAATCTTATCTGAATCCTCCAACTGCGGGACAACTGATATCCCAACCACCCCCAGCTAATAGAACACTTATAATATAATTACTTTGTAATATTCTCTATTAAAAAGCGACATATCGATAACGTTTGATGTCTGCAGGGACAGCAAAAATAACTAAGTTTAATTCATAGTTATCCGACTTTAGAATCTGCTTTTTCTTATTATATTATATTTACGTTATTTTTTTTTAGTCATTTTTAAACTGTTTTATTTAGTTCGACCCGTACGGAATTTGTTTATTTGGGTCAAATTTAGAAATTGAAATTTAAGCACCTTTCCGTTATCAGATTGATCCGAAATTTGGTACACACATCCATAGAAGTCATTATATTATTATTTAATAAAATTTAGGAATTATTTACAATAATAAGAATTAAAATAATTGTTAATAAACTTTTAAGTATGTATTTGTAGAATTTACTTTGTCTTGCACAATCCGGTATGGTCTAGTGGCTAGGATACCTGGCTCTCACCCAGGAGGCTCGGGTTCGATTCCCGGTACCGGAATCTCTTTTTAATAATATTTTTTATTTTATTGTAATGATTTCATTTATAATCTGTGATATATCTTTACCGTGTATATATATATATGGTTTATTCACAAAAAAGTCTCATTACAATTATTTTTATCTAACTGAAATAAACGGCAGGTTTTAATTTACATTTTCGAAAAAATTCGTTATAATTTAAAATTGATTAAATTCAAATTTTTTAATATTTTATTCTTATTGTTATGAATTGTTTACTTTGATTTTAAATCATAATTTATTGGATATTTTTTATGATCGTATATACATTAAATTTTTTACGATACTGTTATATTCAATTATTGTCAAATCTTTAATAATTATAAATTTTCAATAACGTAATTCTTATTTTTTTTACATTGGAATGCGGCAGCTTAATAACTTTTGGCTATACAAAGACTTATAAGAAAATAAACGATAATAAAAGGAAATAAACGACAATTATAAAAAAAAAAAAACAGCGATGTCATAAACGTTACTGACCGGAAAATTATTACGTGTGTAATCCTCGAATTGATCTTCAAAAATTCCGTACAAAGAGGTTTTACGTCATACAAAATTGTTAAGCCGAAAATCGTCTATAATTTTATTAAACAGGTTCATAGATTATAGATGTAAAAGTTTTAAATAGGTGAATGTAAATCTCATTTGTCAATAAAAAACTTCAAAGCTTTTTATTTGAAAGTGAGCGATGGTTTAAATTCTGAAGAGATATATATTCTATAACAATTCGTTTTGACGCTTTTTCCTATTTTATAATCGTAGGTTATTTAATACGCCTAAAACAATTGATTTTTGTATAGGGTGTCGTCGTCATGTTAGCTAATGACGGCAACTGCAAGGCATAAGGCTCCTCCAATATCTATGAGGAGATATACCAAAAACTCCACGCTTAGCAAGCAATGTACGCTGCTCTCTATCCTCTGGAAACTTATTAGCAACGGAAATCCTGTATAATTAATGCACAAATGTATTATTTATTATTGTATCCCGTGAATTGAACTCGCGACTTATAATCGCAAGTCTCACTCTTTCATCGCTGGGCTAACGCTGCTGAATAGGGTGTACCATTTACTAAACAGCATTTGAACTATACATACACCTTATTATTGTTTTTTTCATGTATATTCATTGTGGAAGGATAATGATAGAGGTAGATTTGTACGACATGCGAAAAAATGTTTACTAAATTATTTACGATATTTTATTGCAGTCCTCTTTATATATAAAAATTGTTTTTTATTCTGTTTACTTAATATGTTAATTTTTTATGTTGTATAATTTTAATGTTACTACCTTCATAAACAATTCAGCTACGTTCAAATCAAAGTTTTTACCGGCAATGCACAATATGATTGTACAGTATCATAATTGAAATTAAAAAATTATACAGATTAAAAAAACATTGTTTCCTATATACATAGTTCTTTTCATTACATGCTATATATATGACAATATGTTGAAGCAAAAATATTACATTTTTATGCAGTGTAATCATTTTATTAGGAGTATATATAGTATATTAGGAGTATCAGAACATCATTATTCTTTTCAAAAAAAAATTGTATATATATATATATATATATATATATATATATATATATATATAAGAGTAATTCAAACAATATTGCGATAATTAAAAATCACTTACAAAAAAGTAATGCAAAAAAATTTTGCTAGCCCCTAGGGTAGAATAATATGAATAAAAGAGTGAAACAAACTTTGCCTACTGTTCATAATTATAATTTTCCGCTATAAGTTGCTACTATATAATGTTATTCAATTAAAACTTTTAATTTGGTAGCGAAATTTATTTATCATGTCGTTCGCAGGTAAGTAGGTTAAAACTCGAGATATTTTTGCGAGTCAATTATAATTTTGTTCCTATTAATTATGTCGGCTTCGAATGGCTAATTAAGATATCTTATAAGGCTTCTAAATAAGGCTTACTTCTGATTATTCAAGACGTTTTCATTACCATTTTTAAATTTACGTTTAATGTATTTCAAAAAATAGAAATTAATCTTCGAGGGTGAAACACGAGAACGAATATTCTTGTGAAGAAAAAAAGGTAAGGAATTTCTAGTAAAATACTTAAAACTTTTAAAGAGTTAGTGTCTTATTAAAAGACGTTTGTAACACTTTAACAATTTATTTAACACACGAACAAATTTTTATTAGCGCTTGAGTGCGAGCAAAAAGGACGTGCATTCGTCGTAGGACTCTGGGGCGCAATGTGCTCCGCGACCGAGTGAAAGCGGGCAATAGAACAAAGGTGCAAAAGAAACAAAAGAAACAAAAGTAACAAAAGGTCTGCGCCCGCGTCCGGTGCGTGCATGTGCCCGCTGCACTAATTCGGCACACTAAGTTCGCCCGTCGGCTACGCTCGCTCACAAAATCTTACACCTATTATTCATTCAGACATCACATCAGTGTATATACGACTCCCACACTTTTCAAATAGTCACTTTTCAATTTCCATGTAGGGTCCACTGACCACCATTTGAGATTCTGCTGGAATCCAGCACAATTTTACGTTGCCCTGGCGACACAAGATTGCTTTATGTAATGTTACACTACGAAAGAAACAAAATACTGGTGACTATGCAAGTTAATTCGGATCTACAAATGTTACAATACAGTTTTCATTGCACGCTATATATATGACAATTTGTTAAAGTGAAAATCGTAAATTTTTATGAAGGTGTAATTAGTATTATATAGTATTACGAGTACCAGATTACACGAGACATTATTATACTTTTCATATATATATTTATATATATATATATATATACCGTAGTAAATACCGTTTGTTGTCAAAAATGTTTAGAGTCTACATCGTTAAGAGCTAAATTAATTATTATAAGTATATCAATTTTTCTTTACTTTATTTATTTAAATTCATTGAATTTCATACGAAGTCTCAAGGTTATCAAAGAATTGCTTGTCTGAAGTTTCAATGCACCGGGCACATTGCTCGTGCCACCAATGGCCGATGGTGTCGAAAGGTTCTTGAGTGGCGACCACGAGCCGGTAGACGCAGTGTCGGTAAGCCCCCACTAGGTAGACCGGTAGACAAAATAGTTAAGTCTGGATACAACGAAGACCAACCATCGTGACGATCTTTGGGGGAGGCTTATGCCTTACGTTGGGTGTTCATCGGATCAAAAGTAGGAGAGGAATATCTTTCTTTCTTGTTGTCAACATCATCATCACCATCATTCCCCTAATCTCAATCCACGAGACTTATACTGCTGGAAATAGGGCTCCTAGATTTCCATTCTAGGACCAGTTTTCTCAAGACGTCTATCCACCCGGAGAGTTAATAACCTAAGTTGCGCTTGCCAGTTTGTGGTCTATACTCCAGAACCTGAAGGTATAAAAGGATATCTATCATGCGCAACATGTTGTCAGTCCATTGCCATTTCAACTCGACAATATACTGACCAATGCCCGTTTGCTTTCGTTCTTTTTTTTTACTCTTTTTTGTACGCATACCAATGTACTAACTAGATGTTTTTTGCACATTTTCATTTTCATTTTTTTCTGTAATATGTAATTAATTCTGATCGAAATATTCAATTCAAGATGTTGTATATATATCTTCAAAAGTCGAAATAAATCTGTCGAGCTGTATTCCGTCTCGATTAATTGAATAAAAAATAAAAACTTGAAATCCTTGCACTTAAATAACAAGTACGAGTTAGTATCTCCGTAACTAACTACGAAGCTGTTTTCGCCGTCTCATAACTCCGGCGAGCAAACTAGTTTTGCAAGCTTTGCCCATTATCCGGGACACAGTGTGAAATTTATGAACGCCTTGCGAGACAATACCTTTCAGTTCCGTACTTCTAGACACAGACTTCTAGTTTTAAATTCGTTTAGGATTGCATAGAGACGAAACTTTATGCACTCTCTTATCGTGGTTTATATTTAGTTTTGGTATTGGTTCTCAGTGTCTCTCAAAGAATCGATATGTCATAAGAGATTTTCCGTGATCGTGTAGGTGGGTTATTTAGACAGCCTTCTATGATTTGATATAAGATAAAAGAAAAACCGAATGAAATTAAAAGAAAAAAGAAAGAAAAAATATAGTTAATTGAAATCATCTGAGGTGCGTGAAATGTATTATATTATAATACATTATATATAATATACATACATACATATACATATATATATATATATATATATTAAATATTTATATATATATATATATATATATTAAATTCTCGTTTTAAAGTTTTGTGTAGAAAAGATTCTAACAATATATTATCGATATACTATCTGTGATAAGTGTGAATAAGAATATCAAAAAATATAATATAAATAGTTATGTATATAAGATTAACACTAGAAATATAGACAGACTGGTTATACTGGCATGAATATCTAACTACCTGAAAATATCTAAATTCCTTGGTAAGTAATACCAGTTAGCAGAAAAATTAACTGATGATATTACCAGAAGTTTATTACAGTACGAATGATGTTGTGAAGAAATAAAGCTTTGAAAAAGTTTGCATATAGTTACAACATTCAAAAGGTGGCGCGCAGAAAGCTTTCAATTGGAAAAATATTACGAAAATAATATTTTGCACCCCAGCTCGGATTCGGAGGGGTACGTGCGGATACTGAAATAACTCTATTTGAAATACGTCGGAGCGAAGCGGCGTCCTAACGTGCGGAAATCATATTAAGTTGCAATATACCGTTCCGTGTAAATTTAACGAGCCATCTCACCCAACTCCGTTTAGCGTATTCACTGCGTTTTAATATTCCTATATATATCGGATTTATAACAACAATTTTGTTTATGTTTAACGAAAATATTTTGATAGAACTATTGAAGTTCTTCTCTCCCCCTTTTGGGGTACGTCTTACACTGCACTTTCTGTTCTGCAGTCTCCACTCTACTTGTTCTGTGCGCTATGTTACATGCCCACTGTTACTTCAACATGCCAATCCGCAGGGTCATATCGGCTACTTTCATTCTTCTTGGTGTCATCTAATTGCTGATTCGATCCAGCAGCCATCAGTCTATTTTGTATAAGAATTGATTGTAGTTTAAAACTCAAAATGGGTGACGTTATTGGCAAATTAGGAACGCTTTTGATTTACTCCATAGTCAACGTGTCTTTCTTTATAATTGACAACACGTATTTATTAAAAACAAAAAAAAATGGAACAATCCTTAAACATATTCTTTCATTTATTTTAATTGACAAAAAAACCTCTATTTAATAGGGTTTTTACACGACAACCGAAAAATCGAGTAGTACCTGATGGTAAAGTGACAGGGAGACAAGATTATGTGATACAAGGTTCATCATGGCCTTCTTTGGCGGAGTCCTCCTATGCCTTGCAGAGGGCGTCCATCGGTTGAAAAGTAGAACTTTGGAATAAATTACTTTAAACTCTTTTTAAAGGATATTATAAGTCACCGAAAAACTGATTGAGTTTGTTATGGGTGCTTTTTAGATAAGGGCGCGTAGGGCACTCTTATAGCTTCAAGTTGAAGGAGGCCTTTGAGGGAGTTTAATCTGATCCTATTTTCTATGAAATTAGCTCTTTTGGATTCTCATTATGTCAATCAAAATCAAAATCTCAATAAGTCACTACTATAATTGTTCCCGTGTTGATAATAATATGGATATATGAGAATAATTAAATAATGATGATGACATTTTACATTTTGAGCACATTTTTTTCACATCTCTGTCACATCTATCTTGGGAGGGAGAGGGACTTCCTTTCTTTATTTCTCCTTTTTCATGAATCACGTTTTTCTATCTTTTCGTCACTATTTCTTTCGTACTCTTTTCATTCTTATCCTCCATTCATACCTTATGTCACTGTCTTCTTCACAATTACCACAGTATCACAATTACAATTTTTCGTTAATACACTTTCTTTAGTCTGCTTAGTATATCACTTTATTTATCAAAACTTAAAGTTTTACATTTTTTTTCTAATATATAATTGGTATACTCTGTTACATTATTATATTTATTTCACTTATGTTCGGATTAAATATTAAGTTCCTACCAGATCGTATTTACTTCTATTTATAGCCTCATTGATTATCTTCTCACTGAAACATCTGAGAAAAGCGGGGGCGATGTTCATCATCGCTCATTAGAGAGTCTATGTTGTCAATCTCCATCTTTCTCTTAGTTTCGATTTCTAAACCATTCCAGAGTTTTTTCGGAGTCGGATCCACCTCCGGGTCACAGATCAAGGGAGATTTTCCTCGAGGCGATGAAGGTACTCTGATAATCTCCTGTGCCCCGTGAACATCTGAACCAGTACCGTGTCCATCTCCACTTGAAGAAGTACGCGATAGGCCTGTGTGATTCTCTTGAAAAATATCCGCTTTGATGAAGCCGTTGTTTCGTTTACATACCTCCTATTCCATTCGCCGCGCAACTATAACCTTGGTTGTCGCTTGAGGAATGAGACAAGGCATGTCTCATATACATTTTATGCGTATTAAATACACGTCTATAATAACAAACTTCAGACCAGCATTAGTAATTGGTTCAAACTGTAATTTTCCGGTAATCTGTCACCGGGGGATGGTAATGGGATTTGTAGCATTGCCTGCGGCCATGACACCGCCGTTCCACATTGAATTACGGATGTAATCATCGACACGTCGCGCCGGCGGCCCCGGGCTGTGGCGGACCGAAAATGTTATCTCCAAACTTCTGCCGTACAGCTAAACAAGTTTTATATGAACACGATTTCCTAATTTTGCACATGTGACACTTAATTGAGAAACACTTCTGTTATATCATTGTTTATCAAATTTAAATCGGGTTACATTATGAATTTATACCGTCATTTTTAATTCAAGTGTTTGTTTTTGTGAAGATGATCGTAAAAATGCACGCACAGAGATGGTAAAAAGGTGTAAATCTTTTTTTGCTTTAAAAGTGGTGAATGTACAGCTCATTTATCAGCAAAAAGGTTAAAAGTTTTTACACTTTTGTCCACCATCACCTATTATCATTAATAGGGTCATCAAGTTTTTTTGTAGTACACCGCTTCTGGTTGACTGGTAGAGAATGCCTATACGGTATTAGGTGCCCCATTACACATGTCTAAAAACAGTAAAAAGATATCAACGAGTATCAACTTATTTACAGAACAGGCATCCAAAGCAACACTGGTAGGATCTTGCAAAATTGGGTATGAAAAGGAGTCTGGAAGGAGAAGGTGAAAGAACCAATGCAATTTAGAAAATGCACTTTAAGCTTGCTATACCTGCATGGTGAATCCATGGACAGTCGAGAAGATTGGTCACTGGTAGATAGGGCAGATTTTTAACATCTAAAGAGTACATTGGATCACATATTGGTTTATTTTTCATTGCTTAGGAAAATTTTTAAAAAATGGTACATTAATATACATGTTTAATTATTTAAAAAGGAATTTAATACTAATACGTTTTTGGAGTCATTGTTAAAACTGTGGTTAAAATCGATGATAAAATAAAACCAGGGTGAAAGTTAAGAAATTTATTAGAAATCATATTACAGATAGCGCTTCACCATTCGAAGTAATCTATATGTGCGCACGAGTTGACATTCCCGCAATGCTTTCTGTCGGTTAGAGAGGGACAGTGGCGACCATCTCCTCTCTTCTCGCGTAGGATATGACGCGTTCGGAACTGTTCTCCAAACCCACAGGTGGCCGAACACGGTGTCCATTCACTCCATTCGGATACTAAACAGTCATCAGCTGAAATTAAATAACAAACACTTGCATATAATAACTTTATGTACGTATACATAATGAACAACTAAAAAGTTATTGAGTGTCATATTTACAGCATAAAAGAGATCTTGAAATTGGCGATGAAAGGTCTGTAACAATAGAAGTTCTCAGTGGTGTTAAATCAACCATTTGAACTGCTTGTACTAACATACATACATAAATACACATAAATTTGCACTTGTTCCTCAGGTACGAGTATTCAGGGACATTGCTGCATATACACATTATTATTAAACTGTATTTTGTGGTTTTTGTACAAACGTAGAATAAGGTATAAAATTAGGGATTCAAATTCAATTTCTAATAGCTTTCTTATGTAATAATATCTTAACTTATTTTTACATTATGTGTAGTAAGCTACTACCGGCTCGCAATGTTCATCTGCTAAGAAGACCTGCTAGAAACTCAACGGTTGTTTTTTTTGTTAAAATTAACAACTTTTTGGTGCCTAAATAAATTTAAATGTATGATTATAATAACGACCACGTAAAATAGTATTAATCAACTGTGAACTATTTAATATTAATCTTGTGGAAATTTATTATATAAGATAAGCAAACATTCAGATCTATGATGGTTTTGTTAACTATTTGAAGACACAAATTTAGGCGCCACTGTGTTAAAGTGGCAATCTCAGTTCCGCTGTTATGTCTGATGCTTTGAAAGTGTAAACCGGTTACCGGTCCTGCGCTGCCTACGTCCAACGACTTAACTACCATAACTATGTCATTAGTCCACCTAATGAGGAGTCTTCGCAAGGCGTATACCAGCTTGTGAAGAACCTTTGGATTTCCACGGACGTCGGTTGCATAAACCATGTGCCGAACCCACTGCGACTTCCGCTATGTAGCAGTAGTCGTGCAATAAAGTGCACTGGCCGCCAGCCCGCTGATAAATGCGCATGCGGCAAACAATGCGAATTACACAACTATCACCGTTAAATCACTCAACACGTGTTTCACCCCTGCACGGGGCATCCTCAGGAGTAATGTTACACCGATTAGTGCTAAACAAAAAACAAACCGAGTATGGGGGGCGGGCTGGCGGGCGGGCTGGCGGGCGGTGCACTTTATTGCACGACTACTGCTAAATAGCGGAAATAGCTACATACATATTAGTCCTTTTCTTACTTAGGATGGACTTCCACAAAGTAACGCCTGAATCTATTATATACCACTGCGACATCATATTAGCAATTCCTAGAGCTACGTCAGTGATCTTGGTTTTTCTGAATATATATACATGTATGTATTTATTTACCATATCGAAAGAAATGCGCTCACAAGGTAAACTGACGATCGACCAGAATATTACTGCCTGGTGACACAAACAAGATATACTACCGTTAAAAATATTATACATACGTTGTATTCTGTTAACAGCGTGATGGAGCCGTGATCTGAAATGTCTTGGTAGTTTCTTCTTCAGTCCAAGACGGTGACCATTTGCGACCGCTAGTACTACGTCATCCATATTTTTTAACTCGCTGTCAAACTCATCTACGACTGTCATTGGGGTCCTATAAAAAGAATTAATCTATAAACATTAAAATTAATCTGTATTTTCCTAGGTTTCTACGCTATTACTCCAGTAAGGCTTTATTAATTTCAATTACATGTTGTAAAAGATTATTACGAGAAATAAATCAATTTTACAAAGGTACATGCCTTTTCATTATCAGAAAATCTCGAAGGCAGTAGTTGGGTGTTCCAGCAAAAATCTTAAAGACCTATGTTTTTCTTATTCATGTTTTGAAAATTTTTTGAAAAATCATGAAAAAGTATCGAAATTATTTATTGACATACACATAACATAACTTCTCCCTCCTCCGCCCCTAGCCACTTCAGCCTGGGCGAAGCCACTCTACCCGTAAGGCAAGCCCGCCACTCTCCCTATCGCCCCATCGGTTGCTCACGAGTAACCGAAACCCTCCAAACCCCAAGCCGGCCCCTTCGCCTGCCGAGGAACTAGAAGCCCTTGCATAGTACCTAGCCAATGTAGACCTCGACGAGGTCTGCATTCTCGCCGCAAAACTCCGCAAAGCCTCCGGTCCGCTTTCTCTGTATTGCGGAGCACTCATCCCTTCTCGCCGCCCGTAAGTTAAATAATATCCGCTCCCCCGTATCAACGCCAGAACACACGCTTCACATCGAGCCCCGCCGGTCTCGATGCACATGTCATGTACTGCTCACCTACACATGACACGGCGGCCGCGTCCGCCTAACCCGCGTGCAAGCGAGGGCGGTCCGGAGAGGCCCGTGTCTCTCCCAAACGCCGAGTAGTCCTCGCTTCGTGCTACATACTCAACACCCTACTCATTACACTATACACCTACACGGTTATAGTTCTCCGCGTGTGGACGTTTTCGTCGTAGCTGAGGTACGATCCCCAGCATAAAATTTTTAGTCCGTGGACCTCTGTTTCTACGGGCTCAATCTCGGTGAAGCTGTACAAAGCCTGGAGCGGCTAGCAGCACAACATCAAATACATCAAATAGCAATAAAGTTAGGAAGGGTTTTTAATAATAGTTGAGAAAATCTTTGTTTTTTCATTTAAATGAAAATGTTAATGATGAAAATTATTACTACTACGCAAACAAAGATAACATCAAAAATAAATTAAATATAAATTTTACTTCGTCATGTCATAGGTTAAATATTGAAACAACATCGGATTTTATGTCGGAACATATCAAAGGTTTTATTCAAAAGCCAGCATTGAATTTTCGTATAGCCAGGGAATAATTGTTATTTCATATTTAATAATTGTAATTTTCATCAGACTTAAAAAAGATGTAAAATATACTTTTAAAAATTTGTACTTTAACGAAAATATCTTCAAAACACTTGGTAAGCAAAAGTTTAGATCGCATTATAATTCTTTAGAAAAACTTTTAGGGTATAATCAATAAGTAAAGTGATTTAAAAATCTGTAACTTACGTTATGGGTGAATTAGTTATTACTTCGACTTTATTATCAGGTAAATTTGGCCGAGGAGTTCCTACAGGTTCTTCTTCTAAATCTACCAATTTATGGAAATTATCTTTGGTTGACGATTCAAAAATATTCTCCGTAAATTGGCGTCTTTCATATGATTTCTTTTTCGGAAAACCTTTGCTTATATCTTTCAAATGTAGTTTCTTTAACAATTCATTTCTTGCAAGATCGTTTACTTCTTTCGATGAATATTCTTTTACCTGTGAAATTAACAAACAACATATCTATTTAAAAGGTGAAATAATGATATTAGGTATGCTGTGTTGAATTTATATTTTGTGTTGTAACTAAACTGTTAAAAATTATCTGCTGTTTTCTAATATATTTTTTTAAAAATTTTATCATTATGCGGTGAACAATACTGTTTTTGTCAGTCATAAGGCACCCACTGCTAGGCATTGGTCTCCCTTAAATATTTCCAACAGGACTAAAAGGTAGCATCATCCGACAGACAACCTTTTCCAGGTCGCAAGTCCATCATCTCCACTCCGGGGCCTTAAGGCTCGAGTAACTATTTGCTCTGCGCAACATGTGGTCTGCCCAATACTACTTTAACTTGCAAGCTTGCACCGCTTTACGTACGTTCGTATAGCGCTCCGAGATAAGAATGGATTACCAGTTTCGTTTGCAGTGAAAGGTCAAACAAAAGAACATCGCATCACTTACGGACAACTAGGAGAGTCGCACGACCTTTCTAGAGTACTACAAAAGGGTCATTGGAGAGACCATTAAAAGGAACAGGCAGCCAAAAAGGAAAACTTGAGAAAAATAAATAAACAAATAAAAATAAAGCAAAAGGAATTAAATGCAACCCTGTAGTGTTCTGGTAGGAAGGCGACGAATGGAAAGTGATAAATGAAAGAATTAGAAAAGAATGAGAAGAAATTGCAAGCATTTGTGAAGAATAAGAGATGAATGAAGAAAGTAGAATGAAAAAAATCGAGAACGCAAATAATGATATCTGGGTTAAAACTTATTTTGTAAAAATAGTCTCTGTGTACCCACGACAAGGGAAGTACTAGAGGTCCTCATAAAAAGCATGGGTTGAGAAACCGTCAGTTTGACAATGAGGCCAGAAATGAGAGACCATGATTCGTCACCATAATTCACGTATGTTTACTTAAATGATACACATTTGTCATTCTTAATTATTTTCACTCAAATAATCTAATGAATACTTTAGATATTTAAAATAAGGTGATACCTTTGTAAACTCGACTTTAGCTATTGGAGGTAATTCATTTCGTTCCGGGTAGTAAAATCCAGCGGCGGGGTGGTTCGGTTGTCGTGGCCTGTGTTTCGAGACCACTTCAGGTGGAGAATTTTCCCACCGAGGTGCTGTAAAAGTTAGACCACTAGCGGCGCCTGCATCTAATGGCTCTAACTGAAATTAGATGTAAATGATTTTATAACTTGCACACTGAATATTTAATTATGATATAAGTTAATAATATATTTTAACAAAGAATTTGTGTAAATGGGAATGTCAATTGAATGGTTAATTGTCATTACATACACTTTTATACAAAAATATGTTGACAAAAATTGCTGTAATGTATTTTTAAACAACGCCTAACTGGCTCGTGGACAAACGAAAACCTTTCGGCTATAACGATCTGTAGCCGATGATCTGCGATAATTGCTGCAATAATAGGTGGCAAGATATTTTTAAAAAATTTAAAAAGTTACTTACGTCTAATACCAGTTGATCAATCCAAGAAGAGTCTATGCACAGGTCCAAGCTGTCCAGTCCAATAAACCAATCCGGTGAAGGTATAATCCGACATATCATAGACACCTGTGCGTTTAAAACATCGTTATGTATACAAAAACAACGTTTATGTTATTAAAATTGTAATACCTGTTTATATATTAGGGATACCGGAAAGTAATGTCGTTTCTGCGTATGTCGATATTTGATTGTCATTTGGTAGCTCATTACTTGGAAAACGTTGTACACTTGATGGCAAAAAGTTGTTGATAACGATGGTGAATTAATGATTAGAAATAAAAAACTTGCTAAAATGTAGTCTTGTAAATTTAACTTAAGAAAGCTACATTATTTTCCGGGCCCCCTTAATATAAATGAATAAACTTTAAACTATTAAATTTTGGTTATAGCAAACAAAATAAATTTTGGTGTAATTGTAATATTTAAATATAAGTGTTTAAATATTACAATGTACGTATAACGGCGTACTTAATCCTGAAGACATTGTGTACCAGTTAACCGTTGGTTGTTCAGAGATAAATTAATAAAAGTAGTTATAATAAGTAAATATCATAAAAGAGAAAAGAAATGAAAATCAAAATGAGGAGGAAAATTATAACGAAAATATAAAACCACGTAATATAAATATATCCAGCAATTTCAGGGATTTGATATATATCTACTTACATGTAGTAAAAAGAATTTAATTTTATATTAAAACATACACTTTAATTTTATTTATTTATAGAGATTTATGTATTGTGAATGCACTTCATTTTCAACTACATTGAAGTTTATCATATTTTTACATTAGTTACTATATTTCACAGTCACTACGTTTATAATTTTTCAGCATTATAAATAAATATTCTTCCTTTTTGTTCAACAGAAATCATCAATTGAAATACATGTATTTTTCAATTCATTCATAGATTGTCTATAAGAAACCGCAGTTTCAATGTTATGTCTAACGTTAAGTTTGTAAATAAATAAATAAATACTGTTAATCTATACTAGATCCACTTACCTTACTATATTCACCATCCACGAACAATAAATTTTCTGATACTCCCGTACCACTTCCTATAGCGGGTGTTGAGAATTGATCGTAAATTCTAGAATCTTCTTCGCCTTCTAATACCAGAGTATCTATTTTTCCGAATTGAGCGAAATTCCGAACCGAATTTCGTGCTACTTCTCCAATACGAAATAACGTATATGAGTTATTGTGAGATTGACCTTGAACACAAAAAATGTTTATTTATTAATGTACCATTTTATATTATATCTCAAGGCTTTTATTATACACCCTGTAAAGTGAAATGATTTTTATATGTGTATATTGTATATCATGTATCGCAATATACTGTTAATATTTGGGCAACGGTAGAGATTTAATCCTTGTATATTACTGGGATATACAGGGTCTGTCATAAATAGTGGATAATCCGTTAACAGGAGTTAGCCCTGTTTGGCTACAAAAAAATATAGTTCTTAACATAAAAGGGTTGGCAACACTGTGTTATACCTAAAATAGTAATTTTCTTAGATAGTAATAAGCATTTCTGAGTAAATTAAAGAAAAAAGTAATAAAATATACCTTAATTTGTAAAAGTTATGAGCAAATTACTAGTCGTGGTAGAAAAGTTTCGAAAAAACACAAAAACATTCATAATTGTCAGTGTTGCCAACCTTAACATAAAAAGTTTTTTTTTATAGCTGGACATACCCCTACATGCTAACCCCAGATAATGGATTATCCACTATTTATGACAGACCTTGCATATGGATAGGATTGTCACTGTCCACAAACATTTTCTAAAGGATGGGTAGCAGTGTCTTCTGCGTACTATAATACCACACTCCGATCGCCAATTGTGCTTACCAAGCGTGGCATTTATAGTATATCCCTCATAGATATCTTTAGGGGAAGTCTGTCTTGCAGTGGTCGTAGTATTCACGTCTCAGGAATGAACCTACTTTATATACGTGGACACGATAAATGAACTATTTCACCGATATACATGTACATAAAAATGACAAAACGAAACGTTTAGGCGATTTTACACTCTACATCTTACTAAATTACATTCTTTGAGAAATATTTATCTATATTTTTCAAATCTTTTCTAAAAACTTAGATTTTTAATTAGTATAAAAAGAAAACGCAAGTTCATATTGGTTAGCGTAATTGTCGAAAAAATATAAAAAAATACGTAAAGTAACGATTTAAAACGTAATTTAAAAAAATGCCGCATGATTTTAAGACTATCAAACTTTACTTTTTTAATATACATACCGAAGATATAAAAGATCTTAGAGGTGTAAGACCTCAAAGGCCATTAAAAACAGTATTTCACAAATTTTGAAAGTCAAAATCTATGCAGTACTGCCCAGCATTTTATGTGTTTAATTATATATCTAATGTCTTCATATATACCTTATACCTAATGTAATGCCTGTGCTGTATATTCCATTACTAAATACTACAATAATTTAATCAAAATCCCAATGTTTTTTTTTATATGATTAAAATTTCTGCTCCATAAAAGTTATATATGTATATGCTCTTTCAATGAAACATTTTTTTTATTCTCACGTGTTATTTTCTATCTAAGGAACGAATAGAAATTGTAGTTAAATTACAGTAAAAAGGTTGTTCAGATAACATCATCACATTGCCCCTCTCAACGGAAGACAAATAAATACGTTTTTATCTCGTACAAGTGGAACCGTGAAATGTCTTAAAGCGTTATAGATAAGATGGCCAACTTTTCCTAGTTTACTTTGTTGTGGACTTTTTATCTTTCATTGTTTTCGTTGAATACCGCCTCTGTAAGTGTCAAGACTATAAGAAAATACCTCACGGCTTGGTATAAGAAATCTCTTCGTACATATTTTTCTTCTTTTCTTATCTCTATATTATATAGAAAAGATACGCCACGAATATAAGAATATAAAACTTGAAACTACTTTTGAGAAAGGGTAAATATTGTTGTACACAAAAACACTTCTTTCCATTAAATAACTAAATATTTAATATTTATGAAGCCATTGATATTTGAATAACAAACGAGGATGTTGCACATTGCTTGCACTTTTTTTTTGGGGCCGAAAGATTTTGGAGTTGTGATCACAATACAGTAGACGCGGTGTGGGCACACCGACCACTAGGAGGACTGATGACGTAATTAAGTATGCAGAATTAGTTGGATGCAAGCAGCGCAAAACTATTCAACGTGACAGTTTTTTGGGAGGCGTATGTATGGTAGCGCCAGCCTAAGGGCTTAAAAAAAGAAGATTTGAAGGTATACATTCATCCCTTTAAAGCATTTACTACCTATTCCCAAACAAAAATATCCCAGTATTGTATGTATGTAGTGATTCTAGTATCAGAATACGTATGAAGAGTATTAAAACCTAGTGTTTGGTAAAAATATTTCAGTAGATATTATATTAAACAATATTAGAAATTTTACTATCAATAAGCTCTCCTTCTGATTGATTTATTTAATGTATCATCGGTGTTTGTTTTCCGGAAGTTAAATTTTATTTTTCTTTATTTTATTTTAGAACCATTAGAGCGTATTATGTAGGTTAACTAATGTATTTTATTCACAGCGCTGTATTCCAATGTTTACTAAAAACCAGACTAGTGACAAAAAACTAATTTAACCAGAAAATTTTCTTGTTTTTCTGACAGAAAGACAGTTATTTCCATATGAATTTGCATAATAGATTATGAATTTCATTCAAAGAGTTTAGAAAAATCTTCTCTAAATTGTTGTAGCATATTACTGCATTAGAAGTTATCAACTACACTTAACGATTAAGTCTATGATATACAAAAACTTGGTGACAGATGGTGAAGGACGAGGTATCTTCTACTGAGGAGTGCCTTTAATGATGCAGGACCAGAAACTAAGCTTCTCATAGTCTGAAACTGCCGATAAACGTGAAGAAAAAAATGTTTGTCTAGAAATCTCTATGACTAGCTAAGATGAAAGCATGTTATGCAGTGATTTTGGGTTACAAAATCTATTGTATTGTAACACTATGTATACACATCAATTTTAACTATACAAGTTGCTTCGTTAGAGGTGTAAAAACTTTAAAGGAAGCTAAAAGCTTTAAATGTTTTACGTTTATTGTTAATCATTGTGTATAAAGTGATCACTCCGAAAACTAGTACAAGACTTATGGGTAAAGAGTGTAAACAATAATAATTTTTTGTCGTCGGATTTTAAAAACATCTTTTCTTACAATATTATCTATTATTATATTTTATTTATTGTTTCTGAAACCATTCATCTATTGATAGGGAATACGTTAAACTAATTTAGAAATTAATTATAATATATATTAATAATACAGAAGTTGTCTAGTAATTAAAAATCGCATATATTTTTACATATATATATTTACATATATATGTATAAATATGGGTATAAATGTATCATGTTCAAACTCACAGGACCATGTAGTCAAATGAGAGTTTAACTATTCATATCCGGTTAACAAATAGAGCATGAAAACATTTGTGAAGTTACGAGGTGTTAATATTTTAGTGTTATATTAATTTGAAACCATAAACTAACCAAAAACAGGTGACCATTGCGCTTTGGGACGTTGCATTGGGTAATCCTTCGGGAATGTGTCCTGACTCCATAACATCCGTACAGTCACTTTATAAACAGCCATGTCGACGTCACAACCATAGCATACGGAGAAAAAAATAAACATGGCGGTCATTTGCAATCGAGCCATTGTTAAAGTCACACGCATTTTGCGCACTCTCAAATAATATTTGCGAAATTATTTACGTTAATATTAATTTTTCAACATCCTCGGAAACTTTCACTACTAAAGTCGTGCGTATACTGACTCCGGAGAGAGTGGACTTTTCTATTTTCAGATCTCTTTGCAGCCCGGACAGAAATAAACGTTTGGTGACGAATGTAGTTTTAGTATGCTACGTTTTATGCGTGCTTTGATATTTTTTATTCAAAATCGTTGCGGCGTAGTGTCGATTGATAAAACAGATTGATAAATATTTTATTTATCAAAACTTCGTTCCTGAAAGATCAAGAAAGAAAATTGTTTGAAATATTTGTTTGTTTTTAACGTAATTTTATTAATAGCTTACTGTCCCTTCATATACATATGTATGTATATATACATACATATATGTACGTATATACATACGTATGTATATATATATACATATATATACACACACCGAGCTATCAAAATCTATAATGACTCTTGAAACTTTGGGGTTTCAAGAGTCATCATACGCTCGGAAATATTGAAAGTTCCTGCGCTTTTTTTTCTCTGTCTTGGACAATATATTAGAAAACATGAAGTACTGAAAAATAAAGAAAGAAAAATATTGATTAATTTTTATCCAAGATGATTGGATATATGTAGGTGTGAAAGCTTTACATGGGTTATATGTATTCACCTCTTTATTTTGCTATCAGTTAAAGTATTGTTCAACCTGAATTACTTTGATAAGTTGTTGCCCTGGTGTGTTCCAATAGATAAATTATTTTTACCTATTGCAGAGAACTTCATAGAAGATGATTCGAAAAACATATAAAAAAAGCTTTTTGCTGACAAATAAGATGTACTACATTCATTTTGATTAAGCTTTTACATTTACAACCAATGAACTTCTTGTAGATAATTGACTTTCAATATTTAATTAAGTAAAGTTGATAATTACATTGAGAACTAACTTAACCTAATCTAGACTAATATGTCGATTAATTGTCGAACAAACAAAATTTTTTATATTCCGATATATGTATATTTTAAAAGCATTAAAAATATCGTTATTGCATATTGTTGTTATAAACGCATCAGTCAAAGTCTATTTTAAAGCAAACAAAATTATTTCGTTGAAATGCAGATAGTTTAAAATTGCGGAAGTGTACATTTTACGACTGCGAGTTGCACAAGCGTCGAAGTCGGCTCTATTCTTGACGTTTTAAACTTTTTTTTAGAAACCGGAAGCGAATGCGGACCATACAACGTTTGTTTTAAATGTAATCCGTCCTCTTTATAATATCGAGGTATCCAAGATTGGTTTACGGATATTACTTGTAACATTATAATCACTGGGAGGGGAATTTTCCAAGAATGTTTTTCTTTTCTATCTGATACCCTGTTAACTTTAGACCACAATATTCGACGTCAAAATAAAATGCCACTACATTCTTTTTTTAAACTGAATGTTAATGAAAGAAACACTTCTGAAAATATACATAGAGATGTGCAAATTCTTGTAGTTTTAATGTACAGGGTACATTAGATAATTTAAGTAAAAATGAATCCTCTATCTCTCAAAATGGTTTAACAAGAGCGTCTATTTTCACTAAAAATAATATATATAAGCATTTCAGTGCTTATGTATATAAAAATGATTTTGGTTATTATTAATGTGTAAAAAAAAAACTAGTAAAATTCCCGGCAATACTTTTTAAATTCTATTATTCATTAATCAGTAACAATGTTTATATTATTCAATGATTGTTTATGAAGTATTATATTTTCTCTAAAAGTATTTTAACGAGTTTTCAATAATTAAAATCGAAAAATCATATAAACAAAAAATTAGTTCCGGTACCGGGAATCGAACCCGAGCCTCCTGGGTGAGAGCCAGGTATCCTAGCCACTAAACCATACCGGATTTCTCTTTGCTAAGTCTAAATTATGATGTTATTATAGTTACACTTGTTTTGTAAATAGAAACAAGTTACTATCTAAGTACATATATGTTTCTTCTTCAAAAGGAAGAAGATGATACTTAGTAATGATCGAAGAAAGTGTATTTACATTGATACATACCAAAACAGCATCAAACACATAACTGACGTCGTGAGAATTCTAATCGGCATTTTAATTTTAATTCGAAATAGAGAAGAAAGAAACATTTGAATTGTAACTTGTAAAAATGTTTCAGATGGGACACTTATGATTATTCTTTGTATTATCTTTTTATATTATAATTATGTTACGTATAAAACCGTATGCAAATAAAATACTATTGAAATAAAGTAAATGAGGTAATGGTAAATCGAAACTATATTATGTAATTACATCGCATAATTTATCTCATTTCCGAGTGGTATGATCCCGTACACGCGTTTTTTAAACAATAAAAACAATGTGTATTAAAATTATAATCATTTTCGTCCTTTCTGCGCATAGATGCCCACACTAAGGCATAAGCCCCCCCCCCCCCAAAATATGCATTGGGGGATGTACCATAATCACCACGCTTGGCAGGTGGGTTGGCGATCGTAGTGAGGAACCATGGTGCTCAGAGGACGCTGCTGTCCATCCTCGGGAGTGTGAGCGAGCAGTGGTAATCCTATAATTAATGCACAATATGTGAATTCTATAAGATTGTGTAAATTAACCTCTACTGCTCCATCGGTAATTTTATTCAGAATCCTATAAACGAGCTTTATATCTCCATATGTTTCGAACCACTGAACTGTATTTTTATGCTTATTTATTTAATATTAAGTTAGTAAATTAATTCACATATTATATGACTTTAATATACATTAAATACACAGTGAACCCCATTTTTTGCAAAACTAGACGTAGTAAATAAAATATTATCTTTCCGTTATATCTTTTGTTGTTCGTTTGTCTTGAATTAATACTGAAAAGAATCTAAAATTTTAGTTTATATTATGTCTAAGTTTAATATGTTTTACACAGAAGAGGTTGGAAAGCTTTTTCTAAAATAAACGAGTAACACAAAAGCTTCAAGATTAAAGTTCAGTGACCTGAGTCTTATGGACGCTTTATCTACATCTTGACAAGGAAAGATCAAAAGCGTGAAAGAGTGACGAAAGAACCTTTTACGACTTTTCTTCTTATTCATGTCTCTAAAGGTCGTTTAGTGGTAGACGTTTTTTTTGCTTTAACAAAAGTATTAAAAAATAACCAAAGTTGGCTGCATTTTCTTGGATGATTATATACCAGACGACATTACCAGTAATATTTTGGTAATTCCAAAAAATGTTTTAAAAGTTTTTCTTGGAACACTCTAGTAAGTTGAGTCTCATGCTAGTTATAATCGAAAGGAACTTAACTAAGTATGTAATACTAAAAATCCCCCTGTGGGGAACCTTAAATCTAGTCACATGGAGCCTTCCAATCAGATAAAATAGTAATATGATCGGGCCTTAGCTCCGCCGGGAGGCTTTACAGTTCTTGCTATATATATGTATATGTATAACTCTGAACAGAATATATACAGATAATTCTGTACATAAATACAGTAACTTATGAAAAAATCTGCTATATCTGTTAAAATAGAAGATATTGCGTAATGATAATAATAAAAAATAAATAGTTAATATAAAATGGATAAAGAGTTAATAAAATAAATATATAACTTTTTTAGTTTAATTAAGGTTGTCGTTATACCATATAGACTCCCACTGCGTGACAATAAAGATATCTATAGGGCGATATACCATAATCGCTATGCTTGGCAGGAAGGTTTTCGATCGCAGTATGGTATTATGGTACAGGACGCATTTGCATTTTGCCCATTGGCAACTTGTTTGTTAACAGCAGCAATTCTGTATAATTAAAGCATAAAGTGTGATTAATATATTTGAACTGTATCCCAGGAATCAAACCTGCGACAGTTCAATTTTCAGTTTTTTGGGACAAGGACTTTGATTTCACTACGTTTTTCATTCAGTTCTTCACATTTTATTTTCTTCTGGCTTTAATTTATACGAGTATACCTTCTATCTGGGCTGCTTCAGCCAAAAACCTCAGGCGACCAGAGAGGTTCGATAAGTTATTTATTGTAGGGAAAGAACCCAAGTGGGCGATCATCAACTTGATGGACGGACCCTGTGTGGGTTGATGACGGGTCTCAAAATAACAGCACTCAGAAAAGCAGGTCATAGAGATTTTTGGAGAAATCCTCCACTAAGGCTTGAAAGCACGAATTTTAGCAATGAAGATAAACTACTAAGGATATTAAAATATATAAAAATTATATGAAAAAAATATGTAATAAATAACTACACAGAATTTTATGAAATTTGAAGAAATATTTACATTGAAAGTTCAGATAGATTACGAAGTCAATCAGTATCTATTTTCACATTGACAATAAAAAGGGTGCTTAAGAAGGGCAAAAGCAAATATTACAAAGAATTGGGAATGCTTTTTAGTTATATTTTTCACGACGGTTGACTTTGTCGTACGCTTTATCTAAGACCTTGTAAGCAGCTTATGAAATGCCCTTCAAGTATATTTATTATAAGCTGCAAGCCGAACACGACATTTTTTCAAATAAATTTTATTAAATTTACATACCGTTACAATGATTACTATATATACTTATTTTAAAGCATTTAATAATAATAATATGAGGGGTGGTCGTTAGCACAGGCCCGTCGTCCCGTAATAGATAATTCGATGTAAAGAAAAACACTTGCCGGATAGTTAAACTTATAATATCACAGAACAATAAATTTCAATTTGAGTTACAAAGATTTTTCTTTGTTGAACAGCGGTTGAAGCGACACGTCCGCTCGGTATCGCGGCCCGTCAGAGAGAGGGCGAGATATACCGAGTGTAAGAAGGGGCATGCCAAAAACAGATGCGTTCACAGATAATAAATTTGGGTGCGTTCTAATGAACGCCACAAATATAATAATAGTAATAAAATTTATTTTTGAATCTAGTGAGTCCATAGAATATAAGTTAGTAACAAAATTTACTTAAAGGCTATATTAGTTATGAATTAATGTCATACAATTTAAATATAACACTAATTTAAAAAAGTAGCTGAATATAAAAAATCTTACCTAAGATAATTTTTAATAGTAGTTATTTGCCATTTACACTCCGGTGTATCCAGTGGTGATAGAGACAATTTTAGTGCACATAACGCGCGACGACAGTTAAAATACCATTGTAGCAATGTTACGTAACCTGTTCCACGTACAAGCTGCTCGATATCGTAAGATGTATTCAAGAAGTTTTTAATTATCTATGTCACGTACTTTACCACATTCATTAACAAATTGTTTTCTACGAAATTAGAAAATAGTGTTCACATTGACCAGTTAAAGTAAGCCCTTTGGAATCCGTCTGAGAATGGTGTGGAGAATTGTAGTTGCGGATGTTTAGAATGGCAGTTTCAAACTTCCTATAGCTTTATGGCGGTTTTAGAGCGTTGATGAATCGATGTAGTCTCAAGCCATCTTCATAGGATAACTAGGGCAGCGTAATAGCTTTTAACGGAGTACCTAAAGCAGCACAGCATGTGCTAATGCGTTGAGAAACTTCCCGAAGGAGTTACCAGAATCCTTTACACCAACTTGAAGACACCACCGAAGGATTTTGGTAGGTAGGAATTCTCCGAAACTCTGTCTACTCGCCAGGAAGCTAGGTATCTCGACTATTCAGAAGATTTAATTCCGGCCAACGACAAAAAAATATGTCTTTTTTCAATTTTAACAATGGTTTACTCTCTCACTTATTGAATTTTGAAACAAAATATACGAGCAGAAATATCAGTCTAAGTATCCCACGTTGATGTCACCATATTATAGTTGATAAAGATGTCGGACGAAGACAGAATACTCTGTACTTTATATTAGAGAGCAAAACATTAGGTAGGATTCCTGAAATAAAACCTGGTGGTATAATGAAATCTAATTATTTTGATGGTTACTTTAGTTTGTCAAGCAACAAGCGACAAGAATCTTCGCTCTGAATGCGCAACGACTCTTTGTCATCACATCATCATATTGAGGAGAAGTCGACCCGTTTCTGGGGACTGCCTCTTGCCCCCTAATCGCGAACAGCGTGGGCGATCCGAGGTATGATTTGCATCTTCTCTCAGATTACCAAGTAGTTCACGCTACGGTCCCAAGTCGAACACAAAACTTCACATATCTACACTCGTAGAAGTGTCACATTCGTGTGAATGTCGTCATGCAACCGGAGTAGGAGAGTCCAGTAAAAATTGACTACAAAGGTTCACAGACCGCTTCCTGAACTCATCCCAGATGAAGCTGCAAAGGCCCCCGTGTTAACAGCATGACAATCATTAGAAACAATACTCAGAAGAAGTGTATTTCAAAGTCGAATAGATTGTATTGTAAAGGAGTAAAGAAATTCAGTACTACGAAAGAGAAATTTAAGTATTTAATGGAATCAGGCGTCACCTTGCGGATGTCCATCCTAAGTAAGAAAAGGACCAATATTTAGCCACTTCCGCACATGCAGTGGCAGTCGTGCAACAAAGTGCATCGCCTGCCAGCCCGCTGATAAATGCGTATGCGGAAGAATGCGAATGCAAACAATGCGAATCACACAACCACCACCGCCAAATTACTCAACACGTGTTTCACCCCTCCACGGGGCATCTTGAGGAGTTATGTTACACCGATTAGTGCCAAACATAGAAATAAAAAAGTGATCGAGGAGCGAAGTGTTTATTTAGACAATTAAAAAGATTTTTGAAATAAATGACATTATCAGTTTCTTTTTTCAATCTAATTGATGATTGAATTTCTCTGCAGATCGTTTTAAATACCAGGCACCATGTTTCGCCGGAAGCGGAATGTAATTCCCGACAAGCACGACAAGTTTAAGTGCCTCTTCGGATTCGGAAAATTTATCGGTTCTAAATATCACTACAGAATTCGCTCGAAATTTTTATCATCTGGATATTTAGAGCGAGTTTTAAAATTAATAAAAAATTGCACTTATATGTCTATTAACTTTTATGAAGAGATTTCAAATAATTGACTAACTTTTTTACCAACAGATCGACCTCCATAGCAAATATTAGAAAATGTCGTGTCGGAATAAATTGTATATAAGTAAAAATTCAGTTAGTCATCTAGAAACTAAGTCAAAAGTTTTATTTTAAAAATAATAGTAAATTATTAGAAATGTTAGCTAATTATATGTAAATTCAGTAAAACTTCGCAATCCGGTATGGTCTAGTGGCTAGGATACCTGGCTCTCACCCAGGAGGCTCGGGTTCGATTCCCGGTACCGGAATATCTTTTTTATGTAATTGTATTGTTTTTTTTTTTGGTTAAAATTAATGTCAAATTATTGTTGGTTTTGCCTTTAAACAAATTTGTTTATCAAAATGTTATCTCTTAGCCTAATTGCTAAAATGTTTGCGAATAAGATAATGTTGGGAATTTTAGTTTCTTGCTGACGTTATCTTTGAATCTAATTGTTTTAATGGATTTCTTGCCCGTAGAGGTCAGGTTTATAGGTATGATTACTACCTTTTAAAACCATCTCGGTGGTCGCTCGTTGTGTTTCCTAAGAGATTTCAGTATTTAAAAACTAAATAAAAAGCTGTCGTACCATTGTGAAAATTAATAAATTCCACATTTTGGAGAAATTTTCCTACTGCACGTGAAACGCGAAGTCGTGACAACTAAAAAAAGATTCAAGAGTATATGTGTGACATATTTATTGGTTTTATTGACCAACAACCGTAGAATTTGAAAATATTGCAGATTATATTATTACAAATTCGCTATGTGAATAAAACATAAAGGTTTTTTTTTTCAAAAGTAACTTTGTTCACTTAAGTGTACAAAACTAATGGAAATTTTTTTTCACAGAAAACTTAAAATTTATAGCCAAGTTGACAATATAAAAACGTAATATTAATTTTTCTTTAATGACAAACTGTTATTTTAAATGAATTAAACTTTTTTTTGATTTTCGCACATTTTTTTTTTCAAATACAAAACAAAATTCTATTTGATAAAACAGTCAATGTTATTTTTTAATTACAGAATGTATAGCTCATTTGCCGAAAAAACAGTGGTTTAAAATTTAATAAATAAAGTAATGATATTAAGGAAATTCTTTAACAGTATATGAATAATTTTAATACGTAGTAAACATATTAAAATTATTTAATTAAACGGTTTTATTTAGTTCGACCCGTACGGAATTTGTTTGGGTCAAAATTAGAAATTGAAATTTAAGCACCTTCCCCTTGTCAGATTGATCTGAAATTTGGTACACACATTTAATTTAGATGACAATACAATATAATAAAATCAATAACATTATAAATCTAAGATGGCCGCCGATACAAAATGGCGGATTACATATTTTTCCTTAACCCCCTCAATATGGGTATCAAATGAAATGGGCTACACTAGTAAAACACGATGATTATGTCAAAATTTAAAATTCAAGATGGACGCCGTTCCAATATGGCGGACTAGGTACATATTTTTCCACAACCACCACAATATGGGTATCAAAAAACCGTTTAACTTAAAAGTTTTTAAATGTATTTTTTTTTACTATCTATACCTGCAGACTTTTTACTGTCAGCGATTACTGGCCTATCGAATTTTCTAACACCTACGAAATTCACCCTTTAACGATGTCATTTGTAATAGTAAAATATTTACCTGTACTGTACAAAACACATAAATCAAATAAATGTTCTTACATTGTTAGTGAAATATATGAAATATTACAAAGCTTGATATTACTATAATGCCATTAGTTCGACCTCCATCATGCAGTAAGTCAGACTTAGTTTTCATCACGTGACTTGCGCCTTTATTCAAACTATTTCACTTAATGCGCAAGTATTTGAATCCGTGTATACCGTTATCAGAGGTTTTGTATTGACAAGCGTCTTACTGTGCAGATCTAGGGTTAGACTTCCTGGTGGCGAGCGCTTATATAAATGATTCGCCATATTCTTCATCATAGACTAATGGCTATCTGTTCTAAGTGCCAAAACACGGACTACTGGAGCCTTAAGGTTCTGGCCTGGAAACCATGGACTGGCAAGCGTATTAACGCACGATCCACAAGGTGGACAAACGAAATTGTCCAGGTCGATGGAATACGCAAGACTGGTCTGTTTGGAAATCTATAGAAGAGACCTATATCTAGCAGCAGACAGTGAAGTATATCATGAAAAAACTGAAATGTCGTAGTACTGATAATTAGAATATTGCGGCTCTTTATTCATTTATTAATTTTATCCACTTAGGATTTATAGTAAACACTTATATGTCACAGACAAAATCCTAGTGGATCCCAATTAGATAGAAACTAACATCAGAGAAGTGGTAGCTCAGCGGTAAAGGATTGAAACTTGCGATCGTAGATCGCGGGTTCAGTTCCCGAGATACAATCTTATGTAATTAACATTTTGTGATTGCCATTTCTCACAAACAAGTTTCCGGAGAATGACCAGTGATGACGCTTGATTACTTTGATTTAATTTAGGCTATATATAATAAAGTATGTTTGTATAAACGTGTATTTTTAAATTTGATTTAAAAAATGACTTTCTTTCTGCTTCTTTTCACAACTATACGCCTTGCGAAGCAAAGTAGAGATAAAAATAAAATAGATTAAAAAAATTATGAACTGACGATCAATAAGATTACTGTTAAAAGTTACAATGTTGAATAAATATTTTTTTATATAAAAAGATTGCGAAAGATTGTAACTAAGTCCATAAAATAGATTTAAATATAATATTATAATAATTTTAAAGTTATAAGTATACTGCAGAGATTTCTTGCTTCTTGTTTTCTGTTCCTTGATATACCGATGACGTTTATATTTCGATAAACACGTCCGTATAGCAATACAGCGGTGGAGAACTGAACTGCGAGCGACGCTAACTGCCGGCGTAGGGCATGATTAATGCCGGCCTTTCTCCTGACACTTTTTAAATCATCCTTTATCACGAGGCCGGGAAACAACGTGAGTTAACAAAAATAAATAAGAAAAAACATTTGAGGATTTTAAAAATAAATTCTTTAAGACATTTCGGGTCTCAGTGAAATGACTGTAATGTAATATAAGTTGGCACTTATTGCTATTAAACCTTTAAGAAATAAGTATTTACTTAAACATGGTGTAATAGGTTTATTTATGTTATTATTATACTAGTTATAACCTTTCGCTTAAATCAAAATGAGAATTATTTCTCGAATACTGATTATACCGGCTGCATAATTTTATATACCTTTCTCTGTCGCACACACCTTTCGTCACTCTCACACAAACGACACGTGTAATTGGTTATAAAGTAGGGATTGTGATTGGTTGCTTAAATAAAGTTAGTCATGGGATTGGTAAACATAGATGTAAGGTTTTTGATTTTAACTCCAAGAAACGGTCTTTTTAAAACCTTGACAATTACTATTTATAATTACTAAATATCGTTGATATTGTTTAAAGTACTTTTATCTCTGAAAATTATACGTTTGAAATGAAATACTGTAAGTATAGAAAACTTTAAGTGGTTTTATATTGATTCAGAAGAAGACCTGATGAATTACCTGATAATTACTTATTCATTGAATCAGAGAATTGATTCACAGTACACGAACAATTAATGTAATTTAAATAAAGTTGCCGCTGCTTGAATCGCATTTTGGTTGCGTGGTATGTCACACGTTTACACCTACCGGAATGGAGAGTCCCATGCTACGCAGTAAACTAGTAGTGGTAGAAGGTCGATCTAAATCTCCACCATTTGAATATGTTGCCATCAAGTCGTCTGAGTCATAATGAAATGGAAATACCTACCGGAACTAAATCACGCGACTCAATTAATACATTCGATCACATCTTTGAATTTTATGTGAGAGACTTATGTCCAGCTGTGGATATACGGCTGAAATGATGATGAAAATGGTGATTTGATTATACGCCCAGTTCAAATGCAGGCCGCTACCAACACATCTTTTTGGAAACAACGAGGGAGACTGTCCAGCTATGGATTTGCGGCTGAAATGATGATCATAATGGTGATTATACTTTCACCGGTCCTTTATTCATTCTCACATTTGTTTATACCAGAGTTCCCCAAATTTTTTTGTATCGTAGACCCCTAGCCATATATCTCCGTGTTGGGTAGACCCCCTACTTATCTGATATTGATTTCCTGTAAATTTCTAACTGTAGTGAAGTTAAGTTGTTAAAACTTAAAGTAAAACACATATTAATATATACATTTATTAATTGAATTTAAATTAAAACTACTCAAAATAAAATTTTGTATCTGTTATGTTAAATATACGTAACATCAAATTAACATAAAATAAACTATAAATTATATAAATAAGGTATAAGCCAATATTTTTAGTGAGACGGCTGAACCTGATTCTTTAATAATAAATTATTAACATTTGGCATCAATTTTGTAAGGGTTAATCTTAAATCTCCTCGGCTAATTATGTCCAGTCTGTGGACACCCATTTTCATTTCATGGACCCCCAAATTTTTTTTCGCGGATGTAGACCCCTTGCAGGTTGTCATAGACCCAAAGGGGTCGATATATATTAGATCACTTTGGGAACCACTGGTTTATACTATCATACGGTCACACTTTCACTTGTTCGTGGGTCAATTTAATCATTGATTCGTACTTTCATTCGTTCGTTCATAGGTTCATTTATTTATCCGTGCTTGAGTTGTTTCGTTGTGTTGTATACGTTGGAAATGAAAACATATTGTTAACATAAGAAAGTAAAAGGGACGTTCTTATTACGAGTCAATTTCTTACAGAAAAAGTATATACATTGGACGAAATTGTTTAAAAAAAGATTAAACATGGAATATACTTTTTAATATACACAAATATAAGTATATCTGCAATTATAAATAGTAATTGCTTTACTTTTATATAAAAAATAAAGTTCTTAATGAATAATAACTCATTGAACGTTGATTAATATAAATGTTTAATCTATAGGAACATTTCGAGTTTGGCTATCATAACACCAATTAAGGAGCCACTACACCCACCCTCTCTCTCTCTCTCGCTCTCGTAAATCAATCATCGCGCAATGATATCAAACGTTCCGACCCTATTCGTGTCAATTATTCAAGCTATTCACAAACACATACGTATTATCGCTGAAATAACATGTAAATATCATTTGCTATGTTTATGTTTATGTTTCTTTTTATTTATTTTATTGTAGCTGCAGTAACTTTCATATTGTAATGTTTGAAGGTCAGAAAAGTGTCTTGAAAATGAAGATCGCACATCGTCATAATAAATATAATATTTATTGCAAAGAAAGTACACTTAAGTGTAAAATCTTAAGTAAAACTAAAGTATGACCTAGCTATGATGCTGTTACGAAAGGACTGCCTTTATTAGAGGGAGGAGTACGGTAGGGATAGAAACATCTTTAGGTATCAAATACTTAGCGACCCAAACTGTTTCAAAATATTTTATATCCGTCTCCCATAGCCTAGGACCTAGTGAACATACTGAAGTCTTATATTCTACAGTAATATTTCATTTCATATTTTTTATTGTACACGCTAGAATATATTTAAATAGTTTCATAATATAATCAAAAAAGTATAATGTGCGGTCTTATCACACGAGGCAATCTATTATTTTATGATACTATTTATTCTTTAATTAAACAACCCATTGGACTTTGTTCTGGCAAACAATCACTTCCAATGTATTGTTTTTAACTTGAATAATAATTTATTAGTATATAAACATAATTTGGTTAGAAAAATATAAGAACATTACAAAATCATATTGGTCACTTGCTAATTCTCGGGCCCGACCAGCGCCAAAATAATGAGTTTGTTGATAGACGAAGGAATTTGAGCAGCGGCTGAAATCCAATAGGACGATAACATGGCGAGTGATTGTCGGAATTTTCTACGATATTATTTTCGCAGATGTATAAATAGCCAAGTAACTTGTAAGGATGAAGCTATAAAAGCCCTAGGGCTTACAGTAAAAAACTTCACACATACAATACAATCAAATATAATCATTCTATATTACATTCCGTGTAGAGCAGTCATGCGATGTAGTTAACCCGATTGTATTTTATTTCCATGAAAAAGGAAAGAATGAAATTCTCTCATAATCTAAGGTTCTCTACTCTTAAAATACGCATTGTACAGACCGCATTGGTAAAGCCGTGGATATCTAGAGTAAATAGTGGGCTCCCGTGCTCATGTTAAAAATTAACTAGTGTTATATATACTGTCCGTACTCCAATTATTATTATTGTTATAAAAAATCACAATATAGTAGTAATAATGTAGGAGTAAAAATTCCAGAGGACGCTAAGTCCGAACTTCTTAAAGTAACTAAGTTGAGTACTGTTCTAGAAGCTTCTGCTTCGCCTTTGTTAACATATTTGGAGATCTCAGAGGTCTCAGTTCCTTTAAGCGTACACTCCAAGGAGTGACCTGGTACAAGAACCTCTGAGAGGAGATCTCGGTTTGAGCAATATAACACTTGATCTCAAGTGCGACAGAGGAAGCCTAACTTCGACTTGGTCAGTAGCTATTGTCTGGTTAACATTACCAGCACATCAATGTCTGTTTCGAGACAAAACTTACTAAACTAATATTTTTATTATTCTTATCATTACTACTACTCTCTTTTTCTCTTACTCTCATTACTCTCTTTCTATTCCTGTTCTTTATTTTTATTTCCTAGTATATTCCCAGAAGTGATGATTAGATACATTCGTACAATGAATTATAGATGTTACCGTGCGTAAAACAACGCATAGTGCAGTTACTTTGTATTGTAACGGGTGTAGTGTCCGACATTTGCTCCTGTCTCCGACATATGTTTGTAATGGCCTCATAACCGTGACGAGGGTCAAGTGTTGGTGTGACAAAAGCTATTAGCTAGCTCAAGTGCAATATACGAAGCTTACCGCATCCCCAAATAACATGGTCTATTCTATTTTCTATTATATTTATCACGTCTCCTAAAAAGGTACAAACCGTATCAGTCCTTACGGCAGACAAGAGTCATACTTTTGTTCTATTTTTGTGTTATAAGGTATCAGTTTCTTCGTGTTTTTTACCTCGACCGGCGGTTGAAGATAAAATTACTCGGTGACCAAACTTCTCAGCATTCCGTGGATTCATTGTGCAGGCACTGAGTCTATCGCATTGTAGGTGAAGAATTTGTTTACGATGCTTGGGTTTAATCACCCCGTAGCAGGTTTATAAGGCCTTGCAATGCATTGACGTTCAATTTCATCGACCATACTTCTTTTACAAACCAAATTTTAAATAATAATACTAATGCTGCTTCGAAATCCAAAAACAAGCTAATTTTCGATCTTGATATGCCTATAGGCAAAATATTAAACAGGTTATAGAGAGCTGTTATACCTCTCGCTCGAACTTTCATTGCTTACAAATTTCGTCGTTTCAACCCATAGACGCTCTGGAAGGAAATAAATTTATGGAAGGATACACCATAATCGCCAAGTTTTTTAGGCTGGTTGTCACCCGCATTGTGAAATTATAGTAACTAAAGGACCAATATCTAGCTACTTCCGCACATGTAGTTGTAGTCGTGCAACAAAGTGGACTGCCCGCCAGCCTGCTGATAAATGCGTATGCGGCAAACAATGCGAAAAACACAACCGCCACCGCCAAATCACTTAACACGTGTTTCACCCCTCCACGGGGCATCCTCAGGAGTTATGTTACACCGATAGTGCCAAACACAGAGTTTTGTGAAATTATAGTACGCAGAGAACGCTGCTTGCTGCACATCCTCTGGAAATTTATTTGTCATCATTGGCAATTATTTATAATTGCGAAAGAAAAAGTGTGAATTACTGTGTGGGTTGCATCTCGGGAATCGAACCAGCGATCTGTGTTCGCAAGCCTCAGGCTTATACCGCTGAGCCACCACTGCCTTTGCTTACAAATTTGTTTTTTTTTTTAACTTACAGATAACAACTTAATTTCACGCATAATAAAGTTATGTATACTTGTGGTTTGTGAATGAAACTTTGTTATCCCGTATTTAAGATTTTATTGATCACCTCGATCATGTGACGCCACTATTTCTTTTTTTGAAGCATATAAGTATATACTTTCAAGATCTGGTACTAGAGGAGAAGGCAACTTATCCCGCGGATAGCGAAACGAGAGTCTCAATACTCAAGGAACTCAAAGTGACAATAAAAGTAATATAAGATAATTGGAATAAATATATTAGTACCACCCAAATAGCTGAGTGGCAGTGAACAGGACACATAGCACGCAGGTCAAACGGCTTCTGGATCCTTAAGGTTTCGTAGTGGATACTGTGGAATAGAAAATGAAGCGTATGACGTCAATCCATAAGGTGGACAGTTGAACTTGTCAAAATCACTGGCTAACGCTGGGTGCAATCCACTTCGATCTTATTGGAAATCTATGTAGTATGAATCCTGAAGTGAATAATAAGATCAAGATAATTAGTTTGATTTACAAAACAAGTAACTGAGAAAGGACTAATATAAAGCTACTTCTGCTATGTAGCAGTAGTCGTGCAATATGGTGCTCTACCTACCAGCCCGCTGATAAATGCGCATGCGGCAAACAATGCGAATTACACAACTACCACCATTAAATCATCAGTCTTAGCACTAATCGGTGGATCATTACTCCTGAGGATGCCCCGTGGAGAGGTGAAACACGTGTTGAGTGATTGTCGCATGTGTATTTATCAGCGGGCTGGCTGGCGGTGCACTCTATTGCACAACTAGGGGAGAGTAGGGTAATGAGAGTCAGTGGGTAATGAGAATTACCCACACATCCACAAAACAGTACACGAGAGCGACTCGTAAATGAGGCCCTCTACCCTGCCCTGGTCCCCAGGCGTTGCCTCGAAAGTCTCGCACCAGTTGGCGCCCGCACTTCTGAGATATGGCTGTATTTTGTTTTTTCGCTCCGCTGATCTAATTTTTCGTCAATGTAAATTAAAAGGTAAGTGTCGAATAATTTGCAGTATACGATTAAGACATTCACACGTGATTAGTTAGACATTCAAAATTGTGATGTGCAGTTCTTAGCGTGTTAATATGTTACAGTTTTATTTTCATTCATTTTTTTTCTAATTTGTGTAGAAGTGGGTAATGAGAGTCGGGTGACTCCCATTTCCCACGAATGATCATGTATCGAAAGAATCATAATCACCAGTTCCGAGCACATCAAAAGAATTTCATCCCATAGTACCGAGCACACCAAAACAGTCAGTGTCTGCGATTAACTCATCAGATCCTAGCACTTCAAGTCAAATTACATTGCATGATTTAATCAAGTTACCAGAGAAGACACGTATTATTAATACAAGACAATGCCGAAAAAAACAACATGCAACACTTTTAACTTCAACGCCATTAAAAGAAAACCATGTAGAAAAAGAAAATAAGAAAGAAAAGAAAAAAAGAGAAACACAGAAAGAAAATAAGAAATGGAAAGGTAAAGGTCAGGGAAAAAAAGTAAAGTAGCGAAGAAGACTCCTGAAAAGGTAAAGCGTCAAATACTTCAAGAATCGAATGAAACCTCTGTATCTGATGTTGGTACTAACGATTTGTGCCAGCATGATGAGGATGATGACCTAAAAGATGTGGGAAAAAAGTGCCCAGTATGCAACGATTTCGGCAGAAACAATGAGATATGGTTCAGATGTACCTCATGTGGTCTATGGGCTCACTCGGAATGCACTGGGTGGGACTCAGCTCAAGGTTATGTCTGTGATATGTGCTAGATTTTCATTGACTCTGATTGCCCCCAGGGTGACCACCATTACCCTCATATCGGTGCAATGGGAGTCAAATCTGTTTTTTTTTTAAACTTGAATAATTTTTAAAGTTGATTGCCAAAGTGATTGAAACTGATCTCAATTGATAGTATATTAGTTATATTATATTTAAAGGCGGTTGCAATAAATATTTTGTTTTATAATTAATTTTTATTTGATTTCTCGCTTAAGTGACTCCCATTACCCTGTTTTACCCTACTGCTACATAGCGGAAGTATTTATATATTAGTCATCTTCTTACTTAGTATGGACTTCCGCAAAGTAACGCCTAAATCCATTAGATAAAACAAGTAACGTTAGAGTCCTTAAGAAGCTGCGTGTAGTTATGATTCAAACATATATGTAATACGACGCTTGATATATCATATAAACAACGCAGAGGTAGATCATAATTGCTAAGTGCGAGCGAAGCGACATGGAATAGTTGAAATTAAACGAATATTTTCAGGATAGAGCGAAGTAATGGATTCCTACTACGTCTGTATAAATAATATTCGCGGCAAAATATTGAAGCGTTTTTAAAACTTATTATATTCTTTAGAAGTGATCTCCAGGCAATACTGCCGTCTAGACAGAAGAGAGAATTTTAAAGTTTCTTATAACTTTTATCCTTCATTATTTACGCGAAGTTTTTTTTGTCTCTCCGATCAAAATAAATGTTTATATTTTATAGACGCCGTAATTCAATTATTACCGGAAGATTTTTTTAAGAAAATAATTTTTTTCGAGAAATTTTCTTTCATTATGCCACGTAAATACTTGATACATTCTCAAAATGATAAATCACAACAGAATTAATAAAAATCGTATATCTTATTATATAAGACTAACAAAACAAAGTCCAATTAGTGTTAGTAAAGTAAGGGAAGATTAATTGGAAATATATATAGCACTGTACCAGAGTACGTTGCGCGCCTGTTCAGGACAGCTTGGACAGCTTCTGCTTGTAGGGAACGGGAATTGTAATATAAAAGTAAAATATTGGAGGATTTCCTTAATGATTTTTTGTTTCTTGGAATTGATATTAAATAATACGATCATACTTTTGCGTACTGTGGGTTCTGCCTTCAAATAAAACACCACTGGTTCACAAAGAGTTCTACATTCACAACTCTAAGAATACTACTTTAACAAAAAGTATACTTTCGCCTAGTCCAAACTTCGAACCCAAATCGTTCAAGAAATCACTGTACAAATAACTTACTAAATAGTCACTTTATATCACTATGATCAGTGATATAAAGAGATCTTAATCTTATAAATTAAAAAAAAACAATACTGAAATGTCGACATGGGGAGTAGACCTATTTATATATACTACGGAGAAGGTTCTAGTAAGTTCGCGATAGTACTCGGTTAGAATTTCCGAGAACCGTATACAAAAACCTATAAATAACTTCAAGGTCACGCGTGTTTACGACACTTTTTGTTCCTAGTGTTCCGCGTTTATTGTTTAGACGGTTCTGTAACACGTGATTTGTAACAATACATTCAAGCCGGCGTGTTTATATGAAAATTCCATTTTTGGTGTTTGTCAACTGAGATTCTAACATACCATACATCGGTGATAGTAAACTCCTGATGGTACTTTTAAATATTTTATCGGAAGACTTGTCCCAGAAGCGACGTATTTTTAGAAACGTTGGACTCTTGTGTTCTATTGGATTCAAGATCCGGAGTAAAGTATATCAGTCTAGCCAAGTTTTTCTAAGTTGGCAAGCAATGTGAGTAATGAGAGAACCTAATTATAAGTTAAGGTATCATTGGTTAAGGAATCATTAAGTTGACAGTTATTAGGATAGCTTATGTGAACCCACAGTGGTTCATCGTCTACAGAGAGGTCTACGGGTCATGAGAAGAATTAGATAATAGTTTGACAAAAACTCTAATCAAAATCACGTCCTCTTATAATCATGGCATCAAATGTATAAATAAAAAATGCACCAAAAAGAAATAAATATAAACCTAAGAATCCTCTTATATAATCCGGTATGGTCTAGTGGCTAGGATACCTGGCTTTCACCCAGGAGGCTCGGGTTCGATTCCCGGTACCGGAATTAATTTTTGTATTCTTAAAAGAAAAATAATAATAATATCATAATATTTAATAAATTGTCATTTCCTTGAATCACTTAATTTTCCACATGATTTTTTTCTGTTTATCTATAAAAAACTGTCAATACCCTTGTCAAAAGAAAGTGTATAAGAATATTTTTTCAAATAACCCAAAGGGAGTGCCAAACGAACAACGAAGCATCTGTTTAAGACACAAGTTAGCACTTGAGGCTATAAATCTATGCAAGTTGGTTGCTCTGGGGAGTACCCGTTCCAAAACTTATCCGCAAAGTGTTGAGGTATTGTTGCAAGATTGCGATGACAATCTATGTATTCTTTGAATTTTGTTTACATCATGTCCAGGGGATATTTATAGACCAGATAAAATAAAGATATATTTTTCCTGCTTCCTGTTCTTTACATATCCAGAATTTCTTTATATATACCGTCTATAGATGGCCACAGTCCTCCCTTAAAGAAAAGTCCGGGTATAAGCGACCTGCATTCTTTGTTTTAAGTCGACTTTAAAAAGGTCATCGACCTGCACATTGCCAATTCAGCAAGAAAAAATGATACTATGAAGAAATTTGACGACGTAAATAAGATTTAGTCAGAGAGATATATAGGGGATTGTGAAGAGTGCTTTTTATTGCCAAGACATATCAACATGACTTCCCTTTCAAGAGCAAATGACCAAGATGAAGCTCTCTTCTACCACCCACTTTCGGTCTTTTATCCTCATTATTATATCAACCGTAGGACAAGCTTTCTCCAGCTTCGGCCTCTCTTGTAGATTTCCAATCAGACCGGTTTAAAACGATCTGCAGGTGCATCTATCCACCTTGATCCATAGATCTTCTTCTTCTACTTTCTTATGAATAAAAGATTCTCCACCTTTATTGACATGACGTCATGATAGATATGTGGTAATCGTGTTACTCTGCGTCATCTAGCGGAGTTGCCATGAACGAGGTCGGGTGCAAAGCAAAAAGCCGTGTGCGCAGGCGGCGAACATCTATGACGTTGGTTGCTGCCAGCAGCGATGACGTAGATGTTCACAAGCATTGATCATCCTAGTAAGAGCTCGGGCACGGCGGCGAATGTATTTGTTTCTTATGTTTATGTTGTTTGTCTTACAGCGCGTCCTTTTAAAAATTGTCTAACATACCTTATGAACGAATTTTTACAAAAGTGTTGTTTACAGTGTATATCTAACTAGTATTATCCTATTGTTATCATACAGATACACAATATCGTGACGACTTGGTAACGCGGAAGTCAATTTAGGGTAGACGATAAAACATTGAAGTCATTGTAGACAAAATTACCCGGTTTAATAAAAAAGAAATGACGCGGTTAAAATAGGCAAATAGTGGGATATACGTTTAGTATATAAAAGTGGGCTACGATATGATAGTCTTCATATGAACGTGGAATGGTCACGTGTGATCTCATACTTTCCAGTCTGTTCAGGTTTTCGTTATGAAACAGCCTTAATCTTAAGGCTGTAATAATATAAAATGAATACCAGCCTTCTATTTTCGAGAGCTAGCAAGCTATAGATAATTTAATTTTTTCTTAATACCAGACAGTATGTTATAGTTGACGAGTTTCTTCAACAATTCCAATACAAACATTTTAATAATCCCTATTACTAGTTGTATCAGTTTAATCCTTATAAAAGTTTCAATGCCCGCAATAAAGCTCAACTTTTATTACGCGTCACGTGTGAGGTAATCGCGCGCTGTTTCAAACCTAATTTATCAAGCGGTGTCGTAAAAACTTAGCCGGGTCGGCGTGAACCGTATAATTCAAATGCTAGAAAGTTCTGGAATGAGCACAGGTGATTAATGCAAACTTGTCGAGTACATTTAAAGCAATAAAATTGGTGTTATTAATTATTACATAAAGGCAGAATACTTCAGAATTATAACATGCCAGGTTATTTTTACGATACCTTCCTTTTTTCTCTTTCAACATGTCAATATCTATAATTTATTTGACCGGTATTCTTCAGTATTTCTTACCTTCATCTAATATGATATTCTAAAAATGTTTACGTGAAAACAAAGCGTTTTTATATTTTATTATATTTTACAATATTATTACGTAATAATGATTTTTTATTAACGATTTATTATTTATTTTATTGTTTGAGACCATAGACGCCCACAGTACGGCATGGATCGCCTTCATGTCTATGTGGGGTATACCATAATTGCCACGCTTCACAGGCGGGTTGGCAACCGTAGTGTAGTTTTATGGTACGCAGAGGATGATACAGCCCATCCTTTGGAAACAAGTTTGTGAGTAGTAGCGATCCTATATAATTAATACATAAAATATTGATTATATAAGGTTGTATTCTGTGAATTGAACCTGCTACTTTCAATCACAACTCATCTGTTTAATATTTATCTACCATTTACTTATATTGTTATGAATCTATATATGTATATAAATATATATATTGAGTCATCATTATGATTTGTTTTATGTCTATGCGATGCTTATAAGTAATTTATTAATCTAAAACTAAATACTTAAAGACATCTAATCTTATTTAAATTGTTTTAAGACCTCTTTATATAAAAACAAAGTAATACCATTTATCTTTGTTTCGTATGATGTATCGGTCTAATGTCTCTCTAGAGATATGTACGAAAGAAAATAAAATTAGCTTAACTTTTTGTCTGAAAGAAAAGGATAAAGGGAAACGTAGGGTTCAATAAACCTAATGATAAATGATCGTAGCAATTTGATTTAGTACGAGCTGATATTTTGCTAGTTTATTTGTATAGGTTAAAAATATATGTGTTCTGATTATAAAAATAAAAATCGCACCAACAGACAGCAGATAAGGTTAGGTTTAGGCTTAGGTAAGGCTTAGGTCTTTTCCAAAGACGTGGTCGCGTACGATTGGCTCACGGTCACCAAGAAAGCAATGAAGAGGGCCATGGATGGAGCTTTGCAACGACATCGAATCAGATACCAGGAGATCAGTAGAAGAACTAAGATCACAGATGTCTCTTGAAGAATTGCTGATCTATAGCGCCAGAAAGCGATTCATATGCTTGCGCAGCTGGCGGCCGGTGGGGCTGAAAGGTTCATGTGTGGCGACCACGAGCCGGTGGACGCAGCGTGAGTAGGCACCAGGTCAACTGACGACATTGTAAAGGTCGGTAGAAGTCGCAGGGTTTGGGCAGTGTAGGACTGGTCATCGTGGCGATCTTTGATGGAGGTCTATACAATGGGCGTCCATCGGCTGAAAAAAGAAGTAGTGTCAGAGGGCGGGGCACATCCCTTGTGCAACCGATAGCTGGTGGGGCCGAAAGGTTCATGTGTGGCGACCACGAGCCGGTGGACGCAGTGTGAATAGGAACTTGGTCAACTGACGACATGGTGAAGGTCACTGGAAGTCGCTGGGTTTGGGCAGCGTAGGACTGGTCATCGTGATGATCTTTGATGGAGTTCTATGCAGTGGGCGTCCATCGGTTTAAAAAAGTAGAAGTGGCAGAGGGTAAGGCACATCCCTTGTGCAACCGATAGCTGGTGGGACCGAAAGGTTCTCTAGTGGCAACCACGTACCGGTAGCACCCACTAGATCAACCGACGACATGGTAAAGGATGTATGAAGTTGCTGGATGCGTAGGAACGGTCATTGAGGCATCTTTAATTAAAAGAGGCCTATGCAGTGGGCGCCCATCGACTGAAAAAAAGAAAAAAATACCAGAGGGCGGAACACATTTCTTGTGCACCCAACAGCCGGTGGGGCTGAAAGGTTCTCGCGTAGTGACCACGTGGTAGTGGACATAGTCAATGTCGCGGGAAATCGCTAGAGCTGACTAAGACCGATACTAGCGAAATAGATATTATTTCTCTAGTATTTTTTATATTTATTTATTAATAGATTATTAGTATGCTTACAAATTGGTATACGTAGTGTAATTAAAATGAATTGGTATCATTTCAAAATCATCAAACATTCAATTTACGTTGGCATCATATAGTTTCGACCCGAAATTCATTGTATATTTGCGCACAAAATTGCCAATCAAATCATGTTAACAGTGTTTTCAAATTGGTTATATTTTGTAGAGATAGTTTCGATTCTGTTTTAATCGAGAATATTTGAATAATAATATTATAGTATCGTTAATTATTGCGCTAATGAGTTTAGTTCAAAATTTAGATCAAACAAAAATGATTAATTTTTTATTTCGGCATAATTGAAAATGATGAAACTGATGTAAATTATATTGAAAATTAAAATAAAAATAGAAGAAAAAGTCTAATTAGTCGAATTACTGTCAAACTGTATTACTACATGAAATCAGCTTATTGCCTAATATAAAATTAATTACAGAATTTTTAGATCGTGTTAAAGATAAAAGCAGACAACCAAACTCTCCTGATGCTGATCGGTGCTGTACTTTCTGCCTCTCCTTACTTCTTTAGGTGTAATAAAGTTTAAAGCATAAGCCTTCATAGCTAAAAGTGTTATATAATATAGCTTTTTACTTCAAATAACTATGTTTAAGTTACTTGTGTATTCGCGTGTGTGCCTACCCAACTATAAAGTGTGGGCTATTATTTAAAATATAAAGTTAAGTTTTCTTGTGAAAGCTGTCTCAAGGTGATTTATACTTCAAAATAGAGATTTAGTATCTGTAAATTCATCTATTTACTTCTCATAATTTGAGGTGAAGGATGTTCCAAATTCTGCCTAAAGTATATTTACGCTTGATAACATATTTCAAAGTCAAATTCAAAATAGATTTATAACTGTCAGCTTAAAATTAGGTTTACGTTAGTTCGTAATGCACCATCTTCTAAGAAGAATTAACAAGAACCTCTGTGGAGTGTATATATGGCGCTGCATATTATTTATGTACATAACTACTTGTCTCTAGAATTTGACTAGTCATATTCCAATGGAAAAAACAAATTAAAAATCCCCCTGTTGAAATTCGAATGTAACAATTCAAATCTACTATCTTTTTCCAGCGGTGAATCATCGTTTATTTTCAGGCTGAACTGAAAAAGGTTTTTAATTCAGATTAAGGAGAGATCATTTGGTACTAAAAAGATATAAATAAAATCATCGCAATCAGTCTTAATTTCATAACAATTTACCTTGTATAACAAGATTTTTCATGACAAATATTTTATGACTTATTAAATTAAAATAGAAGATAAAATAAAGATAAATAATTCAATATATATAATCCGCCAAGAGGTTTTATATTATAACAAATCTATGGGAGAGCCTTATGTCCTGCAATAGACATAAGACTGAAATGTAATAAAGTATAATTCACAACAAACTAATACAATTCTATTTAGTTTTATTCTGTACATTTGTAGGGACTCAACCCTGGAACTTTACAGTCAGATCCTTAATCACTGGGCTACAAAGTCATATTTTGATTTGCATAAATTATATCGAAATTTGCATCATTCGAAATATTTTATAATGATTTACAATTTCATTGTTGTAGCAAGGAAAAGTAATTTGGTTCGTAATAATATCGAACGTTATCGAATGGAAGACCGCACGGCGCGACGGGTAACTGATTTAACATTAACGAGCTACGCGTTTAACAAGAGATAAAACCGCATTAAACGGTTCATTAACCGAAGCTCGTGTGTTATTTTTAAACCATTGTCCACGATAAACTCTGTTATAAATTCATGGAAATATTAAAACTAAATAGTTATTTTATAATGTATTTACGGTTTAAAGGTAGATTTAATATTTATCTTTTACCATTAGTCACTAGTCTTTCTTTATTAGTCATTCCTAGAGCGCGATTTAAATAGTAGTAGTAGTATTAACAGTAGTATATTAGTAGTAGCAGTAGAAATAGTAGTATAGTAGTAATAGAAAAAATAGTATAGAAGTAGTAGTTAATACTTATATATTAGGTACGTGCTACTGTGATAAAAAGTGTCATTTCAAGTTTAAATGTATTTACCGTTTTAACAATAGGTAGATTTAATATTTTAATTTTTTTACTATTAGTCACTAGTCTTTCTTTATTAGTCATTCCTAGAGTGCAATTTAAGAAGTAATAGTATTAACAGTAGTATAGTAGTAGTAGCAGAAGAAATAGTAGTATATTAGTAGTAGAAATAGTAGTACAGAAGTAGTAGTTAATACTTATATATTAGGTAAGTGCTACTGTGATAAAAAGTGTAATTTCAAGTTTAAATGTATTTACGGTTTTAACAATAGGTAGATTTAATATTTTAATTTTTTACCATTAGTCACTAGTCTTTCTTTATTAGTCATTCCTAAAGCGCGATTTAAGTAGTAGTAGTATTAACAGTAGTATAGTAGTAGTAGCAGTAGAAATAGTAGTGTGGGCGCCTGGCCTCTTTGGTTTTTTGACATGACGTTTGTTAAGCCAGTTGGTTTTACTCGTCAAAGCAAATTTATGTTTTATAATAATTTGTGTTTTTCTAAAATATAAAAATTGATTACTAATATCTGAATTTTAATAAGGAATCCATATTGGTGACCCCGACGAGATCAAATTAGACATGTCGAACAACAATAATAACGGCGCAGCGACGTCGCCAAATACACAACAAACGTCACGTCAAAAAACCAAAGAGGCCAGGCGTCAACATTAATCCACAGTAGTATAGTAGTATAGAAGTAGTAGTTAATACATATATATTAGATACGTACTACTGTGATAAAAAAGTGTCATTTTAAACTCCTGGGCACTAGGAAGGCAGGCATTTTTTTTCTAATTTCATAGGACTGTTTATTCATTTGTCAAATGTCTGTTTATCTAAAGTTGGAATATCATTTGGCTCAGCCTAAATCATTTTGAAGGATCTTTTTTATTTCATACGTGTCATGTTTGGATTGGTGCCAAAAATGCCCAATTTTGTAGAAAAAAATCGTCAAAACCTCGATTATATCGTTCCGGAACCACTGTATTCGCCTGATGTAGCTACGTGCTACTTTTAGCTATTCAGAAAACTCTAGGGCCAATAGGGCGACGATTTGACATAATTGAGGAGATAAAAACCGAATCAAAAAAGGTCTTGAAGGATGTATTGGAAAATGACTATTCCGGCTTTTTCATAGAGTTGAAAAAGCATGGACAAAAATGCGTTTGGAAGAATAAATAAGGAATTAACAATTTCTGAACAAATTCTCTACAGTTTCTGACCAACATAAACATGACTTTCATAGCTAAACGTATACTTTTCTCATCGATTTAAAATGGGTTCAGTAGGAAGCGATGTATATCTTTCGTTTTTCGACGACATTGAAATCGACATCTGTCCACCATGTGAGTGGACGTCCACAGCGATTGCCGGTCTGTGGTCTTCACTTCAGGGCCCTAAAGCCTCCCTACTGCCATTTCAACCTCCTAGTCCGCTAGACTGTATCCGTTGATATATATATATATATATATATATATATATATATATATATATGAAATATATATATATATATATATATATATATATATATATATATATATATATATGAAATATAAAACATCGTACATGAACTAACATTTCGGCATTCAATTCGGCTGCTAGATATAGATTTGGATCCTCTTACATAACACTAGAAAGCGATAAAACGAACAAGATTTTCATAGCTGATAACAGATGCGGATTATTGCGTAACAAAATCCTACGTAATACTTCGTGTGTTATTGTTAGATATTTCTAGTGTAATATAGAATTTTGATTAATAAAATGTGGGGCTAAAAGAAAATGAATAGAAAAACTCGAGGTTTTTTTTTAAATGTATGGGAGGAGGGAGAATAATTTTTATTTAATTCGATTATTAAAAAAAAAAAACTAATCGGCATATTTAAAATTTCTTTAAAATGCTTATTGCGTTATGAAGCTATCGTGATTCGTATAAGAATAAATCCACGTTGGAAAAAGTTTAATACAATTATTTTTTATGCCTTAAAGTTTAACTTGACACGTCATTTAAACGGCAAGTTTCACGACCAGAAGTTATTTTCATTGCTTTATTCGAAAGGAAGTACCTTTTGCGGACTGACAAATATACTGTGAAACTCTGTGTAAGCTGTTTTTTTTGTAGGATCTAAATTCCACAGACATAACTGTCCATGCCTTTTTAACAATTACTTTGTTTCTGCATGTCGCAGTGTTTACTAAGCCTCGTAAACTCCTGTCTCCAGTTAAACTATTTCCTAACTTAAATCCTGAACTATTATATATATATATATATATATATATATATATATATATATATATATATATATATATATATATATATATATATATATACTAGCTGATCCTGCAAACGTTGTTTTGCAAAAAAATTATTTTTAATTTTCAATTTAAAAATAAGAGTTGATCGTAAAGTTTTGATGAACAGACGCTTGGCAAATGATATAGACAGTCCTAACAATTTGGAAAAAAAATTCTGCCTTTTTAGCGCCTGGTAGTTTTAAATGACAATTTCACCTTCACCGATCATATTATAATATTACTAGCTGATCCCGCAAACGTTGTTTTGTAAAAAAAAAAATAATTTAAGTTTTTATTTAACAAATAAAAATAAGGGTTGATCGTACAGGGGTGAAAATTTAGGGTTGTATGTATTTTGCTTATGCTGTATCATAAAAAATAAAAACAAAAAATTTTGTCAAAAAAATAAAAAAATAAATTAAGGGTGAACAACCCTTATCACTTAGGGGTATGAAAAATAGATAGTAGCCGATTCTCAGACCTACTAAATACGCATATAAAATTTGGTAAATATCGGTCATGCCCTTTCAGAGGAGTTCAAGCTCGAACACCGTGACACGAGAATTTTATATATTAGATATATATATATATGCAATAGTTCAAGATACCTAAATAAGAAATGGAATATAATTGCTACATACCAAGATATCTATGTAAATAAATGTATAAATAAATGCAAAGGCAATCGTATGCAAACAAAATATAAATAAAAGCCTTTAAGTATGCTTCATACAAAGTGTCTTCCGGGTTCGCTAAATCTTTCACCGCGAACGGATAAAATAGTAATGGACCGTAAATATTGACACTTCAAGACGTGACCATGCACCCTTATGAGGGATCAGCGGCATTCTTCAATTGGCTACCCTTCATTTTTCTATACGAAGATCGATAAAGATGTTTTGTATGAACAACAATGCAATATTGGACACCTTACTGGGTGTAACATCATATCTGTTTTCTTTGTATAAACACATTTTCATGGTGTCTCTAAGCCTGTTTAATTAAAACAGAATTATCACGGCTTAAACAGGACGATTGCTTATATAAAAGCCTTAAAGAAGTGAATATGCAGGTCTTTTTTCAGCAAAAAAACTTTAAAGCTTTTACATATATATACGATCACTATTCATAAAGTCATTACTCTGAAATATGTTACGTTAATTATTTTTTTTCTCAAATAATGCGACAGGCTAATCACTTCTGTCTCTTTCGTTAATAAAAAAGGACTGTAAGAATTTGTTGCTCTTCAAGATGCTTTCTTAACGCATCTTAAGGTACCTACTTATAGACAAGTGAGTACAAAAATATAACTCTTTCGCCCAGTTTCATTTCATATTGATTTTAAAAATAACAGTAAAAAGAGATTTATGATTAAAAATTAATATAAAGATTCAAGTGTATTGAGAAATCAAATAATAAATAATAAAGTTTTTTATCGTATGCTTATTTGATTATAAAACACGTATTAATTCATTCGAAAAATCTTTTTTACTTTTTTTTCTAGAAACTTTTAAAGCCACACGAACACTTAAAAGACTTGTCTTCAAATATTTAGGGCTTTTATTTTGTTGTGATAGTAAAATTAAAAAGTAACCAAAAATGTTTTTATGTACACGTGTACACATCTCATCGAATTATGTTTGGAAGCAGACTTAGGACAATGAAACGTGGTTCCTTACTTCGGGCCTCATTGGCAAACTAACAGTGGTTCAACGAACCAAAGGCTGTGCTCGTGATTAGTCTACAAGATCTAAGAAGTGAACGATCAACAATAATGTTGTATAATGCTCTTAATTTCTTATTAACAACTAGACATGGCAGAGAGTAGGGTGAACTGATCACCGCTAGTGCCTTAAGTTTCTGGAGTTGATACCACGTACTGGCATTCGAAGTCCATCTACAAGTTCGATAGATGACATTGTTAAAGTCGTTGAAAGATGCTGAATGCTGGCAGCGTCGAGCCGGACTTATTAGAAAATCTATGGGAGAAGTCTATGATATCCTATGGCTGAAATAATGATAATGACGTCGTTACAATCTACTCCTCCAAAGATATCTACGAGAGGATATACCATAGTCACTACGCTTGGCAGACGGATGGACGAACGCAGTGTGGTGTTATGGTATGCAGAGGACGCTGCTGTACATCAAAATCAAAATTAAAATATTCTTTATTTAAATTTTATTAACTCTTTTTTTGATAACGTATCTGTAGAGATACATAAGAATTAAAAAAAATAGTGGCATCAATTTTGAACGCAAATTATGTGAATGTTTAGGTGATTTTTTAATTTTCGAACGCTTGTTCAGTTTTTTCTGTTGGCATTCTTAAGTCTAAAAGTCAAGTGGTATGAATATTAATGTAATATTTAAAAAAATCTGCCAAGTTTAGGGCTAATTTCCATTATATGTTTTTTTTAATATTGGTTTAATATCTTTCTATTTATATATCTGAAATTGTTTGCGGGGTTTTATTGCACATATGTATACTCAGTCAAAGTATATAGACTCATTTAATGTTTGATGTTAAAAACTAGGACTATACAGTTTATTTTAAATACTTTTATTAACAATGTGTCTATAATTGTTTTTGTTATTTGTTGACAAATTAAATATTATTATAGATATATTACTACGCGACTGTAACAATATCAGCTTTATCAACTTCTCGCAAAATCCCGATCGTCCACACAATAAATTTAAATAATACCATCTATCCATTTAATACATCCTCTGGAAATTTATTTGTGTGCAGTGGTAATCCTATATAATTAATACACTTTGTCATTGTATGTAATCGAATCCGCGACCTGCGATCATAAGTCTCAACTCTCTTCCGCCGGGTCCACTGGCCACACTGACGACGATGCGTCGAATTTAATTCTTTATGTAGAGACGATTATAAATTCTTTGTCACTTTTCAAACTAGACCACTACATCAATCATTGTGTAGATCCGACTTAATTTGACACGTCCCTCAATTTCCTCCTACCATTAATCATTTGGTACTGGCACTTATTATTAAGACCACTTGAAGGGTACATCTTGGCTATTAGCTTGATATTTTTTTTTTGATATCGTTAAGTGTTTTAACTTTAAACATAAACATGTTTATATATACTTTTGTGTATATATACATGCTTAGATTCTACGGCAAATATATAAGTTTATTTAAAGCTGTAGAAACAATACGTTTTATTCGTTATTGACATGGTTATCATATATGCAAGGGTAAATACTCCCTTGCGGGTTATGAGGTAGTTTCAAGAAAAAAAAATGTGAAAATTTAATTTTTAGTCACAACAAAGTAACTTTACACCTTAGACTGAATTTGTACGGTTTTATAATACGCCCGCTGAATTATCATATTATGTTTAGGAGTAACAATGGCGAAATATTACGTTGAACAACGATTTGAAAGTGCTTGTAATACCCTATTCGAATAAAGAATGTTTTGAGTAAGATTTGATTTTATAAATTAAAAAAGTTTGTTCTACAATATATTAATACATAACTTTTACAGTATAATGTAAAAAATCAGTAAAAGTTTTCAGAATGTCTTAGAAAATAAGAAAAATAGGGAATGAAATGTTTTAAATGGTATAGTTTTATCCCGTGGACGCCTATTGCAAGGCATATCCTTCCCTCAAAGATCTATCTATACGCTTGGCAAGCGGATTGTGGATCGCAGTGTGACATTATGGTGGCAGAGGACGATGGGAAAACATGTTTGTGATCAGGGGCAATCCTGTATAATGAATGCATGAATGAATGACAAATCATTTATTATCAGGTCTGTGAAATGAGTTGTCTGTGGCGCTTAGAAAGGTTAAATTTCAATCAGTTTCCCATAAGCTAGTATGACTTTAATAATTGTTACTGGATTTTTTTCATACTAACATGACAAGTATAGATATATACCATCACGTATCAGTGGAATATGTAAATATTATATTTCGTCTTAGTCCATAGACGTCCAATGTAAAACATATGCCTTCCACATATATATGGGAAGGCCTAGCGTTTGGCGGGCGAGTTGGCGATCGCAGTGTGGTATTATAGTGCCCAGAGAACACTGCTGCCCATAATCTGGAAACTTGTTCCAGAGCAGTCACAATCTTTTGTAAATAATAAACAGAGTGTGAATTATTTAAGATTGTATATCAATAATCGAACCTACGACATACAATCGCAAGTCTCAGTCTATACCTTTGGGCTATTACTACTCAACTAGCTACTATATTAAGGATAATTTTGTAAGTTCGTACAAAACATTCGCCTGAGTTCGTGTTGAGTCCTCTTAGATGAGGGTGCGTTTGGAACAATCAAAAAATAAAAATGAAAAAATTTAGCTCTTATGGAATTCTTCGTATGACACTATTCTCCGAAAGTGTCTTATTAAAAAAAGATATAATATAAGATATTTTATCGTAGAAACACTCTGCTGCTTTATATTGTAAAAAAGAAATCGCTAATAGGTTTAATATATTCACTATAAGATACACAAACAATACAGAAAGCTTTTCCGCATCAATGCAAGCTAACAATGCCACTATTCAGTGTGCGATGCATAGCATTTTATTGTTCCCTTTGTTTTCGAAGTAAAGCCTTTCTTTAAAAACGCAACTCGGAATATTCTACGCTTAAATATATATTATTTATGCATGTTTTAAATAGGCTAGATATAAAATTATTTCAAGATTTATTATGAATTTATAAGCCTTTATTTTATAAATATTCTAAATACAGAATGATTGGTTATAGGCAAGTTAGAAAGGGAGAGTTTAGAGTTGATTTGTTATCAATTATTATATGGTTCACACTATCTAAAATCAATAGTTTTAGAAATAATAAATAAAGATAAAAAGCACGTTCGAAATTCGAATTTGTACATTTTATAATTTACAATTGTTTATTATGTATTTTTTAGTATTTTTTGTAGTTCTGTCGTATTGCAATAGAAAAAATAAATTAACGTAACATATTTATAGAGCGATCACTTAATACGACTGATCACAAATAAGCGTAAAGATTTGTAGCTTTTTACTGATAAGTGAGATACATTTAAACTTTTAAAGCTTGTGCGGTGCGGTGGTAGCAATGTGACGTCACCCGAAATCGTGCGTGTATTACAAGATTCATCGATAAGGCGAATACGGCAATTTTATGGCAACGTTAAAATTGATCAAGAGACTTAGTAAACGCTGAAATATGCAAACACGTGAGTGAACAAAAAAATTCATAAATATTTTCAGAATATAATTTTCATTCATATAATTAGTATTATAAACTTTGATTTTCAATGAAAATAGACAGCACAGATGTGGTTGGCAAGAATCTGTAGGTTAAGTGTACATAAACTGTCCAATAATAGTGTAGAAGTAAAATTTGATAAAGTAAAGACATGTAACGACAATTTATCTCTAAACTGGTAGCAGAAGTTATTTCACCGAGCGTGCCGTTCCTGTACTCGTGCGATATAACTTTATAACTTCAGAATGTAGTGTTCGAACGTGAGACAGCGCAACATGTGTAAGTGGGAGCTAAAATTTTTTATATTGCCTATGGAAAAATTTGATTTTGGAACGTTATTTGAAATAGCTGATCATACATCAATTCAGATATATAAACGCATATGCTATTTTATGTTATATTTACACTGGTTACGGGTCAATGAATAAAGCATATTATATATATATTAATATTTACATTAACACGTGTAAATGTGAAGTAAAATTTTATTATAGCCCGTGAATAAATTTTATTTTAAAACGAGTTGCTATTAGGCATTGCGTTGCGTTTATTAAAACGTATGTGCTATTTTATGTTATATGTCTATCGATTACGGGTCGATGAATATATCACATAAAAAATAAAATAAATGCAAAGAAAATAAGAACTGAAATTTTAGTATTATTATTTTTATAAATTTGATTTTGGAACGATGTTTGAAATATAGCACAATAGCTTAATAAACTTATATGCTATTTCAGATTACATGTCTACTGTTAACGGCCCGAAGAATATAGCATATTACAGCGCATAGCAAGATCATAGTCGCACAAAAAACCATGAAAATAACTATGCTCGAAATATTTTTACGCGGTCAAATTAGAACTAAATAGATCTTTAAGCGAAGGAGAATAACACAAGTTGAGGTAGCAGTAGGCAGGTCACAGGCCTTAAAGTTCTGGAGTGGACCATAAAACAGCAAGAGGAGCACAGAACCTCCATCAACAAAGTGGAATGACGATCTGGAAAATGAAGCCTGCTTCCGACAAGTCACTATTGGATATAGGCCTCCCCTTTTTATTTCCAAAAAAATAAATTTTCCAAACAGCTTAAAAGATAATGATTATCTTTTATATTCATTTTAATGTACTTCAAATCAATTTAATAAATTAATTAATTTTGGTTTATTTTACATTTACAAGTTTAAATAACTTAAAAACACTCAAGATCATTTGATGTTGAGTTTGCTAAATAAAGCTTATTCCATATGGCCGAACTTGAACGTATATTTGTTCGAATGTTTTGCTTTATTATTTACATTCATTGATTAAAGTAATTCAGTTAAAAAAATTAATATTTGTATAATTTAAATAAAGTTATTTTATTTTAAGAAATATTGATTAAGAGTGTCGTATCTGATGTAAAAAGACGATAAGATACCAACGGAATAACGCAAAATGTTTTCATAATTAAAACGACAAACACTGACAGTGTTGAAAAGGCGACATGGTAGCCAAATTTATTTTAATGAAAAAGTCAAGAGAAATTCTCCTACGTCATTTGCTTAGACATCTTAATTTCCGGGAATAATTTGAAGTGAATTAATGTCACGGTATGACTTTGTGGCGCGGCGAAGAAAATTTAGACGGATGTTAATAGGCAAAGATGAACAAAGTAAATGTTCTTTTCTTTAAAGTCTTCTTACTATAATAAATCACGAATTTATATCTTAGCTTAAAGCAAGCATTGTATAATATATTTAACATTCACAATGATTTCTTACGTTATAAGAGAAAAAAATATGGGTTTCTAAATCCGCTGACATTTATCCATTTGCTCTGTAAGTCGTTTCCAAATGGTTCAGAAGGAACTATGGGGGAAGGCATCATTGTTGACTGACCTGTGCTTTGAGGACTCCGCTCTGATTCCGAGACGAGAAAGAGGATCGAGAAAGGCAGCGTTATCTCCCTAATGGGCGACAGTAAGTGTCACCCCATATTGTTAGAATTCTAGAAAATAGTAGTACAATATACAATAGAATAAAATTACATTGAGAAGAAATTAAAAAAGAATGTAGTAAGATCTCAAGTTAGTCATGAATAAAGCAAAATAGGTTGAGTAAAAAGGAAAAGATAATCAAAATTGTATGAAAATAAAACTAGAAAAGAGAGAAGGAAGGTGATGCACTGGAGACGATTTGAATATGAATAAAAATAGAGATTGTGAAGTTTCTTCTGTAATATTAGAGACTTAAGGATGAAAGGAGAAAGTGAAATGAAAGAATAAAATAAAAAAAAATGCTTTATCCGAGTTGTGAGTTTCTATGTTGTGAGTGTTTGTTTAAAGTGTTTTGAGGCCATTAAAAGATATTAAGGCCAAAAAAGGTATTCGTAATCATTATTAGTAAATTTTGCACTTTAATTTATTTTGCTACCCAACATATATTTAAATAATTGATGTACACATATCATAAGATATTTCAGATTTTTGTGTACATATTCTAATTACAGAACGTTTGCATATGAACCGTAAGTATATATTGAGAAAATCTCCTTTTATATACCGCGTATTAAAAGATATTCGTTAAAAGATTTGACGTCACCGAACGTGCGAACATTAACATAATTATTGTTTTTAATGCAAAACTAACTATTAATGTAATATCCATCAAAACATTTATTTCTTAAAGACGACTACTGAAGAAAATCTAATTACTGTAATACATATGCGTATAAAATAATCTGAATAAATATTATTTAGACATTGATACAAGCATAAAAGGATATTCGGAAGCTCCGCTTACCTCGCTAAGTACAGCTATATTTTATTTCGAAAGCTTTTATTAAACTTTTTAGTGGGACGTGCCTTATCTTCAAGATTGCAAAGCTATTTTAAAAGCAACGATAAATTTCGCGCTTAATCGTTTTCCTAAGCATAAAATGCCAGCTTAAAATTCAGTAGTGAAAGTCATTTAGTTCCCGTTACGCCTTGCATTAATTCTAGGATTTTAAATGGAAACTACTTTTTCTATTTCTTTCTTATTAAACACATAAATAACATTTTTTTGTGATTTAAAAGTATTTGATTAGTGCAATCTATACGAGTACAAACTCGTAATATGACTTTAAGGCTTCTTATACAGAGTGATTAGTTATAGGTGTGAAGGCTTTGTGTAGCAGGGACAGATAGTAAATAATAATTTAATATTTAATTTAATATTATTGATTTTACACGCTACATAGTTGTATAATAGTAAAGAAAAAGTACAAAGGGCGGTCTTATCACACGAGGCAATTTCTTACGGCAATCATAGGACTGCCCATTTTCACTTAAACTTACTAATTCTCTAGTTGTATCGAGTTCACTTGTTCATTTACAGATCTCCTCTTCCATGTAATGATGATGATGATGATGGAAACTTGAGAATGATTTAATGGAATCAGGCGTTACCTTGCGGAAGTCCATCCTAAGTAAGAAAAGGACCAATATTTAGCCACTTCCGCATATGCAGTGGTAGTCGCGCAACAAATGCACCGCCCGCCAGCCCGCTGATAAATGCGTATGCGGCAAACAATGCAAATCACACAACCACCACCGCCAAATTACTCAACACGTATTTCAACCCTCCACGGGGCATCAACAGGAGTTATGTTACACTAATCGGTGTAAAGGGGCTAAATATTGGTCCTTTTCTTACTTGAGAATGAGTTGCTCTAAAATAAATTATCAAAAGGCTAATTTTAATACCTTTGTACTTAATAATTCACAGTTCGATTCACGAAATTTCAATCCTGTATTTAAAGTTGAAGTCTTTTGTTAACTAATTCAACGAATAAACTTTCAGGTTCGAATAGTCTTTCATTCGTTATAAATTAGAGAATAAAACTTAAAGTTCCATGTTATGTAAAGGGCTATAGAATAATCGAGTATGCTGAACAGTTTAACGTTAAGTTTATACGTGAGACGTAACGTAATTTATTCCACGTATTTGAAAGCGTTTAGAAGCGATTTCTGAAGTACATTCGTGTAGACTTTGATTTTGAAACGATTTAAATAAATTATACGCTTCAGGTCTCTTTTCATGAAGTTTAACTTTGAATAATATTTAACATGAATTTTATAATTTAAGCATAATTAATTAATGTTAGGCTCCAAACGTCGTAACTTTATGTATTACTCACATTTACTTACTGAGTGATCATTTCTAGTGGTCATCTACGTCACTAGAAAAATATTAGATTAGTACTCAGGTCGGTAGAAATTAGAATCAGAATAAGAATTAGAATCAGCTTGCCTATATTAGTATCTTTCAAAATAAATGAACTCTACGAGGCTTCTAAAAACAAAATCAAATTATTCTTTATTCGAATTGAGTAGCACTTTCGCTACGTCAATCAACCTAACATGTCGACATTGTTGTCCCTACAGGAAGCCACCATCGGCTCGGAAGGCAGTTCTGCTAAAAAGTGCCAGAAAGAAATTCAACAGTTGCTCTTTTAGAAATATAGTTTTATAGTGCTTGACAATAATTAGCTTCCTGAGTGAGCATCTACAATATTTAATTCCACGCATTAACATCAGTATAGTGTTCTTGGATAGAATAACATATTTAATGGAATCAAGCGTTACCTTGCGGAAGTCCACCCTAACTAAGAAAAGGACCAATATTTAGCCACTTCCGCGCATGCAGTAGTAGTCGTGCAACAAAGTGCACCACCCGCCAGCCCGCTGATAAATGCGTATGCGGCAAACAATGCGAATCACACAACTGCCACCGCCAAATCACTTAACACGTGTTTCACCCCTCCACGGGGCATCTTCGGGAGTTATGTTACACCTACCCAGTGCCACTTCAACATAAAAATCCTTTGAGCACCACACCTCTTAGTGTTAGATCATGAAGAAAATTTACAAGCATATCCCTCGTTATGGTTCATTGAATGACTATAAGCTTGCCAAAAAGGCTTAGAGTAAGAAGCACAGATTTGCATTGATGGCAGAAACTTGGTCTCAAATTATGGAATCTGTACGTCGCTTTCAAAGAAGACAAAGAAAAAAAAGAATCACTCTGTGTTTGGCACTAATCGGTGGTCCTTTTCTTAACATACTTCTTTCAACAATTTTTTTAAAACTGGTTTTCATCTCTTCAGTTGCAAATTTTAAATTAACTGGGGAATTTTATTGAACAATACCAGTACAGTACCTTGTGTCAAAAACGATTTATTTAATTATTGAAGGCGAAACCTAACGTGACCTTTCACGTAAAGGGTCCATAACAAACTCAGACAGTTTTTTTGCACGGTATATTTACGAGATTTTGCTACATGCATTAGACGGTAGAGTATTATTAAGCCGTACACAGTTTCGTATGAAAGAGTTACTAATATTATGAAGCTTGTTGTAAAGTATTATAGCTTTTTTATTTATTTTTACACTATTTACGTACATACAAGTTTTTATATTTATTAGAGACCTTATGCACATAAACAAATCACATTTTTTTTTCTCATGTGGATTGTTCGAATCATTATCTTTTATAATACACCAATCGTATCGATATCTGCAGCATTACGCAATAAAATTAACGAGTTGAAAAAATTATTGAAATAAAGAGAGGATTGTATATAATAACGAATATTTTTATTTCGACGAATAAAATTTATTCCTATCCTCCTAAACATCTTATTCTTCGCATGAAAAAACACCTTAGTTGAATTTGTGTATTGTATAGAAAGTGTCAATCTACACACGTGTTATTGTATGTCCGATATTTTTTTTATTAAAATCGTTAGGTATGAACCAACGGCATTGAAAAAGCAATTTCCCGTATTGAACTTCGCTTGTCAGTTTTGTGGACAGGATGTCTACATTGAAGTTGTATTAAAATGATATCGAATAATATGGGCGATTTTTTTTTTAAAGATTGACATATTTATTTTGTTACGTTCAAACATAAACTAATAATTTTAATTCCATGATTTAGTTTTCACTTTTAAGGATATATAAAAATTGACGTCACATTTATTAAATAGATGTCGTTTTATGAGTAAGGCTGTACGTATGTATTTCTAAATAATAAATGTTGAAGATATCTAAACATTTTTATTTAATCTAATTGACGCCCACTGTAAGGCATATATCATCCCCAAAGATTTCTATTGTGGATATACTATAATCGCTACTCTTGGTAGGCAAATTGACGATCGCATTTTGGTATTATTACACGCAGAAGACACTGCTGTCCATCATCTGGAAACTTGTGTATTTAAGCCGTGGCAATCCTGTATTATTAATGCCAAAACTATGAATTAGATTGGATATATAATATAACATATATATGTGAATGAAATTGTATTTCTGGAATCGAACCCGCGACTTATGATCGCAAATCTCAGTAGTCTACCGCAGGGCTGCCGTTTCTCATTAATTCATTATAATTATCATTTCAGCTGAAGAAAATGCACTGCTAGACATAAACCTTGACTGATTTGTATCTCTTTATCCATTATTTACATTATAAATAGAATTTGTATTTAAAAATTTCCGCAACATTACATCAGGGTTTAGATAATTCATGATAGAATCTAAATATCACTTCAACTCATCTGGTATTCGTCGTGGCGTGAATTGAGAATTTGTTTGTTAATAATATATGTGAGCTATTAAAATATAATAAAAAGTAAACGTATAACGTTGCATACTACCGCTTATGAAACATTGTATAATTAACTACTGTTTGTTTATGACATTTTTATTCTATACTACTTTTAATTCAACGTATGTAGAGTTAAATTCCACTGAAAGTTTAGAAAAAATCCAACCGAAAAAGTTTGTAAGACCCCGTACAAATGCATTAGTACAGAGGAATGCTTTCAGTTCGGCGTTCAGAGCCGAGATTGACCTCTTTCTGCCACTAAGCCGAGGTTAAACTATGTTAGACTACATTTTCCTCTTTTAGTTCAATTGTAGAGAGCACTCTACATTGTTTGGTTAAAAATAATATATCTAAAAAATATATATTATTTCGAATTGCAATTTCAACTCATAGACAATCACAGCAAGGTTTAGGCCTCTAAAGATATCTTTAGTAGGGATATATCCGCTGCTTTCGTAGGCGTGTTGGCGATCGCGGTGTGATATTGTGGTATGCAGAGGACGCTGCTGCCTATACTCTAGAGATTTGTTTCTAAGCAGTGTCAATTTTGTATAATTAAAACACAAAATGTGAATTATATAAAATTGTATCCCGGAAATCGAACCCGCGATCTATTATCACAAGTCCGCTGGGATACCACAGGTCAATAGTAAATGTAGTCAAGTTTATATAAGTCAGAAATGTTGATACATTTTATAGAAAACATTACGTTGTTTTATTCATTCTATGAAATTATAGACTGTAACATATTTCCATTGTTTTTTTTTTTAAATAAATTATACATTCGTGTGTGCTATTCGGTTTATAGAAAATTTTAGTAAATATTGTAAAGATATAACAAACCAAACAAATTCCGAAACAAGCTTGAGTGCAAATGAATCCGAATCTAGTTTCGAGAACCCGTCCGCTTTGTATCGACATTGTTTTAGCAAACAAACCTCTTTACGTATCACGTTCACGGTTTCAACAACTATTTCTGAATACTTTTACGTCATACAACCTTGTAGTTGTTTGAGGCTTTTGTTTTGTTTCTTTCTTCTTAATTTTTTTTTCATCAACGATTAAATCTGTTAACATTAGATTAGTAAAAGCTTTCATTCGTCAGCCAAACGGAAACATACATGGTATTATTACTTTATCTTCTTCTTTTCAGTTGTGAACGCCTAATGCACGATGACTTCTCCTGCGTTGCCCAATTCCAACTAATTTCCGCAACCCCTACCTATGTGACCTTGATCCTTCTTATAAGACGATAGTTTGGACAAAAAGAGGTTGCAATCTTTATTACTATTATTTTATTACTGTATCACTATTTTGTCATCATTCAACAAAATAGCACCTACTACGCCTAGTCCTGTTAAGCAAAGGTCCTTTAGAACTAAACGTTAAAAATTAAGTTCAATCCTTCCATTCATACAGCAAGCTTGATCTTAATACAATTTGCGATAAATTCGATGTAAATGCCTTTAAAACGATTTACTGTTAAGCTACCATTGCTAAGTATTTTTCTTCTCGTACTAACTTAAGTCGTAGACAACACTTTAGTAATAATACACTTAATATGACAATGAACACGTTTACAATAATTTACTAATAATTATAATGTAAGATAAATGTGTAATACCTAACGTAAAGAGGTGGATCTTTCTGTTTTGTTAATTAGTTCATAATTGCCATGCTTGGCAGACTGGTTGACGATTGCAATGTGGTGTGGTACGCAAAGAACAATGCTAGAAACTTGTTGATGAGCAATGGCAATTCTATATAATTAATGGCAGAAATGCATATCGTGTATAAGATAGTGTCTCGGTAATCAAACCCGCGACCTATGATGGCAAGTCTTAGTCCTTTACCAATGGGCTATCACCGCTTGCTACATATATAGCTTATTAACGGCTAATTGTTCTATTTTGATACGAGATGTAATGTCAATCATATTCCGCTCAATTAATAATACACGAAATATAAATACAGAAAAATTTTCATTTTATAAATAAACTTTAGTTATTTTTTGATGTGATTATTCCTGGTCATTGCTCCTAAATAATTTCATGTGGCCGCCCTTCTGTTTCGGTAACTAATAGTCAAAATATAATCACTTCCTGTATACATGTAGCAACTGCCTACTCAGTTGCGTGGGCAAATCTTTTTTCAAATAAAAGAGGCCACAATTTGTTTGAAATCCGTTAAGTAATTGAAATTATAATATTAGCTATGTATATATATTTAAATACACATATATAAGTGTGGGTATACTTAATATCATATTGATATATATAGTTAGATATAAATAAAATCGAATAAAATAATCCGTCTAAGTTTTTTGTGGACACTTTTTTGATCGGGGAATATTTGTATCAAGTAGCGTTAAGCAATGCCATTGTTTGACAATTCCATCAAAATTCTAGTTTTCCTTAAAGTGAGATCTTCGAGCATTATTATTATGATAAGTAGTCATTTTGAATAAACTTTATTTGTTCATGGTCAAAATCTTTTACCGTACAAGTCGTTTGATTATGGAATAAGTTACCGCTGAATATAAGACAGGCTAAGTCACTACCTATTTTCAATAAAATGGTTAAGAAATATTTACTGGACCATTGTTTGTTTATCCTTTAATTCATTTTTCAATTATCTGTATCTTTATTCTTTCTTAGGAAAGTTTGACGCAACTTCGTTTGACATTTTTAATATGTTTTTTATAATTAAGTAGTACACTGTATTTTTTATAATTATATATGAATTAGTGTATACCATATACATATGTATATCTGTCTATACGCAGACGTTAACTACCTGTTATTTATCCTTCTACTATTTCCATACTTTGGTTGTCTGAAGAAATTGCCTCGTGTGACAAGACCGCCCATTGTACTTTTTTCTTTACTATTATGTAACTATGTATATATATAGCGTGTACAATAAAGAGTATTAAATAAAGGGTGGGCCATAAATTTTTGCACTTTGCGCCCCTTACTCTCACGGTTTTGGAAAAATCAAGTGTTGCTATTTGCAAAAATTTTTGGCCCACCCTATATATAAATGATTCTTTGTAGATAATGGTATGAATATTATTAAGTAAATGACGCAAGGAAACTAAAATCTGTTAACAGAGAAAGATGTATTTGGTCACTGGAAATAAAAAAATGCTTCAGACTCCACGAGCAGTTACAACAGAGTAAATAAACAAGCGAAGTAAATTTATATAAGTCAAATAATCTATATGTAATGTTATTTTTAAATGAATACATTTTTATCGTTTCTTTAAAACAGTTACAGCAATTGTAGTTAAAAACATTCTACTATACTTACATTTAAACGCAAATAAATTGAGCCTGAACTTGAATTTTTTTTGGAAGAGCATTCCTATTATATTCGCGTTTAGCATGTGTGTTTAGTTTTTTTTTAATTTCAATCATGGCCGGATGATGCGGCTGTCCATCATCTGCGAATATCTTTCCTTTAGAGGAAAGAGTAAAGATTATTCTTTGTACAAGTACCACCACGGTAAATATAATTTAAAATGAACTAGAATAAAAATGTAATTAAAATAACAACAGTTGTCTCATTAATGAAGTTAAATAAAAATAAGCAGAAATATAGCAGCGACAGCTGCAATCCAGCTTAAAACGAGTTAAGAAAGTTCTGCTCTCAATGAATTATGTTCGAGCAGCTTGCCTCTTGTTACTTGAAAGTTAAGAAATGTTTTCAGCCGGATCCTTAACAAGTTTAGACGCCGGAAGTTTTGCACGAAATGTCTCGATTGTATTGGTTCAGGTTGGAATTTCATAATTAAACGATTTCAATTTATTGATTATTGTTGAAAAATAACGTTTTGACTTGTATATTTAATAAGCAGGGGAAAGTCTTTTCGCATGTTTAAACTTTTAATAAAACCTCTTGGGCCGTACTATTTGTATCTGGCTGGGTTTAATGGCATTAAAAATAACAAGTTAGTTTTGTTCTCGTCTATTTTGTCTAGTGATAAAGATAAAATTCATTTGTTCGACATTGGAGCTTTTAACAGAAATCTTATAGATAGACAACTTATTTTTTTATTCTATTTTATTTTTGGATCTACTCCGCAAGATGTTATAGTTGTGGAGAAGAAGTAGTAAGAAATTCCATAATAACACATCTTTTAATAAAGTTTAACAATACAGATTTATAATATATTATAAAAAACATATTATAAAAAAGTTCAACAATAAAGATTTATAAATACTCACTTTATCAAATATAGTCTTAATGAAATCAAAATAATCAAGTGACATCACCGCCAAATATCCTTGAAATTTAAATATTTGTTTATTAAATAAGAAACCTTTTTCGTCAATTTAATATGCGTTTTTAATTTTGTAAATGGTAGTCTAATATCGTTAAAAAACGGAAATTCATTAATTACAAATGCATTACAAACTTTTTGCAGTCGAAACTTTGGTACAGTCAGTATTTTACAGTATGTTGAAATGCAATATGGAGGTCCCTTATATTTTTGTATTTATTATAATTGTTGTAAACATACAAAATATTTTTATAAATATATTGTGAGACCATAGTAAGAATAGGCTCTAAGTCGTAAATTGCTTAGATGGCTCTCTTTTGCGAATTGAAAAGGTGGGCTATCAGCTGTTATTACAGCGACCCTTAAACTTAACCATTAAGAGATTAGTTGAAGATGTCTATGTGCACCATATTAAACTTAAACGTAACGACAGACTAAAAAAATCTCTACGTATATTTACAAACATTGCAACTTGGTGAGCAAGCCAAGAAATGTGCTAAAAGTACAATTCAAGCAGACGTTTGAGAAAAAAAAAAACATTTAAATTAATATTGAATTCAGAGGCAGAAATATGTGGACATGTATCAAACGGAGTTAGATTAAAGAAATAATTATGCACCATGAACTAGATCAGGGGTGAGCAACCTTTTTTGGTCGGAGGGCCACAGTTTCAAAAACAGTGGACCATGAAAAAAAAAAGTATATATTCAAGGTTCAAACCACGTTCTATACGTAATTTATGTTCGTGATCAACCGATTTACAACTAATTAGACACTTTTATTGTCTTTAAAGCCTTGATTCTAACATTTTTTTTTAAATACAAAAATAGATTAAAATTTACTTGCCTCGAGGTCCGCATGCGGCCCGAGAGCCGCGGGTTGCTCATCCCTGAACTAGATAGATTAACCATAACATTCCGTTGGACATGTAGCTAGACATAACAGCGTTTAATTACAGCGTCATTACAACGACCCTCGTCACAGATCGCAGTGCAGTCGTAAATCAAATATGAAGTTCCATCAAGCACCCCCTGTCCATTATTCAAACGACGTCCATAAACACGCACTTAAGGGTCTACACGAACGATAAAATTATGACAGATGCCTAAGTGTGAAAGCAACAGATACATTACACGAATAGACTGTACAGGATGTTTAAGTTTTAACATTTTTCCTTATCAATTTCCATCTAAAGGACAACACGATTTATTTTAATTATTTATTTTATTTTATTTTTAGCAATATTATATATTTAGCAGTACCTTGGTGTATGTCTATTGCCGGAACCCAAGGCTTCTATTACCACAAAAAATACGGGCCTATCTAAAACGCGAGCCTAGTTTGAATATATTATATTATTACAGATTATATTATTTATTTAAATGTACTTGATCATTTTTACTATAATTCAAATATAAAGCTAAGTGAAAAATTCTAAAACGGCATGTAAGATTAAAATTATTCAATTTTTGCATTCGCACTGAAAGATTCTTTGTCAAAAAAAAGATGGAAAATTTACTAATGAATTAGAGAAAGCAGTTTTTCCATAAAAACCATAGAGTGAAGAGAAAATCGCTGGGTTCTTAGATTCTGGAGTGATAGACACAAACCGGCAAGTAGCACGTAAGGTATCCACACATAATATGGACAGACAATCCTGTCAAGGTTGGAAGACACTATATGCAGGCCGCGGTTGGCCACGTCCAACAGTGGACATGCTACGGATGAAATCATAATTTTGATGATTTTTACATCTTTTATAATTCCATTAGCATCGAATATTCACAAAATTATTGAGTATTTACTCGAATCTATAAGGGTCATTAAACTCGGGTTATGTCTTATGTTTGAACGACGGAAAAGGTCATTTAAAACACGTCACGGGAAGTCCATTCCATTGGCTATTAATCATTTCCAGTCGTTCGACACTCTACGTCACTGGCCACGCGCCCCGTGACCACCTTCTGAGTTTTACGATGTGTATGTCTGAGGCTTGGAGAAATGTCGTTTATTACTCTCACGGAGTGTTCAACATTTTATATATTTATTTATAATACTATATGTAATCTATATAAATGCAAATTGTTATTATGCAATTTTGTATATTAGTAAAAACACGCAAAATATTTTGGTTACATATAAATATACAAAAGACGTGTTAAATACTACCTATTCTTAAAAAAATGCTTAAGAAATATTTATTTAACCTATGATTATTTACTCTATTTTCTTTCTGTTTCTTTATTCTTTCTGAGGCAAGTGCTATCTAAAATCAGTTGATGTTATTATTTATTATTATATTTATACAATGTATTACACCGTATTAAGTATATTAAATATGCAATGTACATATGTATGTATGTGTACATACATGCAATACAAAAGTTATATATATATATATATATATATATATATATATATATATATATATATAGCTTTTGTATAAGTTAAGGTTAACTTTATTTATACTTCTACAGTTTCCATACTTTGGAATTATATTTCCTCCCATTGTACTTTTTCCTTTATTATTATGAAAATTTGTATAAATTTTCCAGCATTTACAATGAAGAAAATTAAATTAAGTTAAAATATATATTTTTATATTATTACTTGCATGTGATAATGTCGCATGTGTGGGTGATTTCAAGCTTAGATAAACTTTAAGTTACAAGTCTTATTTTGTATGTATCGATAAATAATTAAATTAATGAATGAGAAACTAAATTTTCTATTAAAAATTCAATTTACATTAGACTTCACATCTTGGATAAACGAATTCATCTTTACATATTACACAAATTATCTTAGTTAGTTACCTTAGTACTAACGAACTGTACATCTATTGCTGAGTCGTCTGCAAACATTCCTTGCGGCCCATTAACTAATTGCTAATTATTCTCCCCCCGTACGCTGTTCAGCATTTACCTCAACGGTGAGGAAGTGGAATTAATAACTTCCTTTTACTTTTATTCGTGTAACCTTCATTGTCTTCTTATAAATATTTTTTTATCTATTATTATTCCTTTCTTTAGTTCATTTTCTAGTACAGTCAGGCACGTATACTCAGAGTATATTAATTTCTTTGGGCATCTGTGACCTTGCGGTGGACCAGACAGTAGCGCACCTGATCACTAGCTGTCCTGTATTTGGTACGCTAATTAAGGATTGTCAATTTCGGTTGCAGCAAGGGGTCGAAGAAAGGAAAATCGAACCACTTATGGACAAAGAGGATAGACGCGGGACCTTTCTAAAGTATTGCATAAGGGTCATAGGAGAGACCATTAAAAGGAACAAGTTGGCAAAAAAAAAAGGAAAGTGTACAATACAAGTCTAAATAAATGCTTAAACCTGTCATAAGTGTAGTGATTTATAGGAAATTAAAAATGAAATCATAAAGGAATGTAAACTTAAAATAAAAATAAAGCAAAACACAACAAAATATGAACCTGTAATATTCTGGTGGGAAAGCGATGACAGTAAAGTGGAAAAGGAATTAAAGGATTAAGAAAATCTGAGATGAATGAAAGTATTTGTGGAGAATAAAAGATGTATTAACAAATGATATTGAGAAGGTAAAAACATGAGAACGCAGATAATATGATGAAAAAAATATATTTATTAAAAATAGTCCCTGTGTATCCAAGACCACGTACTTTCCACGAAAACCCTCAAAAAACGGGGACGAAAAAAAAGTTGCCATTTGTTTTCTTCATATTATAATTTTACCTGCCATTACCTATGTCCTTAAAATATTTAAAAAGAGATAAAGAACAGATGTGACCTTAGTTGTGCAGTGAAGACTACAGACTGGGAAGCGCAGCATAGAACATCTATCTTCAAGGTGGACAGATGACGATGATAAAGTTGTCGAAAGATATAGGCTCCTTTCTAACTGGTCTTATTGTTAATCTATGGGAGAGGCTTAGCAGTAGACATTCTAAATAATGCAGACGATGAAAATGAAGAAAGAGCAGTGTTTCCTAACATAAGTATTCCTGTACTTAAAAGAAGACAAAAACCGTTGTCAAAGATTTGTTTAATTCGCAAAATAAATATCTTTTGTATTTTTAATTGGAAAAAAATACTAGAAATCATCAGCCGCTATCCCAAAAATATCATTCAACTTAAATAACATAAAGGTTGTCTGGTATACAGTGCCTCATTCGATAAGACCGCCTCTTGTACCAAATGAATTGTTTCCTTTCTTTGCTCTATTTATTTTCTATGATGTATAAAAAAGTGTTAATGAACAATTAAACATCTACGAGGATTCCAAAAACCGTCATCTGAGAAGAGCTTAAAACAAACTCTATTGTATTTTATATATGATTACTTTATAAGAAAATCTTCTACGTAGTTGATAAAGCTATTATTTCACGCCTTACGATCTCTTAAAAACCATACAGTACATGATATTTTTAAAAGTTTGTATGAGAATAACTTTTTTATTTTGTATATATAATATTTCTGACATCATACAAAAGCTTTTTTTTGGTTAAAACAGTTTTATTATATAAAAAGCGCAATTTATTAAATTGACTACTCACTTAAGATAACATCAGCACAAAAGTACGGGTTTTATGAACTGGTATCATAATAAAAAAAACAAAACCCCGATCTCTATCAAAAGTTCGATGTCAGATCGGATTGCTAAAGTTGAAATAGATTGCGTTTGTTTCTCTTTATATTCATTGTATACATAATCCGTGATTACAATTGCCATCAGTAGACTAGAAAAGTTTGATTGGATATATATGTAATAAATTTTCCATTTTATTAACATCTTTACTTTATGGTTGCCGAAACGAAAAGTACATGTTGTTATCTCTATTATAATAATAAAACCTTTATATCTAATATATATATATATATATATATATATATATATATATATATATATATATATATATATAAATATATATGTATATATATATATTATTTAGCTGTCATTTTAGCCGCCTGCTAGGCATAGATATCTATGGGGGGACATACTATAACCGCCACGCTTGGCAAGTGGGTTGGCGTTTGTAGTGTGGTATTATAGTACGCAGATCACATTGCCGTCTGTCTTTTGGAAAGTTAATTATGAGTAGTGTCAGTCCTATATAACTAACGCACAAAGTATGAATTACATAAAACCGTCCCAGGAAATCGAATCTGCGACCTACGATCGCAATTCTCAGTACGCTACCGCTGTACTGCTGTTTTTTTTTTTTTTTTTTTTTTTTTTTTTTTTTTTATTCGTACCCCTATCTAGTTTGGGACAGGGTCTTTTGTATCAATATAATTTTTCACATTTCTTATTATTTTCTTTCTCTTCTTTCTTTCCTTATAATGTCATTTCTTTCATTCTATTTTCTATCTTTCATTCCACAATTCATCTTTCTTTCTCATTCGCCCTATTCAGCTTTCATTCTTCCCTCTTTTCTTATTAATAATTACATTTTTATCTTTTTATTTACATTTGGATTTCTTATTTTATAATTATTTTTTATTTATCACAGTCTTATTTCTTAATTTTTTCCCATTTTATTGTCGCTTTGTTACTTACTTATGTTTGTCTTTTATTTATTTCTATTGTTCTTTTAACTATTTCTTTGCAGAGGGTTATGAAATCTTGCTGGTATTCTCCGCCTATCAGGGAGGCTATTGACTCCTCCCTGATTTGAACCCCAGACCGGCACTCGAAGCCGAACCGGAGTCCCCCGAATGCGGGACACCGGGCCACAAGGTGGATCACGGTCTGGTCCACGCCCGGTTCACAGAAGCACGAGGGGTCCTCCTTGAGCTTGAACCTATGAAGGTACTCAGAGAACCCCCCGTGCCCCGTGAAGAGCTGGGCCGAGACCGCGTCCACCTCGATGCTGCGGAGCACGCGGTAGGCTGAGACGGCGTCCGGGAAAAACATCCTCGTTACCGAAGCCGTCGTTCCTTCCACATACCTCCTGTTCCATTCGTCGAGCGACTCCAGTCTCAGTTGCCGCTTGACGAATGAAACAGGGCATCTCTCGTACTCTGGTCGTCTTTTACTCTTCAGGGCCGCTTCCTTGGCCAGCTGGTCCGCCCTCTCGTTCCCCTCCATCCCCGCGTGCGCTTTCACCCAGAACAACCTTACATCCTTCCCTTTCTCTCTCGCTTTCATTACATTCTCCTTCACTCTTAACGCTAAGGGATGGAGGGTGTCCGATCTTGCGACAGTTTCGAGAGCGGACCGCGAGTCGCTCAGTACGGCACAGACTTGCGCCGACTCGCCGGCCGCGTACCCTGTTGCCTCAGCTAGAGCCAGCAGCTCTGCCTGGTATACGGTGCAGAAGTTGCCCAACTTGAGTTTCTTTGTGTATGACTCTACGGCGCCCCGCTTGACGCAGAACGCCGCACCCACCTTATCCTCTATGCGGCTGCCGTCGGTATAAATTACCAGATCGGCAGCCGCGGTGGCAAGTCGGACTTCCTCCGCACTTTCCCCCAGACAGGAGAACTCCACACCAACTTGACCAGACGGGTGTGGTAGTCTCAGGTAGCTGACCGGTACCTCCAGGTCTCGGTCCTTTACCACCTGCCGGGAATGACCCTTTCTTATTTCAAATAAGCGGGCTGCTTCTTGGACCCGAAGGTCCAGGGGAAGCAACCCGGCAAGTATAAGGGCCGAGTGCAGGGACGCGGTCCTGTGGGTCCTCGCGATCTTCTGCGCGAAGCCCCGCTGGACCGCGCCCAACTGCCTGCGGACCAGCAGCTTCCTAGCCGCCGGCGCCCATGCACTCGCTGCATACAAAATCGTCGGCTCCAGCACCGCCAGATACATCGTTCTGATCACCTCCGAGTTCAGACCCCAAGATACCTTCGCAGCCCTGCACAGCTGACGATAGAGGCCCTGTGCCTTCTTGCTCACGTTCTTCACGTGACTGTTGAACGTGAGCCTATCGTCAACTGTGAGGCCTAGTATCCGGACCTCCCCAGTCCGTCCAAGCGGCTCACCTCCCATGCTCAGTAATGGGTAGTCGAACTTTAGCTTGTTGGTTAGCACCATCACCTTGGTTTTGTGTGGTGCGAACCTCAGCTTATTCCTGACCCCCCACTCATGAACATGGGCGAGAACGGCGTTGGCCCGACTCGAGATGTCCTGGGCCTTCTGCCCCGAGAAGACCAGCACGACGTCATCTGCGAACGCCTGGCAGTGTGTCCCGGTCTTTGCCACCTCCTCCAGGAGAGGGTTGATGAGGAGGGTCCAGAAGGTTGGGCCGCCTACGGATCCCTGCACGCACCCCTTGGTGGTCTCTCTGGCCCACTCTGCCCCCGCGTACCGTACGGACACCTTGCGATCGCTAAAATAGCTGTCAACAAGACGCCGCAGATTCGCGGGGCAGCGAGTCTCTGCCAGTCTGCACCGTATAGCAGGCCACCAGGCGTTATCGAAGGCTCCCTCTATGTCCAATGATACCAGCACTGCGATCTCCTTCTCCTTCAGCCGGGTTCGCAGATGCTGGATCAGGTCATACAGGGAGTCTTCGGTACACCTCTGCGGCATGAAGCCGTATTGGTGGCTACTGATATACGGTGCAGTGTACCACCGGATCCTACGGACCATCATTTTCTCAAGGACCTTGCCGAGAATCGGCAAGAGTCCGATGGGCCTGTAGGATTTCGGGTGCGTGTAGTCCTCCTTGTCCGGCTTCCGCAACGCTACGACCACTGCCTCCTTCCATCTCGTGGGGAAGTGGGAAAGCGCGAGACACCGGTTGGAGAGCGCGAGGTACAGAACGGGGTCCACGGCGACGGCCGCACGGCAGATGTCCGCGGTGAGTCCGTCAGAGCCAGGTGCCTTCTTGGCGTTGAAGGTCGATACGGACCATCGGAGCTCCTCCATCGTAAACGGGGGGTCGCATGTTCCATCATGGTCCCCCGAATTGACTTCATCGGCTTTAGCTCTTACAGTTCTGTGGTCCGCATTGTCCTTCCCGGGGTCGTCCTCCGGGAAGAAAACCTCCGCCAGCAACCTGGCTGATCCCGCTGCGTCCAGCACTTTACCTGACTGGACGAGGGGGACGTCCTCTCGCCTCACCTCCGTGCGACGCATCACACGGTGGATCCCGCCCCACATGGTCTCGCGATCCTGTCTCTCACAGAAACGCTTCCAGCTATGGGTCTGAGCGCGCCTCGCCTCAAGGCGGTATGCCTCCTTCGCGTCGCAGTACTCGCGCCAGACCAGCTCCTTACGAGCCGGCCTCGCGGCCCTGATCCTTCTCTTCTTCCTCAAGACATCTGCCTTGAGGAGAGAGAGCTGTTCGGACCACCAGGGCAATTCCGTTCTCTTCCGCTTGGAGACCTTCGGCAGGACCAACTCGCAAGCGTCCCTCACGGTTTCCACATACCGACCGACCGTGCTGTCCAACGCCCCCTTTTCGGTGATCTGATTCACCTCGGTAGGCGTCAGACAGCGATCCGATAGCAGCCGAGCGACAGTTCGATGGAACTCGCCCCAGTCTGCCCTACGGGTAGTGTACTGCCGTGTGGTCCGCTTGACGTCCGTGCCTTGGGACCTCTCAAACTTCAGATTGAACACAATTGCCCTGTGGTCCGACGAGGATATGTCGTCCACGAGGCTCCAGCCCACCGCTCGGTCGAGCAGGGTGGTCGAGCAAGCAGTAATGTCGACGCGACTGGAGTAATGCTTACCGCCCCGATACGTATCAAACGTCGGCTCAGACCCCTGGTTCAACACGTGCACTCCCAGTTGGTCGAGGGCGGCTGCGACCTCCTCCCCCCTTCGGTCCGTGGACCGGCTACCCCACCAGGTGTTATGCGCATTGACGTCGCCACCCAGTACCACGTTGGCTGTCCCCAAGCCCTCCACGGCCGAGCCGATCCGGTCCAGGTATGGTCCGACGGGCGTATTAGGCTCCAGGTAGACGGACACCACCCCTATCTCCCAAGCCCCAGTCCTCAGCCTGGCCGCAGCAACGTTGCCAGACGTGAGTTGGGGACATTGAGTGATATCGATAGTGTCGTCGAATAGCACAATGGCCGCCTTGACAACCTCCCCGTTGCCTCGCGCGACACATTGTACCACCCTTGTCCCTGGGTAGTGCCTCATCTCGCCAATAGCGCCGATATACGGCTCCTGGACCAATGCGAACGCCCAGCCTCTCTTCGGCGCTTCACATATCAGCTCGGCAGTAGCGAGCTTGGACCTTTGCAGGTTTAGCTGCGCCACGCGGTACTGGTGGTGCCCTGCGCGGAGAGTGCGGTGAGTCACCTGGGTGCCCTTAGCAATACGCTACGGACGCCCGTGCTATGGTGTCCCACTTTCTCCGCACAGGACAGTCTTCGTCAAATGCGCCGTGGTCCCACCGGTCTGCCTTAGCTAGTCGGCAGTTCCGGCAGGCGGGAGGTTTCCCGGCTTGCCGATCCGGACACTCGGCGCGTAGGTGCCGGCCACCACAATGGCTGCAGCGGTCTTCGCTCTCCGCGCAATGCCGTTTGGTGTGGCCGTAACCTAGGCACCGAGTGCACTGGACTAGCGGGGAGTGATCATGCACCCGCACTCGCTGGAGGTCCACGTGCATGTAGCCCGCAGCCGTCAGCCGTCCCCAGAGCGCAGGCGACACGCGCATGACCACATGGATCGTCTGCACATTTCGCGCCCTCCTCCTGAACCTTACCTCCGCCCTCTGATCCTCCTCAGAGACGTCGACCAGCAGGTGTTTATTTTGGGTCTTAATGGCCTTTACTATTTCTTCGTTAGTATTATAGGCCATTACGTCTCTGAGCAGAACCAGTGGGTCCTTGTTTTTGACCTCTGCAAGGTTCAGGTCCCTGCCTGCCCTCCTCAGCCCCTCACGCACCCTCTCCAGCTCGACCTCTGAGCCGCAGCCCAGGATGACCCGACCGTCCCGCACCCTGCGGATCCGGTCGACCCTTATGCCGGTCTGGGTGGCGTTTAGAGCTTTCCGTATTTTTCCCAGGACCTGCTCGCCCGTGTCGGTCCCCGACGAGACCGCCACCGAGTGCTTAGGTTCGCACCCCGGTGGCGGTCTTTTTGCCGGGCCGGCCGCCACGCTCGCGTACGTGCCGGGAGGCTTCACTTTTTCTTGTACTTTTGCAGCCACGAGAGACTCCCTCAAGCCCTCCAATTCTTTGGTATTGGCTTCAAGGAGTCTCGCGTGGCTGTCTAATTTCTTAAGGAGCTCGCACTGGCTCGCCGGCAGGGGGTTTGCGGGTGGATCCTTCACTACTGCTTCCACCCGTTTCGCCCCGCTCGCCGGCTGCTCTACTGGACCCCCTTTTGGGTCCTGGGTTCTCTCTCTATGTGCGAGCTCCGCCTCCTTAAACAGTTCGTAGAGCCGATTAATGGCTATTATCACCTGCTCCTTTATTTCCGTTTTTAGGTTGCGCGAGCTGCCCAGGTGCAATTTCGCCTTTGTTAGGCACGCTCGCGCCTCCTTCATCCGGTCCGCGGAAGCCGGTTTGTCCCCTTTCGGGGATTGCCCGGCCGCCGCGGGAGCAGGTGTCGGCTCTACCGCTTTCGGCAACGTACGCGCCCTTACCTTCACGGCCGGCACGACGACACGGGGAGAGGTCCTGGGCTTTTTTACCTGCCCTTCCCACTCCCCCACACTCTTCCGGACGCTTCTAATGGGCGAGGTGCTCACCCTGCACGCCTGGCTGGCGCCTGCCTGGCTCACCTCGCCCGCGTCGGTGGTCTTTGTGGGGGTCCGGTACATTTTAGGGGTAGTCGTCTGTAACTTAAAATTCGTATATAAGTATACGCTTGCTTGTCTTATTATACTATTTGTATAAAGTTATATATAATTTGTGTACTCTTGTAGAATCAATATGTCAATATATAATTTATAGATATGTCAATATATAAAATAATCTCTATATAATCAGACAAATTGTGAATGCTAGGTTAAAATATCGTCATCACCATATTAGCTGATAGATGTCTACTGCTAGGCATAGATCTCCCTCAAAGATCGCTAGGATGACCGGTCTTGCTGTGCCAGCATCCAGCGATATCCTGAGACCTGAACTATGTCCTTGATCAACCTACTGAAGAGCCTATGCTCTCCGTGTCTTCCGGTTCGTGGTCAGCACTGAAGAACCTCGGTCCCGCCTGTTGTCACTGCAGACGACCGTCGACTCATGTTGGCTTCTTTGGATTTTTGATTCGATTTCGCAGCGAAACTCCGAGCATGATTCTCTCCATTCCTCTCTTTATGATCTTGAGATTTCTTATAAGGCCTACCGTGAATACTATGTCTCGAAATTCTAAGTCATCACCGGCAACACACACTGGTCAAAGACATTCGTCTTCACGCATTTCGGTTTTTATTAAATGTAATAGGTATTAAAATTGTTAAAATATAGTGTTGGTATAACGTTGTTTATGCCAATTTGTTTTAAATTAAAATTGTAAGACGCGTAAGGTTTTAAAAATTACTACATGTGGGATTCTATAGCTCAAGGAACAGATGTAGAAGTCATAAGGGATGTAAAGAAAGCCAGTCATAAACCTGCACTCGATTGTCAGTCCAATTTCACCTTGCGTACTGCGAAGATTACATATTTTTAACGACCACGCATCACAGTATAGTAAGTGGGATTTGGAAAATTAGTTTATTCATATCTAAGCTTATTACATTATTGTCTTGGTTAAAGGTTTATAAATACAACAGTAGGGAGACTATAAGATGATTTCCATTATAATCGCAGAGCTTTCTGTCGTTGCTTCTCATCCAACTTACATAACACAGAACTATGTAAAAAGAACTTTTCTCGATTAATAATTTTAAAATTTTAGTTTCAATTCAATTATGTCAAAGAATTTCTACGACAAGGGGTGTTAAACGATAGAGCCATTTGTTTTTTTATCGCAGCCTTTAGCTAGTTGGTCTCATAAATCATTTTCTCATGTCACTTTTTACTTGGATTCTTGGTTGAGCCAAATTATGGTACAATTCATAAGTTTTCAGCGTGTTTGGTATTTTAACATAATTTGGTTTAGCTTTCTAGAAATTAAATTAAATATTTAGATGCATTCATTACACTGTGCAATTTTATAATTGAATTTTCATCAGTACGTTCTCGGGATACAATCTTAAATAATTAACACTGAATGCATTAATCATACAGGGTTGCCACTGCTTACAAATGTGTTTCTAGAGAAATATTTGGGGGAAGCCTTGAGTGATGAAGATGGTGACAGGAAAGATCATTAATCCTAGTGAGAAAAATGTAAATTTTATTACAAGAAAATAGTAATATTGAGTTTGATTTTTTAAGTTGATTTAGTTCTATTGGTGCTTACGGGTAGAACGAGTAACCACTTTGGAAATATATTTTTTGTTACTTTATGTAGTTATGAAAATACTAATTACATTATATTATTACCTGTGCCAAAAAATTTTTAGTTTTCTTTGTTTAGGATTTTTTTTAAAAAGCAGTCTATGAAAAAAAATCAGGAATAAATGTACAAGATCGCGTTGGTCGCACATTAACCGGAAAGTAGTAAATACGGACATAAATTGTAAAATAAAAACTAAACAAGAAAAATTTTCACCTTCTATATAAGGTCTCGGCTATTGGGCGACAGAGGATTTGCGGCGACTGAAAAAAGCAGGTGACGTATATAATAATATATATATATTTATTAACACTTTATATACCATAGACAATAAATAGAAGATAAAAAAGAAATAATTCGTATGGTACAAAAGGCGGATTAGAATGAAGAGTTAGTATGCCTTGTACAGATATACATAAATAGACTATGATAATCTGCTTGATATAGTTTATCAAAATTCTAACGCTGTTTTACCTTGGACCACAGGCAAAGCGCCGTTTTGTTCTCTTTGCAAGAAATGATTAATTGATTATGTTCCAATAACCAATCGTGTAAAAGACAAAGAACACTCCAGAATTCAACATCGCTTATGTAACTTTCTCGTTTGCGGAATAATGGACGTATATATAATTTATTTCAAGTTTCCGAAAGGTTTATATCACGGAAGTGAAGGAAATTTTGTTATTCCCCGAAGTATACTTTATGAATACTATCTAAGTGCACTTTACTTGAAATACCCGCGGGTGCGGTGTGATACTACCTTTATATTATTGAACTAAATATTTTTCTTTAAACTAGTTCGAATTTTTCTTTATTGTTTTCTTTAAATGTTGCAACTCCGTGGATTTCTTCTGAGAATAACAATGTATCGATGTCCTGAACTATACTTATTAAACGTACAGACATTTCGCCGTATGAATTTTGGCTGACAGCTAATCAACGGCGCTATTTAAACCATATTATTAAACGGTTTTATTTAGTTCGACCCGTACGGAATTTATTTATTTGGGTCAAAATTAGAAATTGAAATTTAAGCACCTTCCCGTTATCAGATTGATCTGAAATTTGGGACACATATTTAATTTAGATGACAATACTATATAATAAAATGAATAACATTATAAATCTAAGATGGCCGCCGATACAAAATGGCGGATTACATATTTTTCTTTAACCCCCTCAATATGGGTATCAAATGAAAGGCCTACACTAGTAAAACACGATGATTATATAAAAATTTAAAATTCAAGATGGACGCCGTTCCAATATGGCGGACTAGGTACATATTTTTCCACAACCACCACAATATGGGTATCAAAAAACCGTTTAACTTAAAAGTTTTTTAAATGTATTTATATATCTTTAGTGTTAGCTCAATGGTAGAGGACTGTGACATGTAGTCGTGGGTCGAAGGTCCGATTCCTGGGATGCAATCTTATATAATTAACACTTTGTTTATTAACTGTATGGGATTGCCACTACTCACAAATAAGTTTTCAGAGGATGGGCAGTAGCGTCCTCTCCGTACCATAATACCACATTGTGATCTCCAACCCGCCTACCAAGTGTGCCAATTATGATATAGCCTTACTTAGATATCTTGGGGGAGGCCTTTACCTTTCAGTGGGCGTATTTGTGCTGAAACGAAAATATTAATGGTCAGTAGCCTTTTTTAGCTTTCATGAAACTTTTGAATATAATAATTTAATTAAACAACAATTAATTTTTTTTTAAATATTATGGTACTTCAAGTCCGAAGTATATAACTGTATACATTGCTGTAAAGGGATGAGCAACACGCGGCCCGGGGAGTGCTTTTTTTATTAATTCTAATTTGTATCGCTAGTGTTTTTTTTTTACAATATTTTTTTCGCTTTTACTAAACACAGACAGTAGGGAGAGGGTTGCCGCCTTATCGACTTTCTAACATCTTTACATTGTTATAAATTTATTTATAATAAAATTGCGATACGTGCTAAATCGAAACAATAAATCAATAATAACCACAGATCAACACTGAATGATGCATGATTACAAAGCTCCGTGCGTATTATATATACGCTTGTATTGAATAATCGATGCCAAAATCTCATTAAATCTTTTAACTATATTCCTTTTTCCGTTCTTATAATGTCTATTTTTATTTTACATTAAAACTTGTTTATCGTTTATTTTAATGTTTATTAAAAATATATTGTAATGAATTAGTTGACAGTATATGCAATACATACAATAAATTCACCTTTAAAGTTATTACACCTATAACCAATCTTATTATCTTTACACATTTTATAAATCCAAATATTTACGCGACGTCTGCTTCGCTGATGCAGAGTATAAATATTTGATCGGATAAAATATTAAAATTGGATTGTGTAGTCAGTTTTATGTTGGATTAAGTAATTGCCTAATCCATTTGTCGAATCCCATGTGAATTCTTCCGCGCGGATACAAATTCAACAAGTACTTTGCGTTGTACATTTTAATATTTTTCTCTTCTTTGTTGGTTAACAAATAGGTTTTGTTATTGGGAATTCGTCGATGAACGAAATTAATCAGCACAGTTTTGCGGATTGGTGGATTGAAGTGGCAGGCTGTGTAGCGCGCAGAATAGGTGGCCACTGGAGCCTCAAGGTTCTGAAGACCAAGTAATATAGTTCATTTTTCTATTACTAATAAAAATAAGGTCCGATAAGTAAAACTAAAATCAAAGTTAAAATGAAAATTAGTAAATCTAAGAAAACAGTAAAAGTTAAAAAAATTAAAAAAGGTAACGGTTGTAGGAAATGAAATTATAATGACCAAGATAAGAAATGAAAAATAAAAAAATATAAGTCGAAATGTAAACAGTGATATTTAAGGAAATATGGTGAGGGTGAGAAGCGAAGTGTGTAAGGATGTGAATTATGAAATTGAATTAAAAAAAATAGTGAATTATGATGGATAAAAGAAGGAAGAGCGGAAGAATGGAAAAATGGTAGAGTGGGAGAATTTATGAAGAAGGTAAAACAAAATGTAATAAAATATTATGAATAAAAAAGCCCATACCCCAAATAAGAGTGGCCCCAAAAACGGGGCGATAAAAAAAGATCGCGGACTGGCAATGCCTTAGGTCAGGACCCACCACAGGACCAAGGTGGACATATGACCTTGTCGAGATAGTCGAAAGATGCTCGATAAAGCTTCGCTCCCAACATATTCTATTTGAAATCTATGGGGAAAGCTTATGTCCAACAGTGGACGACTTATGACTAAAATGATGATGATAAGTGGTACTTGACACCGTTACAAACTGATGTTTTCATTGTTTTATTATTTGTTATTTTATCACAGTTGTATTACCAGGACGACGATATTACGTTACTCTTTAAATATCTGTTATATAATTATACAAAAGGTATAGTATTTATCATGCTATACGCATGTGCATATGCAAGTATATTTTTAGTTTTGTATTATTTTTCTATGCCATCACCATTATAGTCTTCCCGAATATATAAATATTAATATATTATACTTTCAAAAAAAATAGAATTACGAATGGGAAGGCAGAGACGCGGGTTGGATTCCTGGGATACTATTTTGTATTATTCACACTTTATGCATTAATTATATATACAGCGTAACGTAACGCAACGCAACGCAACGTAACGTAACGCAACGAAACGCAGAGCAGCGCAACGCAGCGCAGCGCAACGCAGCGCAGCGCCACGCATCGAAACGCAGCGCCACGCAACGCAATGCAGCGCAACGTAACGCAGCGCAACGCGATACAATACATATCTACGTACTTATAAATAATACCGCATATTATTCTATAGTTTGACTTAAATTAAGTTCTCGTACGGTATAGTTGGTTAAGTTCGCTACACAACACTCCAACAATAAGTCAGTTAAGTTGTTAAGTTGTTATACCTTTGTTTCTCTATACATTGTTGTTTAATTTAGTGCTGGATACGTTTAAATTGAAACTTTAGTAGAGCTATGTCTAATTTATTTGTTGTTACGTGAAAATATAGGCGAGTGTTGAAATAGACGAAATATTTTTATATATATATTCCACTTTCAAACCAGTTACACGGAAATAAAAACATTTTTAAAACGCAAGTGAGTTATAGAAAAATTAAAAATTCCGTCAATTAAAAGCCAAAAAAATAGTGTTCCATATTTAAACTTCCTGCAGTTATTTACAAATATTATGAAACTGATAGTTTTTAATTCGATTTTAAACACAATGACTGCAATACTATTATAAACCGCTGATAAAACGAGTGTAAGATGGAACAAAAGTGCTATTAATAATAAATAAAAAAAAAAATTAATAAAACTGGTTAATCAAATAAGAAAATTGGTTAATCAAAGTAAGAAGATTCCGACAGTCTGAGAGTTAATTCATGGAATAAAAGATTAGAAACAAATGTACAAAGAATGCTCAGCTTATTCGCTTTCTTATAAAAATAAAACTAACCACGAGTTCGACGAAGCTGTAAAAGTCGTAATAGATAACATAACAATATATCACCGAAGATAAATTCAGATAAAAATGGATATCACGATAACACAATCGGGTACAAATAATGTCTAGTATATTTCCTTTCCTATAAAAACAAAGTATTATGAAGTATAAGTAATTAAAACAAATGGTATTAAAAAAATATTTAGATATGCCTGAACCTCATACCTAATATATGTTACAGCCTACCTGCATTTTAAACTTTACTATTTGATCTCGGCTGGCTTTATTAAAAACATGACTGTTAAAAATATTGCCCCTACTATCGCACTCTCCTATGGCGGCTTGGAATTTTGTGCTACCCGTGAAAGATATACATATGTATGTGATCTTTGATATAAATTAAAAGTGAAGGTAATTTTCAAATTATTTTATTTTAGAGAACCTATCTACCCACGTGGCAGGTTCAGGATCAAGCTTTCTTGCAATACGGCCGGATTTAATTCAAACTTCTCTCAAGATTCAATTAAATTTTTGGGGCTACCAATGCTCCTTATGAAGCCCGTGTCAGAAAAAGCTGATGCTATTCATGGACCTAAATCCTTCGGCAAGTTTAAGTGAGATTACGCTATGATACCTCTCGTTCTTACCTCTACCGTATACAGATTCACTATGTGTTCTTAGTTATTTAATTCGGTCATATTACATATTGACTATAGTTGTACACATTTGCAAGCAACTGCAACCCACGCAGTCTCATCTCGGCAGAAAAAATTGGGTAAAACTTTTCTCTGTACTTCTCCGAAGGAAAACTAGAAGCTGTAGCTCCGTAGATCACCTGCTCGTTTCTATAGTGGACGCAATGATTCAACTTAAAGCGATCACCTCAAGTTAAACCTATACAAAGCCAGCCAGAGGAGCAGAGCAACGTAATAGTGGAACTTCTTTTTTTTTTCGTGAATATAATAGGTTGTCAAATATCTCCCTTCCGCTTTTTTGCTCTTTATTCAATGCTTTATAAAAAGTGTTACAGTGATCGGATTTAGTTCAAATATGCGCCGTTTTGTTCGATAATCTGTTTCCATCTAGACGGCAACTTCATAATACCTCCCTCGTAGAAGCCCCCCTCCTTATTTGCGAAGAACTCGGACAGCCACTTTTCACAAACCTCTTTTGAGTTCAACTTTACACCACTAAGGGCGTTCGCCATGGACAGGAACAGGTGGTAATCACTTGGCGCTATGTCCGGGCTATATGGTGGATGTGATAAAACCTCCCATCCGAGCTCCCGTAGCTTCTGACGAGTCATCAACGAAGTGTGTGGTCTGGCGTTGTCCTGGTGGAACACCCTTCCTGTTGGCCAATTCTGGACGCTTCTGGTCGATCGCCTGCTTCAAGCGGTCCAGTTGTTCGCAGTAGATGGTAGAATTAAGCGTCTGGCCATATGGGAGCAGCTTATAGTGGATGATTCCCTTCCAATCCCATCAAACACACAGCAAAACCTTCCTGGCCGTCAATCCCGGCTTGGCCACTGTTTGGCACGATTCACCGGCCTTCGACCACGACCGTTTTCGCTTGATATTGTCGTATGTGATCCATTTTTCGTCGCCAGTCACCATCCGCTTCAAGAATGGGTCGAGTTCGTTCCGTTTCAGCAGCATATCGCAGGCGTTGATTCGGTCCAGAAGGTTTTTTTGCGTCAAATCATGCGGCACCCAAACATCAAGCTTTTTTTTGTATCCAGCCTTCTACAGATGGTTTAAAATGGTTTGGTGACTAACTCCCATCTCCTGGGCGATGTCACGAGATGCCACATGCCGGTCTAACTCGATGTTGTCCATGATTTGATCGGTATTTGTCGTCACAGGTCTTCCGCCGGCTGGCTGGCTCTGAATCGTCGAAACCATTCCTCCGCGGTTCGAAGTGATAGAGTACCCCAAAACACCATTAATCTCACGGAACGTTTCTCTAGCGGATTTGCCTTTAACGAAGGAAAACTTTAAAATAGCGCGAATTTCGGCGTTAGTGAACTCCATGTTTACACGTCTATAACTGTTGAACGCAATATCCAAACTAATCATGCATAGCGTCGTTTTGTAGGTTATGTCAAGACCTTTCAAATTACGTATAGTATTGCCAGAGAGAGCTCTGTAGCGCTTTGTACATAGCCGCGAAATTCAAAAGACAAAAAGGCGGAAGAGAGATATTTGACAACCTTTTATCTTAGCACACAGACAGACACTCCCACCTCGGCCTCGTAGCCCTCTTGCTTACTTTGGACACCAAAAGACCAACAATGATGGTGAGACTAAAGAAATGTTAAAATATTTGAGAGTACACAAAAAGTACTAGAGATTAATAACAATAAATTGGTTACAGAATATAATAAAATGTAAGATATATTACAAAAGTCAAAATCTAAAACTAGGAAACAATATCGTGATAAATAATCTGTGATACTTTAGGAATGGAGAAAAAGGATGAAAACCGATGGTGGAATGACAATAATGCTTATGGAGTGAAAGATTTTATGACGCATAAAAGAAAGAAAAAACGTGAAAGATACTGTGAGAAAGAAAAAATATATCTAAAACCCTAATTACCCGAAATTGTAACGTACTTCTCCCACACCAAACACCATGAAGGTTTAAGATTAACCGTGGGTAATCAGGCCACGTGTCAATACGAACGATATCTAACGTCTAATTTTATATATAACCAATGGTACTATTATTCTAAAGCAACAGTTCACCACATTCATGCGGAAGGTATAAAAAATCTCTATATGTTATCTCTTACCAACGAGATGTTGAATTCAACGATCGAAAAAAACATTAATTAGCCCATCACTGGCTTTAACGGATATACTCAAACCAGAGACAAGCGTACTGTGAATAATTAAGTATCCAGACATGCCGAAGCTAATGCGCATCATAAAATATGAATAAAATTAAATTGATTCCTACTCTGTGAACATTATTAAAAATATCTTTTCATATCATTATAGAGGATGTTAATATGTTTCTAGTTTATATAAAATTAGACTCTTCTAGAATTAATCTCGTGGCGTAAATACGTAACAAATGTTAATAATCCTTAGATGGTTAAAATATATCTAATATATAAAATTTTCGTGTCACGGTGTTCGAACTTGAACTCCTCTGAAACGGCTTGACCGACTTTTACCAAATTTTATATGCGTATTCAGTAGGTCTGAGAATCGGCTACTATCTATTTTCCGTACCCCTAAGTGTTAAGGGTGGTCCAGCCCTAAATTATTTTTTTTATTTTTAGCCAATTTTTTTTGTTTTTATTTTATTATGATACAGCATACAAAAATACATACAACCCTAAATTTTCACCCCTGTACGATCAACCCTTATTTTTATTTGTTAAATAAAAACTTAAATTATTTTTTTTTTTACAAAACAACGTTTGCGGGATCAGCTAGTAATATTATAATATGATCGGTGAAGGTGAAATTGTCATTTAAAACTACCAGGCGCTAAAAAGGCAGAATTTTTTTTCCAAATTGTTAGGACTGTCTATATCATTTGCCAAGCGTCTGTTCATCAAAACTTGGAAGATCATTTGGCTTAGCTCAAACCACTTCGAAGAATGTTCTGTGTCTCAAATGCGTTATATCTCGATAAGTGCCGAAATCATGCAATTTTTTGGGAAAAAAAGCATGAAAACTCGACTCACATTCGCAACCATTCTTTTCAGCAAACTTAAAACACAGTTTTGACATGATTGTGGAGATAAAAACCGAATAGAAGAAGATCTTGTAGGCTTTACCGGAAAGACTATTCCGACTGTTTTGAAGACTGTAAAAAAACGTTGGCAAAAGTGTGTTTTATCTGATGGATCTTACTTCGAAGAGTTTCATTTTATTATTCAATGACAGTAAGTTGTATGTGCTGTAATTAGCTATTTCACTCTTTAATAGAGGCAAAAAAACTGTTATACAAAATTTCCTCTAATAGTATTTTCAGACCAGCTCTTACTATGAACTATCGAAGCAGCAATCTGTAAAGTAATAAATAATTTTTTTTGGTGGATTTTGGCATTAATTTTTAGGAAAGAATTGACTTGGAGTAATAAATAAAGTAGTAATAAGTTTAATGAACAAATTCGCCTTTCTTATTTATCACAGTTTTGAATAAACAAATTTTTGAATATGACGATGATTCTAGATCATGTCGATCCATTATACTTGAGTCGCTGAAGCTAGTTTAAGATACTATGTATAAGTTGTACAACTTGACAAATATTTTAACTTGTGTACATTGTTTTCGTAATTGCAGGGATGGACAACAATTTCAATATAACATTCTTAGAAACTTTACCCGCCAAGTGGTCGCGAACGTATGTTAACGAAGGAACAATGCTTTATTATAAAGGCTAACTTTGTTAACATACCGAAATACTTAGCCCACCCTTATCAAATTATTTCACTAGGATTTAGGATGGACGCGTTATTTAGTGTACAGCATAATGACGTCGTGATTCTGCGGTCCTTTGACACTCGTGAATTAAAAATATTACATATTTGGGACAAGAAGACATCATCATCAGCAACGCATGGAAATGAAGAATTTCGCAGAAATAAAATTGTTCATTTACATTGTTGTAAATACGGGTAAAACTCGAACGAACATACACACTTTTACTTCGTATTTCGTGTTGTTACTATCTCAAAACTTGCCGGCCCTAGGAAGAGTCCTACAAAATGAACATTTTGCCTAAAATTCCAAAAAAAAATTTATCATTAATGCTATTCATTGAGCAATGGTAGCCTGGCGATAGAGGATTAATATTTGCGATCGTACTTTACGGTTTTAATTCCCGGGATATAATTGATTAAGGCCTTGTTTTTGCCTTGCGGTAGGCGTCTAAAAACAAAGATTATACAGATAATATACAGAAAAACACAGATTATCAATCCTTGTCTGAAACCATTGATTTATGGATAAATTGACAGCAAGCTTTATATATCTGTATATATATATAAATAAATAAATAAATAAATAAATCCCTTTGCAGCTTTTATATCCATAACCAATTACCAGGCACAAAAAATTCCTACCACACTAACTCCTCATTATATCTCTAGAACCATAAGGATTTGTTCACTCATTCATGTCAGCATAGCCTCTTCTCCCCGGAGACCTTGAGAATAAGTCTTAGATACTTAAAAAATGAGACGAGTATTCCTTTTGTCGTCATTAAAGGTCAGCAAACAACAATTGAGTAGGCATTCTCTTAAAAATATATTATATCCAAGTATAAGATCTAAAGCTCTTATAGGTACTAAAAAGTACCAAACATGAATTTTATGTAATTGCAACCACAAAAGGCAGTACGAGCAACACGTGTCGGGCTGAAGATAGCTAGTTTATAAATACATTAAAACAAAAACAATTATTTAAAATATCTATAGTCTGTGACTTACAAGTTCGCATGCTTGTGATATTAGTCTGTGGTTATTCCGAGAAGGGTTGTTGTAGGTTTTCATTTAGGACGAAAAAACCACGAACACGATTTTTTCTAGTATACGTATCTGATTACATTGTTTGTCACTATAGTAAATTAAAGTGGAATTCACTTTAATTTATTTTAACCCAAGTATCATTTTACCTTATGTTATTATATTCTGTACCATTCAATTGTGTGTGAAACACCTGTGACAAATAAATGAGCCCTAGTAGTCCAGCGGTAGAGTACTGAGACTTGCGATTGTAGGTCGCGAGTTCGATACCCTGGATACAATCGTATAAAATTCACACTTTGTACATTAAATATATAGAATTTTGAAGAATGTGCTTCGGAATTACAACAAATAATTCCACCGTCTCCTTTCTTCCATCGGAAAACACTTCACGACTTCCATTGAAATCCCTTCCACCCTCACTGACCATTTCGGCCACGAAATTTGTGGCCACATTATTGTGGCTATTCACCAAGGAGCGGAACAACCTGCCGGCCTGGTTGTTTTCTGTTTACTATAACAAAGAAGTCTTTAAATCAAAAATGAATAGGTTTCTTCTAGGCAAGCATGTGCCATCGCAGACCTCGTCATCGCTTTAATCAGGCGAGACAGGGGGCAAATGTATTGTCCACAAAAAAGTTTTTAGAAGATGCACATCGGCGTCCTCTGTGTAGCATAATACCACACTACAATCGCTAACCCGCTTGCCAAGCAGGGTGAACTTGGTATATCCTCTCATAGATATCTTTGTGGGAGATTTATACCTTGCGGTGGGCATCTCTGGGTTGAAACAGGTCGGCGAAATAATATCACTATTATTTTATAAAAGTGTTATGTCTTTAATTCTGACATCCTCGTATGATTTCGATGATTACAATACCGAAATCAAAATTAATAGCCAGAAGACGCGGCTTGGGTAGCCCCTCTACATAGTGAACCGACTGCATAGATATGATGATAGGATGCAGGCAGTGCAAGATCAGTCATCGGATGATATCCTGATGATGATTATAATACAATTTTAATATAACATAATTTTGGAGAATTTTGATATATTTGACTAACATCGTAATGATGTTTTGTGAGATCTAAATGCTCCAATGGTTCAATTGATAATACTGGAAGGAAGATGTGGATCTACATAACAGAATTCTGTAAAGAAATTATTATTGTTATAATATCCCTGTGTACCCAAGACAGATAAAAGAGTGATAATGCTTCGTCTTCGTACCATGGGTGCATCGTTATTTATACTCTCACAAAGTTATAAATATCATTCGTCTATCAGTATCTTTTTTATAAAACACGTGTAGCATTCAAAAAAGAACTCTTTCTATAACTGGCCATCACAACCACTATGTTTATTTTAAATCATTCTAGAGCGTTCGAATTCAAATTCGAACGTCGATTTGAATTCAGGCGCCGTCAGTGCTGTGACCGCTGTCATTGCATTTGAGTTGATTTCGAGGAACAGATACACGCACGAATAGTACTTCTACCCGCTAAACGCGTAAATATTGTGTTAAACATAGAATAACAAATTTTTAACAATTTACTTATTTATTCTTCTCGATCTTCCGGATAATTAATTTTGATTTTCATCAATACTAACTGAAGTAATGTAAGTTTACATATTTTGTAACAATTATTAGTTTGTTTGTTTATAACTTGGTATTTTACATGCTGGTTCTTATTCAAAACATTTTTTTGGTCTCACAGTGAAGACATCCTCCATTATCTTACATGTTTTTTTAGCTATGGATTTTGTCAGCCAGTCTTTCTTAAAAGTTTACGTTATCATAAGCATTAGGTCTATTCTGTTTGTTTATACCTAAGAATTATTAAATGTATTTTTAAACATGATATCAATTTTTTTGGCAGCGTTTGCCCGTCTTTTTTTAAGTGGTTTACTTACATAAAGTAATAAACATGTACTAATTATTATTTAATAATTATTTAAGTTGTAAATTAAATGAAAAGAATTGAGATATAGCTAACTTATTTGGTATTAATTTATTAATAATTTGTGTATAAATGCCTTATATTTTCAAACAATAAAATAAAATTTTGAAAGAGAAATCTTTTAATGTGTCCAAAAGCTGATAATGGAAGAACTAAAACTATGACTGTGTATCTCAAACAATAGTCAATCATAATTCATTAACATATATTTTACTAATGCTCCAGAAATATTTATTTTACAAAAATCGTACCATATGGTAAGATCGGAAACTATTTGAATAAATTTCTTAAAAGAAAATCTTCAAACGAAGTGACTTTCAAAAGCGTTTGCGAACAAAGGAATGTATATTAGCTGCAACAAGCTGCAACCCCTTTACAAGAGTAGCTTCTGTTAAAAGCCAGCTTCTTGCCTCCAGTTATCTGATACTACAACAAAATGCAGCAAATTGAGGCGTTTAAATATATATTTGTAAGTAGTTTTAAAGTAATATAAATATAAAGAGACTACCTTTTAAGCCGCCGAAAGTTTGATTCTGTGATTGCAATGTTAAGATTCAAGCTACAGTTCATTATTTCGATTCTGCCGCAAGCCATCCAAATTCGCCGCCACCTACAAAACAATCCCGACGGGTACTTCCAAACGCAATGATGTCCAGACTCGCGCTCGAAACTATGTAAAGAATTTAAAATTTATAAAACAATATGCAACCATTCGAAAATCAACCGACCTTGATAAAGTAGTGAACTCTATATCGTATTAGAGGGAAGTGTTCCCGGAGTTTTTCCAGCGCTATGTATATCAAAGTGGTATTAATGCCAAGGATAATAGTACCACAGCACACCAGGTCCAAAACCACCCTCCTAGAGTGCCGAGTTTTGAGTTGACAGCTCAAACTGGGGTCTTCGCTCAAAAGCCATCGATTGTCGATAACTTTAAATAAGGTTTAACCATCCCCTAAATCCCCGAATCCGCAAAATCTGCAAATGCTTTTAGTCCAGCAGTAGCAGTCCTGTCAAAAAATAAAGCTGTATTTCGTATACAACAAGATTTTCCGATATCATCTTTCATTGGAGTAATAGTAATCATCGAAATAATATCAAAAATCACTGATCATCACCAAGCTATTACGCTTTTAATTTTTTTTCAGTAACGTCGCTATTATATATTAACATAAATGATTCAACAAAAGTCAATTCTCTTATCGACTTTTTTCAGTTTTCTTAAGGAAATAACTTTTTACTAGATAATATTTTTAATGCATTTTAATATTTTCATACCATAGAATGACTAAAAGCTGTAAATTCTTTAAATAAAATTTAATTTACATCTAACTAATACCTTATATACGTAAAATAGAAATAATATATTAACAAGACATAAGTACGGTTAGCGGTACAATTGCATTACGCGTATAAAATACACATCAAATATAAATATAAACAATAGCAGTGTGCAATGAAAATATAATTCGTTTTTGGTGCCACATACTTTGTTACGTCGTTAAATATATTAAAGTTCCAATGGTTAATAAACAGCAAAATTTCTGTCAAAAACATCCGATGGTTCTGATGTCACAAAAGAATATTATGTTCAAGTAGACAACGATTGCCTTCTCCATATGATTCGCTTGCAGCAAACTTTATGCATTTAAAACGTTACGTCAATTTAAAAAACGAAAACTTCGACAAAAGAGTAAACGTAAATTAAAAAAAAAAAATTTCAGGTGAACCTAACTTACATGATTTTGAATCGGTGAAATAGGCACAGAAGTATTTTTAAAATGTGCGTTGACAGCTTTACCGACATCTATATATACATACAAATAAATAAAATTAGAGTTTATGGTTGTATTATTATAATGACCGCTTTTCACTACATGCGTATAAGTATATATACTCCACAGTTAATTATTGTTTGTCTGTCTGTTTTGACTAATCTCTAAAATGACAGAACCGATTTTGACTGTTGTTTGTACTGGCAGGTTGCTATAGCAATAAGGAGTAACTTAGGCTACTTTTTTAAAATGTTAAACTAAAAAGATGTAACTAAAAATATATACGAGTATATATATATATTTGTTAATTTCCACGCGAAGGTTTTTTTTGTTAATTTCCACACAGTTACGAATAGTCACTAACACAGTTCCGGAGAGCCTTTTTTTAAATGTCAACTATAAAGTATTATAAATATTTAAACTTTGATAAAACATATGAAATGAACGTAGCTGGCTTAAAATTACACTAGATGATACCCTTTATATAAATTAGCATATATAACATACGACGAAGTATTCGCATCGACTTATTTTTAAAGAGCGTCAGCTACCTGATACCACCATCACAATTTTAATTATTAACAACGTCTTCAGAGATCTGAACTCTCTTTTTATATCTGGTCATTGAATTGAATTGATACCCCCCTACATAAGTAAGAATATAAACTCTTCTACGACCGATAATTACTTTTTAAAAATTAATTTATAATAAAATACATGTATTCCATAAATTATACAATTTTCAACTATGACGCGATTTTACAATGCGATCTTTCGAACATATATAAAAACACTAATTTTTAAATGAACATAGATACTAAAGAATCAACAGGGATTTTGAAATCTAAAGATAAATTAGGTAAAGATCGCAAAATTAATTTAAAAATATATCAGTTATTACACGCAATGTAATAGTACCTAAGTGCCATTTATAATATCATATTCATAAACATTTGTTGACAGTTTGAAGTCCAGCTACTGATGGATCATCTACGATATGAACAATAAAGCGGAATGCATCTCTGTATTGTCACATAGTCGACTCGCTTTGATGCGAAACGCAACGAAAGATTGCGTAAACATTTTGCGCCCACAAACAATAGAACATCGTATATAGTTTTTTGAACAGAGCAATGATTTCCCGAATGAATGTTGTGGGTTTTTATGGCAAAAACCTTCAAAAAATCATTTTGGCTATTGTTAACTTACTATATTTTATTTATGCAACTGTATATTATAATACACTCAGTTATAACGTCTTTTAATTATCACGTTTTAAATTTTAGAATTGCTCCTCTAAGGGGCAGTGGACGAGGCACATAACTCGCGCACCCAATGGCTGTTGGAACCGAAAGGTTCTAGAGTGGCGACCACGAGCTTGTAGATGCGACGTCAAAAAATGTTATGATAAATGAAAATTTAATATAGTAATATAGGTCTATAGTCTGTGATTCTAGTAAAACTATATTTAAATACCTTTACCATATAAATATATACATGTATTTATGTATGTACGTATATATAAGTATTTTTGTATGAATGTATATGTGTATATATGTATAGTAATGTATGTATTTAATGGAATCAGGCGTTACCTTGCGGAAGTCCATCCTTAGTAAGAAAAAGACCAATATTTAGCCACTTCCGCTCATGCAGTGGTAGTCGTGCAACAAATTTGTTATAATAATGTATGTATTTGTGTGTACCCTATCCGCCCTCTCGTTCATGTCTCTCATCTCAATCCAAAGGCTTTCTGGTAGAGATCGCCTCAAGCGATAAGACCGCCTCTTCTACCTCTATATAAATTGTTTCTTTTTTAGTTATTACCTATGGTATACAATAAAGTGTAAATAAAAAACGAATATAGTCTTTAAATACCGAATTTAAGGCTATGTGTTCACGTATGTATGTAGACTATACTTTAATTTTTTTATATAAATCCCCAAGATTGATGTTCTTAATTCAAATTTAGATAACAATTGTGACGAAATTCCTTAAAACATATTGTTCTCGTCCATGTATCACACGGGCAAGTGATGACATTGTTAGAAGTAGTTTCGGGCTCCAGTTAGCCCCGAACTTTCGAACTTTAAGTTAGTTACTAGTTACTATTAAACCTTTGTCACAGTTTGAATACGTTCTCACTTGATAACGGGTTTTAATTAACCGGAAGGCTTTTTAAATTAATGAGTATGTTTTATTTTTTTTAATTTTGCATCAATTGAACATGAAATCAGATGTAATAGGAAAACATAGAAATATATACGACCGACTTATCGCAAACGGCGATTTGTTCTATTCAAACATTGTATTGTCTCGGTTGATAAGAAAAAACGGAACAGGTACTTATACATTACAGAATAATTATAACATAAATTACGTAGAATATATATAAAAAATACTACATACTATTGTTATAAAAAACTAAAGTTAAACACCACATTTCAACACCGATAGTCTAGCTATAGAGGACTGCGATCGTAAGATCACTGGTTCAATCTTATATATTACCAGCTGATCCCGCAAACGTTGTTTTGCAAAAAAAAAATTAAGTTTTTAATTAACAAATGTAAGATAAGGGTTGATCGTAGAGGGGTGAAAATTTAGGACCGCCTTCAAAACTTCTGTATTCGTTTTATATTTGGATTCCTAAAATATGATCGTGTTTCGAAATTTCGCGCTAAGCTCAATTGGTCACAGGTTATAGGCTCCGCGGCAATGTTCTCATTCTTTATCTACTCTATAATATTCTCTTCAGTCCACTCACTCTCTCTTATCTCAAACCAAGGTTTCAATTTCTTCACGATATACGTGAGAAGTCTTTGAGATCATCAGAGAATCTGGGACTAAAAATTCCGGCGTATTCTTTTTCGTTTATGGCCAAATCTTTCACCACACAGGTCGTTCGATTGTGGAATAATTTACCGCTGAATATAAGATATGCTAAGTCACTACCTCTTTTTAAGAAAATGGTTAAAAACTTTTTACCAGACGTATGAATCTTTATCTGTTAATTCATTTCTTTTTCTTCCTTTTTTTCTTTATTCTTTTTGAGGCAAGTGCGATCCAAATCAGTTTAATGTTTATATTTATTATTGTATTACATTTATAATATGTATTATAACATACTTATTATAAATATAATATATATGTTATATATACGTATGTTTAAGGATGTATATATATATATGTTATATGTATGTACGTTTGTTTGTATATGTACGTTTTATACACGTCAACTGCCTATTATTACTCGTAGTACTTCTACCGTTTCCATACTATGGTTGTTTGTAAGAGATTGCCTTCTGTGATAAGACCGCCCTTTGTACTTCCTGTGAAAAAAACTATTTAAATGTATCCTAACGTGTACAATAAAGAGTATTAAATAAATAAATAAAAAATCTTATGTCAAGAGACGTGTGTCCTGTTCCGTTGTATAATAAAAATTAATAACAACACCAGCACGGCACGATTTGCTGCAACTAGTTTATGCTCAAACCGTAACACTGCTTGTTCGTGTTAATTTCATTGGAGTTTAAAATCGATTCGTAGTTAAACACATATTTAATCCCGATCACGTTACACTAGTTTTAATAGCGTTCGATGTTATTCGTACTGGTAATTTATTTATAATCATTTCGAACTTCGTATTTCTGTAGCAATTTTACTTCAAATATTTTTTAATGATGTTTCATTTCTGAACTGGCCACTAAAAGAACTTTGCTCGAGATTTAGACTTTACATGCATCAGAAATCGAGACCCATAGACGAATGAAAGTAATCGGTATAGTTCAGAGAATTGGAAATTGGAAGGTCACATAACGCGCAGAACAGATGATCGCTGGGGCTTTAAGTTTCTGATTACAACCATAAGGTAGACAGACACTTTGGTAAGCTAGAAAGATGTAGTATGTACACCACTTCTTACAGATCCTATTTTAATATACGTTCTACGGCTAAAATCATTAAGGTAAGATTTCTTTATTTACAAATATCTGTTTTTAGCTACCGCGTATTACTTACATAATAAAGGTAATTTTTAAAAAGGTGTAAATTTTTACAAGACATTGTAATGTAGTTTCCATTTGGTTAAATATAGTAAAACCCGTTGTCAATACGTAAATGTAATCGGTATTGAAAATTTTCTAATTGTTATTTTATTACCCGTTTCGAATAATATAACGCCTCGGTTAAGAAGAGACCCTATATAAAGTGATCACTTTGATATCATTTTTTTTTTTCTATTGAAATACGACAGGCCAATAACTTTTGCAAGTTAAGTCTACAGGGACAGATGGTGAACAATTATCATTACCGTATTTATTATATCCATAAGAAATATTTTTTTACATAGTGTATCCACACACAATAATTGATGGCAAATGAGCTGAACCTCTATAAAATCTTATATAAGTATAATTTGTCCGTCAATTTCGTATTTCTGAACTTTGGTTTGCGAGCTCAATCTTATAAAACTAAAAAATCGCAACAAAATATTAACTAAAAATATACGACTACACTCTTTTTTCGCGTGGTGAAATAAATCCTTCAATTAATTTAAAAGAAAGCTTGCATCCCAAATATGTCACTTTTGAAATATTGTGTCTATTAGTTGAGTCATATTCATACGTATTACAAAATGATCAGCCAGGTACATGTTTTCGCAAACACAAATGAGTCGATTCGAAATTAATTCCATTGAAAACGGTAGAATAAATCGAACATCGCGGAGTTACCATAAGCGCAACGTCAATCGTTAACCGGAACGAGCTCTACCACCGGTTATGTTACGGTAAATGCACGCGTCACTAAAACGTCACGTGAAATAAACAAAATGGCCGGCAATTGGAGAACAGTTTTGCACATTTTATTTGAATTGAACCAAAAGAAAAGAGATTACGTTTTAAAATATTGTATAGTTTAACTTCTGTCCATATTATAAATTATTTGCATACACGTTATTAAAATATTTTGTAAATATATTATTAATAATTTTTTTTCTTTATGTTCTATTAATTTATTTTTGAGCGAGTTCAGCCTACAGGTGTTGCCCTGTCTTAGTTACGAATAAGCAATTATAACCTTAAAAAATTAAAGATAATGAATCAAAATAATAAAAATAATAAAATCTTATATGATGATATTACAACGCATAAAGATACTTAACACTGTTAGTTCTGTTTTCAGGTGCGTAAATAAAAAAATAACCTTGACGTTTTTCCATCAAGGGAACAAATTTCCAAAATTAGAGTAAAAACGTACTATTGGCTATGTGAAAAAGATTTAATTTTCAATCGATTTATTATCATTAGGTAAGCAAGCCACTTTGTAAATGTCTATACAAATAGATATAATTGAGGTACCAATTTTTTTTATATACGGTACATATAATAAAACTACATTATTTTTAAGTTTCTTTCTGTCTGTTTGTTCCGACTAATCTTTGAAGTAGATAAACTGAATTTGACGGGGTTTATACAGGCATGTAGCTAATGTAATAAGGAGTCACTTAGACTACTTTTATTTTAAATAAATTCTTCTAATATAAATATATTTACGACATATATAAAGACGAAGTAGCGGGCACAGCTAGTTTTTTCTCTAAGAACCTTCTAAAGAGTAATAAACCTGAAAGAAAGATGAATGAAATCCATGAAGTCATTTTTAAGTCAAACCGTGTCTTAGGAAGATAGAGATTCATTTTTATATATAGTTATGAGCTTCTGTTTCTTATAACTATTGTTGTATGAGTTCAATTATCTTCGTAGCATCCATTATTATTCAGGTATTTTTATTATTATGTTTCGGCAGTTCAGCGACGGTATTTCACTCTGTGCTCTTCGTATAATTTTCCTATTATCGTATTAAGCATTCGCGCTTGTTAAATCAATCAAAAATTTTCTCATTACGCATCTCTCTATAATTTAATTTCGCATATATGTATTATATAAAAATAACATCGTTTATGTTGCTTTTGGATAATATAAGTGTATATATGATATTAGCTATTTATGATACATATATCCACTCAAGTTAAACTTAATACGGTGTAGTTTATTCACAAAAGAGATGATAATTCTCGTCATTATTTCAGCAATGAGATGTCAACTGCTGGCTACAAGCCTCCCCCATGCGGAAGATATGTGCCAATTCTCGTCACGTACCTGGCACGCGGGTTGGCGATTGTAGATTTTTTTATTACAAATTCTGTGAATATGGTTCCTTTAGCCGGCTTTTTCGACAACCGTAAACTATTCTTCGCATCAATACTACTATGAAAAAGAAATAAACACTACACAGAATTTTGTAATAAACAATTGTGTGCAAAATTATTTATTGAATTGACTTATGGAGAATTATTATGATAAGTATTAATTCAATGTATGATATACATGATAGTGCTATATTAGGTCGTGAGAAAATATATATGTTAAGCTAAGAACTAGTATTAATCAAAACAATTTCAAGTTGGATAATCTGTACGCTCGTATAAGGCAGTTGTTTTATCTGTATGTAACGGTAAGTCAAGGAGTACACAGTAAAGTGGGCTTGCGCAAAACACGGCACGTGTACTAAATCCTACGCCACTCAGAAGATCAGGGCAATTAACGGTGGCAGTAGTTATCTTTAGAAGATACGTCACATCCGCAATGCGACGATGCTCATATAGCGGTTGGTACCTCTTACAACTAACAATGTGGATTTGTGTATTTTTAACTATAGAACCCTTCATTATATAAGCCGATAGACGCCCATTGTCTCCCCCAAAAATAGGCACTATGAGCAACTTCCAGTAACCTCAAATATGTCATCGGTTCATCTTGAGGGGTGCCATCTTTTGATGGTACAGAAATCATAATTTTTGCTTTTTAATACATTTGATTCTTTCAGTATATATTATTAGCTACTCACTTATATTCTCACTATGTTTTTAGCACTAACTTAGCTTATAATGGCTGTTACATAGATACCTTCGACATGTATTTTATTTCAATTTAAAAAAAAAAAAACAGTTTTTTTTCGTGCCTTTGACTTTCGGCGTTATTCGCGATGAAATTGGTTCAAAGTATCTCAGGTAAGTAGTAGCACTATACTAACATGAAGTAACCAGTCGAATCTATTATTAACATGTAATAATATCGTAGGAGCTACAATACGTCGTAGTTAGCGGCACATAGACACATAGTGGAATATAAATACATATGAAAAACTTTTAAGTTAAACGGTTTTTTGATACCCATATTGTGGTGGTTGTGGAAAAATATGTACCTAGTCTGCCATATGGGAATGGCGTTCATCTTGAATTTTAAATTTTGACATAATCATTGTGTTTTACTAGTGTAGCCCTTTCATTTGATACCCATATTAAGGGGGTTAAGGAAAAATACGTAATCCGCCATTTTGTATCGGCGGCCATCTTAGATTTATAACGTTATTGATTGTATTATATTGTATTGTCATCTAAATTAAATGTGTGTACCGATTTTCAGATCAATCTGACAACGGGAAGGTGCTTAAATTTCAATTTCTAATTTTGATCCAAATAAATTCCGTACGGATTGAACTAAATAAAACCGTTTAAAAACGCTAGAGAGATTCTTATACAGTTATAGCGCGCGGAACTACAACGCAGTTGTCAGTGGAACTACCTGTTGTACTACTGAGACTATGACCTGCACTACGATGAAACAACACGCTTTTAATTTGGACTTCGTGTTGTCACGTGGGAGCTATCCTAGACCTACTAGCCCAAGGAAGAAACCCACAATATTTATTAAAATGTGTTATATATTATTGTTACAAAGCACGAGTTACAGAACCCTCTAAACAATAAACACTGAACTCTAGGATCAAAAACACGCGTGACCTTGAAGTTATTTATAATTTTTTGTGCACAGTTCTCGGAAATTCTAACCGAGTACTATCTCGAACTTACTAGAACCTTATCCGTAGTATAAATAGATGCACTCCCCATTTCATTTTTAGTTCAGTGTTGTTTTTCGAGTTATAAGATCTACGATCAGTGATACAAAGTGACTATTTTGCAAGTTATTTAGACAGTGATTTATTGAGCGATTTGAAAGCGTTGTTTGGACTAAGCGAAAGTATACTTTGTCCTAAAGAAGGGTGACCATCTGATTTGTGAATAAAGGACTCCTTGTGAACCAGTGGTGTTTCATTTCGAGTCAGAACCCACAATTCGTAACTTTATTATCTTAAATAATAATATGTAACATTCAAATTTAAATTATATGATTTTTTATCCAGCATATTATGGATAAATATCTTACAGAAGTCAAGTTTACTCAACCACATATTCCGATAAAATGCTTTAGACCTGGGATGAACAGGCGAAATAAACGCAGCTTAATCGGTCTGTATTACAGTGTTCATATTGTGGTGCCATACCACGTCACAGGAATTCGTGCGTGTATTACACGGACGAGACTCAAGATGCTATCGCAAAATTCATCGATGTGGCGAATACGGTAACCACCCCACAGATACTCGCGTAGAAACTGAGTATGCCAACAAACGAAAACGGAAGTGGTAAAAATCGTGTTTATAAATAGACTAGACATTGTTTTGATTTAAAAAAAAAGAATATTTAGTTGACTTAAACTTTAGTTTACGATTTAAGTAAATTAATAATTTAAGACACTTAAACACTATGAAATAAAAAAACGTAACAATTGTAAAAATAACGGACGGTAATGTCTGTGAAATATAGATATTTATAAAAAATTCTACGATATTATGTATTTTTCCAAATAACATATAATTACACAAGTATGTACTGTCTTCTATGAAGTGTAATGAATTATAAAGTTATATAGCCTCTGTTTTTGGTAATAGAATAGTATCCTAATATAATCAAACGTTTTATATATGTATATATATACACACATATATATATATGTTATAAATATTAACATAGTATCGAACTAGTACACGTCATCCATAAAGCTCCGTCTAGTGGGCGCTTACGGTTCAACAATGTAAGCGATAAAGGTTTGTGTACGTATCAAATGCACGGACATCTATTATGGGAACACTGAATTTACCCGTCTGACAAGATATAGTTTCACGACGGATACGTATTTCTGTTTATTTAGATCAGTAGCTTAAACAAAACATATATGAACTCGGTATATTATTTTAAATGTAACACTAAAGACGCTGATAAACAATATTTTTTGTTTTTGGTTAAAAATTATTATTGCTGTTTATGGGGGTACATGCTTTTGATATTTCTAGCCTTGTATACGATCTTTATCTTGTTGGTTTTCATGACGAATACGTATTTGTTTATTTAGATCAGTTGCTTAAACAAAACATATATGTACTCGATATATTATTTTAAATGTAATACTAAAGACGCTGATAAACAATATTTTTGGTTTTTGATTAAAATTTATTATTGCTATATTTATGGGGGTACATGCTTTTGATATTTCTAGCCTTCTATACCATCTTTATCCTGTTGATTTTAATAACAGTCTACCTGTATATGGTTGGTAAAGTATTTTACTTTTGATATTACAATCCAAGATATGTATTGATACTTTTACATGTAACTTTCATGGTATAAAATAATAAAAGATTATTATCTGTGTGAATGAGTCATATACAAACATACAAATGTATATGTCTGACAAGGTCATAGGCCCCTCCGTGAAATTTCAGGTAGGAAGCGTTTGTTCTTGTGGGTTGATGTCCTATCCTGCGGTTGGCGGTCCTAGACACGGTATGTAAATCAATCTTCTATCTATATATATCTTGGCGATAATTTATTTAATATACAATGACTTTGTACACCTAATATTGTACTTGTATGTTAAAGAAAACTTATGCCAATTTGAACTTAGTATTTCTATTGGCTTGCCTATCTGAAAAAAAATTAAATGTACATACATATATCTACAGTAATATATATATATATATATATATATATAGGAATATACATATCGATTAAAGATAAATACAATTTTTGAGTTTTTATTTATTTATTTCTTATAACTTCACAAGCTTACCTTATTTGTCATTTTTTTATTGACGTTTAACAGTCAAGTCGATGGAAGATCATAAGAAATATAGAGTGAAAAAGGTGGTTACGTTACCAAAAATAAAATAAAGACGTAGTCGGGAATATACATACATATATAAATATATCTAAAATATTTTCCCAGTATTTTTCTATACAAAAGCATAAGGTTCAGAAAGTATAATTACGCTAACAAACGATTAACACTGTAGGTATTTTTATTCTTCGAACACTTAGTCTAGAAAGTTTCCTTATTTTCATAACTTCTCTTTAACATAGTAAAACTGCCGCTTCTTCCATTTCTTGCTTCCATCACGAAATCTTATCACAATTCTCCCATAATATGTGTAAATATCGCAGTAATTTAATAATGTACTCTATCTAAGATATATGTGCAAATAATATAAACTTTTGCGATTTATATATAGAAAATGTTTAGATTTTTTTAAGACGAAAATATTCTTGGAGAAATCGTCGAAGGAAACACAGTACAAAAGAGGGAAGCCTCTAAATCCCCTTCAAACGTTATTTCCGGACTAAACAGAGGACCCGAGCTCCGAGTGCACAACAAATAGCCCTCATTCAAGGCTCCATTTTCTGAAATGAATACCTACGTCTCGCCCCCTGCGAACTATATTGTTACCACGTAAGATCCGTAGACATGCAAAATCCTTTGTAATTGGAGTAAGGGTTGCGGTTACGTAATGGACAGGCTAATGCAATATGATCAAATAATTTTTATTACTTACAAAAAATTATGAACAGTGGAATATTAACTTATTTTGTTTTTTAAATACTTTGATGATGATATATAGTTCAGAGCTGCCATTACCTCCCATCTCACGCGCATATCTAAAGCGCGGGTTCGGTAGTAGAATAATAAATATATGCTCAAACGAATGCAGGTATTTTTAACAACAAGAATATACAATAGTAGATTGTGGTTGTATCGCCAAATAACAATCTTATAACATAAGTTATACTATTTTAACTTTACTATATTCTCTTATTTCTTCCATCCGCTTGGTTTCTTCTTTACTGATAGTATGATTTTTTTAGCACCCATTCTTTTTATTACATATTTATAGCGTTTGATTAAGTTTAAAATATATATCTAATGCTACGTTCTATTTCAATTTTAATTTACTAAAAATTTGCCTATTTCGGACAGATTAATTTCGTATTTTAATTAAAAGCATATTTTAATGACATGTTTAAGCTATGATATTGCATATTACAATAACAAATGAAATTAGACTCATTTTAAAGATATACCAGAAAGGAAACCTTTTGGCTTTAAATTCGCTTGATGTATAGGATGATTAGTTATAGGTGTAAAAACTTTAAAGAGATGTATGTATAGTTCATCTGGGGTCAAAATGTGTGGTCTACCCTATCTGAAAATCTTTGTTTTCAAACATAATAAATAATATAATGATTACAATAAGTAAAAAAATTTTTAAAATTTACATTACTACATATTAAAATTACTTATAGTTTTCTTACTATCTCTGCTGATTTACTATTGTCTGAAAATATTAGCCTGGCGTATTCCAATAGTTATTTTTTATACACTTTAAATACACATTTATACAACTAGTACGCGAAAAGATTATAATTTTGTGAAATTCCTCGCCGCACTCTAACTATAAAAAGGTTTTAGACTTGTATACGTTATATGAAAAAAGTTTTTGAATGAGATATATAAGCAATCCCTGTATGAAAAACAAATGCATTAATAAAAAAATCTCTGGTTACAGAAATAATGCATAACTTAAGTTAGAAAAAGTGTTTTCAAACTTCAGATTATTATTTTAAAATTAATAATTGTTTAGTGTCTGTCTCTGCAAACTTTGTAATGCCAGAATTAAAAGAATCGCATTCTAATATAAAAAATAAATTAATTTAAAATATTTCAAAGTGATTGCAAATAGTTGTAAAAGCTTAAAAGATTATTGCGGACAAATTTGTAAGACATTTATTCCTTTGACCTTTGTACGCCTGTAACCAATTACGTTGTATATCTCATTCTTCAAATATTTTATTCTCTACAAAAACTTCCTTGAAGTTAAGATGTATGTACGTTCTATGATGTTATAATATAGCAAAGTTTATCATAAAAAAAATTTTTTCAACGTAAACAATAGGCTTTGTTTTTTTCTCTCCATGAAAAAATATATTTTTTATTATTTTTAAGTAATTTGTGGACCTACAATATAATTTATATATGTGTTTATTACCTGTAATATATAATAAATGTTGCGGTTTATATATATCAATAATCAATCCAGTCACACCCCTCGCTGTGTAGTTTATTAAAAGGATATTGGGGCTGGTTGACACTAAACCCTCATTTACTGACGATTTGTACAAGCTTGTGGCCCCATGGGAATCTTCCTTATGTCTACTAAAACAACATTCTTTCTAATGGTACATGTTCATTTATTTATCTATCATTACTGTTTTGACAGTAATATAAAAAGACATATATAAAAGTCATAAAATTTTGAGTCTGATATTAATTTTTATCATTATTACCAACTTTTTTTTCGCTATCACTACTTATACAAAGATCATTTTGTAGCATACAACTTTGGAATAAAATTTTTTTTTTTTTTCAATAAATGTATATAAGTCAATAACACCTTCTACTGCTTCATGACTGCACGTTCTATCCTTTATTAATAAATATTATCAGCTGGCTGACTGGACGATACCGCCATTTGTACTTCATTTATTTTTTAAATTACTTGTGTTTTCATTTCATATACTTTTGTATAGTAACACATAGCGCGCAGAACATGTTATCGTTGGCTTTAAGATTCGAGTCATTTGTAGCAATATCAACAAAAAAGTCTTATACTAGCATGAAGAAAGTCTGGATTAGTATTAAAATTATGCAAAATGGACTCGTTGGAGCAAAGTACAGTCCACGGAATCTGCAGCAACTGTCTTCACGTCTCGAAAATATCTCTACCATTATGATAGGAATCTTTGAAGTCCAGGTTTCTCATCAAAGCTAAATATAGCCGTTATATAAAGCTAAATGCTAAAATAACACATGTTATAATAGATCAAAACAAACAATCAATATATAAATATTTGTGTAACTAACCCATTCACATTTATTTACGTAAAGTAAACCCATGAAACATATACTTACATCTTACTAGCCGTACTACTTCGTCTGTGTGGAATTTAAGACAATTTTTTTTTTGCTAAGCATTTTTTCTTAAATAAAAATAACCTTAGTTACTCCTTATTACCTCAGCTACCTGCCAGTACAAAATCGTTCCAGCAATTTCAGATAGCCGGAACAAACAAACAGATAAATAGACAAAAATTTAAAAATGCAGTTTTGGTGTATATACCGCATATATATTCATATGCATTTAGTATAAAGCTGTTATTTTAATGTTACAGACTTTCTAATTTTATTTATTTGTATAATTTATTTTCTATTCAGTTATTATCAATGTTTTGAGTAGGCCAGAATAGCTTGTACAGTATTTTTTTAAATCAAGATGTGTGTGAGTATACCGACATTTCCAACGTTTTTTTTTAAATATAAAATATACCTATACCTGTATACTCTATTTGTATTATACATTTATATACCTTAATGAATATGAGAGTATTTTGTTGGTAGTATACATAAAGAAGTACTAATATAAATTAAAACAAGTATTAGCATAAGTTAAAATAAAAGCTGCATAAATATAGCGAATGGTACTTCTATAAAAGCAATTCGAAAAACCATTTACAGAAGCTTACATTGAGACGCTCGATTTAAGTGCAAACTCAATAATTCGATTCGCATTGAATTTATTTCAAGTTGAACTCACTTAGCAGGACTGATCAAAGACAATACTAACTATTGTAATGTAAAACGATATTTATGAATTTCTTCGAAATTAATTAAATCACAGTGTAATATGCATTTGTATTGCAATGTTTCAATTTGAAACATAGACTACACTTTTTCTACGCACAAATTTTGTTGGTTATTATCCCTTCACGGTTTGTTGCGCTGTCGATGTTACATAAATATGTCAAAGGCTACATAAAAGGCTCTATTTATATGGCTAATAGTCTAACATATACAAACATAGCACACTAATGATATATCTCTGTTTACTGTTTAAATTTATTATTTTAATTTGCTTTGTCTGTTCATAGCAAAGATAATTAATTAATCGGCCTGTACGATCTGTAACCATTGGACTACCTACTCCTTTATAATTAAGAGTAATATAATAATAAAATTAGATAAATATCTACGAAGTGTTCTAGCTGTATATGAAAAAAATATGTATTTTATGTGATCTAGATCAACGCTTTTGTAAACACTTCTTCTTTTTATTTTCAGTCGATAGACGGCCACGGCAAAGCTAAGCCCTCCCTAAGATTACTAGTTTTTGAGAAGCCAGTTTTCAAGTGATTATGCAGATAAGTTGTCCAACAAATGCAGTTTAAGTGACGACGGCAACTTTTCTATCTCAACATGTGAAAGGGTTATACTAGACTTCAGTACCAGTGGGGCAGTTTGAGTGGCCATCAGCGACGGAAGGATAGTGGTTCTTTCTCAAGCACAATGTCAAGCTTGTCTGAATGTTCACCAGGGTCTAGTGCTACGAAAGAAGATGATGGTAATGGTGTCTCCAATGACCAAGATAACAACAAGACACGATTACTAATTTTGCGCTGAACGCATTGGTTATGCGGGACATCGTAGCTATCCTGGAGAGCTGTTTTGTTATGAGCAGAGGCATCCTCTGCGTAACGTAACTATGATCGCCAACCCGCCTACCAAGTGAGACGATAATGATATATCTCATAGAGATCTTCGAGGAAGTCATGTGTGCAGTGGGCGTCTATGGGTTGAAACAACTCCCTTGGACTCGCCACATAGACAACTCGAATAGACCGTTGGTAGAGAATGAAAATAGAATATATATCAGCTATACTGCCCTAAAGCAATAGACGTTTCTCAATTGTTTAACGAATGTAAATTTAAAAGAAGAACTAAGTAGAGAAAAAATAGGTGTTTATATTGATTCGTTGTAAACAGATTTCGACCTGGAAGTGTTTATATGTGTATATATGTTTTATATGTATATATATATATACACATATAAAACATATATATATATATATATATATATATGTCTCTGTGTGTGTGTATGTGTATGACTACCGTATTTATTTTAATTTACCTTAGTCAACTTTATGTATTCAAATATTTTATTCTCGTATAAATTATAAAATAAATGAATAAACCAACTCTAGAAACTTAAAAGTGTACCAAACAATATAGAGACGTAAAATAGAATGGAAAGTTGCATTTATCGCGATGTGGTCTCGATTGGTTTCGGGTAGAACGAGCGAGTCTATTGTTTTGTTAAAACTAGGCTGACGCTGAAAAATCTCAGCAAAGATATTTTTGTTCCGTCAATTGTTCACTTTAAAACGCGACTGCTCCATTTAGAACAAAAGAAATCTGTGTATAATTCTTGTACCATTGGTTGTAAACTATGTTATTAGCTTTTGATTAAACAAGATCTTTGGTTGGTGAAGATATAATGCAATGTAAATTATAATTTATAACAAGAAAACCAAAAATAAAACTTTATTATATTATTAATAACACACATGATTTATCTTTCTGCTAGTAGATCCTATGTCACACTAACGATTAAACGCCAAAAATATTACTTCAGGATTCTATATCCGCTTTCTAATTGTAAAACCACATAGTATTGTTGTATTCTACAGGATGTCCTAGTAACTGTTTTTTTGTAGTGGCGAAATGACGCGTAGTCACCATTATGGAGAGTTTGTGACATTTCTTTCACCAAACCTTACGGTTTATTGTCATTCGCAGCCCCGTTGTAAAGGAGAATAAAGTCTCCTTCTCCCAAATAAATTAGCACCTAAACCTGTTGCACTTTACATATAAGTCTTCCCTCTAACGTATGCTACGGAGTACTCCGAGTCCGTCATTCAGAGGACCAGGCAACTAAGAGATCAAATACTCACAAGAACGGATCCTTCTCAGCAGCAGATCTGTTATTTGACTTCATCGCCAATCATCATTCAGTCACTTTCATACAGAGTTCACTAGTCAAGTCGAGTTTGCAGGAGATCGTCACATGGGAACTCCTTTCCATCCGCAATTAGGCCTTGTTTGTTACAGATACCCACCCATCTCTGAGCCATAGTCTACTTGCTCCAGTTATTTGTAATGGACTCATTGAATTAATTTACAGCAGTCTAGGAGAACATGGTCAAGTATAAGAAGTAATGTATAAAAGGTAATGAAAATAAAAGAATGAAAGATTATGTGAGAGAAAAAAAGAAATGAGTGAGAGAAATTGAGATGGAAAAATAAGAGTGAAGAATTAAAATTAACAGAAAGTGATTAAATTGTTCGGAAAGATTGTCCCTGTGAACCTAATACTGGAATATAAGAGAGGCCCCCAAAATGGGGGACCTTTAAAAAGTATGCCTGCCTCATTCTAAAAAAGAAAAACCCTAAAGTGAGAGTTCAGTACGATGGCATTTCTGCCTTCAAAATTAATCTTACCAACATAATTAGCTTCTCATATATTATCTATATCTCATAAATACTTTTGTTGTTATTAATTATTTAGTCCTGTTTAATAAAACTAATATCCTCAAACAACATTGTTTATCCATTAAGGCTGTAATAAGTATATAGTTATATTTAAAAAAAATAATACCTCTTTGTATCCGTGAAAATAAATGCCCACGAAATAATAATAATAGAGACTGCACATAATTTTGTATGTCTAATGATGTTTCATGCCCACATTCATTTTAACAACTTCTTAACTGTAATTAAAATTTTTACTCATTCAAGAGATATTAAGTTTGTTTACAAATACACTACCAAGTCATTTACCCTTTCATATTCTAGTCTGAATTATATTTCGAAATTTTCATGCATATTAATATCGTTTTCATGTTGCATGAAAAATATTATGGTGTCTATGCTAGAGATGATTGTTTTAGGACAAAAATTAACAACCTTTTAGCTTCTTAAATTCATAGTTACCCATGATCACATAAAACAGTGTGACCTGAATCTTTCTTGCGTAAAACATATTTTCTGCAAAAGCTAAACTATAAAAATTTTCCTCCGCTGTCATACTTTATGTCAAATGTTTTTTTTTTTATTTTTATAGAACTATCAAAATTGCAAGAAGCTATAGGAATCGGAGGGATGGAAGCTCAATTTCCCAGATTAGCGTGAAATTTCCAGCTGTGTTAAAGTAAGTACGTTTTCTACCAAATTCAATATTCTTTCTGTAAAAAAATTGACACAAAAAATTGACAAACGAAAATTTAAACAACTAAATTAGTAAAACTTTTCAAATATTTTAATGGAAACTTCTAGACAGTTTGATAATATAGTTTGTCGTCGTCGTTTCAGCCTTTCGACGTCCACAAGACATAGGCCTTCCTCAAAATAGCTATGGGGTGATAGACCCTAATCACCACGCATGGCAGATTGGTTGGCAATCGCAGTGTGGTATTATGGTATGCATAGGACGTTGCTGCCCATCCTCTGGTAACTTGTTTATTGGTAGTGGCAATCCTGTATAATTAATGCACAAAGTGTGGAGTATATAAGAGTGTATTGTGAAAATCAAACCCGCGACCCATGATCACAAGTTTTAGTTCTCAACTTTAAAGCTACCACTATTCACATACTTAGTTAAATTTTTGTAAAATAGAGCGGTTTTGCAGTATGTAATTAAAAGTTCTGTGTCGTATCTATTTTTAGGTGCCTAAATAAGGGATATTTAAAGTTTAGACCGTTATTTTGTGTAATCATATGGTGTCACTAGTGTTTCGAACAAAGAATTTAAATGAATAGTCTGCAACAAAAGATTAGTCGATAAAAGCTATTCGAAGTACCATTACGTAGAGATTAGATTCTCGTTTTAAGTGCACCATCAAGAACTCTTCCCCCGCTGAAACTCTTTGTTCGGCGCTATGTTAACGGTGTTTTAGAGATCGAGATTTTACAGTTTATCTGTAAAGTCACGCTCTAAGGATTATCACTGCTTGATTTTTCTTTTCCAATCGCACTGGCATTGTGATATTGTTCCTTCTGGAAATCGAGACTGCTTTTAAAAAGATGATGTGATTATAATCCATAAAGTGAGATTTATTCGAATTAATTTATTTTCTATGACATGTCGTTTTCTTACGATTTTTTTTGTAACCGTGTATAATTTGTCGTTGGTATATCCTTTGTTTAGTTTTAAGTGTAAAACCTTTAACTTAAAATGGATGAATGTATATACCCTATCAAAAAGTGTACAAAACAACGTTTTTAAAATTAATTATAGTTTACTATCTGCAGACTTTTTAGTACTAGAAAACACTGGTCTGTTGCATTCCAGTAGAGTTATTTTTAATACGCTTTAAATGCATATTCGATTACGGAACTCGAAACGATTCAAGTTCGTAAAATAGTACGGCACATTCTAACTAAAGAGAGAATTTAGATATGTATACAGACGGCATATGAAAGATTTCTTGATAGGCTATCTAAACAATCTGCGTATGAGAAATAAGTGGATTAATAAAAAAAAAATACAGAAAACAATCATCAACAGAGCAATCCGAAACCCCTTTTCAACTATTTTACAATGGCGGCACAAAATAAAGGATTTTAGAAATAATTGAGTTCCTGTCGTTGCGCCATAACGAATGCCTGTAACCGGATAGCTTGCAAATTAAACAAATACCTTAATGGAGTTCCTGCAAAATATTTACTTCTCGTCTTCTGGAAGTGAAAATAATTCATTGCTAAGTTTAAAATTACCAATAGCTTTATTGTTTTATAAATTAACCAGACAATTGCAGACCGGATTCAAATGCTATACGTGTATTGTATAACAGACCAAACCAAGGTTTTAATACATGTCATTCCATGGAGCCTACTCCCAAAATGCCTAAGAGCGTAAAATATATAATTTCGGTTTTAGTTAATAAATACGAAACTGTAAATGTCGGTAAGTCCAAAATTCTCAAAAACAAACCTGAAAAAGAGCTCCATCAGTTTAGGAGTCTTCAAGGTAAGAGTGAATTGGTTTCTTCTGAGCAAGCATGTACCATCGTAAGAGAGAGATTAAATGCTTCACCTAAAGCAAAGGATAAAAAATGGTTCAAGCTAGTCTGAAAATACAACCAGAGCAAATTTTGTGACACTTGCAACAATCTTGTCTTACCTTGCATCTATCAGAGTCAAAGGCTATATAGCTGTTCTAGTAACTTAACTAAACCATATTGTCAACATTGGTCTTTATGCAGACAATCATTTTCGACTTATTTAAAATTTAATATATGTGATACTGTGTCCAAAAATTAAGAGGAATTTGTTAATAAAATGTAAATTGTTTGTTTACTCTTCCAAATAAATTTTATACGTTCCAAAGCAATCCCTGTTCGATAAAAGGCACTTTTGTCAACGTTTTTTTCCAATCCTAGAACAGTCTTAAAAACAGTGGGAATTGTCTTTTTCTGGCATATCCTTTAAGACCTTCTTCGATTCGGTTGTTATCTCCTCAATCGTGTCAAAACGGTACCTCCCACATTAGCCTTTTGAGTTTTGTGAATAGCCAGAAGTCGCACGGAGCCAAATCAGGCGAATGAGGTCGTTGTAGAAGAATTACGGTAGAGTTTTTGACGGTTCTTTTTCCAAAAAATTTGACGATTTTGTTACCATCAAGACTGAGTCTGTTTGAGACACAAAACATCCTTCAAAATGATTTAGACTAAGCCAAATGATATTCCAACTTTTGACAAACAGACGCTTTGCAAATGTTGTATACAGTCCTACCAACCCAGGAAAAAATTAAATTACCAATCTTCTTAATGCTCAAAAGTTTTAAATGATTTCACCTTACTTATTGATCACAGAGTACATCAAAATATCATCACATTACTTTGGACATTATTAAGTTGTTTTTCTTGATGTAAATAATTCAAGTTCTTTAAAATGCATATTTACTGTTGATATTTGCACGAAAGACGTAGGCGGTTACAAATATGAATACTTGTGTATTTTTTAAAGTCATGGTATTTATTACAAAAAATAATAATTACATTATTTGCCTGTACACGAGAGTGAGTGTGTTTGCGTATTAGTATGTGTGCGTGAGTGTATATGCGTATTAGTGAGTGGAAAATAATGCATTATATGTATACTAAACGAATAATTCAAACCAATAACAAATGTTACATTTTTAATTTCGCTAATTTTGGTATTAAGAATTTTATATGCCAGGTTATGCAACCTTCGTTATGGATGCTAACGCCTTGCTTAATTAAAAAATTCTGAAAGATGTCTGATTAATATAACATTTCGATATAATAAATAGTTCAGTGTATACGACATTAGAATTCATCCTAAGCTATATCAGTAAATTTTTAAAGATTTCTTCTGTACAAAAGTTAAAGTTAAGTTTTAGTCAAAGTTAAGAAAGATTGATACGTAACTTAGCGGTACGGGCAAAAGTTAAAACTTTGGTACCGATGTGTTACAAAGGACTAAAACTATTCAATTTCATTTCTTCTCAAGATCATTGTAAACTATATGGCCTAGTCTGTTTGAACAACTTGTAAAACAGGAATATCAATTTTCATTGTTGGATTCCAAATTCTCTTGTCCATCTTTGAATGCACCTGGTATTCGGATCTACTTAGGTCAGCGAATACCAGCGTGAGGCCCACCCTCCACAGGGGGGCAATTTGATTGTTAAGGGAGGCAATTCTAAAATGGACTTTACAAAAGTTTGAATCTTTTAGTATTAACATAAAATGATCTTTTTTATATAAGGGGAGGCACGAAAAGGCTGGAGAACCCTGACCTAGGTGAATTCAATGAACTTTCAGCTATCTCAGTAGATATTGATGTCTTCAGTAATAATTTGTTGAAATTTAAACAAAGCGTAATAGCAAGGTAGTGTAATTGTTGCGTAGTATTATTTGTTTAAGTATTGTTTTTAAAAATGATTTTTGTAAATAAGTGTTTTTTGAACGTCTCATCTTTTTATTTAGGAGCATTATTGACTTAGACTCTATTGTTTAAAAATTGTCTGGTATTTCGACTTGTAAATACTGAATAATATAATAATATTACCTAGGGCAATAATTAAATGGTACTGTGATATTAAAGGAAACCTACTCTGATATTTTAGGAGCAAAGGAGAAGCGAAAAATGTCATATATAGAAAACTAGTAAGCCAGAGGAAATGAGATATTGTGAAGAAAAATAGAGGAATGTATGATTGAGATTGTAACGAAGAAAAGAAGAGAAAATGTGTATAGGAGTGAAAGATTATAGAATTGTAAAAAAACCAGTCCTTCTCAAGATTGAAATGAACGAACAAAAAAATACTGAGCAATAAAACCTGATTAAAAGCAATCACGACATAGTTCTAAAATCACTCTAATATTACTTTCAATACAATGAAATTACTTTAGCTGTAAAAAGGATGCAGTAAAATCGAATTACTAATAAAATGTTGCAACATTATTAGATTGAGTTCCCGGCAACACTTCGTCTAGACTCGCTAAGAGATACAATGTATACTTTTAAGTTAATATTACTGACTTTTGGTTTACCGTGATAAACACAGCATGTTTTGTGAAGCTTCTACGTCAGAATCTGAAGTCATGTGTGTAATTGTTTCAGACTTACACTAAAATAGACAACGAATTTAAAATCCTGCCGAGTTATAAATGCTACATCAAAATATACTGTTTAAGTAACAATATTTTCAACGTAAACTTCTTTAAAAAGAAATAAATAAAGCACATCTTGGGAATGACGTGTGAGCTGCCAGGATATTTCAATAATATAATATGTGATTATGTATTATTAAGAATAGTATAGCCCCATTTAGTTTTTTTTCGCCTGTTTTCTAAGGTCTGGTAAGGTAATAATTGTAGACTTACTTTGACTTATATAAAAGAACCCATCCTATTTTAAATAAAGAATATATATAAATTATAATTTGATTTTAGAACATTAAGTTCACACATAGTCTTATAGTAACAACCCATCAAGCCGAGTTTCGATACTCGCGAACCATTTGAAATGGGAACACTAAATGTTTTTAAACTACGAGTTTTCAGGATACTTTCTCAAAGTTCTTACATACAGTCACTAAGTAGAACGTCCATCTAAATAGTCCGAGAGCGTGTTAGCCTCCCAATGCCGTACAATAAATAATATGCTGCGACGATCGAAGAAGCCCTTGATAATAGTATGTACATATAGTAATATACACAAAATAGTATATAGATATAGTTTATAGTAATAAAGAGGCTTGGGCTGAACGTTAACAGCGCTTTACCACCTGAAAACCGGAAAAGTTTCAATACCAACAGAAGGAAATAGGTAAATAAGCAGGAAATAAGAATCTATTGAAGCAAAGATTGGGACATTCATGGAGCAAACTAGGAAAAACTGTTAACGCGAATTAGTTAATGACTATAATTACGAACTCGAACAAGTAATACCATTGAGGAGGATCGTAGTATCTCGGGGTAAGTATAATCTTGCCAAGCTTATCTAAATTTGCCAATGTGGAACATAATACTTCGAGTACATACAAACACACACACACACATATGATGAGGAATGTGAAAGTTTCAGATACAACACTACATATAATAGTTGCATTTGTATGACTCCTGTTCTTTTTTCCACGTAAAAAATGTAAATTACAAAATGAATTAAAATTAAGGTGCATTTTACTTAATATTACCATTAGAACCACGCCTCATTTTTCCGCGCACCCAATTAAGAACGACTCATTAAAATAAGACCCCTGTCATCTGTATAATAGTAAGTGACGTAATTTATTTAGGTTACCAACGTAGGCGACAAACAATGGTGAATGAGGGGTAGATAATTACCAATTAGTATATAGTCTGCGATAAATGTTTACTCGCGTATTATAATAGGATAACCATTATTCAGTTAATGATTCTGCAAACATATATAAAGCCGGCTATACACGTCATTTGATAAACCGATGAATTGAATTCTTTCATAAATATTAATTTTTTTCATCGCATTTTTAAGTTGAAATATAATTTCTTGGAAAAAGGTCACTTTGTCACAAACTGTTAAAAAAATATCGTAAGGTACATACAACCGCTTACAGTTATAATTGTAATAGCTTAAAAGGCATAATTGTAAGTAGTATTTATTGAATCTTTAAAGCTTTCACACATATTTCCAATCATAATTAACAAAGTGATTACTTTGCAATATGTTTCGTTAATTTACTTTTCTATAGGAATGCGACCAAACTAAAACTAACAGCAGTACAAAGTCTACAGGAACAGATAGTAATCAATAATATTTTAATATGCAATAACTTAGTTCATAAAAAAGCTCTTTTCTACTACATTTTTAAGTACGCTATTTATTAATTATGAAAACATTGATTCATGGATACAGGTATGTACGCGATATCAAAAAAGGACATTTCAATTAAAAAAAAAACCTCATATAGGGATAGGAAAGAATTAAGGATAAGCTTCTGAAGGCAGGTTGACGACCAGTTTTGAAACGTCTTCGGAAGCTGTGTACCATCGTTCACAACGATGCCTCAGATATGGAACAGGAGTGTGGTGGTGTTATTCTCCCGAAAAAAAGTTATAAAACACTATATCAGAAAAACACCAATTCACAGCACAGTAAGTACTTTTATTCTACTTTTAATACTCTAATAGGTCAACTAACATAGTTTCCACTAGACAACTTATCACTTCGATGGTTATCGAACGAGTGATCGAGCTCCCGACTCAATAATCAAAACGCTGTTTCAACCCTACCACTCCCAATCCTTTTACCTGAAGTTGTCACAAAAGAATGACGGGGTCAAGTAGTGTTGCCATTAAATAAAAATAAAACCACCTTTTATAAAATGATTACAATTGCTAAAAAATTTACAGACCCAGCTCACTTCTGTGTTTGAGGGTCATTATGAATCGAGCACGCAGCTTTGACGGCACCAACCTCCTGAAGCCTGTTTCCGTAAAGACTCATAAGGTAACACTATAGACTACATACATTATTGCGGAAGGTCGTGGAAAGTCACTGAATGCGAGCAGCGCAAGACTAGACATAGTAGCGATTTTTTGGGGCGGTCTATGCCTTACAGTGGGCGTCTATCAGCTGAAAAGAGAGGAACACAAAGTATGAAAGACATGTCCTAGCACTTCATACTAAGCTCTCTCTCCATCTCTCTCTCTCTCTCTCTACTCTGCTAGAGGAGTTCCGTATTTGAACACATTTTAAGGTTTCCAATATTACAAAAATAAATAAGTAATTTATTCAATTCCATATGAAGTTGTTGATGACATACTCGTACATCATATACGTGCTATCTATAATTTGATTCGTAGTGTTATTGAAAGAAAAAAAATAATCAATAGCTGCACATAAACATTAATAGTTTTCTCAATAAGTGTTAACCTACACAGAATATTCTAGAAGCAAAAATAAAGCAGCTATAATACCTAAAAACAACTTTGTCGAGTGACCTAATATTTTTATAGGTAATGTTAATGCTTTTAAAATAGGACCCCATATGGCTAATATGCTTTATAAGGTTTATTATTTTCTAATTTATTAAAGATTTTACTTTAATTTTTTCGTATCGAGTCACTATAAAGGTTAAAGCATTCTTATAATATTTCCTGGGGGATTAACTCAATGGGGTTATTTGGTCGTAACGTGAACAAGTAGGGTTCTAAGTAAATTGCAGGAAATTGTTTGTACTTTTCTATTAAAATACAATGACGATTTTATATTTATATGTTGGAAAAGCAGTCTAGGTAGCGTTTTTAAAGTATTCAAAGTAACAGTTGGTAGAAATCGAATCGCTTCGAGCTATAACAACGCCTCTTGTACCTGTATACAGACATGAGTTGTTATATTTTTTAGTTATTATCCATGTTATTTTGTTACATCTCCTTTTTGATTAATTTTTTAAAGACTTTTAATATACGATAAAGTGTAAAGAAATGAATATTGTGTTCAACTTCAATCTTTTAGTGAATAATAAACATACAAAGAATTAAAAATCAATTGATCGTGATTTTAGCAAACAGAAAACTATACGTTTACAAATATATCGCGATAAAGAACTTCGCTTACACAAGAAAAGATTTCCGAGGTCGTTGCCCTTTACATATCACCGTGTTATATTGTGCGGTCCACACAGAGCTGCTTTTAGCTGAATGAAATTCCAAGTGGTGAATGTAGTGGAGCGAGTGGGGGAACGTTATTACATTATTGTCTTGGGGAAATATTTTCTTGTTGTCTCAGAACTATTTTTATAGCGTCCCTGTTTATTTTGTCGGGATTGTTAAACGATTTAATATAACTTTATTATCATGAAATTTAATATCAATAAATTCAGCAATTGATTACTTTATTAAAGAAATCTGCGTTCGATATGGGCAATTTTACCCAAAATAAGTGATAAAATCTATTTTTTTAGCTTTTTAGGTGTGTTGTTAGGTCGACATACTTTGAAATATAGTCTGTCTCTTTCTGTCTGTTTAAAAAAAAGAAGGTTCGAGACCAATTGATAAAAAATATTCGTAATTATCTTCATTCTACATATTTAATAGTATACATAAATGTATATGTGTGATTTATATATACTGAATAATTAGTTAAAGGTGAAAAAGCTTTGAAAAGGTATAACTAATTTGTCAGCAAATACTTTAAATCTTTTACAACTACATGTTTCCAATCACCCTGTTCAATGTAAACGCTCTGAAATATTTTTGCTATTGGAATTCAGCAGGCCGATATCTTTTGGCAGTACTTTTGGCTACAGGGACAGAGAGTAAACAATTATTAATTTTAATATAAAGTAATACGAAAAATGTAACCGCTTTTGTTACTATATTATCATTACGCTATTTATTATTTCTGAAACCATTACCACACCAATATATATTAATAGACAGTTAATGAGCTATACATTCATCCCTATAAAAATTTTACACCTGTTACTAATCAACGTATACATATATTTTATTCTAATATTTAAGTATTTACTGCTTTTATTTTATTCTACCCCCACTTCAGCAAAAAAACAAGATTGTCTGTCCATCTTGCAGATAAAGGTCGCTCCGTGATCTTTTCTCCAGAACCGTACGTATGTACACACACATACACGCGCGCGCGCACACATACGCACACACACGCACGCACACACATGCACACACACACACGCACACACACGCACACGCACAAGCATACACAATGTTGGTGGCAATGTTAGGGGGAATCCCATGCTTTACAGTGACGGTTAATCATCTAAAAAGACGAAGTTGTTCGTTCATAGGAAACAGAAGCTGCATGTACAAACATACTCAAATTAAGTTGATAAATTTTAAGAAAATATGATTTTTATTTTTAAATAGCTATGTCCGCAACTTCATCCGCGTGGATTTTATCAAAACAAATATGTTATTTGGTCCATTTCGTTTTTTTTTTTGACGGTAGGTGATTTTTAAGAAGGGTATCAAATTATAATTAGTCATTTAACCATATACTGGACATAATTATATTTTCATCATCTTCCAATAATAGGAAAAAACAATTCATTAATATAATGTTTACTTCTTAATAAAAAAAAAATATTTATCATAACCTATAAAATGCTTAATACTAAACGGTCTGCTATAATAAATAGCTTCAACAGTGCTATTGCAGCACATGAGCGTCAAACTTTAACATTAGTTCAAATGTTGTTAATATAAATAGCTCTTTCGCACATCTTTGCTGCTAAAATATTTAAACCTTCACTTAACTTAGCTCAACCATAGCAGTAGAACAACCTCCTTTCATGTTTCGTTTGGAACAAGAGTTTTAACAAGAGTTTCCACTTCTGCAAACGGATATCAAATAAAATCTATATAGAAATTAGTATGGTAATACAAGAAAAAAAATGCGTGATGACTAAATTTCGACATCAAAAGGTTAACAAATCCTTCATGGGTATAGGTATATATATTTCCGCGAGATAACTAAAACTTTCCATTTCTTCGTTATAAATCCTAAATAAGAGTGTATTGTATCTAAAATTAAATAAATCTGATTATAGCATTAAAGAGTTTTTATTTGATCGAAACATGTGGTACTTCATTTTTTGACTCATACATTATTGATGTCATAGTGTACATATAAAAATAAAACATTGTTAAATTTCATTTAAAACAGCTACTGTTGCATTTCTGACCGGCTTTCGGCATAACATTAGGTTCACGTGTTCTATGTGTTTAATCTGTATTATCTATATATGTGTATTTCAATTCTATTATAAGGAAGCTCAATCTGATTTAAAACTTATATAGTAAAATAGGTTTTATCAAGTAGCCAATATAGGTCTGCAGATTGGCAATGAGGATATCACAAAGCACGCAGATGAATGAAAGTTCTAGATATCTGCCTACAAGGTAAACGTACGACCTTGTTAAAGTCATTTGAAGATGCTAAATGCAGACCGCTTCCAACCCGTCCTTTTATAAATTTCTAAGCTGTTCTAAAGTTTTATAATCCAGAATCATAGAGCTTAAGATTGCCTTGAAATAACTTGATGATCTGAAAAACGTCAATGATTTTATTTATTTATATATAAAGTACATAGGTAACACCCAAGGTATGTAATTTTACAGTTTTTTTAAGGTATTCTCCTACTAGTATATTATACTTTGCATATTATACTGTTTGCAAAGATAAATACTTTTGCAGATTTCAAATCCAGACAGCAATTACATTGTTTTTTATCATTTATCGTTTCATTGTTTCAACAGATGTCGCAGATTTGCATATTGCACGGTCCCTGCGCATTCAAAGTCATAATTATAATTCAATTAACACTGCATTGTCTCTGATTCACTCCAAATGGTTTAGGAGTAATATTTTAAGGAAATAATCGAGACAATTTTAGTCATGTCGAACGAAAAATTCCTAACTGTTGATTTCAGATAACTGTTCATCGTCAATTACAAGAGGCTTTTATCTCAACAGTGGAAAATGGAAACAAAAGTAATTTCTTATTTCATTGATGCAACGGAGACATCTTGTCCTCCGATACGAAATCACGTTGTTGTTTCAAGTCATAGACACGAAATGCAAGGTAAAGGCCTCCCAAAAAGATATCTATGAGGAATATACCATTAGCGCTACACTTGGCAAGCGGGTTGGCGATCGCACTGAGGGAATATGGTACGCAGAGGACGTTGCTGCCCATCCTTTATTTTAATTAATTAATGTTTATATTATTTATATCTAATATATAAAATTCTCGTGTCACGGTGTTCGAACTTGAACTCCTCCGAAACGGCTTGACCGATTTTTACCAAATTTTACATGCGAATTCAGTATGTCTGAGAATCGGCTACTATCTATTTTTCATATCCCTAAGTGATAAGGGTGGTCCACCCCTAAATTTTATTTTAAATTTTTTAGACAATTTTTTTGGTTTTTATTTTATTATGATACAGCATACAAAAATACATACAAACCTAAATTTTCACCCCTCTACGATCAGCCCTTATCTTACATTTGTTAATTAAAAACTTTAATTTTTTTTGCAAAACAACGTTTGCGGGATCAGCTAGTTTGTATATAATTATTATAGCACTAAAGTGTGAATTATATAAGATTGTATTCCGGGAATCGAACCCACGACCTATGAAAGCAATTCTCCGGTCTCAACCGCTGGAACTTCTCTTTCAATCTCTCATTACTCTATCACAGGAGTATAAAATAACAAAAACAATAAAAAAATAAGCTAGTTTTTCCCAACGATTTATAAAATTAGTAAATATTTTGTGAACTATGTAATGACTCTGAATTATCATAGACTAAATTTAAGATTATCATTATTTTCCGTTTTTACCGGTCTTAATGAAACTGTTTAGTGTGGTGATAAAGATGATGAAGCTTTTTTCAAAAGGCCGCCGTCACTGGGGGCCTCTCATACTTCCTCTATCCTGTGCACCCGGCACAGGGATGACAGTTACAATAATAATTTATTTATTAATTTCTTTACTTCCAATTTCTCCTTCCTTTCGTCTTTAACGTCATCCATTCATTTATCTTTTATTCGTCAAAGTTTCTTTTATTTCATTTCATACTTTGTATTCCATACCTCGCCTTACATCACCTTCCTTCAACGAATAACTATAGCTAGTACATTTTGTTTATTTGATTTAATTTTATTTCTTTGCTTTATTGTAGACCTTATACAATTTAAATTATGTTTATTTATTTATTACTATTTTCATAATACTATATCACAGTTTTATCATATGTTTTCTAATGTATCATAATTCGTTCCTATATATTTTTTGTTATACTCAACCTATTTGTTTCTCTTTATAGTTAATTCTATAACATTCCTGCAGGTAAATAAATAAAGCTTGGCAAGTAATTGTTCTGTTACTGTATAGAAAATATCGTACAAGCGATCTCAAAAAAATCTGTTTTTTTTTTTTTTGAGATCGCTTGTACGATATTGCTGTTACTTGTTATGGGCTATTCTCAAACCTGGGAGCGTTTGGATCCCTTCTAGCTCTAAGTTGAAGGATGGCATTACAGGAAACCTCAAGCGGGTAGACAACCATCTAGGAAAAGGCTACCCACGTCGCATCTACCGACTCGATTTTACCATGTCCGAACTGTAACATATGAATATAGTATATATATAGTATAATATATAGTAAATATTTATATAATATAGTCATAAATTATACCACTATAATGGACTTATATCCGTTTTTAAGTAATAAAAGAAATCGAAAAAACTCCAATTCAATTAATTTTATACAATCCCATCATATTGTTTTCATTTTGAAAACCATAAAGATATTGTGGGATTCTTCCCAGTATCAACACGAAGTCCGAAATAGAAGTGTGTATTCAAGTTTCGCCCGTCTTCATTCCGATGTAAAAGAACTATTTCATTTCTGTGGAATTCCTCTTTTCGATGCGCTGACGATTACATAATGTTGCCACTACAATATTATTATCATTACATATGTATATGTCAATTTTAATAATATTTATGGATATTATATATTTATCATTTAAAATAATATTTTGGTACAAATTCTACACTTAAGGCTTGATGTTTCTTGACGGTGTGATTGTCTAAATGAGCGTAACATTCCGAGCGCTTTCGCAGTACAGTGTCCCCGCTTTAATACAAATTGAGGACGGTATTCCATTGTTCCTGTGCGTACACATTACGGGACTATCTAATTTATTTTATAAACACATTAGTTTGTTTATATACCTACAACAATTTCTCAATGTTTTGGTATAACACATGTAATTTAAAAGTGAACAAAATAAATGTTTTGTTTCTATTTCATGCAAGGTGATTGGTTACAGGTGTAAAAGAGATGAATGGAGAGCTATGATTTTTCTTTTTTTCAGCCGATTGACGCCCAATGCAAGGTCAGGCCTTCCACAAAGATCGCCAAGTTGACCGGTTCTGCACTACCTGCGTCCAGCGATTTACCGTTGCCTTAACAATGTCGTAGTTCCACCTGATGGGATTCCTACACACATCGCGTCTTCCAGCTTGAGGTCAACACTCTAGAACCTTTCGGCTAAACCGCCTTCAGTTGTACAAGCGATATACCCTACCAACTGCCACTTTGGCCTAAAACTCAACTTCAAAACTCATTTGCTGTCAATTAATACATGGTACACACTATCCAAAAATAAATGGTTTCAGAAATAATAAATAACGTAATAATATAGTAAGAAAAAGCATCTTATAAACTCTGATTACTATATATTAAAATTAATTATTGTATATTACCTGTCACTGAAGATTTTATGCCAAAAGTTCTTGACCGGTGGTATGTCAATAAAAAAAATGTATGAATGTAACATATTACAGAGCGATTTCAAATATGTTTAAAAGTTTTAAAGCATTTTGCTAACGAATGAGCTATACATTCTACACATGCCCACTGCAAGGCATAGGCCTAATCCAAATATATATGTGGGGGGGGGGGGGATACCATAATCGCGGCGCTTGGCTTCTGCTAGGGTTGGCGATTGCAGTGTGGTATTTTGATACGCAGAGAACGCTGCTGCCTATCCTCTGGTAGCTTGTTTGTGAGCTGTGGCAATCCTATTTAATTAAAGCACAAAGTGTGAATTATATAAGACTGTATCCTAGAAATCGAACGGGCGACGCAGCGATAACACTGTTTACAAATATCTTGTATACTTATAACCAATCAGCATATATGGAGTATTTGTCATATCAACTGGACCTTATTATTATTATTTTGAACTTAATATCTAGAGGTATATGCACCTTTTTATCATTTTTAAGCGCAAACTGCGGTAATAATTTTCATTTTCAATTCTGTTTCATTAATAATGTTTTATTATACCAGGAAGGCCTTGAAGGGGGGGTCCAACAGCTGAAAAATAAAAATAAGAAAAATTTGTCACATTTAAACAACGTATAGAAATACTTAGTAGTACATTTTAAATGAATGTACACAATATATGTACATTCACTTTATAATTTGTCGCTTTAATAGCTTGAGATAAACCGCATAGCAGCGACATGTGAATAAGAATTCCCGCTTGTTAAGCTCCCCGGAACGTTATTCTGTCAAGTGATAGGACATATCATGACACGTATCAGAGCTTCGAACACGTAACATATAATCCGCAAGATGACAATCTATACGTATTTAAACCTAGGAAGTAATGGTTAAGGAATGTGACTTGCAATCGTAGGTATGTTTCCCAGAAGTCTCACATCGTTATATTTAGCTTTAAGTCGTCGCCAGCTGGATGTAGACCTGCATCGAGTGTTTTTCGACAATTTTAAGGAGGTCATCATTCTTCCATCCGAGTGAACGTCCAACGCTATGCTTGCCGGTCAGGAATGAGGAGATCCATAGACGAACGAATTAACCGACATGGTTTAGCGCGTGATAGATGTAGAAGTGGCAGTTGGTAGACCTGGAGGAGCCTAGGGACTCAGGCCTTAAGATACTGAAAGGCAGACAGCCTTGATGAATAACTGAACATTTGCCACGGCTGAAAAGCAATGAAAAATATACACTATTAAGATGAAATTATTTCCTATGACTAATAATTTAAAAGGTAATTTAACTCTAGATTTTTTTATATTATTCATATTTTTGGTACTACCATAATATACAAACACTATCGAATTAAATTTACCGGTAATTCAAACAGTGATCTAAGTGCGAAAATGTGCGAAAGAAGGCGATAAAAGGCAAATTATATGTAAATGGCTTAAAGATAGATATTGTAAAGTACTAAAGAATTTTTAAAGAATAGATGGAGAATATGAAATGAAAATTTTAATTGAATAAATTATTTACCCGTATGTAACATCCCTACCACATATAGTATTAGAGATGAGAGGTCCCCAAAAATTGGGACCGTAAAAAAACACTATCAAACTGGTTGTATTCTTCTGGTTTCTGTATTGCATGTGGTTAAAGTATGAGTTCACTTAATCATACTGATGACGTATGATACTTCAACTAGAGATATTTCAATCAAATCATTCATCGAATTTATAAAACAACACTTTATCTAATGAAACAGTATGATTAGATTTCCTCATTCTACTTTCTAATATACAATAATATTATTTGAATGGAAACTAACAGCTAATACACACCCATATATATGTTTATATATATTTTTTTTTTGATTAGCAAAAAGTGACAAAGACTTATTAGTATCCCGGTACTAACACACACAATTAGCTGCAAAAGTTCTTCAAAATTTTCGGCGTCTTTAAACTATTAGTTACTTATTATAGCGCCTGTTAGTACCGAACGTATTAACGAGTTATTGGCGGAAAAAAATGTATTTTAGTAGACCTGAAAACTTTGCACTAGAGTAAGCTTTAAACCTCTTCAACTTTTACAGTGGATATGAAAATTGAATCTAGAATAATTTTTCTGATTTTCTGGAATTTTTTATGATAGAAAGTTATATTTGAAATAATTCACGTATAAGGTAACAAAAATGCAGCAATATGTACTTTTCTATCTGGCTAGATTATATGTTCTAAAATTATAGATGTTTACTTTATTATGTCTGAATCATTAATTAACTACAGGATTAGTAGCTACAACCTTAAGTTTAGATAAAATTAAAAAAAATGTGATAAAGAATAATGATAGAATATAAGAAAATGTAAAAAGTAATGAGGAATGAATGAAAGGCGATACAGAGCGAAAGAGAAAGACAGTAGAATTGTGGAAAGAATGAAACGAATGAAAGATAATATGACGTATGAAAGAAGAGAAAGAAAATAAAAATGTCCGTGAAAAAATTAAACAAATGTAGCTAGTCCCTGTCCCAAACCAGATAGGGGGTACAAGAGGCTCCCAATAGCGGGGGCTATTAAAAAAAAACCTTAAGTTTAAAAATCTATTTGCCTTTAAGTAACAACTACAATCAGATTAATTAAGAATCTTGTAATCAAAAAGATAAAAATAAAATGTAAGCCGAACTGTAAACAATTGTTAATAACTTTAAAATACTTCCAGAGACAACTAAAGTTTAACAAAATATGTCTATAGAAAGGACATTACTTTCCGGTGCCCCTAATATACAAACAAATTCTAGGAACCCGTCAGACATGAATCTATCTAGACAGGTCAAACAAGAAAAATATATAATACCATCCGTAAGGAACTATTATGCGAGTTCTCGGATATATTTGACTGTATTGATATTTAACAAAATTAATTTCTTACGTGATGTTTCCAATGACATAAGCGTTAGAGCTCCGAAGGGACAACTTAAAAGACACTTTTTTCCCTCAAAGTAGGGTGCATATTAGTGTTATATATATATATATATATATGTACCTTCGTTCTAGTTATAATGATTTATAAGATAGCCTGTTTTCGCCAACAAATAGCGTGTGAAGTTTGGCGATTTTATATGTATCTTTTTGTCAGATAAATATGTGGAAATAAATAAACAAATATTCAACCTTTATAAAGACGTCATCGGAATATGTTAGATTCAAATCGGGAACCAACCAAGAATATCCAGCAATGAACACCCTGTGGGTAAAATGATGATGATGATGGAAGAATCTTTTGATTTGAACCAAAACATATATAATTTAAAAAAGCAAAACAATGGAATAATAATAATATTGACCATATAACAATAACATAGATTAATAATATTTTGTAATGACAACCGAACGCAGAACTAGACAGCGTCCTTTGTCTCGGAAATTTCTATTATTCAAAAGCGGGCTCGAAGTCAGAATTTGTATGCGCGGCGACCGAAGTGACGCGGACGCGGGTGTGCAAGATTTACGGCAATGCCGGGACTGTCTTGGACAGGGGACGCTCGGACAAGTCCCCCAAGATTAATTGCACAGCGTCACCACTATTCGACCGGTGCTGATTTTTAATCCCAGCTCCGTGTTCCTAATTCGAATTTAAATTCAAATCGCTTTTATATTGCGCTCAATTTAGCTTATCGCGGATTGATTCGCCGTAAATCGACAGTTAAAGGTGGGTTTTCATTGGGGATTTCAGTGTCACTGTCGGGATTGCGGCAAGTGGGAACCAATTTTGTTTTTAATCGACGTTCTCTGATATCGCGTATATATAATGAAGGATATTCCGTCTTCAGTTCGTACTAGAAAACAAACGAGTGTTTATCACACATAAAAAAATTTCTCGTATCATTTAAATATTTTACTTAATTAGTTTTTGTTATTATCCGGCAAAAATATTTTTATTTAAATATAATACAGAAAGATAATTACTCCTGAGTTGCAAATCACGAATCAATAAAAATTGTAAAGTTTAACAATTTATAGAAATTAATAATTTTATTGACATTAAATTTATGTGTAGCTGCAATTTAAGTAGCATCCTCTCTTTATTTGGTTTTGCTTTATGTTCTTTTAAGCATGTGGCTATTTATTTTTAAATTTCACAATTTACCTATACACGCACACATATACACTCTCGCCCGCACAATTTTAAATAAATAAAAATATCAAGTAAGTAGCATATCCGTATCATTTTCGTAGATATAACATCTTTTTTACTTTATTTTGTTATTTCTGTGTACTATATATTAATACTATTAATTCTTTTATTAACATATATTTATTTAGTAATGACGTAGAAGGATGATTACTCTTGAAATTCAAATAAATTTTTAGTAGAATGAATATTAATTTATATGAAAAAATATGTGACAAAATTTTACATTAAGTTTACTGCATTCAATAAGTATTCTGTGTATAAACTATTTACTTTTCCACATTCTCCTTGATAACTGAATTTTTAGTATGCTTTGTTGCACCGTAAAATGTCGTAATGCACTCTTTGAGATGTTTTTGTCCTTGTCTTTACTGTGTGTATTTTTTCATCATCATAATTTCAATTCCTTTCACTCCTGAACATGGGCTCCCACCGCCAATTCCGAATAGAACTGGTTAGAAGCAGTCATCTATCAGCATTGTGTGTTGACGATAATTTCCGTCGGCGTATTCTAAATTTTTGACTTAAGAATTTTTTTTTTTTTAATTAAAACTACTCCGAGAAGCGAGAGACCGCCGTTTTTTATATATACTGAAAAATACTCAACGTATTCTTCCAACATAGAAGCAATGGTGGACGATTAACTTTAACATATGGTGGTTTTTATAATTTGACCTACAGATCATGTGGTGGTCTCTTTGGATGCTTAGTACACATATAAGTAAATTAATTGCATTTTTGAATAAATAATTAAAATCATTGTGGTTGTAAATAAGTTGTACCCAAAATATACAAAATAGAAGGTCAAAAAGGACTCCGAAAGTGTACAATACTAGGTAGACAATTGGATTTAAAACTAGGAGGCATTACTATTAATACCACTGCTTTTGCATTATTATTAAGTGTTGTAAATTTAGTTTAATAGTGAATATTGTAAAAGTTAGGATATAATTCTTATGGTTCCAAAAAAAAAAAAGAAACAAATGTCATCACTAGAGCGACACAACAAAACAAAATGCAAGCCTTCGATACCTGACATCACAATACACGCAGACAGATATGACAATATGCAAATCCAAAAAAAAATATACGTGGAAATATGTATCGATTGTTTGCGATCACAATGACCCTATACATTCTACGGATACGTGACACGAATCGGTATACGAACGAAATGTACAATGAAACCACTTCTCTAGTTGCAATATTTATTGTCTGCACGCCATTCGGAAATAGCATATTCTTTGTTTTAATTAAAGAGAAATAAGACAACGACGCTGTATAATAACACTCAGGTAACTAACAAGCGTATATAAAACCTATTGATAAAACTAGAACGATCAGAAGACAAACGAATTCATAATTGTAGATAAATTGCATTATTTTTTAAAGAATTCAGATTAACCAAAGAATAACAGTATCACTGAAGTTCTAGGATGTGAATACAGACGAAGTAAAATATAAGGGTAATCGTTGTCTGTAATGACAGTGTTCAAAATTTATTAAGTACACACATATTTTATAGCAGTTTTGTTCTATTAGAATGTTCTGGAGTGGCAGCCAGGAGACGGTAGACGTGGCATGGATAACCCTGGGACTAGTTGAACCAACGACATAGTCCAAGTCGCGATCTTTAGGGAAGACTTTACAGTAGGTATCTCTGTACTAACATGATGGTAATGAATACCGAACCATGAAAAGTAGTGGGTTTCTCCATAGAGGTTTTTATCACCGCAGCTGTGGTTGAAAACGTTCTTTGACATCTTGAAACCGTATTCCACAAAGTTTTTTTTAATGTTTTTGATAGAAGGATAAGCAAATTACTCACTTTGACAGCATAGTTGAATATTGTTTGGCCAGGTGCCCTAACACTTCTGAAGGAGGCATCTTTTGCGTGTTTTTTTTTTTAACTTTGTTCAAAACCACAAGCAAACAAAGTCTACTACAGTTTTATTGTTTTAGGGATCAATTTTTTCTCATTTCTTTCTTTACACTACTTCCCTCTCTTAATTCTATTAGTCAATTGTAAAGGAATCATGTACTCTTGGGATTGATATGATATATAGATTTCAGTTTTGTCATCTGCGAAATTATCAAATACAGCATTGGAGGTACCACCGACGAATAAGAATGTCATTTCAACAATCAATGCAACGATGTCATTTAGGTTAGGTTAAAATATAAAATATCAATGTATCACAAAGTTACTTAACTTAAACTCAAGTTGTCGTAAGCGTCAAAGTAGTTGCAAATAGTATCAATATATTTTTAATCACCAATACAAACATTTTGACATTGACTTGTTAGTAAAGGCATTTGTCATAATAAATGATTCATTCGCTTTAGACAAGGGGCGACGTAGTTAGGTCCCTTGGGGCTACGATGCATCGTTAGTGGTTGAAGGGGATTAGACTAAAACAAATCTAGAGCTATTTTGATCTACAATCGTAATGTACAGGATTTTTTTATATCTTGTCAGTGCAGCGGTAGAGGAATGAGACTTGCGATTGTATTTTATTAATTATATAGGATTACTACTGCTCAGAAACAAGTTTCCAGAGGATGGGCAGCAGCTTCCATAACACCACACTGAGAACGCCAACTGGACTGCCAAGCGTGGCAATTATAACATATTTCACCATGGATATGTTCTAAGGGAGGATTAAAATGACAAATTTTTCATCATAGATGAAACCACGCTGGAACGTGGTACTAAAACACTCTAACTATATCGTAGTGTGGTATTATGGTACGTATAGGCCGCTGTTGCCTTACCTCTGAAAACTTGTTTATGAGCAGTGGCAATCTAATTAATGCACCAAGCGTGAATTATAAATATAAGATCGTATCCCGTTATCGAACTCGCGACCTACGGTCGCAAGTCTCAGTTCTCTACTTTTGGGTTACCACTGCTCACAGATTACATAAATATCTAGATTTAATTTTATTAATTAAATTATAATTAGTTAAAACTTTAAACACATAAGGTGCCAAGCCCATTAAACTTATTGAGCCTTGACAACTTTTACTTATCATTTCTTTTGACTGTTCATACATATAAAAATTCATAAAACATTTATTTCACCATCTAAGTAATATAAAGCCTACACGTTTAGGTGTCTCCTTTTACGTATAGCAATACTTATGTTAAGAGATACTTCTCTTCTGCAGAAGTTGTGTAATAAATAAAAATTCTCTACATAAATTCACTTCATGTTTCTTTTTTTATCTTCTTTGACATTATACCAGCGCGCTGTAGAATTTTCAACATCGCGAACACTTGCAGTTCTTAAAATATTGTCTCTTTCTTTTGTTTTAATTACGGTCGTAAATTAACTGTGGATCGCGTCCCTCCTTAATCTTCGCACTATATCTGTGTTGTCGAGAAGTTAGATTGCGACGATGCGCACGATAAAGTACGTCGGTGTGTTCAACCATAATGCGTGTTTCCCTTTTTATGTGGACACCAGCTGCATCTTTCACTTCCTTTGCTATATATTCGTATAACACAAATAACAATCATCACAAGCCGTCATTATCATCAAATCAGATATAGTAAGTCCACTACTTATATACAAATAAGAAACATTAATATCTAGGTTATTCAGTTTAATTTACACCTATGTATTATATAAGTGAGGATTATTTTGTACAAGAGAAAATTGCTTATATTTTTGGTAACCAATTTCTATTGAAAATAGGGTTAAATTTCTATAAGGTTTAGTTAAATTGAAATTAGAATTTTGGTCAAATTTATCATTCGTATCTTTTATTAAAATTCAGGCGAGCTATCCGAATATTCCGAGAAATATAACCCGAAACCGAAAGCTTATTTATACACCTACCGTCTACTCATGTTTATCTAAGAAGACGTACCTTAAGTAAATTAATACCTAAAAGGCCGAGGGCAGCCTGTCCCGGGTTGCTTAGTTAAGTTAATTCAATAAACGTAACTTAACCTTCGAGTTAACTTAGACTGAGTTTATTTTAGAAATAGTTATCTTCTGCACTGTCATTGTTTTACTTTAATAAATAGAGAAGCTGGAATATTGAGGAATACTTTACAAGTACAGAAACATACTAAATGTGTTGTTATATACACACTACTACTATTTAACCATATGCCAAATTATCTTTATTATTTAGGAAATTGAAAAAATGGAAATTTTATTCAGAGCATAAAATAGCACAAAGTTCCGTATCTATGTCATGGTGTTAGACAGATGTCGAGCTAATGCAACTATGACTTTTAACAGCTCTAAAGGACATTGTAGATGAAAGTTTTAACTATACAACATAATATAATAAAATAAGTATATATAGCATAGACAATACGAACAAGAATAATTAAATACCTTTTTTTTTCAATTTTGATTTAATATTACTAATATCTTTGACTATTTGGACAACTTTTGATTTGTGTAAAGATTATAATGATTTTTTTATACAAAAACAGCAGTTTTTATACTTATTAAGTAAGAGATATTGTTTATAAAAGACATTGTAGATAAAAGTATTAACTATACAACATAATATAATAAAATAAGTATACATAGCACAGACTATACGAACAAGAATAATTAAATACCTTTTTTTACTTTCAATTCAATATTACTATTATCTTTGATTATTTGGACAACTTTTGATTTGTGTAAAGATTATAATGATTTTTTTATACAAAAGCAGCAGTTTTTATACTTATTAAGTAAGAGATATTTTTTATTCACACATTAAATCTTATTCTAGGAACATAATATTAAAGGTATATAGTAACGTGTTTTATAGCATCAAACAAATCAAATATAAATAATTTAAAACCATTATTAACGCGTTCTTATTATCTAAACCGTTTTTTTAGCGATTAAATTCCTTACCTCCCGTACTAGTCAAAACATTGTGTTACAGTAAAGTATCAACGTAATCTCGATTCAGGAATAACAACTGTAAATTAAAACTAATTATGTCATATTAGATCGCAACGATGACAGGTTGGTAGGTGTGCTGTCCGCATACAGTGATATATCGCGAGTTTAACTAAGTTGTTAGTCAACCTATTGGAGGGCCTACTCACGCCGTGTCTACCGGATTGTAGGCGCGCCTCGAGAAACTTACATCATACGAGACAAAAGAAAAAAAGTATTTAAATTAAAATAATTTCTTACACATAGAAATCCGTCATATATACGGATATGTAATTAAATTTAATTTTAATTTAATTTCCTTTATTGTAGACGCTTGAAATTAGTTGTATAATAGTAAAGAAAAAGTATTGTACAATAGGCGGTCTTATCACACGAGGCAATTTCTTCGAGACAACCATAGTATGAAAATATGAAGGTATAAGTAGCTAGTAGTAAACATGTATATATAGACAAAACTTACCTATATACTAGATGGACCATAAATTAATGTCGCTTTCTTAAGTTAAATTCACGCGATTATATTTTAAAAAAATATATTTCTTATCAACAATATATTCACCTTCGTTGTCGTCAACCATTTGCCATCTGATATACAGCATCTTCCAAGTAATGAGCTACCAAATGACAATCAAATATCGACATGCGCAGAAACGATTTTACTTTCCGGTCCTTCTGATAAAAACACACATATCTAATATAATGTGTTTAATATAAATATAATGTTGATAAATATTTATAAATTAATTAAAATAAGACTAGATAAAGTACAAAATGAAAAATTGTACGAGAATTGAAATATTACACTTTACTCGGCTCTCATTTTCAAATGGATTGATTAATCCAATCTCGGCGAGCTCAATAAATGATACAAATAAATCGGATTCCGATGCCCGACGCGTGCATCGGTCTCCATCCGATGTAGGCACCCAGTAAATTGAATTCGATACGTAATATCGCAGTAGGCGACATTGTTCAATCTTTTAGGAAGTGATTTTAATTATTTGGAACATTTTATCGAATCCTTGGCCGCTTTGGTTTATTTCCACACAACAATATTCTGCTAAAATTCATCTTATCGCAATTCTGCTTAAATTATCTTCGTTTCCTTTTTTCGTGTAATGTTTTCACGATATCAGTTGCAACTATAGTACACGGCTTTATATGTTATGAAATTAAACAACAAAATAATTTAAATTAAAATAACTTGCTAACCACCAGTTTTGTATTAGCTTTAGGATGATAAATATTATACAAATAATTTCAATAAGCTATCATCATCACCATCATAATTTTAGCTGTAAGGTCATCCAATGTCTACTGGACTTAATCCTTTACCGTAAATATCCAACAACACAGTTTTTTTCTCGTTCGTAAAGCTAAAGATGAAATTATTAAACATTGGAACTTTTAATTGGTCTTTTAATGATCGTCAATTTATTATTTATTTATTATTAATTTAATCAGTTTTATTTTCGACTCTAATCTACATCTAAAGTTGTTATAGTTGTGGAAAAGAAGCAGAAAGAAACTCCATATCATTCTCCTGCCTTGTGCAGGACGCGGGGCAGAGACGTTACATTTCGGGTAAATGAGTTTTTAATATTTTTTAATTTTTATTTACATACTACTTCCTACCTTCAAAATATATTTTACGCCTTCCTTTTATCCTGTACATTTTCTTTCTTTCCTCTTTCATACTTCGCCTTTCTCCCTCCCATAAACATTGCCTCCTCATAATTTTACATTAATTGTCACAGATTTGTATATTTCATTTCTGTGTAAAATATTTTATTTCTAATTTTACAATTAGATTTGATAACACCGGTTAAAAGCGGCCTGCGTCAAGGGTTGTATTTTTTTAATTTCACTAAAGTTAATTTTAACTAACTGTAGACTAAGAAATATGGGGAAATTACAATGAAAGATAAAAGCATATTTCATTTAAAAATTACAATGGAGATAGTTCATTAAACTGTTTAGATTCCTTCAAATCAACATGTAAATGTTACCAACATTTTAAAACGGACTATCTATACGAAACGATAAATGTAAATAAATACATTTAAAAAACTTTTAAGTTAAACGGTTTTTTGATACCCATATTGTGGTGGTTGTGGAAAAATATGTACCTAGTCCGCCATATTGGAACGGCGTCCATCTTGAATTTTAAATTTTGACATAATCATCGTGTTTTACTAGTGTAGCCCTTTCATTTGATACCCATATTGAGGGGGTTAAGGAAAAATACGTCATCCGCCATTTTGTAACGGCAGCCATCTTAGATTTATAATGTAATTGATTTTATTATTTTGTATTGTCATCTAAATTAAATGTGTGTACCAAATTTCAGATCAATCTGACAACGGGAAGGTGCTTAAATTTCAATTTCTTATTTTGGGCCAAATAAATTCCGTACGGGTCGAACTAAATAAAACCGTTTAAATACAAATCAATGATGTGTTATAAGAAATTTGTAACCTTTACTTAACATTTTGTGTTTTAAGCATTAAAATTTTAATGTTACAATCATGTAAACCATCAAGTCAGCAAGTAGACGCCCGCCGAGGTATAGACCTCTCCCATAGTTAACCACAACAATAAAAATAATAAGCGAAAAATATTTTGTTGTTTTAAGAAGTACAGACAAAGTACATTTGTTAGTTGTCGTATACAACGGGCTGGTACTTTGCTCAGCGCACGTCCACAGCGGCGCATTTATGTAGGGTTGCTCATTGCACACTCGCGAGGCAAAATTTCCCAGAGGAGTAAGCTACGGATGGTCCATCGAGCGAATTGCATAAAACTGTTGATGTCTGCATTCCACAATATTCTATTTTTTAGTCTGTCGGATAGCGAATATTTCGCACAGATTTTCTTTACGACTCGCTACCGTCGTAAAATCTTTCTCGGTGTCTGGGAGATATTCTTCATGTATTCCTTTATTATGCATCTATCATTAATGCATCTACTATCTTATTAATGATTTAAACACTTGCCAATAAAACTTATCAAAAAACTTTTATGAATTTTTTACAATCAAGTTCTTCAACACTGACACAAGCCTTAGATATCGATTTTAAAAAATATGTATATTTTTGTTATGAGTGGCAGTGTGATCCGGTAGATGCAGCGTGGGTTGACCACAACCAGGTGGACCAATGTCGCTGGAGGCAAGCTACACAACACGGGTCTTCGTAACATTCTAATTTGTCTTCATTAATTATACTGCAAAGTTCTTTTTCCTGGAGCGAGAACACCATATGTTGTCGTAATTCAGTTTTTTGACTAGCACAGATGATAAAGAATTAAATCACCCCAAAAAAAACATTTTAGATTTATAAGAAAACGCTAATTGTAGCTTTAAATAAATAAATTTGTAATCTGTTCGATTCTATAAACAAAAAGGTTTAACGACAACGTAGGTAAAATAGTGAAAGTCACTGGTTGCGGGTAGTGCAAGATTGGTGACTGTAGTGATCTTTGTGGAGTCCTATGTCTTGCAGTGTACATCTATTGACAGTCATGATGATAATGATAGGTTGTACATGAATTTTAAAATCTTTGACTTCCTTTATTCATTAAATTATTAGTGAGACCTGATTAGATCCTGCACAAGGTGTATCAACAATATACTTATGCTTGTAGGTAGCAGTGACCGGACCGGTCAGACCGATCTCAGTGGCAGTCCATAGGTCAGGCCTGTGATCTTAAATATAGCGCCGGTCCATATTTTTTTATTCGTTGGGAAAATCCTACATGGGATACCCCTCCGCTGCGGGAGCAACGAAAGGGTTATGCCGGACTCCTACCGGTCCAGATTCAGCCACAGAGACCTTCGACCGATGCCCAGGGTACACGAAGAGGTTATCTGCTACAGCACCCCGCGTTGGTCCACCTAGTCCAGGGCAAACCCAAGTCTTGACAGAAAGTAAGTATAATTAATAAACAAACTATAAAATAAATTTTAAAAAAGCATGCAATAATACGCATATTAATTCACATATGTAAAAAACCCGTAGTTAGCGAGGCACATTTTAATCAAAGCACATTACCATAAGGGCACGACAAGGTTGTCGGGAAAAATTTGCATGAAAAATTTTTGAGTGTATTCACACAGGACAATAAGGCAGCATACACACATGCGGACGGTATTATATTTTGCCCGCCACCTTTTGTCCGCGAGCATGACACCTGAATAACGCGACGTCATTGTGCGGAACGAGTTATTGAATAAAGTTATTAGCGTGTGCCATTGTTAAAGTTACACTTATTAGAACGTAGCTGTCGCCGACAATGGAGAGTGCCTGGTAATTTCACTTGATTTTAAACCTTTATGCATTCGTGACGCTGGGATAATGTTACGAATACATGTTTATTGCTTTAGAGTTACTAACATACACTTTTTTCATAGTTTTATTAATACATTAGAACATTTATGGACAATTGAGATACTGACAACTTCTTAAGATAAGACTATTTTAGACCTATTCCACGAGGACGAATCGCTGATTAGTGATTTTCACGTCTTATGGAATTAGAGATCTTTATTAAGTCCAGTTTTCTTACAACGTCTTTCTTCACAATGTCTGAGCAGAGAAAAACAAGGTTGTACAGAGACGGACTAGGTACGAAGCCTAGTGTTGACTATCCACGTAGCAGGTTTATCGCCGGCTCTTCTCAGCAGAACTGCGTTCCAACTCAGTGGTACCTATATGTAGGAACAAAGTACAATAGCCTATACGAATAAATTATATTTTGATTTTGATAATTTTCACCCCACATCTTGACCTTATTTCTTTCTTCACTTCATCATCATTTTTTCTGCCGTCTTTCTTCTTAGCTGACAGCAGAGCTGATCCTCTCTAAACGCTTCTTGGGCATCTTCCGTTATTATATTCATACGGTACGTTAACGACGTCACGGTTTATTTTGATTTTGAAAGAGACCTCCTTCATCACTCGATCAGACTCTTTTCTTTACTTTACTTAACTACTCTTGACCAGCCTAAATCTTATAGCAGTTTATAAATATATTTTGGCTGAGATATGAGACTGAGTCCTAGTATTTGTTAACATTATTTATGTGGTCTGTGTTTGTGGTATTTATTTACAAAAAGTTATCAAGGTAGCCTACGATCATATGTAAAATCCTTGATCACTATAGATCTGCAGCTGCCGTACTTTAATAATTTATTGCCTAATTAAACTTGCGAGTCCGTGCAGATGCCACATTTAAAACAAAGAGAATAATCGTCTTTTTGTTAGACGACGTACATCGAGTTATGGGTTAAGAGGAAAAAAAATCTAATGTGAAATATTATATGCAAGAATTGTGATAGTAAATAGGTATTTTCACTAAGGATGTTATATATTATAATTAGATTATAATGCCCTGTTCTATAAGTATGATAGGGGAGAGCAAGATGCTCCCAATAGCGGAGCCAAAAATATTATACAAAAAAATAATGGTTTAAGTGCAACCGAAATATATGTCATGTCCGCGCAACTATTTAAAACCTTCGTGATGTTATTTGGGAAGGATATATAAATAGCGATGTAACTGACAATATAAACATTTTATAATAGAAGTTCAGGATGAAACAGTAATGCAGTTTATTTCATACAAATTCCTCTCTCTACTCCTAAAGATCTTTATATATAAACATCTATCGTCGATAAAGATATAAGTAAATTTTCTGTACATAGAGACCTTATTAAATTCAGAAATGATATAGGTAGAGAGTGAAAAAGTAAATTACGATCGAAAAGGTCGAAGATCACTCGGTCCATTTCATTTTCATTGTGGCTAACGCTGTTTTATTCGCGCAATAAAAAGTCCGGGCACGTTTACGTTTCTTCTATTAATATGTATGAATTTGGGAGGCCCTTAGTTAGAAACTCTCATGTCGTTTGATTGCTGGTGTAAATCCTCATAATACATGTAGATGAAACTTGGTTTCGGATGAAATATATAATCAATAAGACCTTTTTTTAAACATAGTATATATAAAAATTTATAGACCAAATTTCCTTTCTAACTCGAGTAGATTATGATTAAAGACTACTGGCTACTGACAGCCTTTTTGATACTGATTTGATTTTCTCGGACAGTAATTTTCTCTGAACGTAAATATTTTTGTTTACTGTTAAATTGATATAAGTACTCATTGTTATCCAAGTTAATAGTAAATATATGTGTAGTGATTTTTTGCCAGAACAAAGACTAATGGTTTGTTTACGCTGTCAGTAAGAAAAGGACTAAGGAGCAGCTACACTACTTCCGCTATGTAGCAGTAGTCATACAATAAAGAGCACCGCCCACCAGCCCGCTAGTAAAGTGTAATAATTCGCATTGTTTGCCGCGTGCGCATTTATTAGCGGGCTGACGGGCGGTGCACTTTATTGCACGACTACTGCTAAATAGCGGAAGTTGCTATATATAAGTCCTTTTCTTACTTAGGATGGACTCCTGCAAAGTAACGCCTGAATCTATTAGATACGCTGACAGTATTTATCTATTGATGTTTGTATAATAATTTAAGCAACTTTCACAGATGATTGTTTTGCAAAACAAAATCCAATGGGTTGTTTAGTTTAGGCAGCTTTAAATAGTCCTCCACCATTTAGTAAAGGCAGTATAGTTCACGGACCCTTTCGCTCCGTGAACTCAGACGAAACTGTAAAAGCCTTAAGGCTAGTAGGAATAACATCGTCGAAACAATAGAACAGTAGAATAGTAAAAGCAGTCCGTTCGTAACAGTATTTTAACTTATTCATAACTCATTCTCTGATCACTCTTAAGTAACATATTACGCCTAAATGTTATTTCTCTGCAATAAATATTATATTTATGGTGACACTTTGCGGTTTTCATTTGCAAGACCCCTTTCTGACCTACAAACATTACAAAGATATCTCATCACCGTCATGATTTAAACAGCACTGCATCTACTGATGTACATAGATTTTAAACCTTCTTCTTTGAGGATTGAAACGTTAGTACATTCTTGGTGACGTACGGGAAGTGAGTGAGTCTTACTTAATTCCATCACCAATTTGGATAGTAAGGTCTTGCATCAGCGTACAAGGCAATCACTTTAATTAGTACTGATGTTAGAGACGGTGGAGTCAAGATCTACCGTAAATAGGTATCTACCCTCTGGCTGGTATACAACATTAGTATAATCTTACATTTGGGAACTTTGGGGACAATGTATTATATACATTGTATACATTAGAAAAAGGCATAGACAGAGTTCATTCGGCCTTGTGAGTGGATTTTGTACGCTGCGGTTGACGGTCCGAATGTCCATCTTTATTAAGCGCTATGTGACCTGCCCATGATGTAATGCAGTGATTCCCAAAGTGGTCTATATCGACCTCTAGGGGTCTATGACAACCTGCAAGGAGTCTAACTCAGCGACTATAAATTTGGGGGTCCATGAAATGAAAATGGGGGTCCACGATAGTGGATCTCAACACATACACTGATAGCACCTATTTACTTACATCATACTATCTTATAATATCAAAACATTTACATTATTTATAAAAGTACCTATGAAGTAAAAAAATTGTTTATTTAATGTTACGCATATGTTAGATAACGGATACAAAAAAATATATAAAATATAAAAAAAATATTTTGAGTAGCTTTAATTTAAATTCAATAAATGTATAAATTAACATGGGTATTTACTTTAAGTTTTTAACACTAAACTTCACTACAGTTAGAAATTTACAGGAAATTAATATCAGGTAAGGAGGGGGTCTACCCAATACGGAATATAACATGGCAAGGGGTCTACGACACAAAAAAGTTTGGGGAACTCTGATGTAAGGTAACCAATACTTTTATATAACCTTACATTGGCTACATCTATAGAAAATCGTCATATGAATAAAAATATCAATTGAAAAGTAAATCATTATGTTTACTTTTAAATATGATAATCTTTACATATAAATAGAACAGCTTTATAATGTCAGGGTTTGAGATTTGTTTTTAGGCAATTCGTTTATATTAACTATTGAACTAGTACAAGGTTGGTACAATAAAGAAAAATATTATTTAATTAGAGTTTTACTTGCTAATCATCTTTTTGATTAAATTTTAATGAGATATTAATTAAAATTATTTCATTTTATACTAAAAAGATTAATACAGATGACGACAAAGAATAATTTAATTTTAATAACATAAATTATCGGTTTTAATTAATTGCAATGTTACATTTATATACTAGAAAGTGTTGTACTGTTTCAGGCTATGTAGCATACAATGCGCACATAGACAGAATAGATATGAGGGTAAATTGCTTCTTACTGATTTCCCTAGGGCGTGACAAATAGATATTATAATTAAGCTAAATTGATTTGTGTATGTCATACATGCGACATGTCTTGTAACAATGTCCTGTAGGTAAGAAGACTCCCCCGTGCTCTGATGTTGTGGTGAATCAGACTTTAGAGCGCATGGTCACTGGCTGTCCTGTTTGGCATGGAACTAATCGACTGCCAATAGAGAAGAGAAACATTGCCAAGCAGTTCGAGGAATAAAGGCGCCAAATATTCATAGAGTATTATAAAAAAAATAAGTAAGGTTATTGAAAGAAACAAATCCTAGTCGGGTAAAAAGTGAAAACAAAATATGAGAGTGTGTATGTAGAAATGTAAAATATTTTAATAAACAACTCTCAACTCTGAAGGTGAAGGCAAAGTAAAAAAGGTGACGTAAAAAATAAAAGGAATAAAAGAGAATATGACTAATAAAAGAAAGATGCATAGAAGATAATTTGAAGAATGAGAAAGAAAATAAAGTCATTGGAAAATTTGTTGAGAACATATTGTACCTGCGTACCTAAGACTGAGGAAATTAAAAATTTCTTTTAAGTTAACTGTACTGAAAAATATTTATTAATGTTTTCGCGATAGAAGTCATATACAAAAATGTTGCAAAAAAAGAATGATGTCAGAACAAAATAAAATGACACAAAAACAATTGAATGAGTTAGAAAAAAAAATTATAATATTTGCTTTATTTTGAATTTGGAATAGCTATTTTATGTCATCATTTCAAACGTAGAACGCTTACTGCTACACAGCCATCTTGATTTCTAATAAAATGGGTTGAAAGCGGCATGCTTCTAGTTTTTTATGGCAACCTGAACAAGGTTCGGTTGGACGTCTGTCCAAGTTCTGGATGTTCTACGCTATGCTTGCTATTCTCTCTACCCCTGATTATTTCCTACCGCTTTAATTTGCCAATCCGCCTAACTATGTCAAAAATTTTACATGTTAAAACCTATTATTTTGTGTATGATTGAAACAAAATTATTTAAAAAATTTACGATTATGTCAGTTATTTACATAATTCCCGATTAATACTTAGTTGATTATTTTTTTTTTTCAGCAACCTCGTTTGGTATACACTTTTTTTATCTGTTGGTTGAGTGCTTTGCTGTCAAATTTTAATTCTTTAGTTAACACATCGATCTTGATTCACTTTTTTAAAAATAGAATCTACATTATCTTCAAAATGTCAACATAAGCGAGCTTTATCATTAACCTAGAAATTCTTGAATTGAACGCTCTTGCACCAAATTAGTACTCATATTGATACCACGTTAATTTTAAGTTTATTTAACATACTACCTACTTTATAAAATTTATAAAACAATGCTAAAATGGCGGTAAATTGTTTTCGTTATCCATTAAGATTTTTTTTTTTTTAATTTGACATCGATTTAATAGTAGTCAAAATGAGACAGATACAAATAGTTAAAGTATACAACCATCTGAAAAAGCTTCGTATATTGGAAGACAGGTATTAGTTTATATAATGTTGCGTTTTAAAGCCTCCAATTCGTGCTTTAATAGAGTTCATTACGTTGTATGTAATAGGAGCTGTGAGGATGAAAACAATAAAACGGAATGGAGTGCGTTGTTTTTTATTCCATTCAAAATAAAAAAAAGATGTCTGTCTATACAGATCCCTTCGGTTTTCGCTGAGGCGACGTTATGAAAACGTTCATCAAACAATGAATTCGGTGTCCAATTAGATGGGAACAAACGCCCCGACGTCTCGCCTATTTATTTTATGCATTCCGCCCTGACGATTTTCGGTCAGAGTTAATTTACTGCCCGTTATACAACTGCTGAGTCGACGGAATTGTCAATTTTTTAATTGACATGCTTACTGGAGCAATTATTTGAAAAATGCAAAATGTTAAACGAAATTGCAATATTAATGTTCACTTTGGTAATATCATAATCATTATAATTTTATTTCAGCCGTATAATGCCCACAGCTGGACATAGGCTTTCCCTATAAATTTCTTTCTAACGACTTTAACAAGCTACATTGTCTCGGATGAAGTTACAACTGTTAGTCCTGGGAGCTTCAACTACTTCATTGGAACAGAGTTCACGGAACAGAAGAGTGCGTAACTTTTCGAAATTTAAAATACAGTAACGGAATAGAAGAGTGCGTGATCTATTCGAAATTTAAAATAGGCAGCCGTATTTTAGCTTTTTCTCACGTTTCCCCCTGCTTTATTTGGAGCAGGAGCGTGCCAGTGTATATATTTATTTATTGCTCTTTCTCCTGTCTTTCTTCACAATTCTTTCTCTCTTTTCCTCGCATCCTTCACAAAATCTCTCATTATTCGGATTCTAATCATCTCTCATACGTCGCCTTTCTTTCTTCGTCTATATTATTGATTCGGATCTCAACTTATACAACGTGTACGGTTTGGAGATTTGATCCTATCTCGTATAGACTACGCTGTTCGCGGATGCCTCCCTCCATCATTTAGGTATGTCCTTACGCCCTTATGTACATACATATGTTGTATAAAAATAAAAACTGCTACAAAACAAAAAGCTTTAAGGCTGGAATTGGTTTTAATATTCCTGTACATAACATTAATAGCTAATAAACTAACATACAGGGTGATTGGTTATAGTTAAAACGCTTTGAGGGAGTGAATGTATATATTATTTTCTGTCAATTAATGTATAATGTCTCTATCCAAAAGCCAATGTAAGAAAGAGTGTTTTCAAAATTAGAATCAATTATTGTTTTTAATTGTCTCTGTAGACTTTATACTGTCAGATGTTGCTAATTTGTCGCATTTCAATATACATAGTAATTATTTAGAGTGATTACTTTATACGTATTGATTGGAAGTAGGTATAGGTTCAAAGCTTTTTGCTACTAAGAAGGGTATATATTCCCCCTTTTTAAGGGGTTATCCCCTTAAAAACTTTTACACCTGTAACTTATCGCTCAGTAAATAACAAGATCGTGTTGGATAATTCAGTTGGCAATCTTACATGATATATATGGCAATCCATATCTGTTGTAACTATTACGTCAATCAAAAGTAGAGATATAAATATGATGTTCAAAGGTCTCCTCTAGACGTTTTAGTGCGATTTCAGCTTGTACAATGTAGTGGAATGAAACTTCTATTATTCATACATTTACCTCTGATTGTTCCATGATACGTGAACAAAGTTCGATTTCTTTACCGAGAATATTACAACGTGATCCGTGCCTTAAAGAATAAACATATCAAATATTGGACCACTTTATCCTTGGCGTTGGGATCTAAGGCAGAGTAAACAGATTCGAACATGAAACACAATATTTACAACCGCTACATAACAACGAATAAGCTCTTACGCACAACGCACGTTATCCTATTACACGTTGCCCACAATAAACATCTAATTCTTTCCTGCGCGCCTCTGCACCTTCTCCCGTCTCGCTCGTGCGAATACATCTCTGTCCGGCAGAGTTCGGGTTCGAGGCTCACTATTCCCTAGTTCATTCCGCGAGCTCGCGGTGGTCGGACGTTTGTGATGCTCTCTCTCGTCCCTGGTAACGTGCGACCCGGGCGTGTTTTTACCGGTATCTTAATGAAAAATTGATGAAAACGCGGGTTTAACGATCCCTACGCGGTAAGGGTGTATTCATACTGTGCTCGGACTGATATCACTGTGAGACATTGGAAAAGGTGAGATGATACCAGATGCAGTTCGTTCGGTGAGTGTAACGTAACACCAATTACAGGTGGATAAGTTTTGCTGAAAATTGTCAGAGACCGAGGAGGCGGAGCGATAATGCGCCGCGAAGCGACAAGTGCGTATTGGTATCAAAATTAAATGTCACTATTTATAAATAGTGACGTTTAATTTCAATATCATAGCACAGTAATATATATTTAAAAATACGAAATTTTAATTCGTCATAAACTTTGTAAAAATTTTTATTCCTTATATATTTAAATATGTGTGTATTATCTCTTTTTGTTAGAATCAAATTGAGCTCCTCATAATGACCACATTATTTAAAACTGCAAGGGTTCTAAACACACCTTGACCTAGAAGTCCACAACAAACTCAGACGAGTGTTTTTTTTTTGTGATCACTTTAAGAATATCATTAATGATTTTAATTTCAAATAACATCTGCTACTGGCGGAGTATTTGTGAGAGAGAGAATTTTACTATCACGCTAAATAATGTCTTGAAAATAAAATATCTACGTTTATTAAAGTTTTATTCTACACATTGAGTTGCACATTACAAACTCAGACGTCGTTTTATTTTACTCACTTTTACAATATCCATATTACAGAATCCTCAATTCTTTAACTATGTATTTAATATTAACAATTGTTTCAATTATATTTCTATTAATTTAGCCGTTATATGACCATTCGCCTTCATTGATAGAATTTAATAGGCTATTACTAATGCGTTTTCAGATAGTCCATAACTATTTTACCTCAAGTGGGTTTATGGATCGACCTATTAAATAAAAGGAGCGATGAAATATTAATTAATTAAACGTATTTTCCAGTTGATCGGTCGCTAGCTCGATATGTACGCGCTCGTGTAACAAGGGCTTCTAAATTCGAAAGTTTATGTCAGTAAACACGTCGAAATTGTTTTTACCGACAGCTAAGTAACCATTATGACCCAACAGATTTGCAAGTTGAAGTGGCAGTAACCAGACTGTATAGAGATGCAAAGAACAGATGACTGATGGTACTTTTAGTTTTTGGTTTTTTAGACCACGGAATGAATAATCAAGTGTAAGAGATCCTTCCACGTGGTGGACAGATGCTGTTGAGGTTGTCGAAAGACACTGGATACTGGCCGCCTCCCACGTATCCTATTGTAAATCTATTGGGAAGACCTATGGCCAACAGTGGGCAAAGATAAATATAAAATTCGTACAGTCAACATTAAAACTTTCAATAGAACTCTTGTTGAATGTCAACTTATATTTTTTTTTTTTTTGATTATACTCCGCTTCATAAAGTTTTAGCTATGGAAAAGAAGCAGAAATAAACTTTACAATAACACATCTTTTATTAAAGTTTAATACAAATTTATACATATATACTTTATCAGATATATCCTAAATAAAATCGAAATAATTAGGCGACCTCACTGCCAAGAATTTTTTCAGTTTAAATATTCACTTATTATAACATGCGCTATAAATAAGTGAATATTAGTAAAAGTACTAATAAAAGGTTCTGTGATATATTCGGGACCTTTTATTACTATGTTATGTACATCATTTAATATACAAACAATATATAATGTTTATACGTATTATATGTATATTATTTAATATACATTTTATATATGTATAAAACCTTGGCGGCGCAATAGTAAAGGACTGAGACTTGTAATTGTAGGTTGTGAGTTCGATTTCTGAGATACTCTGGGATATCTATGTATATTATATAATTCATAAGTTACCAGAGGATGAGCAGCAGCGTCCTCTAAACATCATAATGCCACAATCCGATCGCCAACTCGCCTGCCAAACGTGGCCTTTATGGTATATCTCCACATAGATATCTTAGAAGGAGATATATGCCCAGTGGGCGTCGATGGGCTACAACGACGACTATTAGTGTATTTGTGAAATAAACGGTTTCAATAATTATAAAACTATATTAATAACCTCTTTTGTGTATTTATTATACTAAATAAATACACGGGTGCTTATTTTCAAGGTTTTTTTTTTAATAACTACGACATGTTTATAACAAACGGGTAAAATTGTATGTACTAGTAATAAATTTCGAACCGAATACAGTATAAATTTATTGACACAGATACTTAAAAATTCTTCATACATATATTTTATTAAATGAAACTTTTTCAACGGAAACGATAGATAATATTACTGGAAACGTAGTATCATCTAGTATTCAAAAGTGACTGCGCGTCTAGAAATTTCTTATCGAAAACCGTGTACAGTTGATTGAAATGAATCTTCCATTTATAACGGTCAAAATAAGTCGTTTCCATATTTAAAACAATTTATTTTAATTTCGTATATATGAAAATACCTTAACCACTTCACGAAACTTTAACTAAATAAGAAATTAGCTTTCAACTAAAGCTAAAATTTATTTAAAATGTTATTTGTTTAAAATGAGAGGATATTTATGTATCTCATCTAGCCGGTAGCTGTGTTGGTTTTAAACTGTGTTATAATTGACAACGTGCTTCTTAAAAGCAAAATAATTGAATGAGACATTTATATGTACTAATTAAACAATAAATATTTTATAATCAAGTTAAAAATTGTCTTACTATACAAGGAAAAAATATTTATGTATCCGTTAAAAACGATTATGAGATTAATGTTAGGAAAACCATAAATTATTAATAAAAAATGAGTCCAAAGAGATGTCCCGAAATCACAAAAATACCTGTTAAAAATATGGTTATTTAAAAATCATAAATATAATTAATAATAACGACAAGATATTAAAGAAACCATAGTTTGATCAGAAAATACATTTGTATAGTGAAAGCAATTTTTTTTCGTTGTATTCTGTCATATATTCAATGCTCTATGGTTTAGTGACTTATGCTTGTCTGTCAACATTAAAAAATATAATTAAAAATTATAATTCGTCAAACATAAATATTTACAAGTTTAATTTTCAGTGAAATATATGTAATTATTATTATAAAATTTCATCAGTTCTAAGAAAGTATTCGAATTCACATTAGTGCTGTCGCTATGCAAATAAAAACAATACGCGTACAGGGCGATTACTTATTGATGTAAAAGCTATAAATTGGTAAATATATATCTCATTTTTATGCAAAAAGCTTTTTTACACCTTTTAATAATCTACGGGACAGATAATAAAAATAATTAATTTTAATATATGGAAGTTCGAATTTTGAAAATGATTTTCAAGCCTTATTAATCCCTACGTTATTAATTATTTCTGAAACCACTGATTTGCGTATAGGGTGTTCCATTTATTATTTGATAGCACAAGTGCACACGATTATTTCACGTTAAACGATATTTGTTAAAAACATCAATAATAAGTATTAGGAGGACCTGAAAGGAATGTCGTTTCTGTCGACATATTTTACAGAATTTTTTACAGATTGACTTTTACTGCTCCGGCATTGAAAATTTGTATACTAGATGGCAAAAGGTTGTTGATAATGAAGGTGAATATATTGTTGATTAGAAATAAAAACTTGTTAAAATTATAGTCGTGTGAATTTAACTCAAGAAAGCGACATTACTTTCCAGTCCCGCTAATATTTTAATTAACTACGTAATTTAAACATCAATAATTGATGGTACTGATATTTACGTGTATTATAATTTTATTTTTAATGTTACGATTTGATAAGATTTATTATCATTGTGTATTTCATTAAATTTGACGCCGGAATCAAACTCTGACTCGTGTAAGGAAATTTATTGCACGCAATCGACCGGGTCCACCGCGTTACATTGGAGTGTAAATTATAAATGAAATCCGTCGGGATTGAGCCTCAATAATTAATTGGCTATCGGATTAAAAATTTGTAACTCGATTTCTCATAGAAAGTCTTTTTTTGATTGAAAACAAATATCTCTTGGATCGTACTTTACTTTTCAAAGATGTTACAAGGTTAAACTCATTTTATAACAATGCAACTGAACTAAATTAGAACAAATGATATAAGAACAAAAGTATAACAGAATCCGAAATGTTTTGAATTAATTTGAATTTAGAACACCCAGATCAAAATGACATATCTTTGACCTTAAAGTACAATAACAAAATAAGTACTTAATGTTGAAACGTGGTCTATCGCTTCGAGTGTTACTTGGGTTAATGTGTTCCTTATTAGAGATTTTTCTACGAGATCGGATCAGGAATGAGAACATCCTTATGCAAACGAAAGCAATCTATAGCCCTGTAGATTGGTGAGCTGGAGCGGCAATCGACAGGCTACATAGCGTGCAGAACTGATGGCGTCTGGTACCTTATGGTTCTGAGGTGGTAGACTATGATCCGGCAAACGTAATGGCTGATGTCCACTATTGGAAATCTATGGAGATGTCTATACGAGTAGATGCTCTATGGTTTAAATGATAGCATTGATGAAATTATTTTTAAATTTCAAAACATTTCGTCGGATTTATTTCTCGTTATATATTACTTTATGCTCCGAATGATCTTTTAATAGCTGTTGAAAGCCTGACACGTTCTGCAAAAAAAATTATAAAATTCTATACATCGTGTGTTTTATAAAGCTTCTCAGTACGTCTTTATGATGGCAGCGAAACTAACTAGGTCGTCTTTTTGTATAACCATAATTATCTTTTATTTAGTAATGTGGTATAATAAAAGAGTCATGCGAAATTCTGTTAAATATATTCATTTTTGACGTATCAAAATCATACCGGAAAAATAATGATTATATTTATTGTGAAACTAATATTTAGAGTTTGTTTAGACACGATCTTTTTGCTATTATTTATTTATATAAAAGGCTCACAGAAACAACTAATTGTACAAAGCAATCATCATCGTTGTAATTTCAGTTGTAACGTCCACAGCTGGTAGAGAAATCCCTTTAAAAATGTTTTTTTTACTTTCACTTAAAGTGTTATCTAGGATTATCATAGATTTTAAGTAGTATAGTAAGTAAGTATAATAAATATGAAGTACTACAATATACATCTCCACCCCACCAACATCCAAAAAACTGTGTTGGAGGCATCCACCATTATTCATCCATCCCCTATTTTACAAAAAAGAATGTTACCCAAAATATTTTTTTTACAATCTAGCGATTTTACAGTCTGGTCGCGAAACGTGTTTCCAAAGGAAAAGTAAAAAAATATTGAATTTTTGTTACAAAAAAAATAATAATTATTAAAATAAAAAAAATAAACATTTTTTTTATTAATAATAGTCAAAATAATTTTAAGATAACTTGTGCGATTTATATTTAAATTCACTCTTCACGTAATTTTATTACTATTTTAAAATTTTCACATTTAATTTAGAAGTTTTCAAAACATGTTTGCGTATAACGGAACGGGAAAATAGAATCAATGTTTCGTGATCGATTATTCAGACTCCTTCTATTCGTGAACTTTTCATGGCTGTTAACTATATCTGAAAAGTAAAAAAAAAACAAATGAATATACATTACTTTACAATGGTTGCATTTTAGATCATTTAAGTGAACACTTATGTACATGAGAAGAATGCGCTCAATGTATCAACTAGAACTTCACTATAATGGCATCCTTCAACTTTAAGTTACGATAGTTCCTAACGTGCTCTGGTCTGAGAACTGCCTACAACTAACTTAGACGAGTTTTTCATCATAATCAAGATTAACCTTTTTATCGTTTATAGGTAAAGAATTCGACCTTGATACTATAGCCTTTTTGTAGGGATTTTGCAGACTAAACGCGCGACAACATCGCTACTAACACGTGTTAGTCGTATTTGCAACGCGCTACTGTATTTCGACGGTTAGAGAACGGAGGTTACTGAATTGCGTTTATATCTCGACAGTATCGTGTTTGCATACCGACTGAATCATGGGAGACGTACTACTATCGACCGCTTCACAACTGTATAGATACGCGCGACAAAAAGTAGCCGTGGGCAAGCCTTAAACCAATTCTTTCCCAGCTTATATTTACTTAAAAACTCTTTACATCAGTATTTATTAACTTTTTATGTGCCATAGCCTTTATAAAAAAATTCTTACGCTCCCCTATGTAACATACATAATGAAAAGGTTAAACTCGTGTCGAGTCCACTTTCGAATTGCCCCCTTAGCAATCGAATTGCCCCGCTGTAGATAATGGGTCTCATATTGGGAAACACTGCTTTACAAAGTTCACGATATTTAAGAAGCTTTTGTGTAATAAAGTTTGAAATATGTAAATCGGAAGCTATTTAAATAATTTGCAGTTAAAAACTTTTCTTAAAAACCATGTAAACATCGGTACTGCTATGCATAAAAAATAGTTGTCTTCGACTATCCTATATCTGTCATATCAACAGGTTTCAGCTTGACTTTTATTTACGAAAATACCTCTACATATATATCATTGATAAGTAATCCCAATAAATAAATATTGATATAAACTTTACCTCTTTTATGGTATTATGCTACGTCAAAATCAGCAATGGTAGTCCAGTGGTAGAAGTGGAGTCTTGCGAACGTAGATCGTGAATATGATATCCGGTGTATATAGGATTTCTGTGACTTATAATTGAGTTTCCAGAGGATGAGCAACAGCATTCTCTGCGTACCATAACACCACACTGCAATCACCAATGCCAGGCGTGGTGTTTATAGTGTGTCCTCCCACATTTATATTTGGTAAAGGCCTATTTCGCCTATTTTGGAAATTTTGTTTGTTGTAATGTCACTGTTTTGGTAGTTCAATATATAGCACGGTCTTGTGGAAACTATTAGTCAATATTCAGGTCAGGTCATCTGACCTGAATATACTTTTTGGAGAGACCTATGCTTGACAGCAGGCGTCTATGGGCTGAAACAACAACAATACGTCAAACTGGTGCAATAAACAAAAAGTTACTGGGATTTTTTTACAGATTTTGAATGTCCGATTAAAGACAACGCTACGCTAATGATTTAAAATAAGTGATGTGTATAAGAAACTTTTCTTCGATTACTCAATATAATAGTCGAACTATTTTTACATGGGTAACACTATGGTAAAGAAGTAGAATACAAATGTAAGAAATACATTTCAATTATTAGTAAAACCTGCTTAATTTCTGTAAGCAATGGTCGAATTGCTAACGATAAACTTTAGATAAAAACGGACAGTACTCGCAAGTATTACGTCACGTCTGAGAAAAGCCATAAAGCGCTTTTCGTTGAAAATTGAAAGTGACTTCGGCTGTAAAACGCGGACGGATACGCCGAGCTTAGATATCAATTTATAAATTCAGAGCTTACGGTGTCGTGAAATTTTTATGTTTTTTTCTTACAATTTCTCGTAACATTGTCACGCATGCTCGCTTTACTGTGTTTATTTCATTTAAAATTGAATTTTAACTGTTTTCATTAAGTAATATAATTGAATAATGGATTTTAATTTCTCAGTATTAAACTTCGCCTATCTTCACTTTACATCTTGTCCTTCCAAGTGTAGCTTTGGACATCCACCATCAACATGTAGAGTGGAAGAAAACTGATTCGGAGCAGTCCTGTAAGAAATATGGGTCAGTATTACGTCCAGCCGTAGACGTCATTCTGCTATAAAGATGATAATAATTGTTATATATAATTAACCTCTGCAATTGGTTTTTCATATTAATAAATATTTAAATATTGTTAAAAACGACAAAACTAAAAAAAATTGGAAAAATTACTTTTACAATAAAGATATCACTTGGTTCTCCAGATGTCATATATCATAAATGATGACAATGATGATTTGCAGTACTGGTACGAGTATGATTTAAAATTTGTACAAAATATTTTTTATTTTGATAAATAAATTAGAACAGAGTATAATAAAAAATAAATAAAGAGAATACATCGATGTAGAGAAAACTATAAGATGCAATATAGAGATAAGTTTAGCAAGGAAACCAGGGCCGGACTCAAACGCTGTGAATAATGTGAGGTGGATCGGAAACGGGGTTGATGGTGCGCTCGACTGATTTACATCCTCCCTGGCTCTGACTTATAAGGATAATTTTTTTCCGGCACCATTTTTGTCGCTCCCTTCCTTTGCGCGATTACCCCCAATGTTGGGTAGTTTTGACGTCGTACCTAGTAACAACTTTATCCGGTTATCGTTATATTGTTACGAAAATTTCATCTCCATAGTCAATTTTCTTCGTACATGACATTTTGATTTGCTTATTATTTTCATACATCGTCAAATTATGTTACTATTACACAAGTTTTGCAAAATACCAAAAGAATATCCTTCATAAATTACTTAAGAAATTACCTTGAATAACTTAGGACGCCGATGCTTAACAGTGAATATTCGCCATTTTGTAGTTACAGAGCTGCCAGCATTCACACTTTTATCTACAAACTATTAGATGGTGATACCATCTCATAAGCTAATAATATGCTAAAAACAATATTTAAAACTCTTATTTTTTAATACTTTGTATCAAAGTGGCCAACTACTGGCGCATGGCCATTTACTAGCACTTCTACCTTATAAGAGAATTGTACAACACCCCTGCTGATTGGTGAATACGCTACCTGATTAATTATACCTGATTCGTAAAACTTGTTAAAGTTTATTGTAAGTAATAAGTAGGTAGTATAGGTATGGAATCGATCTCGCAAAGTTTTAAAGCATACCTAAGTTCATAAACACAAAGTTCACAGTGAATAATACATATACAAGGTGTCTGATTGTAGGTGTAAAATTTTTTAAACGGGGGAATGTATAGCGTATTTGTTAGCAAAAAGCTTTGAAGTTTATACACCTATTTCCAAAACCCTTATCTGAAAAATATATTCGTCGACAGCCTTACAAACTCGGATTAAGTTAATTTTAATACATATTAATGAGATTTAAAAAAAAAAAATTACTTTATTATCATTACTCTATTTATTATTTCTTAAATCGTAGATATTTAGATACGGTGTTTCATACATTAATTGACAGCAAATGCTTTTACCCTTATAACATCTATAATAGGTATAACATATAGTGGTATAATACTCTGGACTTCGTGTTCATGAACCGTGGTTTGCATTTTGCGAGATCGACCTCGTACAAATGCGAACTGTGGAAACCAAAAGGTCTTAAATTTGTTCCCTCGTTATGACTGCGAAGCTATACATTCACTCCTAACACGCTTTTATACCTAAAACAATCGTCCCATAGATATATTAAAAATGCTTGTATTTTAATCTACTTATTGTATCAATAAACAAACTATAGTCTCATTTATTTATTAATAAGGCTTTGTTTTATGGGCTGAAAGTAAGTACAATAGCATCAGGTTTTGTTTTTTTAGTCATGTTGACTAGTGAAGCCATCCCGGGCATGTGCCGCAAACTGTTCTTAAATTAAATTCACACGTTACTTAAGTTTCACAAGTTGAGATCTAAGCATAAAGTTTATTTTTAAAGTTAATAAGGCGTTTAAAAATCTTTTCGTTATTTTTTTTTTCAATAACATGTTGCAGGTAACTATATAAGTATATTATGTTAGTCTAATTTATAATTAAAATTGTTCTTAGTATGATTATTGAAAACTAATAATCAATGCAGATATTATGTATATAATGAAATAAACGGATTCACGACATCCGTACACGGTTGAAATTCATTCCACTCGCACTGAGCGTTTCGGCAAGGTGTAGAACAACCTACCGGCGTCATTTTTTTCCAGCCATTTATAACTTAGGAGTCTTTAAGACAAGAGTGAATAGGTTCCTTCTAGACAAGCATTTTCCATCGTAGACATCAACATCGCTTAAAATCAGGCATGACAGAGGTCAAAAGCTTCGCATATAAACAATAAAAATCGAAGTTGAAAATTATATATTGTTTATTTAATTTTTAATTTTATGGAAATTTATTGTAATAATAATTTTTAAAAGCTATAGAAAGTATAGTTATAGCCATGACTTGTTATTTTTTTCTTTATTATTTTTTTTAACTTCGTTCCCCTTGCCTTGTGTGAGACAGGGTCGTTAAAAATTCTCATTACATCCTCCTTCGTCCTTCGCGTTATCTTTCATTAATTCATTTTATGCTTAACGTGATCTGTCATTTTTCGCTTGCAGATCTTCTTTCTTGCACATTCCTAAATCACAGTTAATTATCACAGATTATTTTTTAACACAACCTCTTTATATTTATTTTATTAATTTACATTTATATTTATTGTTACTTTATGTGAAGCTCGTTAAACAATTTTAAAAAACAAATTCTTCACTAGATTCAAAAGATTGCTCACTTATTTAAGCCCTAATTAATATTAAATTAACATTAACTTTGTACTTTGCTATTGTTTTTCTATTTATTTTATACCATTTCTAACTTTCCTATTTATTTTTTACAAATTTAATCAGCGGAGCCAGATGTTCCGGTAGCGGCCATTATGAATAAAAGAATAACTATTATTGAAATATCAATTATAATTGAAAATTTAATGGTCACTTTAGGCTTCGAAAGTAAACAGTAATAAAGCAAAGATAATTGAATATTATTTTTAATTTTAAAGCTTTGATTTGTACTCTTAAAACTTCCCGTTTGGAGGTTACAAGTTATAACTATATCATTTCTGTTAGTTATTTATAAATAAATAAGCATCGCTAAGTGCGAATAACAAAAGAAATGTATATACATTTTTGTTATTCTACTTTTGGCACTATGTCACTACTTTTTTTCTAAAAACCTTACTCTTAAAACTTTTTTCCCTACGCTTTATATACTCTATTTTAATTTTATTTTCTTGACTTTTGCAAGTCTGACTTGATTAGATTGGTGATCGACTACGTGGTCTTTTATTAATTTTTTCATACAACTACGCTATTTATCTTCGAGAGAAGTGACGAAAGTAACGTAATACATGAGTTTTTTTGGTTTAAAAGAGTAACTTTTTATTGTATTACAAAATGACATGGGTAAATCTGAATAAATTATTTCCGTCAATATGATAAAACAGTTCATGAAAATTCTTTGAAAGCGACACCATCATCACTACACGCATCGATAGTTCGATGTTATCATCAAAGCAAAACAAACGTTAAAATCCACCGTCCATTTTGCCGCCGGACAGAAATAGACGCAAAATAGGTCATTGCACGTTGTCATCGGTCGAACGGCGCTCCGTAATATATTTGGCATATGACTGTCACTCCCGTATAACAATGTACCCTAACGGATATTTCCTTCGACCATTATTATTTAAGACCGAAATGGGTCGGACGTCATTAATCTATTTACGTCCTTCGTTTATTTTTTTAATTAACTTTCCACGGGTTATTTAAAACTTTACATCGTCACCTTAAATAAATTAGTACTAGAAAAATGTTTTTATATATATTATGAGTAATAAAAATATGTAAAAATTATTTATAATAAAATAACGTGTTTAGTTTTTTTAATTTTATATATAGTCGCCACACACCTTTACCATTAAATGGCAAAGAATTTGCACTATCTCATTAAAAGTTGTTTTTGTTTTGTAATTATTTACAATATCAAATTACTTAACTTTAGTACTTATATCATAATCATGTATGTGTGGCATCTATTAGTCTAATACAGGGATGATCAAGCCCTTTAAACTTGCGGCCCGCTTAGCATTTCGAAAATTGAATTTATTGTATCAACTCTCTTTTTTATTATAGTGTTAGTATATACTAAACCATTGTAGTTTATTTGTGACAAGCTATTCGCACAGCTACTTGTTCAAACATGCAATACGAACACGACGCTTTTACGCGATTTTTTGTACCGATTTTATATATGAAAACTTTACTCTTATAAATTCAACATTTACTTAATGTAATATTTATTATAAACAAAGATTTGTTTATTATTGTTAAGTGTTACTTAATGAGAAGCCCTCTAAACAATTTTAAAATATAAATTAGTCCTTTGATTAAAAAGGTTGCTCACCTCTGATCTAATAGATGGCATTTATCATGATGGTATAGCTTGTTTGTTTTTTGTTTCACTTATCTACACCTATTTAATTTAGTTTTAATTGATTTAAACTCTATTTAATATAAAATGAAAATTTGCTTTATACCTTGTTATTTTTTTTTCTATTTATTGTATAGTATTTCTAACTTTCCTTATTATTATAAATAATCAGCGGCGTCTAATGATCCGGCAGCGGCCAATGTAATTTAAAGAAAAACTATTATTAAAATATCCTCCTTTTTAGGCTTTACAAGTAATCGGTAATAGATCAAAGAAAATTGAATATTATTTTTAATTTTAAAGATTTGATTTGAACTCTTAAAACTTCCCGTCTGAAGGTTACAAGCTGTAACTATATAATTTCTGTTGGTTATTCATAAATAAATAAGCATCGCTTAAAACGAATTAAGACATAGAAAAAAATCCAATTTATGCGTTTTATTTGTAAAGCATGTCTGTTCCAAAGAATTACTATTTTCTATAACATAAATAGAAAATTAACTTTGATTTATCGTCGTCCTTTCAGCCCTTAGGTACCCACTGCCTCATTGGCTTTGGTCATGGGGTCATACACAATCGTCACGCTTAACAGGCGGGTTTGGCGATTTCCGTATCGTATTATGGTACGCAGAATACACTGCTGCCTTTCCTCTGGAAATTTGTTTATGAGCAGTGGCAATTCTATATAAATAATGCACAAAGTGTAAATTATACAGATCTCTATCCCGGAAATCAAAGGTGAGACCTATGATCGCGAGTCTTGGTCGTCTACCGCTGGGATACCACTGTTCGACTACTTTGATTACAAAAAAATATTACATAACAATTAATATTTAGTGTCATAATTTGAGTGTTAATTTTAAATGCTCGAGTCATATATATATAATAAAAGCACTTATCTACTTTTGCCTCAGTAGTGTTTTTATTTTTAATACAATTGCATTGGTGAATTTATTAGAACTCTTGTTAAAGGTTTTTCTTTATCGATAATAATCTACATTTACAGTAGGTTTTAACGTTATATTAAACCCAGCATGACTGCAGACTTACTGTGATATATCGCTATCTTAAGATTGTACATAATTACACATTCTGGAGAAGTACATTTAGACCATTACACATTCAAGAGAAGTACATTTAGACCATTACACATTCTATTGAAGTAATAAAGGCAATGTATTTATTATAAATCTGCCTATCGCATTGGTATCTTTGTCTATATATATACTCGTATATATATAGACAAAGATACCAATGCCGAATGTATATATATATATATATTCATTCGGCAATGAGGCGGGAAAAGGCGACTACTGCATGTTGAACGCTGTCACGTAATAAACTTTTAAAGCACTCGTTGCATGCTCTTATTACAATTTACCACAGAATACAACGCATCATGAGCAAATTTTTTTGATCGTCTAATTTTCCAAGAACGTGTTGAATTAAAGTATTTCAAATTTTAAAAATGAACGTTAGCTTACTTTAATTATTCTACCAATGCGCTATTCGGATCTCGTTATTGAAATGCTCTACAGTTCTACATTCTTGAGCAGGTTATAGAGAGATGTCACTGTTATACCCCATTCTCTTTCGAATATGTTTTTTCTCTTCTGATTTTCAGCCAATGTACGCCTACTGCAAAGCACAGACCTCCCCCAAACAAACGCAACGATGACGGGTCCTGAGCTACGCGTATCGTATTATGAATTTATTCCTAGCCGTTTCTTTGGCTAGTTCGTAGAATATGTTCATCTTAGATGTGTGATCTTTCGGTATATTTGTTGCAGAGATAAAAGTAGGTTCCACGCGTTTAAATGTTCTAATAAAATTTGGTCCATAAGACAGTCGACATGTCTTCAGAGATTCCATATCGTTTCTCTCTTGTATAAATGATCACATAACGTTCGATTTTTAAATTTTATATCTTGACATAAAATCGTTTATTAAAAAAGCACGGATCAATAACAAGAGGCAATATCGACGGCGAAACAATAAGCTAATCGAATAATCGCCCTCTGAGGGAGAGGACGTCGGTAAAAACAAAGAGGAGGCGAATTGGGACGAGACACGGAGATGTTTACAAGGGCCCGTGAATGGTCGGTGTTTTATCACCGGCACGGGAATTGCGGGAAGCTTGGAAATAGGTTAACGTTAAGATTTAAAGTTTCCGCCGAAATGTATTTCCGTTAAATACTAAACTAGAATTGTCATTTCTTTTTACCAGAAAGTAAACACGTGTAGGGTTGTCAAATAGAATCAACCCTTTTCAACCTCTTTTTTTTAACGATGTTGAAATTCGTTGTCATTCAATCATTAAGAATAAAAATAATTTCATGCACTAAGTTTCTGTTCTAGCTAATATTTTTGATATCTATATGGAGGGCATGAAAACGTCGATGTATATGTATTTTATGTAGCTGGTTATCAAAAATTATTTTAACAGCCCTTAACAAAAAATCAACAGAAGCTGTGAGCAACGTTTTTCAAACATTACTAGTACAGTTCGTAATAAACGTGGAAGCTTATTATCAAGTGCTGATATATAGTTACAATATTGATTTTCAATCATAAATACGATTCGTATATTTTTATGCATTTTGTAGTTAGGAATGAAATTTTCACTAATTTAATTATTCTTTGTAATGAGCATAAATAGTTTTTGATATATAAAGTTTTCACGATTTTTTTAAATGATCGTATATCACAAGTTTATTTTACATGAATTTCATACGTTTCATACGAATTTGAAAGGTATGTATCTAGCATGTAAAAAGAGAGATTGAAATAGAGATGAGTAGGGTATACAATATCACACAATGATATACGGAGTAAAATAGTCAGCAGATGGTATCCCAAGGATCGTAAAAAGAAGAAGGGTAGACCACAAAAACGGTGGGATAATGACATCAGACAAGTGGCAAGAGTGTCCTGAAATAGAGTGGCTCAAAACAGGATGTAATAGAAGCGGTTGGAGGCTATTGCCCACAGGCCAACAGACCTCAGAAAAGTTCATAAATAAGAAAATTTAAGAGATATAATAGATTTACAATACAATAGATTTTAATTATAGTTATTAAGTTCATGAAATATTACTTTTGAAAGATTTAAATAAAGGAGCTTTCAATTATAAAAATATTTATGGCGATGATAATGATTATTATTATTATATGATATTATTAATATGTCTTATAAATCAACGTCAAACAAATGGACAGATTGTAAATATCAATTGATTCACTTCGAAATTTATTCATGATAAAAAAAAATATTTATTCAGATGTTATACAATAAAACCCAAAACTGACAAGTCTTTTTTGCTTTACACGAAAACGTTATGGACTTATATTTTGAAAGGATAACCGCCCTTTTATTAAAGTCATGTAAATATCTCATTCAATAAGATTGAAACGCCTTTAGTGAGACTCTGCGTAACGGTGTGCTAACTCCTTGGTTTTGCATAAGCTATTGGCTATTCGACCATTGAAATCCTTTGATTTCTTATAAATGTCAATTTCGTATAATATTTCGATTGATATTTCTGAAATTTCTTTTATTAAAACTCTTGTCACTCAAATATGATTTTTGATAAATTTGCAAATAGATTTAACATTAGCTTTTCCGTGGTGTGTTTCTTTTGTATTAGTATTGAGCAGTACAGGGTGATTGTTTATGGATGTATGCTTTAAAGAGTTGAATTTGTTTATGACTATATAGGTCACAGTTCAGCATAAAACTTTTGTACCTTTTTCCAATTAATATGTATAAAGTGATCGCTAATGAATACATAAATAGTATGTTTGAATTTTGATAATTATTTTACATGTTATCATTAATTTATTATTTCTAAAACAATTGATTTAATGGCAATAACTTAGCTATATATGCACCACAGTAAAGCCTTTACATCTGTCACCAATGATCTTCTATATTTGCATTATTGATGGTAAAATAAATGCTGTAATGTTTGCCTTCACAACCTGCAAACATTGCAGATCCGGTTTCCACTCTTCCATTTAATTTAAATCTACTTTTACCGTACAGAAAATTTGTCATTATTACTTAATTCTAACGTTATATTAATTTCAAAATTCTTCATTTATTTAATTGCTACCGGTTACTTGATAAATGTAAACATAATTATTAAAACTTCTCATTAAATTAGTAAACAATGTACGCTTTTTGGAATAAACTATTTCGTAGTGAATAGAATATCATAAATTTGAAAAGTATTTAATAATACACATATATTTATGTGTGTGTGTGTGCTTGTGCGTATGCGTGTGTGTGTGCGTGTGCGCATGCGCATGCGCGTGCGTGTGCGTGTATGTGTGTGTGTGTGTGTGTGTGTGTTTGGGTAAAATAATCATATTACTGTGTATTGCTGTATATTTTTAATTTATGCAGATTAAGAATAAGTAGCTTAAACTACTATATTAGAAAGTTTGTGAGTTCTCCGATCGGGTAGCTTGGGAATCAACGTTATTTTAAGCAAATACGAGTATATGTCAAACTAGCCTCATCTGGTATTTTTATCTAGACGTAAATAATAACTATGTACGATTGAAAAATATAAAGTGGATAAATTAGTCAATAACATACAATATTTAAAAAAATATAAAAAAAATTATTCAACGGATAGATGACTAAGTAATTAGTTTTCTAATTGTTTAAATAAAGAACAAGCCGTGCCGGTTTTGGATCGGTAATAAAAGTATACACATTTTAGGCTTTAAAGGCAACCCTTATTAATCCCATAATGCCTCGCTGACACGAAATGAAAAAAACTACGGCCTGGAGTGGAAAACGTTAAATATATTTTGTTAATCTTAAAACAATCCCGGCTTTGTTCAAGTTTGGGCAAATATTTTAAGAAGGATATATTATATATTATATTACATCTCTCGGAAAAGATTTATTCAATGCGTAACATTATTTAAATTCAAGACAAAAAGTCGTTGTTCAACATACGATGGATTACGTCTCTTTTTTACCTCATCAGTTCAACAGTCAGGGTCAACAGTCGAAAGAAATTCAGAGGGAATATACGTTTAAAAAATGTAAATAATATAACATGTTTAATATGTATTTGAAAAGCCTCGAAGCAAACAGATTGTTCCCAATGTAAGCTTTGTATCTTGTACGAAGTCATTTACAGTGGAATATCACACAAGATAATTCTCGATGTTAATTTACTTTTTTCTTTTTTTTTTTTAAATAGCGTTCACATTCCTCATAAAGCGCAGAGTTGGAAGTAAACACTACTAACGAAATAAAGAACAAATTGGTTTTACGCCATTTTCCCGGTGGAGTAAACTGGAAGGCCTATTGCTGTAATTGGATCCACCGTTTCTTCCGCTCATTCGTTAAGATAGAAAAAAGATCGTGATATTTTCATATGAGGATCATATCGCATTGGGAAATTATTTTATTATATATTTTTTCTCATAACCGTATTTGTAGAGAAGTAAATACAATGCGTAAAAATCATTATCACGGTTAACATATCCGTCTTTCTTACCTTGGTAGAAACATTACACTAAATAAACCATATAATTCATTCTAATTTTTTTTTTCAAAGATAAGGTAATGAAAACAAATTACTGTAAATTTCGTATTTGTGTGTCTTCTTTTAACGAGCAAAGGTTTGTTTTGATTTCCCGCGTATGTTTATTATTATGTACTTTGTATAATAGATATGTATGTACATACTGTGATCAAAACTAAGGTGATTTTTTAATGAAATGTAAACTCTTTATTTATTCTTCTAAATCAATTTCACCCCTTCAAAGTAATCCCCTGTCGATAAAACGCACTTTTGCTAACACTTTTTCCAGTGATCAAGCAGTCGGAGAAGTCTGTTTCCGATATACTCTTCAAGACTTTTTTCGATTCGGTTTTTATATCCTTAATCGTGTCAAATGGGCTTCTTCTCATTGTACATCGTCCCTCAGGTGAATACGATGGTTGCGGAAGGATATAAGTCGAGTTTTTGACGCTTTTTTCCAAAAATTGAGCGATTTTAGCACCAATCGAGACTTGACGCGTTTCAGACACAAAACATCATCAAAATAGTTAGGGCTGAGTTAAATAATATTTCAAATTTTGACAAACAGACGCTTGTCAAATGTTATAGACAGTCCCACTAACCTAGAAAATAAAAGCATTTAAAAGACTTTTAAGTTAAACGGTTTTTTGATACTCAAATTCTGGTAGTTGTGGAAAAATATGTACCTAGTCAGCCATATTGGAACGGTGTCCATCTTGAATTTTAAATTTTGACATAATCATCGTGTTTTACTAGTGTAGCCCTTTCATTTGATACCCATATTGAAGGGGTTAAGGAAAAATATGTAATCCGCCATTTTGTATCGGCGGCCATCTTAGATTTATAATGTTATTGATTTTATTATATTGTATTGTCATCTAAATTAAATGTGTGTACCAAATTTCAGATCAATCTGACAACGGGAAGGTGCTTAAAATTCAATTTCTAATTTTGACCCAAATAAACAAATTCTGTACGGGTCGAACTAAATAAAACCGTTTAATAAAAAAGCATCTGTCTTTCTAATGCCCCGGGAGTTTTAAATGACAATTTCACTTTCCTTTTTGTTAGTTGAGGTTCAAGAGGGGAGACTAGAGACCGGCAGACGTTGAATGCATTATGATGCAGCAGTGAGTGTCTTACGGCTGGAATTAAAATGATATATTTAACTTAATACTAAAATGTTTCAGTCTTATTTCTAACTATTCCTTTGAGTCAATAATAGGAAAGAATCGCTACTGAATTTTTATTTTATTTTACAAAGCTTCATTTCATGAAACTAAATGATCATCGTAGATTAAATACGAAAATATAACAGAAAAATATCAACATTAGTTTCATTTATGAAAAAAAAATTGAAGATCACATTTTTAATAGAACAGACAAGTTACAATTTTCTCATTAGAGACACGAATTATTGTGGCTGTCATAGTATGGCGTAAGTCCAAGATATTATTAAAGCGGGCATGCTAAACCCATTAATAATTATATACTGTTGGTTGGGACGCGAATAGAAGTATTTTGATGTAGATAACGCGATATTTTCTCGGACATTCAGAAACCTTTAGTTCTCTAAATAAACTCAAGTTTCTTTCACATTTGCATCAGACTTCTCACACGTTTGAGTATATTTATAATTTAACATAACAATAATTTTAAATCAATTTTTAATCAGTCAATGTAATCAAAATGAGTGCTTATATTTTTCATGTAATTATGTTAAGGCTAATAAACGAAAACTAATATTCATTGAGTCTCACATTGATTCTCCTGCGGCGAAGCTTTGTGCTGCAGCTTATGTCCTTAGTAAAATAGAACGTTACTCTGATATTAATACTGCTAGGATAGTGTATTTTAGTTATTTCCACAGCATTATGTCATATGGATTAATGCTTTGGGGTAGAAGTGTAGATATTGAAAATATATTCGAGAGACATTTACGGCTTAGGGCTACGAATCACCCTGAGAAATCGGTTTAAAGAGGACAATATTCTTATAGTGGTCTCACAATATATTTATGATAATATTTTGTACGTTTGTAATAATTATAATAATATCAATATAATAGGGGATGTCCATAGTGTATTTACAAGACACCGCGAAAAGCTGTTTGTACCAGAGTTTTGACTGCAAAAGTCTCAAATTCATTTGTAACAAACTTTTATTCACAATTCATTTGTAGCAAAACATTATTGGACTACCGTGTACAAATTCAAAATGCATATTAAATATAAATTGACGATAAAATCTTAGTATAGAATAAACGAATATTTAAATGATAGAAACCCATAGCAGTAATGTAGGCGACATTATTCATTACTGATTTTAAAAGATGTGGACTATCTTCCTGCTTCCTATCTACAACTATAATACGTTACGTAGCAGAATAGAGAGATAAAATAGATTGAAAATAAATAGATAATAATTTGACAATCAATAAAAGACCTGTTAAAAATATCAATGTTAAATAAACGAATTTTATCTCTATCTTTATTACTAGATTTAAAATAAATGTATGAAAAAACGTTTCTTGGCTAAGAGTTACAATAATGTCAATGACCTCATAGATGATTAGACATTTTGGATAAAAAATATTCGCTTCCAGGCTATTTCGATGTTTATTAAATGCGTAGTTTTGTATTACTTAAAAAAATATATTTAGTCTCGCTGAATTTCTTGTATGTTGTTCTCAAGTATGTGATATTTATCATCCAGTAAACTTAACTTGACGTAAATAAAAGATGTAATTTAATGTTAATTTGAATTACTCCTTGTTTTTTACACAAAGCCATAATACCAGCAATATATCTGGTAAAAGTATAAAAACTATAATGACAACAAATTTGTACAATTAAATTAAAAAGGTTTTTGCACCGTTCTACTTCTGTCTTCTCATTTCGTCTTTTCGTTGCTTGTAGTTCATCTTCTTTTTATTATTATTACATACAAGAATATTGTTGTAATTATTGTGTTGTTATCGTCCTTAATTTTTAAATTTCTTTTTATATAATTGATGTTCTTTTTTAAATACTAATATTTTAATCGTAATCTATGTAAAATAATTTATTCCTCTAAATTATTTTAATTATTTAGATTTATTCAATTTATTCATTAAATCGATGTCGAACTATACGGATTAACATCCATTGGGATCTTATGGTCATAGAAAAGACAAGTCTTGATGTACCAAAATAATACAGAACTTTCTGGAATTTCTCTTGAGAATAGCAGCGATGATTTAAGCGAATCGGAATCCAAGCGTTTGTACTTCTTAGTCTGAACTATGCGTTGACTCTCCAGCATGTTTATGAATAATAACTTAAATTTTAGAGACTGTCCCGATTTAACACCAGAGTGTTAATTTTTAACGCATTCGTAGGTCGCCCACTTCTAGGTATAGGCTTCTCCTATAGGTTTCCCATAAGACTGGTTGGTAACAGCCAATATACAGAGTTTCTGATGATCTTAACAAAGACATATGTCCATCTTCTGGGCTCAAGTAAACAAGGTGAAAATATCAAAAACTTTTGTTAAATGATAAAATTTACATTTTGTAATTATATGGTGACTATAATACTAGAAAGCCACAGGAAAGTTCACAAATGCAATGTAAGAATAACATATTGACGGTGGGAAGCGATTGAACCCTCACTGACCATAAACAAAGAAAAGTGAAGAGAAATGAACATGGAAATTAATTGTATAGAAGAGGAACGCTAAAAAGAAAAAAAAAAGATTTATAATTCGAAGCGTTCATGTGATAAATATCACTGGCCACTATGGTAACAATACTTTTAGGAATTGATTTATGATTGTTGGTTTGAATTTAAATTCGAACACCGATTTGAATTCGGGCGCTGGCAGTGAAATAGATACTATCGTTGCGTTTGGGTCAATCATGATTGTAAATATCATCTGTAATATACACAATTACTTAGATCAAAAATGTCTTTTATTTTCTTCGCTAATGAAGAATAAAAAAATATTTTCACGAGTGGTTTCGTTATAAATTCACGATTCACTTAAAATTGAATTACGTAAAGTACATTACTCGCTGTATATGGACATACAAAGTGATAAATCTACTTTAAACGCTTTGTATCTTTACTTTAAGATAACGACCAACCTTGAGAGGTTGAAGCTAACACATTCTGGTCACGAGTGCTGGCTTTCGCTCGAAATCCCTAAAGTAATTGAATGGTTCGCTTATAAAGCGTATTGGGAGTCGATTGCCTATACAGCCTTCGGAATAGTCCCGCCTGTACTATTTCGTTGAAAAGTTTAACCGGCTTCCATGTTAAGGTATTAGGAGTTCAGTTAACAGTTTAGATAATGATCCCATACAGTAAGGACAGTAAAGTTTAACGTTCCGTACGTATCACGCTTGGGAAATAAAACGTATTAGTTCGTTATAAAGTGAATTGGAATGTGAATGCTGAATGTAGTGTGGTGCAATTTCTGTAATTAGAAACTATAGCTCCATTTAAACGATCTAATAATTGTTTACGAAAGAAATTTATACAAAAGTGTACTTCTGTATGTTAAACCAATTACAGTTTATTTTATAGCCCGTAAGTAATGCAAGGAGTTTATTTTTTATAAGGTTTATAATTGTTCCAGATTTTGTTTTATTTTTCGTCTCTCATACTTTTCATTTTCTTTCACACTTTTATTTTTAAATTTGTTTATTAACAATTTTTTGTACGCCATAGATAAAAATTAAAAAAAAACATTTCACGGCTTCTATTATTATCTATTTATTGACAGATATGTTACTACTGTCGTCTCATATCCTTCTCCACAATTTGTATAATATCACAAATATAATACAATTTACTTATTTTCATTTTATTTGGTTTACTTATGTACATCACAATACAATTGTCTCTTTTATGTTGTTTATTTAACTTCATCTATATTAGTTAGAGTATTGTTAAGTTATTTATAATAAGGTTTACTTGGGTACAAAAAAATATTAATAAGTTAGAAGAGAATTCGCATGTGATTTGGCACGTCGATAAATATTGTTATAATTAGCCATAGAGCGCGCAAAGCAGATGACCTAGTTCGTCGGAAGACGTAAGATATATGCAGCTTCCATTGAGTCTTATTGGAAGTCCGTTGGTAAGTCCAGCAGTGGACATTCTTCTTCTTTGTCGTTGCCTCATAACTCAGGGTCGTGACCAAGTATCTCAGTTTCTGCTACTATCTTTTACCAGGCTATTTTGTTACTAGGAGTCGTGAACGGTGGTGCTGCACGCTTTTGAAATTGCGTAAGTCCAGTGAGTACGTGACTGTTCTCTGTCTCTTTTTCCCATTGCCGACAACTGATCTCAAAGTGGTTGAAGTAATAGACTAGTCTAAGCAAGCAGATTGTGGATAGTCGCATCTTTATTCTAAACTATTTAATGACGGAAAAAATTAGGGCGGCTCGATACAGAAATTAAAATTTTATAATTTAAAGTTAAATATACAAATAACGATGTACTATCGCGCAAATAGTTTTGTTTTTACGAGACGAAACTATATTTAATTATAAAATATAACCTTTAAATAATCTGTCACTTTATAGTTTATAAAACAAATGTACAAAAGACTAATGTAGCATACTTTATAACAGACGCCGATGTAACTGTTTTAAAATATTCAAACGATTCCTCATTCTACTTCTACGCCGACACATGCGTCAACAGTCCGTTGAGTTAATTTAACTGACATCGCACCTCAAAGGAACTTAAATAGATGAGGTCGTTGTCCCGTCTCACGTGGATTGGTCGGAGCGAACCCAGCATCCATTCATAAGTCTTATAAGATAAAAAAAGCTTTGAAAACTAACTGTGGCGTTAAACCAAAATGATAATTACATCAGGAACTTTAGGTCGGAATTGAAAAAAAATAATTTGAAATTAGATCTTAGATCGTCTTTTAATTTCAGACAATTTTTGAGTGTCAAGATGAGTTCCGGTATGTTGTAGAAATTCAACAGAACTATGTATTTTATAGAGAATATATATATATTTAATTAAGTATTTAATGGAATCAGACGTTACCTTGCGGAAGTCGATCCTAAGTAAGAAAAGGACCAATATTTAGCCACTTCCGCACATGCAGTGGTAGTTGTGCAACAAAGAGACTCTGTGTTTCTCTCTGTGTTTGGCACTAATCGGTGTAACATAACTCCTGAAGATGCCCCGTGGAGGGGTGAAACACGTGTTGAGTAATTTTGCGGTGGCGGTTGTGTGATTCGCATTGTTTGTCGTATACGCATTTATAAGCGAACAGGCGGGCGGTGCACTTTGTTGCACGACTACCACTGCATGTCCGGAAGTGGCTAAATATTGGTCCTTTTCTTACTATTTAATTAAGATTGAAATAGTCCGTCGATTTAAAACAAGTAGTAACTATGGACATGCTTTGAAAATATTTTTAAATTTAGCAGAAAGAGTTTTCTACTATTACGTAGTTACTAGTAAGATCTACTAATCCGATGAAGTCAAATATCAAGAATTCTTGAAATATATTTCGAAAATAGTTTAAAATTTGTTTATATACTCAACGTTGATATTTCTGTTTTGTCATGAACAAATGGTGTTTGCGCATTGGCTTTTACAGCAGAGCGTTAAATTAAGTCCGATGGCTCCCTCAGGAATATCCGCTATGAAACATTACAGTAATTATTTTATTCGAATTGGAAGTCGCAAAGATTTTCAGTCGTTTCATAGTACGTCCCACGGTATAACTTGGCGCGTTAGCACTAAAGACTTTGACTTGATCTATCACTTGAATCGCATTGAGCAAAAAAAATATAAAATTGAATAAGCTTGAAACAAAGACATATTTATTTAATGGAATCAGGCGTTACCTTGCGGAAGTTCATCCTAAGTAAAGGACCAATATTTAGCCACTTCCGCACAAGTAGTGGCAGTCGTGCAACAAAGTGCACCGCCCGCCAGCCCGCGGATAAATGCGTATGCGGCAAACAATGCGAATTACACTACTGCCACCGTTAAATCACTCAACACGTGTTTCACCCCTCCAAGGGGTATCTTCAGGAGCTATGTTACATAGATTAGTGTGACTCTGTGTTTGGCACTAATCGGTGTAACATAACTCCTGAAGACATATTTTACTAATAATTATATACCCAAACTTTTTAATTTTATTTACCAGCTATGGCTATCTGGTCACAGAGACGGTTATGCTTGGGGTTGCTATGAAATGGGCTATATGTATATATATGTTTGGGATTTCTTTACAAGATCGCATTAATAATGACGAGATTCATAAACAAACGTATGACGAAGTGACAGTTGGATGCTTTAATATCCTATAATAGATATAGCAAGACCAGCAAGCGTAAAGTATGATGTCCTCCAACAAGATGGTTAGATCACATTCTTAAAGTCGTTAAATAAAATTATTTTTATGTATGTATTGATCTTAGACATTCTTTTTTTTATGGCTCCTGCTATTGGCTCTCATACCCCCTATCTAGTTCGGGACAGGGACTTCATTTACACATAATTTTTTTCAGAGTTTTATCTTTACTTGACACTTTCATACTTCTCAATTCCTTTCCTTTTATCCTTCACAATATCTTGCAATTTTTGGTCTTTCATTCCTTATTGCTTTCATCGCCTTCCTTTCCTCATCTTTTTCACTCTTAGGTGGCTAGGTACATTTTTATTTTCCAATCTTTATCTTTATTTTTTGACATCACAGATTTCTTTGGATTTAAACTTTTTAATACATTGCTAGACTTGTCTTATATTTTATTATTATTTGATAAGTTCGTTTACATGTGTATTTATTTCATTATTGGTTCCAGTTTTTCTATTTGGTTTTGTTCCTTTTAATAGCATTACTTGTCGCCCATCGTTAAAGCGATGCTTCCCACATCTACTTTCAGTTTAGTCGACGTTTCCAGGACACTGCGTTCCCTGCATATGCCCACGATCTAAGACATTCACCCAGAGAGCAATAAAGAGGTCTATAGGCGGAGCTTCACTGCGAGATCACATCAGAAATGAGATCGGGGGAAGAACCAAGGGTATTGACGTAGCTCGAAAAAATTCTAACTTGAGGTAGTAGTGAGCGAGGCACATGACTCGAGTAGTGGACAACCACTGGGGTTCTCGAAGTCCGACCACAACTTGTTATACGCGGTGAGGGTAGGCCGCCCACTAGATGGATCGACGATATATTCTATCTACAGGGGTGATAATAATCACAAAATTATTATTTGTGATACATTTTTGCATACATATTAGATGTTTATCTATTTTTTGAAAAAATACGACCGTAAATGTGAGTAAAGTACATATTTATATTCAATTTGTCTCATCTTCGCTTCATTTTTATTTCTTTGCAAATATAATTTAAAACTTGTACTTTGATATCTGAAACGTATTTACTTCGTAAGCATGTTCATGAATAAAATATTACGGAGCACATTAAGAAGACATAATGTAAACGTAAATTCTTTCAAACTTATTAATAGCATTATACAGACACGTTTCGATATTAAAATATTTAAACGAGATGAATGTATTTTGTTAAAAATATTTTTAAAGAACTTTCTAGATTAATAATAACAACAGATTCAAATTAATGTATGTCTTTAAATGTACTATCGTGAGGACGAATACTTACTTATACCACAAAATATATATTTTTAATTAATTTTTCAAAAAAAATTCAAACCGAAATATAGAAATATGTACAAATATAAAATTGAATGACCCGTATTTGTGGACAAATATAACTGACGTAAGCCACCATTGGCAAGATGTAAAGGCAGTATGTACGCCTCATAGCTCGCAGAACAACACTGGGGTCTTAATATTCTGAAGTGGAGATCATGGACTAGTGAGTCCAGCGAAAGACGTTTACCCACAAGGTGGACAGATGATTTTGGTAAGGTTGAAGACAATATATCTTAGTCAATCAATCCTATTGGAATTGTACGCGGGAGATCCATGTCCAGCAGTGGAGTTCTTTTTGGATGGCTTAAACGTTACGTAATGATCGTATGGTTTTCAGTCATTGATTTATTCATATATTGATTATCTTGAGATTCTCTAAGGGAAAGGCAACCTTCGCACGGCTCCGTTCTGTATGGCAATCACGGAAGCTGACTAGGAGAGTTAAGCTCAAAATATTCCAGTGCAATGTGAAAACCGTTTTGCTTTATGGATGCAAGACTAGAAGGTTACCAAAGATATCACGCGTCGGCTCCAAGTCTTCGTTAACAACTGTCTTCGACGTATTCTCGGTATATACTGGCCTGAGAAAGTCTCCAACGTTGACCTCTGGAAACGCTGCGGTGAGATACCGATCGACCAGCAGATCAAACACCTCAAGTGGAACTGCGTAGGCCACACGCTTTGAAGGGACCCTAATCACATACCGAGGCAAGCCCTAGAATGGTATCGTCAAGGGAAGCAAAGACGTGGCCGTCCAAAGCAAACCTGGCGGCGGACGATCACTGCAGAAGTGAAGGCAGTTGGAATGACGTGGAGCGAAGTAAAGCGCAAGGCTCAAGACCGCTCGGGATGGCGACGTACTGTGGACAGTTTCTGCCCCATCTTGGAGTCATATTAATAAATGAATTATGAATGATATTGAATATACTTGAATATAATTTTGGTTTGCGTTTTTGAGCTGTACAAAAATGGTGTTTATCCTTTGGCATTTACCGCTTCTCTGGTTTTGGCATAGCACAAAAATTTTAGTACTTAAACTTGACAAAAATAATAATATTTGATTATTACAATATTGTAACTGTTTGTCTATGTCTTGTTACAGATATTCCGGGAACGACTGAAATGATCTTCAATTCTAGATAATGCTAGACGATACTTAGTATCTCGCCAATCATGTTGATCGAGAAGATGACGTTACTAGCGCTATTGCTGATCCCGATGGTTGCGACCGCGGCACTTCCAGGGGACACGGATGCCTGCAACCCGGACAAGATGACTGTATACCGGATGGTTTTACACACGTACTGGACTAGGGAGAAGTTTCCTAAACATTACCCGGATTGGAGACCTCCTGCGCAGTGGTCAAAAATATATGGTAAGTTGTTTTTAAATACTTTAATGTTATGCATAATTTATACTAACATCAAGGCACAAAGCTTTACCTCAATGAATGTTTCTTCACGGCGCAGTAAACTGAAATATATCGATGCCATATAAATGTGAAGAAAAATGTTTTGGGTCATTGACTTAGCACCACATAATAGCGCTACTGAAACTGCTGTACAACGTCTTATATGCGATACTGAGTATAGATCACTCCGTTTCGACACTCCGCCGTCAATACTTGCGGCGAAGCTTACACTTATTTTTTCTTGTCCCCCACCTCGCCGCCCTCCAAGACGCGGTACAGCGGTTTCGGTTGCATTACAATGTCCCTTCAAATTCATAAAATAGAGTTACTCCTCCCGACAATTGTTTGCTTTAGATTTTTGATATGCCTTTGCCTAAGTGGCAATACGTCTCTAGAGAGACTTGTTGTCCAAGTTGCGAATGGCTAAAGATTCATAAGAAGCCTCATTACACCATCAATGAATTAAAAACCTCCATGACATTAATTTCTTCGACAAGTTGACTTGATATTTCTCAGTGTGTTCCTATATAGGTTCACACATAACATAGCTTCAGTAAATTACTAGTTGTTCCTCGCCTTCTTCCCTTGGTCTACACTGCCGTTTGTGAGTGTATTTTCGTTAAATCTATTCTTGCTAATTTATATTCGAAAATATATGTTATAGCCAAGTTATATCTACAACAGCTAGAGTTAAAAAAATTCATTCCGTCAACACCCCTTGCGGTTGAAAATTCGTAATATCCATTTTAACTGTCGTAGATTCGACATAAGAAATATTCGTACTAAATTTCATGTCTCTTAGCATTGCAGTTCAACAAATATCGTGATGAGTCACTACATAGTATATCTCCCTTTATCTTTCTTTATATATAAGTTTAAGTATATATAGATAAACAGATGGCACGTGAGCTCATTAAACTAGGGCACAAATTTGTAATACTTCTAAATTAAATAAACTTTTTATTGAAAACCTTTTCATTTACGGTAAGATTTGTGCTCCAGGCGTCTGAACCGAGATACAAAATCCAATATAACGTGAGTTTCTTAGACAATTATTACAATATAGTTCAACGAACGTCATGATGGCTGAAATGAATATTTTCATTAATAAAAGTCAAAAAATACTTTCGACTAAGGAAGCGGCCAAATAAAATAACTCAACAACAACATCGGCGTACAAAGAGATGTCTTAAGAGATTAGCTATTGTTTTCGATGCCCACGCCGAGTTGAACTGGGTCGGATTCGTCAAGCGATCCGCTCTCGACGTCAAAGGGAAAATTGTAAATTGAAGGCATTAAGGAATCTTGAGGAGGACAATTTCGGCGCTATGCGATACGTTTATGTGAGTCTCGGCTTTGTTGTGGTTTTATAAAGAATTTATTTTGGCTGATAAAGCTTTGTTAACGACAACGCGGTGGAGCGGGGCTTAAATGAAAAATATACAACGAATAATTCGACGTCGGAAACTCAGGATTTACAAAGTAAAGTTTACATCAAAGATTTCTAAACTATTTGAGAGAGTGTATATCCTCAGATTCTAATAACTTTATTGTTGTTCGTATTGATATTGATTTTAGTTACTTTTGTTTATCCACGGATCTCCTCATTTTTTATTTAAATCCGTAAACAAATGCCAGGATTTTGATTGATCCCTACATAACCCGTTGTGTGAATTTACCAATAAGGTTCAGAGTGAGAGACTATCTCTCTGTGCATTAAATCATCACAGGTAACACACATGGTTTGTAGACTTAGTGTTAAGACACTAAGGTTAGTTGAAAGTAAGAGACATAGCCTAGTGGATTGGTATGTTCTAGTAGCAGTGAGTAGACCACATAGTACACAGAATAGATAGATGCTGGTACCGTAATGTTCTTAAGTGGAGATCAAAGACCGGCAAGCGCAGCTTAATACATCCGCCCAAAAAGTTGAACCCAGACCGCTTTATACCGGTCCTAATGTCAATAAAAAATACTTACCATTTCAAAAACATTGCGATTGGTTGATTTAACTTAACATTATTATTTCAACAAAATATTTAAATATTCGTCAAAAGTCCATAATTATTTAAATAAGGTAGTCTATTTTACAATTATAAAATATCAAAAATAATATTTCTTACTAAAATATTGGTAATTTTTATAACAAATTGGTTCCCGTAATATAAATTCTATAAGATAAGAAAAAGACTAATATATAGCTACTACCGATATGTAGCAGTAGTCGTGCAATAAAGTGCACCGCCCCCCAAGCAAAGCGTGGAAGAAGATGAATGAAGATGTAAATGAGGAAAAGTAGATCTTGTGAAGTAAAAAAGAAAATGTGAAGAAAGGAAGAAGGATGTGGAATAAATACAATAAATATTGAAAACTTATTCACCCGAAACTTTAACATCCCTGCCCAAAACATCGCAGGGAGAACGAGATATCCCTTAAAAGGGGAGGGCCATAAAAAAAACATAACTTGTACTTGTATAATATCACCAAAGTTTCAAATTAAAATTTTACGTTGATTAATAGAGGTAAATTTTTAGACTGTTGACTCTCAAATTCAGTTTTCGGTTAAGTCGTCCCCTGGGAAGCCGATTCGAAGGGGTCGACATTGACTTTTGGAATATTTGGTTTTCACAGTAGACTTTTGGTGAAATATTGCTACTTTAGTTCACAAATCACGAGATCGATTTTAACTATAAAGTAATCAGGACATTACGAAAGTATCCGTTCGAGTGTATTGAGGGCTCATACTTTAAGTGGGTTTGGAATTCTTGTAGCTCTATGTTGAAATATACTATTATAATGGAGTTCAATTGTTACATTGTTTCTAAGAAATTGGGCCCTTTTGGTACACTTCTCATGACAACATAAGATGTCACTGTAAATGATAAATGAGAGACGTTACTGCTCACCAACAATAATTAAAATCAAACCTCATAAATACGGTATATCCTGCCACCAAAAATCCTAAACAGGTGTGTATATTTACCAATCGCACTGTATGGTCTATTACGGCCTGTGTATATTAGAATTCTTATATCCCTTCAATAGACATATACTCTTACATAGACCTAAGCAAATATAGCATAAAAATTAAGACTAGCATTAACTTGTTTTTATATTATATAAGAAAGCATACTCCTTAGAAAATTCTACATCCCTTTCTTTAGTATGATATAATTCTATAAACCTAAGTAAATATAGAAAAAGATTAAAACTGTAATAAATATAAGGTATGACATAAAGAATGACAAAAGCTCTATTAAAGAAATGAAAAGCCAGACAATAATAAAGTATGACAGATTTTGTGACGAATGAAAGAAGAGTGCAAGATCAGATGACGTATAAAATAAGAAATAAATGTGTAAAAATGAAAAAAATATTTTTCCTGTAATATTGTAACGCCCTGCCTTTAACCGCGATAGAGGACACGAGAAGCCTCCAATAACAGAGGTAAAAAGTCAATAGACGGATATAAACATTAGTTTGGCTAATGGTTATTACTAGAGACTGGGAAATTTAGTCTACAGTGTCGAGACTCATAGGCAAAACCACAGTAGCTCAACTAGTCATGGAAATAGATATCCAATTAGGCATATTGAGGATTAGTAACAGCGGCAGAGGAATGAGATTTGCATTCGTAGGTTGCGGGTTCAATTCTCAGGATGTAGTTTCATATACAATTCATTTCGTGAATTAAATTTATAAGATAGCTTCACTGACAAATTTCAAGTAGATAAGAAGCAGCGTCTTATGCGTACGATAATATTACATTGCGATCAACAACCATCATGCTAATCGTGGCGATTATCTTTGGGAGAGTCCTATGTCTTCTGTAGATGTACGAAAGTAAAATAGACCAGCGAATTAGCAATTTAAAGTAGCAGTAGGCTAGGTCACATAGCGCGCAGAGCAGATTGCAGCTGGGTTCTTTAAACTCTGGAGTCGATACTACGAACCGGCATGCAGGGCATAATACATTCACCGACAGGGATGACAGATGACCTTAAGGTCAACGGAAGACTTATGATGTAGACCCACACCCAATCAGTTATTTCAGAAATATATGAGAGAAGCAGTGGTCGCTCTTCGGCTTAGATGATGATAAAGATCATACATACGTAAATGGGATGCATGTGTTTTCTTCACTGTATGATCAATGCCTATGTTATTACATTTAAAGCAACTTACACGCCTGCTAAGCGACATATAATAATAAAACGCAGTTATAACTTATGCCAACAGACACAAGATATATAAAAAATTAAAATAAACTCGTAACGCCAAAATTTCGTATTCAATAAGTTAACAAATCCTTCACGTGTCTGTGTGTACGCATATATTATAAAGTATCATGTAAATGCCCAATTGAAAAAAAGATGTTTTAAATTGTGAAATTAAGCATAATAATCCTTAAACATATTATTATGTAAAACTACGTAATTGCATTACGTACATACACAGAACGGTACGAGTATCGTTGTCAGGAATTCATAATAACAACTATGGAATGGAGTATATTATAACTGTATTACAACTGATAACTTAATAGCATTCCCACTAACCACTTGATTACGTTAAATTCAGATTAATAGCTTAATATAATTATCCGATCGCGTTGTAAGTTGTAATATGTAAGTATGACCGTATTGATTGTCAAAAATTAATCGTTGATGGTAGAAGTCTTGTTGGTGGGTATTAACTTACCATCGACACAGACAGACGGTGGTCACTTAAACCACCAGTGCGTTCGTATATCTTACAACATTTTTACTCTGATAGTCCAATATAAAATTTTCTGAAACTGTATTGTAATGTAAATTTTAAAATATAATATAAATATACATTAATGACATTTTCCAATGGCCAATTATAACTATAAAGTTTACATGTTTACAAAGATTATTTGAGATTTAGGTTAGGTTAACGCGATTTTAATATGAATCCTATCTATATTATTATTTGAATACTCTGATTTATTTGATTTCTGTAATTGCTCTAACGTTCTACTGTTTATTTTTAACAGAGACGCGATCGTAGGTCGCTGATTCGATTACCGAGATACAATCCTATGTAATTCATTATTATTTTAATTTCTTATACAATTCACAGTTTGTGTACGATTCTGTATATTTTCTCTTATTTTACTTTCCTTTATAATTCACAGTTTGTGTATTAATTATATAAGATTGCTCATAAACAAGTTTTAGTAAGGGAGGAAACTTGACTTAGTTTCGGTTGAAGTTGATGCTGTTAGCCCTGGCCTTTACAACTTAATCGGAACTGAGTTCACAGAGCGAAAGGGTGATTTTAAAAGGATGGAAAGCAAAGTCCTCTGCGGAACACAATATCAACTGCGATCGCCAATCTGCCTGCCTAGCGTGGCGATTATAGTATTTTCCCTAAAATAACTTTGGAAGAGGCTTCTACCTTGCAGTGGACATCTATGAAACAAATTACCATATCTATATTATAAAATGTTACATACAAAATGTCAAATAAGTCTGGGTATATACATACTTAGTCTTATTTGATATTTAGTTTGTAATATTTTCGTAAACTATTGTTAGTATGGTATGGATAAATTTATAAAAAAAATAGATAAGCTTCTACACAGCCGCAAGAACCTTATGTTCATAGAAATTCTATTATTATAAACACGTTTTTTTTTAAATATAGCTTATAATCTATAATCAATTCAAAAGTTACGATGACAGCTTTCAAAGTGTTACAAGAATCACATGAAGCACAACGTCGATTTAGCAATAAGCTTTAGCAATAAATAAACATTTCTCTTTCATCGTGTCGGTTGCTCGCGGCCTGAAAGGGATTTCGTTAAATGTACCAATACATAAGGGAAACGTTTTATAGAACGATAAAATATAACGCGATGTGTATTTTGGGCATACTTTACTGCCGTCTCTACCATGTTTTTATAACATCCATGCGCGCCGCCTATAAATCTTTTAAAATATTAAACTCGAATTGGACACAGATATTTCGATGATGGAGCCATAGATGTACTCGTAGGGCATGCTCATAAAAATATTCTATAATATACATCAGTTAATTAGTTTTTAAAAGGTGTTCCACTTTTAAACTAACACAATATTTTTAAAGTTACAATAATAAACTTCATAAAAAAAATAATGTAACTTTAAAAACTTACGTAAACGTAAATATTGATGATATCATCTTTTAAGGCATAGAACGTTAATATAGGCCTTCTCTATAGACTTTTATTAAGACCAGTAAAAACCGTGAAACCGGTATCTAAATATGACCTTTAATTAAGTCCTCTGTCCATTTTGTTCATGGACGCTCTACGCTGCGCATGTCCTTGGTCTCCAATTCAGATCTTTAAGGCACTAGAGGCTGTTCTTCATGTTCTAGAACCTCCCCGCTGGCACTTCAAATTGCCAATCGACTGCGTTATTCGGTACTTTTCATTCATCTACCTTCTACTTATACTTTTATGCTACTATCTACAGATAAAACTTATCGGCATTTCTATAAGGTCTTATTATATTCCGTCTTCAGCCACGTAATCACAATTGTGATGAAGAGAACAATGGAAGAAGAAGAGGAATCCAGTAGCAGACGAATGTAGTGATATCTTCTCGTCGATTTTTATTTATTTTTTTACTTTATAACGAAAAATAGACACGTCTGAAGTGAAATTTAGCCAGTGATATGCCCAAGTGATGTGTCACTGGGGAGACCGATTGATTACTCACTCCATCTTGGCTCGGGTTCAAATCCCGAGCAGCCGTTTCTGGTACAACCGCCGGCCCATTCTATCGCTACAGTATGACTAATTTATTTTTGACCCAGAGCTATATTTTTCGGACGTGCATTCTATTTTAAAAATATATTCTAACGTTTAAAACATTTTTATATGGACGCTCCATTTCGCTTTTATATTCGAATACGTTTTGATACGCTATTATTTAGTATTAGATGGAAATATTTTTAGTCTATTCCAGTTAAGTCAACAGACACACTGCAGTAGTATTTTTACTTATAGTCTATAGTTTTTTTAAAACGATATAATCATTATATTTGTAAAGAGATCTTAATGATAAATCTGGAACGTTGTCACGTTTTTTATTTATTTTAATTTACGATGATCACCCGTCTATTCATGCGGTTCTGTGCTAAATATAAAAAAGCGATTTTTGCTTAAAAAACATTTTCTCTAATATACTATTATTTATATTCTCGTGTTTATATCTCACGTCTAGATTGTAACCACTTGAATTAAAGCCGAAATGCTATATCGTGAATATTAATAAAGAGTAACAAATATAATCTGACTTCGCAGTTAACAATTACTAATGTTGTTCAAAATTAACACCATCTCTACAGTGCACAAACCGAAGATCTTCTTGGTAGAGTTTATTTTATTTTATTTAATATTCTTTATTGTACACGTTAAGATACATTTAATAAGTTTTACAATAATATACACAAAGTACAATAGGCGGTCTTATCACACAAGGCAATCTCTTACAGACAACCATAGTATGGAAAAGGTAAAAGTACTAATAAAGGGTATTTTACGTGTACAAAAAAATACATAGACATACATACTTAAACATACATACATACGTATATAACATATATACTTATAATAAATAAGGTTTAATACATATTATAAATATAATACAATAATAAATAAAAGCATCTAACTGACTTCGATCAGTATTGGTTCAGAGTTTGCATAAATAAAAATCTTTTTACATTTCTATATGACGGTTGGGGTCGAAAAGTTATTGAACGGCGACCACGAGGCAGTAAACGGGTTGGTGGACACCTCACTAGGAGGACTGGCGACGTCGCTAGATGTGGGCAGTACAAGACTAGTAATTACAGAGGCCTATACATTACAGTGGTGTCTAACGACTGAAAACAATTTAATCTAATATATAAAATTCTCGTGTCACGGTGTTCGAACTTGAACTCCTCCGAAACGGCTTGACCGATTTTTCCCAAATTCTATATGCGTATTCAGTAGGTCTGAGAATCGGCTACTATCTATTTTCCATACCCCTAAGTAATAAGGGTGGTCCACCCCTAAATTATTTTTATTTATTTTTTAGACAAATTTTTTGGTTTTTATTTTATTATGATACAGCATACCAAAATACATACAACCCTAAATTTTCACCTCTCTACGATTAACCCTTATTTTTTATTTGTTAATTAAAAACTTTAATTTTTTTTGCAAAACAACGTTTGCGGGATCAGCTAGTAATACTATAAATATGCCTCCCCCATAGATTTCTAATAGGAAGCGGAACGTAGCGTCTTTTGATGACCTTAAGGTCGTGTTTCTTCCTTGTGCGTGGACGTCTTACGGTGCACTATAGAAACTAAGTTCCCAGCAGCCATCTCTTCTGTGTGCTCTGTGGCCTGCCCACTGTCTCTCGCCAACCCGCTGACCTATGTCAGTTACATTCGTTCATCTACAGATCTCCTCATTCATGATTTGATTTCTTTAATTAATTCCGGGCGGAACCTTCAGACTTGCGCGAATTGAATGTCAACCAATGGCAGACGATGGCGCAAGGTAGAGGAAAGTGGAAGTCTCTCGCTTCAGAGGCCAAGACCCACTTTGGGTCACTGAGCCATCGGATTTGTTGAAATCTTTTACGTGAGTCAAGAGATTCTAGTATAAAAATACTTATAGTGTCTACCTATAAGTTAACGTTGTTTTAACTCAATATAGATAAAATCGAAAAATAATTCACTATTCCTTAAATTCGCCAACATTGATATAGTAGCTTAAAATCAACATCAACTACACAAACGTCTATGATCTTATTGTTAAAAGTTTAAAAAAATAACACATATTTTGACAATCATTTATGACTAGTATCCCCATTACAATTCCATCCGTAAAACGCCCATCGCCTGATAGCCCACTAAATAGATTTATAGGTAGATTTTCAACTGGAAATACCAAATACGGCTATTCCTTCTATATGCTATGTGGCACGCTCCCTGCCAATTCAATTTGCCAATTCACCGGGATAGCTATATATTCAACGCTTTAAAGCTGATCATCCTGTATATAGTATATCAAATTTATATTTAATGTAATTGTACAAAGTGAATGAATATTTAGAGCAAGATTACTAGAAAAGGTACAGTCACCTATGTTAGGTTTAATGTTGGTCCAAAGAAACTTTGTACAAACAGTGTATAATCGAAATGAATGTCGTCGTTACATAGATCTGGCTATTTTTCCGAAGGGGAAGAGAAATTAGGGCGAGCGTGTTGTGTGGTAACAAACCCATTAGCAGAAGGTGCGCCTTCTTATAATTGGCATCGTTTGTCTACTTACGAAACGGACTAACTAATGTGTCAATAAAGTTGTTTTTATATGCCTCCTCTATAGCAGACACGAAAGTTTTATGTATGGTTCAACATAGACACATTTACGTTTAATAAAAGGTTTTTAAATACACCCATTACAGCAAGGTTATATTCTTTTTTGGGCTTTAATGTGGATATATCGAATCCCAAACACGTAAGCAACAAAATTAAAAATTGTATTCCATTATGATGAATTTTATTAAAACGACAAAACTCTCCACACTAAGCACAGCCTGTCTTGTAGAATGAATTAGATTGAAATGTTTTAGATGAGCATTAGTAGCCCAGCCGTAGAGGACTGAAACTTGCGATCGTAAATCGCTGGTCCAATCCCGGGATACAATCAATGTAATTAACACATTGTGCGTTAATTACTATTGCTACTGTACAAAAATTACCCAAAAGAATGGGCAGTGATCAACAACTCGCCTGCCGAGCATGGCGATTATGCTATATCCCCCCCATAGACATCTTTGAGAAAGGTCTATTGCTGCACGTGTATGGGCTGAAATGACAGCGAATATTTTGGACTGGTGTTTAGTATTGGTCAATATTAAAAGAAGGTTAAGATTAAGAAACAAAAGATAGAGAATCTTAAAAGCTATAATATAATATATACAGGATACTCTTTATAAAATTCTGATAGCTTATTGGCTTTCTGCTTTTAATCAAAATGTAACTTAAGGCCAAATTCTTTCAACTAGTTTATAATTTTATGAAAATTGTTATACAAATACAGTATCTTTAAATACTAAAACATCGAGTGAATTATATTCGTATTGGAGGCACTGGAACAGTAAATATACATAGTGGTTAATTTTCAGGCATGAAAGTATATTCTTAGTGACATTCTAAAAATGTTCCAATGTTCTAATGCTCTAAAATTGATTAATTAGCCTTTGAATACTAGTGACTTAATTTTTTTTCGTTTTTTTTTCTTAAATACAACCTTAACAGGGTTTAAAGTGAGGATTTGAAGATTCTCCAGTGGCGACCATGCGCCGATAAATGCGGCATGAATATGCCCAACTACTAGGTCTAGAAGCCGCTGGATACAGGCAGCGCAAGCACAGAAGGTCTATCACTTGATATGATGATAATAATGATGATGACAGTACAAGTATTGCCTTTGAAACTTACCAATAAGAATAATAGCAGATGTCGACCATTGTGAAAGATATGTTATCTGTGCACACAAAAGTTTAAGTAATGTTTATAATGTAAATTTTTGTATACACAAATTTAAACTATATACGTAAAAATACAAAAAGGCCTTAATTTCCTGTTGTCTCTTCTAGTTTTAGTTGTTCCGTGAATAGTTTATTCACGAAAGCAATTTACAACGAGTCATAACGCGCCCAAAGTGATACGGTCTTGTTACTTCGCCAATTGGCATCGAACGAGTTCAACACACCTCGCTATCGCGTATGAATCATGGGTTATGTAAACAAACTGCCACTGCTGTAATAAACATGCGACTTACACATAACGAAGTAAATTCAGGTCTGTTCTAAATTTAAAAATTCGCAAAGTATTTTTTTATTTTTTTTTATTTTCCTCAAAGGGCAGGTAGTCCTGTGGTGGTGGTGTGTGGTATTTGAAATATTTATGTAAAAGCTTTAAAGAAGTGAATGTATAGCACATTATTTTGTATAAATAGAATGCATATTAAAATAATGTACACTTTTCTGAAAATATAGGGTTTCGAAAATTACGAATTACGTAATGCTTACAAAATAAAAAGCCTTTATGTATTTGGGATTACATATGTAGTTAGTATTATAGTTAGTATATGTAGTTAGTTATTAATATTAAAATTAATTATTGTTACCTATGCAATGTACTGCCAAACGTTAAGTTTTAGAAATAAAATGTACATGGTGTTTCGAAATAGATAAAACTTTAAAGCTTTTAGCTTGCAATTGTGCTATTTTCACCCCTGTAAGGATTTCACACTTATAACGTAATCCATCTAGTAAAATATCCTCTATCTCTCTCTTTCTCGGTCTCTAAATTATGAGACCGCCAATTGCATATTGCTATAAATATTAATAAAATACAGTTGGATTACATGTGACATTTACAATGAAGAGTATTTTAAAAAGAGAAATGAAACACATAAAAACATTAAGACTACGTCGAAAGGATTTAGAATTATTTATTGCATACACAAAAAACGACTTCGATTTGCGTACTCGTTTTCTTAATCACTTTATTTGGGACAAATGTGAGCTGACACAAAATCATGACGTTCTATTTTTGAATTTAAAGAAATCGTTTCTTTTTGCAGAAGTTGAAGAACAAACAAGTTGTTCCAAATTTAAAAATGATCGCGTCCTTGCTCTTAATAAAGTGTAAATTTTTGTTAAATAATGTTATTTATTTTTACGTTTACGGTATAGATTCCTCGTTGTTGAGGGATGTGACCGCCTCCACGAATCAGTTTCTCCTTTTCGAAGTAATAACTGTATACAGATAATACTTTTTTTTTTCATTGTTATAGTAATTGACACTGTCATTTAGTTTTAAAACTGGCCTGTCATGAATGAAAGCGACTATCATTTTCGATTTAGCGTATAAAAGGCTTAGATTCAAAATTGCTCTGAACGAACCGGAATCGATTCAATCTCGCAGACCTCGGTCGAGCGCAGTTAATCAACGGAATAGCCGAAACAACCGCGAACCTTTTCTGCCACAACTTTAACCTCTCTACGGATACCCTTTTCTAGCCATGGGACCAGTTAAAATGATGAACACATGTTTTTCAAATGAGGGTCAGACATAAAATGTATACAATCTAGTCGTTTTTCAACCATATTTGATATATTTCTTTCGTTATTGGAAATAAAAATGAAGAATGTATTAATGATTTAGCTGTCATCTGTATGGACTGCTGTCCCGTGTATAGAAGGTTTCAAATGGCTTGTGAAATACAAATAGGTAAGATTATTGCTTGCATCACTTCCCTTTTGGATAAGGTAGAGAGCCGTCACACTTTCTTGCGGTTTCGCTGCAATGTAATTAGTGGTGTGAATAAGCGTAACTAAGCCCTGTAAGAGAATACTGTAAAATATGAAGCAACTTAAGATTTTGAGAATAAATTGTATGAAATAACACAAAATGGAAAAATTGAGGAAAAGAAATGGTAAATAGTCGATTGGAAATGTGTTTAAGAAATATGGCGAGGAATGGGAGGCGGTGCGTGAATATAATTCAAATGAGTGCTGTTAGAATGATGAAAATGTAAATAATGAAAGAAGAAAGCAAGAGAGATATTGTGAAGCTTGCGAGAGAGAGAGAGAGAGAGAGAGGGTGAAAATAGGAAAGTTTGTGAAAAAATCATTATACAATATATTTCTGTCCCAAAAATAAGATAGGAATGAGAGGCCCACAATAATGGGGTCTATGTCCAGCCGTGGACATGCTACGACTAAAGTGATGATGACGATGACCTCTTTAACGGACGCGACCCACAGTTTAAGAACCACTGATCTAAAATTATTAACTACGTCATGTCCTGTAATTTGTCTTGCAATTAATTATTATTCAATAAATAAAAGCTATTAAAATAATTGTGGTATAATTATAAAAATTTTTAAGTTATAACAATGCTTGGATATAAATTGCACTAAGGGCTTTTGTGAAAGGTAATCATAAAATTAACTCGAGATTTAGTGATATATTGCTTAAATCAAGGCATTTTTAAGGTTTTTTTACTGCCCTATTTTTAGTACCTCTCGTACGTAACCTGCCATGGGTGGACAAGGACAATATTTTCTTAAGAATTTATTCACACAATATATTTTTTTCCGCCACATTCTCTTTCATTCTTTTCCGTAGTAGGACGTTTAAATTGACCGACGACATAGCCGAGATCGACGGAAGCCAATGAATCCGGGCAACGCAAGACCATTCATTGTTGCGATCTTTCAGGAAGGCCTATGCTTTGCAACAAGCATCTATCGTGTGATATGATGATGATAAGAAATTTATTTATATTTCTTTACAGGCTTTTCCAGAAATCTTCTCTTTTCGTATTACAACAAATAACTGTAACTGATTAGTGTTAAAAATAAAATAAATAAGTTATGATATAAAAGAAAAATAATTTGTTGAATAGGTCTACATCATAACTTTCAGCACATATAAACCCCTGCAAGGGATATGCCTCCACCAAAGAAGATATACTTGTAACGCTTGGCAGTGTGGTTTTATAGTACGCATAGGTCGTTCCTGCCCATCCTCTGGAAACTTGTTATTATGTTGAATAGATTTTATATGAAATACAAAATTGTTAGCGTCTCGAAGGATGAAGTTCCACTTGTCTGAAAATTGAAATCGTAATATATTTTTTTCCATATAAGTCCGTGAAAATGAAATAAGCAATTCTTCGAACGTAACTTACTTTCTTTCTATTGTGAAAGTTTCGAGAGAAATAAAAACGTTAAGTATGACCCGCGACGGTATTTTTAATATAAAAAAATATGAAATAGCTCCGGGACTGTTGCGAACATAAAATTGCTGAAACTCACAGATTAAAAAGTTTGCCAACGGGGAGATCTCACGGAGTAACAAATTCTGTAATATTTCTCAAGGCTTATGTTTACAAAGCAATTTGCTACCCTTTTTCGCGCCTCTCGCAGTTCATCTGAGATTTAATATAACTTCATTAGGTGAACACCAGTTGAGCGTAAATTTTCATCTTTTTTCTGCAATGGCACAAAATTGTGCGGCGGTGTAATTCGAAAACTAATCATTTGCTATTTCTTTTGGAAAGCTTAAAGCAGTTTTTTCCCTAAACAAATAATAATATAAACTCGTAAACATTTTCTACGAAAGATAGATTCTATCTAAAGTATTTCCCGGGGATATCTAGTTCTTCTGAACCACTACCATTAACATTTTCAAAAATATTTAAACACAAGATATTTATAAAACTTACTGTAATGTTCGAAATAAATACAGTCAAAGATCACATAACTAATGTGAACAAATACTATGATCTATTTATAATCTACATATGATCTATATATTTATATATATATAAAATAATGAGGAATAAATTCATAGTGAATTTGTTTGCGGTGGGCATACAAATGAGAAGTATAATATGGACATCTCTCTATAAACTGCCTAAGGACTTAGGTCTAACAAGAGCGAATATCAGCTTATATGTGGAACGGATTTATAAAGCAGCATTGGTAGGCTTAAAAAAATATTGTAAAATTGAATTCGGAATCTGGTTGATAAATAAGCATAATAATTTATTGCTAGGTTTTTCTAAACATGCTGCGCGAATTGACAGCCCGAGCATCGCTATTGCTTCTCTCTACAATGCTATGAACCCTTAGTTAATCCATGAAATAAAATTGGTTACACCTTTAAGTTTATCTTATATATAAAGGCACCGGCACGTTCCATGAAATACAAAGTAATTCTATAACAAGAACCAATCAAATATAGGTTAACTGTCACGTATGTAATAAGTTTTTTTCCGGTTAAAAATCGACGCGTTTGTTGTAATTTCTACAGTTACTTTTTTCTTCACCTTATCGAAGTGATCTACTCTAGATTTTTTTTCGATAATTCAATCGAAGATCGAGCCGATGTTCAGCCCTAGGTAGTTTTGAAGTTAAATGCAAAGTTACCTATCGCAAGCTTTTGGGCTCGGACACTGCAAGCGTTCGTCAAAACGTAAAAGACGCGTGGTTTCTAAATCTGGTGATATAACAACGCAAAAAGAAGTTTTTTTTTTCAACTTTTAAACAAAATGCCATTAAACATTATTGAAAAAATAAATTGACGGAAAAGCTTATTATTCAATAGACCAATTTTTAAGTAATAGAAGTCCTTAACAGTAATGTCGCCTGATTATTTCGATTTTATTTAGGCCATATCTAATAAAGTGTATATGTATAAATCTATGTCAAATTTATTGAAAGATGTTGTGAAGTTTCTTCCTGCGTCTTCTCCACAAATATATCATCTTACGAAGTAGAATAGAGACAAAAATAAAAAAGATTAAAAAAATAAATACATAACAAGTTGACGATCAATAAGCATTCTGTTAAATAGATCCTATGTTGAATTTAACGCTTCGCCATCTTAAAAGATGACCTGTAAATCAAAATAAAAACTGTCAGATATATCATTGCTTGAAGTACATTTATAGTAAACACACATGCATAACTTACATTTATATTTCATTCTATAAGTTAACTATGTATTGAGAGAAAATTTTCATTTCAGGTGTATCACACAACAGACAGTATGTGCTGTTTCGACTAGGCCGGAGAGTTTCTCTGCCGGTTCGACAGTTCGCAGAGTCAGGACGATCTGATACTCTTAGCTCCGCTCCTGGAACTCTGGATGTCTTCGGCGCACCACCTATAGTACAAGGTGCTGGGAGAACTGAAGCCGAGTTTTTCGTCGATGGAAATCACTCAAGGGTAAATAATCATGAAGCTACATAGAAATCTTTCGTAGTAGTCGCTATTATAACTATAAGTCAAGATAAGTCAATAGATATAATACATTACGTGTACTTAGTAAATATTAAAAACTTTCTTGTTACATATATATATATATATATATATATGTAGTAAATAGCTTTTAGCTACTGCAACCGGCTGCCATATACAGGATGATTAATAATAGGTGTAATTTAAAAGAGTGAATGAATAGTTCACCTACTTTTACAGTGTGGAGTTATCGTAAAAGAGTAACAAGTGTTTCTACTGAACTATTCTGAATCGCACAGCCCAAGTATGAAACGATAGAGCTTCCTTATTTCCCGAGAATAATGACCCAGGTCTCTTCAGGCTTAGAGCGAGTTGGTCACTTTCCATCAGGCGAGTTGGTGGCCCAATGCAACGTTACCTGACAATTTACATATGATACATACTAACCAAAAACGATATCCTGAAATAATAAATAACATTATAATATTATTTTAAGTAAAAGCGTTTTCAATATTCGGATTACTACATATAGTGTACTGAAGACTATGTATTGCGAGAATATTAGCCGAATGCGACAGCATTTGTAGCGAAAAAATAATCAATGTAACTTACTTCACATTTAAAGTAAGAAACACATTGTATTAAGAAATAGGTGTAAAACCATTAAAATTTTTTGCTGACAAATTAGCTACTTTCACCACTAAAAACCTTTCACACGGGTAACCAATCACCGTATATATTAAATTGTTATAAAAAAGCCTTATTTTTTAATTAAATAGACGTTATTAAAACAAGGAAAACCGACAGACAAAATGTTGATATTTAGTCAGAATATAAAAACAAATACAACGCACCGCACGATAACAATGTTCCGTGAATTGGATCGCAGTATCGGAATTAATAATAACAAACGTCCGTCAATTTCACAGTGTAATAACATGGCGGTTATAAAACTACTGTTATGTGGCAATAGTCGAATATATCTGTATTTGGACATTAACGAATGCCCCAGAGAGCAAACAATTACAGGCCAAGCAATTCGAACGGTATAAAAAAGCGTAGGAGTAAATTCAAACTGTATTACGTGGGGGAAATATATCGTGTTATCTATTTTATGGGCACTTAAAACTAATTTCGCTTAGTTAACTTTTATTATAAATTGTAGTGAAAGGATATCATAACGAATCATAGTGACACTTTTTTTAACGATATTGATATTCATCATTTTTTCAACAATATGATGTTCACCGCTAGGGTGCCCTAACTCTTAGATTTACAATAGAATATCAACAAAATAGACAATCTTCACGAGGTGTCTATTCACCTTGTAGATTGTTATCCTATACTGCGCATGCATGCCTATGGTCTCCGCTTTAGAACCTAGCCCCTGCGGCTATCTACTCCATACGCTGTGTTTGTTTCTTTGGCTCTCATAATTACGGGCCTCGTATATATCCCCTGTCTTGTACATCCATCTTGTACATCCCCTGTCCTGTACACAGAGACATTATTTTTCTTATTTAATGGAATCAGTCGTTACCTTGTGGAAATCCATCCTAAGTAAGAAAAGGACCAATATTTAGCCACTTCCGCACATGCAGTGGTAGTCGTACAACAAAGTGCACCGCCCGCCAGCCCGCTGATAAATGCGTATGTGGCAAACAATGCAAATTACACAACTGCCACCGTTAATTAACTCAACACGTGTTTTACCCCTCCACGGGGCATCTTCAGGAGTTATGTTACACCGATTAGTGCGATTATTTTTCTTAATAGGTTTTTTACTTAATAATTGTATTTTAATCCTCATCTTTTGTTCTTCTCAATATTTTCCGCACATCTTTCTTTTATTCGTGACATAATCCATTTCTTGCATCCCCTTCCTTTTTTTCACCTCAAGAATACTACCTTTTACATTCTAATTTTTTGTTTTATCTTTATATTTACTATTATTGATTTTTACATTCAAGTTATTACCATGCATTTTTTTCTATTTTATTTTGTTTAGTTATATATTCCATAGTCTCACAATTTGCAGTTCATTCTACTCTTACACGAGTAGGACTTATTTCTTTTAATTACGTCACATATAACCTTTTTGCAGTACTCGAGCATAGCCCTCTCCATAGCCCGTTAAGCGACAGTGAGCGTATATAGTTTAAAATAATAAAATATTTCGACATAGCTATTTCCAGAGTTTTACAAAATAGTAACTGTTCTTTAATATCCGTTTTAATGATCTTTGTGATTAAAATTTACGATATAACTTGAACACATAATAATTTTTCTCTTAAACATAGACACACAACAAAATAAAATATCGCAATAAAGGTTATTTATTTAGATACACCAGCAGTACACATAAGTTAAAAATACACTAAAAGATACCGTATCAATAACGGCTCTGTTATGTGTTGATTTATAGGTGACACAACAAAAGTTACTTTTTGCTACATTAAAAACACTAAATACGAAGATTAAAGTGGTCGTACGTAAGAAACATCTGGTTTACTACTTTAGACACCAAAAGATTTCTTAATGTGAAAATTTTCCTCTTGCATCTTCTTTAAGAAAGTGTAAAAATACTCAATACATCACATATATTTATATAGATGCAATGACCAGTTGTATACGGTGGGCCAAAAATTTTTGCAAATAGCAACACTTGATTTCTCCAAAACCGCGAGAGTGAGGGGCCAACAGCGAGACGGAGCACATCTCGACAATGTAATTTTTAACAAATAAATTTTAATAGATGACAATTACGGTAAATAAATCATAAACAAAATAGCATTTGTACTTTTATTTCTACACATATTTCAAAAGTGCAAAAATTTATGGCCCGCCCTATACTTCGTCCCGCCTTACAGCAATGTAGAGCTATATTTCGAATTTTTAAATTTATGTAATATTATTATGTTCAATTATTTATACGACTGGACTAATGTTTTAAGTGACGATTTTTAATTACAACTTTTAATATCTTAATACGTGTTATTCAATTCCGAACGGGGATATATCTAAGAATACAAATTAAAATAGTCCGGACGTTTTAGAATTATATTATATGTTTTATTAAAACTAAAAGAGATGGTAACGTACAATATATATGATAGGATAGCCTTTATTAATTACAGTCATCGTTTATAACTTTCGATATTTTATCCTATTTTTAACAGTTAACTCATATACTTTCTTATGTTTCTTATACTACCTAAATTCTTGTCTATATTTGTTTATGTTCTTCTTTATTATTATACACATTGGCCAATCAATGTAGGGATGATTCATAAAGTAAAAATAAAATAAGATATAAATAATTTATAAATTAGAAATAAAATAAAATAGAAATAAATCATAAAATAGAAATAAAATAACACAGAAATAAATCACAAAGTAGAAATAAAATAAGACGGAAATAAATCATGAAGAAGAAATAAAATAAGATAGAAATAATAATAAGGTAGAAATAAAGGACGATTGAGTTGGCGTGCACTGATAAGCTGCTAGATACAAAACTGTTATTAAGATAAATGACGATAGAGACTGAAGTACAAAATAGGGAGCTCCACAAAGCCTTTGTTTTGAGACAAAGTTGTCTTAAGCGTGAGGGCTATAGCTGCAGACGAAGATAAGCTCGGTGTTGTTCGCTCTACTCGGATATAACAGTGTGTTTAAATCACAAAGGAAGTTTGCACAAGCGAAACAATCCTCAGCTGTTCTGTATTCTTGTTGCGACGAATATAATTCATTTGTCTCAAATATTCTTTTGTTCAATTCAATGTTTTATCTGTCAAATCGAGGTTCTACATTATATTCATAAATATATTATCATAGAAGATACGTTTCTTACTTTTAGACAAAAAAAATAATCTTGTCAAAAATAACTGAATATTCGTTATTACACTATATGGCTCCGGGATAAAAATAAAAGCAAAGTAAGATAATACTAATAAAAATAACATTGTAACGATATAAAGGAAGATCGGTACAGTGGAGGTAACTACTCAATTTTAATAAATGAATGCCACTTATTCAATATACACCCTAATTATCTAATACTGTTATTTGAAAATGTTATGAAATTTTTTCTTATGTCATCTGTAGACCTTTGACTTTGGCTGTTGTTGTAAGAGCCGGTTAACAAAAAAATATTCAGGGGAAAAAAGCCTGCAGTCAAGTGTCGTGAGAATTGGCACCCATAATTATATGATGGGTAACAAAAAGAACATGCTCCTAGATCCTGGCAGCTCCACTACTCTCGTATTGGAAATCTCTGAGGAGGCCATGTCCACCAGTGGACGACGTTGGAATGATGATTGTTGGCAAATGTAGTCATTACTGTGTCCACTTCCAATAGGAACACATTCGTTATATGTATATATGTGGAGTTGTCAAATAATAAAGACGGCGGTTCCGAGAACTAGTTTTTATTTTATTTTTAACAGCGTAACAATCTTTTCACTCTATATTTCTTGTAGTACATCGACTTGACTATTATATGTCAATAAAACAAAAGTGACAAGTAAGGTACGTTAAAAACTTAAAAATAATTTTAACTTTAATAAAAAAAAACTTAAAGGATAAAAAAGTCACATAAACAAATTATTTACATGAGTGTATGAGAGTATTTATAAGCGTGTGTGTGAATAGTTGCTATTAAGTAAATAACGTTATATTTTGTTTTTAATACTGTAATGTTTTTTATAGGTTTCCGTAATGACCAAAATGATACCTTCACCGGATTGGTTCATCGGAGTTGACAGCTTCGATCTTTGCGTGGATGGAAATTGGTTGGATAGCATCACGATTGAAGTAAGTATCACTATAACAGATGAAGAAAATTGTCCAGATTGTTTATTCAAGACTTGCGCTTTGTGTCTCATTTGGCGATTCGATTTCATTTTTAATTTTACTACAAAACACTATTACGATCAAGATTTCTATGTATAAAAGTTATAAGTTTCTCTTTCCACAAAATTATATTGGTAGTTTCTTTTACTAATTACTGTTTGTATATGATATAACCTTACAGAAAGGTTTTACGAACATAGAACAGATAGAAGCGTTATGACAATGTATTCACGAGCGACGCACGAGTCGACAACCTGCTCAAAAATAATTTTACTTTTAAATAATTTGTAGGTAGTGGAAAAGATTTAAATAATATTAATTATTTTTTTATTGAATCTAAAGAGAATTATTAGTAACTATAGAGGAAAAACATAAAATAAGAAAGCCAGCGATGATAGGTGAAGGTGTATACGTAAATGCTCACATATAATTTTACTTTTAAGTTATTTGTAGGTAATGGAAAATATTTAAATAATATTAATTATTTTTAATTGAATGTAAAGAGAATTACTAGTAACCGTAGAAGAAAAACATAAAATAAGAAAGCCAGCGATGATCGGTGAAGGTGTGTACGTAAATTGAATTTTCAATTTATGTTACATCTATTGTTAAATTCTTTGCCAGTTGTATTTTATTAATAAATAAAATAATAATTAATATTTAAACAAATTGTGCGTCTACAGAGAATTATCATATCATAATCAAAAATTATGTAACATAGTTATCCTTAAAAGTGACTTAATTTTTGCCACGCCTTATATATATATATATATATATATATATAAGGCGTGGGCCTCCCTCAAAAATCACCACAGTAAACGGTCATGTCGCCGTACAGCAAATTACTGCGACTACGAGTATGTCGTTGGTCTGACCACGAGAGTCACACGAGAACCTTTTTAATTATTTAATTTGTAATTTAATAATAAAATAATCATACCTTATACACATGTCTCTTTATAACTCAGGTCGACCCACTAGACGCCGGCACGGACAATGGCTTCACATTCACGGCACCGAATTGGCCGACCGCACCCCAAGGAGTTGCGTACCGTATAACATCAAAGTACCCCTCCCATCCCGCCGGTTCCTTCTTCTACCCTCATTTGAGAAGATTACCACCTATAGCTACGTTTCAATTTATCAAAGTAAGTAAACAAAGTGCTTATACACGGTTTGAGTGAAAGCGAAATCACGATTAACATACACTTTACGTAATGCGTAAGACATTAGCTTAAATAAATACAGTGAATCCATTCACAATATCGAGTTGGTGAAATCTCAAAAGTTTTACGTTTATATTTCAGATTTAGGAAGTTTACGTATTCGATAAAACTAGTTGTAAGCAACTATACAGCGTCATTCGACGATCTAAAAATAAATAATTTTTATTTAAAATGCTAGTAACGTTTACCCAAATTTTTACGCACTTATAAATTATTGTATAATTTTTTAAATATATTTCAAGGTTACCTTCGTCATAATTTTCATTACATGTTACGGGATTCAAACCTGCGACCTATGATCATAAGTCTCAATTTCCACCGCTGGCCTACCACTAGACGTAATTACAAATAGCTTGGAATCGAAAGAAATTTTACTGTGCCACGATTTCGATTAAGATACTCGATTTATTTAGTTTAAGAGAAATTTTCGCCGCGTGTAGTAATCTTGAGACACAGTATATTCTTTACAAAAATGTTAAAATCTATTCAAGTTATAAAACGCAGCTATAACAAATGGTCACGGATTCATTTTATTTATTTAAAAGTGATTTAATCAAACTTATTGTGAAATATGTCTATATGTATTAGGTTTATTTAGTTTCTGTACTTAAAAATCCTGGCTATGCTCCGTGACTTCGTCCGCGTGGAATTAAAAAAAAATTAATATATTTTTTTTTCAATTTAATTTTAGTTATGATACAGACATGTACTTCACAATTTACATAAATTCTTATCTCCCCCACAACTCGAAACGTCATCATTCGTTCGCTGTTTTCGTTTTAAATTAAATCAGCATGAGCTGTCACGGCAATACATGAAATTCACTAGAATAACAATGGCGACATCTGTCGGAAATTGGTCATACTAACTTAGGAATCTTTGTGAGCGCATGCGCAACAACATTTCTGAAGATCGTCACATGATCAAATACATAGTTTACGATTCTATAAATGACACACAGACAGACATTTATTTTTACATATATAGAAGTGAATGTGAACATTAACACAAATAATTAATTTATATAGCGTAATATTTAAATATACTGTATTTTTTGTGATATTTATATACGATTTCGTTTGGAATTCTATATTTAAAACTATTTTCCAACAGCTCCGAGAATACGAACTCTCTGAAGTGTTCCACCGAGAGAGTGACGATCGAAAGTACGATGTTCTACAATTAGACAAATTAAACCATAATAGCGTCGATGTACTGGACGGAAATAGGGCGCTGTCCATTGCGGAGGAAGTCGAGAGAGCGGAACAGGCGCCAAGGATATACACAGAAGGTTCCATGACTACACCCGATGGCGCTTATTCATTTTATTCTCTGTGAGTTAACATCTGATTTTTTTTTAATCATTCCGTAAATACAAAACAATTTCAATAATAATTTGTTTTTCTAATAAAAATTAATTAAAATATTCCTTTCAAAATTTTGATTATTTCAGAATTTTTTTAAACTTTTATGCCTGTTTCAATAATCGTGTATAATGTGATAACTCTGAAACTCAATTGGAATGCGACAAGCAAAAAACTTTTCGCACCACAAAGTTTACAAGTACAGATAATTAATTGTTAAACCTTAATCAATTATAATATGTAGTAATTCAAATTTTGAAATGAATTTTACTTACTAAATCATCATTATATATTTTATTTCTGAATCTATTGATAGAATAGAGTTTACTATACGTGTAATTGATAGCAAATAATCTATTAATTCGCCACTCTAAAGCTTTTGTACCTACGGCCAACCATACCATAAATTGTATGAGTACCACGCAATTGTGTGAGTTTTTCTGCAAAAACTTTGTTTTTGAAATTCGAATAGAATTATGAATGAATAACGTTACTTGTTATTTTATTGAAAATGATAATTAATCGCAATTATGAAAAAAAATATTACATTTAAATTTCGAATGGTGAGTTCATTTTGTTAATCACTTTAATTATTTTAGATACTGTTTTGTTTTTTACACACTCAATCTTTAACATTACGTAATAATGCATTCCAATTTCAAATAATATATAGAACCAACACAACTGTAAGCACAACAGAGGAACCACGTTCTGCTAATGAATTGCCTACTTCCGGACCTACTGCAAGCGAGCGTTCTGCTTTGAGAAGCCTGGCGCGTCGCTATCGTGCTAGAAGACGACGCAAGCTGCGAGCTGACAACACGGACCCTGCTGAAAGAAGAAAGCGGAAAAGAACTAGTAAGAATATTATGTTCTTCTTTCTTGGTGTATAATGTACATATACTATAACACTATATTTTAACGTTGAGGCCTTTTTGAAATGGAAAATTTGTATAAATATTATTTTGTATATATTTTATGTATATTTACTTTTATTTAACTGTAGTTAAATATGTTTAACTATAGTAAAATAAAAGTAAATTAAAATGTATTCGCTGATGTTCATCGAGTTCCGAAATGAGACAATGTTTACATAAAAGATCTTTTTTTTGTTCTCTCGTAGTTCCCGATAGCAATATGTAAAAAATATAAGTATCATAAATAGATAAAAAAACCCGACAGCAAGCATAAAAAATCAAAATTGCAATAACAATAATACTTAAATGTAATGATTGTGATGACGGTGTTCATCATTAATAATTTAGTCGTAGGATATGGGTCTTCCCCATGGATTTTTGACATCACCGGTTGAGAGTGGTCTGCATCTAGCGACTTCCAATGAACTTGACAAAGTAATCTGTCTTCGTGGTGATAGACTTGATAAATAGAATAAAATCTTTCAGGGCTTTTAGATTGCCGTGTTTCGGACTGGGGTGAATGGAGTCCTTGTCGCAGCGACGGGGGTTGTGTTGGATCAGCTCTTAGAACTCGACGCATAATCCGCAGGCAACGCCCGGGTGGATCGCCTTGTCCACCAACCGCACAGTCACGCTGGTGTGCCACAAATTGCACCGCATTACAACAAGAAGACTGGCACAATAACCTTACATAACTTTTTAACACTTAATTTTCTCTTAACGCTATTCAGTTTTATTATTTATAGCTGAAATTTTACTACATATTGACTGACAAAGGCAAAGTGCGAATTTGTATTGTTTTAGTAAAATTTCGGCTACACCCGCATCTTTTTGAAGTTTTCTTAGCGTCTGTCTGTCCGTCCAAATTTTTTCTTTCGATTCCAATCTTGATTTACTTTACAGACTCGAATATAAAATGATGTGTAAAAAAATAATAAAATCACTGTGTATAATATTTTATTAAGACGTAACTGCTAAAGTTTCAGCTTTACGAATAAAAATAAATAATTCGATTTCTTATCGCTGTATCTATGATTGCTTCAACATGATTTGTTTTCACAATAATAGATATTTCTAATATCTGTTAGTTCTTAGTCATTTTATTTTATTAAAACGTGCTGAAACCGTATTATTCGTAACATTTTTTTGTACCCACCTTAAATTAAGAGAATAATAGGTTAATTATAGATTAGTTGCGTAAGTGCAGGTGTACTAAAAATTATTTTTTCAAGCCTAGATGTTTATTTATACAAATGCACTAGTACAAATAATATCGTGTCTTATGCTACCATTAAAAAATTCTCCTTAAACTCACTTTTGCAATGACAAAAGTGTGAAATTGTTATATAGTTAGATTAGCTGTCTCCGCCTCATGTGGCCCGCACTGCCTTTGGGTGTTAATTCATAAACTCCATTTTTGGTAATTCTTACCATGCCGGAAATTTATTCTGACTAAGTTTAATAGTTATAAGCCATATACTCTGATTTTTTCTAACGCAATCCACCTAGACCCTCTGTTCCTCGCCCTTGCGGTTATAATTTCAAAAAATTTGTTCTTAGTTGACCTAAACTTGGCATAAGAAATATTTTTTTAACCTCAAGTTTCTAAGCCTTATGGTTCTATAGATATCCTGATGAGTCAGTATATAAGTGAAAACTTTTTTAACATATATATAAGCTGAAATGCTATTCATGCTTGTACGAAAATAAGACAGTAAGTTGACCGGAAATATGATTAAAAACTCTAAGGGCAATATTTTAAATTTCGTTCTAATTTCGATTAGCCGATGACGGTTGGTCAATTATTAGTCTATTATCACAATAGTGACATACATATCGCTTATTTAAGTCATTAAATTCTTGACAGTTACTCAATAGCGTAGTCGATTTAGAGATGTGAATCCAAAGATGCAGCTTTTATTTTTAATACAGTTAAGTGTAAAAATAATTTTAGATAAGTAAACGTAAGGTGTTAAATTTGATCAAAAACTTCATCGACTAATTTCACAACCATCTAACGTAGAAATATCAATAACGAGATTAATGGATTTATTTAAAGAAAGAATCTTTTAACAATAAATTGAAACAATAGTATAGATTTAGGTACAAAATTAATTTATCAAAATAAAATGTTTAATGAAACATGTAGTGCAATCCCGAATGTTGAAATTCAATTAATATAAGTAAAATTCATAAAACCAATTTCCTTTAGTTCAAGTATTGTTCGTAAATGTCTCACAAATGAAATTTGTCTCTACATAGGTTAAAAAAAAGAGATTTCGAAATTGTATGATAGTATAAACAAATTGAAAAGCCACGATGCTGATTATATGTAGAACGTTGCGAGAATCAAGTTTGTTCCAAATTCGAAAAAACAAATTGAAGCCAAAAATGTTAAATTTAGAATAATAATTATTGAGTATGTGTATTTTTTACAATGTAAAATATTTTGATTTCAATAATAAAACTCTTAATAACATAAGTGTGTTTTATTAATATGCTATAAATTCATTGTATGTAAACCGTTTAGACACCGTACGTGGATTTCAAAATAGTAAATAAATAAAGAACTAAATGAAAGTGTTCTTAGTGACATTAAAATTTAATGTTGCAACATTTCTTTTTTAAGTTATACATCTTTAGGCGTGTTATGAAAAAAACGATCACGTGTTTCAGTTACACACAAGAGCCAATAATACTCGTATATCTGGTAATAAATCAGTAGTAATTAAAATTGAATATTTTAATAATTATCATTTATTATTTGTAAATTTCAGAGAAAATAATTGTTCTTGTATATTTTTTCAAGTGCGCCAATATAATTTACGTTAACTATTCGTAAGTATTGTATACATATTGAATACCAAATATACATAAATTATTAATGTTAAACTAATATTTACAAAATAAAGCATTTAATTTAAGAAAGCACGTAATAATTTTTTTTTTTATTATTTATCAATATGAAAATCAATGACATTATTTAATAAAAATTTTTTATTAAAAATTAAAAGTGAATTTAATTAAGATAATAATAAATATATAAAATATTAATAAACTTAAATTTGAATTTTGAATTTATAATATTAAATTTTTGATATATTATACTTTTAAAATATTGAATGATCAATAATAAACATTCAAAAGTAAGCAAAAAGCTAGTTTTAAATAAGCTACTTTTTTCGATTCTGCCATTACCGGAAGATGTTATGGCAGTGGACATCATTTAAAAATAACATTCGAAAGATGAGGGAATTGGTTACACTTAATGTAAGAAAATAAATATTGAGTTATTTAATTTTTTGATTTAAACAGAACATTATTAACTTAGTGGACTACCTTTTTCCTTAATATACCATTTCCGTATTATTGTAAATAATTATTAGCATACAATTAAAAACTATTTTTAACATCACCTAAGAAGTATAACTTCTCACCTGCGTACATGACTACAAGCAACCATTTTTATTACTATTAAATACAATATTTTTAATAAATATAATTATATAAATATAACATAATTATATAAACAGCAGCACAGACTAAATTAGTTATTATAATATGGCATGCACACAACAGATAACAAAATCAGAGATAATTAAATTATAAAAAGTTGAGGTTAAATATTTTCATTCATCCTAATAGCAAGGTTTTTTTTTAATATTGTGACACAAAATTTCGATAATTCTAATATTTTTGTACGGAGATCCACTGATATTAATTATTTAAAAAAAAAAAGTACAGAAATAAAAATTGCTTAATTATATGTCTGTGTTTTAATTTTAATAAAATACTTCATATTTTAACAATCAAGGTAAGTTAACAGAGTACATATTCATATTTCTGTAATTTGTAAAAGGTTTTTTATAATCAGTACTTTTGACTACCCTATTCTTAAAGCAAACAGTCTCCATTGAATCTACCTGAGCTTTTTTTAAAATGTAAAAACTCCAAACTCTAAATACACTCTTAAGGGAATAAAATTTCGCTTGACATTTTTTTGTTTTCTCTCCCAACTAAGTTAGTAACGGGCATTAGTGCATGCAATAAAAGCTGGTACTGTTAAAAAGATAGCGACGAAATTCGCTTGTGTGTTTTAAAGGTGACATTTAATACGAAAATTAGCTTGTCGTGCTGCGTCACGAGCTGTTGACTTCTTTCCTACCGTATACACATGACACATAATCTGTTCACAGTGCAGCCAAGAACCTCTTTAACCGTGTTTTTTTTCCGCATTTAAAATTGTTTCTATGTTGAAACTGAGGTTTGTTGGAACACGCTATCTCCGGGGCCTACTTTTTTATTTAGCATCGTGACCCCGTACACTCGAAATGGGTCGTTTAATGACGTTACCGGATGTCGCGCGGGGAACTTTTTTCACGAAACGGAAATTGGAGAGACTGCATGGACGGCAGCCACCGGAAATGAATATTAAAAAGTGTCGGATGTGGTTAATTGTTAAACATTTTTATGACACGATAACTCTACAGCAAGTGATATTAATAATTAAGTATATCTAGATGCATCGCATAAAGAGACACAGGATCCACAATTATTACATATTTTTAAGTAAACCGTAAAAGACGTTACTATTTACGGAACCTTAGAGTGCAGCTGGAGTCTATACAACACTTCAATGAACATAAAAGCTTTTTAAGGCTTATAAACAATAACCGATATATTATTTGTTTTATCGAAAAAAAATACAATTTTCAGAAAGTTAAAAATTCGAATTTGAAAATACATAGAGTTATATATAAAATATCATAAATATACTATTAATAACAGGCCTTTCGAATTTCGTTCAACTAGGCGGCATCTTCCTATTCCTAAAATTAAAAAAGACGTTTGCAAGCCGTAAATAAAATGTTCGAGATAGGTAAAGATTAAGATAATACTCTATTTTCAACTTTATTGTTAACGTAATTAAGGTCATATCATTAACTCTTTCGATAATAGTATCTAGTCTCCAATATCGGGAGCTTTTGTGAAGAAGTGACGGTGACAGTATCGAAGGAAATTAAAGATTGAATCTCCATAACGAGCGCGACTTGCCATAGAATTAAACAGGGCAGATATCGAAGAAGTTTATCGTCAAGCAATACTCGCCGTTAACTGCGTTGCGCAAGGTAAAAATTCGCATGGGTTTAAGCAAAAAATAGAAAATAAAAATGCATCTAAGAAAAGAACGGTTCTGGAGCACGTTCTTTTAGATCTTTTACTGGCGAGACCTTGAGGGACTGCTATTAAAACCATGCAATGTTGTCATATTTATGTCTAGCTTAAAATATATAGCATCCACGAAAACGCTTCGTATAACTGGCCACTACGGTCACAATAATTTAAAAAATGAAAGAATTCTTGCACGTTCGAATTTAAAATTCGAACGCTAATTTAAACTTGTATGCCATCATGGTATCTATATGTATATAAATATATACATATAAAGATAGGTAGATAGATAGAGAGATAGTCTCGTCATCAAAGGCATAAAAGCATATGTCATAAATTAACACTTACTTTTTAAAGTATTTTTAATTAATATTTACAATTACGTCAGCTGTTATCTACATGTCTAGAACTAACTTTCGAACAAATCTCGTACTTTTAAAAGTTTTTGTAAATTATTATTCCTAACTCGACTTTTTATTCTGATTGACATTAAACGTTTGACAGCTGGAGACAATTTTTTTAATTTAGTCTGTGGTTTGTATTAAAAAACAAAGCCATTTTTACAAAAAAAAATCAATAAATACAACAAAATGATCGTAGAGGTCGAGTAGTTCTCTACTTATGAGTTTAGTATTACATTTGATTTTTCATTTGTATTTTTTCAGAATGATTGGCTATAGGTTTTAAATATATAAAGAGATGATTGAATTTGTCAGCAATAACACTAAAGCTTGAACACCGTTTTCCAATGATCCCATATAAAGTAATAATTATGAAATATGTAATATTAATTTATTTTTTTTCTATTGGAATGAGACATCCCAATAACCTATTAGCAGTACGAATTCTACAGTAACAAATAGTAAACAAGTTCTTTATTTACTTTATTTTTACTGTCATTTATTATTTCTGAAACAATCGATTTTGAATGAAGTGTACTATACATTGATTGACGGTAAATAAGACATAAATTCATCCCTTGAAAACTTTTACACATATAAACAATCACCGTGTTTAGATAAATGTTTCATATTTATTTATCGAAGATCCATTTACGTTTAAGCTTAGAGTTAGTCTTGAATATTAAAAATTGTTTTGAGTTAAAAAAAAATCTTTTTTACAGTTCTCATATAATAAACTTGTATATCTTTAACGTGTAGGCTGAGTTTTACGTTTAATTTATTCCAATTAATAGATAGACAAAGAAAGTACTTTCTGTGTATTTATTGAAATGCTGTGGAGTATACATTATTTCTTGTTTTCCCATCTGGTACATAAGCGAATAAATCAGAAGGTTTTCCGACGCGTGAGCAGACCACATAGAGCTGCTTATGTGAGGAGCATGGATTTTCCAAATTTAATCCACGCACTTATATCGATTTTCCTTGCGCTTTTTTGGGACCTGCAAACGTTTTAATTCAAATGGCATATCTGACGGAATCGTTGGGAATCGTGGCAATAGTATGTCCTAACCTTTGAATTTTTATTTGTTAAATATGTTGTAGTAAATAGTGCGATGCGTGCGTCCTCGTATCAAATTTAATGTTTCGTCCGCTCTAAGTGACACACAATGATACAAAATCAGAAGTATAATCATCATCAAGTCAGTCAATAGACCTCCACGGCAGGGTACAGGCCTCCGCCTAAAAATGCCATAAAGTCCCGTCTAGTACAGTCCGCATCCAGCGACCTGCTGGGACCTTGACAATATCGTCGGTCTACCTAGCGGAGAGCTACCTGCACCGAGTCTACGGGCTTGTGATCACCAGCATAGAACATTTCGGCCCTATTCATTACTACTTCAGATGGGCCATTCATCGAGCTACCTCGGTGACCTTGGTTCTTCTGCCTTATTTCTGGAGTACATTACTGTCATATAAATATGAAATTATTACTGTAACAAACCTATGTGGCAATGAATGTACAAAAACAGTTTGAATAATTTATTATAGAGACAGATGTTGTTATTTTAGTTAGTATGTGAAAACAACACGATTTTCAAAACGAATATCGATTTATTAAAGTAGTTTTTTTTATATATAAACTTCGTCGATAACATCACAAATCAAACGGCCAGAGCCAAACACCATAAATAAATCTCGGATAACGTTCAAACGAAACAAGTTTTGAATTCCGAAACGATCAAAGTCGCGCGGCGGGCGCAGTGCAAAAAGATAAGGCGGAGCGCACACGAGGCGGGCCGTCGAACCGTGTGCCGGATGCCACTTCCGTTCCGTCGATCGGACATTATTCATAGTCTCAGTGCTGCGATGAAAACTTCCGGCGTTCGCGACCAAACTTCAGAGGGATTTTTTTGTTGACTTTAATGCCCCCGTCTCCGATCTTATACGCATAAATATCGTACCATTTTTATTACGGTATAGCTATAGCACGTTATTTTTCACTTTGTTAAATCAATATCATCTATTATCACTTTTTTAACTGTAAAAAATTGTATTAATTTACACGATCGGATAGATATTCGAAGGCAAATTTAGTTGAATAGAAGTTGTGACGTTAACTTATTTTTTGTAAACCTTTTAAGTACCTTTCTATTACTTTTTATTCGTAATTGATATAGTTAATTTTCTTGCAAATCTTTAGTGATTAAAACAGAACATTATTAATACGATTATCTACTTATTTCTGCACCACTCTGTGTAGACTAGCAAAGAATCAAGATAATAATTCCATCATTAAAATATGTATAAATTGTCGTCACAGGTCTGCCTAAAAGATATCTATGAGGGGATATACCATAATCGCCATACTTGATAGGCGCGTTGGCGATCGAAGTTTTGAGTTATGACATTGTTGGCCATATTCTGGAAGCTAATTTGTGAGCAGTGGCAATCCTATAATCAATGCACTAAGTTTGAATTATAATATTGTATCCCGGGAATTGTATCCACAAACCTACGATCAGCAAGTCTTATTCATCTACCGCTGGGATATTGCTGTTCTACTTATGTGTTATATATAATAGATTTAAAATGAAAGCATAGACTGCACTCTAAGAAATAACTCTTGCAGATATTTCAATCATTTCTTATGATTTTTAAAATATTTAGAACTGAATTCATCAAAAAGGCCTCTGTGAATGTTATAGATATCAAACTAACTGTACGTTAGAAAGTGAAAATCCAAATATGTTTTTATAATTGGTATTTTAACAAAATACAAACTGTTCTTTGTTATAATTTCTACACACATGAACACGCGCACATTGTCTCACGTATACAGATCCATACACTAGTAATTGTATAAATGGTTAAACTAACTACATCTAAATTTCTGTGAAATTTATGAACTCAACGAAAATGTAGCTAACCGTCATTTACGACACGTACAGTGATCTACAATTAAGTTTAAGTAAATTAGGAAAACCTGAAACTGGCTGATTTTCTTAATAAATAAAAAAAAAACTTGTATAGTTGTTATCATGCATACAATAATCGAGTTACGAAACATATTATTGTCAATTGTTTGCGCGAAACGAACATAAATTGCTACCCATTGTATTGTTCTTAAACACCGACGACAAACAAAGATATAAATCGAATAAACGCTCAATTTATTTCTATTCGTTGTGGGAATTAATTATAAACCTCATGATTCTAGCGAAAAGACGGAGGAAGCCTTTGTTGTTAGGAAAAAAAAAAGACAAAACAATACCGCCTTTTGTCTCTTTTAGAGGGCGTTCTCTCTAAGTTCCCGGAATTCGTAATAAAAAACTCACAAATTGAATTTGCCACTTTCGCAGGTCGGATGATTTAAGAATAAAGAAAAACCGAGCAAAAATATATATACATACACCGTATTCTATTCTTGATATAAGATTGTAAAGGAAAATGCGATGATTGATCTTCTCATGGTTATTTCGTTAAAAACGGCATTATACGGGATGAAATTTACGTTCGAAACATAATTTTCTTCATCATTTCTTTGAAAGCTCAAGGGTACGTCAGAGAAAGAGCTTGTAATTTATTTATGGCTGCTATTATTGCCTACGAAACGATTTAGTCTTAATACGTTGATTCATATGTCTTTTACGAATACGTTTACCTTGCAACAAGAAATACATTGGTCTATGCCTTTAAGTGGATGGCGATTGCCTGATATGAGTCTTTAAATGAAAATTGAGATTGTCGAACATGACTAATGTAATATTTATAAAAAAAAAAACTTTAAAAGATACACTGCAAAGAGAGAGAGGGAGACGGATAATAACGAAGACAACAATAGAAATAGTAACATTTATGTATTCTTGTGTATGGTTTTGGTCTACAAACCGGCTGTTGGAACCTAATTTTAAACATTGGCGCCATTATTAGAAATTCCTCACACAATTTAATTATGTAATTTTTGTTATGTTTAGTGCACGTGTACTCGATATCGAGTGCATGTGTAAGTGCTTGTGCGTCTGTTCGTTTTTTTTGTAACAGTATTTCTTTCTTACCATAGGTGAGCTAACCTATCCAATATATTTTCTATATTTGTTATTATTTTACCATTAATATCAAGTACATTATGAAGTTTCTTATATACTCTATTATGTTGAAGTTGGGCCAATTGAGTCATCAATGGTTTAATTTTATTGTTATTCTTTCAATAACATGATTTCTTCTTGTTTTTCTTCTACAGGTACTTATTTCTTGGGTACTTGTTAATATTTATTAGTGAGTTTTATTAACCAATTGCAATTGCATCTATAGCAATATTGTTCTACATTTGTAATCTTCTACTATAAGGTCACAGCTATCTCCTCTAAGAAGTCGTTTAGTATATGTACATATGTTTTGTGTTTTTTTTGGTCACAGTATAAACCTTTTTCCTCACAATGTTCATGTTTGCTATATGTAACCGGAAAAAGCTTTGTATGATAGATTAGATACCAAAAGAAGAACGCACCTTAATGTTTTATACACGATCTTTAGTACCACATTTTATGTTTTTACAATTTTATTTATCTTCAGGATTTTGTTACATATTTTTTTTATTCTAATTAACAATTTGCTACCTTATCCATATTCTTACCGGATTTACGTTACATATTTATTTATTACTTCTTTTATAATTTTTCGGCAAAACTTCCTTCTCGTATGGCGGCAACAATCTTTGCCGCCATAAGAGAAGGAACTTAACGCTAGCTCAAATGTAACTGCAATCAATATATGTATATAGTAAACTTGTATTTAGGAAGACGACATAAATAAGATCACGTGAATCACAATTTTTTTTAATTAAAGAAAAAACCAAAAAAAAAATTTTGTTTATAAATAATGAGATTTTTTCGTATTTAAAATATAATAAAACATAAATACTTTAATCAATTCATATAAAAAGATTGAAAACATGATGAGTTATGAAATCGTGTTAAGTTTAGCAGCGAATAAAAATGTAAAACAGGCAAAATTTGATAGAAGGGGAAATTGACAGTGTTGTATTACAGCGCATATTTCAAGGGGAGGCCGACTTGATTCAATAATAGTGTAGGAAGATATCAGCTCCGGTAGCGGCTATATTAAGTAAGTAACAAAGACGTTTCGACTCGGCAAGAATTTATTGTGTCATAAGCGATTTACTAAATCGGTAGAGATATTTTTATATTTGCAACGTGAAGTCACTACACACATAAATACTTTGTCTCAATCAATTATCTAATTTGTTTCTTTTTTAAAACCATTTATACTAAAACACTTAAGTACATCAAAATAAAAGCCAGAAGAACTGAACAGAACAATTTGAAAGAATCTAAAAATCTAAAATTAAAAGATCTTGTATAACTACATTTTTATTTCGGAGCTTAAAATGAGAATAATAGAACTTGACTTGAATTACATTAATCGGTGTAACATAACTCCTGAAGATGCCCCGTGGAGGAGTAAATCACGTGTTGAGTGATTTAACGATGGCAGTTGTGTAATTCGCATTGTTTGCCGCATACGCATTTATCAGCGGGCTGGCGGGCGGTGCACTTTGTTGCACGACTACCACTGCATGTGCGGAAGTGACTAAATATAGGTCATTTTCTTACTTAGGATGGACTTCCGCAAGGTAATTCCATTAATTATTTAAGATGGATCCAGTCTGATATAGATACAGAGATTATTGTATGTAAATATATAGTTAGCAAAAGGAGCCATACTATACTAATAGAATTTAAGTTTAATTACAAAAATCTTAAAGAAAATAAAAGGAAAAAACGCACAAGAGTACGTGTCAGTTTATAGTGTGAATGTGTTTGAGTGTGTGCACAAGAGATATATTATTAAAGACAAACATAAAAATAAAATTAATTCACTGGAACTTTTAATAGAACTCCTATTGATCAATAACTTCTTTTTAAATCTATTTTATCTGACTCTCCTCTGGTTCGCAAGAGTGTTACAGTTGTGGAGAAGAAACAAAAAGATTTCAGAACCAAATATCTTTTCAAAAAACGTTTAACAATACCGATTATATTTACACTTTCTGTCAGATATAGCCTTAATGAAAACAAAACAATCAAGCGATGTCATCGCCAAAGATTCTAGTCACGTAAAAGCTAATATTTAAGGTTAATAATTCTACGTGCCAAATCGAATGCCGGCACCATTTTTATAATGTCACAGTCTACATATTGTCCATATATATTACCATAGTACTCCAGCTAAATTTGTGTATACTGTTATTAATTGCAATTTAAAATTCTATACATTATCGTCTTGTGTTGTTTCGTCTAATTCAGCCAAAGAAGTAAAATATTTGAATATTTGTGCATTTTAACATTATCTGTGTGACTACACTTTTTCTTGAAAAAATATTCGAATGATTCAACCTACCGGTACATCAATATGCGACGCGAAACACTTCATTAGTGTATATTTTCGTTTCTTGAAATGTGACTACATTCGTAACACTAGTGTGAAATTTCGGCGCACGCCCCTTAAACTCGATTTTCAAAGAAATTTTCTATTTTTAAAATAAATAGAACACGTACTATAAATCATATGCAGGAAAAACATAATCACGTATTTATTGGTTACTTGAAAGAAAAGTTTTTTCAGTTTTCCGAAAAGAACTATGTTTTTTCAATATTTATGTATATTGACAAATAATAATTTAGTACGACCCTTCCATACATTCAACTACCAAAACAGTGACATTATAGTAAACTAAATGAACTATTAATAACTATTTATACATAAAATATATAAAAAGTTATTTTATAAATAAAATAAATTACAATTGTTGTCAATTTGATATAATTCATCGTAATTTCATACAATCTTTTTTTTTTATCTAAAACTTTTAACTCTTATTCCTCATTAAGTTAAATGTATAAAAAAAATCCGCGCATGTCACACAAAGATGAAACAAGAAATTCTTTTAAGACAAAGCGTATGTAATACAGTTAAGTGCGAAAACGTTTCTGTAGTATCACTTAAAGTACGCAAGAAAACCTCTGGAAACGTATTTAATGTTTCCAGTGTGAGTCCTCAGGCAATAAGAGGTCGCGTAACTAATCTTTGTGATCGCCGCAAAGAGGTTCTTGCATGTTTTTTTTTTTTAAGTAAAATGAAAATTCACTATTTACTGTGACTGTTGAATATATTCTAATATATAATTTAGTTTTCATTTAGAGCTTCCATATCTAAGATGGCAAAGGGCTAAGAGCTTTTGAAACCTAGGCTCGGGTTTAACATCGTTTCTTTTATTGGATTGAGCTAAGCCGCTTTAGTTAAAGTTTTTAGCCACTTAGGTGGAAACTCTTAGCAATGATTGATATCAAGGGTCTCGTTCGAGAGTACCTGAGATATCGAACCCTCAGTTCGATCGGCTGCAATCATAGGATATTCGGAAGAACTTTTTAAGGTAATTTCATCTCAATATGCGGCAGAGTGTTTCTCTCTCTACTCTGTGTTTGGCACTAATCGGTGTGACATTACTCCTGAGGATGCCCTGTGGAGGGGTGAAACACGTGTTGAGTGATTTAACGGTGGTAGTTGTGTAATTCGCATTGTTTGCCGCATGCGTATTTATTAGCGGGTTGGCGGGCGGTGCACTTTATTGCACGACTACTGCTGCATGACGGAAGTAGCTATGTATTGGTCCTTTTATTACTTAATTATACTGTCTCCATAGTTTCTCAATCGCTAGGTTATACCAATGGGGACATTATACCTGGCGAAAGTAGGGACTTATTTACTTTAGGTCCTTCCTCCACCGTATTCTTTAATGTGAGTAGGCGCGAACGCACTACCCGACTCTTCAAGGAGATCATGAAATTGTAAGGCTCATTCACTTCACGTGCACGCTTGCTTGGTTTCGGTTGAAGTTGATGCTGTTAGCCCGGGGGCTTTTACAGTTTTATCGGAACTGCGTTCACGGAGCGAAAGGGTGACATTAAAAATAAAACAAAAGCTAGACAGACGCATTTTAGTTTTACAATGACGTTCAAACGTAGTAAACTGCTCTACCGGAGTATAGCTTTGTAGTATTTATGTTGTATACAATCGGCTTGCGACGGCAGCGGGGACCACAGGCGAGCAAAGAAGGGATCAGAATCTATCCTCGGTTTGCCCACACTGTTCGCGGTTAGGGACCAGGCGTCCGACCTTTAAAAACGGGTGTTGTGGTGCGGTGAATAGTGTTTTGTTCAAATGTGAATGACGCGATCAATTCACATACACTCACAAAGAACGCACTAACAATTCAGTCCTAGCTAGCCAGATAAATTTCCCATATTATCTGGATATGGTGTTGGAGATATTGGCACATACACTTTCAGATTCCCATCACGGCATCTAGTCTAAACTACACCCGGCTACGGTGGGTATTATCTAGTACTATCAACTAAAGGCAGTAGTAATGAAGACTCCAGTTACTTGACTTTACTAGTAGGTGATCGTCGGTATTTTTAACCGTTTACTTTCTTTATAGCCAGTACTTTTTTGAAATTACCTCATTGTCTGCCGTCAAAAAAAAGTGTTATATTGTAATAAAACAAACAATATTACGTACCATGAGGCGTTACAATAAAAACACAATTTATTAATGACTACTTTCTTGGACTGTTCGAAAAATAAGTAATTGGTGTCTTTTTAAATCTATGTTCTCTATTGTATTGAGACAAATCAAATATTTTTTACAGTATGACTGACAAGGCAGCTTGTAAACAAACAAATGCAGAACTTAAAAAATACTAAATACAAAGATGATAAGACATATATCATTTGCTATCTACATTATCTTTACTGAATCCAAAACAAAAAAGCGGTGCGTAAAGCGAACAGTGCGTGTAACGTTGAGAGGGATCCCAAGCGTCATGTCGTGTTCATTATCATTTGTATTCAGAGTCGAGAGGAGAGTGCACCTGGAGGGCTGACAGCTAGAATGATTTATGTCCGTAGAAAAGTGAACAAAACTCCGTCGCTTTGTATGGAAATGTTCATCCTTCTCCCCCAGCATGCCTTTGTGTCGTCTTCAAATTTAAATATTTCCTCATCGAGTTCATTTAATGCCTAATTTCCGGTGTTGCTTGTCAAAGTGTAGGTACAAACTCTTTTTTTATTGCAGATTAGCTTTGTTTCAATGTAATTATTTTTTATTTTATTTTCCACATTAGATCGATGCAAAATAACAGAAGACAACAATTTGATATACATTATAGAAAATTCCAAATAAAAATGTTGAAGAAGAATTCAGATATCCTTTGTGTAGTTGAGTGTACGCTTTTACAAATTGATCACGAAGCCTGTTTTAGTCTTTGTAGATACGTTTAAACATTTCCAATTTTTTAAAAACCATTTAATTGCTTGAATGAGAAAGATTCTTGTGTACCATCAACTTCGCTCCCATGTGGTCTTGGGTTATCATTGTTTTTTTTAATAAAAAGTAACGAATTATTTATACTTTATACTATATACTATATACGGTATACTATATGCCATACTTATAAAAACGACAAAAATGAAAGGTATTTTTCTACCAAATAAAATGTATTGTAAATGTTTGGGTAAATCTAAAGTATCAAAGGCCAGCGTTATTTTAAACTGTTTACCTATTTGAGTGTCGAAACGCGCAGAACACCAAAACCAAGTATAAATCATCTTTGTTTGCTATCCGCTGTCTGCCAGTTACAAATAAAAACATCGCTGTAGTTTCTTTGTTCACTTTTCCCAGCACTAACACTTTCCGAAGTGATTGTTATGATAGCTCAAATATAACAAGCAATTAAGCCAAATTTTAAACTTTTCGGGTGCCTGTCCAAGCAAGAACACCCCTCTCCCTCCTTTGAGCCTGGTCACTTCATGGAATATCCACTAAAGCGAAATGAGAGCGCGGTGTAGTAACGACCGGAGCTGAGGTTTCCAAGAAAGCCTTTTCTGTCTCTTTCCAAAAGACGTAACCACGTGACCTTATATGAAAACCTTAATATACCTCCGTTCAACTTACCGGACCTTCTCAAGAAAAAATCTACAGCAGAATTTTTTTATGAGTTGGCCCGGCACATTGTCCTAAATTTCAAGGCACTTAACGGTCTGTAGCGCTTGGGCAGCGACTTGAAATAAAATAATGTACCAACTAATATATAATTGAGTAAAACTTCCAAATTGTATTGTTAATGTGTATAAATTTTAGCTGTATTTACCCATGAGAGAAAATTGTGTAAGAAAAATTATAAAAAATTCTAAGACAGCGTTTTGTGCCTCGCAGCTGGGAGAAGAAGGATCCGTATCAAATAGCGGCAACCCTCTCCTAACTGTCTCTGCGTTTAGTAAAAGCGAAAAAAATATTATAAAAAAAAGCTGCGTTCCATCCCCAATCGGTAGGATCTGTCAAAGTCAGTAAGATAATAAAAAAGCCATCAATAAAAATGAAAGTATTATAATTTCACATTTTTGGATTATCTATACAGTGTTAAAGTTTTTGTAGCTATGATTATTGAAACAGAGTATTGAAATACATTCAAACGGGTTCGAATACGCGACTTTCAATAGATATTAACAGGCATCATCTGCTCCACATTGATGTACTATAATGAAAAATAAGTTAATTATACCTTAACTTTCAAAAATTTACTAACTCTTTTGAAGGCATCACACTCGTGATACATCCCTGAATTGTCAGATAATAAACATAAGATGTTTATTCAACAACATTTATAGAAAATCCTACTTCTGTGTGTTGTAAGTGACAATAAGGCTTTCTTTGTTAAATTAAATGCTTCGTTACCGTTTTAAAGATTTTGTGAAAGTTACCACAATAAAATTTGTCGCTTTAAAAAGTTTGCTGTGGACTCATTACAGATCAAAGAGCATTTGGAACACCCTTAGCTTTAAGTTTGAAGATGTCATTACCGAACTCAATTTGATTCTGGTTTCTACCAAATTGTGCCATTTTGGCATTGTTCTCATATGGAAAGTGGTCAATTTAAATATGGAATGACAAAAAAAAACATGATAATCAAAATTTAAAAAAAAATAATAATAACTTTTGACAATGTACCATAAAATTACGTCTTCCGTTAGACTGGTGTGGTTCAAATCTTGTTTATTCCTGTAGGGAAAAGCCTCGGAAAATGATATTTCCATATTTAAAAATATTAAGTTACAAATGCGAAACAAAACATAATACATTTTAAACATTTCTGGTACGCAGATTGAAAATTACAATATTCATGATACATGCAAACAGTTTAGGTATACAAATCATATTTTGAACGGATCTGATCGTTTCTGTCAATGTTTTACAGAAAAATCGATTGATTTTTAACGCTCCGGTATTGAAAATGTATATACTAGATAACTAAAGGTTGTTAATAACGAAGGCGAACATATTGTTAATAAGAAATAAACACTCGTTAAAAAGGTAGTCGTGTGAATTTTACTTAAGAAAGCGACATTACTTTCAATACATAAAAATAACAAACATTTATTAGGCTTTTACATATCTCAATTTAAAAAAAAATATACAGTTTTTAGTAACAAAAAAGTGTTGTAGTTGTCGGTTTTTATCTTTTTGTAAATGGTTAGACACTATGGAATATATACTATGGAATGGAATATATTTATTATATAATCTTAGGGAATAACATGTTAAAAAATGGTTGCATACGTCATGTCAAAAAAGGCAACGACCCTCAGTAGAGGAATGTACGACGTTAGAAATAAAAAAATTATAAATTTTGTTATGAAATTTACAAGTATAAAAACTTCACACAGAATATTCTAAAAGAAAAAAAATGTTAAAGGAACGCGTTCGTTATCGTTCCTTTTCAGTAAAACCCACACCTGAGATTTGCCTTTCACACAATGTACGGGAAAATGAGCTATAAGGTGAGAGTAAAAAAGACAGCGTGCCTGACCTAATTTTCTTTCAGGGGACATTTCACGTTATGACGTCGAGGGACTCACTTCAGAATTGTTGTTTACACTTAAAACGCAAAGAGATACCCGCGTTGTTTAGGTGAAGTTTACCCCAAATTTTGTGTAAATTACACTTTTAAACGTAGAACGTAGAACCATTTTGTCGCAAAACTAATTTTGTGTGTAATAAAAGGGTCATATAAATTATAAATCATTTAATAACGATATAAAATGTGTTTATTATTTGGATACATTTATATAAGCTTAATTATATGAACATGAAGTTATCTCTGTATATATATATATATATATATCTTCCTTATTTTAGGTACATCATGGCTAGCCTATTATTTATTGATTTCCTAAAAAATGTGTTGTGCTTCTGTAACTTACGAGAAAAATGTCCCATTTGATAGAAAGTATTATACACATATATTATGTATATATATATATATATAAATATATATATATATATATATATAATGTCAAAGCAGTATGACTTCTGACGACATTTGACATTTGGAAAAATTAAGGTACAATCACATTAAAACATTACTTTTGCGCCCCCTGTTATATTTATAACTGTATTATTTATGTATTACATGATCACTAAAAAACCAACTCACTGTTGAAAAAGACTATTTTTAGATACCTTTCTAATCCTAGGAGCTTTAATTTCAGATGAAGGACGCCATTACAAAGGTGCTCAATTTTATAATACTTTCTATCAAATGGGACTTTTTCTCGTAACTTATAAAAGAGAGCATTATATTTTTTTTTAGAAATGAAAAAATTATAGACTACTCATGATGTACCTAAAATAAAGATAGAGATATCATGATGTTATTTCTTAAAATTTGCTGCGACTAGTTAGTCAATTTTTACACTTACAAAACATTAACTTTTTTCTTAGAATAATACAGACTTTAAGATCAAACACTTGTGAAAGTATATAGTTGTTTATTTACTTAACATTCAAGACATATTAATATTATGTTATGCAACTGTGGGCTTAGCAATTAGGCCAGAAGTGGCAAACCACGATTTTATACTGTACACAATCACTGTTAACAGTCATTGATTTTTTTATTTTTATTGAATGGCACCCGCTATTAGGGACTTCTTGTACCCCTATCTTTGGGAAGGACAGGGTCGCTTTTGATATTTAATTCCTTTTTTTTTCTTTGTTTTATTTTCATTCTCTTCTATCATTCTTCACGTGATCTATCGTTTTTCTAATTACATTCTACAATTTCTATCTTTCTTATCCTTACTAACTAACATTCATTCATCGCCTCACTTCCTTCGCCTCGTTACTTAATATCACAGGTTTTGTCATTCATTCACTTAGTATATACTTATTTACCATTTTACATTTTTAATTTACTTATTATTATTATAACATAGAATAATTGGTTATTTGTTTAATTGGTTCAACCAATCATGTATTTATTTATTTATTTTCTATCGACCTGTATCTTTGCAGTAATTGATTGTTGATTTCGTTATTAAGACACTGGGGGATTTTTTATTGTCTCCGTTTATGGGGGCCACTCGTACTCCCCCTGTCTTGGGTACACAGAATATATATCCTCATCTTTCTTCCATTTTAATGCGAATTATTATTTCTTCTTTTATCCCTCACACATTCTTTCATTCCTGTTTATTCTTTGTTCCGTTCATACCTCACCTCACTTTCGTCGCCTTACATTACCATTTTCTGTATTGATTTATTTTTTCCATTTAGCTTTTTTATATTACTCATTTATTTTAAATTGTATTAGTCTTTATTTATAAATACTTTTTATATTTTCTTAATATTCATGTACTATATCGAAGTTCTGTACAGATTTAATTTATTTGTTTATCCCACCTATTTATTCCATATTATACACTCTACTATGACCTTTATGCAATATTCCAAGAAAGTCTTCGCACTTACCTAGTTTGACTGTTTGCCCTATTTCTGCTACTGACATTGTGGTGGATATAATACGGGCGTTTTGTATAGGTACTGTTTAAAACCTTTTATATAATTATAGAAATACGTAAACTAAATTTCATAGATATCTATTTTCTATCAAAGAGCGCTGTTCTGGTTTTCTCCGTATGTCCTATGCAAGCGATAAATGAAAAGTTGGTAAATGATATGAATAATATCATACATCTGGAATTCGACAAAATCTGTTCCTATCTTCAAAACACTGACTTATATATATAATTTTCTGTATCTAATGAATACCAGTTGAAAACAATTTCAAATATCAAGTTCATTGAACTGAAGAACTCTTTGAGCATTTCCACTCATCTAGCTAAAAGTGATAAATAGGCTTATATGAATTATACGCCTTTTCCCTCACCCTTTTAAAGGTATCGAGATAATGAATATATTATGAGGAAATATTTACCTGCTTCGTCTGAAACCAATGTTTACTCTGGCGGAATATCTCGAAGTAGAAATGGGGAGATAAATTGTGGAAGCGTAATTTATGGCTAATAAATAATTATAATTTAAGGTATAATTGTTGAAATAATCTAGAATATTCTCTTTCCGTGCGTTTTAACTCTTTATTATTAATTTAGATTCGAGTACACAGTATTATAAAAAAACCAATGTGTTGTGTAGCAGATGTAAAAATGTTATGATTTTTCTATAAAATATTTTTAAATCCATATTATTTCAAAATTCTAAACAAAGTAACTCGATTAATAAAGATCATGTTACATTAGACTGCTGTAGAACAGGGACTTTATTTCTCAATATTTTTTTACATTACATTTTTTTTATTTTCTTTTTCTCCTTTCATTCATCACATTATCATTCATTCATCGTTATCCCTATTGAAGGGAGATAGGTAAAATTGTTGAAATAATCTAGAATATTCTCTATCCGTGCGTTTCAACTCTTTATTAATAATTTTCGAGGATACAGTATTACAAAAAAACAATGTGTTGTGTAGCAGATGTAAAAATGTTATGATTTTTCTATAAAAGATTTTTTCCATATTATTTTAAAATTCTAAACAAAGTAGCTCGATTTGTAAAGATCATATTACATCAGACTGCTGTGGGACAGGGACTTTATTTCTTAATATTTTTTCACATTCTATTTTTTTTTTCTTTTTCTTCTTCCATTCATTATATTATCATTCATTCGTCGTTATCCCTGTTGAAGAGAGGTCGTACACAAAAACACATTTATAATATTTCATTTCTTTGTTATCCTTATTATATAGGATAGTGATCCTCTGGGCACGAAGAGATATTCATTATGCTTCGTCATGAATCGCAGCATGAAATTTCGTGTCGAGTGACATGTGGATTTAGTCTTATAATGGAACTACGACCTCTCGGCCGTATACCTTTTTTCCAGACACCGTCAGTTGTCGAGGTTTAACCCGTGTTTGCTAGTAGGCAAATGGTAGAAACATTGGTTCGGTTTTGAGATAGATATGTATGCGTTGGGACGAAATCAAGTCAGAATCTGCTTCTTACTTCAAGATCACATTTCAAAAGTATCCACACGATTTCAATAAGCTTTATTCGACGTCAGTGTTTCTGGTACGTAGCTGTTATATTTTTATATTATTAAAATGATTCAATTCTTTCAGCCAGATAGGTTGAGTAAACTTTCACGAATATTTAAATTAACTTTTAGCGGATAAGTAACTTGACACTTAATTACCGTAATGGGCTCAGAGGTATTTAGCCAATTTACTAATGAACTCGTCGTGACTGTCGGGAGCAACTTGTGATTTTATACATCACGTACATTTCAGGCGCACTTATTTATTTAAAACGTGAATCGTCGAATTATTTGCAAAGTTTTACGTTTAATAATTTTCATCCATTTCATCTGTCATTGCCTACATACATATATGTTTTTCTAAAGTGCGACAAATAAATAAAAATGTTTAATAATGACGAATTATTTTGATAAATAAAAAATATATTTACAATTTTTATTTATGACAACTGGTATAATAGCTTTTAAAAATTAGAGTCATTTTAATTAAATGACTCCGTATTTGTGCTTCCGACACGAAAAATCTTAACTTGACAGATTAAATTACATACTTTTTAATAGTCAAATGACTAATAAATTTCGAAGAAAAATGCGCATTATATTTTATTTTATTAAATCTTTTCAAAGAAATTTTCATCAGCGTCAACAAATTTCAAGTTGGATTTGAAGTCGGTACAAATTTCGGGAGATCTTTTTATCTGACAAGCGATTATAAAAAAACGTAATAATGCCATAATACTAATAAAAAAACAGATGATTAATTGAAATTGGAACAAATTCATATTTTTATTATTACTCAAATATGTGTTATTCTCACAAATATTTTTTTTTATTTTAATCTGTTACCGGCCTATAACTTTCAGCAACCATCATCATCATCTCTTCATCCGATAGATGCCTATTAAGGTAAGAGTCTCTCACAAAGATCGTCACGATGACCGACCTTGCCCTGCCCATATTCAGTGACTTCGTTGTGACTTGGTAACTTATGTTTGGCACTAATCGGTGTAACATTACTCCTAAAGATGCCCCGTGGAGGGGTGAAACACGTGTTGAGTGATTTAGCGGTGGTAGTTGTGTAATTTGCATTGTTTGCCGCATTTATCAGCGGGCTGGCAGGCGGTGCACTTTATTGCACGACTACGACTGCATGTGCGGAAGTAGCTATATATTGGTCCTTTTCTTACTTAGAATGGACTTCTGCAAAATAACGCCTGATTCCATTAAATACTTCTTGCAACTCTACCTAGTCAGGTACCAACTCGCGCCACATCTACTAGATCGTAGCACCTTGAGAAATTTTAGGACCCAAATTTTGGTAGCAGATTATAACAAGTGAATACCTAATAGTTGATACATTTGCGAATGAAGCATAGTTTTCTGAGAGTATTTTTTGTTCCTTTTTCTCGTTTTTTTCATTACGTAACATTCACCAACGTTATGAAAAACAAAGTATTGTTAAATCAATTGTTACACTTGTCATCCTGTTGATCCCGATATTATAAACTTTCAGGAGCTTTATTGCTGAAGATAGTAATTCCAGCGCCCGATACTTCGAATGTTCTCTTTGATCAAGCGTTTTAAGCGTTTTGAGTCGGTGCTTTCAGCTGAATTTAATTATGCAAGCCTATACTCTGAACGTGAAAATACAATTAACTTTTCACATACAAGAGCTTTTTGTAAACATTTTTTTGAAAATGTATATGTATTTTTCTTTACTATGCAGAATAATGTTTTTATTTTAGTACAGATATGTTTGTAGCTTTCACAATAGAAGCTATATATGCTATTGCTCAATAAGTAAATCAAAAGTCTCGACCGAAAACACATTTCAAGCAAAGAGGGAATAACTCTCTTATTGACAGAAAGACAGGCTTCGAGTAATGCTTATGTAACTACTAGACATGTAGTTATGTCAATAGAAGTATTTTGAAGTAGCATTTCGACTTGAAATAAAATAATGTAGCAACTAATATATAATTGAGTATTCCAAATTGTATTGTTAATATATATAAATTTTAGCTGTATTTACCCATAAGAGGAAATTGTGTAAGAAATATTGTAAAAAATTATAAAACGGTCTCGTGCCTCGCAGCTGGGAGAAGAAAGATCCGTATCAAATAGCGGCAACCCTCTCCCAACTGTCTCCAGTGAAAAAAACACTAGCGGTACATATTATAATTAATAAAAAAAGTAACATTCCGTACGGAACAGTCACCCAGTTTTCTCGGACTCTCTCTACTGCGTTACTTTCTTTACACCTAAAGGCATACTCGTACTTTGCACCGTAATTATAACTTGATACGCATTTTATATTTAATTTTTTTTCTCTTAGCATATTATACTGTTATAATTTTATTTTCCACACGGCTCAGGCCCTACTCTTGTATCTATTTTGGAAAAAAAATTTACCAGTGTAACTAGCTTACAATCAAAGGCATATTAAATTATTGTTGTAGTGCTTTAATTATATATATATAAATGTGTGTGTGTCTGTAAGTGCGCGTGTGTGTGTATATATATGTATGTGTATATATATATATATATATATATATATATATATATACATACGAGATCGAATCAAAAACGAAGAGATCCGCAAAAAAACCAAGGTCAATGACATAGCTCAAATAATTGCTCATCTGAAGTGAGTGGGGCACATAGCTCCCCACTGGATGGACGGTCAATGGACGCGGACAGCGCAATATCGGTCATTGTGACGATCTTTGGGGCAATGGGGGGGGGGGGCTTGCTGTAGGCGTCCATCGGCTGAGAAGAAGAAGTAATCTGCAAAAAATCTTATAAGTTACAGATTATAATTTTTCAGAATATAAATTATAGTTTATGATGTGTTCAGTAAAAAGTTAACTTAAATTATTTTGATGTTCAATGAAAACTAGCCAAATACATACTATCTATTCTCGTGTAACTTTACAGTAATGGTAAGTTAAAGTAAATAAAATATTTCTTTTTATCTCTGGCATCGAAGTTACTAACTCGTCACCATATGTGAATTGTAACATTCATCTTTATAATTCGAATCCACGGTCCCCCTAGCGATGATAAAATTTTTACGTGCATTCGAAGCCAGTCACGTCTGGCCCTCGGTCTCAATGGGACCAATTACTGAATTCGAATCCATGAAAAGGTGAGATTCGTTGGACGACTGCCTTTATTCATTTTGTATGTTCGGAAGCAGTGCCAATCAGTCTTCGTATGTTGCATGAATAGAGAACAGAGTCATTCGTTTCGAAAAAATTTACTTCAAGATATTCACATGTTACAGACGAAAAATAGTTTCGTAAAAGAATTTCCTCAAATATATTTCATTCTGGCCTTAATTATTGTTTAGTCTCAGTCTAATTTAAAAAAAATATATCAAAATGATCACACTATTTATTGATTCAATGTTTTAATAATAAATAATGATAAAACTTACGAAAATTACTAACGTATTTAACATTACATAGCTTCATTTATTTTTAAATTCATTTCCAATATAGATATTCTTTACTATTCAACCGAAGGTGGAGCAGCGATAAACATCTTTTTAATTGGTAATACTATACGCTATGAATATTAGGGGACCGGAAAGTAATGTCGCTTTCTTAAGTTAAATTTACAGGACTACATTTTTAACAAGTTTTTATTTCTAATCAACAATATATTCACCAACCTTTTGCCATCTAGTATATAAATTTCCAGTGCCGGGGCGGTAAAAAACAATCGGTTTTTCTAAAACGACGTTACTTTCCGGTCCCCCTAATATTTTAGTAACGTAACGTCAAGTGTGTATCTTGAAAACCCGTGATAAACATCTTTTCTTTTCAGCCATTGGACGCCCACTACAATCTTCTGTAAAATATGTCAACAGAAACAACATTACTTTCTGGCCCCTCTAGTATAAAGAAATAATATACTTATTACCTAAAAAACACATACTTAATTAGAAGGATAAGATTTATAAAAGAATTTTACCTACATATATACATACACTATACCGTTCAGGAGGTAGGAGGTAGCCAAGCGGTATAGGACTGAGACTTGCGCTTGTCAGTTCCGGTTTGGATTCCTGGGACACAATTTTATAAATTCACACTTTTTGCATTAACTGTATATGATTTCTACAACTCATGAACAAGATCCAGAGAATGGCATAAGTCTGCGTACCATAACACCGCACTGCGATCGCCAAACTACTAGCCAAGCGTGGTGATTATAGTATATCCTCCCATAGATATCTTTCAGGCAGGCCTATGTCTTGCATAGGGCTTCTATGAGCTTAAACGAAGATGCTTGAACAGAGAATTAAAAAAAAAAACTATGATAACTTAGATGTTTTTTTTTTGGTTACACAATATCTTGCCTACGCATTTAACTAACAAAAATTGTTTGACAGCAAGATTAGATATTAAGAGGTATTTTAATTTATATGAAAATAAAATTTTCTTTTTTGCTGCATTTTTATTTTTTACTATAACATGAAAAAAAACAACAGAGGCGATTTTTTGTTTTACGCTTACCGACGTATTTGGCGAATCACTACTATTTATAGATAGATATCGTTATATATTTTTAAACATTGATTTTTTTAATTGAACAATTTGCTAATATAAGTGTTTCAATACACCATTTCCTTTCTCTACGATGTTTTAAGAGCATCCCATTCAAATAAATCGTTTAAAGTAGCGTGCTCTTTAGATACGGGCATTTTTTTTTTTGCTTTTAAATTCAGTTTCCGTTCTTTCTATACGGCTCTTCGCTCTGAAGGAATTTCTGATTTTATTTTCTATTCAACGCAACAGTGCTGTTGAGGTTAAAATACAAAAATAGATAAAGAAAAATTTTTCAACGAAGAGCGATATTGCTTTTTGTGCCTGATTAAATTCTTTCATTTTTTTTCGTATTTTTGTATCACAGTGATACATTTTTTTATTTAGGTTATCTTTTAAAAACGAAACTTCTAGTTAACGTTGACTGCTCTGTCGCATAAGTTTAGTTACTCTTACTTAAATATGATACTTAAAGTCAGAGTGTTCTTAAATAAAGAACTTATTTAACAACGCGAAGGAATATTTATTATTTGCCGATCATACATTAAAATTTAGTATGTCGACATGACCATGTACAATTCCTTCTCTTTTCAGCCGATAGACGCCCACTATAAGGCACAGGCCTCTCAAAAAGGTATGGTATAGAGGAATATACCATAACCGCCACGTATGACAGGCGGGTTAGCAATCGTAGTGTAGTATACAGTATACATTGTACTACACAGTGTAGTTGAAATTGTACTACAGAAGACGTTGCTGCTAATCTTCTGAAAACCTGTGATCAGTTACAATTATACAAAATTACTTTGAAATTGAATTACTTTGGAATTGAACCCTCGACCTACGTTCGCAAGTCTTTGTCCTCTACCGCTAGACTACTACTGTATGTGTGTGGTTTTTTTTTGTAAACCCATATTAAGCCAAGTACATAGGCCGCCCAATAGGGGGACGGACGACAAAGTTAAAGTCGCGAGCAGTCATTGGATGCGAGCAGCGCAAAATCGGTCATCGTGGCAACCTTTGAAACGACTTATGCCTTGAAGTGAGCGTTCATCGACTGAAAAGAAGAAACATTTATATTATCGCGTGGTTAGTTAACATGTTTATTAAAAACGATTATTTTAAGTCTTGTTTTAGGATAAATGCAACAATTTATAAAGACTTAGGGCAAAAACGCTTCAACAGCCTAAAGTATATGCAAATATTCAGGATGACTGTTGATCCGTTGAACATACTAACTACAATGACATGCGACGAATTTAAGGTTGAATTTCACTAACGTAATTGATCAAATAAAATACAAAATTCCATAGCACGCTAGGTTTGAATAATTCCACTATGATAACCGATCGAGTTGTTGTTCATTCCATTTTCAAATCGTGTTGTGACAGTCGTATTACGCCCTCTGGTATACCTAGATGTTTCGACTAGATTTCTAATAAGCCCTATTGGTAACAGTCTACTTCCGTCCATTTCGTTTTGTGCATTGTAAGTTTATGGCAACAAACAATCGGAAAAAAACCTCTCAAAATTAAGAAAAAGAAAAATGTTTCTATGTTTTATTGATAATCTATTATAGTCGTGAAGGAAAAAGTATGCATTTATAGTTTACGAACTAGATTTTCATTTTTTTTTCTTATATAGAAACATTCATATCACACTGTTTTCACAAGCTTTTAGTTTATATATTTTACATATATAATCTATGGACAACGTTGTGATTTTATAATCATCATTTTAAAGGCATGACATGTATTGTCTTGCCTATATATTTCCAATAATATTGGTTTCAAGCGACCAGCAATAAACGTTTTTTTAAGACTTTAATTAAGCCGTCTCTCCACTTTGTATTACACGTGTCAACGGAGCCAGATACGGAAGAAGTCAAAACGAAAGATCTTAACAAATACATCTGTCCATCTTGTGGTTCGACGTCTTACACTGCGCTTATCTATCCATGGTCTCCACTTCAAAACTTAAAGGTTTTAGTGGACATCTTTTTGCGCGCTATGTGATCTGTTCACTGGCACTTCATCTTTGAAATTTGATGGGTTATGTCACTTGCTTTACTTTGTTCACAGATCTCATTCCTTATTTGATATTTTAATAAAATTCCCAGCATAGCCCTCTCTTTACGTTGTAAATGACGTATATGTATTTTGCTTTTAATATCTTAGGTGTATCTGTTTTTTTTGAAGCTATTATAAATAAATACCATGGGACCCTATATTTCTTTGAGCCATATGGTTGGATGATGGAGTCAGTTTCCCCTGAAGTTCCCACTAGACGGCACTAGAAGACATAAGTACATACATATGTATAGTTATGGTGATTTACTTAGTAACAAGTTAAAAGCGTAAGTTAAGTGGCACAATATTACTGCAATAAATTCTTCGTCTTTCGGATGCTTATATAAACTGTCGCGGTCGCAAAAACTGTTCACTAACTTTGCTCACATATTTCGTGTAATTGTCGTAGCGTACAGTTCAAGTGGTCCGCCCTCGTGATAATCGCGTACGTAATTTCTCGACCGACACACCACTGCATACTATAATCTCGGTTGGAGGGCCTATCTTGAAAGTGGTCGAGATAAATATTAAATCTAACATTTTCTGTGTAAATTACTCTAAATAATTATTAACGGATTAAAAATTTTAATTTTATTAAAATAAATTAATACTTTAATTTCAGTAATTTATGGGTAATATATTATATTAAATGAAATAGTGTTTAAATTTTTATAAATTCATTAAAAATTGTTACTAACGATATAAATTGCAGTTGGTTTTTATTTTAAAATTACTTTTATAAGTGAGGAAATTTCTTTTATGATTTATTTTAGTAATTATCTCATCCTACTAGAATATGGTACAAAATATTGAAATACATAAATTTTTCATATATCCTATAATCTCTATCACACACTTTTAAAAAAATGGTTTTAGAAATAACAAATGAAACAATGATAATACCGTAAAAAATCGTTTTCAAAATTCGGGTTCACTTTATGCAGAGTAATTGGAAATAGATATTAAAGCTTTAAAACTTTTTGCTGACAAATGAGTTACACATCTTTAATCTTTTACACTTATAAACAATCGCTTCGTAAATGTTGATCTGTCCGCAAAATGTTAATTTATATATTGCAGAAAACTGATTAATTCAGAGTAGAAGTATATGAGTAAGTAACTTGTTGGTTTTATTTTAAAAAAAGGATAGAGGAACTTAACATCGACTCGCGTGTCTCCCAAGTGTGAGGACACCAGACATTTCTGGAGTATTGTATGACGATAATTAAATAGAAAAATTAGGACAAATATTATGAATAAACTGCGAAAAATCTGAATAAAAACTGTTATTTAAAAATGTATAATAGTAAAGGACGATAAAATAATGAATACAAAATATAACCTAAAGAAACAAATATTGTTATATAAAGACAAAAAAAAATTGATATTGACCTATGTCTTCTAGAAGAAAAAAACACTGGTTAAAACTCACCTACATTCTTTTTTCTGTGCGTTAAATAATTTAGAATGTTTAAGTAACAGTTTCAAAGTTTTCTTAATAGGCTCCCAGTGCAACGGCCCCTAAGGCATCCGTCGGCAATATTTCTTCTCGTCAAAGGACATTAATGAAACACACGGCATGCCGACCGTAACAGTCTTTTATGACCGCGCATAATCCGACTCGTTAGCGCGCAGCCCTTTAAACTGTTTCCTTTCATTTTTAAAAATCCAGTTGCTTCATAAAGCTTCCGCATCAATTCAACATATTACATATATACTCTATTTTTATCACCATCATCGTTTGAGCCTCCGAACATTCACTGCTGAATATAAGCCTCCCCTAAGATTAGGCCTCCCCCCATTAGGACCATTTGAATTCGGCCTATATCTACCTTGTCAGGGGACGAATGCAGTTGTCGGTTCAGTGACATATAAATTGTCCAAGCAAATTGACACGACTTGTAAAATTCGATAGTAAATAATAAAAAAAAAGTATTATAAAAAAATCGATGTAATAACATTTGTTTACGTGCGACCCAAAGTTTGAGAAGCAATAATTCTATAACCTAACAAACATTTGCGAGATTACCGCAGCCCTGGCCTTGTTTAAACAAGAGACTCCACAAATGCACGAAACCTTTTAAAAGTTTCCTATGAAAAATTACCCTGCGGGGTCCGCCGTGCCGATATTGCGGTACATTTTATATATGGATTACTCTAGAGGATGAACTTATATGAGCTCGCCGTCATTCTTTTAACTTAGATAAATGTTCCAATATTAGGATGACTAGAATTTATTATTTTAAAGCCGAAGAATTTATTAAACGCAACATAATAAGTGAAATAACCCAGAATAGAGAAAATAAATTTATTTACGAAAATATTTATTAATTTATTTATAATATTTACACATATATCGAGCAGCGGTATCCAGTGGTAGAGAACTAATACTTGTTACCTTAGATGGCGGTTTCAAGGGATCTTATATAATTTAAACTTTGTTCATTAGTTATACAAGGATTGCTACTGTTCACAAAAAAAGTTTCTAAGGGTTGGGCAGCAGCATCCTCTGATCCTCCATAATACGATACTGCGATCGCCAATCTTGCCAAGCGTGATGATTATAGCATATCCTCCCATAGACATCTTTGGGGAGGCCTGTACATTATTGTGGGCGTTTATGGTTTGAAACAACAATGACGACGATTTACACATGTTGTGACGATGTATTCAATGCCTAGGCATTATTTGCCAGTCTACCCAGAGTAGTGCAAAAATAAGTAGGTATGTTTGAAAATATCGAGATAAAAAGAAGCCAAAACAAAAGTCAAAATTACTTTATTAAATGAGATCAAGAAATTCATTTATAATCGTCTGCTTAAAATGTATTTTATATAAGTTCGTATGGCACCACCTACTTAGAAGAACTAAAAGCAAAACACTACATTAACTACACCTATTATCTAATTAATTAGAATTACTTACTTGAATACGAGAATATAACGTATACATATATTACGCAATCATTTCTATATACAGAGATAATTACGCCAACTCTTACACTATGGGCCTCGAATCTCCTTTTTGAAAATGAAAATTTGACTCTATTTCCAAAAATGAGGTTATTCCAAAATACACTTTAGAATACGCTTTGGAAGAGGTTGAGAAGAAGGAACAATATTAGATTTGTATGAATTAAATGTATTATTCATCATAGATGTCTCTTGTATAATGACGACGTTTTACAATTTTTGGATTAATAACGATAGTCTACTACATAATTATTACGTTGGTATTATAAAGGGGTTGAAATTGATAAATAACGTAATTCACAAACAGACTAAAATGATAGTTCATATTAGACTGTAGCAGAAGCAAAATTTAATTACAAAATAAAATGTAGAATCTTTTTATATTTATCTCTACTCTCTTTTTGCTTTTTATTCTGTATATTTTTAAATCTAATTATAAAGTGTGAAGGCGTTCGGTTATTTTAGCTATCGATTATCGCTAATTTTATAAAAGTTTACTAATAAATATAAATAGAGATTCAAAAGACACAAGGTTTTTAAAATTTATATGTCTAATAATAAATATCAATATTTTGGCCCTATTTATTATTTATTATTCTTAATACTGTCCTTTATCATACGCACATAAAAGTGTGAAACAATTGTATACTACGGGTTATTATTACAGTCTAACGATTCAACGTATTATAATTACAATAAGATCACTTAACCCTAAATTATTATTCTTGATACTTTTTTCAAATTAGCTTTACAGCATTCCCCAAAGCGCGAGGACAGAGGAATCCCCTACTTGCCCTTCGAACTGCTTTAAACACTCCTTTTCGTTGACAAATTACTAGAAACATTGCCATATATTTTCACGAAATGCCCACATACACTTTTATGTATATCTAAGCTACATCTTATTAAGATGAAAAGATACAGAACAACAAATAAGTACAACTGGCGGTCTTAACGCATTCCACGGTTTCTCACAGATGAACTTTAAATATATTAAAAAAGATTTCAATTTGTACACTATAATCTTTAAAGATTATGTATAAAATATGCAGCAACTTATATAATATTAGCTAGTAACGTATAATTAATTTAGTAGTCGCAAATTTTTTGATAACCGGGAAAAGACAGCTTAATCTAAAGACTATAATTTTATTAGATTATAAAAAAATATTTAGTAAAATTCTACTATATTTTATAAGATTATTAAAACTCAATTATTACTAAAAATCAAATGTAAGATATAATTTGGTCATGATATATCTCTCTGTAGAGATGTGAATACGAAGTTAGATTAATATATACAACAGTATTTTCTGCTTATAGTGGCGATTAAAGAAATAATTACATATTTATATAAATACTTTAAATATTGTATTTTAAAAATACATCACAAAAGTATCCAAGAGTATTACAGACAAGGAAAAAAGAAAATTTTAAATTACAATAAATACATAAATACTTTTCACATCTGTTACAAGTCCAAAGAGATTTAGAGCTTCCTATACCTATAGGTATTATCTGCAACTGCAAGTTGTCTAGTGTTCGACAATAACTTGTCCCCCAGATTTAGAATAGGACTGGTTGGAAATAGCCTGCATCTAGCGTCTGCCAAAAGCCTTGACAAAGTCGTCCGTCTGTCACCTTGTGAGTGAAAGTCCTACATTGGACATAACGACCCGTGGTCTCCTCTCCGGAACCTAAAGGCGCAGGCTCTCATTTGTCCTGCGGAAGACCATATAAAGATATGGTCTTCCTACTGCCACTTCAACTTGTCAGTCTGCTAACCTAATTCAGTTCACTATACCTGTCTCGGTTAACAGAGAGAATAGAGAAGGAGAACATAGCCTTACTGAAGAGCAAAGAGGAGTATCGCCAGACATTTTTGGAGTTCTGCAAAAATGTAACAGGCAAAAGTATATATAGCAATAAATATAAAAGAACAAGAATAATGAAAATAAATAAGTGTGATAAAATAGGTGTGATATTATAAATGTAATTTAAAGACTGTAAATTGTTAAACAATTGATAAAAATAAAATAATATATTTTAATATATTCAAGCGAAGTATGAAAGGAGAGCATGGAGAGGAAGGAAAGACGTTGTAAAGGGAATTAAAGTAAAGAATGAAAAACATTGAGAAGGATGAAAAGTATAGAAATTAATTCAAATTATCTGAAAAATCACAATTTAAATAAAAATCCTGTTCACCCATGATAGGGGTTGAACTAGAGGCCCTAAACGTGGCCATAGAAAAAAAGCCTGCTTTATTTTGCTTAAAAATCTCCTCATTCGCGTTCGATCTTGCATAGAAGTACAGACAGCAATGTCCATGATTCGTTGACCGCCTGTTTGCTCGCCAGTGAGGTCTAGAGTGAGAGAATACGTTTCAGTGACGTAAGTCAACATTGATTACACACGTTGCACGTAGTAGCACAGTGCTAGGTATTATAAATAAATACTGTGGAAATACCCCTAAATTATTGTAAGAATCACTACAAAAGATAAAAGGTAAGACAAAATAAATAATCACTTTTGTTTTTTAAATAACTTCTTGAAAGCAAAGCTTCAAGATCTAAATGAGTATAGGCTCATAATACCGGCATGTGAAATATCACCTTATTTTATTATCTTTTTACCGTACGGTTTCATTAACTTAAACTTGCTGGCATATTTTTGAAAACATCCAGTCTCGTTTGGAAAAAATATTCCGGAGAATCCGATGCACAGGAGAAGATATAGTTTTCAAAAAATAAATTACATACTTCATTTTGTACATTATATAATATATTTTTGTCAAATAACAACACGTATTTTTTCTATGTTATTTTCAAAATTGTACTTTATTATTGCTCATCCTAAAAAAGGGGTTTTTGATTACACACATAACATGAAGTTATCACAATATTATCAATTGCGTTATGTCAAACTCGAAAGTATGCCTAACCTTTAGCAAACGGTTTCCGACAAAAGAAATTTATTCCAAGTTGACAATAAAAAAAGTTTTTTAATATTCCTCTTGCTGAGCGTAATCCGGGGCCGTGGCTTTTTTAAGAGACGAAAGGCCGTTGCGGACCTAATTTCTTATAAGGGGACAAAATTTTCCGCATCTCAACGGGCCACAGTACTTTGTAAGTATAAGATGAAATGCTTAATCTCCTTTGTTGGTCTTGAGATTTGTGCTCGAGGCGTAATTTGTAAAATGAGTAAGGTAATGGCCTTGGCGCTGTGTACGGCTCCACTATGATTTAAATCATAAATAAGAAAACGCTGCTTTTTAATTTCAATCGCGAAAGCATTTTCAAAGACTTACTTTTTATATTTTTTGGTAAAAGCTTTTAAATGACATGATTAATTTATTTATATATATATATATATGTACATATATACATAATCCTCTTCGATGTACATTCAGCGGGGTTGTGTGTGGTGTTCACATGCTTCCATTGGTTTCGATTTAGTGTAAGGTATCTCAGATACTCAATTGCTGACAAAGGTAATCCATCGAGGTTCACGTCTCAACCACGCTAAAACCACGGTCGAATAAGACCATGCATATAATTTCTCTCTCGACACTTGCATAACTTGAAGAAACCTCTTTCAACAATATACTTAGCAAAACATTTAATCATACATTTTTGTACATCTTAAAGCAAGTCGCGACATAAAAATGAACATTTAATGGGCAATATTTTTATACATTTATAATTTAGTCGTTACCTTGAGGTACAGAGGGAAACATAATAATATATTTCCAATACAATAAAAAGAGACAGTGAAGTATTTGGCTTAGATTAAAGCTGACTATGACAAAAATTTGCTAATGCCTGGAAGCTTTTAAAAAGTTCGGCTTGAAAAATTGCCTCGCGGCGGTGCGGTGCTCTGTGACAACGCGTAATTTACGGATTGAGTTCTCTAGGGGACGCACCCTTTTGGATAATACATAACCCTTCATTTTAAAGTTTCGCTATGCGAAGAGGGAAATTTTTGATGTTTGTAATATTTGACATATCGCTGAATACGTTCCAGTGTCATGTGCATATTTGTCTGATTTTCGTAGTTATCTGATTCGCATTTAGTTCAACAATCATTGTAAGGCCCTTCCCCCTAAACTGAAACATTTACATCTATTTCATCAATAATCTATAGCAGGGATGAGCAAACCGCGGCCCGCGGGCCGCATGCGGTTCTCCAGGCATGTAAAAATTTAATTTATTTTTATTTAAAAAAAAAACCGAGAAGCAAGACTTAAAGGATAACAAAGTGTCTAATTAGTTATGAATATCTTAAATTCAAACATATACCAAGTTAATAACATGTTTTGAACTTTGTATATATACTTTATTTTCTTCATGGCCCCTTGTTTTTGAAACTGCGGCCCTCCGAGCAAAAAAGGTTGCTCACCCCTGATCTATAGTATAACTATTTTCGTACTATTCTAATCTGGGTTAATAAATATAAAAGTGATGATTAAGGCATTATTAATAATTTTGTTTGAATTACATTGTAAATATCAAGTACAATATTGTAAGAAATATAATTTTAGTAAGAAGGACATGACACGTATCGAACGTGTTCACACTGCCTAAAAATGTCCAAGCTTAATTTAACACACACAAACTGTTTACAAATAATTTTATAGATATATTTAATAATAATAATATTTAATAACAAGCAAAAGGATACAAGAAGATAACATTGCGGCCATAATGCAAAATGAATAGGAGAGAGGATGCTTCCTCAGCTACTGCCAAAAGGTAATTAAATATGTTATAAATAAAAATAAAACGATATAGATGATTCAGATATTGCAAGAAATTATATTGTAAGGAAAGCACCCAAATAGTAAAAACAGTAAAAGAATTAATTCATTTCTAAAATAAAAATGGGTAATAAATAACATGGTGCGAAATTGTAATAAATAATAAATAAAATAAAATTGTAAGCTAGAACTACCATGTAGTGGCTGAGGATGGATGTAAGGATAACAGAATGGAAGTGGAAGACTGGGAAAACTGTAGAAAGAATGAACAAGAAAGAGAGATAATAAGAAATATGAAAGAAGAGAATGAAAATAAATAGAAGTGTGTGAATATATTAATAAAAAATTAAAAGTCCCTGTCCCACACAAGATAGGGAAACAAGAGGTCCCCAATAACGGGGACCATTCAAAAATAAAAAATAAAAAAGTAATAATAATATGTAATTACTATACTGCTATTGCATCGCAACTGTAAGAATTAAAAATAAACATTTTTATTTACGAATGTAATAATATTTTTGTCTTTTCATCTGATTCATCGTGTAAAAATAAAATCACTTTAGTTAAAAGTTAATGCGATTATTATCTCGAACGTATCGGATAATTCATTAAATAATCAGATAAGACTCCATCTAATCTCCTTACATCTCTCTTCCCGCGGTTAGAGCGAAAAAGGATCCCTTCGCAAAAGTGGAGCTTTATTATAATAGCATTTACTTAAGCCCTCGGATATTCTTTCATGACACGAAGTTATAATTTTCCTCATTAAAGGACTGCCTACTAGCGGAGTTAAGAGTTGTTTGTGCGCCCTATGTGGTTACGCAAACAAGCAATTTATGAGAGAGTGTATGCCGCTTCCTAAATACTGAAAAGGAATTTTTTTGTGGGAAAATTGTTTAAGTTTAATTTGCCTATTCTATAAGCTTACAATCTATAAACCAGGGAGAGAGGCATGTTCGGGATTTGTCGCAATTTTTTGCTAGATATTAATAATAATAAAGCCTTTATTTCATACGATTTTTTTTTTTATTTAAATATTGTTACAAATTTTTTTTATCTTTATAATATTAATTATATTAGTTAATAAAGTTTTGTAACATGGTCTCGATATTATTCTATGTCATTTCTGTGACGTTTCCATACTTCTCTTACTTGATGTTGTCTTTACATTGTGAAATTATTTTTGTCCATGCCTTGCGCTATCTCTTTGCTAAACATTCTAAAAACTTCTTTTGATACTTCATTGACAAGACCTGATTTAATTAAAATTTATTTTTGTCTTACATGTTATAGAGTTGGACACATATTCAAAGCTTTTTTTTAATTTCAATCACTTTTTCTTCCTTGTATTTTACCATAGTTATAGGGTATATAGTATCTCTTCTGTTTCACTGACACCTATAAAATCTCATTTTATTTTTGACAAAGCATATTCCAGTTCTGTATTTCTTGTATCATTAGCCAGTGACCTAACGGTGAAAATTAATTTTCTTCTTGCACTCAGATCGAATTATACCTTTATTATTTGGACGATGGTAGTCTAATGTCCCCTTGTGGCCAGATGGATTGGCACATTTGTATGTTCTCTACTAGATATAATAACAAAACAGAAGAAGTATGTGACATAACCTTATGGATTGGTAAGTTAAAATGGCAGTACACAGGCTATAAGGTGCTAGAGAGATCACGGACTTGTTAGCGCAGCAAAGAACGTCACCACGAGGTAACCTTCTGTTGCCAACATAAACAAGGTAGCCTCACATTGGACAGTCGACATTGTGATTAAAATCGTCGAAAGACACTGATTCAAAGCTGATTTTGGGGAACTATGCGTCAGGTAAATAAAGCAATTTAAACGGCTGATAAAATAATTATTCTTTTAATTCGTGAACGTAAAACAGACCAGTTCATACCGTGGCTTAAATTGTGCACTCCTTGAGTAGGCGTTTTCACTCTGGAGAGAATATCTAAAAATAGAGAAACACCCTGTACCTAACTCACACCCAAGCTGATAAACAAGGTTTTATTAGCGACGCCTACTGAGATAGGTTCAGGGACGCTCAGCATCTACGAGGTTCAGGGGGTAAAGAGCGAGGTTGTCATCGTTGTCCATAGAACTAAGGGCATCCTCGATATATAACGGTGTGTATTATGCGGTGGTAGCAATATTACGTTACACGAATCACACGAACGAGACTCGATGCGATCGCAAGATTCATCGATTTGGCGAATACAGCAACCACCACACAGATACTATTGCACTACCTAAGGATGGCAATAAAGAATAGGGATAAGGAAGTGGTCGGACGAACCGTAATTTTATAACTAACCATTGTTAGTATCTCGTTAAAAACAAATAAGACACTAATAGTTTCTAAAAATAAATATTATAATTATTTGACTTTAGCAAATAGTTTAGGAATCTTAAACACTGTAAAACGTGAGAAAAAAATCGGAAATATCAAACCTAATTGTAAAACAAAGGCACGGACGCTAATGCCTGTGAAATATAGATCCTTATAATAAGAAAAACCCGTGTCCTGTTAATACATTTAAATTTTTAATACACAATTTTGTTGATTTTTAATTACATCAAAATATTCTTACATACGACGTTATCGCGGAGATTAAATAATAAAATGGTTGCTTTAGACAATTTTGAAGAGGATTTATCCAACCGCCCGCCCTTTTCTCGGCGCTGTACCACGAAGGTCTACTGTGTGATGTTTCAGGTAGTCAATTTGATTAATATTTTACTATACCTAATTTAAGTAGGATTAAAAACAAAATTATAATTAATTAATAAATTACTTTTATGAACGTGTTGATATTATTTGCTTGTCGAAAAAATATCCTCAGTTTTGTTTAATAATAGTAATAGCAGTTTAGTAGACATCACCAACACGAGTTTGTTGGTTACAGTAAACTACCAACTCAATACGTTCATGTATCAATAAATATGTAATAATGTTAAGTAGTTTATATATGTAGTAAATAACAAAAAAAACTGTTCACGTCCTATTAAGATTTTAGTCAGGTATAAAAGATTTAAAGAGAAAAATGTAAACTTCGTTTGTTGTCAATTATTATAAATACGTATGATAAATCATATCATAAAATTAATGTTTTAGAAATAATAAATAACATAATGATAATGTATTATAGTAAGAAAAATCGTTTATAAATTCGTAGTACTACATTTTAAAATTAGTTATTGTTTACTATTTTTCCTCGTTGACTTTGTACTGTCATAAGTTGATCAGTTACATTCCAATAGAAAAAAATTATTTAATGTAACCTATTTCAGAATGTTCATTTTATATGTTCAGATTGATTTAAAATAAGTATGAAGGTTTAAAACGTTTAGCTGGCAAATAAACGTGTATATTATTGTATATTATTTTTGTATAAATATTAAAACTTACTTAACTTACTAAACAAAAGGATTCGCTTCACTTTGTACAGATAAAAACTTTACATAGTTTACAAATGTAAATAACATGATTAAGGTTTATATTAAAAATTTATACTAACAAGGTATAATTAGGGATCCGACATCGGAGCGACCAAAATCTAATTAACAACAAAGCCTCTCCAGTAGAGAATCTAATTACAGAACCCTTGAAAGATCCCAGCTAACTTAACCCGTGGTTCAAGGATGCTTAGACACCAAACGTGTTCCCACAATTTACACGTCAGAGCTTCAAGGGTGCTTCTTATATGAACCCTTCATACTCGATTAAAGGCAAAGGAACATTCCCTATGCCGACACGAGTTTAAATTGACTAGTAAATTGAGGTAAACTTTAAAATTATATTCTATTATCGAGTCATCTACAATTAAACTAAGTTTGTTCTGTGTAAAGAAACAAATACGTTATTTATTGCCATTCGCGTGTTATTGTTATATTTAGATTAAAAATGACGATTTGTAATTAAATATTTTATGGAATTATAGCCCTTGTAATAAACAATAGAATGAAAAAACTATGCTTTTTGTGTATTAAAAAAGTAATGAAATTTTTACAGTTTATTTCCTGTGTGACACGGTTTGTCATCTCAGGATGACAAATGAATTATTCATTTGTGCCACCCTAGACAACAAGTCTTTCGCTTATCTTGACCTAAGTGATCATCATGCCAGCCTACTGCAAGGCAAAGACCTTCTCAAGGCTTCAAAGCTTTTACACTGGTTTCTTATTAATATTTATAAAGTTATCGCTCTCAAATATGTTACATTATTTTTTTTCTATTGAAATGCAACAGGCTAAAACTTTAGTCAGTACAAAGTCCGCAGGGACATATAATAAAGAATAATTGAATTTAATGTATAGTAATCTGAATTAATAATTATTATTTTTGAAACCATTTTTGATAGCGTGTACCATACATTAATTGCAAGCAAATGCAAAACACATTGCCTTTGACATCTAAAACTAATTAATCTTTATAAATCGTTTCAAATTAAATAGCATTAAATTTAGATATTTGTACATAAACAACATGTAACGCCATTACATCTGGCTCAATGAATATGGCGGCGGGCACACGATGTTGGAGTTCTATTACAAAGTGATCAACTTACCGTGAAATAAAAAAAAATCATTCTTATATTCTCCATTTTTATAGTCAGCCAGTCAGTTGAGAAGGGTTGGGTTACACTCGCCATTAATATAAAAGGATTACGGATTTTTTTAAGATATTATGTGAATTGAAAGTAACATTTTATGGTAATAGTGTATGATAAAATAAATATCAAGAGTAGCCGAGCAAACGGGATTTTATTTTATGAATTGTATTACACTATATATGACATTTTTCGGTGGCCTATTACAATTCTTCATTTTATATACATTATATCTTTGATATAATAATATTGTTGGCGACCATCTAGATCATTTAAAACCTCTGTGTATTTTTATTTATTTTTAATACTTTTTATATTGACAGTTGGTGTCCCGATGCAGTTTTAGCATTTTACTTTTACCTAGTTTTGTAAAAATATAAATAAATTACAACCATCATTTCCATTTATTTAATTGGTTTATACAATCCACACACTCTACAACAAATATTATGGTCGACTTTATAATCAATTACATCCGTATCAGCTGTTAGGCGTCTTCTGGAAGGCATAGAGCTCCCTCGAAGGGATTTTCCGGGACCTATTTCAACGATATAAGGTCACGGGAAATCGCTGAGTGCGGGCAGGGCAGGACCGGTCATTGTGGCGATATATGGAGGAAACCTATACCTTGCAATGGGCGTCCATCAGCTGAAGAGAAGAAGATGTCATCTGTCCACCCAACCAACCCTCTCCGCGTCTACTGGCTCGTGTTCGCCACTCAAGAAGCTTTCAGCCTTAATGGCCGTTGTAAATTGAATAATAAATAATGTTTTATATTCCATTTATATGCAGTTTTTTTATTTATTTTAAGGTTAAAATCCTAGGTAATTCTAATAATAGTTAATTGATGCCACTTCCCTTTACATATCGTTACTTATAGGTTCAAATATTGGATAGTTTATATGAGTTGTAATTGCATCATATAAATTGATTAAGAACTTTTTATTGTAATTATATAATGAAGGTGTATTTCTGTCTGTATGTTCTTATGTTGGTACTAATAGCCGTTGATTTCATATCACACTAAGTTTATAAATTATACAATTGTGGTTTAATTCAACGTCCTTATGAGGTATTATAAAGAAAATTACTTCTCCAAATTTCATGCTTTCTTGCGTAGAATTTTGTTATGCTACGGACGTTAAATTGTAGTTATTGAAAAATATTTCGTTTCACTGGATTAAGGGATTCTTAGTAAGAAATTATTGATCAAATGACTTGTACCATGTCTAAGTCTTAAAATAATCATACATCTAATACAATATTTTCCAACCTTTTTTGTGCCATGCTTCACCTTAGCTTTTCTGAAATTCTTACGGCTCCCTATGTCAAATAAATAAATTTTATATTAAAGCGAAAGGGTTAAACTCGTGTCGAGTTCACTTTTAAATTACGTCCCTGTGGGTACCACTTTGGGAAACACTGATCCAGTATAACTCAGGGTTTGATTTACAAAATCTGTACGTTCAAAAAAGCACAACATGTAGAGTTAGCCATATTAATATCATATGAACGAACTGCAATTCTTAGCTTTATTTTTCGTTATGTATATTTATTATACTTCAGGACGCGTGGATTTTTGAAGCTGCCAGATGTGGGTAATACAGAAACCCTATGGTCTCGGAACAAATAAAAGCGTTACTTGGGATGTAAGGAAGGGCAGCCTGGTACCAGCACTCGGTTGCCAGGCCGATTTGGCCCAGGATACCGCGACCATTTCTTTATTTTTAAAGTCCACACATCACATTACAGTTTATGTGATACGTAAAATAGTTCTATATATATAAATACATACTTTTATTAACATTTTCGTCTCGTTTATATATTTACTTAAATGCAACCGTAAAACAAGACTAAAACATTTACTAAATAAAATCTCAAATAAAAACATTTTTTTATTGGTATACAGTTAATTTTTGTTTTATACATTATGTTCAATTCTGTGTATTTACTTATTCTCTTAATTAATATATACAAGGAAAAATAAATGGATTCGATTTTGTAATAATGAATTAAATTGTATTTAAACATGAATATTTTTTTATTTACAAATTAAACGAATACGTTAGCACGCGACATGAAGTCACTATATTCGCAGAACGATCGTACGTGACAACACTCAGCCGGTTACGAGCAATTTATTGGAAAACGTTGTTGTAAAATATGACCAATTTCGCTTCCTATCTCGTGAGAAGCTATTTAAACCGTATTCAGGCACATTTACGCCTCATAAGCGAAAGATTCGAGCTTACATTTTTATGTTAAGTTAAAATACGTTTTTTTTTTTCAGAAAAAACTGAACAAGCGTTTGAAAATTAAGAAATTACCTAAACATTCACATACAAATGATTACATTGCGTTCAAAATTGATGCCACTATTTTTTTTTTTAATTCTGGCGTATCTCTACAGATACATTATCAAGAAAAGGGTTAATGGAAAGATATAAAAAGAATAAGAAAAGATCTATTTAGAAAATACTGCCTGAAGTTACGGTATCTCTAAAGGAGTTACATATCGATTTCTAGACCGTTTCAAAGTAACCGGTTAGAAAGAGTATCATTATCATAATTTTAAGCGCAGGACGTCCACTGATTCACAAAAGCCTCCCTGTCAATTTCTAATACTGTTCCAATACTTAGAAGTAAATATAAAGAGAAACAAATAGGCTAAGTGTCAAATAAAATTCAAATATAAGGTTTGACATGGATGTATTTTGTAATGAATTTTTCATTCAATTCTTTTAGTTTCACACCCTCTTTCTCATTTTTCTAGTTTTTTTTATTTCTTACTTCTTTCATCACATTATCTATTATTATCACAGCATTCGTTTACATTTAATTCACGCATCGCTTTCCGTCTTTCACATTTTCACCACATTCGAAATTTTTATTATCACATTTCCAGTTCACTATTTTCACTCTTAATTTATTTTTTCATTATTTCTAATTTGTGTAACTCCATACAAAATATTTTTCTTACAACTTTTTAATATTTTTTAAACACAATTTCTTCTCAGTTTTATAACAATTCTTACTCGGCTTATTTCGTAGACGTATTTAGGTTAAGCGAAGTTAAAAAAAGGTTTTTTATACAAGCAATCTGCTGCCCGGTTGTGATTGCTAGCGTGTCTTACTTTGTTACTATGGAAGAAACATTTAGTGCTATTAAGTAGAACGTGTTATCGTAACTGTTTGAATAAACTTTAGCTGGAAATAATTCTAAAATCTCGTTTTTTACTAATTTTCTAACATATATTTAAATTTCAAATTTACTTAATTTTTCTATTTATCGCGTTGCAATTGTTGCATTGCTTTTTCAACTTATAATGCATTCATTACCCGTCATTGTGTGTTTGCTAAATATATATATATATATATAATATATATATATATATATATATATGTTTATATATATAATATATATATATATATGTTTATGTATATAATATATATATATATATATATACATTAATGAATCGCTACTTGTACGCACATATGTAGACGATACTGTAACTACTTTCAAATAGATAGCTGCGTTTTATTTCTTTAAGAAATTGAAAGTTCTTAAGTCAAAACTATTTCATAAAAAAATAGGTTTATAGCTAGCTAGGTGTCGTAATGCATCGCCGACACTAAAACAGAACCTTCTGTTTTCCGTTCGTAAGCACTCTACCACAACAATTTCTGCAAACTTACGCTTGTAAATATTAAAGGAACAATTTAAGGCGCATTTCTATGTATTAAGTCTGCAACGGTAAACTTGCAACCGAGTGTACAATTCTCAGGAGTTGCTTCCGCCAATTTGCACTAAATTGCTCTAGAGCTGTCATGATGGAAATTAATTACATCGGAAATAGTAGTGCACTTTGCACGACTTTGTTTTACCTGGTGCTTTGTGGTCCTTCATAAAATAACTTCGTTCTAAATGGGGGGGAGGAACCTTTAGTGGGAAAAGGGGTGACAGATACCTCCGAGACGGGTAAGTGATATAATCAGAAACTTAGAAGATTTAAGAAATGCAAGCGTATGGCAGGTTGTATAGCTACAAGAGCTTTAAAGTTCTAGAAGGGAGACCAAGAACCGGTAAACATAACATAGAGCATCCACCCTCAAGGTGGACAGAAGACCTTATAAAGATACTGGATGCAAACCGCTTCCAACTGGTTCTATTATAAATCTATAGGAGGGGCCTATATCTATCAGCGGATGTTCTGCGGCTGAAATTATAATGATAATTTTTTTTTTATTTTAACAAAAGCGAAATCGCTAAGTCTCTTTTTTGATGAAACATTTACAGGGGAGTTGCAAAAAGTGTAGCTTGGGGTGACAATTAGGTGAGAAAAGGTATAAAAAAGTTTAGTTTCCGGTGATTTTCCTTTTATGAACGGTCCTTTTGTCTGCTTTAAGTCATAATTAGGTTTATCATTATAAAGCCAAAGATTTTATATGATTGTCCATCTTTTCGAGAGAAGCTATTCTAGCTATTGTGACGTAATATTTTCAGGAGGTTGCAGAAAGTGTAACGTGATATGACGACGAGGTAGGGAGAGGTTTACAAAAGGTTATTTTTTGGTGAAGTTTTTTTTTATGAACAGTCACTATGTCAGCATAGAGCCATAATTAAACTTTTTATTGTATTATGATTCCTGGTTTTTTTTTTACTTTAAATCAGCGTATCATGATATCATTTTGTAAATAATGTAATAGATATTCGCATAACGTTTGTTACGTCGGACGTGCCACGGGGAATTCCCGTACCACTCCGCACTCGCCCGGCCATCAGTCTAACGCGATCGGTGTACCGCGTACATCACATAATTTATGTCAACTGAATATGTCTCATTTTGATTGTAAATAATTACTATCATTGTACGCGTCATATATTTTTAAACGGTTTTATTTAGTTCGACCTGTACGCAATTTATTTGGGTCAAAATTAGAAATTGAAATTAAGGCACCTTTCCGTTGTCAGAATGATCTGAAATTTGGTACACACATTTAATTTAGATGACAATACAATATAATAAAATCAATAACATTATAAATCTAAGATGGCCGCCGATACAAAATGGCGGATTACATATTTTTCCTTAACCCCCTCAATATGGATATCAAATGAAAGGGCCACACTAGTAAAACACGATCATTATGTCAAAATTTAAAATTCAAGATGGACGCCGTTCGAATATGGCAGACTAATTACATATTTTTCCACAGCCACCACAAAATGAGTATCAAAAAACCGTTTAACTTAAAAGGTTTTTAAATTGTATTTATTATATATTTTTGTATTTATTATATCCTTGTCTTATACCTTTAATTATTTTAACCGCTGATGATTTTATGTTCCAATTAATATATCATAATCATTACTACTTATTAATAAATATTTCATCGAATTTTATTGTACGATAACCTGTAAAATACTATACACATCCAATTTTCTAGTACCTGTAAAACCTGTAAGATACCATACACAATACTTAACAACTGAAAGGACTGGTTTTATGTGTATACTGCATATTTACGCTAGACCATTCTTGATTCGACATCAGTAAGTATTGTTTCAAATTGCTATATTCTTGTAAAATCGCATTTATTGAGTTGCGGATTAAGCAGATATTTCAGAAGCAAAAATTCTACCTTTCGTGACTAACTGGCCCGTGAAGTATAGTTCATTATAAGCTAAAATTGTATATTTGACAATTTTGTTTTTTTTTTCTGAACCCTTAACGGCGGATCAAATGCTACTTTTGTAAGAACTAACGTATAAATCTTTAATATTTTGACAGGGTTAGTAATTAAAACAAATATTTAAACATTCGAAATAAAGTCTTACATTAAAAGAGAATAAATAAACCAAGTGTAACACACTAAAGCAAACAAATAAATATTTATATGTGGAATTGTTAAACAATAAAAGGGGGTCCGAACACAAGTCTTTATTTTATTACTAGCAGTGTAAACAATCTTTTCACTCTATATTTCTCGTGACATTACATCGACTTGACGGCTAAATGCCAAGAAAACAAAAATGACAAATAAGGTTCGTTGACGAAATAATAAGTAAATAAAACCTTAAAAATAAATTTATTTTTAATCCACGTACATATAATAGGAATTATATCTTCAGCGTTATCAAGCAAGTGTATTTGCTATTTGATGTTGTGCTGCTAGCCGATCTAGGCTTTATACAGCTTCATCGAAATTGAGCCTGTGGAAACAGAGGTCCATGGACTAAAAATTTTACGCTGTGGATCGTACCTCAGTTACGACGAAGACATCTACACGCGGAGAACTATAACCGTGTTGGTGTATAGTGTCATGAGTGGGGTGTTGAGTATGTAGCACGAAGCGAGGACTACTTGGCGGTCGGGAGAGATACGGGCCTCTCCGGACCGCCCCCGATCAAGCAATTGTTTGACACCTTTTCTATTATTTCAAAAACATTGCACGTGAGTGGAGACCACGGACGGGCTAGCGCAGCATTGAGCGTCCAATTTGAAGATGTGCCGATAATATTTTTAAGGTTGTCGATCTACGCTATGAGCAGGCCGCTTTCTACTGCCATTATTAAAAATTCAAGAAAGAGGCATATATCCAATAGTGTCTGACTACAATTTGCCCTTATCTCGTTGAAGGCAACGTAAAAAGGCATTTAGGCCTTAGCGTAAACAATTAATATCCATCTTCCTGCAAACCTACACTCGCGCGCGATACTGCAGAACAATAAATTCTCACACGTTTGATAATAAGTCACGTGAGGCGTGCTGATTTATAAAGTTCAAGTAGGCACTTTAATACGTTACTTGGTATCTCTAACTTTCTTTATTGCATTTCGCCGTTGGACTATTGCTGGCGGTTTTATACTGCCTTGGCTATCTAGTTTGCCAACTACGGCAGTTAGTTGTTCAGATTCATGGACACCGTATTATACAGCTTCGTACAGTTGTCTGAAATATGTAAAGAAATTAGCTTCCTCAATAATTCTATTATGTATTTTGCCGCGCTTATTTAATGTCGGTAAAAATGGATATGAAACAGAAAGAAAGAAGAAAAGAATTTGAAATGAAGAGAAAAGAAAACAAAGTCCCTGTCCCACAATAAATGGGGAGTACGAGGGGTCCCATAGAAGGAGTTTTATTAATAAAAAAGCAGTGGCTGTTTGAAACCTTGACACTTCATAGATAGCTCTGTTAATAATGAGGTTATAATGGCGTCCATTGCGGGCACCGGTCGGTAAAGCAGTTGCTATTTGAGATGCTAAAGTGATAATGTAAAATATTTCAGAATAAACATTTAAAAGGAAAATAATACACTTTGAACGTCGTTTTTCTATTTTCAGAACAACGCACTATTGTTTATTTGAAGTATACATCTACATAATCAAAATAAATTGTCTTATGTATATACATGCAAAATAATTGGTTATATGTATTAAAGACCTAAAACGGTGAATGCATTAATTAATAATTATAATATCAGTAATTTGCTGTCAATTAATGTAGGATACGTATGTAATATTATTGATTTCAGAAATAATAACAAACATAAGAAAAAGCGTTTTCGAAATTCGTATTAATACATATTAAAATTAGTTATTATTGACTATTTTTCTCTGTAAACTTAATACTGGGAGTAGTTATTGGTCTAACGTATTCCAATAAAAAAATAATTTATGTTACATATTATATAGTGACATTTAACGCTTTATACAGGATGATTGTAAATAGATGTCAAATTTTTTAATTTTTTCTCCGAGGAATAAATTATACACTGACCCCTTTTAAGCCTTTACATCTGTAATTACCTAATAAATACAGGTTGCATGAAATCTTAATACTTAATATTAAATAGCCTTCGCTAGGCTATAATTTCGGATGGCGCCGATAGAAGTTGCCAGTAATGAACAGACTTATAGCTCGTCGCGGGTGTTTGTGTAAAGGAGATAAATTCGTCTCGATTTGACCAGAAAAAAGGATGAGGTCTTACCTCAGTTTCCTCACCTCAGTTTACACTACGTATTATTAACATATAGAAACCGATGCCACGAGCTGGTAGTCCTGCTACAAGGTGGACCAATAACATAGCCCAGGTCGTAGGGAGTCGGTCAGCGCATGAACCGTATAATAAAACCAGGAAGGCTACTAAGAAAAGAAAAAATTTTGTAGCATTACAAATAACATTTTTTTCTTTCATTACTCTTGTTTCACCGTATCATATCTACTGCTATCTATATGTATAATACCACAACATGTCTATATGTTATAGTACTTTATTCCATACACTTCGTCTATTAGTTTTACTAATGTAGATTATGTTCGCAAGATACATTAACAAGTCATTAATCAAACGACTATTAGACCAATTAATTGCTAATAGTTCGTACCATAAATTGCATCGTTTGCACTATATTATATTATAGAATTCTGGTTTAATAAATGCTTAAACATTCTGTTAGGGATTATGATTTGTAATGAACTAGTAGTATTGAAGGTTGTTGGTTCGATTTCGACAGACACGTTATCACTGTTACACACAAACGGCAAATAAAAATATCGTAAAAAAAACTGGCAAATTCTAACAGTACCATAAAATCTGTGAGGAGACATCTACCGATGAATATACATATGGTCAACCGATTTCAATTCTCTAAGATTAGTCTCGTTTCTCTCGTAATAGGTGCTATCATCATCATTTCAAACGATAGACGGCAATTGTAAGCCAATGGCTTTATGGCGGACAGTCCCACTACGTCGGACTGTCCTGTTCGCGGCGGCAACATATGCGTCCTAGCGCATTGACGTAAGCCAGCGGCCCGGATCCCCGGTCGCTCGGCGCGCGCGTCTCACTCGCTCACTCTCGGACCGGCCGCACATCAACGCACACGCAAGCCCGCCGTAATAAACTCTCGCTCCGAGCCTACCTTTGTATAGTGGTTGTGTGAACAATAAATTAGGATTTTCTCAATTGCATCCGTTTATTTCACCACCACAGCCTTCACAAATATCACCACAAGGATTCACCGAAACACTGACTATTATATGTCTCTGGTCCGCCTTCACAGGCTTGTAGACGATCTTTTAACGTTTATTTTCTTAAATCCTGTAGTAATTTTTTTATAATAATTTTAGCCATGTAATTCTTAATTATTTTTAATTAATAATAATAATAAACAAATAATAAAGCCTTTATTCATACCTTTAAAATTAACATTTCACGATCTTGCTAACTAGAATTTAAATCTATTGCAACTTAAATGTCCTTATTTATTAATTTTTTGTATTTTTTTTCCAATCGAAAAAGGCATCCGACCTTCCTTTCCAAGACTTCCATTCCATCCTGTTTTCAGCTATTCTGTTCCAGGTCACTCCCACCACTTGCTTTATGTCATCAGCGCACCGTTTTTGTGGTCTGCCTCTATTCCTTCTACTATCCTTTTACTCAAATTTGCATTGTATACGACGGCCGGTCTTCCGCTGCCTGCGTCAAGATTTCTCATGATCTTAAGCGTTTCCAATTAGTGAGGCTGCACTGCGTGTACTAGCTCGTTCTTAAATGTTTTACATATTACATTATTCTTACATACTATTATATATCGTAGTAGTCTTTAGTTTATCTATACCAGACCTTTTGTTTTGTTTCTTTTTCTTTATGTATTTTTACTTATTTATTTAAACTTATTAGTATGCCATAGATAATAACTAGAAAATAAAGGAAAAATTCATATGGCGCAAGAGACGGTCTTATCGCTCGAGGCGATCTCTACCAGACAACCTTTGGATAGAGATGAGATGGCAGTTTAAGGTGTATGTACATACATTTGTATATACACATACATTACTATACACACGCATGTATACATACATACATATATATATATATATATATATATATATGTATGTATGTATGTATATATATATGAGTGTGTATCTTTTAAATTATTTACTTATTTCTCACCTACCTTAATTAAACTATTTCTGGTAGTTAATAGTTAACTAGTAGGAAACACGTTCGCAATTAAGATTGCCGTTTTAAGAAGCGTTGAAATAAATAAATAAAAAGTGGCAACATTACACAACATTTTATGGCAGTAATTTTATCTTTTTACGCACCCTAAAGAGTGAAAAATTGCCAATAACGGCAGGTCAAAGTGACTTCAGCAATAAAGTGTAATAGTTAAGTAGTTGTATGTAAGATCACAGATAAATCTTTACGTTTTCAACAGGGACAGTAATAAAAATTATTATTTACATATTTGTTACATAGATACGAAAGGTATTAAAACTAAGCGACTTTTAATTAAGGTTATTGTTTGTCAAGTTTAGCGAACAAAACATGAACGTAAATATTGTATAAGAATACTTTCAAGGATCGTATCAATTCTTATGCACCATACTAGGTGATTGGCTGAAGGTTTGAACTAATAGCATTGAAGGGGTGAAAGTATAGCTCATTTTCCAGAAATATTTTTAATAATTTTTCAACTTTCTTAAAGTAGACAAATAAATTTAATAATAACTTCAAATATTCAATTCTGGTTCATTTATTTTTTAAATATTTATTATCTTTATTTAACATACACTTCATTTTATCAAAAACTTTTTATTGAATTTGTTCATTTATTAATGAATATTAAAAAAATAAAATTTTGATGTTCGATTTTAATTTTTATTACAAAATTTTGTCAAATGTTTTGTAGAAATTTATTTCTTCACTTTGTGAATATTATAAAACCAATAATAAATATTTTTTTAACATTAATTATATAATAATATTTTAATTTATGTCTATAAATATTACATACGGATAGTTAACTTTTCATTAGAGCATTAAAAAAATTATATTAGTGCAATTTTTAACACTGATATTTATCAATAGTAAATATTATTAATCTAAATATTGGTACATATAAAATTCGCACTTATATGAAACTACAGCACATGTTTTATTACTTTAGAGTTCATTTTTTGACTACACGCTTAAAAAACTTAAAATAAATCTCTTTTTTTGTAATAGACTGGAACTGATGTTACATCCTGCTACATGAAGGGACGTCAAAAGAAACAAAATCTCTTTTTTAAAACGCTGTAGAAAGTATGTACGGCAGCACAGCAAAGAGTTTCAAGCTCCGACGGAAGTGATATTCCATTAAATCCTGCCGCCGAAACACATCGGCCTAATGCACGCAAATGACGTCACAAGACGCCATCTTGTTTAACGTACCGCTTACATGTCATCAACACAGCAATTGATGTGTAAACTTTTGGATATTTCGCGTCATTACTTCCTTGGTATATTACGGCTCACTTTTTATACACGCGAATCAAAAACATTGCTTCAATTTGAAAATGCTTTAGACGAAAATATCTAACGTGTTCTTAAGTAGGCTTACTATAAATTTTACACAAAAATGTTTGGAAATTGAAATGGCAATAATCTGATAGTAAATTTTACAGGCTTATTCATACCACTACCGTAACATTTATATATTTAACCACATGAAACCTAAAATGATAGTTTTTATCGTGAATCAAGGAGTTTATTAAAAATAAATACAAATAGTAAGTATAAAGAAATCTTAAGTGCTAGTCGAACGTAGGAATGAATCGCTCTACTATTGTATTAAGAAAATTCTAGAAGTGGCCACAAAAAAAGCTTGTACAATTTTGCTGTGGGTGTGTGGTGCAGGCAAGCAGTTTAATCTGCTTTTAGTTTCAATCAAATTAGGCTCTTCTGACATTTTCTAACGATGTATATGAGTGGTCACTGTAAATAGATTCAGAAAGAAAGAAAAGTCAATAAATTATACATTTACACACTACTGTTTCATAGCAGAAGAATGTTACAACTGTACTAGGGCAATATTTACCTAAATAGAATCAAATTTAAAATATCTTCGTTAAAGTAGACATTTAAATTCGCTTTTGAATCGTTGATTATTTTAACATTGTAAGCAAAGAGCTACCACTAGCTCGGAACGCGTATTTGTTGAGAAGTGACTACGGCACGGTAAACGTAGCACAGGATATTTAATGGAATCAGGCGTTACCTCGCGGAAGTCCATCCTAAGTAAGAAAAGGACCAATATTTAGCCACTTCCGAACATGCAGTGGTAGTCGTGCAATAAAGTGCACCGCCCGCCAGCCCGCTGATAAATGCGTATGCGGCAAACAATGCGAATCACACAACCGCCACCGTCAAATAACTCAACACGTGTTTCACCCCTCCACGGGGCATCTTCAGGAGTTATGTTACACCGATTAGTGCCAAACACAGAGTCATCCAAACATCAAGCTATGGACAGGCTATCTTGCGAAGGTGTTAAATGCAAGCCCTTTCCTATCGGTCTTATTGGAAATCTACAAGGAGGACCATGTCCAGCAGTGAATGTTCTATGTCTAAAATGATGATGAATATTTTCAATAAAGTGTGTTACAAAATATTATCTTATAGGAACTTAAAAATCACAAATCAATATATATATACATGTAATTTTCTTAGTTCTCCTCCTTACTTACGAAACGGTTAGTTTTGAACACAAGAGTATTCAAACATATCAAGTTGTTATTCAAAGTGGACTATTAAATTCAAACAAAGGACAACAAGTCGCAAGTATTTTACTAAACAATTAGTAAAGCTGTTTACTGTTACAGATTGTGCCGTGAAATTTCCGACGAAGTTACTAAACTGTCTAGTTGAAAATATAATGTAACAAATTCAAACGCTCCACAGAATGCGGTCAACTTTAGTTAACGACGCTTAAATAAATTAATCTAAACATCTCGTTCAACTTTCGATGTTTAAGTATATTTACATGTACACGTTGCTTGGGTTCAAGTTGAAAACACTTGAATTTGAATCAACTGCGTTAATTTTTCAACAGAACATGGGATTGAACATCTTAATCGAATACGTATTTATTGATTTAATGACGTAATAGTAAACAATGATTACGTACAAAAATAGGATGTCTAATTCAATGTAATACTTTGAGGAGCATTTACTTATAGGAACATATAATTTGCTGTTAGTGTGGCAAATGAAAATAATCTTAGACAAACTAAAGAAACAGGCATGATACAAAAAGGCTAGTTGAAATGGCAGTAGGCAGATCCCAAAGCGAGTAAAACAAATGTCCGCTATGGCTTTAAGATTTTTGCGTGGAGACCAGGAACCGACAAGCAAGGTGTGGGACATTTGCACACAAGGTGAAGAGACGACCTTTGTAATTCCGTCGAGAGACACTGCCCACCTACAAATAGTTCTGCTGGAAATCTGTAAGGGTGGCCTATCTCCAACAATAGTTATTTAACTGAGATTATGTTAATTATGTGGTAGACATATTGATTACATCATACCAACCCATTTCTGATTATTATTTACCTTAAATATTTGACAGTTAAGAAAAGACGTTTCAATTTGGTTTTGAATAACCTCAAAATTTTAACTGTTAGAGACATTCGTTTTAATTTTTTTTAGTGATGTTATGTATTGTTTTTATTATAGTTATTTATTCCCGTAATTTTAATCTCTTTAACATATTTTTTTTTGAATTAATCGAGTTGTTCTCCAGTTTTGCACATAACAACGCATTTGGCGTTTCTTTGTTATTTATAGAAGATTCGTGAATTACTTCTTCATTATGAAAAGTATTCAATTTCTAGCTGTAAGTATTGGCTTTCCCGAGCCGTTAGACGCGCCGTCGGTAGGCTCCTAACTAGAAACTACAACCACATAATTAAGGTCACTGAAAGTCGCTGGATGTGGGTAGCGTAGGATCGGGGAACCTATACCTTTCAGAAAGAAGAAGAAGAAGTACTAGCTTGTAGGACTACCTTGAAAAGCTTTGTAAATTAATGTAAACAAAAAAGACTTTTCTTGTCCACATATGTAGTTAGATAGTTGTTTATTTTCATACTCGTCATTTACTTAAACGAATTTTTCACGTCTAGAACTGCATTCGTCATTGTCATTATTTGTCATAGAACGTCCGCTGCTATACATAGGCTTCCTCTATAGATTGCTAATAGAATCGGTTAATAACAGTCCAAACTCTGCTTCTCCTGATAACCTTAATGATATCGTATGTCCATCATGATGTTGTAAGCCGAATTTGCTGATCCTTAGTCTCCACTCCGGATCCATAAAGCATCAGCGACCGCTTCTTTTCCGGATATGGCTTGCCAACTGTCACTTAGATTTTCTAATCCAAGAGGCTATGTAGCAAACTTGTTCAAATTCACGAGATTATAATTTTAAATCAATCCTTTTTGTCGATTATAATATTTTATATTTCATATTAAATTTACTATGATACTCATATTCTTACAAAATGTTGTTATGTAAAGAATTGTGCCATAAAAAATTATGGGCTACGATTTATGAAAATTACCATCTTACGAAATAAATTTACATGAATTATAAATTTTAAACGCGTGCAGAGCTTTCACAATTATCATACTAATAAATAAATCGCACAGTTCGAATAACTCAATGAAGTTATTTTATGAAATATTAATTTCCTTTTGGGGAAATTTTCAAACGGAATTTCCAGTAGAAATTAAATTTGAATCATTCTCCTTCTTCAAAGCTCATTTCATTTGATGAGATTTACTTCAAAGGGGGTTTTAACTAATTTGCGCTTCATTCTTACGCTTGAATGAAATCTCATAAATGTTAGCCTGTATTTATATGAGGATGCCACTCGCGACACATACGTTGGTTAGTGAAGACATTACTGTCTCTGCGACGCATTCCGCTACAAGAAATCCTTAGCAGAAATACAAGAGCAAAACAAAATCATAAAATTGTCAACGTTTCTTTTATCGCAGGACGTATGACATGAAATAGGTTATACATCCTGTCTTGTTATTCTATTCTTGAGTAATTGTTTTCCGTGTTTGTGACTAATTTTTTTGACCTTGTCGAAAGACGTTGAATAATCCTGATATAAACTCTCCATAAGCTGCCGGCTCTCTATCACCCTGCTCCGGCTGTCATGACCTCGACTGCACCTGATGGCAGGGATCTTAATCCGTCGTGGTCTTTTTAACAAATATCTGTTAACATTAGGGGTTACGGACAGTCCTTTGTACAGAGCGTGCTTAGAAGAAGACGAGACTGCTGCTCACGTACTACATCGGTGTACGGGTATAGCACTCTCCAGGGCTACCTATCTCGGATCACCAAGGTGCCTCCCCATGATAGCCGGCAACATCAAGGGTCTACTGGAATTTTTCTAGGAGTTGTACTAGCTTGAGTAAGGCCACACGACGTAAAATAAGCGCAGTGCCACTGGTTGCGGAAACCAGCCCGCTGAGAAAAGACAAGACAAGATCGTATTATAAAATCTCCGTGAGAGTCTTATGCCCTACTGTGAAAGTCTTAAAGCCGAAATGGTTGGCAATGAGAGATAAAGTGACGGAAATCAGAGGAAGGAATAAAAGACATTAAGAAGAACGAAAGATGAATTTCATACTCATATAAACAACAAATTATGTCAAAAGTTAACTTTGTAAAAAAGATTTTATCCCCCGATGGGGTATCAACAGAAGGTAATAAAAACGGGGACATTAAAAATATACATAATCTGTGTACTTTTTTATATCCTTAATTGCCAATAAGACATCAATAAATTAATATTTTTCGTTAAGGATCTGGAGCTATGATATAATGTCTTAAAAGAAACTAAACAAATAATTATTATTTTTCTTAACCAGGAGAATATTAAAAAAAATATTGTTATAAAAAATACTATTATTTTTATCATACTTACAAAAGTCAAAAGGAAGGATATTCACGTTCTTACGTTAAAACTTAGATAGAAAAGGGACACCCGTGATACAGACAAACAAAAACTTTAAAATTTTAGACGTTAATGTGTTTTGAAATATGTACATTAGTTATTTAAATCTTTTAATTTTATTCGCATGGTTACTAATTGTAGCTTATACTATGGTATTTGTTATTATGATGCCATATATCCATTTCTACGAAATACAAAGTGGATCCCTTCTTCTACAACGTTATTTAATATTCGAAATCACTTTTACATAATTACTTGCTGTCTTTATTTATACGAAGAAATTATAATAAAATTTGTATTTATTCTGATTTATTCTATACTTTATTTCATTTTTATATGTACGATAAAGTAACCGTTATATTAAAATCTTTTAACTATAGAGGTAAACAAATTCATTTTTATTATCCATAAATTTAATATTCGATTAAATTTCCCGTACAACTTGCAAGAATTTTGATTTAAAGTCAAATTTATTTTATTTAAATTTTAACTAAAACTTACATATAATCAATAAGATACCAATTAAAATAAATTAATGTTAATAATTATGGATACACAAGCTCTAAAAACGATATCTCCTAAATCATTTCAATCGTATTACGACCACAGCTGGACATTGATATCCAAACGAAGAAGATATTTATTTTAAAATGTTCGATTAATAATATCCACCATTTTTTTTATTGGAATAATATTTTTAAGTATGTACTGGCAATCTGAAAAATGAAAAAAATTTGTTATGAAACCGAGCGGTGTGCTCGTCTTTTAATTTGCAATTTTCCAGCTAAGTGCTACAGAGGGATTAAGTTTCAGCTGCGGATAGAATCTTTAATTTCATCCAACCATCCAGCCGACTCCACAGTTTTTGACTCGGATTAAAAAGGCAAGAAGCTGGGACACCCAGACGCAACGAGGCTTTTTATTCTCAACTCTTATTCGCAATTTTTTGTACTATTTATTACTAGTCTGATCACGTCTGGATTCTTTTATTTTAAGATCAAAATTGAAAGATCGAAGGACTTTGTAAGTTCGTAAATATAGAAGAAATTCAAAAGACCCATGTGCTCTGTTTCAAACATGTTGGTTAAAACATCTTGTAGGTTTTTCTCTTAAAAAGAGTTTTAACATATTCATGAAAGTTAAAAACTTAAAAATATATGTATTCACAACGATTGTTACTAAAAACAAAATATACTGAGGGATCCAATCCTTTAAGATTACTTACAATTAACTGATTTATTACAATATTTAATTTTATAGAATTCAAAATAATATTTGTTACGTAGTATGTATTGCATGCAGTAATAAAATTACATTTAATAACAAACAGATTATTTAATATGCTTAATATAGTCTAATAAATTTTACATATTAAATATAACCAAGTATTTATTTAAATAGAATTAGATATTTATTTGTTTACGCGTTTAAAATACATCGTGTTTAATGCGTGGTGAAGGGATGACCTGTAGGCAGGTGTGATTACGTGAAAATAGAAAAATAAGTAATATAAACCATGGCATATATACTATTCACACGTAATAACACTATTTCTATTGTCTATTGTAATTATTAACAAACACTTAAATATTTGGTTATTACGTTACACATTTACGTTTAGACGTACTATAAGATTGTTTCTATTTTAGTTATTATCTCAATAATTTTGTTAAAAATCCTTTTTGATTAATTTTATAGAGTTTTGGTGTAGAAAAAAAAATTAAAGTGACAGTTGAAGTTGAGTAATGGTAGCCTAGAGATAAGAGCTGCGTCTTACAATCAGAGGTCGTGGGTTCAATTCCTTATATAATTTCTTTAAAAATAATAAATTTCTTATAGAATTCACACTTTGTGTATTAATTATAAAGGATTGTCACTGTTTACAAGCAGATTTACAGAAGTTGGCAGCAGAGTTTTCTAAGTACCATATTACCACACTGCGATCGCGAACGTGCCTGCCAAGCATGGTGACTATGGTATATCTCCCCATAGATATGTTAGAGAGAGGTCAAAGCCTTGCAGTGGGGGAATTTTTAGGCTGAAACGAAGAAATGACGAAAACGAAACGACGTAAGTGAAAATAATAGACATACAATTTTTTAACCATAAGGGCCTCGAAATAAGCAATAAAAATTATAATGTAGATAAAAGTTATAATAATAAACTATATTAAAAAAATATAAAGCATAAATGTATTGTGTGCGTACCCAAGACAGGGAAATTCGCGAAAAAAATTATGTTTCCATCTTTTTTTATCATATAAAGATTTGCTGACACTATTTTTATATGTGAAAAGGTTTCTCCTTTTATAATTATATTGTTTTTGACGACTGTAGATTTCTTTCGTGGTTTTAGTCAAGAAATAGCAAGTGTGGGGTTAAGTAGGAGTTACATAAGAGAAAGTAAATTCTTTAACTAAAACACGCTAATTTTTTCGCTCGTTAGTCGAAAGACGCTGAGGTATTTTCAAAAATTAAAAACCTATCGAATGCTGGCATTGAAAAAACAGTATGTTTTATTGTGTAGATCTGCATCTAAGTCGAATTACACACGTCAGCCTAATTAATGATACGATTATTGTCTTAGTCTTGAACGAATGGAAGGTCTTTTGACAATGAAAAGGATAATCTTCTGAAATACATTATTATCTCCAGTTCGTGAACAGATAACACAGTAAAGGTTGCGTAGGTCGTTGCATGCAAGCTGTGTAAGACTGGTCATCGTAGTTATCATGTGTGGAGCGTTATGCCTTGACTTCTTTATGGCAAAAAAAAATACATTTTTGAAAAAACTGGGCTATTATTTGTCAAGGATAATCTAATTAAAATTAACATATATCTGTGTTCTAAAAATGATCATCTGTTATGATCATCTGCTATGACCATATAAAAAGGTAAAATGACTTTGTAAATGAAAAAATAAGCCAGTATTTTCTGATGAAAAAATACTATAAAATATTGTAAATGTTTTATATGGAATCGGTTACGTGATCCAATATACGTTTTGTCTACAATATGGGTTTGATCAAATCTAGTATGGTAGTTGCACTTTTATAAACAATATCAAATATACGAACGGGATTTTTGTACAGTGGAAATCATTTTCACAAACAATACTTGAACCCCTTTTCTATAACAGAGTTCTATGCGTGTCGAACAGCAATAAACCGTTTACAAACCATAGTGCATGCTAAACTTTTAACAACTGTTCACCATTCAAAAATATTTTGGTTGTAGTAAAAATGAAAAAATCGTTTTAAAACACGTGAATAAATATTTTTATGGCCAATAAAAACCAACGATTTGTGTACGCGAAGTTGATAAATGCTTGTAATGCATGAATCCTATATGATGTAAGTATTGTAGGTTTTGTATGAATTGTATATAATGTATATATGTGCATATAAAATGCTCTATCGCCATGTTTATAATTAATTTGCTATCGATTATTTGTAGCTTGCTTTATAATTTAGTTTGCTATATTATGTATAAATATATAAATACATATATACACACACATATATACATATGTCTGTGTGTGTGTGTATGTATATATATATACACATGCGTGATTATCGCGTTTACGTTACGCCTAAGATAGACAAACATATTTAAATTTCTACTATACAAATTTATATTAAATTTATGATAAAGATAAAATTGTAATAATATTGCTATATAAAAAAGCCGCCAGATGTGAAAGTTCCCGCGGACGTCGTCACAACGCTCAACCTTTTGTTTGTCTCGCCCACTCGTCTCGCTCACTCGCACGGCGTGCACGATACGCGCTCTTGCTTGCTCTTGGCAGGTAGCCAAGACGCGCAGCACGTGCGCCTGCGGCCGTTGGAGTTCAGAGAGTCGGATTTGAGCCATGGTTCGATGCGCAACCGCGCGTAGGCGAATTATTCATTTTCCGCGCACAAATTGTTTTAATAATTAAATAAACGTGTTTCCACATCACACTGGCTCCCAACCCGTGGCCTACACGCTAATTATCGACGAAATCGCGTATTCAACCGTTCGCCATCTTAGCGTCGTAGAAGAATCCCATCGAAAATTTAACAATTGTGCGTTATTGGAGTGAATTTCGTCAGTGGTTTGCATCTGTTGTTTGCGATGCCGCGTCGCAAGGCTCCAGGCGTCCGTAACAACGTCGAGGATGAGGACTCGGACAGGTTCATGACCGAGGGGCAGCTATCGTCGTTCATGGCGGCGTTCGCTAAGGCTCAAGCGGAGTCAAACCGCCAGCTAATCGAGAGTCTTTTGCTGCGATCGCCGGCCTTCACCACAGGAGCGCCCTCGCCATCACCACCGCCATCGTCGTCTTCGGCTCATCCGTCTCCGTCGGGAAACTTCGCCGGTTGCACGGCTCGTTTCAAATTAACACGAGAAAGTGTACAAAGCGATCAGCGAGCAGGGAGTGCGGGCTCGCGCGCGCGTACGACGTGCAAGGCACGCGCCGCCGCCGCCGCCGCCGCCGCCGCCATCGTCGCTGTACCTGCTGTGGTAAGCGCAGCGAATGCGCCGAATCGAGGTAAACGGTTTTGTGTTTATTGCAAGAAGAGTGGACATAATCGCGATGAGTGCTCAAGGCTTAGATCTAAAAGTGATCCGCATACAGTTTCGTGTTACGGTTGTGGTATGAAAAGTGTTATTCGTGCTAATTGTTTTAACTGTAATACAAAAAATACGGACACTAAGGATTCGTTCTTTGCATGCGATTTTATGTCAACAAATAGGCATTTATATTCCAAAACCGAGGCATCGCAATGTCAAGCCCATGTTTCTTTTGATTGTAATACTGTTTTTTTAAATTCTGTTTGTAATGTATATGATGTGCCTGATGCGCGGTCAGTGGATAACTCGCGTACCGAGCGCTTGCGTCCGGATGTTTGTACCAAAGGCCGTCCAATTTTGGACATAGAGATTTTTGGCTATCGCGGTACCGGTCTATTAGACACGGCGGCTAAACGTAGCGTTGCCGGATCCACGCTGTACTCCTTGTTGCTTAAGTTAGGGCAGCCGATGCGTAGTAGCGTCATGACTGTAAAACTTGCTGACGGTGTAGTGCGTGACGTGACAGTCAGACTGGTGGACGTTGTGGTGATGCTCGCGGGCGCATCAATACCTATCACATTTATTATTTTTCCAGATGCAGTTAACAATGAAACATTGCTAGGCATTGATTTTATACGTAAAGCTGGTTTGGTTATTGATATTTTTAATGAAACGTGGTTCACAGCTAATCAACCTCAGGTCATTCACCCCTTGCGTTGTGAGAAATCACGTAACTTCATCGGGTGCGCCTCTGCCGACATGTTGCGTTCGGACGAGGGTATGATGCTGTCACCACCTGAAAGAGCAAGCCTTGCGCAGACATTGCAGGAATACGAGGACATTTTCCGAGAAGGGGGAGGACCGACGTCGTTCGCTGAACACCGCATTGACACCGGCACCCACCCGCCGATCGCCGTCCCGCCGTACCGCCTGACGCCTGCGAAAAAAGAAGTTATGGAGGGTGAAATTAATAAGATGCTGACGGAGGGTGTCATCGAAGAGTGTGAGTCTCCGTGGGCAGCACCAGCGCTGTTGGTACCTAAAAAGGATGGGTCCTACAGATTTTGTGTGGATTATCGCAAATTGAATTCCGTCACGAAGGTTGACTCCTATCCGCTTCCGGTGATCGACGATCTACTGCAGTATACTGGCAAAAGCTGTTTCATGAGCACCATCGACCTCAAGGTAGGTTACTGGCAGGTTGCTGTCAAGGAAGAGGATCGCGACAAGACCGCCTTCGTGTCACCATTTGGCGTTTTCAGATTCAAGCGTATGCCTTTTGGCTTGCGCAACGCTCCAGCGACGTTCCAGCGTCTGATTGACAGGTTTCGTTCAGGGTCTGCTTTAAAAGGCGTGACTATTTTAGGTTACATAGACGACCTCATCGTGATCTCTGAAAACTTTGCTCAGCATCTACAGGATCTTCGAGCTGTTTTCGATCGCCTTCGTGTCTTCAGCCTGTGCGCCAATCGAGCTAAATGCGTGTTTGCTAGAGAAAGTGTTAAGTATCTAGGTCACGTGATTTCGTCTCAAGGGCTATCGCCGGACCCTGACAAAATCAGCGCCATCGTCGATATGAACGAGCCGACGAATGTAAAGCACTTGAAATTCTTCTTACAGACGTGCTCGTGGTTCCGCAAGTTCGTGCCGAACTTCGCAAAGGTTGCGCAACCGTTGACTATGCTGACGAAGAAAGATCAGTCTTGGTTGTGGGGCGAAGCTCAAGTCACCGCGTTCTTGGAACTTAAGAAATCACTTACCTCTCCTCCAATCCTCATCCAGCCAGATTATAGTCTTCCTTTTGTGCTTAGGACTGACTCGAGCAGCTATGCTTTAGGTGCAGCTCTCTTGCAGGGGGAGTCGCCGCGCGAGGAGCGTCCGATCGCGTACGCCAGCCGCCTTCTGACTTCGGCGGAACGAAACTACTCAACCACCGAGCGTGAAGCTCTTGCAGTTGTGTGGGCAGTCGAGAAGTTTCGCGGCTACATCGATGGTCATCCCGTGCGCGTCGCCAGCGACCACCAGCCCCTGAAGTGGTTACTAACCTTGAAGTCTCCTGCAGGTAGATTGGTCCGTTGGGCTATGAAGTTGCAGTCTTTCGATCTCCAAGTGGACTACACCCCAGGAAAGGCAAACGTCATCGCAGATTCGCTCAGTCGACCGCCATGCGTTGCGGAGGCTCGAGATGCTTGTGGCGTCTGTACGGTGGTGGTTGAAACGCCACGATGGGAGGCAACCGCTCTTCGTGAAGATCAGCTCGCAGATACTGAAATCGCGAAGATTATCCTGGGCCTGGAGGGAAAGGAAGAAGTGGAGATTTGTAGGTGGACAGATAGAGGTTATCATATGTCAAAGGGGATACTTTACCGATATACAGAAGCAGAAACGGAAGAACCGCAGCTTGTTGTACCAGTCAACCGTCGGAAGCAAGTAATGGTTGAATGTCACGACGCTGCAACAGCTGGTCACGGTGGTGTTGATAGGACTTTGCATCGTATTTCCCAGCGGTTCTATTTTCCTGGAATGCGTCGTTTTGTAGCGGAGTATCTCAAGTCTTGTACTGAATGTCAGCGTTACAAGCCTTCGAATGAGAAGCCTTCAGGCTTGTTGCAGACTCCAGTACCCGCACAGCGCTTCGAAGTTGTAGCAGTAGATTTGTTCGGTCCACTTCCTAAGGGTCCCAAGGGTGAACGTTGGGTCCTTATTGTCGAAGACACCGCCAGTAAGTGGGTAGAGCTGTTTGCGCTTACTGAAGCTACTGCTGAAGCTTGTGCTAAGATCTTGATAGAGGAGGTTTTCCTTCGTTTTGGTGTTCCTAGGCGATTAATTTCTGACAATGGTGTCCAATTCGTCGCCGATGTTATGCAGAAAGCCATGTTTGTTTTGGGTGTTAAGCAGAATCTGGTGCCCCTGTATCATCCAGAAGCGAATCCTGTGGAGAGGAAGAACAGGGACCTTAAGGTGCAAATGGCTATCCTCGTGGAAAATCACCATCAAAAATGGCCTGAAGCTCTGCCATTTATTCGTTTCGCTTTAAACACATCGTTGACAAAAGCAAACCAACAGACTCCTGCATACCTGACTTTTGCTCGCGAACTTCGCTCACCAATTGCAGCTCAGACGGACTTGCGTGCAGTTGTCGAAGCGGAGAACTACGCGCCGCAAATCACACCTTATCTGCTAAGACTCGCAGATACTCTCCAGTCCAGCAAAGAAAGTATTGAACACCAACAAGACCTCCGCAAAGCTGTTAAAGATAAAATTCGTAAAAGTGACAGTCTCGACGTCGGCGATCTCGTATTGATGAAAACGCACGTTCTCAGCAACTCTGCAAAAGGAGTCAGCGCTAAGTTCGTACCTAAACGAGACGGGCCTTACGTCGTTCAGAAGAAAGTTAGCCCAACTACGTACCTGTTAGCGTTTCCTGATAAGTCCGACATTACCATTGGAAAGTATCATGTCTCTGACTTAAGACGCTATCATTCGCGAGAGGGTGAATGCACTGAGATTCCTGAGCCTGTGGCTCCAAAACGTCCTCGCGGCCGACCGCGAAAGCTTGTGTCGGTTTGACCAGTTGTGAGGTCACTGGTCCTGGTCAAAAGGGGGAGTATGTAATAATATTGCTATATAAAAAAGCCGCCAGATGTGAAAGTTCCCGCGGACGTCGTCACAACGCTCAACCTTTTGTTTGTCTCGCCCACTCGTCTCGCTCACTCGCACGGCGTGCACGATACGCGCTCTTGCTTGCTCTTGGCAGGTAGCCAAGACGCGCAGCACGTGCGCCTGCGGCCGTTGGAGTTCAGAGAGTCGGATTTGAGCCATGGTTCGATGCGCAACCGCGCGTAGGCGAATTATTCATTTTCCGCGCACAAATTGTTTTAATAATTAAATAAACGTGTTTCCACATCACAAAATTAATTTATTCAACATTGGAACTTTTAACAGAACTCTTATTGATCGTCAACTTATTTTTTTTTACTCTACTTCGAAGTTGTTATAGTTGTAAAGAAGAATCAGGAAGAAATTACATTTGAAATTATATTATATTTTATGTTAGTGTGGCTAATTAAAATAATAAAAATTAATGAGATGCTATGAAGAGAACCTTAGACAAACAAAAGAAACATACCTCAGCGAATAGGCAAGTTCAATTGGCAGGCCTCGAAGCGCACAGATCAGATGGCCGCTGGGACATTTAGTTTCGGGAATCAAGACTACGGCAAACACAGCGTGGAACGTTCGACTACAAGGTGGATATACAACCTTTTTAAGATCCTCGGAAGGCGCTAACTGCAGACCGCTTGTAACGGGTGTTATTAGAAATCTTTGGGGGAGCCTATGTCCAACGTTGGACTAAAGCAAAAATGATGATAATGATAAAATAAGTAAAATATATAGTTTGCGAGATATATAATCATAGTATCAATATAGCGAAGTTGTTATTGATCTAAAATTGATCTATGCGAGTACGAATTGGGACATTCCAAGGAAGCGCATAAATTTTGTACGGAACACGCTATTGATCTCGAAAAATAACTCACCTACGTTTGTGAGTGGAACGTTCCTACTTTGACACGCGCGGTTTGGACACTATCCAAATAAAACTGCAACGGAACTTATTTCAAATTAGTGGTTCCATTATACATATATATATACCACTAAGAAATCCTATACTATATGTTTACTATTTTTGGGGTCATAGACGCAACATGTAATATTAATTTTAGCGTAATTAATTATTAATTTGTGTTTGAGTTTATTTAAACTTTTTTTAAAAGTGTTTAAAATTATACGGTTACAGAACATTTATTTATTAAAAAATAGTAATGATTTCAAATAGAACTTTTTATTAATGTATAACAGATACAGCAAGAACAGCGCAGTTATAATGAAATTCATGCACAGTGTTGCCACCTAGTTAAATTTTCAGAAACAAACAAAAACTATATACTGTATTACTCAACAAAAATGAACTAAATATTTTTCGAAAATGCACCGTCTTTAATGTTTCACTTCTCGAACCACATGCCGTTAGAAAAAAATGTTTTAAATAAATCTAATGATTTAAAACGCCAAGTTATTACATATAGTATCAGTCACAATAATCTTATAACAACTGTAAAAATCCTTTTATTCATTCTGCTTCTTTTTAGCCAATAGACACCTACTGTAAGGCATAGATATAAATGTATTAACAAGATGAAATTCTAAAGCCTATACTGATTGTTAGTCATTTGATATGTATAAACGGTCTTGGGCGGCGATCATGTCGCCCACTATTTCTAAAGTATTGCGGAGCTATTATAAAGAAAGTTATTGAAAGGGAAAAAATTGGTGAACAAAAAATTATACGTCTGGAAGCTGGATCTTTGTTAACAAATTTTTATTTAATTTGTAGTTTCAAATAATAAATGCAACATGGAAAAATACACACTTAGACTACCACATCGATAGATGTAAAGTTTATTAAAACAATTGTAATTATTTGATGACTTCTATATTTCATTGAGCTATATAAGTTTTGAGTCAAGAAATATAAAAGTTAATTTAGAATAAAAATTACCTCACCCGGAACAGAATAATAAGTATAAGTGGCTAGTTAAATATATTGTATATTGTAATACAAACACTATTAGTAAATTTAAGAAATAAACAATAAACATTATTTACATAGAACATTGAAATACTGGAATAAAAGGGTCTACAGTAAATCGAAGTATATACGCGCTATATTTTTTAAAGACAGGGTGACGAAAACCAAACAACCAATTAGGTCGAGGGAGGCATTCCATCTTACCCCTAAGGGGGCGAAAGCGTCTCTGCGTCTTAATTTCTCGCTGAAGATGGATGTCGGCGCCGGAGTCATCATTTACAATCAGGTGGGTCGCTTGTTCTTAAGTGTTTTATTTTTTCAATTTTAAGACTTCAATTCTAAATAAACGCCGTACACCAATTTGGCAAAGATAACGCAAAAAAACCATTTCATAATTGATAATTATTATACAATTAAATGTGAATTAATAACCACTGAGCAATGGTATCCCTGCGGTAGAGCATTTATACATACAATCTTGTAAATTCTTCAAACTGGAACATTCCGAACGACAGTAACTGAAAACCTAGCGGATTAGCAAGTTTAAGTGGTAATGGGCAACCCGCTAATGCCTTAAGGTTCTAGATTGTAGACCATGGGCTGGAGAACACTGCGTAGGACGAACGACCACAAAATGAACGGTTCACCTTGTTGAGATCTTCTAAACAGTCTTTTAAGAAATATGAATTGGAGGGATATGACCAGCAGTTGATGCCTGATGATTGAAAATATGATAGTAATACCAAAAACTTTCCACGTGTAATAACTAAAATATTATATAAAATTAGCCGAAATGGTCAAGCCGTTCTCGTGTTTTACGATTAGCAAGACATAACCTAATTTATATATTTTTTTTTTTTGGTTTATGTCGGCGAAGTAAGAAATCGCCAGACATGCAAACTCACACAGGGACAAAATCCTCGAACATGCTTGCCCAGGAACTGACGGACCCGACAGTAACGCAAAAAAATCTCCCAAGATATGCAGTCATTAAAGACCATAAATGTAAATTGAAAAAGTACAATTGTCGCGCTCCTATTCAAGAACTGTTTCAATTTTGTACCTATCGTTCAATGTCTCTTAGAGACGACAGATAGTTATATAAAAAAAAAATTATGGATTGTAAAAATTAATCTTGATTACATAACTCGAAAGTTAATAACAAATATTATCAAGCGCTACATAACATCTCCTCAATTTAACGCCGTACTATCGTTAAATTCGTTTAACAACTGCCAAGTACATTTACACGCAAGCGTAATTGCCTCATTTTCACTCCCTCTCAACCGTTAAATTTTTAATATAGCGTTTCAATTTCATGCAATTCTGTTTTAAGTTTAACTCCTTAATTTCTAAATTGTGTAAGTGAGACGTATTATAATAATTAGTAGAATTACTTCTCAATTCATTTTTAGCAGATGGACACAGGTTACAAATTTTAACAATGTTTTAACTAATTTTACTCATTAAAAATCATTAGGTTGACAAACCTCACAAAAAACGTATAAAAACTAATTTACAGCTTCGATTTATTTATACTTATATCTTTGTGTCTGTCTTGCCATCTATCTGAGAGAATTTTCCGTTTTTCTTCTATTTTTGTTTCCCTTTCAGGCATTACTTCAGTAACGTAAGTGCAATCTAGGTCTGACTTAGAATCTGAAGCTAATTAACTGTAACGTTTAAATTTGGTACAGTGATCGATAAAAATGTTATGTTCTTTATCCTAATAAGTTAATGGTAAGTTACTTATAGCACTTTTTTACATATTCCGACACATTAACTTTCAAAGAAGTGTTTTCGTCGCGAATGTACTTCATTCTGGCTTGTCTCCAATCGCAATAACAATAAAAAAGCAATTGTTTGCCCATAGCTATGCCGTATGTGTCTGATTTCACAACATAAAAATAATTGATTGCTTATAGAGGACGCTGAAGTACAATGAATAATCAAATAAATCATTAAGACAACAGACAATTGATTTTATCTATTATATATCGATTTATAAAATATATTTACATTTAATAAATTAATCAGTTCGAATTGAAGTGTTTTTAAATTACTCCTCTGAATAATTGATTTGGAGACACGAGTACCGGTAATACGCGCTAATGACATCACGTGTCTTGTGGTACGTAAATGTTATTAATTTATTATATATATATATTGTCCCTATGGGGCTTTATCTTAGCATACTAATATACGTATCAGATTTTTCATAAATAGCTGATGAGTTTAATAAGACTGCTTTTGGTTTCCCAAAGAGCGATCGAGAGCACAGTGCTTAGAGTTATCGCTGATGAGATCCAATAAGAAATGAGAAAATGCACAGAAGTGCGAAGGACTCCGATATAGATACAAGAATTTCTCGGCATTTCTTGTATGAAATAGTAGAGGGTGGAGCACATCGCCCGACGATTGTTGGGACCGAAAGGTACTAGAATGTACACGCGGCATGGGTATGCCCCTCTAGATATATATTAAGCAAGCGAAAGACTTAACAAAAGAAGGTTTTATTATCTAACTATAACTACAACACAAGAACGTGACGATCATGTTTTTAAAATATAGGCTAAAAGTGCGATGCCTGTAAATTATATTAAAAATAAATAGTAATAAATATATAGATGCTTTAGTCTACGTATGCGCAAAAACTAAGGACACGCGGCATATGATTTGTGGGCGGTCGTCAAAACCGCGTCTCACGCCGAAAAATATTATGAAATATAATAATGGCGAACGGCGTCAAGTGACATGTGTTGTTGTTTGTGAATTTGTATTAAATCTTTAATGATTGATGGAATATTGAATTAAAGACTATCTTATATTTTAAATCAATGTTTAATATGTGCAAATGAGTGGTGAAAATTGAATGTAAAAATTATATCATTGGCATGACAAATAATTTATTACGGCGTTGGTGCATCTGAAGTTGCAGGCGGATGGCTTTAAAATAAAGTGTGTCTGTCTTTAATCCAAGCGTGTTAATTTTTGTGCTCCAATTCTTTAGGTGATGTCTCTAACATTGCCTACCTAACCTGTAAAACTCAACCTCAAGCTCTCTTATGACAGGTTATTAATACAAAAACTAGGTTCAGTTTCATGCAACAAGGTGCTAATAAAGTGTCAACAATGCAAACTTATATTAATAATAACGAGAATTTTAAACCTAGAATGAATTTCTTATTTAGCGACAAAAGGTTTCACTTCAAAAATTTCAATCATGTCGATCGTAAGACGTCCGCGGCTGAACATAGGATTTCAATGTTTATTAAATATAGAAAACAAAATTAACATTTATGAAGGACAGAAATGGGAAAAGAGAATGAGTAAAAGATATATTTATTTAATTTTATATAAATACTATTTCGCCCCTATATAGAGAGGTACATGATCTTCTTATTGTGTTAAATATTTTACTTCACGTTCCTATTTTTATTTTCTTTCTCTCCTCACATTTTTCACAATTTCTTTCATTCGTCATTCATTTTCGTCACAACATCGTCACATTCTCCTGCCTTGTCTTCTTATAGAGTAAATTACTTCTTTATAGAATAAAATATATTAAGATGGATATAATAATAAGCAAATAAAAAAAACATGGAAAAATTATTAAGTCAAAATTGTCCCTGTGTACTCAAGACGGGCGAATGTACGACAGGCCCTCAAAAATGGAAGCCATAAAAGAGTAGGATTTAAATTTCCAATAAATATTCCAAAAAATAATTCAGTAATATTAAAAGCAGGATTTTGTGAAATTACGTCGATTGATAAGTTATCTTTGCATTTGTGTGAGTACCAAACTAGTTTGTCTAAAACTAATGAAAGAAGTGAAATTTAGTAGATTTAGAGTAGCTCTTCATTCTTACTTATACCTTCTTGTGTCAGAACGGACCACAAGCACTAATTTTGACGCCACATTTCTTACCAGCTGATGCTGATTGCTTTTTAATCCTTTACAGGCGAAGTTTTTGACTTATATCTCAACTGATCATAAGCAATGACAAGGTCTCAGATGGACCATACTTGCCCAGAAAAAACCCATTCACTCTTGTCTTGAAGATTCCTAACTTATAATTGATTGGAAACAATGAAGTCGGTAGGTTGTTCTACTACCTAGCTGCTCGCACTATAAAAGTATTGGCAAAACCCTTGGTGTGGGTAGAAGGAATATCAACCGTGTACGGATATCGCGAATCCGTATGTCTTGTTGTCCGATGAAAGAAAGTACATGGGGGAATTATTTGATGTATTCCGCCGCAGACTCTCCAAAATGCAATCTGAAGAATACCAATAAACTGAAAAGTTTTCGCTGATGCTTCAAGCTTTTAATCCTTGTACTGACCAAAGAATCATAATAGAATACGTCTCTGTATAGAAGCTTGAAGTAGCTTGTGGATATTCTGAACAGCACACGCTTTCTTACTAACACTATTGCAAAACATAATCGAGAGAACGAGCGATTGTATTCAGTTTAACCAAAATTATTCATTATTCTTGTAACTTCGTATTATGATGGCCATTGGAGCCTTAATTTTCTGGAGTGGAGACCACGGATCGGCAAGCGTGGGGTAGGAGGTTTATCCGAGAGGTAGACAGACAACCTTGTTATGTAACCTCTCCCAACCAACCTTAGTAGAGTAGGTCATGTACAGCAGTAGAGTTCTTATGTTTTAATGATGACACATCATGTTAAAACAACGCATCAATGTCATAAACCTAAGTTCTAATTTCGTCCTGTAAACAGAAAACAATTACTACAGTTTCACAGCATTTATTTCTATCAAATAATTCTTTATAATATTGAAAAAATGTAAACTTTTTCGTAAGAACGCAGGTGGGGTAAGGTGAAATGAGGCGCTGTAAAGAGCATCACGAACTTGACGCAGGCGAAAAGCGAGATCCTTTGACGAAGTTGGGAAATCACTTTCGCTGAAAACTTTTCCGAACTTTTCCTCTCGTCGAGTTTATTCCTGGAAGGCTACAACATAACAAAATACATCTAATATGTCACAAGTAGTGTTAAATAAAAAAAAATAAAAAAAATATGTAGCGGTGGTACTGTAGGCGGTCTTTTTAGTTGAGGTTATCTCTATCATACAACCTATGAATAAAAGTGATGGAATAACGGAGAAAACACCGTAAGGCATACATATATATATGTATATGTGTGTGTGTATACATATACATATATGTGTAGACTATAGTTCCCGTACCACTCTGTATCTGTGAACCCATTTCAATGAAGCTATTAATCCGCAAGGCTATAGGCGTCGATTGCAACAAAAAGAGACAAAGTAATAACATATATACAAGTAGTATACATACTTTAACATAAATAATTTACTGACAATGTATATATAGAAACATAATTAATCATAAATTACTTACGACAGGCCTTATAACAAGGCACGCCGTCGTGAAGACCTTTGGAGGAGATCTATACATTACAGTGGGCATCTATAAAGTGTTGAAGAAAGAAGATATCAGCATATATATAACACGTATGATACCTTGTATCCCTGGAATCGTACTGGCGACCTACAATCACTCAGACCTCCGCCGGAGGGCTACCACTGCTCTACCTGTCAGGATTCGCGGGCTTACAGATGTCTGATAATATATATAGGTTGCAAAGAAAACTGTAAAAAAAATTATATGTAAATAATAAAATAAAGAATAAAAAAAATGTACCTAGACACCTAAGAGTAATAAGATGATGGAAGGAAGGCGATGAAAGCAAGTAGGAATGAAAGAACAAAATGAAAGATATTGTGATGGAAGTAAGGTAAGAATAAAAGAAATTGAGAAGTATGACAATGAGTGAAAAATAAAGATGAAAAATCTGAAAAACTTATTTGTAAACAAAGAACCTGAGCCCAACTAATTAGGGATACGAGAGGCCTATGAAAAATATATATGTAAATAGAAGTGTGACAATTACGCATGCATTTACACAGTATTTTATAGTTTTTCCATTTGATTACATTTAAACTTTTCACCTTTACATGCAATCGTTTGTAAGGTATGAGAAAATAACATGAGTTCATAAGTTATATTATTGTCTCATTTCAAAACAGTAATGATATTACACTGTATTTTCTGGAATTTTGCCAACGCTTAACATCCTGTGCCGTTTCGAAGTACAAAGAAATCTGATATTGTTGTTTGTGAAATACTGAACTAAATAAATTTGAATACTAACGTAATAATGAAACGTTGATATCTTGTAAATCTTATAATTATTAACTATAAAGCTTTGTGTGTACGTGATTTTATATTGTTACTAGCTGTGTCCGCGACTTTGTTCGCATGAATTTAAAAAAATAGTTTACTTGCTATTTTTTCATTAAGTAATTTTTCTTAGCTACTCCTTATTACATCAGCCAGCTGCCAGCATAAGTCTCGTCAAAATCTAATTGAGCTATATATTCACCACCTTTTAAAAACTTTACCGCTATAACAAATCACTCTTTATACATAATATAAATGTTGCAGCTTACATGAAAAAACTTTAACAATATGAGCCGTTTATTTTAAAAGTGGCATAAGTCACCTTGTTTTTAAGTGGAGATATTTAAAAAAAAATAAAAAGACGTGCAATTGTATTTAGTGTTGCCATTAACTCGGTTTTTTGAAAAAGTGACTTAAGCCACTTTTAAAATAAATGGCTCATATAACTTAATTAGAACACGTACTTATTTATGTACATTTTATAATATATTTAGTTTGTGAATTTTTAGACTTACATAATATGTCATTGAAAAATGTTGCTTCATTTAAAAAATATATTTGTTTGTATTTTATAAATGTGCTTTTAAGAGTATCAATAATAAATGCCCGTCAAAGGTAAAGTAGGACTTAATTTATTATTCATTATTTAATAATTCGCTAGAATATACGCGTATGCATGACGCATTTGCCGCCTCGTGTTCGCCTTTCGACAAATTTTCGGCCCGAAAAGATATCAGTTACACGAGAAATAAAGGCAAGATGGTATTTATGGTTATAAAATATAATTGTACAGTGCCGAAAGATTTTTAAAAACATAATCGATATTACTATGGTATTTACAGTACAGTTGTATACTTTATTTTATTATATGTTACATATATATATAGTGAAAAAATAATCTTTCATACACTCTTTTTCAGATAGATGGCGCTGTACGAATGACACTCAACACTTAATACTATCACTAAAATTATTTATATGGTGTATGATGATTACTTAAAAATATATCCTCTGTGCAATTTATTTTGGTGTTTCATTATATACATACAATTTCCTACTAAATCTACGGGACGAACTAATTCTAATAATTAAGTTTAACAGTAAATAAAAAGAAGCTAATGTGCTGTCTGGAGCATGATAACCAAATTTCAAGACAAGGGTGAAAAATTTCGTTCTCGACGAAGCGAAGTACCGACAAAATTTAATTAAACATTCTCACCTGAAATACGTCTTAATAAACAGCGCATCGTTCTAATTATCTTCCACTCGACAAAGTTACGTGTACAAAATAATATAAAGTATTTTTTTAGATAAATTTATACAATTCAGATTGTTTATGTGTATAAAAGTTGAATGAGATATTGATAATAAGCGCCTATAACTGTTACAGATTTATTATTAATATAGTTCAAAAATGTCGAAAATGAAATGCAGGTTGCAGATGCAAGACACAGAGGCTTATATAGGCACCTGAAAAGAATGTCCAACCAAGGCAGAACTCAGGAGTATCGCAAGTAACACATCTTGGGAAAGAACGGCCAAGGATATATAGATGAAAGAGGATCGTTAAGAAGGCTTCATAAATGTTTATAGCGCTACAGGAAGAAGTAGTAGAGTGTCATTAAAAAGGAGTTCAATTTAATTTTACTTTGTATCAATTAGGGTACTGCTATTCGTGTATTGATTTATACAAGCTATCACTATGGATTATAAAAAGTTGTATATCTGTATAGAAGGTAATTGGTTATGGGTACCAAAACGTTTACTAATAAATTAATACAATTTACAGTGATTGGATATATGTGTAAAAGCTTTAAAGGCGTTAGCATATAGCAAATATCATAAAGAACCTATTTCCAATATACCTATATATGGGTAAAGTGATCCAGAAGTTAAATAAAGTCCAAAATAACTTCTAGCAGTACACAATGTATAACAAACAATATTTATTTATACATGTAATAATCCGACCGTTTCAAACTTAAGCTTTAATCTCTGTAATATTTTTTATTGTTTTTGGTTAGGCTGTATGATACATTATTTCATAGTAAATAAACTATACATTCACCCCTTTAAGGCTTTTACATCTATAACAAATCTCCTTGTACATGCAGACGAGACTTTTTAAAATCAGTTGATTTTTGTAAATTAAAAATTGCGGCTAGAAGAATATTTTTTAATATTTTGGAGGTAAAAATAGCTCACCGGTAGCAAAGATAATCAAAATTATTAACTTTTAATGTCCTACAAAACAATTCATCCAGTAGTTTTAAACGCTGGGCCGGTCTATGATAGAAACATGTGCTCGTGTCTCATATATTAAGACAATAGCTTTAAATAATTTGCATACATTTGAAAACCAATCGATCCCGATAGCTCCTAAATCACAGATGCCAATCACTGATCATATCGATCGACCATGTCGAGTTTCGACCCTTCAGAGCATCCTTGAGTCGGAATTCTAAATGGATATCGAGTTACAGCCATGTCCAGGGCCCTTCCAGAGTGTCTTTACCCCAGGTCACTCAATGGAGTATCCACCTAAGCCATTTCAGAGCTACGTGGCCTCCCAATTCGCTAACACCGTAGAATGTAGCACCCGGAGTCAAGGCTCCCGTGAGAGCCTTTAAACTTAGCTAATAATATTAATTTGATAACCACTTGAATAAGCGGAGTGTTCTTATCGCACTAATCAGTATATAACAAAGGAATCCGAAGATTAAAAATACGTAACGTTTCACTGTTTATTATAAGTTAAAATTCAATAAACAAAACATAAATTATTTCATGTTCGTAAACATTGTTCTAATGAACTGCAAACCGTTTTCTTTGCATCATTTCATTTGTTCGTATTGTATTCACTAATTTCACGAATTCATTTACATACGGTCAGTTGTTTTGATCAATTTTATGATTGCGAAAATCAAAACTGTTATATGAAAAACTAACAAAATAATTGTTCATGTAGTATCAAACACAAAAATATTTTAATTGTTATTTTGTTATTGTAGCATCGTTTATGTAATTCGCGATAAAAGTTTTGTATAAAACACCAGTATTCTATAAGTAAATTTACGAGAAAATATAAAGTATACGCCATACTTCCATGATCATTTATTTTTTGTTTTAACCTTATTATTAATTGAAACGACTTGTTCACGTTCATAGAACAGACTAAAACGATATTTATTGTTATTGCCATCATACATAAGTTTACATAGCATATACTAGATGTCGCTAACAGTACTTTATATGAGCTACATATTATCTTGATATTCAATTAATACTTATTACGTTATCATCACTGTATCAGTCGTAAGACGTTAACTGCTTGACATACGCCTCACTCATAGATTTGCAAAACCAACCGGTTTTAAGTACCTGCATCTAGTTTGTTACTACCTTTACAAGTTTGTCTGTTTTTCTTAAGAGAGCACGTGTCTCAGGTACCTTTTGTGCTTCTCCGCGATATGTTGCATGCTTTCTGCTATTACAACTTGATAATACGTTAGCTATATCAATTAGTTCCGTTCGTCTACGGAACTCCTTATTTCTTCTATCCTAATTCGATCTCATACAGAAGTCTCAGGCATGGCAACTGTGCGCTTGCCTATTGAGCCCGAAGTGAAAGACCAAATTTCAAAAAAGTAAGTTATCGCTGATCACAAAACTATTGTGAACTATAACAGAAACTACTCAGAATTTAAGAATCTGGCCTCTGATAAACTAAGCGGCATGGCGGAATTATTGATAACACACATTTGAAACCTATGATCACAAATAAAGTTTTAACACTATTAGACTATTACTACTTTTCTTATTAAATGCGTAAAAATAATCTTAAGGATCTGTTACACAATTTTAGAAAAATATCATTTATTTTTAAATAATAAAACTTAAAATCTTGCAGAAATAGTAGTATTAATCAATAACTATTTAGTTTTTGATTATATACATTAAAGTCAGTAAAATTACAGAAAAAGGAAAACTGTCTGGAAAAAAAGTCAAAAATAGATTTTAATCTTAATAATTTAAATAAGTAAACGCAAATCTTAGTTCTTGCAATAATCGGTGATATCATAAAAAAATTCAAAAATGTATAATGAAGTACATATCGTGTAATTACTTCTAAAAATTTATATCTTATCTTTAACCAAGATAAACTAAGAAAATTTGGAACATACGTAATTAAAAAAAACATTCGAGTTATATAACAAGGATGCAAAAACCTCCTCTTCTCAAAGCCATCAAGCATTCTGACGTAAAACTTTTTTAATTTTCTAAGACTTCTTTCACTCTTTTCTTTAACTGCACGACTCTTACATTTTTTCAATTTTTTAAAATACTTCGCGAATTTTCCAGATGTTAGTTATTTGCAATACAGTTAAATAAAGGCGATGCCCGAATCTTTACACTCTCTATCGTAAAGTTAAGATACTTATTTTTATATGCGCTGAGAACCGTCGTAGATTTGTTTAAAATTGAAGAATATCAATAAAAACAAAACGATTATCAGGTCAGGAAAATCTCAGGTGTATCGGAAGGTAGACATCTTGACAGAGAACACCGAAGGATAAGATTCATAAAGGGTTGCAGCGCCCAGGAGGAAGAAGAAAAAGGTGTAAAAGTTTTTACTGGCTCATTCGTCGAAAAAATTTTAAAAAGTTTCTATCTCTATTTTCTAACAACCTGTACAAAATCATTACTCTATTGTAAAGGGATTGGCCAATAACTTCTGGCAAGGACAGATAGTAAGCAAATTTTTAAATATATTAATCCGAATTTTGGAAATAATTATTCTTACTGTGTTATCGTTACGTCATAAATTTTTCAGAAACCATTTATTTTTGTATATCATAAGTTTTTGATTTTTGATAAGGTTTCCTATACATTAATTACAGCAAATAAGCTGTACATTCAAACCTTAAAAGCTTTTACTACTATAACCAATCATTATGTACAAAAAGAAATGATTCTTCAAATGTGTTGTTATTTGCAAAACTTAAGATCATCTTAACCAATTTGCTTACTTTTTTCATATGTTCATTAAAATTCAGATAAAAAAAATAATTATATCGCAAGATTCAAACAAAGATGTAACTATACGGCAATCGCCTCACAGATACTGGCGTACAACTTAAGGATGGCAATATAGAGTAGGCATAAGGAAGTGGTCGCACGAAACGTTTGTGGTGGTGTTAAAAAATAGACGTTGTTATGACGTGTTGAAAAATAGTTAAGTGTAATTTAGTTTGAAATAGTTTAAGGTTTAAGTTTAGAAATAGTTTAAAAAGAGTCTAAACTAATTAGCTTAATCAACACTGTGAAATAAAAACGCAAGCAAAAATATTTCGAAAGTATTATACGTAAATGTAAAACAAACGCACAGACGGTAATGTCTGTGGAATAAAGTTACTAAAAATGATAATAAAACAAAAATTTTAATTTACTGGGTAAATTAGCCTCTTTCTTGCGTCACTACTGCAGATCATGTCCCAATTAGGAATTTTTTTGGCGCGCTAAGTAACGCTATCTGTGTCGGTCTTTGACAGCATGAATTACTTTAGCTACTGTGGTATCGAGGGTGCCTCTGACCTGATCGAATCTCTACTTGGGGATGCAGCCACGTGTTTGCCTTGTATTTACTTTTCCCGTGATCAAAAGTTTTTCCAAGTTGTCATCGTTTTTCTGGCAATTTGATCAAAAATTAAAAAAAGGAAGGGCAAGTGGACACTACTATCGCTATAGATGCGTTAGTTCCACGAACAGTCCACGAAATTCATAACAATTGTCTCCATCACCACATCACCATTCGTTTTAATTAAGATCCAAATCTATGCTCCTTATATAATTATGGAACATTTTTTAGTCTTGGTGGAAATATTCCAAGCACCTTTGCTATACTGTCAATTATGCAACGGGAAATTTATTTTTGAATGACAGTTTATTTATTACCAAGACAATAAATCGATAAATAAATTGATACTAAGATTTATAAGCAATCGGTAATGACTTGTGACAGTACAAATTCGATGAACCAACTAGTTTATAATATTATTTAAATTGTCCATGGGATAACGAGCTTTATCATCATATGTATATTAGTACATTCAAATATAGTGTAGGTCGATAATGTATATGCAATCGCTTAAAGGCTATTATTGCTTGTAATCACCACAGCCGGAGGCCGACGTTGCGGCTATGTAGCTACCTTTACAACTGGGCGCGCGCCAAAACAACCCAATGTTTACTCGAAATTCAACGAGCTTACCTAATACCTAACCTATCCTACACAATTTGTTAACGATGGTAAATTCTCTAAACTCTATTCAGTTAGTTAAAGTTTAATTTTCTTTTAAGTAGTAAAATGTAAAATGTTTAGATATGATCAATTTTAGTAGACTGAAGTTATGTATCCTAAATGAGGTGAAATGCTATATATGCATTAAACCACGTGATAATTTCATAAGGAACGCTGTTACGCAATGGTCGTATTGACAAAATTAAATACTTATATTTACCTACACCTACGGCTATAATATCACGAAAGGTTCCCACAGTAGTCATATGAGTAGTTCGTTGTACCAACGTTGTCAACTGACATGCATTTTAGACATTACTGGAAATCCGTTGTCGGTCGACAAGTCGATTATTCTCTCTTTGCTTGCGGATTAGCGATTGGCAATACCACATAGAAGATCAAGTGTTGCTAAAAACATATTTAGTATAGCTTACTTTACTCTGACATTTAGAGATCGGTAGGACAAGACTTAAAAAAAATATCTAAAATAATGAATGCTCGTAATGTTATAAAATCAACCAGATTTGGACTTGTAAGATGTTTATTGTATATAGTTTTGTTCATTACTTTACTGAGCAGAAATGTAGACGATAATGGATTGAATATAGAATCATCTAAAAGCATCGATGTTTTGGACATATATTACGGATATTATACATTGAACGCTGAACTAATATTTGAGAATATCGTGTGTATTTTACCTAACATCGAATGTGCAATACCAACAATAAATTGCAGAAAAATCTGAGATTAACTTTTTCAGTTTGGATGTTTTAAGGAAAAAAAGTATTTTAAGCATCTTCAAACAATGATAAAACACAGAAAATTTCTGCTACGTGTGGTATTTTGGTAATAAGTTATACATAACAAGTTTAATTATGTAATATATTTAAATGATTCAACAGTTAATTGTTCCATTTAAACCAAAGGCTCTCTCTCTCTCTTGACATTTGCGCTTGGAAAGCGTCCAGGTCGAACCTGTTAGCGGTGACCATTTCTCCTCTAATTGCGTCAGAGGTATTTGCCAAAATTCTCATAAGTTTATGGTTGTAATTAAAAATTTATATTAAACATATTAAAGTGCATTGTTTTTGGTCCACAGAGTTCGGATACACAGTCACAAATTCGCTTTTTTTTTTTAACTGGCAACACATGTTATATCTTTTTACTTCCCACGACTTTAGCTATGTCGTCGGTCCACTTAGTGGGGAGTCTGCCCATGAAGCATCGCCACTCGAGACCCTTTCGGCCCCCGTCGAACGACTGATTTTACTATCTAAGTCGGCGATTTTGGTTCTTTAGCGAATCTCCTTATTTCTGATTTAATCTCGCAACAAAACAATTATTATAACTTAAATTTAAACGTGTTAATGAAAACTTCTGTATTTTTTATCTATACGTACGTAATAGTGTTTGTTTTTTCAACTGTCGATGTTTTTATGTAGTTTTAACTGCCAACGCTTAGTGATATAAGAAAACTGGTCGCTCTGTAATGATCGGAACCATTAGAGTCGCTCCGGAGCTCCGGTGTAACGTGAGCTCTCCTCGTTACCACTGGCAACATTACAGTAATGGCGGCGTGTTACGTTTCGAACCGGGGAAATTAACTTTCGCATCACAGTTGTAGTATCGTGGGTATTTTGTTATTTGGAAATATAAATGAAAAAAAAACTTTTTAATTCCTCGTCGATTTGCAAATAAAAACCCGGCAGAAGAATGTTAGGGGCAAGGTTGTTGCCGTCTTGAATTATTTATTTTCTCTGGGTATAAATTCGCTTAAATTAATGTCCAATACAAAACAATACAATTTGCCGAAATACTACACTAAACGGAACGGAATACGGTACTAAATATGATGTATTTAATATTACAAAAATTCACTAGATGGCGCTCAGTTACAAAATTGATATCGATAAAACTGCTTGCTTTTGCAAGCAATGCAACTAGATGGCGTTATTACAAATATGCTCCTGGCACGGCTTAGAATACTTGCCTTTCAAGTTTTCAACAAAATGATTTATGTAGCGTGATCTTCGTTTTATTTCGATGGCAGCGTTCACGACTCACCATCATTACCTGGGAGCACACGTATAACAAAAAGGCTCAAAAACTCAAGTTTGTGCTTCAAAATAAGCACTAGACTAAAAAGTAAAATCTCATCGATAACCAAACTCTATCAGAAGGCGGATACAGACCGAGTGATCGAGTGATCTTATTATAAATCTATGGTTATAGGCCTTAACCAGCAGTGAACATCTAACAGCTGAAGTCAGGATAATGATTATGATCACATCAGTCGTGTTAGAGATGGAAAATGTCGGGAGGCTGTCATTTAAATGAGTACTGTGGGGTGTTCTACTCCATTGGACCTTTAACCTAATCAGCTCCATAGCTGGTATAGGCAGGTACAGGACTTCACATAAAACAAAACGCTAATTAATGCCAGTCTTCATCAATGAAGAGAAATTATAAACACTGGAGACGTTAAAAGTTATAAAAGACGTTTTATAATTCGATAAGAATACCTGCAATTCGTCGTTCCGTTTGTAAATAAATCAAAAAGAAATTTGGTGTCATGATGATGACGATGGTGATGAAAAAGTATCGATGATCTTAGTGGCTAATATTACCGTGAGTAGTGAAAACGCTAGTAGATCGATTTTCTTACAAATTATTTATCTTAATTCTATTTGAAAAACAAAATCCTTCGTTGAAATTCCTTATGCAGTGGCTTTTAATTAAACTAAAGTAAGTGACGATTTGCGGCGAATCGGCATCGTATCCGTTCACCGCAATTGCCAGGTAAATAGTAATTAAGCGAGCTTTTGTTAGGTCCTTGTGTAGAGCTGCATTTAAAGTGGCCTCACGCCGCGAGCCTCCGCTGAAATGGAATTCGTAATGACGACCGCTTGTACAGTATGACGGCAATTTTTGTTTATTCAAGAGGCCCATCTCGTCCCGCGCTGTTTGAATATAAACAAGTGCTATAGTGAATTGTGTACGAAAATTGCTGAAGATTTAAATAATTAATAGCAGAGCTATATAGCCCTGCTATTAATTATGCTATATCTGCTCATAAATGTGTTATATAGCAGTAGTATGTTACTGCTGTAAACATTTATAGCACCGCAACGAGAAGTGAAGTATATGACAAATTATATTAAACATGACATAGTAAGTGTGATGCGCTTTGAAATATAGATGTCATACATTTAACTGTCAAATAACACTACGCAGTTCGTTCAGATGCCTTAATTTGCAATACGCTATCGTTTTAGCTTACAATTTTTATAGTAAATATGACTATTTTTACCCTTTTTTTCTTCTCTTATAAATGAGAAAATTATATGATTATATAAATAGAGCTTCATATAAGCTTAAGTTATTTTTTGTTTATAAATTAAAACTCTCTTATTATCTCTACCTACTTAAAACCAGTGGATGTGATGTAATTGAAGGTGTCATCTACTTTAAATAACAATTCGCAGTCATTTCGATATCATAATTAAGAACACGGTGATGCTTTTAACTTGAACTTATTTCATTACTGCCTTTGTCAACTCTTTTTATTTAGTTCAAATCCTAAATCCGCCGGTGGTAGCGGTAGAGTACTGAGACTTGTGATCATAAGTCGCGGGTTTGATTCCCGGGATACAATCATACATAAGTCACACCTTATGCTTTAATTATATATGGTTGCCACTGCTCACTATCAGGCATGTAGAGGATGGGCTGTAACGTAATGTACGTACCATATTTAGATCGTTAAGCCTGCCCACCATGCCGATTATGTTAAATTCCTCTATAGAAATCCATACTTCTGTAACCACTTGGTAAAGGAGCGGTATAGAAGCAACACTATGTTATTAGTGCGTGTTGTACAAACAAATAATAGATATAGTTCCCTACATAATTACTTATGTAAGAAGAAAAGTCGCTTTCGTCAAACGTTATTTTGATGTTATTACATTAAACACATTATGAACAACGTCAGAAATTGCTATTATTACCAAATAAAACCATTTTTTAAAATAATTGTGGACCAGCGCTAGGATGAGACCCCAACAAATGTTTGAATTAATAGATAAATTAGTTTATTGTCTTATAACAAAAACATAAAAAACGAATTCCTTATTTATCCACAAAAGGCTGACTGCTGGTTTTCAACCTGCAACCCAAGGTTCCGGTTGAGGCATATGCGCGTGCGTCTATGTGGTCTTTGCATCTTTGAGTGTGTATATGTGCCGGAAACTTTTGAAGCTACGTATATCTTATACTAGTAGATACAATTATGTTAAGCTATCTACCGCAAACTGTAACTTGACAAAACTGTTTTCCATTTTCTCATGAAAAGAGTTTGGGAATAATTTCCTAGACCGAGAAGAACTAAGCGCTAGAGAAAGGTTTCTAATAGAAATGTTGGATATTTATTTCTCTGGTAAGTGCCCAGGAGAGTTTTCGCACAGATGTTCTGCATTTTTGTTACATTCATGTTTAAGCAGAAACTTAGAATATCTTACCCAAATTATCTGTATCAAAATAATGGCGTCACACATCGTATATAATTCTCGGGGTTATTCACTAACGTCACAATAATTATAATTAATAACACACGCCGCACCGACAACGCAACACTGTCGGTAATTATAAAATAATTAAGATTTAAAGGACTCTGTCAACAAGCCCCGAATTAACACGGAATTATTTATATCTATAGCAAATGTATTTATATAAGTTAATGGGGAAGTATTCAAATTAATAGTACTCAACCAAATGTATTTAAATAAATGCATGCAACATTATATTTACACCAAATTTTTGCTTTACCTCTAAAAAGCTGTTTTGAGGTTATATAAAGTTTAAAAGCACCGATCTATCTATATTATTCATAATAAATCATGAAAATCGAAAAAAATAATTTTATGATCAATATTACAGCCCACCACCATACACAAGCCTTCCATAAGGATTGCCACAAAGACCCGTTTCACACTGCACGCATACACACCGCCGAAGACCAGCACAGGTGGTATAAAACCGAGATAAGTAGTTTCGACAATATTTAATGTAATTTTTATACAATTTTATGTATAAAAATGTTATGTTATGTCTAATTTTATAATATTTTTTCATCTTTCAAACTCACAAAAAATGTTAAACTTATACGCTAAAATTCTTTTTAAAGCGTTCGTGCATTAAAAACAATTGAAACATATTGAAAAATAAATTAAAATAACAGTTTTTTAAACAAAATATAACAGTAAGAATGAATCTGTTTCAAAAATTTGTTATCGTTATAAAATGTCGCCGGCTCACTTTATTATCTGTTATAACTCAGGGTTAATGTTCGCGATAATATATCGACAATTTATTAACAATAGAATCATTTACGCGCTGTAAAGTGAAAAGTAATGTTCCAGTGAGTACAGAGTGAATAATGGATTATATGTAGAATGTGAAATGTAGATTCGCTGGTACATTCGACTTAAGTTTTGAGGTCTAAAGTTACTGCCTCATTTTACACTTAATTGACAGTTATATTCAACGAACGCAAAGTCCATTGTATTTAAGACTTTTCAAATTGAATTCACATAATAAATATTTATTTAATTCATATACAAAACTTATCAAACTTTATTTATTACATCTTCAGAAGCAATAATATTTATATTTTCAATTTGTAATTACCATTTGCGTTTTTAATTTTATTTTAATATTAATTTATTTTTTATGTACATTTATATACATATATTTTCTCTTCCCAAATACATTTGAATGAGATTGCGTGCAGTAACCACCGGTGATATATAAAATAAATAATCAAATAGGTTGGTACCTTACTGAAAACCAGCGCAGTAGTACAGGTTAAGCTGTACTGCGGTTCGTAGCTAAGTGAGGACTTCCATCATTGGTACTTTTACTTTGTTATAATATCTTGAATAGTTTACTTGTTATAATGGTAACCTCTATAAACTTTTGTTCTTTCTTCCTATTATATATATTTAAATCACAGTTTGCGTTAAAAATCTATGTCATATTTTGCTTCTTACGGGATATGTTGTATATATTTTTTAATATATAATTATTGCATAATATATATAAGCCATACAAGTATATACAGTATAATTCTATTTTAAATCACTGCATTCAATGCTTGTCCGGGAGAAGTTTGCACCATTTGCACTAAGAACGCCGTCCGTGCTACTTATTTTGTCAATTTCATATGATTTATTTCGTTTTTCTATACCTTGATGTGTGATGATAAAGATTTAAAAGAACAACACTGCGTTGTTTGATATAAATTGTCGTGCAAAACATAATCCTCCCTCAAAGATATCTATAGGGGGATATTAAGGTAGGTAACGCTGCTGTCCATCCTCTAGAAACTTATTTGTGAGCAACGGTAATACTTTATAATAAAGGCGCAAAGTGTTAATTATACAAAACTGTAACCCGGCGGGTCGAACGTGCGACCTACAATTGCAAGTCTCATTCCTCTACCGCTTGACTATCATAGCTTGAAAAAGCGAATAAGGTATTAAATCCGCATCATATCAAATAAATAAATAATTTAAAATATTATCATAATCACGTATACGTGAAGAAACATATGAGAAGTAAATAGTCTGTATTATAAAATACATAAACGTTGAATAGCTCCGAAACATCGCATGCCGCCGTATTTGCTTCAGTATTCAGAATGCCTGCCTAGACGTCTCCTCGACAATACATACGTGAAAGCAAACTGCACGACAGTTGCAAATACCTCGTGCATTAGCATGCATGACTTACGTTGCTCACGGATAAATGCGATTCTTCACTGCGAGTCGCGTGGCTCCATAAATATGTAATAAATTTTGACGGAGCATACGATCCTATGTTTAGATAACAATATCGAATTTATATTACAAATTAAAAGCATTTTGCGTCATACTTTAAAAATGATTCGTATCATCATATATACATTCATATGACGTAAGTAATTAGAATTATTATAACCTAAAGCAGAGTTCCCCAAACTTTTTTGTGTCGTAGACCCCTTGCCATGTTTTTCCGTGTTTTGTAGACCCCATGATATTGATTTCCTGTAAATTTCTAACTGTAGTGAAGTTTAGTGTTAAAAATTTAAAGTAAAAACACATGTTAATTTAATAATCCTACAACTTACACAATCTTATAAACATATACAATATTTTTTTTACTTCATAGGTACTTTTATAAATAATGCAAATGTTTTGATATTATATGATAGTATGATGTAAGTAAATAGGTACTATCAGTGTATGTGTTGAGATCCACTATCGTGGACCCCCATTTTCATTTCATGGACCCTCAAATTTTTCTCGCTGACAAAGACCCCTTGCAAGTTGTCATAGACCCCTAGAGGTCGATATAGACCACTTTGGGAATCATTGACCTAGAGGCTCTAGAATGTGCTTAACGAAAATATCCTTATGAATCTTTATCAAAGTTACTATATCAAATTATTAGGGAGAACGGAAAGTAATGTCACTATCTTAAGCTAAATTCACACGACTACATTTTTAACAAATTTTTTTTTTCTAATCAATAATATATTCACCAACCTTTTGCCATCTAGTATATAAATATCCAGTGCCGGGGTGGTAAAAATCAAGCGGTTTTTCTAAAACGCCATTACTTTCCGGTTCCCCTAATATTTTAATAACGTAACGTCAAATGTGTATCTTGAAAACCCATAATAAACATCTTTTCTTTTCAGCCAATGGACGCCCACTGCAAGGCAAAGGCCTAAATAAATAATAATAAACATAATTATATCCAATAGTTAATAACAATTGAAGACTTGAAGGCACCGTTCATGCTGCGTGGATAGAATCGTCGGCAATAAGTAATAAGTCTGAAGTTACAGATACAGGTGATAGAAATAAATAGATACTACCAATGTGTATACTTTCGTTGAACATATTGTTTTAGTTCGGGGAACGTCGTATTAGTTCTGATCATATATGCATTCGTAACTGAATATTGTAATATAAAACCTTAATAAGATTTGTGTGTCACAAAATACACATGTACATTCAACAGGATGGTGCACGGCCAGAGCTTCGATCATAAGCTTTCTCCAAAAAACTGATTAGTCGCCATGAGGATATCCCGCGGCTTCCAAGATTACTCAACTCAAGTCCAATCGTTTTTTTTGTTAAAAGGCTATCTCAAAGAAAGAGTTTACAATAATAATCCCCAAATCTCGTGATTTTTTAAGAAATTAATCGTCGAGAAATCACTTTAATTGAACCATATTTACTGCAGCGTGTGGCGCAGAATACAAGACTTCATTTTGAACAGTGTGTGTAACTCTACGGAAGATATTTAGACAACATATTCTTTAAAAAAAAATAGTTTTTTGTTCCATTTGTTTAATGTATTCAATAAAACTTAACAATACGTAAAAATAACGTTTTTATTTAAATTTGAAAACATAAATCTGCCACCAGCCGTAACACAAAAATTCTTCCGTAAGACTGTTTGTCAAATGAAATAAGAATTATTATCACTTAAAAAAAAATTCAAATATTAATAGAATCTGTTTACAATTTTTTAATTCATGAATTTCTGAAATTTATTGGATGATAATTTAGGGACATAACATAAAAGTGTGTTTCAGTACTGAACATAGTTGCCAACATATACAAATTCCTAAACTAGTTTTTTTCAACCTTTTATGTGCCATGTATATTTTTTATATTAAACCGAAAAGGTTAAACTCGTGTCGAGAAAGTATATTATCATTACATCAAGAATTTACGTTACAGAAAGTATATTAGAGCGGAAGAAAAAAATTGACTGAATTATGGAATGAAGAAAAGAATGATAGGGATTGTGAAGAACAGAAGAAGAGTATGCAAATAATAAAAAGGAAGTGAAAAATGTAATGAAGAAAGTAAATGCCTGTTCCCAACAAAACCCCAATAGCAGGGGCCACTATAAAAAACTCGTGTCGAGTTCACTTTCGATTAGCCCCAATTAACAATCAAATTGGCCGCCTGAGGGGTGCCATCCCAACGCTGGGAAACATTGTCGTAGACCTACACAAGTACAGTAAGTTCATTAATATAATTAATGAAAGTACTTTTAAACTTAACTACTTTAAATACGAAACAGCATAATTATTTCAATAGTGACATCAAGATATTTATGTTTTGGTCAGTTCATCACCTTATGTTGTTATGAAATAATAACATAGGTATATCTAATATGAACTGGAATGACTCCAGAAATCAAAGTTTACTTTGCAGTACAATACATTGAAGCCATCGGAACTTGTTCACAATATCCAGAGCTTACAGCGAGGGGATTGAGACCGAGGCAATAAGTTACGTTGCTCAACTCTGTCCCCACCATGTAGAACGGCAAACGATAAAATGTTGCTTAGTTCTCTTATAATTCTTACTTTCTAAATTTAAATTGCAATCATAACATTAATTTTTTCTAATTAAAATAAATATAACGCTAACAACATTAGTTAGTTAAAGACCAACAAACAAAGTTATTGTTTGCGGAGAGATTTATATATATACCACAAATAAATACATGTATTTTACAAATCAAGAAGAAAAAAAATTGCTATTTATACATTGATTTCATTCTTTCTTATACTTAGAAATTTAAAACAGAGTTATAACTTGTACTAATAGACTATTGACGTACTTCGTAAAGTCTCAAATGTGGAATTAATTTCAATAAAATTTTCAATGAGTATGGGTAATTTATTCATAGTCACAGTCAGTTAATTCAGCCGACGGAAGTTCACTTTTGGACATATGCCGCCCCCATAGATAATAGCGTCTTCCTATGACCTGAATCTAGTCAATAGAAAAAAAGTCCAATTGAATATTTTTTAACGATTACGTGTACATTTTTATTGTCAAATTAGTTGTTATGATATTGATATAACACTAAGTTTCAGAATGTCGTCAAAGTAACTGTGTTGTGTTAAAAAATGGGGATAAATTACTTTATGCGCGATAAAATAATGCGTCATTTTATGGCTATAAAACAGCACACGCCGTCGTTAGCAGGCCAATTACCACATATTGTTTGGTCGTCGCCTAACTATACGGCCTCCACAGATTAACGGATCGTTCATTCTGGTTATAGTTTCGTCCGTACCGAATGTTCGTTATACCGTATTATTTGGTATTTATGTCTCGAGACTCGTGTACTTATTGGTACGTATGAAGGTGGTCCTACATGATGCAGAATGTAAAACTACACTACTATTTACTGTTTATTATAGTGAAGAATGCTGAATATTTTAAAAATAGAATACTCGTCTGTATATGTATAATATATATATCAAATATTAACTTTAATTTTATAACGAGTGATATTCTTGCATAAAGTATTGAAATGTTATAATGTTATAATTCTTTTCCGTTAGTGGGACGCAAGCAAAATGTTGATAAATTATGTCATTTTTATTTTTTTTTACAATCACAAAAAAATGTTTTTTTTTGGAATGAAATGCTCTGTTTTCGGTATTCTTTTAAAACAAATAAACTTTTCTTTTAATCTAATTTTTCTTTTTTAATGTGGATATTAGAGATTTGAAAAATGCTGAAAATTAGTCTCTTTTTTAACAAATAGAATGGTATATTACGAAGAGTGTAAGATGCGTTAAAATCCTTTCATGTTAGGTTATAAAAATTTTAATGAATTCTCAACTAAATAGTTCAGCTCGATAATCATGCTCATTATAAATTTTTTGTTCACAGCAGTGACATTTTCGCCCGACTAACAAAAACAATCTTTTTTTTTAGTCTAAAACCATCAATTTTATAACATATATAGATACTTTATATATAATACTTAGTCCAGAGGCTTTATATATAATACTTAGGTCACGGGTTCGGTTTCTGTAAAAAAATGTAATTGAAACCTTGTGCACTAATCATATAGTATTGCCACACAGACAAGTTTCCATAAGATGAGCAGCTTCTTCTGCGTACCATGATACGAAGTTGTAGTCACCAACATACCTGACTAGCAAAGATTAATATCTTTGGGTGAGGCGATGTGTATATTTAATGTTTTTAAATGATTTTTTTCGTTAAAAATTCGGTTGTCACTTGAAGTTGTTTATGTTATTTACACAGCCTATATATTCTCCTAAAGTTATCGACATTATGAACGAGAACGCATAAATTTCAACAATGACTTAAAATGTATATTTATATTCATTACATTAATCAATAGTACTTACACGTAATTACAATAAAACACGTATTTAAATAATGAAGATAATTAAATTGCAGTAAAATTTTCGGCCATGTCATGCGAGATAATAAATTCGATTAAAATAATTAATGATAAAATCTTTCGCCACAAATAAAAATATTAAAAAGAAACTTTTAAATTCGAAACACAGAATATTTTTACTTTATAAATCTGATACTTAAATAGTCTTTACTGTAAAATTTTCAGTAAATATCAACACAAGGTTTCTACCTTAATTTAAAGCGTAAGAGGCTTTCAGCGCTGCTGAAATAATTTACAATCGACGCCAGTCCCCGAACCGCACCCTAGTGTAATCCACGCAGCCACAGTGTAACCACAAACATGTGTTTCTTGTGTGCTCTCAATTAACATTTATTTACTTTGAACATCGAAAATCTGTTACCAGGAAATGCAAATTTAGATACTAAATATATGTAAGCTTAGTTAAGATTTATTATTGCTAATTGCTACATCTATCAACCGATAATCATTGGTGCGTAAGAGTTCAGGAGTGGCGACCACGTGCCGGCCACGGATGCGATGTTATTAGACCCGCTCACTTTGAACCATGCAATTTCCACTTGCGCAGCTGTGAAAGTCCAGTCCTAAGAAACACTAGGTTGATCGATGACATAGTCAAGGTCCTAAATAATTGTTTGTCTGAAGTGGCAGTAGGCGGGGCACATCGCTCGTGCAACCGATGGCTGTTGTGACTGAAAGGTTCTGGAGTGGTGACAACGACCACACGCGGCGTGGACAGACTTCCCACTGGAGGGATCGACGACATAGTCAAGCTCCTAAATAATTGTTTGTCTGAAGTGGCAGTATGCGGGGCACATCGCTCGTGCAACCGATGGCTGTTGTGACTGAAAGGTTCTGGAGTGGTGACAACGACCACACGCGGCGTGGACAGACTTCCCACTGGAGGGATCGACGACATAGTCAAGCTCCTAAATAATTGTTTGTCTGAAGTGGCAGTAGGCGGGGATCATCGCTCGTGCAACTGATGGCTATTGTGACTGAAAGGTTCTGGACTGGTGACAACGACCACACGCAGCTTGGACAGACTTCCCACTGGAGGGATCGACGACATAGTCAAGGTCCCAAATAATTGTTTGTCTGAAGTGGCAGTATGCGGGGCACATCGCTCGTGCAACCGATGGCTGTTGTGACTGAAAGGTTCTGGAGTGGTGACAACGACCACACGCGGCGTGGACAGACTTCCCACTGGAGGGATCGACGACATAGTCAAGCTCCTAAATAATTGTTTGTCTGAAGTGGCAGTAGGCGGGGCACATCGCTCGTGCAACCGATGGCTGTTGTGACTGAAAGGTTCTGGAGTGGTGACAACGACCACACGCGGCGTGGACAGACTTCCCACTGGAGGGATCGACGACATAGTCAAGCTCCTAAATAATTGTTTGTCTGAAGTGGCAGTAGGCGGGGATCATCGCTCGTGCAACTGATGGCTATTGTGACTGAAAGGTTCTGGAGTGGTGACAACGACCACACGCAGCTTGGACAGACTTCCCACTGGAGGGATCGACGACATAGTCAAGGTCCCAAATAATTGTTTGTCTGAAGTGGCAGTAGGCGGGGCACATCGCTCGTGCAACCGATGGCTGTTGTGACTGAAAGGTTCTGGAGTGGTGACAACGACCACACGCGGCGTGGACAGACTTCCCACTGGAGGGATCGACGACATAGTCAAGCTCCTAAATAATTGTTTGTCTGAAGTGGCAGTAGGCGGGGATCATCGCTCGTGCAACTGATGGCTATTGTGACTGAAAGGTTCTGGAGTGGTGACAACGACCACACGCAGCTTGGACAGACTTCCCACTGGAGGGATCGACGACATAGTCAAGGTCCCAAATAATTGTTTGTCTGAAGTGGCAGTATGCGGGGCACATCGCTCGTGCAACCGATGGCTGTTGTGACTGAAAGGTTCTGGAGTGGTGACAACGACCACACGCGTCGTTGACAGACTTTCCACTGGATGGATCGACGATATAGTCAAGTTCCCGGGAAGTCCCTGAATACGGGCAACGTAAGACTGATTCGTCGTAGCGATCTTTAAAAAAGGATTCTCCCTTGCGGTGAACGTCTATCGATTGACATGAATATATCGATGATTAAAAACCAAGTTCAATACTTTAATCTGTCATCCTTATAGTTAAAAAACCTGGATGCATATTTTACGTATAATAATTGACTTCGCATACTCGCCCTAGAGAAAACGAAGATTCGTTTTTTGCACTGCTAATGTAGATTAAAAAATATTCAATTCACGTAGCATTTATTATTATTATTGAATACATAGTGTATTTTAAGCGTACTTGTTATGAAAATATTAAGATTTTGTTTTGTTTAACTTGCTTACTTATACCGGCCCTAGTGAAAGTAAAAATTGTTCATATCGGCCTGCGATTTATATGCAACAAATATTGAATAGTCTTATTATCAACATCATTTCAATCATAGGCCTTTCACTGCTGGACATAGGATTTTCTCATATTTAAATTCAAAATATCTTTAGTCAAGAATTTATTTATACATACGCTATTGAATCGTCGATTATTTTAACACCATAAGTAGTGAGTGAACACTATTTGGAACGCTAATCTGTTGAGAAGAGCCAACCAGAAACTAAACAGTTGCTCTTTGAAATGAAATATACATTTTAAATTCGTACCTTATAATATTAATTATGTAAATGAGACAACAAAGTAAGTTCCACATGTTACGATCAACTAAAAACTTTTGAATGCTATAATAAGATTTATTTAATAACATACTTTTAGTTTTATATTAAAAACTGTGAAACGATCGTGTTTATGTTATACCTTTCTCCGTAAATTTATGTATATATATATATATATATATATATATATATATATATATATATATATATATGTATGTATGTATATACATACACACATATATATATATATATATATATATAAATACATATATATGTGGGTGTGTATGAATATATATATAAATGTTAGTGCGTAAGTAATGTATGTATGTACACCCTAAACTTCCCTCTCCTTTAAGTCTGCCATCTCCATTCAAGGGTTGTCTGGTAGAGATCGCCTCAATCGATAAGCCTAGCACCTCTTTATAAATAGTTTCTTTTTGTTTAAGCATTATATATGGTGTACAATAATGTGTAAATAAATAATTAAAAATTAGCGAAAAGTCTAAGATATTTAACGGAACTCTATTATATATAGATAGATAAGATATAAAGTATTACCAATTGGATCGGTTTGAAATAGCCTTCATCAGGCGTCTTCCCGTGACCACAAGGTCATTGTCGACCTTGTAGGCGGACGCAGTATGCTACATTTACATTTGCTAAAAATACCACAACATTTTTTTACAATGCTTTTTTGTTTTACCATATTACACCGTCTACAAGAGTCATGGGAAAGCTATTATTTACATCTAGACTAAACGAAAGATCCCTGTGCATTCCCGGTTCCGATCTGCGAGGGAAGATTAATCTTCCACGTGAGTGCAACCACTAGACGAAGAAACCATAAAATATTAACGCGAACAAAGTATTGTAACGACTGTTTGGTTAATGTTACACAGTTTCAAAATTTACTTTGTTTGAGTTAATGAACTAGATTTCAAGACGATACATTTTAAAAGGTAATTTAAATATTTTTTCAACTTTGTCTTTATATCTACGGAGTTTTTTAAGCTTAAAAATAATTACATTAATTTTATAACTGATAAAGAATTAAAGTTGTTATTTGTACCATACCTTTAAACTTGAAATAACTTATAATAAATATATAAATTAAAATGAAAGTACGTTTAATGATAATTCGTTTATCCTTTAATATAGACAACTAAAAGGACTCACTATACCAGAGGTTCGCAGGATGATGGTCTCGAAGATCGTGTTTTAAAGAAATATTTTACGTTGGACCCAATTGTATGGCGAACAGATGCTTTAGCGATTCGAATGTCATATTCGCATTTTTTCTCTATCTTTTTCAATTTGACGTTTGAAATTTTCCTTTAGATTTAATAAATTTCAATTAATTGAAAAGGTTATAATACAAACTGAATGTACAGTCCGATTACGATGTACAAATAAAAGATTCTCAAATAGTCGTACAGAAAGAACAAGTCATATTGCACTCAATCGATCGTCAGTTCCAGCTCAACCCGTATATAGCAACTGCCACGCATCACTCGACTTCGTTAGTGTTTATTGTTACAAAGTGTTTCAAAATTTACACGAAATTTCTAGAACTTTCGCCTAGGGTTACGCTACGTTTTTGTTTTTAATTATCGTCTTTATTCTCCGGGAGCCAAGGTGAAGTGACTTTTTATAAAATGAGATACCATAGTATTGTTTAATGATGAAGATTCTTTTATTTAATGGAATCAGGCATTATTTTGCGGAAATCTATCCTAAGTAAGAAAAGGACCGGAGTGGAACTCTGTGTTTGGCACTAATCGGTGTAACATTACTCCTGAAGATGCCCCGTGGAGGGGTGAAACACGTGTTGAGTGATTTAACGGTGGTAGTTGTGTAATTCGCATTGTTTGCCGCATGCGCAGTATCAGCGGGTGTGCGGGCGGTGCACTTTGTTGCACGACTACCACTGCATGTGCGGAAGTGGCTAAATATTGGATCTTTTCTTATTGAAGATTTTTTTGATAAAATTATTTTATAAAGTAAAATGGGACAGTAGTAACGGGTTATTAGTGATATAAATAAACGAATGAACAACATTTTATTCTTTGTTGCAATATATGTTTACTCCACATAAGCTAACTAACTTTCGCGGCTGTCGTGAAATAGATAATGAAACGGCTCGCGCCACGGTAGTCTAAATAGACGAGATTAATTACTGATATGTAATAATAATTATAATAATGACGATAAAAGTAATAAAATCATCACCACTATCATCATTTCAACTGACAGACGCCCAGTTGAAGGCATCCAGACAGGCAAGGCTGCTAAGAAACTCTTCTTTGATATACAGCTTGCATCAGAACTGGAGAATATAGGAAGAACGAAAAAATTAAAGTAAGTATAGGACATTAAAGTAAGTAAGAAAAGGACCATCATTTAGCCACTTCCGCACATGCAGTGGTAGTCATGCAACAAAGTGCATCGCCCGCCAGCCCGCTGATAAATGCGTATGCGGCAAACAATGCGAATTACACAACTGCCACCGTTAAGTCACTCAACACCTGTTTCATCCCTCCACGGGGCACCTTCAGGAGTTATGTTACGCCGATTAGTGCCAACCAACAAAGTTTGACTCTGTGTTTGGCACTAAATATTGGTCCTTTTCTTACTTAGTATGGACTTCCGCAAGGTAACGCCTGATCCCATTAAATATTTTAGAATAACAGATCAAAAGTCTGGTTTTATTATAAAAACAAATTCCGGATTAAAAAAAAGCAAAATGTAACATTTCAAAAAGTTCCCAGGTATCACAAACCACATATGTTAAAACAAATACAATCCACTTCCAAAATTTATTTAACTCAACAAATTACCTTGTATTTATTTTTGCATGTTAATACGCCAACAACGTAATTTAAATAAATGTATCCAATTTTAAATTACATGATAAATATTGAAAATTTTGTTACGTTTCCCACATCTATAGTCTGCACTTTTTTTTGTAATTGTAATTCATGTTTCTTATTACTAGCCCTCTACTAGTTGAATCGTCGACAAAGTCAATGTCGTTGTTGCTATAAATAGGTAACACAAGACTGTACTTTTTTAGTGTTTTTTTAAATAGCCCCGTTATTAGGGGCCTCCAGTACATTCCCCTGTCTTGTACGCAGTGACAATTTTTCAAATAATTCATTCACTTTCTAATTTTATTACCCCACTCTTCTTTTTGTCGTTTTCAATTTCACTCACTCGTTTCTCTTTTTTCTCACACGTAATCTTTTTCCTCACCATTTCCTCCTAGACTGCCTTTTTATAATTTTTATTTTATTAATTTGTTAATTTGTGTTTTTTTAACATTACAGCTTTTTTATAGCTTTATATCACAATTTTATTATTTATTTCTTTACATCGGATTTTTTATACTTTTTATGATTATTGTTACGTTTTGTTGTCTTTTATTACAGTACTTGTCAACTTTCTGCAATATTCCAGGAAGATCTGGTGGCTTTCCTTTAGTTCCATTAAGGAGTTAACGTTGCCCCCCTCTAATCTCTCCTTCAACCGAAACTGGAATTTTATTTGTAACGCCTTACATACGGGACAGCCGGTGATCAAGTGTACCTTGATCTGGTCCTCCTTTTTTTTCCTTTATCCTTATACAATACTATGCTATCCCAGATATTGATGGTCAACTCTTTTGGAAAGAATGAATTATTATGAAATAATTTATCTATACAAGTACACGTCAAGTTTGATTCAGTTATAATAAATTACAAGTTAAATATATTAATCACTTAGCTGTTAATATCTTGCCCGAAAATAACGTTTCTGAACTATAGAATAATATATATCAATATATATAATCTCAGAATATTTCGATTTTTTTCAATTTATAAGAAAGGCAAGTATCAATTATGGAGAATACATAACTCGAGGTAAACCTTGTATAATAAACATAAAGTAGTTGTGAATGTTATCAAATAGAAACACAATAATTTTATCATTAATTCAGCTAATTAGAAGTTGAATTAACACGAAAGTAATGAGTGGCTCATTAACATCCGATAGCTCTGCTGCAATACGTTTTTTCAAAGCACTAATTAGTCCTGCTGAATGTAACCTGAATAGACAAGCGCCCTCAGAAATGTTCACAATGGTGCGTGTATTCACAAGGACTTGTATCGGATACCAATCTAGATACGACAAGTGTCCCAGTTTCATTGTCTCGCAAAATCTAACTACGCACTGAGATATAGGCAGAATAACATTGTTTATTAATTTCTTTTATAACGATTCTATATTTCTAATTTTTTGGTCAATAATATTTAAAAATGTGGAGAATATACTTACCATTGACACAACACTGCAGGCATTTGTACACGCGTACAAATGAATACCAGAGACCACCCGCGCAATTATTTATCCCTTCATTGACGATAAAAATGCCGCGATCTATGTGATATATATTATATATATACAGAAACTATTTATAATTCCGATCCGAACACAAAAGCAGCCACTATATCACTGATGGCGTCCGAATTCAAATCGGCGTTCGAAATTTGAATTCGAACAGGCAAGTATGATTTAAATAAATATTTGCGCTAGTGGCCAGTAACATGTAGCGTTCTCACGTGAACGCTACATTTGTATACAAGTGTATTTATTATCAATATTTTTTTTTCAACAGATATGTATATCGTAGACAAGAGAATTCATAGAATTATTAACATATTAAAGATCCATCGTGGCAATAAATGTTTTTACAATATATATCCTTGTCTTGCAGGATCCAAAAGATAATTTATTCCAGGTGAATACGCTAATAATCTTGTCAATTACTATATAAGGTAGCGCCGAAATAAAGCGCTCAAATATAATATAAAAATTAACGTAATTGTTAAAACTACCTATCTAAGATATAGAACAAATTCTCTATAACTAGCAAATCCATTCAAAAGATTAGTGAAATAAACCTTCGTGCGTAATAAATTTCATTAAAATTTGCATAATCTCTTATCTCTCCTCGCCTGCAGTGTGGTAGAGAAACTATGAGAAAGATCCAGCCATGGTTACAGTTTAAATAGTTCGTATATATGACAGCGATTGTTGAAATAATAATTTAGTTTCTTATATTAACAGAATAGTATTGGTCTAATGGTTAAAAACGTTCGATCATTGCTCACAGGTTCAACCCATACTGAGCCTACATATTGAATTATACATTACTACATATTTAATTAATCTATAGTCTTCATCATCATACTAGGAAAAAGACGCCAACTGCAAAGTTAATCTCTCCCCCAAAGATCGCCACGAGGAAGACCAGACCATGGTTCACATCATTGCCGGATATCCTTTGTCTTTAAGACTCCACTCTTATTTGAAGGTCGAAATGTAGAAGAGGATCGAAGAAGGCAGCATCGCTCCTTCATGGGTGACGACAAATGTTCTATATTCCTAGAATCCTTCAAAAAAACTACTTTTTTGTATACAACAGAAAAAATAAGACTCAGAAGTTAGTCAAAAAGAATCGAGCAAGATTGGTATCTTGGTAGTCATGACTAGAGCAGGTTCAATAAATAAGAGAAGATAATAAAATATCATAATTTTATAAAAATAATACTACAAATAAAAATCAGAATAAATTATAAAAAGTAAATGAAATCCATAAATTTTGTCAAAATTGTGATAATGTAGCAAAATCTAGGAACGAAGGTACGAGAAGGAAGGTGATGCACGGAAGACGATTTCAATGTGAAGAAAAATAGAGATTGTGAAGGCTGCAAGAAGAAAGTGAAATAAAAGAAAATAATAAAAAAATATTTATAAGAATAGTAACATCCCTGCCAAACACATGGTGGGGGAAACGAAACGTCCACAAAAATGGGCACCATTAAAAAAAATAGCTCGCTTCGGCAATTGGTCTTGGGCTGCCTGCATCCAGACACTTTTCGCGACTTTAATTATTTTCTATGCCCAGCCTTATAGAATGTTAATGTCTCAATGATGTTATCATTATAAAGTACATAATTTCTGTAAAATATACAGTATATAAAAAGAGAAAGAAAATTATTAGTGATAGTAAACTACGATTTCAAACCGTCGTAAGGCGTTTCTAAAAATATAAAGATAATTATTAAGTATCAAAACGCCGCAATAGCACTCTGGCTGGTAACTTCCATGATATATGGAATAAAATTATAAACATATAGAGTACATCACGGACCTTCTGTGTAACATTATAGTAACGCTTCAACTTTATATAAAGAAATACACACAATAGAGAAATTACTTGTAATCTTAACTTTTATTATGTTACTCTAATTTAGGTAGCAGAAAATACACATGCTTTCATACACAGACATATATAGGTTTAATAATTTATTTATTCCATTACTTCTATTTTCAAAATTTTAATTATACATGTCACTACCCAGATCATAATTAATAGTTTAATATGAATAAAGAACATTGACGCCTACTGTCTTGCTATATTTCAAAATAAATACCACAATCAATAGATGTTAATATTTTATTTAAGAGAAAAACTTTTTTTTTGAATTTCAAAAATATAAATGAAAATATTAAATTTATAAAATATAATTATGTCAGAGAAATTATATATGAGAAAAACACTTTATTGTCATTAACAATCCATAAAGGTTTCCCCCCTAATTAATTCGTAGAAAGCTTTAAACGAAATAAGAAAAAAAAAACAAAAAGCGAACAAATTCAATTTGAACCCCCCCTAGACGTTTGTAATTGGGTAGACTTATCAAAAGTTGCCGCACGAATGAACTAGAAGGGTACTCGGAGAATATACAAACCTATACATGTATTTTAACACACACGTCATTCAAAAACATAGATTGCTAAACTGCCTGGAGAATGATTAATTTAGCGATTTAAGCATATAAGTATTTATTTATTAGGAAACAATTGTGTAAGAATTTAGCTATTAATAATATAATAGAAAATAAACAATAACATAATATAAAACAAAGTACATTGAGTTACAAATTTTATTTTAATAATACGTAGGGGAAAAAGTCTTTTCTTCTTTTATATGAAAATTCGAAACTTATTCTTTCAAAGCTTATATAAAACTATAATATATATGTACCGTTTTATTCAAAGGCAATCTGTACTAAAACCATTATTGAACAAATTTATGTATTTCTGATAAAATAATACGCAGTGTAGTTTTGTCAGTTTTCTCTAGATAACCTGAAAAGCTTTAAAAATTCTTAACACCGTAATAGGTACAAATCTGAAGGTCAAAGCAGTAAAATGGAAGTATTATCTCAGAAATATATTTACGTTATAATATTATCAAAAACTAAATTTTTTGTGTATATTATTACATATCTTTATATTTGTTTTTGGGATCTTCCAAATTAGAAACTTGCCCTTTGAATATGTCCGATCGGCAACGGATACTATCGACCAATGGCATTTGTGGAAGAGGCTCCAAATCCAGTATCGGATATTGGAATTTTTCGAGCACATAGTCAAGAAGAAAGAAAATACCTTGAACATCTGGCAGTGATCGGAAAAGTGCAGGACAAACTTCCGAGAGGCTGTAGTCCCATCACTTGGTTGGATCAAATTCGCTTCTCACTTGACATCAAACTTTATGATGACTGTGATGTCAAAGATAGGAACAAGTGACAGCATAATAAAGATAAAGATATATCTGCGTACTTGAAATCATTATTATTATATCTTTTACGCTTATTTTTTTTTCATCTTTGTAATATAAAAGTGTGATGTGAGCCAAAGAAATAAATTACATGAAAATTTCCTCACCACATGATTTTGTACACATTTGCACATAATAGCATAACTATAAAACAAAACGGAGGCGTTGGTCCCACCCTGTAAAAGGTTATTTTTACGATAGATAATGGAGGCTCAAGTCTGTTATGTGGGAGCTTTTATCATTTACATATTTCATGTGAAATCCCTTCAGCTGAGCTTGTTTGGACCTTTCGCTTATAACAGTTTTTTTGGAAGACGCGTTAGGGTCAGAAAGAATTTTGTTTAATATGCCTTGTACTTTAAGTGGAGCAAGAAATTATTGTAATTTCTTTTTAATAGCTTGACAAAAGCATCGTTATTAGGTTATAATCCCATATCAAGTTTTTTTTTAAATATAAAATTGATCTCTATATTTACAAGAATAGGTGAATTTGTTTAAAAAATGTACATTCTTAATTTATTCTTCCAAATCAATTTCATCTCCTTCAAAGTAATCCCTGTCCAATAAAACGCACATTTGTCAACGCTTTGTACAGTCCTTAAAACAGTCGGAATAGTCTTTATCTAGTATAGCCTTCAAGACCTTATTTGATTCAGTTTTTATCTTTTCAATTGGGTTAAAACAGCGTCCCCGCGTTCTGAAAAGATATGGGCCGAGGTTTTGGCACAATTGTCGCGAAAAACCAACGCAGTATGAAGTCGAGACGTGATCTGCGAAGAAAACTGCGCTGCGAGAAGAAATCTATTCACTATTGTCTTGGCAGTTTGTTATAAGAACACATTGTAATTTCAATGTCAATTTAAAACATCGTTATGTAAATATTTAATGTAATTTAGTTTAGCTTATTGATTCGCATACAGTAAGTTAGCGAGGAAGTTCTATAATTTATAAACCAAAATTCTTTTCGTTAAATTAGAAAAAAAAGCATGAATTCGGGTCTGTACTTGTTTACAATTTCTCCATTTCATTGTCAGCAACTTTCACTAATAATACGCTTTGCTTACTTACGCCTTTTTTCTCAATTCGAGTCGGGAACATGATAACGAAACTTTGGTGAAAAAATATCGAAGGGTTCCCACGTCGTAGTAAGATTTTTGGAGACAATTTAGTTCACACGGTCACTGAATTCCGCTTTATGTGCGCTAGGCTGCCATTATCATCATTATTGCAATCATAATAGGTCCACTGTTGGACGTAGACCTCGTCCATAGATTTCCTAAAGGACTCTCTGAAAGCGGTCTGTGTCCAGTGTCTTTCGAAACCTAAAAAGCCTACCTAAGAAGGTAGTCAATTAAACTTGCTATCATGGTTTATAGCGATTTCCCTTCGACTGAGGCACAGGTAGGTATTGTCTCTACCACCTAATCATCCTCTTTCCACATCCGTGCTAAGGAACGGCTAAATAATACACCTAAAGCCTTACATTAATTTACTTATGTTTTTGTTTACCAGCGACGACCATTGTGAAATTGACTTTCAATGCGACTGACATTTTATATTTATAAGTTTTCAAACAATAGCCATATTTCAGGTATAATTTTATTTGCTATCGTAAATCAAAATCCATCAAAGTAAAAAAACTAATAAAGAACAAAAACATTTTTTTAAAAAAAAGCTGTAGTACTATTAATATAAAACAAAATTAATGAAAAATGATTCTTAATTAAAATAAAAACTTATGAAGCTAATAACCAATCACTCTGTATATGAACTTAATTTATCCTTCTGCTGTTTTCGTACTGTGGTTGTCTGAAAGGAATTATCGCGCATGATAAGACGGCCTATTATAATTCTTTCTTTACTATACTAACATATATATATATACTAGCTGACCCGGCGAACTTTATTCCGCCTTAATGGCAATAAATAAGCAGATTGTGTTTTTTTTTTGGGTAAAATACAAAAAAAAATTAAATAACTACATTAATCATTCATTATTATTTCTGTATTTTAGTACATAGGTTGCTCTTCACTTAAATACCTTGTGATACACGACATTTTTTGTTTTATTATCAGGCGCAAAAACAAACAACGCAGATGGTCTTCCGACCCATGAACATGCCACGTATAATTGACCATGTGAAAAACATGAATGTTCTAGATTTAAACCACAAACTTTTAAGGATTGGCCTTGTGATTTGTTGATGGTCATGGCGAATGCAAGACGTATCGGAAATTGAAGTCTTTTAAATTCAAACGGCATATCGGTTGGGATCATCGGGATCCTCGGAATGAGAACTTCCTCACCTTTGAATTTTCCTATCATTATCGTAGCGTAAATTACATTGTTCATCAATTTACTAACCACCAAACGCGTACCGTTGCACAGTTTTGGTTGGTTTATGTTTCGAAGCATGATTACTACGGAGCCAACCTTTACGCGTAAATTGTGCGGTGGTAAGCCAGGCACGTCCAAAGAGTTTAAAAATTCAATTGGATAGTTGGTGGCTTCATCTTCATTTGTGACGCAGTCAATAGATTTGAATGAATGCATTGTTCCAATGATCTTATTTTGAATTATGTAGTTCAGGTCATCTACATCTTTATTCTTAGCCGCTAAAATTGCTCGCTCACTCAACCATTCATTATTTTTGTAGTTAGAAATAATATTTGGAAATACATTGTTGATAAGTTCGTCTTTTGATGAGACAAAATTACAGAAATTATTTGGAAATGATATTAATCCGCTCGATTCATCGACAGGTACTTGACCATTACCGATAGTCAGCAATTGCTCCGAGAAATCTTCAGCAGATGTATCATTAAGCAATGTAACTCTCATGTTTGTTGTCAGCTGCAGTTTCTTCACATAGCGCCATAGATTTGACGATTTGAGGCAAGCGTTTATTTCATCGGCAGCCGTAGATCTTGGAATTACTGGCAGTATTTGGCGGAAATCGCCAGACAGTAAAATCATTGCTCCTCCAAAACATCTCGAGTCATTGCGTAAATCTTTAAATGTTCGGTTAAGTGCTTCTAATGCACGTTTATGCGCTATTGTGCATTCGTCCCAGATGATGATTTTCGATGCCGCTAAAACTTTGGCCATTGCTGAGTGTTTTGCGATATTACACGTTGGTTCTTCAATAGTTTGAAGATTTAACGGTAATTTGAATGCTGAATGAGCCGTACGGCATCCTTCTAACAATGTGGCTGCTATTCCAGAAGAAGCAACAGCAACCGCTATGTTGGATCTCGCCCGAACAGTTGCTAAAACTAATGACATAAGGAATGTCTTGCCAGTTCCACCAGGGGCATCTAGGAAATATAAATCACCATTTTCATCAGCGATTGCCTTCATTAAAGTATCATAAACTTCCTTTTGTTGGTAATTTAACAGGGGTACATTCCTTTGAACTACTAAATCTAATTCCTGGTGATCATATTCACGTTCCCGTTCCAATTCTCGATTAAATGCGTCATTCATTTCACGATTTGGCGCTGGCATTCCTAACCTGATTAATAAATTACCGCACATGAGGTAACACATATCTTCGATCAAGAGTAAAGCACGATTATGTATCTCCTCATTCATCTCAATATCGTGATTTCTGGAACTGACATAACTTTGATGTAAAATATCTTCTGACATACTATCCTTGTATTTATGCCACAGGTTACATGGGTTTGATGGAAAACATGTCGAAATTATGATAGCGAATAATGTGCGTATCTGTCTTGGAGATGCAGAGATAATGGCTTCAGCGATTGTCGTATCCCAATGGGTATCATTTTCTAATAAGTTCAATTCTTCACATGCAGCACGATATGTTGGGAATATTACACCATTAACAGTTAGTAGTGTCTCAAATGAAGTTGGCCCACGCACATTTACCAGCAACAACCGCAAATAGAAACATTCATCATTCTTTGGATGAACTGTATACATACGACCAAGAGCATCAGTAGAACGCACATCTGGATACCCAGGAACCGCATCACCTTGCTTCCGTCTTTGAAAATTCTTGGATGAAGCATTCCAAGTATAATAACGTGGCATCTCCGAGTAAAGCAAAGTTCGTGCAAACTGATCGCTTTGGCAGATTGCAAAAAAACTGGTCAATGTAGTTGCTGGAGGTGTTTCAGCACGTTGCGTAGCATTCGAAGCCATGAAATATACTCGTTGACCATTCTCCAGATGCACCGCCAAATGTATAACTGTAGGATGACGTTCGTGAATTGGAAATGCGAATATACGCCAAATCGCTTCATTACAGTTCACATAACGACCAACTTGATAGCGTGAAATTTCATCGTTGGTATTTGAGGATTGCAATCCGAAAACCGCTATATCACTGCCTTTCGTGACATATTTGCAAATATATTTTATGGACTTAACTGAATTGCAGTATTCAACGTTGCAATGTGTCTTGAACGTTTTAGAAATAAGTGGCGAATATGGAACAATCCAACTGTTGTCGACAACGAAATCCATTCTTTTCACTTTCGTTGTGACAGTTCGACCGTTGTCATCTGGTGATCGACGCCGATACAGCGGATACCCGTCGTTGCTAGTGACAGTCTCCGCCGTTAATTTCCGTGGATATCGTTTAGAGCACTTTCCATCGAACATGCAAGGTGATTGGGGATTGATGGCACCACACGGTCCATGAATCATATTAGTAGTAACAACATCATGTGGGTCTGGATCGACTTCATGATCAGGAATCTCGGCACATATGATATCATCTATTTGGTCAGGCTGAATTCTTTCCACTAACCAAATAAGAATGTGTGCGTGCGGCAGGCCTCGCTTTTGCCATTCGATTGAATACATCCAGCATCGAGTATCTCCAAAGACGCGTTGTTTAACAATAAAGTTCATCAGGGACCGAATTTTTTGCCTGAATATACGTGCTGTGATGTCGTGTCTATCCTTTGATGCTTGTCCGGGTAGCAGCAATTGAGTAATTTCTATCCATTTTGGATTACAGGTAAAAGTAATAAAGAGATCTGGCCGGCCGTAATGACGAACATATGTCATTGAATCTTGTGCATATTCATGCATATGACGTGGGCTACCAATGTACGTCGCCGGCAGAATAGTTAATCGACCAATAGTAGCTGCATTTCCTTCAGTACTAACTGCATCACGTAAATGGATGTACTCCTCAAAACGCAGTTTGGCTTGGTTCAACCTAATACATGTTAAACGTTCCGTTTCTATTTTTACATACATGTCAACGCAATACTGCTGAAACAATCGACGAAACCGCAGCAAATAGTTGTCAGCATTTTGACGAATCATCAAACGATATGCATAATAATTCATTGAGCTAACTTTCTTTGTAGTTTCTTCACCTGAAATTCAAAATTTGATAATTAACCATTTCAAAGACAAATAATACAGACATTAACCATTATTAAGATACTGATGATACTTTACCATTCAATGGATTTATCATTTTAATATTAAAATAATATCCATCTTCTCCTTGCCAATTCATGAGTGGGTATTGCAATGCGTCATATGATCGATGAGTTTCAGATATTTGTTGCAGTTGCCCAGTATCGCGACGTGTAAGCACAATATCGCGTTTTTCCAATTGTTCACCAACAATCAGGATGGCAACTTCGTCTACTGTTGGAGCATTAAATTTGCGTTCGTGTGTTCCAGATGGTCGTTTATCTGCTTTGATGACAACTTTATAGTCATCATTTGGCATTTGCTCTAAAGCACTCTTAAACAACCTGACCAACGCATGATGTTCATGAAGCAGACACTGCAAGTCTTGAATAATTGCTCGCTTCATTCCTGCATTGATCCCTAGGCGTCGATCAAGTTGTTCTTGCATGTTGCCCATGAAATATATTTGTAAAAATTTATTCTGTGTATCTTCGAAAGGTAGTAATGATCCAATTCGATGGTGGAACTGTCCTTGTATCTACAAAATAAAAACCAGACAGTATTAACTGGGTTATAAACACTTTTTCTGTGGGAGAGTAGAGTTCAGTATTAGCAAATATAATACATACCAATAGGTAAAGTAAGTTATTCTTTAACTACATTCTATGTAAGTACAAAAATAAATACGTTAAATGTCGGATTAAATCCTCCTTCTTCGATAATGTCTGCCCCAAATGACGTCATTTGGAAACAACTATTGTATTTTCGAGTATTTGCAAGAAAGTGGCGTGATTCTTGTGTTTCGCCACAAAGCAATGAATACAATGGCTCATGTGGCGGAGTCAACACTGGCAATTTCACTTTACCATTAAGGCAGCATAATCCAGGCGTTTCTCCGGAAAACTTTAATGCACCACAATACTCGCAAACAACGTCCATTTGCCCAATGCAAACGCTAGGATGCAAGCTGTAATCATTGCTGCAATCGTATCGAAACGCTGCTCGATTCAAATCAGCTAAATATCTTGTTCTGCGTCGCACATTATCTATTTGTAGCCTTCTGTTGTTTGCTCGACGATTCTGCATTGCCAACCGAGCTGTTTCACGGGCTGCTTCACTTTGCTCTCGTGATTGAGAAGCACGAAGTCGAGCCATACTATCGCGGCGCTGTTCACGTGCAATTTCTTGTTCTTCTTCAGTCCTTTCATTTGCAGTATTTTGTATTCTTCTTGCATTACGGCTTTATCGGGAAAGATTCGATCGTCTTGGTCGCGGCATTATTAATTAAACTTAACTTCACTTCAATCCACTTTTTAATTATTTATTTAATAGAAATAGTTTTAATATTGATTTCTTACAAATATCAAATTGTCATCCATACGTCAATACATAGCTGTCATTTTACGTCAGTTACATAGCTGTCATTTGCGTTTTGTTATTCCAAGTCTGATTCTTTTTTGTTATACCACGTTTTATAGTGACTTACGTTTCATGTCAAGTCACACGGGAACGCTGTCGAACGGGATAAAAAGTATCCTATGTCCATCTCCTGGCTCTAAGCTACCTCCCTACCAATTTTCAGCCGAATCTGTTCTGCCGTTCTTGAGTTATAAGTGGTGTAACTAACACGACTTTCTTTTATATATATAGATATATATATATATACACATAATTATTATAGAAGCATGTAAGTAGTTTCCTTTAAGATAAAACTATCTGATAGTACGATACGTATAATCGTGATAATAGGGGTTAAGATCATTAGTGTTCATGTACAAAAGAAGGTAATAAAAGATTTATGTTATTATTATAATGACAAAGTTTTTTTTAAAAAAATGATGCATTTTGAACACATTTGTTTCTTATAGAGTAAGTAGCTTTAAAGGAGACAACGTATAACATATTTGTAAATTTTGATATCTCTGAAATATGTTATATTAAATTATTTTTTCAACTGGAATGCCGCAGGTCAATAACTTCTAGTAATACAAAATCAACAGGAACAGATGATAAACCTTATAATATTATAATATTGATTATAATATAATATTGAGAGCAAATGAGACATTCACCCCTTTAAAGATTTTATATTTATTAGCAATCATCGTGTATTTGAAATCAATGTTTTTACGAACTTATAAAAAAGACAATCCCATATTAAATTGATTCAACTATGAAACATAAATAAGAATGCAGTTCATCTATTTCATAAGTTTATGGAGTCCTTTGCTAGAAGTATCCTTTTTTAATCAGTAAATACTCACAAGGCGATTTTTACTTATTTAACGATATATCATTTGTTCCCTTGAAAAAAGTTATCCAAATTCTTAAAAAAGTAGTAATGAATTAATGCTTTTTATCTTTATATCTTTAACTTATCAACCGTCTGCATACTATCAAATAAATTTGGATTCAAGTCAAAAATTTAAAATTGGAATTTTTCTATGAAATTTTCTTATGAATTTGATTCGCATACAAAATATAATTTCATATTCTCCTTCAACCGTTTATTTTTTCACTTCGCTGAAATATAAAGCAAGAAAATAAGTCAGTTACTGCTTATAATATAGCACTTTATTAATTTTATAAAGTTTTAAAATGGGTCCATATTTTTCTTTTTTATCTCACTCGGTTAACAAAGGCGAGTAATTTAATAACGTCTTTGTAATTGAACTGGTCGAAAGAAAGCATTTTAAAGCTCGCCGCAGATGCAGAAGTATTATGCAATTTCTTTATTTGCCTTCCGATCTTCTTTTTCAGTTTAGTTTCAGAAAAACATTTGTTCAAGTTACGTTTTGAGTTCTGGAGATTTCATAAAAGTACTTTAGCTGTTTGCAAATTTTATTTTTATCAACGTTCCTTGGGAATAGGTATATATATATATCTTCATTTTTAGTTTACTTTTAGCATTTTTACTACAGGCACTCTAGGTAGATAACGCCTCCTACATTAGTCTCAAACTATGTCAAGGCATTTTAGGATGCCGTACTTAGTGTAATTATTGAAAATAAGTTATTAGTAGTGAGAAGTAAATAGATGTTGGTAGTCATTAAATATGTATAAGAAACTTGTTCGTAGTAGATAGTTATTAAAAAGTACTTAGTATCGGGCAGTTGTAGCGCAGCGGTAGAGGACTTGCACTTACAATCATAGGTTGCAGATTCGATTCCCAGTATACAATATTATATAATTTACATTTTATACATATATAGGACACATTTTATAGATATATATATCACATTTTATATATATATATATATATATATATATATATATATATATATATATATAGGATTGCCGCTGCTCACAAATAAATTTTCAGAGGATAGAAAGCAGCGTATTCTACATACCAAAAGACCACAAGGAGGCGTAAGAGGAGGACCAAGTAGACGAAGAAGACTGGTTTTGAGTTACGTAGACATTGCGTTTCAAAACTGAACAACACAGCTTAATCAGACAAATTTTACTTTTATAATTATTGGGAGAAAAATTATCATTAACAAAACTGGGTAAATCTAATCTAATCGAGTTTTTGATTAACAAAATCGAATAAAAAAAATTCAAATGTTATAATAAAGAATGTAATTCGAATTTAAACTTTCAAAACTTAATTCAAAGTTGTTATATATCCCATTAATTTGTTTATAAAAACGTAAACAAGTGTAAGGCAAATAAAAAACTTTTTTGTCTACGAATCAAATGAAAATCCAAATAGAGATGTTCACAGTTGTCGACAACACCGGTGTTTACATTGTATCCTAATAGCCGTCCTATTCCGCTTCACCTGTGTGTAAGGAACGACGTCGTGTTCACACGACGTTAGGTTTCATGTAACATGTACACAGGCCATTAACTTAAGATAATCTCGCGTATTAGACGCCTTGGTAAATGGGTTGATACATAAATAAATATATAGGATGTTTAAAAATGGTGAAAATAGATTTAACCATCGCGATAGTATTAAATATTAAAGTTAACGAGACAACCTTTATGAAATAAAACATAATTTTAGCTCTGCATTTAAGATTACAAGTTCGCGAAACTTGTTTGAACTTGTATATATATAAATATTTATATATATATATATATATATATATTTATTTATATATATTTTTAAAAATGCAAAAATACAAAAAAAAAGTTTAAAGATGCAAAAATTAATAACTCTATTGATTTTTATACATTTTTTTGTATTTATTAATTTTGGTAAAAACCGATACGTCACTTCGACTTTTAAGTTAATACATACCGTATTTCAAAACGTTTTCCATCAACTTTATATACCAACTCTTTGGAACCTAACTCTCAATTTACATATACTTAAATAGACTTTACTCACTAAGTTTCATTGCAATGTTATTTAAGTACAACTGCATCGTTGCAATTTTGTACAAAAAACGACCCACACGTAACTTATTCGTACGGTACAACACAATTAAATAGGCCAAGAACAGCATTGTTACTTTAAATGCAGCGGCAGTAGACAGTTTCAAAGAGAAATATCATGCAATTTGCAGTAAATTGCTGCTAATTTAATAGCAAATAAAATGCGTCGCAAACTTATTTAAGAAATAATTTGTAAAGGAATTTAAACTTTAAAATTGTCTATAAACTCGATTCATTTAGAACATAAAGACTCCGTTCTTACATAGAAAAACACGTCTATGTTAGAATCCCTTTGTGTTTAAGTTTGACGAGATTTCCTTATCTCAAAATTATTAACATTTTATTATTAACAGATCATCGAGAGACATGTCTTCTACGCTATCGATTCACGGTGTTGTCGGATGCCAGCCTATCGCGTTGTTGGGGTAAGGTCAAATATCGTTCTCGGGACTGATGATCTGCATAGCAGATTCAAGAAGGTCTTGCAATGCATAATGAATATCAGAAAATTCTGCAGTGGTCCTATTGCAATCAAAAATCTTTGATTCCGCTGTTAATTTATTATTAAAAGTAGACATATGTCCTAAAATTATAACAGTAATAAGTGTACCTTCTTATTGTGTTCACAATTTCAACAATATTATAACATTGTAAGAGAATAAAAAAAACCGTAACACAAATGCAAACAAAATAAAATAGCTAAAGAACTAGTAGCTATATTTGTAATAAGAATTAAGTCTTTAGCTTTATCAAGCAAGTGTGTCAAGATATCTTCTCTGATAATTCAAAGACATCACACGTTAATGGAGACCACACACCAACAAGCGCAGCATAAGGCGCCCGCCCAGAGATACCTATGGACAGGCAACCTTACGAAGTTCTTATTGTAAATCCATGGAGAAGGTCGATATCGAGAAGTGGATGCGCTATGGCAGAAACCAAGATGACACGGAACAGAATTATAAAATTTGCATGTACACAGTTACACAAAGCAGATTTATTAATTATATAGAACCCAGAGAAAAGACAGAACAAGAAATGAACAAAATAGAATTGTCCTTTCGAATATTCTAGAAACAAAATGAAAGAGTTACTTTTAATTTTTGATATAAATTTTGATAAATTTGGAATAAATGTTTGTAACATTAGAATCGTAAATTAAACGAATCAAGACTGATGACTATCCACTGCTTTGTGACGTTTATTTATTACTCGGGAGTTAGGCAAATCCAATGAAAAATGCTGCGCCTCTACAGTTCAGTTTCAATCCCATTTAACTTAAATAACTTGAGCTATCAATGTTATTGTAGTGAAAAGTTAAAGATTCCTATTTGTAACATAGATCCTTCATCTTGAAATGTCTTTTTTTATTGTTCTATCATTATCATCACTTCAGTCGTAAGACATATGTCTGTTGGATATAGGCATCTCCATATTTTCAAAAGGACCAGTTGGAAGCGGTCTGCATCCAGCGTCTTCTCTTAACAAAGTTATCTGTCCACTTTGTGGATGGCTATTTATCTTAAATTTTAAAAATTTCCCAATCCTCAATATGTTATGGGATACGAGAAGCCCCAAAAACGGAGCCATATAAAAACAATAATAGTGTTACAAGCTTATGTGTCCCATAGCCTGACTTGCCCAGAACACAGGGTGAGAGCTGATCATCTACGGTCTGCACGCTACCCCCCGACACTCATTTAAGAGTACCTCGACACAGACTTCTTACATTCACCCTCTTGCCACATTGAGTTATCAAACACTTCCATTATTTAGCTTTTTTCACCACTACTCTGTAATCAGTTCTCTCTACCCGGTTCACGTTGTCTTCACACATCCCTAACCTCAAAATGTTTTTTCTTAGCCGGGATATTTTAATAGTTGAAAAAGTTGCGTTTCGTGACCTAGCAGTAATAAATAACATACATAAAAGCAGCAACAGCTGGGCCGGGGTTAAGTTATTTGAGGCATTATCAAATAAAAACATTAAGGGTGTTTTAAGTAACTACCTAAGCTAAGTTTTGTGCCCAGTGACTTTATGAAGCGCCATTCTAAGTTATCTAAGTGAAGAGAAGAGAAGAATCTTCTCTCAACGTAATCAATAAATCGAACAAATATAAACTGCGATTGCCAGTTTTGGTCTCTACTTCAGAAACTTAAAGCCTCAATGGCTATCTGTTCTGCGCGCTATGCCGTATACCTGTGGCAACTTCAACTTCATGTTCCGCTAGCCTATGCTAAGGATTTTTTTTATTCCTGGTTCGATCTCATAAAACACACAACACAACACCTCTGCTTTGAAGAATTTTGGTAAGAACCTATTGTTTATTCGTATAAAAAACTGAATATCTTAGATTACCTGTAGTCTGTTTTGATGTAGACTTAATAACCCATTAATTAATAGAATACTTACTTTATTAATAATGTACACTTAATTGTGTTAATTTTAAATATATTTACACGAAACCGAACCTACCTATTTATCATTGCGCATAACGTTTCAAATTGAATCAACAGAGATCATGGAACAATGCGTTGTCCAATTGTAAATACCAGTATTTGAAGACTAAATTTGAACGTACCAATCCACGCCATACCTTGTTCCAAATTCAATACTATATGCTATAGCCTTATTCTGATCTCCATGTTTTTATAGTAGCCATAGCTTAAAACTAAAGCCTCTTCTCGAAAACGTAGTACATGACGAAAATTTTTCTGTGCTACAATTTAAATAGCTTGCAAATCTCACCATACAAATCATTAGTTCTTAATGACAAACCTTTAAAAGCGTCAGTATGTAACTCATTTGTCATCAACGAGCTTCAAAGCTTTTACATCTATTTCCAATTACCCTGTACGATCACGTTGAAATATGTTATATTAATTTATATTTTCTATTAGAATGCGATATGCAAAACGAATTCTGGTAGTACAAAATCTGCACGAACGATAGTAAAAAATAATTATTTTAATACGTAGTAATCTAAATTATAAAAATGCTAAGTAAGAAAAGGACCAATATTTAGCCACTTCCGGACATGCAGTGGTAGTCGTGCAACAAAGTGCACCGCCCGCCAGCCTTGCACGACTACTACTGCATGTGCGGAAATGGCTAAATATTAGTCCTTTTCTTACTTAGGATGGACTTCCGCAAGGTAACGCCTGATTCCATTAAATTTTATAAAAATGCTTTTTCTTCCTATATTATAATATTATTTGTTGTTTTTGAAACTATTTATTCAACCCTTAAAAGATTTTACACCTATAACCAATCCTCTTGTATAGTTCTCATGTAAACTGCGTTATTTCGGAACTCGGAACTTTAAATTTGGAACATAGAGCACTTAAAAAACTGTATTGATTGTTTTTTTTTTAAATAATGACAGTTACAAATTACGCGAAAATTAGTTTTTAAGTTTTCTTACTTTAATTCACATAAATGTTTTCTAGTAATTAACGCTGTTAATTACTGTTAAAACTAAACGATATTAAAACGATTACAATTAGTAGTGATTATATAACACGTTTCAAATGGTTCACGATTTACACAACTAACGACTTGCCATTTGCAATTAATTGGCCACGAAGACATTACGTAGATTAATCACTTGAAAATTGCAGGTGTACGTGTATCGACTACGCTCCAATCATAGACATATTGGAACTATATAACATGAGCATGGCAAAAGTTGATATTATATAGAAAAATAAGTTTCATTGTTTGAATGGAATGTTTATAACAGGAAAGCTTTCTAGGTTCGGTAAGTCTTAGAAATACTACACGAAGTCCAAAGTAGAAGTGTATATATTGAATTTTTTCTTTAATGTGTTTGAAGTTGTGTTGTTAGCCGATTCAGGCTTTACGAACTTTATCGAAGTTCAGTCCGTAGACTAAATATTAACACTGGATGGACGAATCCCATTTACATCGAAGATACGCACGACTGGGATTATATCCGCGTAGGGGTGTAGTGTAAGTTATGCGAAGCGAGGACTACTCGGCGGTCAGGATCGACACGGACCTCTCCTGACCGCCCACGCATGATCGCGGGCTAAGCGCGCGGTCGCCGTGTCATGAGTGTAAGTGTGATGAATGTTCGGTTCATCGTGCCCGACGAGGCCTCGATTTGAGGCTGTATATTGATTAAACTTAACTTTGATCTGTACTAATTATTAAAACAATGAAAACAAAAAAACCGTCAGCCAATCAAAAGGCAAGATGCAATGCAGAACGCTCTTTTTCGCCCAATGTAACTATACTCTGTTGTTGTGGGAAATCCCCTGATCGATACGTCGCTGATGATGACGTATTATAGCTACTAGAGACCTCTACAATAGATTCCTCAATTGAACCGTTTAAAGCGGAATGCACCCGGCATCTTTCAATGACCTTAAGAAAGTCATCTATGTAAATGATGAAAAATATCTGGTTATATATTAGAGATAAACTTTATACTAATACTTTATCTGATACCCATGTTCCATGTAACAAAATGATATTAAAAATAATGTTAAACACATAAAGTCTGTGATAGTCAGACGGCCACCGGCGTTAGTATGTTACGTCTTCATTACAGCCGTAAAATGTTCACTTAGACGTAATTTTCCTCTAAATTTCCAATAAGATCGGTTAGGGGCTTCCCGCTTCTTACATATCTGGTATCTATTACTTACGTATTTAATGAAAAGCGTGTGCTTTTGTTCATGCTTGGAATTTCGATACGAAATCCAATCGGGAACGAGAACCGCATAAAACAAAAGTCATGGAAGTAGCTAGAATTGCTCGTCTGAAGACGACATAGGTTGCAGGAAGTGGCTGGATTCAGGCAGTACAGGACCGATTACGGCGGCGATCTTTGGGAGGGAACCGTGACTTCTAGATGGCGTCTATCAGTTGAAAAGAATAAAAAGCAGTATACCTTACCTACCATTTAAGAAACCTCAAACAGTTCTTTACTATAAATATGTTCTGCCTACCTATCAATATTATTTTCCGAAGAAAATCCTCCTTACTTTTGCCGGTAAAAGTATTCACAAGGTCACTACTCTTAGAATTTAGGGCAAGAACGTGAGTAGGAGGGAGATAAGATAGCGTGTTTGCATTTGGAATATTCCATTTGCATTAATGCTTCCTTTGCGACGACTTCTATTTTTTTTACGCAGAGAACTAGCAAAGCTTTACTCGAAAAGTTCAACATATATATACTTTGTAGTTTCGTCTTTTTCATCTTATCATCAGCCCATCAATATATTTTATATAAATATTTATAAATCAAACCTGTTTTTTGAATTTTCATATAATAACCAAAAAGGTTTTAGTATAAATATTTAAAGATCTAATCTTCTTTACTGAACTTTTATATTCATAATTAACTTAATTTATTTTACGACTTCACATCTCAGTCAGTATTTTACATTAGAATGTCTTTTTTTTGACAGCCGATTCGAAAGTATTACATTTAGACTCAATTAGTTTATTTTAATCTATATATGATTCTCATTTCGTATTTAAGTTATTTATCACAGGTATGTTTGTTCATCATATTTCATTTATATAACTCGCAAAATAAATATTTCTACCAAATTTTATTTGTCAAAGCCTAATTTTTCTAGTTTATAAACTTATATCATTACATAGGTGAATATACAGGATGTTTGCCTAAAAGCTTTAAATAGAGTGAATATACACGGTATTTGTTGTCAATTAATTTATGGTACAACCTCAGAAATGACAAATAACGTTATTTTAATATAGCAAGAAAAAGTGTTTTAAAAATTCGAATTAATACTTATTAAATTTTGTTAATTGTTACTAAATATGCCTGCAAGGTTTGTACCAGCAAAGAAAAAGTAAATTAATATAACTTATTTCATACTGATCACTTTATAAAGGCTGAATGGAAATAAATGAAAAAGGAACTATACATTCGGCTCTTGGACGCTTTTACACCTACAACCAATCACCCTGTATAATAAAACATAAAATCATAATGAATATTACGCAAAACAATTTAACGAACATATATTTACAGATAAATTCTTAAAATTTTTACAAATCTTTTAAAACATTTACATGCGTTAAAGAAGTTTAAAATTTATTTTGCAATAATGCGATTTAAAGTTATAGAATTAAAAGCGTTAGATCATTAGCTTAAAGATAACGAGCTTTATTTTAATTAGACTTACGTTAATTATAGCTTAAGTTAAAGCTATGCGATAGCTTATAATAAAAAGCATTTATACCACAGCTATGATTTCTGCAAGCCGAGAAATAATCCAATAAAATATTCATGTAGCGTTGAATAAAGTTCCAACAATCGCATTAAATTATAAACTTTGTTTGATGCTACAGCGGGAGTTGCGAATTTTCATTAATTCCGTGTATAACATTCCTGAATCGTATTTTGTACGGGTGCTATTATAACACTGTTTAAATAATTTTAAATTTATTTGTGCACAGACTGGATTTTGGAAGTGACACATTTCGAAATTCAAAAATAGATTGAAGTTTTTAAACAAATATTATCTATAGCTACGGAACCCTTTGAGATCTAGAACATGTTTACGCATATTATTTTTTATCTGTTATTCTGTTATACATATTGTCCATAATAGATATTCTAATAAAAACAAAATGGCTAACAATTTTATTATATTAATATAACTTTTGAAACATTTGTGAATAAATTAGGCTATTCTAACTCTTTAAACATGTTTATTCGGTCCGCAAAGGATTTCAAAAATTGAATTTATTTATCGACTTTCTCCTGTTAATATATTGCATGGACCGTTGAAATATAACTAAAACATAAAAATATTCGTTAAACATCTAATTTAACAAAGTTATCAGACAGTAAACTAGACATTTGCAAAATACAAAAAGTGGAAAATAAATAGAATAAACTAATTTTATCATAACTATATTTTTTTAACATACATGTTTTTTTCATTATTTTACATAAATATTTATCAGTATGCTATTCAACATTTGCTTTCTACATACGCGAATAGCGCAAATTTATTTGTCTATAAAACTATTTACTAATACCGTACTAGTCGTTTCTGCTTATAGACGCCCACTGCAAAGCCGCCCCCCAAAAATATCTATGGGCGATATACCATAATCGCCACGATTAGCAGTGTGGTATTGTGGTACACAAAGGACGCTGCTTCCTATCCTCTGGAAACTTTTTTGTGTGCAGTGGCGATACTATATAATTAATGTACAAAGTGTGAATTATATATAAGACTATGTCTCGGGAATCGTGCCTGTGACTTAAGATCACAAATCTCAGTCTTCTACTGCTGTACTACCACTTTACCGATATATTACTTAAATATTTATTTAATTTCTAATCTATAAATATCACTTGTGATGACGTTGACAAGTTTGAGACTGTGATTTGTGAGTCATAAAAATTGATAACCACTGAACTATATCATAAAATTCGTGTACCCACCGAAGTACATTTAAAACTCTATGAGAAACCGCGAGAGACCTTTCATTTATCAATGTATAATCTTAATTAAAACCGTATCCTGTTTATTATAGATATAAATTCTTAACGGAAGCAATATCGGGCAGAAATTTAAATTGCTAAAGCTCACAGTCGTAAATTCGCAAACGATTTAACATTATAAGTTTATTACATTTTATCAATAAATTATTTCATTTCCTGTTACTTTATTAGCAAATGACTGGGAACGGCAAACACAGGAATATATTAAAATTAAACATACATTTACATACTGTACACGTAATATACGTTTATTTTATATATTTACAAGTAACGTAAAGGTAGTAAACAAAAATCATAGAAACTTGTCATTACGTAAAAAGTTATGAACCCTTTGCAGAATACTATAATCCTCTCTCACAAAAGAGAAACAAAAGTATATGAGTTATTAAATGTTAGAGTTAAAAAGTTAATATTAATTATTGTACACGCTAGAAAATATATACATAGTTGCATAATAGTAAAGAAAAAAGTACAATGGGCGGTCTTATCACACGAGGAAATTACTCTCAGACAACCATATTATTGAAATAGTAGAAATATATATAAAGGGTAGTACAAAACTTACATACATTAACATACACATGCGTAGCATAAATAGTTACAATAATTACATTTTATAATAATAATAATAAATAAAAACATCAAATTGACATGGGCCGCACTGGCCTAAGAAATAATAAAGTAACAGAGTATGAGAGAATAAAATTGTATTAACGGCTAAATAATCATTGGTCTAATAAATATTTCTTAACCGTTTTCTTTAAAATAGGTAGTTAGTTAGCACGTCTTACATTCAGCGGTAACTCCTTCCACAATCGAACAGCGTGTGTGTGTATAAATGTATATATTCATATAAAAAAATTTTTATCTTTTTCTCACTCGTACACTCTTCTTAGAGTGTTCGTGGTCGTGGTCATGCCAGCAGCGGAACGGATTGCAGCCCCGCTGCTTTCGCTATGTTTCGACTTGTAGCTATGCAGCATACGCCAGACGCTTTAGCGGAGTAAGAGAATTCATTTATTGAATTTTTAGTGACAGTTATAATAGGATTTGCCTATCTTGTAAGAGAGCGTTCACGATATCGCTAGTCTTTTGATTTAAAACAAATAATAAACAATGTCTTATTATATAGTTATTACAAATCTCTCAGATATTCCCTAATTAGTAACTATACTAGTAAATTGAATTTGATGGAGGTTTGCAGTATATAATGCCACTTTAACTCGATTCATTTCATTTCCTATTCCCTTTTATTATCCTTATGTTAACAAGAATACATATTTTATTCTTATATCAAGCTACTAATTATCCTTCAGGAATTAATAGTTATTTAAATAAAATTAATTTTCACCCATTTTTCACATTTAAGGACTTAATTGGATTTATTATTCTAATTTTATTATTGACTTTAACTAATCCTTATATATTAAGAGACCCAGATAATTTATTTCCAGCCAATCCTTTAGTAACTCCTGTTATATTCAACCAGTATGATATTATATTATATATTTGCTAACGCAATTTTACGATCTATTTCTAAGAAAGAAGGTATAGTAATCGTAATTTTTTATATACTTAAAAGCAATTTCTTTAAAAAAACTTTGCGATGGACATTATTATTGATGAATCACATCTTTCCTATTTCCTTATATCACTTGACGATATAATTTTTAACGTTAACGCGCAGACATATTTTTTGGCTATATTCTATTGGTGATGGACGCTGTTAACCGTTTTGGGTTTTTTTTTACAGCTTTTTCGGACTCATGGCTCGCAAATCCGTAATTGGCGGGCTAATAATTTAAAAAAAAATACACGTGTAACGCGCAGAAACCTCAAGATCTAGACGTTCTCCTATAGGTGGACAGACGAGTTTGTGAAGTACATAGGTAGACTCTAGATATAGCCGGCTTCAAACCAGTCCTATTGAAAGTCTATAAAGAAAGCTTAAATTTATTAGCCTAAGTCGTACGCTTGAAACGATAGCTGAAATAATTTAAAGTTTCTAATTAGAAAACTGTAATAATTTATCCGTATATAAAGATATATACTATCATATTTTATATTTTATAATATATACCGCCGCAAAACGTCGCTAATCGGAAACCATTTTCATTATAAATGTGAACAAACCGTGCCCATCAATGCTTTGATATCTGTTTGCATAATCCCTTATCGTATTTTCCGTTTCAGCGGATTTGAAGAAAATATGATTCTTATAAAAGTATTAGAAATATTAACGTTTCTTTTTTAGTTTTTACCTTTTTATTTCCAACGAGGAACGTAAGCTTTCCTTTATGAACTCTAGTGCACATTGTAGTCTTTACCAACTAGAAGTTATAATAATGGTGCTATCTCTATCTCCAAAAATATAATTAGAATCTGAAACTAAAAACTCAAACGACAGACGTAATATTAATATCCCATAGTAAGTTCATTGACCCTTCCGTTCCGTAAAAACACAGCGATGAAATAGTAAAAGCCCTCCGGGTTGCGACGTCTTCAACAGAAACAATGCGCAAAATGACACACGCTTACTTTTATATAAATTTATTTTGTGTAACGGTATATCTATAAGGGAGGCTTATGTCCAACAGCGGGCGTTCTACTGCTGATATATTGATTATGAACTTGTGGTTCACTTGATTGTGGACTCTTTGTACTGTTATATTTATTTGCACATATTGACAAATAATATATATACCAGAAATTATTAATTCGAATTGATATTTACTGCATATGCATATATATTTATGTATATTATATTGTTATAAAAATTATGTTAAGTTTCCTCACTTTACGATTGCAAAGTAAGTTTTTAAAGTAATTAAGCACTCATAAAAAAAAGGAAATATTAACAGTTTTTTTTGTGTGAATATAAGATAAATATACGGCCAGCAATCGTAGACATAGCATTTTTTTTCTTAAATTTACTGCAACTAAATTAAATAAGGTTGAATTTGATTTAATTATAATAAAGGACTTTAAATCTGGCTGCACACTTATACTGTTCTTAGACTTACTTCTGGATTTAGGCCGAGATTCGCGTGGAATAAGCTCTGTAATTAAATAAGTAGTTGGTGAAAGTTAGGGGGTTACGTGTTTAATTCTGTTTCACTAAAAATGCAATGTAATTAACAAAATGTTGTTTTGTAACAAAAATTATATGTTTAAAAACGAAGGTCTTCGACCACTGTGTGTAGCCAATGATGACATGTAAATCAGAAACGTGGTCGCTTATGACGGGCCTCATGAAGAAACTTACTCGCCTAGAGAGCTATGCTCGAAGTTTCGCTGCCAGATTAAATCATAAACGTGGAGAGCTGCAAAAGAACCAAGATCACTAAGGTAGCTCGGAAAATTGCTCGTCTGAATTGACAATAGGCGGGGAACTTCGCTCGTAAAACCGATGGCCTTTCAGGTACGATGGCGTCGACAGTGCAAAATTTTTTCCCGGACGCCATCTCAGCCTATTTCTCCGAGTACCTTCACCGGTTTAAGCTCAAGGTGGACCCCTCCTGCTTCTATGAACCGGGCGTGGACCAGACCGTGGTCCACCTCGTAGCCCACTGTCCCGCGTTCAGAGGACTCCGGGTCGACTCCGAATACCGGTTAGGCATGAAGGTTGACGAAGAAACAATGGCTTAACTAATAAGAGATGAAGATACGAGACCTACATTCATAAAACTGTGTAGAAAAATTGTAAAACCAAATAAAGAATAAATTGTAAACAAAATAATAACTATTAAACAAAATTTGGTAAAATGAAATATAATATAAATAAATTGTAAAACTATAATAAGAAATTAGGTGACGGAAGAAAGGAATTGGAAAAGAGGAAAATGGAATGAAAGGGTATACATACATATCCAAACACAGCGTCAAAAACTATTTCTCTAATGGCGACCAAATTAAAACTTTCGTTAAAGTTTTAAAAGTATTTTGACCGTAGCGGAAAAGAAGAGAAGGTAAAATGTAATAAAATTGAATATCCTTGTGCCCATAAATATATTAATCAGAGGTCGGCACAACGTACATCACGTCAAGTCTTCACCGCAAACAATCATTCCGGTCCGGGAAAAAAACAAAATAATACTTAATTCCAAGAAGAAATCAGTATATTCATCAATAAGTATTAAAAATATATACTCATGATACCCTATACTTCAATGAAAAAAAAATCTATGTTATTGTTATACCACGCGACCTTTTTTTCTTTCATCAACGTTCATAAGGAACGTAAACAACGTGGCCCTTAATCTTGTCCTGTGATCACACACACGCACACAACTGCAGCGTATAAATTAACACTCCCCCGTAATAAATAATGTCAGTCACGCTGATTTATTTAGCTCCACCTTGCAATTTAATAGGCATGGTGTATTTGTTTTATCATTACAACAGACTATACCATTTGCCTATTCGGTTTCAAGAGTATTGAAGGCGCTTAATTAAGATATATTTACAAAAACTATTCTTCCTTAAAGGCTTGGTTTGAACTGTAACGTTACTGATTTTCCTATGTTTTTCTACTACTAATCCTTTGTGTTACTTTCACTTGTCTAAAGATCTTCGCATCTTTGATTTGATTTCGAATGTCTAAAGATCTTCGCATTTCTAAAGATCTTCGCATCTTTGATTTGATTTCGAATAAAAATTCATATGACTCCTCTGTGTTTGCTAATGAAGCCTAAGATTCAGCACGGTCAATGAACCAGGGTAGCAAATTTAAACGGCAGGTTGAAAGTCACATAGCGTGCAGAACATACCACTGCAGGGGTTTTAAGGTTCCGCAACATCTACCAACCGCGTTAAGGTTGTCAGATAACCTTATTAATACCAAAAAAAATCTTAATGCAGGAAAACTAAAATCTGTCCTATTAGAGACCTTTGGGTGAGGCCTAAGACAACTTCCAGTGACTAAAATGATAATGATGCTATTGCGTGGCATAAGTGATTGCTCTATTACATGACGGGAAGTAAGAGTCCACGGCGCGAACCTTGACTTTAGCTGTCATTTGCACGTTAACGCGTTTAACCTTTCGGTTCACAGCTCTGGGCCGAACTTGATAGATTGATTGCAATAGCAATGGGCCTATAATCGAAATACGGTAGCTGGTAGCTCTGGGAGAATGTTGGACGTTTCGTATCCATCAAAAACCAGCCGCAGATAAAAGTATTGCATGAAAGTATTGTTCTGCGATTTCATTGCTTGAATGAACTTGTTGAATGGAAATGTTTTCTTCAAATTGAAAAACAAAGTTTGATTCATAAATTAAATGTAACTGTCAACTTATCAAAATATATAAAAATTCCATATAGCAAATAGTTTTGACAAGAACAATATGTGATAAATATCGAGTATCTAAGCGAATACTTGGATTACTAAAGAAGTCATAAATAAGCTGAGGGTAGCTCAGCGGAAAAGGAGAGTAAGCTGGTGGTCATTCCGGGGGAGCGAAAGACAAACAGGTTTAGAATTCTGAGCTGTGTCAGAGATATTGGCCTAAGGGTGGCTAGGTAGAAATGGAAACTGTCCGCCTGTACTGTCGAAAACAAGAGTCTTAGTAGAAGCGCTTTCTACAATAGAGACCATAGGACATGAAAATGTAAGGGATGGACGATATCATGAATATCACAACAGCAACTGGACCTTCACCACCCAAAACAAGAAAAAGTGGAGAGAAATAAAGGAGACGTACGAAATATTTTAATTAAAGAAAATAGAAAAAGAAGTACAAAAGAATACATCATTATTTGAACTCTCAGAACCAATTGCTAGATCGATTAAGTAATCCAACCAGGTAAAAACAAGTTAGCTTATTCAGTTTGCAAAGTTTAATCCATCTAAATGAAATGACGTAATTTAAGTTTACGGCCACCATAAAACTCGTTTAAGTATTTAATTAAGGTGTATTTAAACGGATAAAAGGTACAAATTCGACTCGACGCTGTGAGTTGATTATATTAAACCATAAAACTTGAGCTAATGCCCAAAGATTTTAATTCGACCGAAATGAAAGACGTTAAACTTAAAAAACAATTAATTTTTCATTATCTGAAAGAGGTTAACATTAAGTTTATTCATTTGTAATAAAAGAATCAAATAGTAATACAAGAAATGTTAAAAATATATCTCTGTTTTTTTTTCTCGTGAAATTGAAATTATTAAAATTGCAGGCTCATACAATAAATCTATATTTGTCACGCAAGGTTCTCGTATAGGAAACATTCATGTCATTAGTGATAGATTTTAAAAGTGTCCACTGTTCCCCTGATGACAGTTGTAATGGTTTTACTTAAATTTTGGAATCTTTTTTGTGCATTGTTATGGAGTATTCATAAATATTTTGTTAAGGTCGTTTGAAGACAATGCATGCCCACCATTTCCAACCGATTCTATAAAAAATCTATTGGAGAGGCATGTATCGAGCAATGGAAAATCTGGAACGTAGAGGATGATCTATATCGGTGTCTACTGAGCCAAAAACAATGACAAATTCTCAAAAAGAACTTCATAATGCACAGTGTTTACATAGCTACATAGATATATATACACGATTTGTTTATACCATATATTTTAAACCAGAACTTAACGAGTTTAATGCGTAACTAGTTCCTGTTATAACTCTAAGATAGATGTAAAGAGAGACCTTCAAAAGGGCGTTCATAAATAAAAATTATTTGCAGTTAACAGATGGTTAAATCTGAAGAAGATGAACACCAGGCTAAAAACAAACCTTATATTTGAAAAACCTCTAGTTATTATTTAAAATAAGTAAACATTGCTGTTTAGAACCGCAGTTGAGATTCAAGATGAAGAAGATGAACACGAGGCTAAAAACAAACCTTATATTTGAAAAACCTCTAGTTATTATTTAAAATAAGTAAACATTGCTGTTTAGAACTGCAGATTATGGCTCTAGTGATAGCCAACTTCTAGAAAGCACCATAAGGCGAAGAATCTCGGAAACTACTGACTTCCAGTTTCTCTTGAATCTTGACAGATTTAAATAACCATAGTCGTTCTAATCATCATGTCAGCCAACGGACGACCTCAACAAGGCACAGGCCTTCGTCAACGATCGCCTCGATGACCAATTTTGCGCTAGCTGCATCCTGGGATTTCTCGCCACCTTAATTATGTTGTCGGCCTGACTGTGTATTTGCCTCGTCTGCCACTTCAGATGATCAATTTTTACAGCTATATCGCAGACCATAATTTTTTATGGATTTCCACATTTCTGATTCGATCTCGCAGCGAAACAACTATTCTGACCCAACCTTAAATATACGCTTTGACGTGAGATTGGCTTCGGTAATAATCTATCGATATTGGAGTGAAATGTTTGAAATATATATTTAATTATACGAAAACGTAGGCGATATGATATCAATTTAAACAAGACAAGTGATACAAATAACAGAATTTAAATAAACCCCGAGTGATCTCTTCAATCAACAGACTTCGTTTCACGAAACCAATCGCTGTGGCTCATTTACAATTCAAGCAGTGTTCGGGGGAGATCCATTTAGACGACACGTTGATGACGATCGAAAACGTTTTGACCCATGACCTTTTCGTATTTGCACGTTTGAAAAAAGAACTTTTTTTAATATAATACTTATTTTAACCACAGCAATGTTTTTTTTTATATTATACTGCAAAAGTAACTGGCCTGTTGCATTACAATAGAAAAAATAAATTACCATAACATATTTCAGAGTGATCACTTTATAAATTAAATAAATGTGAAATAAATATAATAATTTTGTTGTAAAAAATTTTTTGACAATGGCCTAGGCAGCAGTGTAGCGATATAAATTTGCAGCCGATAAACTGTCAAATACGTAGTTTCAATAGTCACTATATTAATAAAAAAAAAATAATTTACTGCTAAATTTTTTCACAAGAAATCTATACAAAGAATTAGAAAAGAAAACAAAAGATAGATAGAAATTGATATAGCCGTTATATCATGACGTGAGTAAAAGAATAATAAATTAATTTTTATATAGGCAAATTAAATGCACACAATTGTCTCTTTTCACTAATTCTTGACTTACTAACGCATTGATGATGTTAATGCAAAATTAATTTGTTATATTTGTTCTCTTTGTTAGTACAAGCAACTAAACTAATTTTTTACCTAAAAGAAAAAAAAATAAGTTTTTTGATTTTAAATATTAACGTACAAGATTACAAATAGTGGTTACCCAGCGGTAGAGCACTGAGAATTGCGATGGTAGATGGCGAGTTCGTTTCCAGAAATATAATGATATATAATTCACACTTTGTGCAATAATTATATACGATTGGCACTGCTCACAAAAAGGTTCCAGAGGATGGGCAGTGGCATCCTCTGCGTACCATAATACAACACTACGATCGCCAACTCACAAGCCAAGTGCGGCGATTATGGTATATTCCCCATAGAAATTTTAGGGAAGGCCTAAGCCTTGCAGTGGGCATTGATGTGCTAGAGGACGATAAGATTGCTAATATATAATGTTGACATAAGTTTTTTCTACTTTTATACAATTTTACACTCCTATAAACAAGTTCAGTTTGATCTCGAGGTCGAAATAGGTAGGAAAGTAGACGAAGAAAGTGACGCCTCCTTTATGGGCGACGATAGATGTCGCCCTACGTTTTTAAGGTTCTGTAAGGAAGTAGTGCAGCTGATCATAGACAGGAATAAGAGTAACGAATAAAAATAAAGGGACGGGCAACCCCGACTACAAAACACAGAGTAATGAAACAACTATCGATGTAACTTAATAAATAATTAAAAGCAGAAAATCAAATAAAAATAATTTGTTAATAAAGAAAACAAATTATAAAGATTTTGTAACAAGAATCAAATTTAATCATGAACATAGATGATGGAAATATGGTGAGAATGGAAGAAATTGTGAAGAATGTAAGGAAAGTTAATGTAAAACAAAAAATTAAAAAAAAAAAACAAATACTGAAAAAAATTATTTAACCCGAAATTGTAATGTAAGGACCACACACAAAGCAGGGGTTCCCCATAACAAAAACAAGTTCGGTATTAGGAACCTTTTCAAATATTTCCATATGATCCAAATGGGTTAATAGGGGTAAACTTGTGATATTCAGTTTTATTAATGTTCTTTGATTTCCTACAATTTTGGCTGACATTTAAAATTGGAATGGGTAAACTGCATTTATGCGTGATTAAAAGCAAGTAATGTAAATAAATATACATGATGATTATTAACCGGTGCAAATGCTTAAAAGGGGTGAATGTATATCTTATTAGTCATCATAAAATTTAACACTTTTACATCTATTCTCAACCAAGTAATTTCTTCTATTACAAAGTCTGCAAGGACAGATAGTAAATCGTAAGTCATTCGTGTTTAGAAATTGCTTTTTTTACTATATTTTTATACCATTTATTTTTAGACAGGGTATAGCATACATGCGTTCACAACAAATGATCTGTACATTTAAAGTTTCAATGGTTAAAAGTTTTTGCAACTATAACAAAACATCCTGTATACCAGCACTGTAACGGAATGAGTACTTTTTCTATATAATTAAGTATTATCAAGTTACGTATTAATTAGACTTAACTTAATTATTCTATAATATCAGTAGTCTCTCAGCGCAGATGAAGTGCTTCATACTATATTTCCACAACATATACAGTTACAAATAATTAATAAACATTCGCCTTACAAGATATCCCAGTAGGTATATATATTTGTCCATACGCTCATGAGTTCAAAGAGAATACACCCGCTTGGGAAAAGCGAACTGAACAGAATATATGATGTCTGTTAATTAGGAACAACTCTATTCAAATCAACTAACTCTTTAATTTAAAATTTTATGCAATGTAGTGATGATTTTAAGATAAAGGGGTATACCCTGCCACTGCAGTACTTCATAGCAATGATGAAAACACAAATGACTATAACCTAAACGTTGCCTTATCGAATTTAAATATAATAAACAGTATGTTTCAGCTCTTTTGTTTGTATATGCAACCGCATAAGTACTAAATAGTACTAAACACATAAAATTTAAGTAAAAGTTATTATTAACTTAATAAATCTGCGACTACGTATATAATAAAAAATATTAATAATACATGTATTATTGCGGTAGCCTTGCAAGGCAAGTTGAAATGGCAGTATGTAGCGTGTATCGAGCCCATGAACTTGCAAATACAGCGTAGAACGTGCAGCTACAAAATGGACAGACAACTGTGGTGGACGACCAACTACGCCTATCCTTCTTAGGTTTGTACATAAAAGTAGTGCAATATGCAATAAATAAAAACAAGACAATAGTAGCAATACAGGAGTCGAGCATGACGCGAGGTGAGTAAATTAAGTAGAATAGTTAATAATATAAGAAATATAAATAAAAATGATGATATCTAAAAAATAAATAAAAATAAAAATTTTAAAAAATTAAGTAATTAAAAATAAGTTAAATTAGAATGAGAGAATACTGTGATACCAAAATTTACCAATAATTCAACCTGAGATCTAAGAGCAAAGATGAAGGAAGGTTATGAAAGACAGATGATATGTAACCAATGCAAAGATAACTATAGTGAAGGACGACAGGAAAGGTAGAAAAAAATTGTGAAAAATAGAAAGAGGATGACAAATAAATTTTTTGAACTGATAATAAACTGCAATGCACACATGTATCTAATTATAATCATGGACTCGTTGTACTATATTTAAAAAGAGCAACTATTGAATTTCTCGTCGGCACTTTTCAGCACTGCTTTTTGAGATGGTGGTAGCTTCCTATAGAACTAACAATACTAACAAATTATTTTTAACGACGATTAAAAATGCTTGTAACGGTATTTGAATAAAGAATATTTCGATTTTGATTATTACATACTATAAATTTGAAAGATAATGTAAAACATGTCTGTGAGGACGGTGGTACATTTTAAATAAATGTTTTATCTTATTCTTTGATTGTTTCTGAATAATATTCCTGCATCACAAATATTCATTGAATTTGATGAAAAACATTATTAGAAGGCTATGTTGTTCCAAGATTAATTAAATCGTGAGATATGTTAGATCTTTCAATATGAAATGCGAACTAACATATAAACCAATGAAATAAGAACTTTCGAAAAGTCAAAACATTAATTTAAATTTTTAATTATACATGGACCACCTGCTCATTCGGTTTATTGATTCTATTAATAAAGTAATATTGAAAATATATATATCCATGAAACTAAAATATTATCTATCTAACGCAGATATCTAGCTGAATCTCTAAACCATTGCCTACACCCTAAACCAATTAGAAGGATTTAAACAATCCACTCTCCATTAGCACTTTGATTAAAATTTGCATAATCTCTTATCACCCTTCCACGCGTGCAACGATTTCACTATTTTACGACTGCATTATTCAACGGCTAGCTTAGAAACGTATTCAACCAAATATGAATTTAATTCATAAGAAAAAGATAACAAAAATATACATTTCGTAGATATTTTTAACATATATATATATATATATATATATATATACGTGGAAATTTTTTAACATATATATATATATATATATATATATATATATATATATACGTGGAAATGTTATTACATTCATACGAATAAATACTGACAGCGATACTATAAAATAACATATTCTCTGTTATAAATAAGGTAGTTAGAATACAACAGCTTTTTTAAACAATAATTAATAAGCGGGAATAAATATTAATCAGTCACACGATTTCCATAATATTACGCTCATATTTTAAATAATATTTTTTTGTATAATATCAGTAAAAACACTATTGTATTTTTATTAAATATATATCGGAAAATTCATACGACGTTCAAAAATAAAATCTTTATTGTTTAGGTTATATAGCGGTACCCAAATTCCCATACACGCTTTAGATTTTTGTCTATCTATCAATTTGTTTTCCCGGCAAGCCTCGCAAACGGCTTTCACGGAAAACGAATATTCAAGGAATGTTTTTAGATATTTTATCTACATTTGAAAGAAAAGGTTTAGTAAAACCTATACTTATACAATAAAATAAAATATTTATGTACTAGCAAGTTTCTCACTCTCATGAATTTATATCTTAAAAGCGATATATCTCCATACTTATTCTAAATTCAAATACGATTTTTTTTGACAAATCAACCGTCACCTTCAGACTTGAAATAGATAGTGTATATTTGTTTACTTTTTATTGCTTATAAGAATAATTTTTAAGATTTTAAGCTTTTAATTTCTCACGTGGGAAATACATAACAACTGAAAGATTTTTCACAGAATCATTCTTTTTCTTCTTCTTTTTAGTCGACGGATGCCCACTGCAAGGCATAAGCATTCGTCAAAAATCGCCACGTTGACCGGTCCCGTGATGTACTCATCCATCGACTTCCATATGGTGGAAGGCCTGTCCATGTCGCGTCTGCCGGCTTGTGGTCACCACTCGATATCGTCTCGGACTACTACTATTATGAAAATAAAACAAGGATAAGCAGCTGTTAGTTGAAGTGCACAAACATACTTGTTTACATACATTTATTCATATATTACTATTTCATCATTTATTCCTATGTCCCCAAAATGGGGCAGAAGGCGTTCACAGTACGTCGCCATCCTGAACGGTCTAGGTTTGCTTTGGGCGGCCACGTCTTCGCTTTCCTTGAAGATCCCATTCTATGGCTTGCCTCGGCATGTGATCAGAGTCCCTTCGGAGCATGTGGCCTATCCAGTTCCACTCGAGGCGTTTAATTTGGTGAACGATCGGCATCTCACCACAGCGTTTCCAGAGGTCTACGTTGAAGACTTTCTCAGGCCAGTGTGTACCGAGAATACGTCGAAGACAGTTAACGAAGACTTGGAGCCGACGCGAGATATCTTTTGTGACCTCCCACGTCTCGCATCCATATAATGTAGAATTATTGGGAAATTCAAAATGGAAAAACTTCTAGAATTTCATCAAGATGGCGGCCTATGAAAAGGTATTTAAGGCAGTCCCTAGAGCAGTAACAGATGGCTCTTATCTTGGTTAATAAATTCTTAAGTAAATTAGAAATCAAACAATAGAATGAACATTTATTTTTTCATATAGGTTAGGTTAAGCACCTACAAAATATCAAGACGTGGATATAATGTATTTTTAAATATACATTTCGTCGTTTCATCCCATAGACGTCCACTGTAAGACTTAAGCCTCCCCTAAAAGATATCTATGAGGGATAAATTATACTTTAATCGCCTCGCTTAGTTGCCGATCATTGTATGCTGATATGGTACGAAGCGGACGCTAAACCCTTTCTCTGGAAATTTGTTTTTGAGCAGTGACAATCCTATATAATGAATGCAACTTGCTAATCTTAACCCTTGAACAATGGGCATCCACTGCAATATCCAAATAACATTATGTGTAAAAATATATTTTTACCATTAATTTATTGATCCCAATTTTCGCCATATACCAACAGCTAGGTTCAGAATGTTGATTCTATCGAAAAGGACCCGGCAAGAAACTTGATAGTTATTCACGATTTGTTTATGTTATAATTCTTTTATTTCTCAGTTGAAAATCAACATGATATTAATCCTTGTCATGTTTGTCTGTTATATAATCTTAAATACAATAATATGTCTTATTGACCAAGCTTTCTCACATACTTAAATAAGTTTTGAATTTTTTCCTAAATTAAGAAGAGAAATGTTATCTCTGACACCTTCATCACAGTAAAAGTATCTCTACGATTTTAAAGACATCCTTTCAAAAGATGAAAACGTATTTTTAACAACGTACTCGAAGAAAATGGGCATTAATTTGAACGTCTATGAAAGTCAAGGGTCGAAGATAATATTGAAAACTGAAATCCGCCATCGAGCTTTCAAATTATATAAATGTTAAGGTAATGGTCTGACGAGAGATTACGAGACCCATCTCTGCAGTAGTAAAGCATTTAGAAAACATTGTACAGTTTAATGTAACCTATTTTATTATGTATAATAAAATAGGTAATACATGTAGTAATGTTATTTTATGACAAAAAATGAAGCACCGAACAATACAGTAATAATTATTTATATTTTGTATATTGCATCACTGGGTAAAATTGCCAAAAAGAAAGATAAATGTTGCATAAATCATTTGTTTACTAAAAAATTGTATTGTCTGTAGAGAATTGCTAAAAGATTTTTGGGTTATACTGAAGCTTTACATGTATTGAAAATAAATAATTGTAAAACTACGTTTAATTACCTATTTATATATATGATCTGAATAAGGTATAACAATTCGTATAAAAACGGGTATATGAAAAATAATGCATTTTATATTGTACAGATCGGTTTGTTGAGTGAGTATTATATTTGTTTAACTTAAAATTGTACAAACAATTTTTAGAAAATTTATGTTAGGTTCCAATCATACATAATAATCTACCGTTCATTTCGTAAGTTCAAAAAGGAATTGCTATTTCACATAAGTTTTAAATGTTCTAGAAGAATACAATTAAAAATTTAATTTTTATTAATATATCTATTGTTATCTTCATCGAAAATTATGTTTTGTAATAATTCATATGAATAATACATATTCACTATATATTGTTCTTACAATAGTGCCGAAAAGAAGTAGCGTATGTTGTGAGCCAGTGCTTCGCAACCTTTTCTAACGACACACTAAAATATTTCCTAGAAATTCGCGGCACACTGAAAGCTTTATTCGGAAGTAGAGTGAATGTGTCGTGCCACTGTCTCAAATACAAAATATGTATAATGAAAAATTATAAAATTTCAGTTTATTAATTTATACTGCGATACACTTGTATTGAGAAATTGAGACTATAGTAGCACAGCCAAATATCGTTGGCGAATATAAAGCTCAACGAATCCGCTGGCTTGATCACTTGGAGCGAATGGGATCGGATCGGAGCGTGAAGGTAGCGTACCTGGAAAAACCGAGGGGTCGAAGACCAGTGGGTAGACCCAGGTATCGCTGGATCGATCGCGTTGAGGCAGACTTGCGCGAATTGAATGTCAGCCAATGGCAGACGATGGCGCAAGATAGAGGAAAGTGGAAGTCTCTCGCTTCGGAGGCCAAGACCCACTTTGGGTCACTGAGCTAGCGGAGTAGTAGTAGTAGTACACTTGTATCCGTCCAATAGCACACCAGTGTACCATGGCACACCCGTTCCGGAACACTGTTGTAAGCTATTGCACTTAGAACGGATTTCCAAGCAACGATTTCTCTATTGGTCATATAGAAAAGAAGTCGCACTGCACTCGGCTGATCCTCAGTCCAAACCGATCCGCGTACCCCTAACACCCTGTATTGAAACATGCATACTTCGAAATTTTATATATTGTAAAAAGAGCATCACGATATACAAGAAAATCTGTCATCGTGTGAGATTTTATCGTTAATTCAAAAGAGATATTACAAATGTCTTTTTTAACAGCGATCAAATTTACATTTTGTTACCTAATTTTTAAGCGAATTATTTATGTAATGTATTACTATTATAAACAAAGTAACAAAGTACATATTAACATTATATGGTATAATCCATGGTTGCACAGACTTATTAAGACTAGGGACCACTCGGGCAAATCATGAACTGATGGCGGGCCGGCTGCCAGAAGTGTAGGTAATTAAATTTATTTGGTTTTATTTTGGAATAGAATTCTATACTTTTCGAATGTACAAGAGTATTATTTTTGTTGTCGGCGGGCCACCAGTATTCGACCGGCGGGACGCGGTCTGTGCATCCATGGTATAATCAATTAATGGCTAAGAAACCACATTATCTATCAACAGACTATATTTTATTAAACCTAAATAAAACTACAACTCGATTTAAGAATTCTTTTATTCCTGTTATATATTACCTGAGGGTTCGTCATTTCAGCCCATAGACATCCACTGTAAGATATAGACCTCCGCCAAAGATATTTGTAGGCGATGCAGAATAATTGCGACGCTCGACAGGCGTGTTGGTGATCGCAGTGTGGTATTATGGTATTTAATGTAATCAGGCGTTACCTTGCGGAAGTCCATTCTAAGTAAGAAAAGGACCAATATTTAGCCACTTCCGCACATGCAGTGGAAATGGTAGTCGTGCAACAAAATGCGCCGCCCGCCAGCCCGCTGATAAATGCTTATGCGGCAAACAATGCGAATCACACAACCGCTACCGCCACATCACTAAACACGTGTTTCACCCCTCCACGGGGCATCTTCAGGAGTTATGTTACATCGATTAGTTCCAAACACAGAGCTAGTATTATGGTTTGCAGGGTACGCTGCTGCACATCCTCTGGAAACTTATTTGTGAGCAGTGGGAATTCTATGTATTTAATGCACAGAGTATGACTTATATAAGACTGTATCCCGAGATTTGAATCCGAGATCTACGATCACAAGTCTGAGTCCTCTACTGCCTAGTCTACCACTGTTCTAATTATTAAGTTATATAATACAGAAAGAACATAAAAATGTTTCGTTATATGTTCTTTTGATAAAAGACAAGTTTTTACTATAGATTTATATATATACTCTTTTTTTTTAATCAATTATTTTAAAATTATAATTTTAGTTAAGTGTAACTGTGTCGTTCGTTACAAGAAAAGAAACATTTATAAAATATTTATGTAATTGGAAAAAGAATGGAATTCAAAGCCATCCCGGAAACTATCCGTACCATCTTGCATTTGTAAAACAAACAACAGAATTGTGGGTTATCTAAATATATGCAAATGAGTCCGTCCCTGTGGCGGAGTTTGGACTACGAGAGGGGAAATATGCAACGCAAGATAATATGCGCATTTAAATGCAGCCATCAACACAGCACCGCCCTGTATATTCCAGACATTAATGCATTCGTTGGAAATATCGTGCGAGAATATGTAGAATTAGAAATAAAATTATATTTTTACGATTAGGTATAAATATGTGTATATAACATAAATTGTCAAAGAAACACGATTTTATAATACATATGTAATGATTAATTGTCGCGTTCGAGATTTCTCCGCGAAATTGAATCGAAAACGGGAATATCCATAGACAAACGTAATTAATGGACATAGTTTGTCTATGCATTAAAAAAATTGATATCGAAAACGAAAACGATTTTAAAGCTAAAATCGAAACAACTAATCAATTTTTTTTTTTTTGATATACAAACTTAGCAATGTTAGAAACAATAATGTTATCTCTGATATCAAAAATGAAGTAAATTAAAAAATAAAAAATTTAACACAATTTTTTTGCTCCGATTTACGTAGAATGAAAATTACGGTATCTCAAGGATATGCCAACCGAGACGAAGCGTGGGAAGGACGCCCACTAGGTGGACCGACGATGTGGGAAGTCGCAGGATGCAGGTAGTGCAGGTTCGATTATCGTAGCTATCTTTAAGTGAGGTTTATACCTTGCAGTGGGCGTCCATATGCTGAATAGAAGAATACCAATGTTTAGTTAAACATTATAAAATCCATTTCATATGATTTATCACCATGAATAACGATCATGATAGTTTTAGATCTATATTTCCGCTTTTCTAACTCAAAACAATTGCTCCGCAGTTTAAACGACGTGTCGTTAGCTAACCGCATATCATAGAAGTATTTTATGTTAGTCGTAAAGAACAGTCATGAATTGCGTGTAATCGAGTGTGCAGAACTGTAATAACGGCTATAACTCTACCGGGAGTTCGACAAGTTTATCTACTCAGCTATATAATATAGCAGAGTTATATGACATTTATTATATATCTAAATGTAATAATATCGTGTAAATGCTACATTACATAGTATTTTACAATGATGCGTGAAGCCTATAGCCTATGATCAGTTAGACGCGATGATTGATCATGGGTATAAAAGCCTTAAATAGATTTTTTAATCACTGTTTATAAAGTGATCATTCTGAAAAATGCTAATTTATAGTGTTTTGGCTACTAAAATTTGACAGACTAATATTTTCGCGGTATAAAGTCCTTGTAAGGACAGATAATAAACAATAATTAAGTTTAACATAATATGTAGTAATACCATCTTGTGCAGTAGTAGCACAGCGGTAGAGGACTAAAACTTGCGACCGTAGGTTAAGGGTTCGATTCCAGATTTACAATCTTATATAATTCACACTTTGTACAATAATTGTATAAAATTCCCACTACTCACAAATAAGTTTCCAGATGATGGACCGCAAGCCGCTTCTACGTACCATAATACCACACTGCGATCACCAACTGTGGTGGTAATGGTACATCCCACCACCGATATTCTTGGGGGTGGTCTATGCCTTACAGTGTAATGAGAAACGCTTTTTCTTACTATATCATCATTACCGTTGCATTCTAATAAACAAAATAAATGTACGTAACATATTTAAGAGTGGTCGTTTTGTACATGGTAATGGAAATAGGTAATAAATATTAAAAGTTTTTCCTGATAAATGAGCTATACCTTCGTCGCTTTAAAGTTTTTCATATATAACCAATAACGATGTATATCTAATCTATAACATATTTAGACGTAAATATTGTTTTTCTATTTATTTGCACTTTATTCGCACAATTTTTTTTAAAAAATCTTAACAATAAATTCGCACAAAACTCTATATAAAAGTGGAAATATAACAAAATAAGATAGATTATTCCTAAAAAGAAAGAAGCAAATATTGTACCGGTACATAAGGCGGGGTCTTATCGCTCGGGGCGATCTCTACCAGACATCCTTGGATAGAGATGAGAGACATGAAGGAGAGGGCAGTTTAGGGTTTATATACAAATACATACATTACTATACACACATACATATTTGCTAACATACTCATATAAACACGAAATATATATTACAGTATGCTTTAGATAAGAAATGTTATTTATACTAAATCCAAATATAATAAACTATTCTTAGATATAATATTATAAATGTAATCTTATATTAAAGCTTCAGAATGATCCAACCAACCCTTTGACTTATCTAATCCATCTCAAACGTAATTTATAATAGACTGAACCTACGTTACAAGATTATTGTTTGGACGAGTTTTAAATATACAAGAATTATAGAGAGATATTAGGTACGCAATCATATTCTTGGTTTTTATAATAATGTAATGAATTTGAGTTGTGCAGAAATGGTTGCTTGTTTTTACCCATACACGCTCACTGCATGGCATAAATCGCCCAAAGATATCTATAGGGTCATATACCATAATCGCCATGCTTGGTTGTATCATGGTACGCAGAAGATGCTGCTGCCCATCCTTTGAAAACTTGTTTATGACCCGTGTCAATCCTTAATAATTAATTTACAAAATTATGAATTCTGTTTAAGACTATATTCCGAGAATCTAAATCTCGATCTATGGTCGCAAGTCTCAATCCTTACCGCTCTAAAAATTATTACATGTATATTATTAAAAATATTGCCCATCGCTGGCTATAACTTTGTGTAATGTTTGTTATAATAGAATCCAGTAGGGTGAAGCCTATATCAAGTAATAGACGTTCTTAACATATAAAGCTATAAAATATACTAAAATTACAATTTTAATCCTTTTTAGTACCATTTTTCACAGATGAAATAAATATAGTAAATCAGGATAACGAGAAACTTTACAAGTACTCTACCGTTTCGAAACTCTGAATTTTTTTTTACAGAACTCAAAATTTAATTAGCAATTCGTATCTCCATTTTGACCTAATTAAAACTTATGCTATCCTCAACCACTCGCCCTCTGGCATCTTAATGAAATGCTTCAACCTAAGGTCATAATTAACAAAGTTGGAGAATTAAAATAACTTTACTCCTGCCGTTCTGGAAGTATTTTACAGTATTTCTAAAGCTCTGTAAACATTATTACGAAGGAGTTACATGAATTAATAATCGCGTATTGATTAGAAATACTCAATTATGGTCATTAAGAATAAGCAGAATAGCCAAAATTACTGACGTAGCTCGATTTGTCCGTCTGAAGATGTAGAGATCGGGGCACATCGCTTGTGGCCCCTCGATTGTTGGTGCCGAAAGGCTCTTGTATGGTGACTATCCGAAAATGGCACCGTGAGTACTCACTAGACATACAGCATGAGGTCGCGGAAAATCGCTGAGCTAACAGCTCAAGAACTGTCATCGTTACGATCTTCAGGGGAAAAGCTGTCTTGCAGTGTGCATCTCAGTTGACTGAACGATGCTTATCGTTGATTATAAGCTAGATTCTCGATCAGCGGGAATATTTCATGAATCATATAGAATAGCCACTAATTACAAACAGCATACAAAAGCAAAGAAGAACTTTCACCATAAAAATAGACAGACGACCTTATTGACCGAAGACCCGTTAAGGTCTTCAAAAGACGCTACCAAGTGGTCTTATTAGAAAACTATATAATTTATGACTAACCAGCAAGTCCTAGGAAAAAAACACTGAAATACATGTGACATTTATTAAAGCTGACTAGGCGACTTTTTTTATAAAAATGTGATACGAACCAAAGAAAGCTACAATACTATTCCAGATATTCACGGAGCATGGGGGATTCTCAGAGTACCTTCAGCGGTTTAAGGCCTGGGAGAGTCCCTCGTGCTTCTGTGAACCGGGCGTGGATCAGACCGTGCTGTGCCAGGTCGCCGGCTGTCCTGCATTTTTGAAGCAAAGAACGGAACTTGAAATGGAGATAGGAAAGAAGATTGAGGCTGAGAACATACACAGAGTCGCCCTCTATTCCTGAAGTTCAGCAGTGAGGTAATTGGAAAAGTAATAAATGAAAATTTAACAAATTAGAAAGGGTCTGGTAAAACTGTAAAAATTAGTAGTAGTAGTAAATAGCGTGTTAAAGAACTAATAAAAAATGTTAAAGTAAATAGATATAATAAATAAAAACGAGGAAAACACCAATTATAAAACATGAAACTAAACTGCGATATTAAAAAGGTAACGAGTACTATTTTTACTATTTTATGACCAGAAGAGAAGGAAGGAAGTTTGTATAAGAAGACAAGTACACCAGGAGAATGTAAAATATTATGACAAAAAATAGATAAAGAATGAAAGAAATAGTAAAGAATATGAAGAGAGAAAGAGAAAAAAATGAAAATATGAAACAATTATTTAACAAAATAAAAAGATAAGGTTGAACGAGAGGCACATAAAATTCAAAGAAAGCTGTATCAATACACAGCGTTACACTATTAAATTTCCTTTTTTTTAAACATCGATTTCAAATTACAAATGTATTTAATCATATCTGTCACACTTCACTAAATTTATATATTCTATAATAATTATTTATTTAGATTTGTAGACTGTATATACTAAGCGCTTCTGTCGCAAAAATTTCAACGTGATAATTTGGCTGTGACTGTCTGTATTTTTACATACGACAAAGGAAATATCCCCTGTAGTCTCTATAAATAGTGTGTGCAATGTCCTCTTTGTTCATCGACTATCGATCTTTGACTATCGATGATATAATTTTGATAATTACAATAAACTTTAATAGGAAAGCAGTTATTTTAATTAATGGTTTTAGCTATTCTTACTAATGTTAATTCATGATAATCTTCTAGCAGACAGTTTCAGTTTGCTAAAATCGTCGCTCTTTAAAAACATTGCTCAAACAATTTCTTTTTATAATAGTATTTCATAACGTGGGATCCACGAACCACAGGGGAGGGGCAAATTATTGGGGGGGGATAAATTTAAGGAGGGTATTTTGAAAGTGACCTCAGCACGGGTTTAATCCTTTGGCTTTAATATAAAAATTATCTATGTCACATAGGGGGCGAAAAAGAATTTTAAAAAAGCTAAGGTAAGGTATGACACAAAAATCGTTCGAAAAACTGCTTTAAAGCTTTCTATTTCCAATCACACTATTTAACAAATGTCAGTGAGTTATTTATTCGAATTTCGAACCCAACCGTGACGTCAACTCGAACAAGAATAGCGTAGACTGTTCACATTAATAACTTCGATTTCCGAAATTCTAGTTTGAAATCCCAGAGGCATGTCTATGTTGATATATACGTCTGACATAATTTTCCGCAAGTCAATACATCTATTCCGGACTGAATATAACACAAATCTAAAATCGATTTAATCCTCTAATTAGCTGTCCAGCAATATACAGGGTGATTGGGTAATACATAACTCATTTAAAGGGTTAAAATATTGATCATATTTAACAAAAAGCTTTTACAGTTATTTACAATCACCCTGTACAAAGTGATTAGACTATAATATGTCATATTATTTAATTTTTCTTTTGTAATGCGACAATCTAATAACTTCTTGTAGTACAAAATATGCGAGGGAAAATAGTAAAATGTAAATGTAATCCGAATTTTGAAAACAATTTTTCTTTCTTTATCATTACATTCTGAAACTAATGATTTTTATAAAAGGTGTGCCATACACAAATTGACGGAAAATGAACGATAGATTTCTACAAGGCTATTACGCCTATAACCAATTTCCCATGTATTGTTATGACAAGGGTAATAAACATAAAGTTTTGTATCCATAACTTATTTAAAATAATTGTAAAGTAAACTAGGTTGACATTGTTTACGGCAGCGTTTAGGACTCCGACAGATAACGACCCGTTCACACGATGTTAGGTGACATGTTAACCACAAATTAACGCCATCGCTCGCAGTTTAAACGCATCGATCTTACTTGCGACAGTTAGCGTTGACGGGACTTTGATTACAAACCGGACAAAACTTTAAAACCATTGTTATTTAAGACGACATTATTTTTAAAATCATTATTATACAACAAAATAGTACAAAAATCGAATCAAATTATTTATTTATTTAATATTCTTTATTGTACACGTTAGGAGACATTTTAACAGTTTCACTATAATATGCGAAAAAGTACAGAGGGCGGTTTTATCACACAAGGCAATCTCCCACAGACAACTATAGTAGTGATAAGGTAGAAGTACTAATAATGGGTAGTAGACGTACAAATTCATTGACAACAAATAAGGTAGAAATTGAATTCTCAAACTTTTGCACCTATTTCCAATCACTGTATACATATATATATATATACATATATATATATATATATATATATATATATATGTGTGTGTATATATATATATATAAGTTTACATATCTCTACGTACATATATTATTAAAAAATGGATGAATTCCTAATTACGTTTTTTGATTATTTATGTTGTTTTTGCTACAAAGATACGAACACCACGAGTAAGTACCACTGAAAACAAGTAAAAATCTCCACAAGCGAACGATTTATTTGCACAACACATAAATTAATTTGGTTCAAAGGAAGTTATTAATCTGATAAAACTTAAAAAGAGGAAGCGAATCCGGGAGACAATGAGCCATGGAATTAATTAAGCTCCTTTATAATCTGTATACTGTTTATATTAAAGAGTGCTACAAAAATAATGCTAAAAATCTAAACATATCTTAAAACGATTAAAAAGAAATTGAATGAAATGTCCTCGCTTTAGTCCTAATGGTATCGAATATGTAACGTCATGTTTCTAAACCCAATGAAGGTCGAAAATCTAATCAAAAAGCAATCTACATTTTTTTCGGCTACTATTTTTCAGAGAAGTTAATTTTTACATAAGTGAAATTAAATTAATCCTTTATTTACATACATAGGTCACCGTCGATTCAGCCCAAAAATGTCCACTGCAAAGCCTGTTCTCTAAAGATATCTATGGGAGAATATACTATAATCGCCACACTTAGCAGACAGGTTGGCGATAACCGTGTAGTATTATGGTACACAGAGAATGCTGCTGACCATTCTCTGGAAACTTGTTTGCGAACAGTGATAATCCTATGTAATTATAGCACAATGTTTGTGAATGATTTTGTACTGGAAATCGAATCCGAAGTTTCAGAACTCTACCGCTGAGCTGCCACTACTCTAATTAAGTTTCTATCGTACATTTAATAATTAATTAACATTATACTAATCGATTAAACGTGAAGCAAGAGAGGGAGAAAATAGCCTAATTAATTCTGCCTTTATTTTCATATGTTTATTTATTAATTTATAGAAACAATTCTTGTATTTTACAAGGAGTATTTTTTTAATAATTCTAACTTGTTTCGCTGGAATATTTTATTATTCCTTTATTTTTACTCGTTCAGGAAACTTAAAAACTACCTACATTTTATCAGGCGACTTACACATCAAGGGGACATTACAAGTGTCCTCCTTTAACATTATTTACATTGTGAGAACTTACAAAAGCATCATAATCCTACATAAGAGAAAGTTACTCAATAAATTCTATAGCACATACAGGATGAGGAACAGTCTTACAAGATACATATAAACTTATACTCACATAGACGTTCATTTATACATAAATGCAAGTGCACATATGCATTTGCTTACAATGTGTTTCTTATTTGTATTTATTTAACGCAGACAGTTGGGAGACGGTTTGCTGATATTTGTTATGGATCTTTTCTTTCCCAACTGCGAGTCACGGCGTTTTATAATATACAATTTTTAATAAAAAAGTATAAAAATATAATTAATGACTTTTATATATAATTAAATACAAAATAAAATTATACATTAATTTCTGAATTATTTCATTTAAAGTCACTGCCCGAACAGTATAGACCATTAAATACCTTGATGTTTAAGACACTGTATCGGGCCAAAAGATACTGCAGCAGATTTTTTCTTGAGGATGTCCGGTTAGTTGAAAGGTGGCTTTTAAATTTGAATTAGGAAAAGTGTCTAAGTAAATGTTGAAAAGTTTTTTTACAAAGTGTATAGGTTAGCTTAATGCCGAAGGTTTTCTGTACCTGTTAACCTTTTTCGCGGTGCAAAGGCAAACTAATATATTTAGTTGGCAGTAAGGTTTTTCAAGAGAAAAAAGATTAAATCTAGATAAAAATAGTATAAACTTTTTTCTCATAAAATATGTAAATATGAGACGTGCTAAGTTACTACCTATTTTTAAAAAAATGGTTAAGAAATATTCTCTAGATCAATGATTATTTATCCTTTAATTTTTTTTCTTTTTTTGTTTATTTTTTCTAGGGCAGTTGCGGTCAAGTCAAGTTTAAGTTTTTATTAATTATTGTATTTATAATTATGTATTTAGGAAAGCACAGAGGTATCCCAGAGTAGATCGATTCGGCTTTACATTTCAGGGTTGCCTCCTTTTCTAGCTCGTCAGCCTTCGCGTTCCCCTCCAAGTTCACTTGAGCTTTTACCCATTTAATCTGTACAGTTTTGTCAAATGGCACCACCTCAGAAAGTGTAGCCCTAAACTTGAAGAGCGCAAGCTGACACGAGGTTCGATCCCTCGAAGATCCTAATCACGGAGTAAAAATTTGTATATTAGGAAAAAACCCTTCCCAAACAATTCCCAATACAGAGTAAGCAGTACTAAAATATGCTGAACAAGAAATAATAAAGAAAAGAAAAAATCACAACACAATCCAAAAGATTAATTTATTCTAATTATCTTTGTGTGCGTGAGTGATTATGTAAGTCTTTGAAAGCAATATACTTGAATATACACATATCAGGAGAAAAAATAAAAAGAAAAGTATATATTTTAAATCAGTTATAGAATTTCTATAAAGAGCGAATGTTTTTGAACCAAAATACCATTATAATGTGGAGCTTTTAAACATTTCCAATGCACGTTACAGTGGAAAATTTGTAACTCAACCTGACATCCTCTGCCAAACAACTCGGATGCAATTAAGGGAGGAAATGGCAGTCCACTAACAGGCGAGGCTTGGACGCAGCCCAAACCCATCTGTCATGTGGATTGGCGCATGTCACGACAGCTGAAATAAAGCTTTACACTATGTTATTATCTTTTCGTGAAGCGAAGATATTATTTCGCTATTTATCATTTTGCTTCTAAAAATATTAATGACATATAATCATTTTAAAGGCATAACGCTATTAAAATATTCTTTATTGTAATGTAATAAAATATACAGAACGATTGGTTATAGTTGTAAAAACTTTATATGGGTAAATGTATAAATCAATGACGGCAAAAATCTTAAAACCTTTAACGACAATTTCAAAATTATGCTGTACAAAGTAATCACTATGAAATATATTACGATAATTTTTTGTATTGGCATGCGACAAGCTAATGACTTGTGTTAGTGCAAAGTCTGAAGGAATAGATAGAAAGAAATAATTAACTCTAATATATATAGTAATCTGAATTTGGAAGACGGTATTTTTGCTGTATTTTTATTATATTATGTTGATCATATTAACATTAATTGACAGTAAATGAGATACAAATTTACCCCTTTAAAGTTTTCAAAAAATCTACAAATTATATTTTTTTCATAAAAGAAAATTATAGGGAAAAATAGGTTTGCCGTATAGGTGATTTTAATAATAAAAGAAAAGTATTTTAATTGCAGTATTTCTTGTTTTTGTTCAAAAAACCTATCTGTAAAGAATAATATAATTGTCGAATAAGTTGAACCAATCTCAAGTTTCAGTCATAACCACAATTGGACATTCTTACTTCATGAACCACAAAACATCATAATGTAGGTTCATTTAGTTACAAAATTAAATTATAAGTTATTATATTTATCAGAGGTATTCACAGGCTGGATAAATACAACCTTAATTCTTTACTCTGGTTTTAAGAACAGCTCTAAGTTATTCCCTGGCTATCAAAAAAGGTGGCTAAAAATCATCGGATTCGCAGATGTTGAATTTGCTTACATCGACCACTAAAAAGAATCCGTGGAGAGAAGAAGTAGTCTCGTATTCTATTATATAGTGAGGGTAACGGGAAGCTTCAGACTCCCATCAAAATGTAGTCCAAAATGAAGTCTCAAAAAATCGAGATTTGTGGACAAACTACATTTTCGATAGTTTGCTAATTGAACTAAGGAGTGTGCGTTTACCCCAAAACCATAAAAGAGATGGATACTGTTTTATTCATCTATTCTTTTGTCTCTTTTACAATTATTTATATATTAAGTTTATATATAATTTATTTACTTAAAGATGTTTTGAAATATCTCATATTATTTATATCTCAAGATGATTACAAATGTGACGTATTTTCACGATTACATACACACTGGTATGGTGGAGTGTATCAATTATCATAAAAGCTCTCTCACGTCTATACACTTTACGGTATTTAAAAATGTATCTTGATATACTCGGCTTACATGCGAAGCCTAAAGTGTCTGAATATATAATTTAAAAGATAAAATCTTGAAAGTATGAAGCTTAAATGACAATGCACACGTTTTGTATCTCATCATTCTATTTTAGAAATAAACGGACCAGTCTGTGCGCCTTCAACGCTAGCGACGGAGGCCATGTTCGTTATCTTCGCCGGGCTTTCCTTTCTACTTACTATTAAAAGTATATCAGCCTCCTAGTAACTTTGTTTACTAATTGACGTATTGCCGAAGTCCTCGTACACCTTACAATTTTTTTTAATACTTTTATTAAGATTGAAGATTGTAAATATTATTTCGATATTAATTTTAATTTCTTCAATTTTCTGTAGAATATACCATAAATTTATTATGTTTCAATCATTCAAAGTTATATCGGCAAAAGCTAATTGTACGTTTGATTTAGAGGGGCAATAAATAAGGTGCGAGAGGCGAATAGCGGCGTAATTTTGTTAGGTTTAATGACGGAGCATTGACTGACGAGACGAATCTCTTATTCCAGGATTCAACTTTATTTCTACGTCGGTCCACCGCGAGGGTTTTATGTCGGGTTTAATTTTTAATTAAGCTCCGACTTATTCCTTTGAACGTCATTAAGGATATTTTATGTTTATCAGAAATTTAACGATAGCTCGTATTTAAAATTTATCTTCGTTGTTTTCATTCAAATTATTTATTGATTACTGAAATAAAAAAGATCAATGTTTCTCTTATTTATGCATCCAGTTTACACGCCTTAAAAGAAGTAAAAACAGGTGGGTCGAACAAAACTGTTTAGCAAATATTATGAAAATGTCACATCCCACAGTTCTTTAAAAGACAAGTTTACGGGCAATGTTGACTTAGGACACATTTAACGTAGTTTCTAACTTCGGATCATAAGTGCAAGGTTATAGTCTCTCAGGGTGTGTAGTAGTAGTAGACATCCACTACAGGACAATCCCCACCCGCACCTCTCTCCTCCCCTCTTCCTAAAGGCTTTCATTGAATCTGGTTAGAAGCGTCTTGCGTCCAGCGTTTGTTTGGGTGGATGTCATACGCTGCGCTTGCCACAAAGGTTATTCTTTTCAGCCGATGAACACCCTATGCAAGGTATAGGCTTCCACAAAAAACCCCGCCATAACCGGTCCTGTGCTTCCCGCAAACAGCGACTTTCCTTGAGCGTAACTGTCGTCAGCCCATCTAGTGGGAGGACTACCCACGCCCCATCTAACCCATCTAACCTTTTGGTTTCAGCAGCCTTCGATTATACGAGCGATGTGCCCCCCCCCCCCCCGTATTGCTACTTGAGACAAGCAATTCTTCGAGCTATATCGGATATTATCACAGAGGTTATTAAAATAAAATAAATTACTTAAATTTCACCCAAAAATATTTTTCAATATCTATTTGGTTAGTTTTTAACCGGAAATATTAAAGTCGGAATCATGCAGCCGAATCACAAACAAGGGCTTAGTCTCTGGAGTACAAAGTCGGTAAATTACACGGCGGTGTCAAGGTGCGGCGAGCGCGTTGAGCAATTTTTCAAGCTAAAGTTTTAAAAGGTTTTACGGGTTAGTAAAATTTCGCAACTAAACTAGTTATTTTCTTTTACTCTTTATTGTACACACAAAAAAGTATATAACACATATGAGAGCTTAAGTCGATGAGAATGTTGGTCAAATTCGAATTTAAATTCTGAAATTATTTTTTCAACATGCGATGGATTACATACCTTATTAACTTTTAGTAGAATCTACCAACTGTTCGGATGATAAATGCCTCACATCTCAGAAGAACAAGCAAATAAAACTACATATTTTTTTTTTAGAAAATAATGTAACATTACTTATTAACTTAATAAAGAAATAGCCTGCGAGCACATGTAATTCTCAAGGTGTGTTATCTTCTATGAAGTCATCTACAGAGATTCTCATCATACAAACGTTTTTGATACTTTTTTAGATCTTGCATTATGAGTTCTCTAAACATTATTACAGACCCTATTGTAATTCCTATAGTAAACATTTCTTACAGAAAGATTTATTAAATGAGCTCCAGTCTTCGGCGTCGTTGTCGTTTCAGGCCTCTCTCAAAGATATGTACGGGGGGATATAGTATAATCGCCACGCTTGGCAGGTGAATTGGCAATTATAGTGTGGTATATACTCAGAACGCTGCTGTCGATCTTCTGGAATCTGGTTGCAATAGAAACCCTACACAATTAATGCTCAATGTGTGAATTATATTAGATTGGATCCCGGAAATCAAAACTCGCGAGCTATGATCGCATGTTTTAGTCCTTTACCGTTTGGCTTCTTCTGCTTTTTCTTATCAGCCGATGGATGCTCCCGCGATAACTGGTCTTTCGCTACCCGTATCCAACGATTTCCCAAGACCGATGACATACTTAAGTCATCGGTCAATTGTTATAGCAATTGGAGCAATTTTTTTACTTGGCTTTCGTTTTTGGGGATCTCTCCTTCCACCCCTATCTTATTGCAAACAGAGATTTAATTTTTTTTTATTAATTTTTTTTACTTTTTACAGTCATTCAATTTCATCTACCAGTTTTTAAGCTTATGTCTTAATTTTAGTTGTGGCTGCTTTGGTTACCTTTCTGCACTGCACTAAGGAAGAAGGTGAAGAATTCTTCCTCGGCTGGAAGAATTCTTCACCTTCTTCCTCTGACATAATGGAGGCGATTATCACCTCCTCGATCTTCTATCCTAATCGGCATTCGGTGTCTGGAGCAATTGTTATACCTACGTTGGTGACCTTTGTTCTTGTGCAGATCTCTTCGTTTCTGATTTGATCACGTAGTTCGAAAATTTACAGACTTAAAATATACCAAGCTATGTGTAATGTTTAATGCATACAATTGTATGCTTTATTACAAAATTTACCCAATCCATTATAATGTGTGAATTGATCTGTAGTAAAAATGACGTTTAACAGAACTTTTTTTACCTTTTTTTGGACGTTTTACCCTGTTGGCATTTACTGATTTTTCAGGTGAAATTAAATACCGATGAAGCGCTGACAACTCAATGGCTCTCTTGGGATAGAACTAAACTTTTTGATCACTAAAGATGCATTCAATGAATATTGAATGCATCTTTAGTGAACAATATGTTTAAATTATTTAACAATATTTTAACAATAATATTTCATTGTTTATCTACAAGTACTATTAAGATAAAATAAAGTTCTAATTCATTATAGTTAATTTAATGTAATAATTATTTCCGAGAAATAACAGTTCGGAATTATTCAGTTCCTCGGATACCTCTAAATTAGAGGACCTTATCGGAGGGTCCTGGACGCAAGATTTATCGTTAGGCCCGGCAAGAATGCATTAATATTTATCTTAATCACTTCATATTCATGAACGTAGCTAGCTTTAACTGAAGGTTTCGGTTATGCTTTAAGATGTTATAGAGTAGCAATGGTCAACTTTTTTCAAAGCAAGTGTGCAGTGAGAACTTTTTATAACGCTATAGTCGACAATTTTTTATGTTTTTGTGCCAATTAAAATTATTGCCGCCACTATAACATCATCATCCACTGCTAGATAAAGGCCACCCTCATTTACAGAGCCAGTTTCATACACGTACAAATTTAACTCTGCTGACTAATTATTGAAAAACATATTAGAATATTAGATATATTTTCTTGTCTAATAAACTGCATTGATTGCCAAAAACGACTAACAGCTCTGAAAAGTTGCCTCTCGTTTCGGACTGTCATTGAAAAGCTCACTGTTGACCAACAAACCATGAAAAGGGTTTTGATAAGGATTTCTCTACGAAATGGAATCAGACCTGAAAAGTTTCATAATGGACGAAAGTAACCAACATAGTTCAGCTGATTGGTAAGTTGAAATGACAGTAGACAGGTTACAAAGTGCGTACTTCAAAATTCAGAAGGGTAGAACACGGACCGGAAAGCGCAGTATATAAATTTATTTGGAAATACAAGGTCCATTTGCGGCAGTGGACCACCTACAGCTAAAATGATAATACGAAAATATGTAAACAAACATAAAAAGCATCTATTTTAATATGAAGATTGATACTATATTTCTTCTCATTATTTTTCATAATGTTATTTCATAGTGTTATATTTAACGATAGGTGCAAAATCCAAATTTGCAAATTGCAACTATCTGTCGGTGAAAAGAAATATTTTTTATAGATTTGCAATAAACTGAAATTGCCAAAACAGGTGAGGATATTTCGAAATTCAGTATTTTGGAAATCACGCATCGGTCGCATTACTTGCACAGGGTTTGGACAACCCTAGAAGAGAAGAGAGAAGCTAATAATGCTACCATCTAAACTGATATGGCTACCAAAACTGCTGTACCGCGCCTAAGACACGCAAACCGGTGGGGACCGAAGAAAAGAGAGCGCGATCACCGCCACCGCGAGCGTTTATGGCAGACAGACGAAACGGAGTAGCCGATACTCCCCTCGTTTAGCCTCTTGCATACCTAAGGCGCAGTAAATTCTTTTCCAATAATATCATAGTTTTGACCGATAAATATATTAAGTATCGTCAAACAAATAACAAAAATGAATAAATTAAATTGATATTGGGCAATAGAAACAAAAATACAAAAATTAATTATATAAAAAAATTAGAATTTAAAACGAAATAAATTGTGATAAATTAGAAAATAAGTATACTGTGATAATATGTAAAAATAAAAACGAATGGCATTTTTTTTCACATAATTAAAAAATGATCCCTCATCAAAGGTTGAGGCAAAGAACGAATGGTAAGCAGAATGAGAGAGACAAAGAGAAAGACAGATCGAATTGAGGTATGAAAGAATAGAATAATAGACTATGTGAAGGATGACAACTGAGAATAATATATATATATATATATATATATATATACACACACAAATGAAAGATAAAAAACAACCATGTCCCAAGCCAGATAGGGCTGGAAGCAGAGGTCCCCAATTGCAAGGGCCATTGTCCGATATTGTGTAAAAAGAACTTTATACGATTCCTGCAGTTTAAAATACGCAAAAATCAAATTATGGTTTTGGGGGAATTCCCTTCATGCCGCTGCTTGAGCATCGACGCAATGCAGATGTGACGTATCTCCTAAAGATTATTATTGGCGCTGTTGATTGTCTTAAGCTCTAGAGTGGGAAAGGATTCAGTAGACGCATCCTTTTGCAAGCCCACTTTGTTATATGTACCTTGTGTTAACACTACGTACAAAATAAATAGTTTTCTTACAAAAGTGCAGACTTTTGAATGATAGACAACGTTAGACACGTGAAGTTTGAGTTGGACTTGTTTAATAATAATGCTTCTTACAATTTTATGTTTCTTTTTACCGAACGTTCGGTCAAAAATTATCCTATAGTTTACAAAACAAAACGACACTTGTGTTCATTTCAATTAGTGTAAATTCTGTATTATCTACTTAATAGATGATTTATCTATTTATAATAAATTACATAAACTGTATATCGATGTTATATTCGAAATTTAAATTTTGTATCACAAATAAGATCACAATCTTCTCTATATTTATGTTCCATTGTTAATATTTTATCTGACTTCTGAATTTTTCTTCGTTTCTATTTTTGAATGTTATTCAAAATTTCGTTTTTATTTATTTTATTTTTAACCAATATTATTAATGTAGATGTATCATGTTGATGTTGAGTAATACATTATTATTAAATTGTGGTTTTTCCATATAGTTAGACAAAACTACTGTTACGCACAAACAGAACATTGTCGAACTGAAAATTAGAGTTACGCAATATCAATGCGCAATGGGCCGGTTTGAATTAATCCGTGCACTGTCTCTTACATCATCGTAGCGTTATGCTACTAGCCCATTTAGGCTTTGTGCAACTTCATCTAAATTGAGCTTATAGAGGTCCGTGGGCTGGACGAATAAAGTAATAAATCATATGAAACTCAATATCAGTAATATACTTGCATAGATGGAAAACGATGATAAACGTAAAGTGAAGGCTATCACGAAAATTTTCGATACAAATTACGTTACGTTTAATTTTCCAATCTTCGATAACTTGGACGTTTTATGAAGCGTTTCGTGAATATTAACCGTTGCGCTTTGGCTCGCTTCCAGCCGCGCCGGCGCTAACAAAGCCATCGTCTAGCGCCTGCGGCCGCTGTGATTCAAACGTAAATGTACAAAATGATCGATTACTTTCGCCTCTATGAACATTTCGGTGATGAGATTTTCAAACTTGAATTTATGATGGACCAGGGTAGATTCAATAATAATACAAATATTAAATGTATCACGTCACGTAGCGTCACGATATTAATATAATATATCTTTTTTCGTATGAGTTACATTTACGTGATTTTTAATAAAGGTGTAGACCAATACCATAACTCTGAAAGTAGTTGGTTTCTCTCTTCAATCTTTTAACCACATTGGCGTCGTTAATCAATACAAAAGCGAGCAAATTTGGATCATGAATAATGTACATTTAAAACTATATTTATACATAGTGTTATTTGTCTCGGTTTTCGCAATGTACTATTGCCAGTTTCAAAATATTTATCCTATCGAGAAGAATCTAATTAAAATATAAATCCCATCTAAATCTTAAAAAATAAATCTTACTTATTCACTATTATTTTACTGTTTCTTGTTAATGAACATTAGTTTGTAATTTTATAAGCATTATGAGTATTTAAAAACATCAACTACATCTCATACGCTTTTCGTTTTAATGTTTTTTTATTAACGTCAAATGTTTGACAGCTTCAAACATGTCGCCGCCCTAATAAAATGGTAATCGCCATATCAACATTTTATCGGGATTTTTAAAAATCATTTTATCGCAATCTACGAATACTACATGTTGTCAATTTTTTCCAAAATTTTCTGGCTAAAATGGCGGAGATAGAAGCAAAGTTATCTTTTTATTTATAAATAAACAAAAGAATGTACAAACTACTAAAACAATTCGACATGCTAAGAATACAACAATTATGTTCTTATTAACATTTTCGCTACATTATTTATTTATTCAACATTATTTTATTTCGCAATATTAATAAATCAATATAACACGTTATAATGAATCTAACAAATATAATCGTTGCATTTTTGGGCGGCGACATATTTTAATTTACTCTGTGGTTTGTATAGTGAAAGCCTTTAGCTTCTTCCTCCGAATTTTGTGTAGAGTTAAAAATTGCCGGTTCATTCAAATCGGTAATGTTTTTATTTACACAGATTTTTTTTTAATTGTATGGAATCCTAACCACCCCAGGATTTTGAAATACAAAACCATGTTCAACGCCGCTTTCGTGCTTCTCACTTATAGATATACTACACAGCCATGACAATAAAAATATAATTCTAGACTTTCTCAATATTCATGTTGATTATAATTTTGTTTTGTAAAAGCATGTTACACCCAACGGCTCTGATAATAAACATCTTTTATTACACAAAGCACAAAGGCCTTTCATTCAGAAATACCCCCGCTATTCCGAAGCATATAACAGTTCTTTGACTTAACTGATATCTGCCCTTTAACATAACAGTATCGTTCAAAACACGTTCAGTTAGAGCTAGCCGGCATGCGATCGATTTATCAACCTGGGGGAATACCGACGCTATAAATATTCATAAATTTCGTGGTTTGTTTAGCATAACTCATTATTTATACGTCATTTAACAAGCGAAGGATCGGCCGTGACTTTCGCCCGTTTTATAGATCGGTGAAAATAATACAGATGTGACCCTTGACTGCACTCAGACATTCAAATTTCTGTTGTACTCAACACTTTGCATTTTTCATTCTATACATTCACTCGTTATTGATTTTTCGTCGTAAATTAATTACCGATTCATCCAGCCAATGGCGTATTGTGCATTATTAAATGAGACACTATGACTACATATGTACGAAAAAAGAAGAAAGTTAGAAAAGCCTATTTTAAAAGAGACTAGAATCTGGTCATCGTGTTGAACTTTGGGGGAGGCCGATACCTTGCAGTAGACGTCCATGAGCTGAATAGAAGAAGAAAAATCATATTACACTCACACTCACAAGAATCTCGTTTCTCCCTTTTAAGCCAATGGATGTTCTCTGCAAGGCATAGGTTGCTCCCAAAGATATCTATGGGAGGATATTCAATGCTTGGCAAGGGGATTGGTGATCGCAGAGTTGTATCATGGTACGCAGACGACTTTGCTGCCCATCTTCTGGAAACTTGAGGGAAGTGGCTATACTACTTAATTAATGCACAATGTGTGAATCATATGAAATCGTATCCCGGGAATAGAACCGGTGACCTAAGATCGCAAATCTCAGTTCTCTACCACTGAACTTCCACTGTTTATACATTCTTTTTACATAATATCAAGCGTCTATTAATTTAATGTTTAATATTTTGTTAACACAACAGTACTGTTTATACTTGGCTATAAAAGAAGATTTCGCATTGATACTTCCTTATGAGCCACACGTGAAATATAAGCATCATACTTCCAATAAAATGAGCAAACATACAAATTGATGTCTAGTCTTGATCTTATATGATTGATACGTTATATATATAAATATTTATGTATATATGTATGTATATTGTATATATATATATATATTACTACAGACATATTCGTCTGTATGTCCTTTACAGAATCGTAAACTATGCATTTGATCATGTGATGATCTTTAATAAAGTTATTGTGCATTAGCTCTACGAAGGTTTCTAAGTTGGTATGACCAATTTTCTACAGATGGCGCCACTATCGTTCCGATGAATTTCACATATTGCCGTGACAGTTCACGCTGATTTTAATTAAAAGTATTTGTCTTACTTTCAAATATATTTTAGTTGGTGGCGTAGAGTACAGCAAGTGCCTCTAATAAATTTGATATGTTTATTTTACAAAAACTTTTTAAAAATTCCTATTACAGTGCTATTGATTTTTAAGCTCTTACAAAACTTGAGAATGAGTTGCTCTATTGCTGCATTAAATGGACCACAAAAAAAGACGGAGCTTAAACGTCAGAGTTTGTTATGGGATCTTCTCACACCATTTGCAATTATGTGGCAGTTCAGTTAGAATCGACTTTCTATAAAATGTTAACCCTTCTTTCATAAAGAAGTCACTGCAAATCTTTCTTTTATCGAACGTAGACAGCAATATAAATAAATAAATCATTGAATATTGTAAATAATTATAAAAACTTTGTAATGGTTTATTAAATATTAAAATTACATTGTAACAAGAGCCTATCATAACGGTTTTTTTTTAAATAAAAAATTGCATCGTTATATTAATGAATTCAAACCGAATTTTTCCATCGGCAAAACCCACCTGCATGTTACCTGTCTGGTTTGCTTGTCTCGCAAAGCGGAAATTGGATTTTGAAATTCTTCCTTCATTTCGGTGTATTTTTAACAGTAAATCATAATTATAACATTTATCTGACCTTTTAAATGAAGATTATGAATAGTCAGATAATATATTTATTTTATATATAGGTGTTTAATAATAGATGTAAAAATTATAAATTCGTGAATTTATAGCTTCGATAAATTTTATCTTTCGACAAATTTAAATCGAAAAGATTATGAGAGAAACACGTCAAATATCGAAACAAAATATGAAGAAGTAAAAGCTATGTACACACGAGCTATATATACATGTCAGAGAAATCGCGTACGATTCATTAAAAGCATTTAATGTATATACATAGTAAATTCAAAAATCAAATAATAAATAATGTAATGATAGTACAAAAAAAATCATTTTCAAAACTCAGATTGATATATATTAATGTTAATTATTGTTTACTATCAGTCCTTGTTGACTTAAGTTAAAGATATTAGCCAGTCTCATACCTATAGTTTCATTTATTGAAAATATATATAAAACCTTTAAAGATTTTTCCTGACAAATTATTTTTACATTCACAAAAGTTATCATCCTGTATAAATGTGTAATACATAAAAACATAAAAATAACGACGCCTCAGTGACACAGAATTGTCACAAAGCCGCCGGAGCGTTCGAATCTAAAAGATGTTACATTGTTCGTCGAAAACAAGTTTCCCAAAATTTGTGTTGTATTAAAAGTTTGTTGTAAATACTAAAATTGTGTTAGTGATCCATTCTTACTGAATTCTTCTCTGTAGAATCAACATTTAGAACCTGTTAACCTGGAAGAACAATGCAAATAATTGGAATGAGTGACTTCATAAATACTTATTTAAAAATATATGTCTATCAATGCTTTGACACAATGGTATGGATGGCCACATTCAACGAAAACCAGATAACCACGTGGTAAAAACTGCCTTAAACCCCCCAGTATTCCCAAGAGGGAGAGGGCGTCCAAAAGCTACGTGGTGGTCTAATATCAGAAAGGAACTGGAAACCGTTCAACTTGATGCAGAGACAACCCAGGTTAGAGTGGCCTGGCGCAAATTGATAAGGAGACCCGACCCCAAATAAAGGGAAAAGGGAAGGAAGAAGAAGAAGAATATTTTGACACATCGTAGGCTAGCAAAGCTAATTCGAAAGAATTATTTTTTGTTTAACGCCAGCAAAACTGATATAACTCTTTTAAAAAACAAAACTGAAGCTATGTTTCCCAAAAATATAATCATATCGAATAATAAAGGTATAAGTTTTAAAAAATTAAATTCAACTTAAAAGCTCGGAATAAATCAGGTTTTCCCTACTTTTTAATACGGATCGAGAATTACGTCAAGTTGACTGGATAGCTGGAGGAAATTAAAGATTCTATCCGCCGCTGAAACTTAATTCCACTGCACTTGGCTGGAAAATTGAAAATTAAAAAAAAATCGGATCATGCACAATTTCGTTCGTGGATTCTTTTCACCGGCATTGTGCTGTACATTTAAGTGTGTTACGGACACATACAACGCAAATTGACTTTTTAATTAATTTATAATTAAAATTAAACTGCAAATGATTCAAAATACAAATTGGAGTACAAATATTTATAACTTATTTTGGTTTTAATATAGCTTAATGATAGCCGAGCGGTAGAGGACTGATACTTACAATCGTAGGTCGCGGATTCGATTCCCATAGTCTTTTATGGACTAACACTACACACAAATTAGTTTCCAAAAGCTGCTGCCAAGCGTCCTCTGCATCCTACAATACCGTACTGCCATCGTCAACTCGCCTGCCAAGCGTGAAGATTATGGTATGTCCTCCTAAAGATATCATTGGAGGCCTATTCCGTGCAGCTATCGTCGTAGCTGGGCATCTATAGTCTGAAACGACGGCAGCTTGATCCGTAGACGAACGAAAGTATCATAGCTTAGCGGATTAATAAGTTAAAGTGGCAGTAGGTAGTTCTCATAACATGCGTGATGACTGAGACTGTAAGGTTCTGGAGTGGAGACCACCCATCAAGCGCAGCGTAAGACGACCCACAAGAAGAACAGGCGATACCAGCCGCTTCCAGTAGAGGGCGTCACATCAATGATGATGATAACTGTAATTCGTCTACTACTAAGCCTTTACTAACTTAAACTTAACTTTTGATAGTTCCATCACTTCTAACACTTCAATCACTTGTTATAGACATCCGTCAAGAACATTTTCATCGTATTAATGAATGCAGACATACATAACACCTGTTACATGTAACCTTTAAGTAACTGATTTGATTTTATTTTAAAGTGCAACACTCATAAATTCTATTATAAATAATATTCTTTCGTGAATATGTTACTATATAGGCTGTAAAATGAACAATACGTTTGATATTTGAAATGCTTCAAAATATTCTCCGCAGAGTTTCTGCATTAATGTATTCTATATTCGTAGGTACACGAATTTTCACTTCGTCCCACATTGCAGCGTGCGGTGAGCCGGTGTGCCTTGAATTTTTCCGGGAATATACTTATCATATTAAGATAAACTTAACATGGTCAAATCATTGCGAACCTTTCAAATAAATTTAAATTAAAACTCTAAGCAATAATTTCACTGATTTAAGTAAAATAAAAGGAGAACGACAGTTTAATTTTATCAAAAAAAATTCTAACTTTTTACGAGTTTTTAAGACGTGTATTATCTAATATATATTGAGATTCGGCAATTTGAAGTTTTAAATATATACACTATGTTATTTTTTATATCATATGAGATCAATTTGGATTATAACTTAACACAAGTGAAAAATTCAATCACACCAACAACAAGAAATAGCATCGCTTACCATCAAACGAACGCTCTCTTAAAATAGCACAAAATGAAAATTAAACTTTCAATTCATAAACAGTAAGATACAGTTATGAAGTCAAAGTAATTTAAATGAATTAGTAAGTTGAAGCAATAAATTGCGAGGTGAAATTAAACAGTGGGTCGACCGGAACTGCCAGGTAAATAGTAATTAAGCGAGCTTTCTGCGGGTGCTTGTGTAAAGCTGCATTCGGAGACACCCCACAACCCGTCCGCTGAAATGGAATTTATAATTCAGCCTCGTGGTCTTTTGTTAGTACCGGATGGAAATTATTACAGTGACGCCTTACATACATTCATCATTTTTATATGTCAAGGAAATATCGTCATTAGTATTTTTAGAATGCATGATGTCAGCTAATCTAGCATTATTAACATAGTATTGGTGATAGCAATTTTTTCTTTAGATCATAGTTTGGGAGAATCTTCTTATATTAAACTAATAGCTAAACTATTTTTGATATATACGTACACTTCGGCGATTCACAAAACTACTCTGTCTTTTTTTATGACTCTATTTAGGGAACCTTTCGATCCCTTATAATTTTTTGAAACAGATACTTTAACTAAGTTATTCAGTACAGATTAATTATATTTCTTCTTTCGTCCGTCACTATATTTGGCATTCTATGTTCTTCCTTTCGCCACATGTTCTTCTGTTCTTATTGCTTTTATTTTCAAGGCTAAAGAATGGCTTCAAAAATGGCGTATTCAACTCTGTGACTAGGAAGTCAAACTGCGCACAGAGAATCGAACCCGCGACCTATTATTGCAAGTCTCAGTCCTCTACCGCTGATTTACAACTGCTCGATGCTGCCATGTTAACTGATCGGTAGAAATTTATTGTCGTCTGATTAATATCTTCATTTATTATACCACATTGAAGCCTATACACACGGCATCTGTCTATATGGAAAGCAAATCTCTATATATACACACACACAAATATATATATATATATATATATATATATATATATATATATATATATATATATATTTGTGTGTGTGTGTGTAGGAAGACATATAATGCAAAGAAATATATGTATAAATAATACTTTAATAATACAATAGTGGCCAAAGATATCGAACGCTAGACAAATAAAGGATGGTTGTTTTCTGATTTCTATTTGGGTATTTTCTTGTTGTTTTAAGTTTATTCGGTCTATTTATCTAAAAGCACATTGGTATAGTGTGCACGTATATGCTATTTACCTCTGGAGGTACGTGAGCGAAACGAAATGGGTGGTAGGCTAATGGTAAGCTGTCTGTTGAGTCATCTGTGGTAAATATCGTATGCGTTTCGTCAATCGCGCTATCTCCAGCTGTTAATTTTTTTTGGTGCATATAGTAAATAGTAGATCTATTAGTAATCGTAGTTAAATAATAGACATGAAATTTTTTACATGACACGCGGTACAACATTTTTAACCAATTTTTTGCAGAAATCTACACGTTATCCTATCATAACCTTCTTTAAATGTTAATAATGCATTTGACTTCAACAAAACAGAATTAATATGCGTGTATAGAAGAATTTAATTTTCTAAAACCACATAGCGGTTGAATTTCCGTGTAATTAATTCGAATCGTGACAGTGTAAACCCAATTTAGCGCAAATGGTAGCAGTTGCTCTTGAGAATTGTGCATTAGGGTGGCATGATGCAACGTATCGCATGCAAACCGAACTGGGAAAACCCGTTTAAATTGTCGCTGGAAATTCAGTACGTAAACGTTATGCTCAACGCGTATATCGATTTCACTCGATTCAGCTTATCATTTTACATCACGTACACATTTTGTTTGTTTTAATCTTTTTACTAATCTATTACAAATTTTCATGTTATGTAATGATGTCATTATTTATTATACAAGTTTATGACAAGATCTGAAAAAGAACAAATGTGACTACCTTAGCTTGAAGAATTAGTTATCCGAAGTGGCAGTGGATGAGGCAAATCGTTGTGTAGCTAACGGCCATTAGAGCCAGAAGGTTCTATTCGGCCAGCGTAACACCGGTCGTCATGGCATTCTTTGATACATGCCTATGACTTGCAGTGAACCTATATCAGCTGACATAAATTAATGGATACAAAGTTATTTATTTATTGACTCTATCAATAACCACGCAAAAGATGGAGTAAGCAAAAAACGGTCTTACCGCAAACGGCTACGTCTTCCAGAATTATTCCATCTGTTGAATTGACTTTATGTTAATTATTTATTGTATCTCCAAGTCTTGAATGTCAGCGTGTTTAACTAAGTACAACTGTATTATGGATATTGTGAAAGTAACCACAAAAAAAAAGATCTGAATTTGTTGTTTTCATAAAAGGTACGTTTGGAACTCATAGCTTTAAGACAAATGAGGTCATTAGGGTGTATATGATTCCATTTCTACCAAATTAGACTCCTCTGGCATTATTCTCATGATGCATGTAAATGGTCACTATAAATGACGTAAATTGGATAAATTGTGCATTAGAAGACAATCCGCGGTCCATTTAAAGGGACAACAAATGCAGCCATGTGTCAATGTATTATAAGTACATATTCTTTTTAAGAAGATTGCAATTATATTGTTGCTAGTTTTGTGGAGTTATGGTGGTGTGTGTGTGGCGCAGAAGACACTTACCCAAACCTTGTTTTACATAATATTTTTATTACTATAATGTTATCGGCTACATAGAAATGACAGTGCGTTGTAAAGTACAATCAGCGCCATCTAGTGAGGAATGAGATGAGTTTCATTAATATCATGTTATCATACTTTGTACATTATTATAATACATTTAAATATCAAAGTATAATTTCGTCTATCGTTTAACCTTTGTATACGATTATCGTTTTAATGAATATGTAATCATACAGAGATTAATTAATAATTAATCTACTTAATCCAATTAGTAAAATTAATGACAATTTCGTAATACACTCACATACAAACACGTGTCTCGATAAATATCTCTGTTATGTTAATTATATATTAAGCTTATTAACATAATTATCGTATACAGTGAATATCACTCGCGATCTTGATGTCTAATGACATAATTATAATATCAAACTACAGAGATAGGATCAGTAATTTGAAAAATTACTACCAAAATGTTATTTTGTTTAATGGAATTACTTATTAAATTTTCTAGGACATTAATCGTCATATAAAAAAACAATAAACAATGAGAGAGCTGTTATGATTGCGTTCGATGATTACGTGGAGGTTAGCAGGTTAGCAGCGAAGGAAAGATCGTTGTAGGCTACTCTTCATCATTACCATCATTTCAGTAGTAGAACCTTTAGTGCTGAACATAGGCATCTCTAACAGATTTTAAAAAAACACCGGTAAACAGTGGCCTGAATCCAATGTCTTTCAAAACGCTTAACAAATTTGTCCATCCGACAGCAACTAAGCGGTACAGAACTTTAAGATACGACACGTAGTTTGTGAAAGCAACAAAACTAAAGACCAAGTCCAGACATGAGGTTAAGTGCCTATACTAAGTAGTCACCTTCTTTATCTTCTTCGACGTGATGGACTCTTAACAGAATCCCGTGTTAGATAATAAGGTTGGAAAAAACTGTCCGGAAGGCTCTTGCGCCTTTCTGTTCCTTACGCAGACATCCAGAGAGTTGAAGAGATCTATAGGCCGAGTTTCTCTGCAAGTTCGAATCGGAAATAAGGAGGTCCGCAGAAGGACCCAAGCCACTGTTGTAGCTCGAAATATTAATACTCCTGAAGGCTGGGCATATCACTTGTGCAATTGATAGCTGTTGGGGACGAAGGGTTCTCAAGTGGTGACCTCGAGCTAGTAGACGCGGCATATCTAGACTCCGCGCCAAAAGGACCAACGACATATTTAAGCAGGCAACGCAAGACCGGTCGTTGTCACAGACTTTGAGGGAGGCATATGCTTAGGCATTGTACGTTTATAGTCTATCAGCCGATAATGATGATGATCATAATGCAAACGGGGAAGATTGTATCGAATACTGGTTAGTTGTACACTTTTTTATGTCCACTTATACATAAGAAAGACGTGGTAACATGCGAGTGGCGAGGCTAATCTAAACTTATGTACTTAACACTTTTCTTCCCCGAGACGAACTTGGGTCACTGGCGGGGTTGCTGATATCTGAAAGCATTGTTGTGAATCAGACATTCAACGATTATGAAGGAATATTCTGGTATTTCTATCCGGTGAAAGTCCAATACATTCGTCCGACAAGGACGGGTGTTGGAAGATATTGCCCCAATGATTATTTGTATACAATATTAATCCAAGATCACATTCTAATATAATAAACAGAATAATTACTTTTAAATGTAAAATCTTTAAGTAGGTGAATGTACATAAAGCTCATTTATAAGAAAAAAAAAATTAAAACTTTTACACCCGTTTTCAATCGCCTTGAAACATGTTACATTCATTTATTTTTTTCGATTGGAATGCGACGTGTAAATAACTTATGGCGGCACAAATTCTGCAAGACTGATAGTAAACATTAATTAATTTTAATATATAGTAATCTGAATTTTGAAAACGATTTTTCTTACTTAATATCATTACATTATTTATTTTTCGATATATCATACATTAAAGTGCTATATATTCCTTTTTTTTAAGTTTTTACAGCTATAAGTTATCAACTTATATATGGATTAATAATATATTAAAAAATAAAAATTAACTTTTATAACAGGGATCGGCAATCTTCGGCTTGCAAGTCATATGCGGCTCTTTTTTTTTTCTTCTAATTGTACTCGCTTTTCAACGCACCTCTCTCCCGTGGTCTGCATCGTCACTGTCGTACATCAGAAGTGCTATTTATTGTTGGCAAGAAAAAAAAATTGTATCTATTTAAAAACTTTGAATTTTCTTAATAGTAATTTTTTGCTATTCGAATTCGAAAATTGCCGACCCATGTTATGTATCAAAAATATATAATATATGTACGATTTAAAAAAAATTTATGACTTTCCGCATGAACAAACGGGTAGAAGTAATATATTAAAAATGTATATTAGTGGAACGTATCATGCATCATTCATTATATAACAGCATGCTCCACTTCCGCTTAGCTGAAAATATTCACTTTGCCATTCAAAACAGGTCCGACTGAAGTTTAATGATTCTCTGACGAACGCTCTGATTATTAGTTCGTATTCAGGTCATGCTTTGTCCGCAATCAACATGGAAAAGTTTTACCATGATTATTATTTACAACAAGATGCCCTAGATGTAATATAACATCATGGAATGTAGTTACTAGTTATATCGTAGGATTCTGAAGTGGAGAACACAGCGTAGCAAGTGGGAAGGTTGTCGTCCCATAAAATGGACGGAACTCTTTATTAAGATCGTCGGAAATCGCTAAATGCAGGCCTTCAATTCCGGTCTAATTGAAAACCCATAGATTAGGCCTATGTTCAAAACTTGAAATCCTTTGACTGAAATAAAGATAATGAAGTAATTACAATTTATAGGTTCCAGTTTATTAAGATTCAATATTATCATTCCTTACGTATGTAATGAATATCGCCAAATAAGCTAAACACAAAACTCGATAACAGTTTATTTTTATTTATTTATTTGGTACACTTTATTGTACACGCTATTATACTTTTAAATAGTTCATAGTAATAAATAACAACAAGTACAATGGTCAGTCTTATCACACAAGGCAATCTCTTACAGACAACCATGGTATGTAAAAAGTTAAATCTTAAATAATGGGTTGTTAAAATATACAAATCATACATAAATACAAACATACATACATAAATATACATATAAAACATACATTCCATGTTCTATCAGTTTAGATAATTTTTATAACTCTTCATGAAGGTTATAGTGTTTTTATTTATAAAAAATCGAAACATATTTGGTATTCAGATGCAACTAATCTCAGAGATGATGATATTACTATCAGAAAAATTCCAATTCACAGCACAGTAAATACTTTTATTCCACTTTTAATACTCTTATAGGCCAACTAGCATGGTTTCCACAATAGGACTTATCACTACGATGGTTATCGAACGAGTGAACGAGCTCCCGTCTCAATAATCAAAACTCTGTTTCAACCCCACTACTCTCAATCCTTTTACCGGAAGTTGTCACAAAAGAGTGACGGGGTCGAGTAATGTTGTCATTTAATAAAATTAAAACTATCTTTTATAAAATTATAATAAATACATTACCAACAAACCGTGATGAAATATATCGAATAAAGAAGATACTTTTACCCTAAGATAATCTAACATTATACTGGCATAAGTAAAAACATTTTTACCAAAAAGATCGTCGAACGTCATCATAAATTGATCTAATCTCTTCCCCACAGTGTCCTAACTGTTTTGAATATGGTTAATACATTAATAACTTTCAGAATAATCTAGAACTTAACTGATCTCATTTGTAACGATTATGTAACACGTTGCAAATGGTGCACAGTTTACAAGACTAACGACGGGCTATTTACACTTAATTGATCTGGGAGACGTTATGAGAAATAACGACCTAATATTGCAGATGTAGGTTAAGCAATTAGTTCTCTGGTCATTTCACGAGTTTTCAGATTAATACTCTTTTGACTTATGACAGGGTGACTAATAAAAGTTTGTGTGAAAACTTTGAAAATGTTCTCAATTTCTGATGATTAATATATGGTACTCCTAATACAAATATCCAAAAAAGTAAAAAGCATTAATTAATTTAAATTTTTAATTAGTGAATATTCTTTATTGTTTATTGAAAAAATATGTGCAAGTGTATAATAGTAGAAAGAAAAAAGTACAATAGGCGGTCTGGTTTTATCACACGAGGCAATTTCTTCCAGACAACCATAATATGGAAACGATATAAGGATAAATAACGAGTAGTTCGTTTGTACATATAGACAAAACATTCATATATACGAACATACTTACATATATAAATATAATAACTATTAAATACCTTAAACTGACTTGGATCGCATTTGGCTCTAGAAAAATAAAGAACAATAATTAAAAAATTGAATTAAAGGACAAAAAATCATTGGTATATTTTTCTTAACTATTTTCATAAAAATAGATATCATTCGGCAATCGAACGGCCTGTGTGGTATAAGATTTGGCTATAAACGAAGAAGAATGCGCCGGCATACAATTTCAGATTCTATGATCATCTCAAGGACCTTTCATGTGTATCGTGACTAAAATAAAACTTTGATTTGAGATATAATTACTTCTTATTAAAAATAAATTTTGTTCACTATCTATTCCTGCAGACTTTATACTGCTAGAAGTTATTGAGGCGTCGCAATCCAAAAATATATATTTTAATAGTTATATATTTCAGAAGGATCAGGTATAAAGAAACAGAATTATTGCAAATAGATGTAAAACCTTAAAAGATAACAAATGAGCTTTACGTATACCTTTTTAAAACTTTTACGCCTATTAACCAATTACTTTGTATAAAGGACAGATTTCGTATTGTTAAAACTGATAGCTGCCATGAACTAACAGAAAAAAGCATGTTCCAAAGCGTACACTTTATTTATCGATTTAATGTCTTAATAATAAACAATCACTATTAAAAATGTTTTTTTTTTTATATAGTACACTATAAGACAATAAAATTGTAATAATTTTCGTAGTTCAATGTGGTAGATTCCCTGTTTATTTCGTAAGGGAATTAAAAAATCACCTCATCTGTTTTTAATATTAAAAATGTTATTAACATCGTAGTAGAAAAGGTAGTGTAATTAATTCCAGAGATGCCGTAACACAAGGTTAGTTAGTAAGCAAAACCTATCCTTTCATTAATAGTGAAAACTTTTTGAGTCGACTGTTGCCTGACCTCAGGCTGAACACAAAATTAATTAATGACCCTCCAAAACTCTTTGGCAAGCCGCTACTTCGAGCAATAAATAAAACGATGAATGTTTTCTACTACTTTTCTTCTAGCTTATATTGCTTCTGACAAACTTACATATTTTCTTACGGTTAGTTTTACAAGTTTATTATGTTAATGCGAAAACAACATTCTGAATGAATAATGACAACTATACAAAATATAGCATGTTTAAAAAGATTGCAGTGAGTAATATTTATTAACTAAAAACAATCAATGTTGAATTATATCATTAAAAATATAAAAATTGACCAAACCTAGTCATCGCCACGCTTGATAGGTGGTTTAGTGATCGCAATGTGGAATTATGGTACGCAGATGCAGCTGCCTATCCTCTTGAAACATATTTGAGAGCAGTGGCAATCCTATATGATCAATGCACAAAATATGAATTATAAGATTGTACCCCGGGAATCGAATTCGCAACCTGCTACAAGTCGCTGCTGCCCATCCTCTGGTACCTTTTTTGTTGTCTTTTAATAAATAAACCTAAAATTGTACAGTAGTGTAAAAGGATGCAGTTTATTATGAAGGAGCAAAGGAAACACTAATGGAGATAAACTAGGTGCAGAGAATAAAGCTGAAATACGTGTTGTTTTGTATCATAACAAAATGTTACATTAAAACTTGTTTCAGACTTTTGATGTTGGTTCAAGGTATAATTATTTCATTTTTATCAAAATATTCCGGTTCATACTCCTGCAAGGATTTTTATTTTTGTTAAAACTAAAACAAAAGCATTTGAACAAGTCTTATTACTAATGAATACGTTAGTACCACATTTGCATCTTCATTTCAATCAGATACACCAAAACATTAACCTAATTGAAAATATAAACAACATGAACTTTACGTACACGATAATAAGACAAAAGTAAATGAAAAAATACGCTAAATAAACCATGAAAATGCTAGAAAGCTTTTTAACCCTTAAATGCATGACTTGTACTCTAACCTTAAAAAAGATATATCTTGCAGAAAAGTACCCTACAATGCAAGGAAAATTATATATATATATATATATATATATATATATATATATATATATATATATATATAATGTGTTTGTAGATATATATATTTATATATATATATATAAATATATATATCTACATACACATTTTATATTTATTTGTTAAGAATCTTATGTTGCAGATATACCAGCATTTACTTTTAAGTGTAGTATCATTTTATGTTTAAGTGGTATATTGCAGTTTTTAATCATTATGCATTTAAGGGTTAAAAGATATGAACCGGTCATGTAAACTTACCAAACTGTTAACGTAGGAATTAAATCTAGCCATAGGAGAGTAGAGTCCGATAATAAATACTTAAAAAGAAATCTTTTATATATTTATTTATTTTAGCTTTCAATGCAGGTTATTTATTTAATTCTAAATATCAAATGCTTAATATAATAGAACAGTATAAATAATTCACTAAATCTTATAACAAAATCGTATTACTGATGAAGGTTTATTTAATAGTTAACCTAAGGGACTAGTTGCTATAAATACTGTATTAAGGATATTTCAAAGTGATTACAAAACATCGCATAGATTTGTTGTTAGTTCTGCTAAGATCAGGGGTCTCGTAGCTTTGATTTTAAGAATAGGAAAGTTCAATTTGATTGTAGTCACTATCAAATTAAGCTCTTCTGACATTATTCTCATTATTTAATGGAATCAGGCGTTACCTTGCGGAAGTACATCCTAAGTAAGAAAAGGACCAATATTTAGCCACTTCCGCACATGCAGTAGTAGTCGTGCAACAAAGTGCACCGCCCGCCATCCCGCTGATAAATGCGTATGCGGCAAACAATACGAATCACACAACTGCCACCGCCAAATCACTCATTACATAAATAAATGATCACTATACATGATTCTACGTAAAAAGAATATGAATCATCAATATCATCATTTTAGTCATAGGATATACACTACTTGACATAGGTCGTCCCCGTGAGACCATTTGAAAGCGGCCAGCGACCAGCATTTTCCGACGATATAAGCAAAGTCATTTGTCCACCGTGTGGGCGAACATCCTACATTGCACTACTCATTTCGTGGTCTGTTCTTCAGAAAGTAAAGGCTTCAGCGTCTATCTGATCTCTACATTCTGTTATGCTTGCCCGTTTCACTTTAACTTACTATGTTATTATTAAACGAATAAAAAATGTGCATAATGTGAGCTTTTAAAATGTATTAATATTGCACATGTTTTACTCGGTAAAATCAATAGCTTTTTCCTCTCAAAGAACTATTTATAGCAAATCTTAGAGTAGATTTAGTTAAGCGTGCCTTTGTGCATATTTAAAAACGTTTTAAATAATCTTCATATCAAAAGAATAAATATAACTCTTTTTTATTATTCCAAGTTCACTTTCAGTGGTTGAAAATATTAAAAAAGCCAATTGCATTATATAATTCCGTTGTATACAAAGAGAGGCAATTTGTAATACGACACAAAATGCATTTACGTTGAAACTGCTATAAACGGAACAACATTTTCATTGTTAGAAACTTAAGTGAATTTACAAAGTGAGTAAAATAAAAAACATGCATATTTATTGCATTTGTTACCTTTATTACTTTGACTCTCTCTCACTTTGAGCCGCATAGACGAAGGAAAGTTACCGAGATAACCCAGTTCGCAAATTGATGTGATAGTGGGTAGTAAAAATTGCGCAGAACAGGTAACTGCGAAGTCTCTAGAGTTTTAGAATGAAGATCTCGGACCGAATCATAGATCGTTCATCCACAAAGTGAGAAGACTTTATTAAAGTCATTGGAAGACGCTATGCAGATCTATTCAGGATGCCATTGTACAGTAGTGGCCTTCCAATAGCTGAAATGTACACAATGATCATTTCTACACAAAACCACTTAGACGTGATTAAAATATTTTAGAACATAGAGGAAAATGAAACTATGGTACGTGGTAATGATCTCGGTTTTCGTATAACAATTTTGTGAGAATTCAAGTAATATTTCCCTTGGAAACAAATTATCGTAGCAATTCATTTTATATTAAAGCCAGTTTAACAATATAATGTATGAGACCGTTTTTATTATTTTTTAGAGAGTTACTTACACAATACTTAAATTACAAGTACAGAAAACTTAAATTAATTTCAAAATTTTAATGCACCATGTGCTTTTAAAAATATCGAAAAGTCAGTCATCAGTACGGAAAATTGTATTTATTGTGCATTACTTCTAAATCGTGTAAAAAGGGCTGGGTGTATGTACTTACGTGTATTGTTATACACTTTGGTTTTATTGATATAATCTTCAATAATATAATACGCTCATATGTTACACCTAATTAATTAGTTTCATTAATTTATAAAAAGTTTCTAAAAATAAAGAGAATTCTAAATTTAAAAACTTGTTTCAAATGATTTATTCCGGTATAGCGTAGTAATGTAGATTGTTTAATATTAAAGTTCTCGAAAAGTAGCAATATCGGTAAAACGAACTATAAAAAATGTTCGTTCGGGAAATTGTAATGGCTACAGACGATTAGTTAATTTTCAGGGGCCGTTTATTCAGGCGCCGACGAGCGAACCAAACAATACGTGGTAATTGCTTTCCTAACGACGCCCGCTATTTATTAGCAGTAAAATGACGTACATTCGTATATAATAAAATGATTCACACCGAAATACTTAATTAAAAACAACTAAAGTAAAGACAATATTAATGAATAGATACATTTCTTGTACATATCGCATTGACATAAACGTAGACGGATAGAATAATTAATAACATTCGTGCCCATGATAAAAATTAGCTTTTGTCATGGGCACCGGATGTCCTTCAAATTATACTAGCAGCACAATTTATTTATTCAAATTTAAAATAGTTGCTCTATAAAATTTTACCATTGGGAGATTCAAAGCTCAAAGACGACGGAGGAAAGCAAATACCTTGCAGTGGGTGTCTATCGCTTGACATCGTGATGATGTGATGATGTCATCCTTATACACCTTTTGTTGGGTTAATTTACTTTGTGTAGGAAAAAGTGATATTTTTATCATTTACCACGTAAGTACGAGTATTCATTCTTTTTTAAGCACCTTCTTCGTGGCCTAATGAAATAAAATAAAAGTAATCTAATTGGTCGAGTTTTACACCTACATTTACTTTTTATTGTTATCAATTAGTTTTCGTTTACATAGATAGATATAAGATCTTTTTTCTATAATGGCACCCGTTATTGGGGACCTCTCGTACAACCCCTGCCTTGAATTCACAGGGACAGTTTTGCTTATTTATTTATTCACATTCTTTTTTATTTTCTATTTATTTATTCACATTCTTTTTTAATATCTCTCACTCATTCTTCTTTTATCCGTCACGTTATTTTATATACCTATCGGTTTCTTTACCTTTCATACCTAGCCTCTTATCCTTCATCTCCTTGATAGTTTCTTTACAATTTCGATTTTTATATTTATTTACTTTATAAAGACTTAAATCAAACCTTCAAGAGGCTAAAAGACTATAACGTAAATAGTATTAAATTAAATATTTTGTTACAGAAAGTGGATATGTTATGTTATGTAAGGATACACGTGCCCATAGTGAAAGTTAACTTGTGTTATGGGCACCGGAAGTACTCCAAATAATTCTATGAGCACAATTAATAATTCTAAATTAGTAAAAAAAAGTATAAAAAAAAGTACACAAAAAATACGAAAATTGGTTGAGTGCAACAGAGTGACAAAAAGCTCGTTTACTATTAACGTTTTTAAGATATATAAATAAAAAAAAATTGTAGTCTTATTACTTTGAAAGAACTAACTTTTCACTGCCACATTACTTGGAAACGGTTATTCGTACAGAAGTTTATGATAAATCCATTGCGAAAGTATAAAACAACTTATAAATCAAGCATTATTGTTGGCCTCTTTCAACGCTATGAATTTACGGCACCATATTAATGGCGCCGTTTGTACATGGCGGGGACAGGGGGATGAGCATCGTAACTTATTGCTACGATCTCAATGTCCTCGTTGAAGATATTTTGCGGACAACTGGTAAATTCTTATTTTTTATTTGACCGCCGTTATTGTGGGCTTTGCGTTCTTCCCTATCTTGTTTAGGGACAAGGAACTTATAATTTTTAATTATTTCACAATCTTCTTTTTATTTCTTTACTCCTCTTTCAGTCTTCTTAAGATCATTCATTCGGCCTTCTAACATACTTCACATGATTTTACATACTCCTCCATTTTTAGTTTCCTCCTTTTCAACACTTTTCATTCTTCACCTCAATTCTCAGAAGTCACAGGTATTAGGTTTCTTATTTTTTTAACGCAATTTATTTAGTGCTAAAACCATTTTTACAAATTAAATTTGTAGTCATTATTTTAGTTGGTATCACATTTTCTTTTATTTATTCTAAAGTTTTGTTTACAATTTTACGTTCCTCCTATCTTTTACTGTCGTCTTATTCTCAATTTCATTTTTGTAAATTGCTTCATTACGCTTACGCGATTTGATATCTCGTTTTTAAGTTTTATTTTTATCAATGGCCACTTTTATTAACCTCTGCAATGCCTGAGTAAAGTCGGTCTATCTACTTCATCGCCTATTATCGAGGCGATGCCATCTTTCCTAATCTTTTTACCTAACAGTAGCCCGGAATCGCACCGGAGCTCTTCCTCCGAATGCGGGTAAATTATTATATTGTTCCATATTCTATTACATTTTTGTAAATTGATTCGTTACAGGAGTACAAGATTTAAGATATGAATGTATAATAGTAATCAGCAAAAAACTGATCACTCTGAGATACGAAATATTTCAATTGGAATGCAACACGTCAATTTTATATCACCATTACTGTATTAATATTAGGTTATTGATTATTTTTGGATAGGGCGTGTCATACATTAATTGACAACAAGAACTATAGTATTCGCCCCTTAAAAGCTTTCACACATATAACCAACAATCATATTCTGCATGTTTTACAAAAAGAGTCTTAGATAAAAAATTCTCGAGAAGAAAAGTAAGGCTGCTCATAGTTTATATACATAACCATTAAAAATAAAGATAAGTGTGTAACTTTAACTATGCTCCAGAAATTTAGAAACTCATTCAACTCACACCACTTTAAAGTTTTTACACCGAAATTTCATCTTTAAAAAGTTAAATAATCGTGGGTATGGGCGTATGCATATATAATAAAGTTTCAGGTATCTTAGATCTTCCTTTGTCTTAGTTTTGTAATATATTTATAAGTACATTATTTAATAAATATAATTGTAGCGTTCAAAAGTTTGTAGATGATAGAAACGTGTTGAACATTATTTGTTGTGTCATTTACATGATTGATATTATAATGCACATTTGAAAAAAATATTCAAAATCATTTAATAGAGCAATTGTTGAGTTTCTGGCAGTTTCTTTTCAAAAGATCATTGATCCGACCCGGTGGTAGCTTACTGCTTATAATGTTAAAATCATCGATGATTCAAAAATCTAAATAATATAATAAAATTTCAATAAAGATATTTTTAACTACAACATTTGAACTTGAACCAATCATCCTGTAAATAATTAATTGAGATATTAAAATCACCTTTAATTTGACTTAACGAATAATAGCTGCGCAAACCCAATATCGAATGAAAAACTGAGAACTATTACCGTCAAAAGTTATTTGATTGAAATGAGAATAGAACCAATTTGCGAACGGGATTTTTAACTTTTGCATTTGCAGCTGATCAAGTTTCTCTGAATTCGAATGAATTCCATTTCGACGCAGCTACAGATGTTCAATCCATTTCACGTTTTAGACGGAGATTTAATATAAAATTTAAAAAGCGCTAAGAGCGAATACCGCCTTTTTATTGCTTTAATAATTTTACGGCATATTATATTTCGGAATATTTTCAACATTGCAATATTTATATTTAAACTCCAAAGATAGAAAACTGTAATACTCGAGATTTTGTATTTCAAAATACTGGGTTTATTTCTGATGAGACATCCATTGGCCTCTTCACTTCACAATACAAAAACCGGGTTGATGAAAAATGACAATTTTCTCCAATATTATCGCATTCACATAACTTACTTTAACGTAATGTGATTTAAACGTATCATACAAATAGAACTTATATTCTCTTAAAAACAAATATACCTAAATATCATGCAACTATGGCGAACAAATACATTCATAGTGAATTTATATTACTTGCTCGCGAAAGCTTTCACAGCCCCGCAAGGCTAACAGCATCGACGACATCCAGAAACTTGGTGGTGATGAGTGAATTTGTATGCGATAGATGTCATCTATATGTACATGTGCTATATATAGATTGATTATATATATATATATATATATGTTATATAGGTTTACGCATGTTAAGAATGAACATCGTTTCTAGAAAGAGCTTCTAATGCAGCATTGGTAGGAACATTTCAAATGTAAAGTATTAAAAAGAGTCTGGTCTTCAAATGCAAACGGTGATTAATTATAAGAAGGTCTCCTGAAGCCTTTTACGATGATCATCAGCCCCAAGAACTGTGCACGGAACCTTTCTACACAAGTTACATCTCTTGAATAATTATGAAAGCTAGCCTTGATTCAACTATCATAATTTTTAATATTCTAGTATCGCGCTCCATAACAGAGACTTTCAACTTGTTAAAAGGTGAATCAATTACTGTAACAGCTCGCCGTCATGGCGTATTTACAAAATCCTATTGAAAATATTTAGTATATATTTACAAAAAAAAATTGTAAATATTTACAAAAATATTTACAAAAAATATGCTTCAAGAATATATTTTTTTTAACGCTTTACAATATTTTAATCTCTGATTGATAAATTGACAAGTTATAAGTTCTAAGTTCGCTTCAATTTTGAATAATTCATTGCTACCTTAACTTCAGTTTAACATACTTCCTATTACATTTTTCAGTCATGTATTCTCTTATATAAAGTTCTACATCTTGTTGTTTCTAATACATACTTTATCCTTTTATATTTTGCACCTTGTAAAGTCGACCATTTTTTACATTAAATGTTATGAATATCATAATTATTCTGTTGTGGTCTGCTTAATTGCGAAAGCAATTACAACACACGTTGTAAACAAAGAAATTGTAAGGGACTGGCCAGTCTAAAAATAAAGTTGGAAAACATTTCTAAATTCAAAAAAAGAACTCTCTAATCTAATCTTTATGTTCATAACAACTTATAAATTACGATTTGAAACGTGGTAATTTTTGGTGTTACAATATACGATTTTCTTATGGTTCGCAGTAAGGAACAAGGTCATGATTGAGACTGAATAATTAAAAGAGCTTTTACGTAACAATTACACTTGAAAACAAATAAAACAAGAATGGAATTTTTCCATTTTTCGTTTTGTTAAAAGTTCGAAAACAAGGTTCATGCAGCAGAGTTGAAACGATACAGCCTCTATTAATTAGACCAACTCGTCAGCGCATTCGGACAAACGAACAACTTTTTGACGATGATAGATGCAAAACTGTTGAATCCTTTCAGTCCCTACCTTAAACCATGCAACTTTCATTTATTAATACAAAAAACCTTTTCTAAATACGATTTCAATGTACCGAAAGAGACGGTAATGGCGTTCGAAGCATTTAACAGTGTAAATAATTCAAAATAGGTTCAACATTTTTAACCATGATTTTACAGGATGATATATTATTAAAAGGATAGTTTTTCAAAACTGTAAGTAATTTTTAAGTGGTAAGCGTAGCGTAGAATATCCTATCACAAGGTGGGTAGATGACTTTGTTAAGATCGTCCAAAAACGCAGGATTCCGCTTCCAAAAGCCTGTGTCAGCTTAATGTAAAAATAAGGGAGAAAAACAGGAGACGACCTGCGGCTAAAATGATGAATTAATTTTTTTTTACCTAATTTAGTATTTGTTATTTTGAAATATCTAAGCGTCGTCTCTCATATTACGATCTGTATATGGTACGAGGTACGGTCAAATAATACGATGACTTTTATTACGAACAAAGAATAAAGTTAACATCAAATGTACATTAATCTCCTACAAAGTACTTTTACAAAGCACGAGTTACAGAACCCTCTAAACTATAAACACGGAACCCTAGGATCAAAAAGTGCCGTAAGTACGTGATCTTGAAGTTATTTATAGATTTTGTTTACGGTTCTCGGAAATTATAACCGAGTACTATCTCGAACTTACTAGAACCTTATCCGTAGTATAAGTAGGTGTACTCCCCATATCAACAGTTCAGTGTTGTTTTCCGAGTCATAAGAATAAGATCTACGATCAATGATACAAAGTGACTATTTAATAAGTTATTTGGACGGTGACTTCTTGAGCGATTTGGATATGAAGTTTGGACTAAGCGAAAGTATACTTTGTGTTAAAGTAGGGTGACCATCTGGTTTGTGAATAAAGGACTCCTTATGAACCAGTGATGTTTCATTCCGAGTCAAAACCCACAGTACATAACAGTACTTTAGTTTCAAAGTTAGTAAAACAAAATTAGAAGTTAAAGCGTTGTTAAATATCCAAAATGCGCAACATATATAACGAATATGACCTCACTAGCTGTAAACGCTGATAGACAAGTCTCAATAAATTTAGACTATCAGACGTATTTATTCGAATGGATGTATATACAGTAATTTATAGCATAAAACTTAATTCACAGTTTTTTTTTTTCACCTCAGGTAATCAAGGTTACCAAAAATTATACCAAAAAAATACAATCATACCGGTATTAATTAAAACATTACAGCTTTTTCTCTAGAGACCTTTATTAAAAATTCCTTTGAAGTTTTTGTTATCCCTTGCTTTTCACTTTGATCGTAACGATTAGATCCATTCCTGATTCTTTTTTTAAATGAAAAAAATTAATACTATTTTCTGTATATAAAATACCTGACACTTTTATAAAATAAAAAATATTACACAAATCTATTTAATTATTATAAAAACAGAAACATTAGAAATCTGAATAATCATAACAAAAATTCTACTCTTTTTCATATATATCTACACGACAGTAAATCACATATATATCTACTATTTATATGTAAAAGAAATAATGCAAAAGTTACAAATAAAAAATAGGGAGCCATGATTGTAAATTCAATTTAAAGATTATTATAAAACTACACAAGATATGCATATACTTATTTGTAAAGAAACGTGCAATTTTAAATTTTTACTTGCCTGATAATAGTACAGTAAAAAGTTTTTAATCATGTGAACACGTTACTGGCCTGTTACAAAAATAACATTGCGGTATTTTTATTTAAAAAGTTTCATTCCAAATTTAAATTTTTGACAGCGTCTACTTTTTTTAAAGAGTTTCTACTACAATTTGTGGTTCTAAATTCCGAAAGAATATCGATTTTTAAGTATCTTTTAAATGGCTTTTACACATTTTTATGAAATTATATTACAATGTAACCATATTATTTTTTTAAAATCTCTTTGGTGGTAAAAAATTAGTGATTCGTTTTACCTAATTTAGTATGCAAGTTGATAAAAACATAGTTATATATGTAGCCCTCACATTTTCTAAACTATCTTAACTATTGTAAAGCTTGGTTGGATTAAAATTTCTATTCGCATCTGCAATTTTATCCAACGACTAACATGAACGCGGAAATTGCAAATTAAAATTGCCCACCTGAGTGCATATGATTTTCAATTCTAAACTTTATAGTTATAAAGTATAATTTACTTTACGTACTAATTAATGTTTAGTGCATAGAACTCAATGTAGCAACAGGTGAATAGGCATTATGATATTGGACGTTTTAGGCTCAACCGTTACGTATTTAAATATTGATAGAAACACATTTTTTTACGTAGACTTAGTGTGTTTTGTTGGCCAATATTTAAACAGAACAGATGGCTATTGGGGGCTTCAGATTCTAACGTGGTGACGATGAACCTGCTATCGCAGTGTAGGGCGTTCTCTCACGAAATCGACACGTTTTTTGTTATTTAGTCGCTTTCAACCCTCTGCCGCCTAATGGAAGGGACCTTATATATAGAGTAATAAAAAGTTTTTCAACATCTTAAATAAAAAATTCAAATACTCTTACTTCACAATATTCTTGTAGTAATACATATCATGCTATTTATTACTTGTAATAAAACCAGACTTTAATTTTCAATTTAATTTCTGTTAGTTTAATAATATATTTCCGGTTCGTTTTTTTATTATTCTTCTCATTTATTACATTATATTTCTTTTTCCTTATATATTTCATATTAATTAATATGCACAAGACAACTATTATTAAAATCAAGCATTTGATTACACTGTTTTTTTCTATTTTTCATACTTGCTATTAATTTGCTACTCGTCCTTTACTCGTTTGCGTGCGATTTATTAATCTAATAGATGGCATTTGTGGATTCTATTATCAACTACTTAACTAAGTTAACCAATATTCACATTTTTATTTCACTTAAATAAAAATTATTGAACTATACCGGCCGTGACAGGCGCTTAATTTTTTTAAATTTGTTAATAATAATAATAATAAAATTTAATTTCAGAATCCAGTGAGTCCATAAAATATAAGTAAGTTAGTAACAAAATTTACTTAAAGGCTATATTAGTTATGGATTAGTATATCATACAATTTAACTATAACGCTAATATTAAAAAGTCACTTAATATAAAAACTTACTTAAGATCATTTTTTTAATAGTAGTGTTTATTTTGCCATTCACACTTTTGTGCACGCGTATCCAGTGGTGATAAAAACCACTGTCGTTAATGTGGGTCTTATTTTTAAAAGCCACGGAGCCGCCAATTAATGGTCAAAACCTCGTTCGATATACTAACGGTCCTCCTTTGGAGGTTCTACCATCTTAGGAGAAGTCATCTGTCCAGTATTAGACTTCCTAGAGTTGATATGATGATGATGTAAGTTTGATATAAATATAAGGTCAACTTTTTTTCATCTTTCTCTTTTTTTACTATGTCGTCTCAGTGCTTAATACAGACGTAGTCATATGGCCTAGTAATATCGTATTCAACGTTCTCATTTGAGTTACAGTAATTTATAGATCATGTTTAAAGCCGTTCGTATCCTAATGGATTCACGCCGGTTAATCAGGTTGTATGAAGATTTTGAATTATAAAATTAAATTCGAACATTGCAAAGTTGTATTAAGATAAGAATAGATTGAACTGAATTTATTTTTCATATATCTATATATTAAAGTTAAAAAACTGCAATAAACATTATTAGAAAGAAACCTTTATTGAATTAATCTAACATTTAATCTCTGGATTTGATAATATAACGTTTTTCATAGACCCCGAGAAAATTACTTCATTAACAGTCCCTCACATGTAAGAAAAAGGGTCGGTCGTTAGTCCGCTCCGTGAAATAAATTTAACAATCAATTCTAATTTTTAGAGGTCTTGAAAATGTTATAACTGTATGTAAAATTATCATGTATGTTTTGACCTTATTTTTACATCTGCGTTACGGTAATTAATCACATCTCATGAATCATTATATGATTGATTATTTAAGTTTGGAATACATATTTATCCATTAATAATACCTATTGATGTTTAGAAAAGATTTTTTAGAATTAGGATGCTATAAAAACATATTTTTAATCTAACTTTTTTTGGGAGACGTTAATCTCGACATTGAGTAATACTATATTAAGTAATCTGAATCTGTTAACAGATGAAGTTAGTTGTGCTAGCTAGATGTTTACCCACTAACTTAAGAACTGAAAAGTAACTAATTTCCATATAAATTTAATACCATCTATTTCTGTTTACTAATTATAATTATAATTTTTTATATTACGTGTCAATGAAATATGTTAAAATAGGTTTCTAATTATCCATACATATAACATTGATTACATGATTTTCATTATGTATCTGAAATGTAATTTTAACTTTACTTTAAATAGACACACTAATATCAAAATCTGAAATACGTTTACATTACTTTCGTGTAACTTTATACAAATCTAAATATTATTATACTAGGTTATATTTAAAAAAAAAAAAAAACAATGTTTAATGACCCTAAATAATTCACGAACAATTTAAATTAATTTAATTATAGAGAAGATTTTATACATTATACGACACGTTCGATGCCACATAGTCGAAGCAACACACCGCCGAACACTGTTACAAATAGCGTGTACATGCACAAATTTTCCAAAAAGTATCACGATCCTTAGAAAGACACGATGTAGGTAAGAGAAATAGTGATATACAGTCGTATGTTCCTTAATGAAAAACAGCGCCGCAGCACGGGTTAAGCTGTACGTACGGAGTACGTAAGGATTCCCATTATAAGTACTTGTATAATATCTTGACTATCTTGAGTATTAATTTTAAATTTAGCTATCGATTAATTTTCTTTTTTTATTGTAGGAAAAATGAATAAAGAAACATTATTTTTTGTAACATGTCTCTAAAATTATGTTACGCAAAACGAAAGATATTATGAAGGACGAAAGTAAAGAATGGAAGATATTGTGACGCGTGAAAGAGAGTGATTAATAAAGAAAATACTGAAAAAATTATTGAATAATAAAGTCCCTGATCCCAATAAGTTAGGGGTACAAGAGGCCCCTAATAGCGGGGGCCATATAAAAAATATGTTACGATTTGATGAACTCAAAATATTTATCATTATTGCACTAGACTATACAAATGTATTTTTCCTGAGCACGTCGGTAAAGTGAGAAATTCGGTCCCTAGGGTCAGAGATATAATGTTTCGTACAATAACCCGCCTGCCCCTCGTTCTGCGGAACATTGGTTTTCACTCCGCCGCTCGTAAATGTTTCCATTGCTAATATCCTATATTTTACCCATCATATCGATCTGATGGAATATTGTCAGTATTATAGAAGCAGATACAATCAACCATGTTTTTCAAAGACACAATATGTTTTGAGCTATAAAATAGATTATACTTCTTTTAACTTTTTATAGTATCCAAACACGTTAAAAAATCATAAAATACGAGCAAAATATTTTTCTTTTAAATTCTTCACAGGTACTAAATACACTTTTTACGAAGGAAACAGAGTAGTAAAGAATATTGTATAACGTATATATTTTTGTACAGATATTATTACATCCATACGCATGACGTAATATAAACTAGCTGTTGCTCAGTCTTTGTGATTCTCGAAGCTAATAAACGCCCCTTTCTGTGCTTCATAAAAGAAATATAATTACGAAATTTTAATTGTCTAAGCCTTATGATTCCAGAAATATCAAGATGAGTATGTATATAGTATGTGGGTCAAAACCTGTTATATATTTCAACGTTTCAGCTCATAGAAGACCTCCCCTAAAGATATCTATGGAGAGATACGCCATAACCTTCATGCTCGGTAGGCAGTTTGGCGATCGATGTGTGGTATTACAGTACGCAGTACTCTGCTACTCATATTCTGAAAACTAGTTTAGGTAGTGACAATCTTATATAATTAATGCACAAAGTGTGAAATCTATCCCGTAACCTACAATCCCAAGTCTATAATAATTTATAAACTAAAAAACTTGCTTTTAATATGAAATCTAACAATTTACAAAAAATAACTTAAAATATAAATTTCATAACACATAACATATAATCTCTAAGATCCATCGTCATTATAATAAAATATAATAACAAAGAAAATTATATTTAACTTTATTGGTATAAAGATTCATAATACAGGTAAATTAAGCGGCCGCCATTATTGACGAAATGTTAAGGTTTCCTTTATCTCGTTTATTCCAAAAACAAACTTTGTGCTTGCTTAGTAAACTTATAATTATTTACTTGGAACTTTTCTTAGGCGTATCGTGTTACTATAATCTGTAACAAAAGACCCAAAATTATTATTTTTTATATTTTTTCTTAGTAGTGTTTCCAATATATATATAAAGACGATATTTTTTTTATCATTGCAAAGTTCAATTATGTCAAATACGACCCATATCTTGACTTGTCTCAGCTGGTTTCCGCAACAAAGCGGCAATGCGCTTATTTTGCGTCTTGGTTGGTCTTGATCAAGCTAACCCAACTCCTCGAGAAATCCCAGCAGATCCTTATTGTTGCTAGCGATCTCGGAGATGGGTACACCTAAGTAGTACGTGAGCAGCAGTATCGTCCTCCTCCAGGCACGTGCTACGAAAAGACTGCCCGTAATGCCTAATGTTTAATAGATGTTTGTTAAAAAGACCAGGACTTGTTAAGGTCCACTATACGCAATCGGGGTGACGACAGCAGGAGCAAGACATTAAAGAGCCTGCAGCTTAATAAGCATTGCCTATTTTGCTTGTCGGCACTTCTCATGGATAGTCCATTGCTCACTGTGTTGACACCTAGTACGCTCCCCTACTACAGATCTGGCCTTACCCATTGGTAATACTGGGTATGGTATTGGTTATAGATGTAAACCTTTAAAGGCGTGAATGTATTACTCTATTTGTCAGCAAATTGCTTTTAAAGCACTATTACTATTTTTAATCATCTTTTATAAATTGATAACTGTAAGACGTTATATTAATTTTTTTCTATTGTATTCCGACAGTCTAATTACTTCTGACAGTACAATGTCTGCATGAACAAACAGTATACAATAATTAAATTTAATATGTAGTAATCTGAATTTCAAAAGAAGGCTTTTTCCTACTATATTATCATTAGATAATTTATTATTTTTTGGATAATATGTATCATACATTAAATACAGCAGATAAGTTATAAAATACATTTGCTCCTTTAAATCTGTATACAATCACGTATGTATATGAAAAGCGTAAAAACGTAATGAAATTCTGAAGTATAACTTACCTATTGTTGGACCAGAAGTTACTTTTCTAACTATACGGCTATATATAGATAGTGTCAATTTTATTTTGGATTTTTAATGTAATGGTCATACTGTTTTGTTAACAATATATCTGTGCTTTAGCTTATTGCTTATGAGCACATTGCTTATAATTCATTGCTTATAATTTAATTATAATAAATTTCCATTAAGGAGACGAATTTACGACATAGTTATGATAAAATTAAATAAGTATTTACCTAAATTGATAAGCTTATAGATTTCAACCGAGATTAAAATCGACCTCTATTTATAAATTTAAAAGATTAGAGGTTTAAAAGAACATAAAATGTTTAGCCTTTTTTTAAAATGATGTTACATTTACGCCATGATTTATTCATTTTACGAATTTTATTCAATCGCATTTCTCAATTCACATTCATCACATTTCTCCAAAATTAATCTTAAAAAAAAACAATATAACAATGTAGTCGGAGTTACATGAATTAATCCTCCATCTTCTTTCTTCCATCGGACTTTAACACGCACGGATTCATTGAAATACCTTCAACCTACGCCATGCGCACAGTGCAAACAACCTACCGGCGCTGTTTCAGCAAATTATAACTTGAGTCTTCAAATCAAGAGTGAATAGGTTTCTTCTAGGCAAGCATGTGCCATCATAGACCTCGTGATCGCTTAACATTAGGCGAGAGAAAAGTGTTTTGCCTATAGGCATATATATATATATATACATATATATTTATAAGTTATAACCAATAAAAAGATTATACAAACAAAATTCATCACCAAACGGAAACTCTAAAATGACTACTCCAATACAGTTTTCTTTTTTCGTGAAAACGTTAGAAAGATTCTTATGGAGGAAAAAGATGTAAACAACCGTTTTATCCCATTCAAACCCCGAAAGTAAATTAAAACATCTAATTTTCTATACCACAAAGGAACTACAATGAAAATATTATCTCAAATTATTGTAAGAAGTAGTTTTTTGTTATTAAGACATTAAATGAATAAATAACGTGATCATTATCTAACTACAAAATCAATCTAATTTACAATAGGATTAGTTATAGATGTAATAGCTGTAAAGGCATGAATGTATAGCTAATTAGCGAGCAAAAGGATTTAAATTTGTGACTCCCATTTCCAATTAACCTGTACAAATTGATAATTTTGAAATATTTATTTTTATTGGAACGCAACAGTCTAATAACTTGTGACGGTACACTCTGCAGAGATATGTAGGAAAAGGACCAATATTTAGCCACTTCCGCACATGCAGTGGTAGTCGTGTAACAAAGTGCACCGCCCGCCAGCCCGCTGATAAATGCGTATGCGGCTAACAATGCGAATCACACAACCGCCACCGTCAAATCACTCAACACGTGTTTCGCCCCTCCATGGGGCATCTTCAGGAGTTATGTTAGTGCCAAACACAGAGTCAGACTCTGTTACTTAGGATGGACTTCCACAAGGTAACGCCTGATTCCATTAAATGTTTCAATATGTCATAATCTGAACATTGAAAACGTATTTTTCTTATTATATTAGCATTACATTATTTATTGTTTCTAAAACCAATGATTTTTGAATACGGTGTACCATACATTATATGACAGCAAATATCACTTTAAAGCTTTTACACTAATAAACAATCAACCTGTATATTCTTAAATATTTCCATTTAAAATTTCACTCCGAAATAATAATTAACAATGTTTACACCCCGGTTGTTTTACGCCGTACCGAATAAGCACGAATATAATAAACATTATCTATCATTTCCATTGTTCTAACATTGCGTATGTCGGAGTTAATTATTAAAGTTTCAGTTGGAAGCATACTGCGTGGTTGAACGATACATAAACCCCTAAAATAACGCGGGTTACGAATGCAAACGGCAGTGGGACTAATAAGTAATATGACGAATAAACTAGAAATCATTTTGATGTATGTTAATTTATGTTAGGCTGCATTGCTTTTTGAACATAGGGTTATGGTATCCTTTTAAAGGAACTTTGGGTTTGCGGGAGCCTTTTATCATCATTATTATTTCACCCCTATATCTACTGCTGGACATAATTTCTTGAATTTACAATAGGACCGTTCGCAACCTGCATTTACCATATTTCGTGGATATCTTACAGTGCGTTTGTCGATCTGTGGTCTCCCACAATTTTAAGGACCCAACAGCAATCTGCGCTCTATGTGGCTTGCACTGCTTTTTCAACTCGTATTTTCACTGGGCCATGTCATAAACCTAAAAGAGTTATTAACAAAAGGTTCTCAAATTACGACTAAAAGCCGAGCAGACGCGGAGTGGGTTGCCCCCTCATTAGATGGACCGAAGATATAGTTAAGATCAAAGTATTCCACTTGATACGGACAGTGCAAGACTGGTCATCGAAACGATCTTTGGGGAAACCATATGGCTTGTAGTGGAAGAGTATCGGCTAAATTCTGTTGTAAAGAAAATGTTATTATGAGAATTGTGGATATTGTCTTACAACATTTGATGAGGAAAACGTTAATCAATTTGCGCTGTTAGATGAACGAAAAAATTGTTACGTGTCATTTTTATGACATAAACTATCCATTTTTTATTTTAATATTTATTATAGTTTTATTTTGGAATAGAAAAAAGGGCAAATTTCGCAAACATTTTTTTCAACTTTTCGAACTTCATAATTAAATTAGTCTTTATAATTATTAATATAATTAGGACACCAATACCAACCTAATAACCCTAAATTAGATAAATAATAGCACATAATAAGCCGATAATATTATATAAATACTTTCGAATAACCATTCAACGTAAACAGATAGTCATTGTCCAAAAAAGTTATTTTCAGGCTCTGTCCGTATTTAAGTTCTGGTACATTAAACCTGAATCATTGAAGCGCCTTAAAACCTTTTTGTTTACCTTTATAAATTAAGTTTAATTACCGTAAATAACTCTTTGAGGTTTACTTTTCGCGTGATAAACTTTTTAGGTGATAAAAGATTTACGATAGTGTCAATTATTCTCTTTGTTTGTCTCCCTCTGTTTATATATCTATAGCTTTATTTAAAGTTTGTCAAAAAGGAGCTTAAGCACTGTATTGGACTTATTAAATTTTCTTCTTCAAAGGTAAATATGTGCATTTTTTCTTTAGAAGTATGATCAAATAAAAAGTTACATTTGATATTTTAAAGTGTTTTCTATTTTAAAATATAAAATCAATTCACGATTGACAAGTTTGTGAAAAATATGTCACAGTCATCAATTAAATTCTTTAATTATATACTACGACATGACTCTATTACATTTAAATATCTTCATACACGTTGTGCTATGGCGAGCTTAACGACTTATCGATGTTTCCAGTTAACTGTAACTTGGGAATCTCCTTTCGGTGAAGGTGTATAGGTTTCTCCTAGGCAAGCATGTAGAATTATAGATTTCTTTATTTTTTAATATCAGGCGAGACAGAGGTCAAATGCTTTGTCTATATTCGAAAAAAAAAATTGTTCAAATATATGTAACTAGATTTATGTGTATAGTATACTTTTACTTATTGATCAATACTCCTCGAACATTCTCCATTATAGAAGAAAAAGCTTTAAAGCATAAAAACACGAAAAAAATCGTTTGAACTTTTTTAATCTTACTGCAATAGTCCGTTACACGATTACGTTTATAGAAAGAACATCAAGGCAGACGGTTTTGGATTTTTTTTTGTACCTGCCTGTGAAAGACATACGAGGGGAAATGCGTGACAACAAAGCAATTCGTTATGAACAAGTAAACTTTTCCTTTTCAAGTTTTGCTGAGGGGTCCACCCTCGGTTAGTCCATAGTATTGTGTAATATATGTTATATAAATAAATTTGTACATTTTTATTAATGTATTTCGACCGAAGACTCAATCGATATATGCCTTTCAATGTGCCTGACATGGACCGAAAAGAAATTATTTGAATAAATTCAATGCCATCCTATGTATATATATGTATTTATTTATTTATTTATTTATTTATAATTCATCATCATTAAAATAACTTCAATCGGACGTCGACGGTCAATAAGATATCCTAAATGCTGAAGTATGCAGATAATACCTGCGTCATAACTTAGGCATTATCGTATATGCTAAAAATATGTAACGTGACTACAGTCTATGCAAATGACGAAATGCAAAATCCATTTACGTTTCTATAAAATAACTTCTTTTTATATTTAAATGATATATTTTGAGGCGATAGCTGTTTTCAATATATTAGTTGCAGACCAGCTTACAAAGAGATTGAGGTATCGAATATGTACATACATTGTCCAGGGCCTATGTCCAATCTACTGTCCACTTTAAGAGAACGTCCTATGCTGCGCTTGTCGATCAGATCTCCACTCCAAAATCTTAAAGTTCTGCGTGCTATTTGGCCTGCCCGATGCTACTTCAACTTATTTTACCAATCCAATAAGCTATATCGGTTACTTTCGTTAGGTTACCGACCCCCTCATTCCAGTTTCGATAACATAGAGAAATACCGAGTAAAGCTCTCTCCGTGGCTCGTTGAGAGCTTGTCATTGAAGTTCGAGGTAAAAGACTGCGTTTGTAAACCTTTAAGTTCACTGAAGAATAGTAAAGAAGAGGATATTTTGTGAAAATTACATAAATGAATTTAGAAACGAAAATACATTACGTAAATAATACATCGTATAAAATATCTCTTTAAAATCACATATTCATTTTAAAACATAACAATTCGTGAATACTTAATAGCCGAATGTACCACAAAATTGTGGTACAAATAAACTTTAATTTAAAGGGTTAATGCTACTTCATTAAAACTGTAATTAACAACTTAATATTATCATATTATTTTGTATTTTCTTAATTTATAATAAAATTGTGAATTTGATACAATACTATACTATTACTTGCACTGTTTATGCGTTTGTTTTTACATTTCAACTTGTACGTTATCTTACATGATTAAAGACAATTTTGTGGACAAATTTTAATCCTATTCGCTATCCAAAACATTTATCATTTACTGATATACACAAATAAATAAAATTAGAATGTCTGTTTGTAATATTAAAATAACTATATTTTACATATGAATTATACGGTATACGGTACATATATCAAAATCTATTTCTTTTTTAATCTTTGTCTGTATATTCGTTCTGGCTAATCTCTGAAGTGGTTGGTTCAATTTTGACGGAACTTATACCGGCAGGTAGTTGGTGTAATAAGGAGTGACTTAGGCTTACCTTAATTTAACAAAAAAATTCCACGCAGAGGGAATCGTGGGCATAGTTAGTCTAAATCAGAGCTCCCCAAACGTTTTTGTGTCGTAGACCCCTTGCCATGTTTTTCCGTGTTGGGTAGACCCCCTACTTACCTGATATTGATTTCCTGTAAATTACTAACTGAAGTGAAGTTTAGTGTTAAAAACTTAAAGTAAAAACAAATGTTAATTTATACATTTATTAATTGAATTTAAATTAAAACTACTGAAAATAAAATTTTGTATTTGTTATGTAAAATATACGTAACATTAAATAAACATAAAATAAACTATAAATAAAATAACATAAGCAATAAGTCAATGTTTTTAGTGAGAAGGATGAACCTGATGCTTTGATAATAAATTATCAACATTCGACGCCAATTTTGTAAGGGTTAATCTTAAATCTCCTCTGCTAATGATGTCCAGTCCGTTTCTTTTTTCTTCATAGGTACTTTTATAAATAATGTAAATGTTTTGATATTATAAGTTAGTATAATGTAAGTAAATACGTACTATCAGTGTAGGTGATGAGATCCACTATCGTGGACCGCCATTTTTATTTCATGGACCCCCAATTTTTTTTCCGCTGACGTAGAACCCTTGCAGGTTGTCATAGACACAATGGTGTCTATGACAACCTGCAAAAAGTAAATAATAGTAATAATAATATAAAGTAATGACTTTAGAATCATATTTTAAATTTTTATTACCAGACTATTTTCTTCTGTGAGAATATTATAAAACATTTATCTATAATTATTAACTAAAATATCGTATGCTAGACAAAAAAATCATAAATCATAGTAATTACAAGGCACCGTGAAAAACCGTCTACACAAAGTTTCGACTGATAAAAATTTCTAATTCATTTGTAATAAAAGTAATCAGATTTTTTAATAAAATTTCGCAAAAGATAATCAGATCATTCATAAAATTCAAAACGAATTTTACAAGTAAATTGATGGAAAAGGCATATTATTCAATAAACGAAAATTTAAATAACAAAAATCCTTGGCAATGATATCACTTGATTATTTTGACTTTCATTTAGGATTTTTCCGATGTTTACGCATGAATTAGCGTTGTTAAACTTTTCAACAGATGTGTTATTGTGAAGTTTATTCCTGCTTTTTCTCCACGTAAAATCAAAAATAAAAAAGATTGAGAAAAAATGTTCTTTATCACCAAGAGTCCGGTTAAATATTCCAATGTCAAGTAAATTAATTATAATTACCTTTTATTATAATTACTTAATACAGAAATAACGTCATCATCATAGTTCCAGCCGTAGAAAGTTAGCCGGATATGGGCCTTTTCCATAAATTTTCTAAAAGACCAGTCGGAAGTGATCTGCCTCCAGGGTCTTCCGACGACCTTGACAAGGTTGCCTGTTGTCTGACGGCTTTACATCCGTGATCCCCACTCGTGAATCTTTAGCCCATCGTTCATCTGATAAAACAAAATATTGGTATACAATAACAAAAAAAAATATAGCAACAATAAAGTACCATTATTTTCCTTATAATTTTGTAAGTAAAAAATTTTAATTTTTATCTGGATTAGTCTAAAGCAGTGTTTCTCAACCTTTTGTTGTGCCATGTCCCATCTAAGCCTTTTTTTAAATTATATCGTCCCTCTATGTAACATTTAATCTTAAAGCGAATTGGTAAACTCGTGTCGAGTTCATTTTCGAATTGCCCCCATAACAATCAAGTTGCCCACTTGTGAGGCGTGGGTCTCACAGTGGTAAACACTGATCTAAAGCCATATTATTCTTATTCTACATTTACTTAGAATTTAAAACAACCATATAATGCGAAACTAGATTATTTAAATTGATATTTATGTTATTAATTAAAGAAAAATCAATTTTCCACGCCCCTCAAGTAGGTTTCGAATGCATATGAAGTTATTGTTTCAACACCCGACCGGATATCTCTGCGGGGCAGTGTTGTTTCAGTAAAGACTCTATAAAAGCATTGGAAAACAAGTTCTCGAACATTCTCGAAATATCTGGATAGAACAGTTTAATTTGACTATTATTACATAGTTCACACCTGTATATCCAACAGTTAACATACATATATATGTGTGTGTGCGTGTGTGTCATTTGTAACCCATCATATTCATGGTCATTTCTTTATTAATATATATACATATATTAATTTTTTCATGTTTTGTCTGTCTCAAAGCAGACTTATTGAATATAAAGCGTGTATTCGTGTGTATATAATAAATTAAAAATGGCTATGATTAGTTATTACTAAGTAGATGAAGTCTCTGAGCGTATATAGCGCATCGGTAGAGGACTAAGACTTGCGATTGTAAGTCGCAATTCGTATACCGGAATACAATCTTATATAATTCACACTTTGTGCGTTAATTATATAAGATTACCACTGCTCATTAATAAGTTTCCAGAGGATGGGCAGCAGCGTCCTCTGCGTATCATAATACTACACTGCGATCGCCAAGTCGCCTTTTAAGCGTGGCGATTAAATGATATTCTCGCATAGATATTTCTGGAGGAAGCCTATACTTATAAATGTATGAAGTGGCTCTTTATGGAAATTAACGACGGTAAAATAAAGCTACTTCTATTTATGCTTTTAGCGCAACCTTATTGATAAAAACTGCGAATATTGATGACCATTTCGTCTGTTTTATTAACATATCCTGTTCTAAAAAACTATGAAGAAATACGAGTACATCACGATGTTTTTCCATATCGCTTTCGATGAAACTGTCATTCTAAATTCAAAAATCACATTAGACTGCATCTAATTCAAGTTATAAAAAATTTATATAACACAATCGTTTCATTACAGTACTATACTTTTTTTAATGGCCTCCGCTATTGGGGGCCTCTCGTTCCCCTAACTTTTTGGGATCAGGGACTTTATTGTTCAATAATATTTTTCAGTCTTTTCTTTATTTATCACTCTCTTTCACGCGTCACAATATCTTTCATTCTTTACTTTTGTCCTTTACAATATCTTTCGTTTTGCTCTTTTATACCTTCTTTCTTTCCTCGCCTTTCTTCCATCATCTTCTTACTCTAAGGTGGCTAGGTACATTTTATTTATTTTTATTCTTTAATTTTATCTTACATTTATTTTATCTTTATTTACATATTTATTTTACTTTCTTAATTCTTTATTACACATTTCTTTTTCTATTTCTTATTATTAGTTAACAATTTATTTTGTGCAGAGTTTATTAAGTACCTTATTCTATACAGTTTTATTTCTTTCAACCGTATCACTCGCCACCCCAGGAGCGAAAGATAGGAATGATGGGCGAAGGTTGTCGTCGCCCATCATACCGTCGATGCTCTCTATGTCTATCTTTAGCTTTGTTTCAGTCTCTAGATTACTATACTTTTCATTGTTGATCTATAACCATTTTTTTAATATTTTATTCAGGTTTCATACATGTATTTAATTAATCAATATATTAATGGCAACATTAGGTAAATGCAATATGAAAGGATATAAAAAATATGAGCGAACGAACAAAGCAAATTGTACGTAGAATCATATACAGCTGTCAACACAGCCCGGGGGATGTGGCACGAGATGTTCTTTATGCGTCTGACGCCGCACAGCAGCGGGCCGTCTGACAAAGTTGCGCAGTAACTGTCGGCGCCTTTGTTAATTCAATTTCAAGATTTACTCGAATGCAACACGAGGACCGTGCTCTATGTGTGTTTCTGTTGTAATAGCCTGCTTTTAATACTTGATAAACACGCTAAAAAGAGGCCTACATAGACGAACATTGGACGTCCAACATCCCTGTTGGAAAAACGACGATGATGACTATACAGTGTGATTTGTTATAGATGTAGAAGCTCTAAAGGGGTAATTAATACATAAAGTACTAATATATGAAAAATTGTTATAATGAATGTAGTACTATATATAGAAATATTCAATAATCTATGGTTTAAAAACTAATAAATAACGTAATAATAATACAGTAAGAAAAAACATTTCATAAATTCATATAACTACATATTAAAATTAATTACTTTTTACTATTTGTGCCCGCGACGTCCACGAGGAATATACCAAAAAAAAATTATTTAGTTTATTTTTCCTTTCAATATTTTTTCTAAAATAAAAGCAGCCTAAGTTACTCATTACTACATCAACTACTTGCCAGTATAATTCCTATTACAAACAGTCCAGCTATTTTAGAGATTAGACGAAACACAAAAACCGATGAGCATCTATATTTGAACCATAAATAAAATTATATGCACGTAGTAAAAAGCGTTTATTTTTAAAACTAAACAGACATTCTAATTTAATTTATTGATATAGATTATCTGTCTATACAGACTTTGTGCAAAGTTCTTCTAGAAGTTATTGGTCTATCACGTTTGAATATAAAAATAAATAGTGTAACATATTTCAGATATAACTTTATACAGTTATGAAAATAAAGTATATATTTAAAGTATTTATATAGTATATAATTTTGAACATTTTTTCTAACAAATGAGCAATACATTCACCCTTTTAAAAGTTTTTCACCGATCACCAATAAAATATATACTCTAGGGAAAAGCCTATATCCAGTAGTTGTCGACTACGACTGAAATGATTTAGCCTCGTAATAATAAACAACAAAACTTTACTTATTCATCATTATCGTTTTAGTCATAGGACGCCTAGTAAACCAATATATCAACCAAATATTTTCAATAGGAACTGATATAAGCGACCTTTGTCCAGGCCTGGATCCATACTTTTTCCGAAGACCTTAACCAGGTCGTCTCAAGAAAAGTGGATGGACGTCCGACAACGCGCTTGCTGATCCGTGGTCTTCACTCTAGAACCTTAGGACACCACTGCCCTGCTTTATTTCTAATTCGATCTCTTAGAGAAATCCCAAGCATAACTCATCATAAATATACTTACCTAAATTATTATTGTGCCTGTATATTAAAATATGAATGTAATTCAATAGGGCTTTATAATAATTGATAATAGAAATGTAAATATTTATAATTAATAGATAATGTCCCTGTCCCAAACACAGCAAGGGAAACGAGTATAGAAAATAATTATAAATATAATCATTCCGTAATAGCGGTACATATGGAGCCTTTTATATTTAAGAATTTAAATAAAATTCCAAATTTAAATAAGTTAATTAGTTTCTCTCCTTAACTTTGATCGTATATATAGTAAAATAACATCTAATACTTTCGCTTTCAATTACATAATTTAAAATCCAGTTTATTTCCTTCCGTACGATCCACTTTAAAGGGATGATAATTTATCTTGACGTGTATTCATTCCACTGAAGCATGTTAGACTGTACGCAAATGGAGTTACTGTTAAATTGGAGAATACTCGAGGATCGACGAAAAGTGTCGACTCGACGTCGACGCCCCCTGATAATATTAGACGAACTTGACGCATTACATTGGGCGTTAATTTTATTCAACTGAATGTCTTCGAGCGTCAATCTGACTCCTCGCCTTTTAATAATTAGAAAAGATTTTAAAGGTAGAATTTTAAAGGAATGTGTTTTTAACTAAATCAGTATACCGTGTCATGTAATCAGAATTATCGTGTTATAAATTTAAGAACAGTGGTAGCCTGGCAATAAAGGAATGAGACTTGCACATACGATCCCAAGGCTCAGTCATTTAAACAGTTAGATTGACTAAACATAGGCCACCCCCTTATAACCCATCCCAACAGTGGACGGGTGAAATTACGGTGAAGATTAAATATTAGCTTAATTTAAATACGGTTTTGTTATGTTCTCTTTGTCTCGATTTAAAATGATGGATTGAATGTAAAGGGTGTACTCATGTGTATTAATGTGTATTTTTTTATTCTCAAATGACTCGAAAAAAGTAAATTGAAAGTAGTAATAATTAGTTTTCCCTCAGTGACTGAACTCCCTGGACAGTGATATCACAGCGATAGAAGACTAAGATTTACGATCGTAGGTCGCCAGTTCGATTCCCGTGATACGATCATATATAACTAACACTTTGTGGGTTAATTATTTCGCATTGCTATGCCTTATAACAAGTTTCTCGAGGATGAAAAGCAGCGTCCTCTGTGTATCATAATACCACACTGCAATTGCCAATCCGCCCGGTAAGCGTAGCTATTATGGTATTTCCAGCCATAGATAATTTTTGGGGAGGTCTATGCCCAGCCGTGGGACGATAACCACTAAATTTAAGAAATTTAAAAAAAAATATGTGAAATCTTATAAGATATTTTTAAGTTATATTAATAATAAGTAAAGTGAAAGTAACTTTAAAAAACAGTTGAGTTTGCCATGGGCTCTTCTCAGATCAAAGGGTGCTTAGAACCTCCATAGATTGAAGTTAAAAGATGCCATTACAGAGGAGCTCAATCTATATCTAATTTTATCCAAATTTTGCTCTTCTGGTATCCTTCTTATACCATACACTCGTGGTCACTGTACACGAGAACAAGTTGATAATGATATGAATAAAAAGATGATTATTACTCTCATAATAATACACAAATATTTTTAATCTATGTACTGAATCTGTCAAGATGTCATTTAAGAGTATTCGTTTTTTATCTTTGCCAACTTACGTATAAAATATAAAACCCATCACGTCACGGAAAATATATGTTTTAAGAAAAACAAACCTCATGTCAGGCACAAACAACTCTTAATGCCTGTCATTACATTTTACCTTCTCTTCAAGATTAAGTCAGCTGGAAAAAAACCTGGCCATTCTTTTTAATTTCCAAGAACTACTACGTCTTTATTTTTTCTATTCTTATTATTTTATAGAGATTGTTTTTCATAGGCGATTTAATTATAACATTAAATAAAATTTTACAAATAAATGTAATCAGTGCTCTGTTATGATTTATAAAATTAAAAAAAAACATTAATTATATTTAAAATATTACAGAAATAAAAGCGGTCTACGTCAAGAACAGAATCCAGCCAAAACTTTGCAAATGAAACATTTTCACAGAGAGCTGCCGGTTGCTATGTCGAGGATAATTAAGGGTGACATATACACTAGTGTGGGTGAACTACATCAGAAAATGAAACGACCGACCGAGCATAATGTTTCCGCTCATGCTTAAAGTTAAAACTAAATTTTCTTGACAATTCTAGCCTTTTTATTGAAAAAATTATATGTCCAGGAAAGTTTCAGAGTTTTCTGAACTAAAAAAGAGTCCGCGACGCCAATTCGTGACATGGATTGCGAACATTTAAATTATTAAAACGGCATAACTTTCTGAGATGCCCCACTAGGCAGTGATCGAAGTATGTTGCCAGGGCGCTAATTACAAGATGGTATGTTGTTTCAGTTCTGTACTTTGTCGCTTGCCCACTGCAATTTTAACTTGCTACTCCTCGAACCCCTAAGCATAGCCTTCTTTAGGGTTCGAGAAATTAATGCACAAAGTGTGGATACCAATCCACTACCTTCGGTCGCAAGTCTCCATCCTTCACCACTGAGCTACAACTGCTCGATGACTAATGTATACTTTTAAAATATATTTCCCACGTTCTAAATTAAAAATATATATATTATTCCTGACAGGTATATTACCCGATGCCTTTTAAAAAAATGGCTATTTTAACTTCATGAATAAATTTACGAAGTACAAAATAAATATTATTATGTTTAGTTGATAAATGCCAGCGACTCTGTTCTTTCAGACAAAGGGTAATATTATCCCGGTGGGGATATAATCCAACGCTCTACACAAAGCAAGTCAATTTGTAGCACGACACCGTAGCGCAGTGCATTTACATCGCAATTGCTACGAAGATGCTACATTCGCGTAGCAAGCGAGGCATGACTCGTAGAAGTTGTTAGAACAAGGTTATTTCTATTTTTATTTGTACTTTATAATACTTATTACATAAATATATCGGAAAATTACGTACCAAAAATATAAAATACTTATACTTATATTTTCTTTTTGTTCGTCAACATTATTTAACGCCACCTTTATGGTCCAATATTTACATCAATTGAATGGTAATATGATCTCTTTTATTTTATTTTGTGTAATTATAACAGTCGTCTTAGTCGTTTTAGCCCAAAGACGACTGTGTGCAGTAGGAGTACTATAAAATTGATGCGCAAAGTCGTGAGTTATATATGATCGTATCCCGGGAACAGAACCAGGGACCTATGATCACAAATTTTAGTTATCTACCACTGGACTACCTTAATTACAGAATATAATAGTAATTATGCTAAATATTATTAAGTAATATAATTGTATTTATAAACGCTTTGCTTGTTTAATTCGATAGTCCTACGTTGAATTCCTCTGTACTAAGTAAACATTTCAAGACTTTCTAAAATTGTAATGTTTCATTTCATAATATTTTAAACATTTAAACATTCATTGAGATATAAATAAAGATTTATTTTTAAATCATTTTTTGAAAAAAAAACATCCCAATTTTATAATAGTTACCATTTTAAGGTTTTCAAAATTTGTAATAAAAACAGGCAGTGTTATACGTATGTATCGTCATCAAGATTATTTCAATTAAAAAAATTATCACAGTTATTGCCTGTCTGTCTGAGTTGAGCACTTAAACACAACAACGGCCACTAAAGACATCGATTGATATAAACAACAATATATCAGACGTCTCACTCATCTCAATCCACTCGCTTCTGGATAACTTAACCAAGCCTTTGTGATTAAAATATTAAAGAGAGACCACACGTTTTGATAAGACAGAGATGCAATGATATTCTTTTTTTAAATCCATCGTTCACTTATTACATCTTTATGCGGATGAAACAACAAAAAATATCTTAATTCTAATTCGTAAATTGGTAATCTTCTAAATAAATTAGAATGCTTAACGACCTCTTATCTTTACACTAGAATAAGTAATGTAAACATTTCAAGTTTAATCGCCCCGTTCTTTATGGCGTAGAGAGGCCTTCGGAATTCTTAAAATATATATTCTAAGTCACACTTAGTTCCGTATACTTACTGTATATTGAACATTTAATTCTGGTCTTACAGTGAAGTAATTATTTAATAGTATAAATAATTTTTCGTGTCGTTTTTTTATGTAATTTATTTTGACAGAAGTCAACATTATGTAATCTGGTCACCTATACATACATACTTGTCGGATCTTGGTTGATTCTTATATTTTTTAAAGGTCCCCGTAATTGAGGATCTTGTTGTAAAAGAAAGTTTGATTTCTAATTTTTTCACTTTCTTTTCCTTTTATTTCTGTACTCTTCTATCATTCTGTTTATGATCTATCTTTCCTCTTCTTTCATTCTACAATTTTCTGTCATTCTTTCTCATACTTATTTCCGTCCATTCATCGCCGCGTTACTCAAATATCACAGATCCGGGTTATATCGCATTTCTTTACCTCTACTTTACCACTTTACAGCCCAGCTGTAGAGTATTGAGACTTGTGATCGTAGGTCGCAAATTCAATTCCCGGGATACAATCTTATATAATTCTAAGTTTATGCATTAATTACACGGGATTACCATTGCTCAGAAACAAGTTTCCAGAGGATGGGCAACAGCGTCCCCTGCGTACCATAACATCACACGCGATCGCCAAACCGCCGCCAAGCGTGGCGAATATAGTATTTATATATATATATATGTATATATATATATATATATATATATATATATATATGTGTGTGTGTGTGTATATAAAATTATCGATTATATTAATTAAATAAAGAAGCTGTTAACAAATATTTATTAATATAAGTAATAATCGACGATCGGTCGATGTTACACTACACAGGTTGATTGGTTACAAATGTAAAAGCTTCAAAATGATGAATGGATACCTTATTCGTCACCAAAAAGCTTTCCAGCATTTAAACTTATTTCTAATCTTTCTGTATAAAGTGATTACTCTGAAAATTGTTGCATTAATTTATTTTTTCTATTGGAATGCGACAGGTCGATAACTTCTCGCGGTACACTGCAGGAACAGATAGTTAACAATAATTAATTTTAATATGTAGTATAACGAATTTTGAAATCGCTTTTTATTACTTCAGTCTTCTTCTTTTTAGCTGACGGACGTTCTCTACAAGGCATAGTCCTCCCCCAAAGGTCTTCATGATAAACGTACCTGCGCTGCTCGCATCCAACGACAATCCGTGAACTTAATTATGTCATCCACTTAGTAGGGGGCCTACCAACACAGCGTTTACCGGCTTGTGGTCGCCACTTAAGAAACTTTCGACCCCAACATACATCGGTTGCATTATTATTACGTTATTAAAAATTATCGATTTTTGATTTTATCTATAAATAAAAAGCTTATATTTATCGTGTATTTTTAAACGGTTATATTTAGTTCGACCCGTACGGAATTTATTTGGGTCAAAATTAGAAATTGAATTTTAAGCACCTTCCCGTTGTCAGATTGATCTGAAATTTGATACACACATTTAATTTAGATGACAATACAATATAATAAAATCAATAACATTATAAATCTAAGATGGCCGCCGATACAAAATGACGGATTACGTATTTTTCCTTAACCCCCTCAATATGGGTATCAAATGAAAGGGCTACACTAGTAAAACACGATGATTATGTCAAAATTTAAAATTCAAGATGGACGCCGTTCCAATATGGCGGACTAGGTACATATTTTTCCACAGCCACCACAATATGGGTATCAAAAAACCGTTTAACTTAAAAGTTTTTTAAATGTATTTATTCAAACTAGTTTTATGCAAAATAAAACGTTAACGAACGTATTATTAAATTCATTTCTATTCGAACGTAATACAGAAACAGGTCGGCGTCTTTAGACGTCTTCAGTCCGCTGAAGCAAATTCCCTTCGCCTCTACATATTTAACCCCTTACAATCTCACAATGCTCTTGATACATAAAGGGCCCTCTTTTGAAGGTGTTTCCGTCGGTCTTAACTGGCGTAGTCTAGACATGACGGCTAAGCTGAAGGCTGAAGATCAAAGTACGAGCGCACATAACTACATACACATATTTAAAGGTGCCCATTACGGCTCTTTTATACCTAATAATATTTGAATTATTTTTTTCTTTGCCTAATTTGTTAGCATAAAATAACCAAAGCATAAAATATAGATTGAAACAAATGAAATAAACAGTTTATGCAGGTTGATAAGAAAAAACAACCTCATTATATATATACATATATATAAATATATATAAATATATAATAGTAACATTTTTTTATTTTCCTATGAGCTTTGTGCACGCGTTTGACACCTTTGCAGTATCATTTTAATTTGAAGTATGTTTTTACACTACAGAACAACTCGTTTCTAGCCTCTTTAGTTGTTCAATTCATAATAACTCTTGTTTTTATTCAAAATTAATGTTTAATAAACATATTTAATTTTCATTACACATGTTTTAAATGATAATAATGCTAATTAATTAGTCTATTACTACATATTACGGATATTGTGAAGACTCTTTTATCGAGAAAGACATATTTAAAGCGCTTATTCTACATTCATATGTTAACAATGTGTTGTAGAACATTTCAACCATCTATTGCAATTTTTTTATACTAGCATTAAAAAGTTAAGTTGTCATTATCTGACATCTAGGTTGGATTTTTAATACCATATACTTTTCCTAAGAAATTTCTGTGAGAATCAGTATTTTACAACAATTTAAATGAATTCCAGAAAAGTCTAATTTAATAAAAACTTGAATCAATTAAAATTCCCCTTGAGTTACGAATATAGTACGTGTCCATATTTTAAATATGAAATAACAAATTAATAAAATATAAAATATGTAAATGAATAGAATACGATACCCAGAATGGCGGAGTAGAATAAAAATGCTAATCGTATTTTGTATTTTTAATGTAATATTACTGTTGTATTTATAATAAAGTAATAAACAATAACAATTCTTAATTTCATCAACGTGTCACCCGTATGATGTCTATTCCTGGGTATAGACCTCCCTCATAAATTTCTATTGACACCCGTAAGAAGCAGCCTTCACCAGCGTCTTCTGACGACCTTTAAATAGGTTATCTGTCCTTATAGGGTGGACGTATTAAGCTGTGCTTACTGCTGCCATTTCTTCTGCGTTCTATAAATAATATATCTGTCAAATAATATAAAGAGAATATCACATATAGGCAAAAAAGGAAATAAAATAACACACTTATTAAGAAAGAATGGAGTGGAAAAATATTATTATAACGGAAGAGTGAATAAACAGAAGTACGCATGGGTTGGAAAATGAAGGAATGATAAAAGTTCTTCAGCGTTTGCAGCGTTCAGACCATCAAAGTGAATTAAACTGCACTCTAAATATATTCACTGCCACGTCGCCGCTGAAGCGGGAATATTAAAATACTTGTCATTGTTTTTTCTTATCTAAATAGACCAATTTCACAAACACGTCCGATTAGTTAACAATTTAGAGTAATAATAAATATTAGTTAAGTCTCAGTTAAAGGTCTGAATAATAAATAACAAAAATAGTGCATCAATATAATTGCACATTCAATGCAATTTCGACGTCCATTACCACTAATTATTACCAATAATAATTCACAGCAATTAATTATATGTTGACGTCTGTCTCTTCGTGTCAGTAAACTCAGCGCGCATGCGCGACTTCTACCCCGCGACCTCAGCGCCCGCGCCGGCCGACATTCTGCACAACGTCACGACAAGAAGTGCACGCTTAGAACTCTCGAGCGTTTCCATATTGACCGTAATTTATTAGATGAATTAATGATATAAACTATAATGTGAGAGTAAGTAGTTATTTTAAGACAATGTCTACAAATTAATTATATATTTGAAGAAGAGAAAAAAATAATGTGTAATATAACGTAAGATTTTACCATCTAATAACATAGTTTTTGTGAGTTGTATATTCAAACGTCATATCTTCAGCCGATAGACGCCCACTGCCAGATATAGTCTCCACCAAGGACCGCCATTATAACGGGTATTGAGCTGCCCAGCCTAGCGGATTATGTCCTCGGTCCACCTTGCGGGAAGCCTACCCACGCTGCATCCATCAAGTCGAGGTCGCCACTCAAGAACCTTTCGAATATGTTATGATAATAGGAGTCTCTGAGGGCGATGGCCTGTAGCTATCATATACTACATATATATAGTATATGATAGCGATAAGACCGCCTGTTATACCACCTTTATATAAATTGTTTATTATCTTAAATAACTTCTCAAATAAAATTCCCATGTCTTAAACAACACTTGAAATACTTAATCACTAGTTTCTTAAAAGAATAATTGAACCTTTATTTATATTAAATAACTTACGAATTGCTTACAATTCTCGTGTCACTTCGGAATAAGAGAATGCGACTACTAAATACATATTTACACAATTGACTCTGGTCTTAAAATATTTAAACTAAAATGGAGTGTATGTGATAGCAAATGGAAGAAAAATGGTAATGAACGCGGTTGACACACATACAGTCTCATTCTCCTCTCCGTGCCACTTTGCATGTAGGAACATACTGTTAATATCGGAGCTTCACACCTGTAGCCGTAGAACAGAACGTTGAAGGAGATTGGGTATAGTACCACAACAATAAGAGTCCGCAGCACGTTCTGACCCCGCAATAGCCTGCGAACTAGTTCTGCACGCCTCTCTATTAAGTCCAAAGAGCCTTTTTCACAACATTTCTATTTGAAGTAGCTATTATACATGTCACTGGATGTTACGTGGCTACAGTGAATAGAAACATAATAGGTCGCCTTGTTGGTTAAGTTATTATCTGTTAGTACCATACACAAAGTTCATTGCTCAGTAAATATAGTCTCACAAGTACACAGATAAGCGAGAGACTCAACCTTTGTAGCGCGACACGTACAAAACATTTCCACAGATAATAACAAACTTTGAACTTGTTAACTTTGCTGATAGCCGCAACTTTACTCACTTGCTGAGGTAAAGATATAATCTGTTGTCTATGTGTTATGCCTAAACGGTACAAATGGTTTTTTTTTTATTATTATATATCAAATATCTTCCTTGCGCCATAACACTGCTGAGAAACGTGATGCTTTTTGGAAAATCAGTCACACTATGATACGCTATCTGTGCCTTCGGTGGTATGTATCGTTTCGGCTATTGTAGTATCAAGAGTCATTTTGACTCATCGAGTTGCAACCTCGTGGTCACAATATTTTTCCAGTCACCAAAAAAAAGTTTATCTACAACGTCACCACTTTTAAAATAAAATAAAAAAACAAACAAAATAATACAAGACTGTTAGCTACCGTTTTATAAAATAACGCAAGTATAGAGAGATATAACTTATTTTTGTTATTCTATATTATTTATCGACCGACACAAAAAAAAGTTATAAAAAAGGTGAAACTCCAGATCCGTGAGATACTTGTTAATAAAATGTCTTGAGTTGGACGTCGGAGGCTATTTTCACAGAAGTTATCTTAGTAAACAGTAACTTTTAACAAGGTAAGTTACGTCTATTGCTCACCAAGAAAAACATGTTTTTACATGCCGAAGTTAGATGAGTTTTTTTTTCGGCGAATACATTTATCCGATACGATTGATTTAGCACATTGCTTACGTTTTACTTCAGATTTGAAATCCGATTACACGTGTTTACCTTGGCTTACATTAGCTAACTAGGCTCGCGAATTAGCATTGCGCAGCCTATAAAAAGCTATATGGTGGGCAAATGTATATAGCTTATTTGATGTCAAATAATGTATGGTACACCCCATCTAAAAAGCTATGGTTTGAAAAAGAATAAATAACATAATTGAAATAAGGTATAACCAAAAATGTATTTAAATTTATAATTAAACATATAACTACATAATAAAATGATTTTTTTTTAATATTTAATGGAATCAGGCGTTACCTTGCGGAAGTCCATCCTAAGTAAGAAAAGGACCAATATTTAGCCACTTCCGCACATGCAGTGGTAGTCGTGCAACAAAATGCACCACCCGTCAGCCCGCTGATAAATGCGTATGCGGCAAACAATGTGAATAACACAACTGCCACCGCCAAATCACTCAATACGTGTTTCACCCCTCCACGGGGCATCTTCAGGAGTTATGTTACACCGATTAGTGCCAAACACAGTGTGCTACATTTAACTGCTTGCATTGTTGGTTAAACACTTCTACGCACTAATCAGTGTCCTTTTCTTACATAGTTTGAAATTAAAATTCCTATACTGGAACATCGCCTGTATCGAAATTTTTTACACCCATAACTAAACACCCTATATACAGAATCGTTTCTTTTAATTCAGTTAAAGCTCAACTGAGGAAATTTTTGTTTATTGCTCTGTTTGTAAAACCTCAGTGAAAGGTAATAAATGTTTTCCCAATGTTATCCAAAATAGACTAATAAAATTTTTTTAACCGGATGTCGAAAAAACACGTAAACCAGTCTGAAATTTTATATATTTAAAATATAGTGTCTTAAAGGCTCTGTTTACCTAATATTGTAAATAGATAATCACGTAAAACCATGTCCGCACCCCAGATCGATTTAATATTCTCATGTGATCAACCTGCGACTGTAAGAGTTTTAATAAAACTGTATTTCGCTGACTTTAGAATTGCTAGACTTCTTTATATTGAAGTAGCTTCAGTTTTGCTTATATTTTTTGTTTCGTCAAAATAACCTTTGACTGGAGAAATCCGAAAGAATTTATAACTATTTTGAGGTTGTAAACATATTATGTTTATATTTATTTAAACTCAACTTGTATACTCATCCTTGCAACAATCGTATCGAAAAGAAACTATACTACGTGTATTATTTACTAATAACACATTAATGAAGACAGATTGGATTTATAAATAATATTTACTTTAATTAAATGTTCGCTAAATATGGAAATCACTTTTACGTAACCTAAAATACTCCGGGCTTTCTATTATTTATTATTATATCAGCAAGAGGAAGTCCACGGCTGGACATCTTCCTCCCCCTTTGATTACCAATAGAACCTGTTGAAAACGATCGTTGGTCCACCTCGTGTTCGCTATTCCAGAAACTTAAGGACCCAGCAAACTTCAGTTCTGCGCGCAATGTAGCCTACGCAATACCACTTTACCGTACCGTTCCGCTAGGCTATCTATAATTAAATCTTAATAATAAGCAGTGATTAAACTGAAAGTAGTGACTGTTAAAATTATAATATATCAAATAACTATAAATGACTATATTATCAATTACTGTTTTAGGCCAAACTTCCTTTTCTTATATATACATGCATATATTTGAAATTATTAAACCGAGTGTTTTAAAATTTGGCTTCAGTAAAAGAAAAAATCAATGTTTATAAGGGTGTATTGATAGGTGGTCTACAATAGACCTATATCTCTGTCTTTTCATACTTTGTTTCCTAAATTTACAAACAATCGGTAGTAAATGTTCGAATTCTTTCGAATCTCGGGATGAAGAAGCTGTCTCCACACTAAGTAATCCATCTGCGATAATGAATAATACGGTTAGGCTATGGGTTTTATTTTCTGAACTAAACCAGGCATTTAAATTATCATTTGTAGAAAAAAAAATAACATTCATTTAATCAAAGTACAGAAATACCACAACATACCGTTGGTCTCGTTGTTTCTTTGATAAAAAATAAATGGTTAACATTCATTCCGTTAAAATTCAAAATTTTCCAACGATTTAAACCCCTCTATAACTTAAACTTACCCTTTGTTGGAATTTTAATAAGCTTCAACGTTAAAATTCCTGCACGCTGAAAGAATTTTCTAGAATCACATATTACATTCTCAGAAAACAATTTTTAATACTGCGCTTTTACATAGTTGTAGGAATATATGTAAGGATGCCAATATATTTGTTGTATCTTCTGTTGACACTTCCCGAGTTGAGTCTGGACTTTCTTCGTCTGCACCCTCATTTTGTTTTAAATTTCGCTTGATTACAGTGTCATAATAATAGTAATGACTGTCAACGTCAGCCATCTTAGATTCAAAATGTTTCCCATCATTCAATACTGTTAAGCAACAGATACTAAAATAACAAACACAATTATATATTATCTGTATTTAATTTTATTCTCAATATTTATGAAAATAATCCTAAAAACTTATCGTAAATTTTAATGGAGTCAGGCGTTACCTTGCGAAAGTCCATCCTAAGTAAGAAAAGGACCAATATTTAGCCACTTCCCCACATGCAGTTATAGTCATGCAACAAAGTGCACCGCCCGCCAGCCCGCTGATAAATGCGTATACGGCAAACAATGCGAATTACACAACTGCCACCGTTAAACCACTCAACACGTGTTTCACCCCTCCAAGGGCATCTTCAAGAGTTATGTTACACGGATTAGTGCCAAACACAGTGAGTGCTTCACTCTGTGTTTGGCCACCACCACCACTGCATGTGCGGAAGTGGCTAAATATTGGTCCTTTTCTGACGTCTTTTTAATAATAATTTAATTAGTTAAAAGCTTGCAAATGAAGACAAATAGTATGACCGATATTTATAATAATAAGCAATAATCAAATATCCTTTATCATCACTCTTCGTTTTGACCGTAAGACGTCCACTAGTGGACATACTCGTTCTCTAATAAAGACTGCCCGTCCCATAATACAATTTTACAAATATATTACACACCCAATTACTAGGCCATTGTTACAATAATTGAAAACTGGTAAACAGTAATCAAGAAAGTCTTTTATTAAAGTTTACATAACCTCTTTTTTAAATTAAACTGACCATGCAACGCAAGCTGTTTTTGAAATGGAATTTATAATGAGCCTTGATTAGTGTACGGGAAGAGTATGGAAGATTTCTAAAAAAAACCTGGGCTGCGCTTGTTTTTTAAGTAAGAACGAATCGTCCGCAGAAGAATAAATAAAACAGACCGTTAGGATGTTTTAAAAGAATGTTTTAAAATTAAAATGCGATACAGTGTGTTTTGAAAACTTTACATTATCTTAGTACAGTCTACAGCAGTAAGGCTTGTTGTACTTTTTATATTTAGTTGGTTTTATACATACTAATTAACTTTAAATATATATAAAACAATTTCGTCAGAAATAGATGAAGATTATTTTTTAAATGCCACCGGACATAAGACGATGAGTACGTTAAAAAAATTTTATAATCAAATTTTGAACCATTAGTGCGGATAACTCGACAATGCTTTATTACTTTTACTACGGTCTGCAAAAGTAATTGTGTAGTTGTATTATTAACATCAAAAGTATTTAAATAGTAATTTGTTATTAAATTTTCGTTCGTTTATTCTTCGTTTTATACACCCAAACTCATTATGAACTCTTTCTTAGTTCGTCACGAATGGCCACGCACTTTCCACATATGTTTAGGTTCAAAAGAATTGTCCGCTAAAAGGCATTAATAAAAAGAAAACCTTTTTTAAAAAAATTGTATTAACTGTGACGCAATTGATTAAGCAAGCCTTATGTTACATTAATACGGTCTGCAGAAGTACAGACAATGAAATAATTTCTAATTAATTTGTCGAGATTGTCAAAAGATTTTTCTAAAAAATCAATCGAACTAAATCTATTTTTATTCAAAAGAATCGTCTGCAAAGGAATAAAATAAAAAATAGAAGCGTTACGTTATTTAGAAAAAAGTTTTAAAATGAAAATAAATAAAAATTAGTTTTGCCAACGCTACATTATCAAAGTATATGTTACAGACGTAAGATATAAGACAGGAGTTGTACTATGTATTTGTTATTACATTAAGTTCATTTATTTTAGTTTGAACACATACAATTTACGATGAAATAATTCTCATTTGCAGTCAATTAATGCTACACGCTGTCCAAAAATCAATGCTTTCAGAAATAATACACAACGTAATGATAAAATAGTAAAAGAAGCGGTTATGTTATTACTTCATATTAAAATTAATTATTCAAATTTTAAAAGAGAAACAGAAACTCAGCAGTTGCTCTTTTTAAATAAAATTTCACAATTTGTGATTTGTACGTTATTATATCAATCATGTAAGAGACAACAAACCAAGTTTCCCTCGTTGAAATCAACTTAACAATAAATTAGTTTTAATTTTATAATTAAAATTAAGGTTTATTGTTTATCATCTGTTCCTATAATATAATTTGAAAAAATAAACTAATACAATTTATTTCAGAGCGATTACTATATACAGGTTGATTGGAAATATGTGTAAAGGCTTCAAAGCTTTTTGCTGACAAATGAAATATACATTCACTTCTTCAATGCTTTCACACATATACACAATCACCCTGTAGACGGTCTTTAGTGAAGCTGCGTTTAATAATTAGGTTTTTGATTATTTAAATTTGATCGTTCATGAAATATAGGTAACCTTTTATCAGACACAGGTGAACCGTGTGTTTGACGTTTTCCATTAAAAACGTTGTAACTCATTATTCACTCGTGTAACAAAAGTGGAGAGAAAATTTTGTGTCGTTCCATCGATCAATTTATTAGATAAGCGTTGATGAGAGTTGTCAAAACTGGTGTATTATAAATGAATAGTAGACACGTGTATTAAGAAGCAAAATTTAATGATTTATCAACGAAATCGAATCAAGAATAACTAGATCCATAGAAAAACGAAAATAACCGCCATAGCCCCACGGATTGTTGAGTTGTAGTGGTACCGGGCAGGCTACAACACGTGAAAAACAGATGGTCTTGACGTTCTAGAATTGAGACCAGCCCATCGCGTGCAATCTCAGACATCCAGACTTTTTAAGTTCATCAGAAGATGCTGGAGGCTGTACAAACCAAAGTAAAACAGTGGACGATCTGCGACAGAAACAATGAAATGATGCAATGATAAAATTTCACGTACCGTCGTCACTATTGGTCGTTTTTAGCCAATATTTAACATGGCATTAATTTGGAAATTCTAACTGATAAATCAGATAATGCTATTGAAGTTACCAATACGAGATAACAGCTGATTTACGAAACCACGATACTTAGCAGTGAGGAAAACGACTTGAAAGAAAAATAGGTCACTAATCATTTCGGCTAAATCGTGTAATCAGTAAATAGTATCGTGACTAAATAATATTAATTATTTTATAACAAAAGAAAGCTGTTAATACAATCTATGATTAAAGAGCGATGAAGTATCTTAAAGAAGAAAAACATGATAATAATTTACTCAATTTCTATGCAATAATCTTGTTCCGCAACCACTGTATTCGTCTGATTTAGCTCCATAAGACTTCTGCCTATTGCAGCAAACTCTAAAATTCAATGAGAGGATGCCGTTTTAGAACGATTGAAGAGATAAAAACCGAAGCGAAGGTCTTAAAGGCTATACCAGAAAAAAACTATTCAAGGACTAAAGGTAGGAAATTCTAAGGACAAGTTTCAAGGACTGGAAAAAGCGAACGGCAAGAGTGTTTTTATCAGACGGAGATTTCTTTGTAGGAGATGAAATTATTTTGTAAGAATAAATACTTAAATAAATATGTATTTTATACAAAATCAGTTTAACTTTTTACCACAGTATTACATACTTTAAAGAAAAAAATTGGTCGCTGTTTACTAAAGCTTGCATAAGTTCGCAATTCTCGATGTACTGCTTTAAAATAACATTCCGTTTAAAATTTTAGATTTGCTTTTTCCTAAATATAAAGCAGCTATTATTAAAAGGTGTTTATTACACAATTAATTATTTTTTAATAATAGTAGACCGTGACACTTGTTTCATATTCCAGTTGATATAAATGTAATAATTTTAAGCAAAAGTACTGTGATATTTAAAAGCAATATTCAAGGAGGTTCTTGCACCTTCTTGTCTATTGATGTTAACTTTTCTCAAAGTGTGGAAATTTACTTTACTAGGAAAAAAGAATATGACAATTTCGAATGGTTAAAATTAAGTTCAATAAATAAGTATTACTCCTTTCATTGTAGTTTCTATCAAATAGATCTCTTTTTGTTTTCTTCTCATAATGTACCTAGAATACATGTATCGTGTCAAAATTAAATCGCATCTCGGAATCGTAGAGTGTTTTCAAAATCCAGTCTACTAGTAATATCGTAGAGTACTTGTTACGTAGTTGTAATTTAATGATGGGCTACCACTCTGTGAATCCTTTTCTGTGAAACTTTTCCAGAGAAAAATATTTTTAAGTCGGAAAAATATTTTCTTACTTCACCTCTCAAGGAAGCTTTTTAATAATGTGTGTTTTCTTTTCAACATAAACATGTGTATTAAAGTGGTGGCCCATGTATTTATGTATCCACTTTTTAAAGTTGGCAGTGATATTTTGTGGGCTCTCAAGCTGAATATACGATTTGAGTGCCTACGTAGACTAGTAAATGAGATCTACGCCGATGTTTTTTCAACTTATAACTGAACGTGAATTACGTACTCACTTTAATTACTTATCATCATAATAAAAACGACATGTTTAGTTATAGAATTATTCTTTATAATTAGTAATGAATGATACGATTTTTTTTTATATCGTCTTTATTTATCTTTATCTAAATTGTGATAAAGGGGTGATTACATGTAGAGGGCGTGTAGCAATTACATTTCTTGCAGAAATTAGAATAAGTATAGAAAAATTAAGGAGGAGAAAGCGCGTTTATCTCCCAAGGTTTACCAACGCCGTATCTAACGGCTCCACTTGGTGGTCGCCACTTTAGAAAAGCAATTCTTCGAACAACATTGGTAACTCTTTCTTTAGTGGATAGCCTCGTTTATAATTCGATCTCGTAGCGAAAATCTGACCCTAGCCTTCTCTATTACTTTAGGTGAGCCTTCTTAGTATGTAACTTGCTATATTCAATAAGTTACTGTACATAATTTACACTAAGACAGTAAGTTACATTAATAAAATGTTTTTATATTTTTTAAAGAATAAAAAGTAGAATACCAAAACAAAGTACAGTTTACATAACATTAAAAGATCTCGTGCTAAGATTGTGCATAATAAAGGGAAAACTTCGCAGCGCAACTTCTTAATTAATGCTTGGTGCATTTGAGTGAATTACTTTGTTTCCTAGAAATTTTGCAGTGTAATACTGTGTAGGTATTATGAAATTTCAGTAACATTGTTACAGGAATATTTTTGTTATGTATTTTTATTTCGTACAACATCTCTACTCATTTTGTTTAAATATAAAATTACTTCTAATACAAAACGAAAACAGAGAACCTTATTTATCAGAAGACGCTGGATGCAGGCTGTATCCAATCTGTTCTTTAGAAATCTATGGGGGAATCCTTTGTCCACCAGTGGAGGTCTTACAGCTGAGATGATTATAACACAAAGGAGGAGTTCCTGAAGTCATTCAAAGAGTATGAAAATTTATTTTAAAGTCACTTAACGACATCAGGAGACACGTGTTTCTAAACCTATGAAGTTCTTCCTTATTTTACAAAAGCAAAATAAATTATACACAAAAGAAATATATTGTACTATTTCCTTATCATCGCCATCGTTTCCGCAATCCAGACATTATCACACTTCCACTGCCGGAAATGGCCCCTATCACCGATAGATCATGATAAAACGGAAAGCCTCGTGTTCCACTTGACCAATTGAAGCGAGTGTTCCAAAAAGTATGAACACGTCTTTTCTTATTTCAATTTTAAAAATGAATATCTCACTTGTTGGCAAAAAAATCGAGTACTTAAGGTCTTTTTTAATTAAAATATACAATTTTACACATATACGATAGCAAATGGCGCTGTAAACAACTAAGCCCCCATCTGGTCATGAAGTTAAAGAAGAAAAGTTTACTTGTTTATAACGAATTGCTTTGTTGTCAGACATTCACCCCTCACATGTTGTACATTTCAAACGAAAAAAAGGTAACAAACAATCTACCTTCGTTCACATGAAACGGAATAGTGTAACGTACTTTTAAATAGAAATAAAAAAAGTTCTGACGGTTTTTGTATCGCTCTTATAAAGGTATTTCGCGCAATATATATAGGGATACTATGAATAAAATGAAGTATTAGTAAACCAGTACCGCATCTAAATATATGCTACCATTTTTACGTAACACATTCCTGCAGCAGGTCCTGATAATCCACGTGCAACAGCTCTCAAGCAGTACATCCTTCACTGACTGCTCTAGGAAAAGGAGAAGATGCGACCCGTGTCTTTCATCGGAGATGATCATCCTTCTCCCCATCACTGGCTCCAAATCGCCCCTGCGTCGCTTAGGACTTCGAGTAACTAAATAAAAAAATTCCAGAAACTACCATTATGTTAACAAACTAAAACAAAATTATTCGTGTTGTAGAACATGCTTTAACCTAAAACTACGATGTTTCTAACCGCGTCTTAAAATTAGAAAAGTCTATCAATCAATCTATTCAAACAATTTTTTTGCGCGATATTCTAGAGTCTTCTAGAGGTATTTTACCGTTTCATTTTCCTCGCTTCGTAATCCCATTGCAGAGGGTTGTGACCATGGATCACTTTCACCTTAACGTGCATCAACGATTGCGACTAACAATTATGTGTATAGCGTCGTATACTTTACTATCCAGATGGATTCGATCTGCCCAACGTATTGGCCTTTTACCATCTGTTTGTCAGACAAAATAACTTAAGACTCGTTGGTAATTTATTGTAGAAAGCCTAGTGTCTTCTTTTAATCTTAAGTCGACCGAACAAGAACGTGTTGGTGATTTTTGAACAGCGGCAGTAAATTCATATATACTAAATATACGAGTAAATTATAATCTTAAGTTGCACACACCAACAATCCTTATCTACGACATTTGCTTGTTAATAAATGATAATTACTCCTAAATATAAAAGAAAATATGGACTAGGTGTATAAATTAAATTATAAAGCATATAAAAACTTGTTTCTCCGTTACGTAGCTATAAACATTGTAGTCATTAATATAAGGCTGTTAGTATGAGAAACAACATTAATGCATTTTTAATTACGGCTCTAACTTTTCCTTGATCGCTTTTCATTTGAATACTTAATTGTTTTCACATTTAATCACCAACTAAGGTCAGGAGGATAAATAATATAAATAATAAAATTAAAATAATAATTTGTATCTAATAGCACATATAGATAAAAACTAAAAATAAGAGTAACAATATTCACAAGAATACTCGTACAACAAACAGCGTAATTTGTATAAATACATTTATTTAAATAAATTACAAATACATGTATATTCATCCCGAATAGCGTATTGATCACCCGGGAGTCATTTATATTGCGAAACCAGTTTAATTTATGTGCTGCGTAACCGAACGCATCGACTATTGGTTTAGATCCCTTTCACACGACACCCTAATACGCGCGATTGTAACATAATAATCGCATACCGCTGTCTGTAACACTCAATGCGATAATTTTCTCAATTACACGTCGCTTTTGACGCGAATACGGTGTTGCATTAATGCATTCACAAATAAAAACATTTAAAAAAATACAATAAAAACTACTAGAAGCTGTTGTGTGAATAGGTCTTTTGATAACAACACATGCTTCAATGACCCAATTAAACAGTTTAAAATACAGCAAAACATTTGATTAAATATAGTTACTCTGAAAATTGAAAAGTAGTCATTCATCTTTTTTAATCAAAAACAAAAAAAAATAATTGACAAGACGTACAGGAGATATTACGGAATAAATGGTTCGACGTTTGTATATATACTCATCATTTCATACGTAAGACGCCCACTGCTAGGCATAGGCCTCCCCATAGATTCCGAATAAGATCGGTTGTAGTAGCATCTTCCGACGATCTTGACAAGTTCGTTTTTCTTTCTTTATAATATAACATTTACACTGTGATCAAAATGTAAGGTGAATTTGTCATTTAAACTACCGACCTGTCTGTTTAATTATCTCCAAAGTAAACGTCTTTTTGTTAAGTGAATAAATTTTGTCAAACGCAGCAAGTCTCGATTAGTGCCAAAATCACTTAATTCTTTTAAAATAAAACGCTTCACTCAAATCTCTCCCGACTCATATCACTCCCCGCAACTTCCGTATTCACCTGATTTGGCTTCGTGCGACATCTGGCTATTCAGCAAACACAAAACGCCACAAGGCTTTACCGAAAAAAAAGACTATTCCGACTATTTCAAAGTCTGGAAAAGGCTTTGGCATAAGTGCGTTTTATCGGACTGAAATTACTTTTAAGGGGATGAAATTTATTTGGAAGAATAAATAAAGAATTTACATTATTATAACCAAATTCACCTTACTTTTTCATTAGAGTATTATACTGTAGTAGACCGTTCGGTAGGTTCAGCACACGTCTTATTCTTTACAGTGTATAATTTTCAATGGCAACAATTTTTTTGATCATAGAATACGTAGAACATAAAGAATTCTAATAATTTCCAGATAAAGGATTTAAAACTCCAAAGCTCTATTTTTTGAGTGACGCTAATATAAAATTAAAATATTATATTTATATATTGCATTACTTATGTGTTAACAACTGTCTATTATTATTATTAAATAATTAACAAATTTATGACATAGCTCTTGTTAGTGTAATTTTGTTTTTGCCTTTTTAGTACATTGTTTTATTTGCACACTCTTGATAACTTTATAAAAGTTATCAAAACTAGAGAATGATTTATTGCCTCTAGGTTTTTGCGTTCTGGTCTCAAGTCTGTGGCGTTTATTTTTCAACTAGGTGGTAGACTCAACTTGAGGTCAATAACAGTAATTCAACGATTATTTGAATTTATAAATTTCATCATCAGAACTTTCGCCCAATGGACGCTTACTACAAGACCTGGGACTCCCTCCAAAAATTGAGTCGATGAACAGTTTTGTGTTGTCCGCATGTAGCGGCTTCCCGCGACCATTATTATGTTGTCGATCTATCGCCGCGTTTATTGGTGGTGCTAGTGGTTGCTACTCGAAAACCTCCCACCATGAACAGTCGACGGTTGCACCAGCAATGGGATTGGTATATTGGTCTTGATTGGTTTGTGTAGTTATTTAGTCAGAATAAATAAAGGAGTCTATTCACTTATACAACCTCTTTACATTTTATTATACAACACGTTTCACCATTCGATAAAAGTTAAGTTATTCTAGAAATTTCTGTTAACTTTTTATAGGGTAGAAAAATAAATATTTTTAAAGATAACCTTTAGACATGCAGACAGACGAAACCCCAAAGTGTTACTCACCGTAAATGAAAGCAATTTATGAAAGTAAATTCGGCCAAAACCTTTTTAATCGCCTCATTTACTCAGGATGAATGTGGCACAATGAAAATTTCGCAGGCTTACGTAACAAAAATAACTGTTTTAAACGCAAGCAATAAAAAAGATAACTGAAACGTTAATATACATTTAGCATTAATATACACTTTATAAGTATGTTGTAAGTTTCTCTTATATTACGAGCGATTGATCCCGGTAAGTGAAACTAAACAAAATGTTTCTCTACTAGTAGCAGTGGCGATTTTACACTTAGAGAAAATATGTTGAATAATGAAAAGAACCGAAAAACATTTATTATATACAGGTTGATTGGCTATAGAAGTAAAATCTTTAAAGGGGTGAATATATAGCTCATATGCAGTCAATTAATATATGGCGCATGATACCATGTAATGTAATGCACCAAATATTTAATGCTATGATAGTATATGAGAAAGCGTATTCGGATTACTGCATAGTATTTCTGCAGGTGTATAAATAGCAATATTATTCTGACGATACATGGTTTTCGAAAGGAACCACCATGCAGTTTACTTCACTAAACAACGTTTCATTTCATTTAGGTTAGAGAACCTCACAACTCCTATGGTTCTCGTTGCCTCAAGTGGATCACGTCTTAATCTAAGAAGATCGTCGTCTTCTTCTTTTCAGCCGATGGACGCCCATTTTCATTTTGACTTCCCCGTTTTCTCTCGCGACGGAGGGATTAGTTTCCGATCCCGAGGATAGGCAGCAGCATCCTGTGTACACTATATCACCACACTGCGATCGCAAACCCGCTTGCCAAGCGTGACGTTATAGTATATCACCCAATTGTACACCTAAGAATACCATACAACAAACAGTCAGAATTTTCCTTTGCTTATTCTTTTTAAATTCTTATTCAAACTTCTTTTTTCTCTTTCAAATTTCTTTTTCTTTAACTTATTCAAACGTCTTTAGTGTTTTAGTTAAATCAATTCAAAAATTAAAAACCTTTTACACTATAGATCGTCGTACCTATCTAAAAACATTCGTATAACAGGAATAATTACTTTGAAGATAAAAAAAAACATTTAGAAACCCACTGAACTGAAGCGACTCCGGTTATCAAGACAGAAAGCATCGGATAAAGGAACGCTTAAAGGATTTTTAACGAAGGTGCGGCAAAAACCTTTCGGTCTCATTAATATTTATTTTGAAAAAATCATGGTGATAGGTGATAAAAATCATTTTCGAAAACAAAAAATTATTGTGCTTTGATCGATGTATATGTTATTATAAAAAAAGTAAAGGAAGTAATTTATTTTTAAAAAATATATCGATAGGCGTGTCGTGTATAGGCCCTCTTACATCAAAGATCGCAATAATGACCGGTGTTGCGCTGCTCGCATCTAACGACATCCCATAACCATGGTTATGTCATCGGTTCAAGCTGTGTCTACAGCTCATGGTAGCTACGCGAGAACCTTTTGTTCCTAACCGCCGTAGCCTGCACAAGCGATGTGCCACGCCCACCATCACTTCAGATGATCAATAATTTTCTAGTGTGCATTCCTAAATAAATATAAATAACAAAGATTTAATACTTAGTTATTGACGTAAAATGTAGTTAAAAAAACATAGTTTGAATATTTAATGGAATCAGGCGTTACCTTGCGGAAGTCCATTCTAAGTAAGAAAAGGACCAATATTTAGCCACTTCCGCACATGCAGTGGTAGTCGTGCAACAAAGCGCACCGCCCACTAGCCCGCTGATAAATGCGTATGCGGCAAACAATGTGAATCACACAACTGCCACCGCCAAATCACTCAACACATGTTTCACCCCTCCACGGGGCATCTTCAGGAGTTATGTTACACCGATTAGTGCCAAACACAGTGTGCTACATTTAACTGCTTGCATTGTTGGTTAAACACTTCTACGCACTAATCAGTGTCTTTTTCTTACATAGTTTGAAATTAAAATTCCTATACTGTAAAATCGCCTGTATAATTAAAAACATTTCGATTTCAAGAGTATTGTCTTCATAAACGCAGCGATATTCGCACTCAATTAATTCCAAAGTGACTCCGTACTAGCTCGAGTTGGTTGAACGTTTTAATTATGTAGCATCTTTAATAAACTTTCTCGCAAGTGGCATTCATAATCCAAACCATTAAACTCACTAACTTGCGAAGACGATATATCATTCAACCTCTAGTAGTAGTTTCAATCGAAACTTTAATAATTAACCCCTAACTCTATCACTATTAGAATGTTGAAGGTAATAGTTAATCTCTTTTACGTTGTTAAATTCGAGAGAAAGTCACACAGACAAAACTGCTAAGTAATATCTGTTTTACTCTTATCCTTCGTCGAATAATCATTGTTAATAGAGTTGTTTAAAAGTTAGATCATTCTTTACTAACTTTATTCCTTGACTTTGACTTAAATATTATAGCAGTTTTTAAATTAATCCTCAAAGAAATTTTGAAGAACCAAGGACAAGGCGCCGTCTCAACCATCAAGCGACAGCTTAGATTCAATACATTTCGCAAATGGAACAATAACAGTAGGTATGAGGCAGGTATAGGTTTCAATAACGCGGAATATCTTCCCAGAATCTGTCACAGACAATTGAATGCTTCCGCGGATCAAGCAGTCCACGGTGTTGGTCCAAATGTTCAAAAGAAAAAAAAAATCTGCAAATCTATAAAGAAAATTTCTCGATTTGCTGGAAGCCAAACTAAGAGAGTTGATGATTCAATCATCATAAACTAGAACAATGTATATCAGTTTCTACAGCTTCTAAGATACAATAAAGTTAGGAAATTATTGTTAAAATATTCTCTTTACAAAATGGTTAGTTAGAGTTGTAAAATTCTTAAACGGCGAATGAACAGCTTATTTACTTTTAATAATTTTATGGTATATCCTATCCTATCAAAAGTTATAAAAAACTAAATAACGTTATGATGTATTGTTACAAAAAGCATCTTCAAAATTCATATTACTATTTATTTAAATTAACTATTTTATTACTATCTATCCCTACAGACTTTTTACTGCGAGAAGTTATTGGCTTTTCGCAATCCATCAGAAAAAAAAATTACTATTATATATTTTACAGAGATCAATTTAAACTAAGAGCCTTCCATCCTTTTTAACAAGTGTAAAAGCTTCAAATCTTAACCAATAACCCCGTGTAAAATCATTTTAGAGTACTATATACAATGGATTATTTTATTTAAAAGATGATTTCTATTTAACATAATTTATAATATGACAGATAATAACTTTATTGTCCACAAACCTAAAACAATAACCTCTTATTTATAGGAACCTTCTCGTATCACATTATCCTCGAGCAGTATTACCTTAATTACATTGTTCTCATAATAGACAACTTAATATTGTGCCAACAAAGATATAATAAACCGTTTGTTAGAAGGTATTAATCTAATCCTTTGAATTAATATCTCAATATCTTATCATGTTCTCATTTAGAAACACAAAATAGAGATATGGATAAAATCTCAATAACAGAGCTTAAAATATCTTCATTGAAAATCTTCACTATTTTCTCTTGGGAAAATGTCCTTCACTATATCATCCTCTTCTATATTATATAGTAATATTAAAAGTACGTCGTTCGTTACCCGTACATCTACCAAAAACTTTTTGTATTCTAACCTGAAAAATTTACAACTTTGTCTTCCTATAGTATTATCACAAAGATAATATCGAACAAGACATCATAATGTTCACTTCTCGCCACAGGCCTATCCCATATATTTCAAAAAGGATCCGTATAAAGCGGTCTACATCCAGCCAGTGTACAGTTTGTGGATGGACGTCTTGCGCTGTACTATCTCCACTCGAAAACTGTAAGGCTTCAGCGGCCTTTTATTCTGCTTGCAACTTAGCGTGCCAACTGCCATTTCAACAATACATCTTTTCATAAAATACTTGTAATATTTCAATCGTTATGACAAGCCTACCTAGCGAGGGTTCGATCGGTAATCAACATAGATTTCGTTTTAAAAACATCAATAATTGTTTAAATTTTTGATCTTGAAACGTCTTGACCTTATCCGTGTACCGTTTATGATTGAGAAATTGTAATATTCACATTGTATGTATGTGTGATGTATCGAACCCGAGATTTATGATTTAAGACTAGATACTAAACCTCTAGACTCTAGAAATACATTTAGTTTATTATCACGATCCATCACTGCTTGACATAATCAAATGAAACGAGATAGATACCGTTGGAGCAATATCCGAATCGACTCGGGCCGTCCACCTCGATTGCAATCAATTACGGCTAGATTCAATTTCACTCAACTCGTCCGATTTGGTTTAACGCCTGGCGTACTAGACGGTGACCATTGTAGGTTTGACGGATTAGCGTTTAGGCATCGACAGAATGTCTAGACTTTCAATTATGTATAAAGCTCGTTAAAAATTTATTTCGAAATCATACATTTATGGGATATTGTCTTCTGCTTTCTTCTTTTCAGCTGATAGACTCTGGTGTTGGATGGACACTGCAAGGTGTGTCTCCAAATATCGCCACGATGACTGGTCTTGCGCAGCCAACTTCCCGCGACCTTGACTATATCGTTGGTCTACCCAGTGGTGGGCTTACCCACGCTTCGTCTACCGTGTCTGCTGCCACTTCAGATGAGCAATTCTTCGAGCTAGCTCGGATCTTGGTTCTTTTGCGGATCTCTGGGTGACCTTGAGTCTTCTCATAAGGCCCGTCGTAAGTGACCACGTCTCTGATCCCTATGTCGTTATCATATCTTCTGCCTGGTGTAATGAAACCAAAAAAGTTGTTTTTTACTTGCATAATATTATACACAGGTCACATAGATCCACAATAAAATCGAACTGCTAGATATTTCCATTGCGGTCTTCAAGTAGCGCGTGTGAAATAGTGATGTCATATACTGAACGTTCAATATTAAGTGGCCGGTGACCGGCTCCGTACCATACGTCCTGCGCTTCGCGCTGACGTGAGATCGGCGTCCAAGTTATTAAACAAAATATCTTTAATGTTATTTTCGTATTGACCTATAATTATAATTATGAGAACCTTGGGAGTAGAGAGAGATTATCTATCCTGAATCATATTAAACGACTATAAGGTGAAATGAACCGCATGGCTGGTCCATACAGAAGGATTTTATCATTTATACAGATGCTGCGCTATGTGACACCTCCATGATATAATATCATGAAGGTGTCATACAGCACAGCGTATACTCGGCTTGTTATGACGATGTTTGTCAACATCGTGTCCTGCTGTAATACCGGCATTACGTGCAGTCCGTCGTCTGTCGACCAGATCATTATTCTGTCTTCACCTGAGCGTGGCATGTGTTTGGGACTCACTTGTGTTTACTGAACATTGATTAGTTTTAACAAACAAAAAAAAATATTAAGTTACATGGAACTGCTAATAGCTATAGTCTCTAGAAGATAATAAAAGCTTAGTGAAAAGATAAAGATATTTATACAACTAATCCAGTGAAATAGTAGTATGTAGCGGCCCGAATCGAGGCTGCTCGGATAGTCTCCGAGCTTCGCTATTTTAAAAGAGGTCTTAAGCTAGACGCCCTATGCACCCTGCCACTTCAAGCCAGCGCAATCTGCAAAGGCTATTTGGGCAGCAGTGACTAATTAGTCCAAAAAAAAAACATTAATACATAATTAATCTTATCGAACAAGGCGCAAGAACAATGTTATTTATTGTTCACTGCTCTAATGTAGTTGCCTCTTGATAGAAAAGGTTGGGATAAAGTTTAGTCCTGAATACATGTTGATTGTCTAAATTTAAACTAGATACTGTTTGCAATAACATAGTTTATTAAATATGATTTGATGAGATTTATCACTGTGTCATGGAAACTTGACAGAGTGGTGAAATAATAAACATTTTTTTTTTCTTCTAAATGCTTATAAATAATACAAAGTACAATAATTGAATATAGCTCTAAAATCTGGGTAAGACAATGTTGCATCAGATATTTTATTTAAAAAAAATGATAAAAAAGAATAACACTATATTATATGCACGTGTTGTATCCGAACGCATAAAACATTTAATGTGTGTATCCGAAACGATGGCGCTTCTTGCATTGCTCACTCTTAAATACTACTATAGAATAAATAGGTCTTAATAATGTTTGCTATTATATTTTAATAAACTCTAAACCTCTTATGTACCTTATAATAATAAAATAAACTTAAAAAAACAATAGTATCGTCACATAGTGATATGAAACAATATAATGGTTAAAGTATAACTCGCCATTTCGTGAAAATAGTTATGCTAATTTTAATTGAATACGCAACCGGACTGGATAGGATTTGCTCGCCTAATCCGCAAGAAAGGCGCAAGCTTAATTTTGCAGTATTAACAAACTACGAAACCTACTTTCGGGTTTTACATCGGTCTTCGCTTTGAATATAGATTCGGTTTAGTAATGAATTTCGTGAAACTTTAGTTTCTAAATTAATCAAGATTCAAGTCTCTATTTTAATTAACTTTATTAGAATCGATGCATTAATTAGTTTATTAAACTCTTAAAAATCACAATTATTGACCCCACATTAAATTAAAAATTGATTTTGACAGGACTTAAAACGTGAAAGCGTTAACGTGGTCCTGTTGTACCAAGACTATCGCAGACAGAATATCGCAACAGGTTCATTCGGAACAAGTCCGATATAACTCATCGAGAAAGCTATAGCATTTGAAGCCTTTACCTAAGAACTCTTCGTATTGCTGGACACTAATACCATAATACTTTGTTTTAAATAATTCTTGCGCGTTCGAATCCAGGATTTGAATTTGACGTCGCGAGTAATACTACCGTCGCCTTTGCATTTAGATTTATTCTTGCGAATCGTGTGAAAAATCTGTACGGTTGTTTCATTTGGATTGCTTTTATTGACTGAATTATATCGCATTTCTACATCTGCAGCAATGTCATGAAGGTGTCCCACAGTTTGGAAGCGTATTAAAACGTCGTTTATTCAGGCGACCTTGTTGACAGGTGTTCTTCGAAATGATTCATCTGTTGCTGCGTTCTTGAAGACGACAAGACTGTTGTTGTAAAAGTCAATTTTTAAGCTACATACAATCTTCCAATTGCTAAACCGTGAGTTCCGACTGAAGACAAAATTTTAAGAAAAAAAGAACAATCGCCTTGTCAAAAGGTAATATAATACAAGTAATGCCTAAAGTATAACGGAACACGTTTACAAGTCGTTACAACGAACCACGCGTATGTGGGAACCCTTCGTGATATTATTCCCGCAGGTCTATGTAATTTTGTCAACACAAACATTCCTTAGAAGTATTTTAATTTAATTAGGATAGAGAATTCTTTACCTAGTTTTGCGAAAGGTATGTGGCTTATAATATAGCATCAACTTTTTTTTAATTTATCGATATTATTTTCATATATATAGAAATTACTTAATAATGACGCAGTGTTCCAGTTTCCGATATTGCTCTTGATTTAGACAGCTCATTTATGCTACTTAATTAACATCAAATTAATGCTTTTTCTAATAAAGATGTAGCTAGTTATTAGATTCTCACACTATTCACCACAAGTGTAAGTTAAGAGAAGAATGAGACACTACAATCAAAATAGATCTAGCCTGACTTCTGCTTCAACTTACGCCTTTGTAGTCCTGAAATATCAAGGTAAGATAAGAGTACAAAAATAAAAAACTTATTTCAACAAATTATTTAATATATTAATAAATAGTAACCATTTGGAAAGTATAGTTTTAAATACATTTCAGTGGGTAGTTATATATTTAACATTTTTTTAATCGTTGAAAAAAAATGCATTCGAAAATTAAAAGTAAATTTAAAAGCACCGCTGTTTACGACCGATAAATAATTAATAATTATTTATTTAATTAAAGTACTTTTCGAGATATATAATATAAATTTTTATTTTTACATAAGATTGGGTTAATAAAGGATTTAGTTTTCTTTACTCTCCCCGGGCGCTCCGACGAGGAACCAACGAGTTCGCGCTTGGACCGCCATATTGCGGACAAGTCTCTTCTTATCGTCGAGAGATGGCGCTAAATCTAATAACACGTCTTGTTTGTATGGTAATAAGGCCACAGTTTTATATGCCTTCGCAATTTCTAATAAACATTGCAGACTTTTAATTCGGACATCCTGAAATTAAAAATTATTTTTATTAAAGAACATTATTGTGACAAAGTTTCATAAAAATACTCGAATAATTGACAGAATGAGAGGCAAATCTTAACAAGCGCCATAAAAAAAATTAAAAATAAATATCAGACAAACAAATCTACAAACCCACACCGGTAATTATTATTCTTAACTATTTATTCACTACGCACCATGAATAGGTTCCAAAACATTTTACATCTATCAATAGATTATGCCGGAAATCGTATTAAAAGTAAGTCAAATAAGCTGCAACTGATATTTAATCTACAAAACCAAAGTCACAGGTGGCTAAACTATTTTACAAATTGGTGTCTTATCTTCGCATTAATTATTAAATAGTGTAAGAATTGTTTATGTATGTATGTATCTGTAGCATACTGTTTGTCTATGACAGATTGCCTTGTGTGATAAGATTGCCCATTGTACTTTTTGTTATTGTACAATATAGAAAATTAAACAAAAATTAAATGTATGATGATCAGTTTTATTCTTGTCAGGATAAGTCGATTGTAGACATATCCTAACAAAAATAAAACACCTAATTAAAAATATCGTTTTGTTTGAATGGTATTTACAGTTGTAATTTCCATATTAAATATATTGGAATTTTTTGTTGTTTTTATAATATAAATTAACAGTCGCAGTCTGACAGAAAATATGATAAATATTGGTTAGGTAGTTAGACGCGGCGTGGGTAAGAAAAACGCCCACTGCTAGGCATAGATTTCCTCTCTGAGATAGCGACGATGACCAGTCTTCCGCTGCCCGCATCCAGCAGCTTCCTGCGACCTTGTGTGTTCGGTCCACCTAGTGGGAGATCTACCTGCCACTCAGAACCAACAGCCTTCGGTTGCACGAGCGATGTATCTCGCCCACTGCCACTTTAGACGGGCAATTCTTCGAGCTATATCTGTGACCTCGGTACTGCGGATCTCATTTGTGATTCGATCTCATAGTGAAACATAGAGCATAACTCTTTCCATTGTTCTCTAAGTGACCTTGGAGCCTTGTGAAGTCCATCGTAAGTGACCACGTCTCAGTTCCACATGGTCATCACTGGCAACACATGTTGGTCAAACACCTTCATCTTTAAACATTGCGGTATTTTCGCCGAGATTTTTCGGATTATCCTAAACGCTGCCTATATAACTGTCACAATAGCAAAGATAAACACACACTTTACATTGCATTAGAATCTTGTCAACTTACCATAGATTTAACATACGTAGATAACTTCACTAGTCGAGGCAAAATAGTCTGTAGACTGTGTGGAATAGCGACTTGTTTTGCTTGCACAAAGTGACATAATATATCAAGCATTACCAGAAGCAAATCTTTATTATCATATTCCAGTGCATCTATTACCAAACTTGAGACCTGGAATACACACTTATATACACATTTGCTTGACAAAATCTAAATAAAATAATATAAGGTGAATGGGAAAGATGCTTTTACATGGCTACTTTTTAAAATTATATATTTTTTTGTGTACCAAAATTCTTAATAATTCACTTCACTGATAGTTTCAGTGCTTGGTATATTAATTATACAAATTTTTGGCAATGAAACAAAACCATATTGATTTTACTATCAGTGTAAACGCATCTTTACTTTATACTAGAAAATGTAATGGCATGGCTTGACTAGCCATTGACTAGCCATGTTCATAATTTTAACTGTATATATAAGTGTACTGTAATATTATATCCGTATATATGTATGTATACATATATACGGATATAATAATGTCGTACATATACAATGTAGTGGAAATTTTACTGATAATATAATTTGGTAAAGACTTGCTATATCTTTATGTTTGATTTCTTTAGCATAAGCTCTTAATATGATAATTTCAAACGTGTTCCGATCCCAGTAAAGATAAAGTAATGTTATGTAATAAATAATATCTTAACTAATATATATATATATGTTTAGACATATATAAATGGGAACATATATTTCAATATTGGTTTTTTTTTATTTTAACCCTTTACTATTCCGCCTTGGACCACCAACTCGCTTATTGGAAAACGACGATGTTATCTTAAAGTGAAGCTCGCACTTAGTAAGTACTTGTTCAGTCTGACCTTGAAGATACCTGGGTTATATTTCTCTAGCAAGGAAGCCAGCAGATTGTTCCATACTCGGACTGTGCGGATAATAGACATAGAATCGACACAGTACGACTCCAAGGGAACTACACCGTGTGCGTGGTGGGCCCACCTGCACCTCGTTCTAAATAATATGTTTTCTTACCCTCGCAGCTTCACTGTTTAGAACACTCTTAGGTGTTTTTCCGAAAATATACGCCCAACTTAACAAATAATTTTCCTTGACATCTGCACTAAGAGATTCAACTTTCGCTGTTAAGTTTGTAAATGATTGAAAGAGTCTCTGTCCGGAAAACGGACTTATAGTGCAATGCAGTTTTGTACTGAGACAATCCGGAATTTCTGTCACTATAAGTCTGACTGCTTCGACTCCATCTTTGCTGAAATCTTCATTTATGATACATACTAAAATCTGAAACGGAAATTTATAAACATAAAATCTTAAATAATGACTCTTGCAATAAAAATTACTATAGATTATAGCCATGTTCTTCTTCATAGTATCAAAGTCTCCTGGCAGTAGTCTATATCTAAATATATATTTAAATGTAACTTGTATCAATATCTTGACTTATTAAAACTGCTTAACAAAGACTATTCTAATGTATAAATATTTGCTTAATTGTTAATAAACTAAATAAATTATCTTTTCATCATAACAAACGCAATAAAAAATTTAAAATATATTAAATATCATATGAACTAATTTATCCATCTACACCGGTAATTATTATTCTTTAATTAACTATTTATTTATTTAATATTAGAATACTAGACATCAATATATTTTAAACATTATACATGGAATGTATCAAAAATAAATTCATTTAATACTGCTTAGCTTCTTTTGAATATTATTTACTATTCAAAAGAATAAATATTTGCCTTGTATAATCAGACTTGATTAAATATTTTACTTAACCATAAAATCACGAGATAGCAGAATGTTTATCAAATCAATGAAAACATTTATAATAAAAATTTCCTTCACTAGATAGTCAAGTTTCGTCATCCGGAGTCTAATTTAGAACTGAACTGTCCCCCGCGTTGTTGAGTTTTTTTCGGATAAGATAACGGATGTTTACACAAGTTTCCTTAGTTTATTCGCCAAAGAAATGACTAATCTGCTATAAGAAGTCTGTTGTTTATAACTAGGTTAATAATAATGCTTTGAAAAAAAAAAACAGAAAATTGGGCTTAAACTTCAAAAATTTTAGATAATATATAGAATATTGAAATTGCAAATTTGAAAGACGTTCGATATTAACTTCGCACGTTTGACATTTTGACATGAACTTCGCACGTTTGACAGTTCGCTATGAACTTCGCACGTTTGACAGTTCGCTATGAACTTCGCACGTTTGACAGTTCGCTATGAACTTCGCACGTTTGACAGTTCGCTATGAACTTCGCTCATTTGACAGTACAAAGGGACAGCTAGTGTAATAATATACACATGTAATAATATAAAAACTAATCAAAATGAAGCATCTCTTACCTTCTGAAGCCAAAATACGAACTGATCGTTACTTCTCAACACTAAAGCTTTTGTTATCCATCCGTATAGGTGTATCAATCTCGGACAAATTGTCAAATCATCTTTACTGCATGAAGATAGGTAATCCTTTAATATTTCATACAGCAACTCAAATCTCTGACCGCACTCTGCTTTATTAAGGAAATGTGCCACGAGAACACATGCTTTCAATCTAACTGTGGTGTTATCACTGTTAAGTGACAGTTTTAAAGACAATCTCATGATTTCTTCTATTTTAACATCATATACATTTTTATGTATTGATGAATATAGACTTTCAATAACTAAGAAAATTATTTCATCTGTCTGACACATATCTAGCAATGTACTTGTATATTTTGAAAGAATGAGTTGTTGTTTCTGATGTGGCAAATTGCAAATTGTATTTGATATTAATTTGAACCCGTGGTTATATGTTTCTTCGCTGCCATTTTTTATTTCATTCAATAACCATGTTAATACGGATTCAATAAGACCATGATCACTTTCTATATTTGTTATCTTTTCGTTTGTATATAAACTTGTATTTGACATTGATTCATTTAGTGCCTCCACTATTTTAACAGTGTCATCGGATGATGACATTAACTTTAATATTTCTTCAATTATTATTTTAGTGAAGTCGTCTATACTTGCAAGATTGCAAAGTAGATTTAGACGCTTCTGTAATGTTGTTTTATCTTCAACCAAATTATCTATATCACATTTGCCTTTAACAACTAAATTCATAATCATCTCCGGATTGTATCTTGCTATAGCATGAATCGTTTCAACACTCATCTTCAACAATTCACTATCTTGCGAATGCTGTATGTTGTACATTAATACTTCAACGAATGGAAGAACGAGATCAGATTTTAAAACATCGCTCACTTTGATGAGAGTACGGAAACCGGCAATCTGATATTCTTTTAAAGGCTGGCTTACTGCCAATAAGGAGAGCTGTGGAATTTCATTGATTTGTTCCTCTAGCTCTCTTAACAAATTCCAATGTTTTGCCAAATCGTAGACGTCGCCTAGAAAGTCTAGACTAGCTATTTGCAGTTTCGGTGAAGTCTTGAATTCATAATAAGCTACAATTGCGGGTATCATGCATTTGGCAACAACATAGCAAGATTCCTTTGAAGCGTTTGCTGTGGTCAACAATATTTTACTTGCTTGTACAAACTGTGATACTGTCGTAGAGCTTGCTAAAGCTGTTTGTATGGATATAATCACACCTTTGACAAAGTTTTCAAATTCTTGATCTGTGTCGGCGGTAGTAGCTAATATTTTCACCAAAGCCGACAGAGCCTCGTGAGCTGCCATTTTTAATTCATTGTCAGTTTTGTGAGTAATCTCTCTGTAAATTGACGACCATAAGGTTTTCAGGAATGGACTGTAACTGTTAGGTTTAAATGTTTTACAACTTTCACCCTGGAATAAGTTCAAATTGTTAATGTAATTTCAATTAATTAATGGTCTAGTAAAGATAGTAAACATACAAATACACTTAATCATCGTTTAATTGTGAACACATAGAAACTACTACACTAATTAGAAACGGTTTGATTGGTTAGATGGCGTGAATAGACTGATGAACATTGATGACCCCCTGCATTCTTTATGCCAATGGACTATAATTAAAGAAAGCTAGCAGTGGAACTCTATCATCAGCATCATCAGCAGAAAAACGTTCACTGCATAGACATAAGCCTCTATCAAAGATCACCACGATGATTGATCTCATGCAGACCGCATCCAGCGTCTTCTCGCGACCTTGACTATATCGTCGGTCCACTTAGTGGGGGACATAACCACGACCGTGTACCGGGTCGTGATCGCCAATGCGACAAGCTAATGACTTCTAGCAGTATGTCTGCAGCAACAGACAGTAAACAATATTTAATTGTAATATACTAATTCAAATTTAAAAACTCTTTTTTATACTATCATTACATTATTTATTATTTTTGAAACCACCAGATTTTTAGATAAGGTGTATACATTGACAGCATAAGGGCTACAAAATATATAAAACTTTTACTCCTATAGCCAACAGACCATCATCCTTTATATTAACATTTTTATTGTATTATTAAAAGGCTACTTAATACAAAGAAATAAAAAAGAATTACACTTACCAACAATTTTAAGGAATCCAGTTTAGCGACCCTCAAACTGGAGTCTAATTTTTCCACAAGGAGTACCAGGCAGTGTTCAGCGAAATCAGGCACAGCACAAAGACAAGGTATAAGCGCTGAAGCCAAGTCTTGTCTGGTCACCGGAGCAGGATCATTGGGGGACGGATGAAAATCAATTGGGTAGTAACAAGACATGACATCAAACATTTCCTCAGTTAAATGTCCTAATGGTATTTGTTTTAAAAATTCAGGTAAGAAGTTAAATATGAACAACAGATTACGTGGATCTCTCTCGCCTTCAATGGATGATATTACCCCATACACAAAGTCCGGACCCAATGTTTTCATAACTGAAATAAATCAAATTACATTTATTTACACCATCTTTAACATCCTTTGCTAAGATTAAAATGAAACTTAATGGTAACAAAATTGTAATTCTTCTCTTGTCTCGTCTCTGAAGACTGGTTTCCACAACCAAGTGGCATTACACTCATTGAATTGGGGTTAGCCTTACTCAAGCCAACACAACTCTTCAAGAAATCACAATAGACCATAATTGTATGTCAAAATTATATTTTATGTCTTTAATAAAATGCCAATATTAAAAGAATTTTGACGTAAGAAGGTGTATTAATACATAACAGGCCTTAGGATTAGTCTGCAATGTACAAATCCAAGTAATTTATAAACCTTTTCACAACCATAAGTAATAATTACAAATTAAGTGATTCTTGCTATTAAGGCCTTAATTTTTTTTTCTAAAAAAAAATTAACGTGTCTTAACCACATTAAAGCTTATTGCTTAATTAATTTCCGAAAACTATTCAAAACAATTTTTTTCCCTTGCGATTTATAGCACCCGGCGATAAATATTGCACATTGACCTTTAGAAAGAGACACTACCTATGTGACGTTTTATCCGTCGTGCGACAGAGATAATGCTCTACAAAGCCGAAATTAGCCGATTGTGTCTTTCCAAAGGTCGATGTGCAATATTTATCGCCGGCTATTATAACCTGAGATGGCCAATAAATGAGAGCTATTTTTGAAACTTGCATAGTTATTAAAAGTAAATAATATAACAAAATAGTAATAATATCCCTCAAGCTTTTATCAGATTAACAATGCTTATGATTTTCATTGGAGTTTGTGACATCAAGGTATCCTTTTATCTGTTATCTAGTTTTTTTTTTCAATTTTATTTAAGTTGAAAAATTAATAGTAAGTAATATAACAAATAAAACTAATGTACTTTACAAATGTCTTATTTATAATTATACATTTTATTTCTCTCAAACTATCATCCAAAAAAGACTGCATAATAAATAGGATAGGAATTTACCAAAAAAAATTGTGTGCAATTTAAAAATAAACACACTTCTATTATTATTTTAACTACTTCGTGTAAGGCGAGTTTTAATTTACATCATAAACATGTGTATTGATAAGACTGTGGCGGTTTATACAATATCAAAAGCATCGTCAACCTTCTGGAAACTTGTATTTTGAACTTGACTTTATTTCTTACATTAAAGATAGATGAAAAGCAGCAAAATAGTAAAACCATTGATTTTTAATTCATAACAATAAACTCACTGATGATTTTATTTATGTCACCTTTACCGACACCATTAACATCTCAAGACAATTTTGACAAATCTTATAATCAATTAACAGCATTACTACATAATAAGTGATCCATCATTATCATTGTTTCAACCCATAGACGCCCACTGCAAAGCATAGGCCACCCTCAACGATATCAATGGCAGAATATACCATAATTGCCAACCTCAGTAGGCAGGTAGGTAATCTTAGTGTGATATTACAGTACACACAAGACACTGCTGCCATCCTCTGGAAACTTGTATGTGAGCAGTGGCTATCTTATGTAAAAAATACACAAAGTGTGAATTTTTGATTTGTATACTGGCAATCAAACCTGCAACCCACAATTGCAAGTCTCAATCCTCTACCATTCCCTCAATCTGTGCAACCAGAGTCATAATGCCCTTAAACATTTCAATATACACTTTCCTAAATTCAACAATAGATTCTTGACAATAAGGTTACAAAATATGTGTTTACCCTACAATAATTAACTTTTAACAATCATTAAATTTAACAATGTGGTCATGTAGATAGATATATTTTATATATTTTTATTTCTCATAGAATTAGTTATCTTATTGGAAGGTTTTTTAACTTACATGCAATATCCCTCTCGAATAATTTTTGTATAATTAAGTATATGTGATATCTATCCTGTCTGACCTGTGACTGACATTGAACTTCCCGGAAAAGCATGGTAAAGAACTCCCCGCTGTCATGTACATTATAATTTTTCATATCAATAATAGCTAAATATCCTTCTAAGACATATGGTATCACTCTATGATTATCTTTTAATCTGTCTGTGTAGAATTTTGATATAAACTTTATTTGCATAATGGACAAATAGTCAGCTGGCAACTCAGTCAGTATTTTTGTAAAGAACTTCATTCCTTTCTCTCTGTTCTCCACCTCTTTATTTGTTAATACTCCAGCCATGTTTTCAACAAGTTTTGTTATATCTAAACGCCCCGATATAATGTCTGTAAAAAAACACAACTGTTTTTTATCTTGGCATAAACATTAATATTAATAACTTTTTAATCTGAATCTTTTTGTATGTTTTAGATTGAATACTATAAATACTGGAATATTATAAGCCTTAAAGTAATCATATTGTTACAAAAACCTTAAGAAATAGTTAACTGAAGTAAAATTGTTAGCTTATTATTTATCTGTATCCAAAAATCCCTTGATGCAAATAAGGGAGGTCATGCCATTTACTGCTTGTTCACAGGTTGGAAGTTCGAAAATAATTTCTTTTCGTAATAATTCTTATTTGATATTAATCTCTTTAAATTTACTTTCTTCTTTAAATTTACTGCCATTTTGTGGAATAGCGAATTCCTAGAAATTAGTTTACTTGCCCTATATTCTCAATTTATCTCTATTGTATAGAGAAAGCTATCACTTTTCATTTCAAAGTTACCACTAAAACTAGTTGAGCTAGTTGCAGTAATCTACCAGATTATTTATTTTGGGTTAGTAAATTAATAAAACATTATGCACTTACCAGTAACAACATTGTCAGTTTGCTCCATAAAACCAGGATTATTCATTATTTCATCGGACAATTCAGTTTTAAACCATTTAGATTCCATTTTTTCACTAAGAAAAAAACTGGTATTTACTTATGTTAGAATCCTGACAGCATTACTTTTAAATAACGAGTATATTTATTGTTATAATGAAAAGCAACTAAGGTAAGAACAGAAAATTTTACTTTTGTTTTAATAAAGTTTACAAAGTAAACTATTTAAAATTAGGGTTATGTTTATTTTACTTCATGGTAACAGTTGACTCGGCTCTGGTTTACTAGTCACCCGTCCAGATTTGTCAATGGCTTTTTCTGCATTTTACTCTTAAAATTTAAATCCAATCAGTAAAAATTGCAAAACCTAACGTCGATTCAATAATAAATTTTACCCATCTTTTATAAAGAATTCTCTTTCAAAAGCAAATTAGGATTATGGGTGAGTCTTAAATTAATCTTTAATACCCTAAAATTTTTACCGCCATTAATAATTACTAAACCACCGCATATATATGTTTATTAATGCAATTTCGGACCATAACATTTATGGTTTTATGGCAAATGAAATAAAGAATCACTTTACGAGTTATATGGCAAGAATAATTTTTTACTTATAACGTGTAAAGGAATGTTAATTCATCTAAATGGTTTTTTTTTTTCAATTAAATATCTCTGCAGACATAAAGGCTATTTTGTTAGCGGCCAATATCCACATAACTATTTTTTTTTCTCTGAATTTTAAAATATTAAATGAACACAAAAATAAATAAATTTCATTGATTAGTTTTTAGATAGGTCATCACAAAAATGGTATTAAAATAACCAAATCTATGAAAAATTCTTTGTAATATAGACTTTTACTAGGTTTTATAAACCAAAACAATGACTTTATCTTTCAGGAACATATAAACTTTGTGCAGAACTGCATTCCTTTTTTCATTATTTTTTACACAAAATTATTTCATTTACTATTAGGGTTTCAGATCTCATTTTTGCTTTAATGTTAATTAATTACATCTACCATTTCGCAAGGAAATTAACGCAAAATACTGTTTCTATCAACATGTACTTATTGCTTTTCCACTATGATTTATTAGACGTGAGTATGTTTTCATGAGGGCAAATAACAGACTATTACATCAAGTTTATTTTATTTTTATTAATACTATAATGTTTTTAAATGACCAAAGGGTAAACAACATTGCTTTTCCTGTACTAAATGATACATCTTGTTTAACTTACGCGTCAATATAACGAAATTCCAAATTATTTTCATACTTTATATAAAACTTCAGATTAGGTTTTAAACTTATTTTTATAACAAGTACCATGTTTTTTTTTCTTGTAGATAAAGGCAGATTACCATACATATAGGCTCAAAACAAAATTAATAATTTTATTGAAGTACACAAATTTAACACATTATATTCCAATTGAAAAAATTAAGAATATATCTAGCTTGATTTTTTCATAACATTCAACCATACTTATCATGTCAGTCATATATTGTTGTTTTTATACAACACTTTTAATTTAAGAATGTTATAAATAACAATTCTTTCAGATTCTTCGTTAGTATTACAACATTTTTATTATCTGCCTAGATTTAAATGAAAAAATGGTCATAAATGTATACGGTAGAAAATTTATTATGTGAATTTTAAAACATATCATCATGTCCCAGATCTGCTAATAAATTTAAACCTCTTTCTTTTAATGCTTTTGTGAGTAATTTCTTCTGTTCATTTTTAGCATCTTGTTCCTTTCTTTGTGCATCTAGTATGTCATCAACCGATACTTCTGTGAGAGGCAAGTTATCTTCTTTATCTTTATCCTGGAAAGTAAGTATTTAAATATGGTTGATTGGTTATATGCATAAAGGGGTGAATGTATATGTCTTTTGCTGTCATCTACAGATACACCCTATCCAAAAATTTATTATTTCAGAAATAATAAATATCATAAACAATGATTGTTTTTTTTGAAGCATTTCTCAGAAGTATATGTCTTAGTTTTGTGGTCATACCAATAGTGCATTAGTAAGTTGTTTTTTGTACTGGATGCTACAATTGCCCTTATGGCATGTACAGATTCCACAAGTGTTTGGTTTCATAAACCATTTTGAATTTTAAAAGCTTTGGTTTGAATTTAAGGACAAATAAATAATGTTCGTGTTCTGCTAGAGGAACTACAATGTTTTTAATACTATAATTTGAATACTAAAAAAGCTAGTGCAATAAAGCCAAAAAATTGCTTTTCATTATAAAATTAGATTTTATTTTACATAAAAGAAACAATTATATATATTTTGCCTTACATATATCTTTTGTTCGCCTATGCATTTAATTCTTTAAAATCAATATTACAATATTAAAATTTGAACCGAAAGTCACAAAAAATTTTACTAAGAGAATCTATTTAGATAATCTGAAGCAGTGAAAAAAACTTACAATTTCGCCTAAAAGTACAACATTTTCACCTCGAACTATAAAAATTCCTCTAGGTATGTCACCATACTCTTTTCCAACATGAATTCTTTCAATTGTCTTGTGCAGGACAAGATTTGCAAACTGATCAACGCAGCGCAAGTAACCGATGAGCGTCCTTCCATCCCGTAGAAGCACCATGAGCTTCTCTTTATGAAACAACGACCATTTTCATGAAACATGATTATTTATAATATATGCCATTACCAATATATTAAGTGAGAACATACTATCTAATTCATCAAGTAAATGTGCTGTACCCACTAAAGGATTTATATTATTGGACATTTTTAACTATTGCCAAAGATAAATGATTATAAACTCGATTTTTTCTATTAGAAATATAGTAAAAGGAAAAACAAGCTTTAAAATCGTGGCTACTACTTGATATAGAGATGACAGCTGACAGTATATGACGGAAGGTAAAACTACCGGCTAATTGACGTTTTAACTTGAGATTGTTTAGTCCGACTTCGGCAACCGATTCACCAGGTTCGCTACAGATTTATTGGTGATGAAGCTGATGGAGCTTAGTTATTGTGTTCAGTTCCGCAATAAACGTGTTTAGCTGAACCACCTCAAATCGAGTAAAACAATGAGCCATCAATTTTTTTATTGAGTATATCTTTTTATTTGTTAAATGTGAGTGTTCACTTTACAGGCTCTCACCAGCGCTAGGACGAATTATGTCTCTCTAGAATAAAATATAAACCCCTGCGATGTTCCAACTTCGTCGATATACGGCAGTGTCGTGTGAAGACTTAAATATTTTTCTACTAGCAACTGACACCTGACTTTAATACCTCACTTAGATTCTTAAGGAAAGAAAAATGTAGGACTTTTTCAGAAATATTTACTAAAAACTTTATAGGATCTCATAAAATTACAGTGACGTCATAAGAGATAGAATTTATACAAGAAAAAATCAAGAAATATCTGTTTGACTGTATATGTATTATAATTTTATTGGAACTTAATGTTATTATTCATTCCATTCAGATAATTTCAGTTTGGCTGAGGGCTCTTTCGAGAACCTCTTTCCGGACTGTCTTATAAATATATTTCGAGGTTTTAGATTGCCAGGCTTTAAGGTTACTACAGCAGGTTTGGTATGGAACGTAATGGTCAATCAATTCATTTTTATTATAACTATTAGATAGATTACGTTACTTATTAGAAAAATAATGCTACGATGTACTTTCTGTCAATATTCACCCTAAAAATAAGATGGTAACTTGTTTCACTTTTACCGGTTCGATTCTCAGACGAAACGAACAGGTTTTAAAAAACTTTTCACAAAAGTATTTCTTTTAAAATATAGTAATGTCTCTATTCAGTAAAATGCCCTAACCCTGTATACAAATTTACAAATAGGCAATCGACTATTTTTAAAAGTCCTTGCAACCTGCACAGCACTAATTGCACTCACTCCTTGCTGTCACACAAAACTAAACTTATTTTTTGTTCGTGCGTTGCATTTTATTGTAAAATATCCGCAGTGCTCTAGTGTGTTTTGTGTTTTTATCAGCGTAGCATGTTGTATAGTGTCATTAATTTGAAAAATAGTTTATTAACAACAAAATATTCATTATAAGTCATGATGGAACAAGACAACGAGATAAAATCCGGTTGTTTATTATTTCCTCCAGCCGGAGGGAACATGTTTAGTAAATTTCCAAAAAAGGTGGGTTAAAAATGTAACTATTTTAATCACAATTCCAGTTTGTTAAAAAGTAATTTCAATAAAATTTCAGTTTCAAGTTAAACGTATAACTGTTAATACGACACACGCTTTCTAAATGAGTCAGGGAAGGGTAAGGTGGTGCTTGACTTGTTTTGAAGCGTATGCAATTAGTGATATCTTTGAGTATTTAACGTATTTTTTATATAAATGATTTTTAAGTGTTTTTTTTTTTGAAACACTATTTCATTTTCTTTTACGATTTTCTTAATTTCAAATAATTATGATTCAAGGTTGTTTTAGATGTAGCATGAAATGTTTTGATAGTTACATATATTACTGCGGCGATTAAAGTTTTCCAAAAATAAAAATATTTTTTTTTGCAACAATCCTATTTTATTAATTTTTCGATTTTATTTTATTTTTTGTGATTGATAGTAGTTTATAGAATCGACTAATGACCGAAAAGGTTTAAAAATGATTTGAATATTTTTATCAAACTGTTGATTATATTGCCTTATGAGACTAAGAAATTATGTATGACAATACTCCATATAAAATAAAAAATAAACCAAATAAAATGGATACTTTGTGCCAATTAAATTTTGCAGTTGAATTATAAAATAATTAAAAAAAACAGTCAGGATTTCACAATAAATCAAATGTACACCAGTTTTCATGATAAAAAATCTGATATTTATTTTTGTACATATTTATTATATCAATAATTATGTTATAATATAACATATAATAGGTCTAACTGAAATGATGAATGGTAATGATAATAATATAAAATGACATACAAATCTATTGTGAAAGCATAAGTCCAACAATGGATGTTCTACAGCTGAGATGATGATATAAGAAATAATTACTATTTTCATAATAATAAAAATTATAATATAAATAAATATACTATTGTTTTTTTTTTCTTATAGAAAAATTGGCAACAAAAACACTGCATACTTTTTAATTCAAGTAAACAAGGCATAGAAAGGTTAGAAATATATGATAACAAGGATGATGTCACTTCAGGATCAATCCCCAAGATCATTACCCTTGAAAATTGCATTAAAATAACACATTCTAGTCCGAACACAATTACTATATTAACTAAGTCACTTACTCAGCAAGTAAGCGCACAATCTGAAGTGGAAGCATTGGAATGGGTAACAGCTCTTCAATCAGTTGCTTTCAAGAATTCTGATTCAGTTCCAATAAGCTGTGATGAAGATAATGATCTATATTGTTCATCTGGTGAAGGAGTCTTTTCTGTAAAAATGTGTTCATCGGAAGCTTCAACGAGATGTGGGTTGGAGCCAATCAATTATCTTCTACTCCTGACTACAACTGCAATAGACCTTAGAGATATAAATGACAATAAATTGTATGCTACATGGCCATATAGATATATAAGAAGATATGGGTATAGACAAGGTAAGTTTACCTTTGAAGCAGGAAGAAAATGTGATACAGGTGAAGGTATTTTTCATTTGGAGCACCCGAACCAGTCAGAAATTTTTAAATGTCTATCTCTTAAAATGAAGGCAATGAAACAGACAATTGGTAATGATAATTTAAATAGTCCAGAATACACAGATTTTGTTATACAGCCTAATCATAATCTATTTCCTGGCTCAAGAAGTCCATTAGTAGTAGCAACAAGACCAGACGATTTAAATCTTAGTTCTTTATCATTTAAAACTACTTCAGTTTCAAGTCAACAGTCTTCTGTATCTGAGAGAGATACAGCACCTTTACTTATGCCTAAGCCAGCTCTGAAACCGAAGCCACAGAAGCCACCACGCAAAATCATTAACATTCACAAACCAATTAAAGATCCACAATCTTCAACAGATGAAAGTATTGACTTTGGTAGATACAAAAAACTTGAAAATTATGAACCGATAGAACAAGTTAAAACCCAGACCCAACCGTCAGAACCTTATGATAAAGTTGAAGTGCGCAGTGATGCCTGGAAAACATTTGGAATTGATGATCCGGATCATACAGAATTCACACCAAATTTGGCAGATAGTCCAAACTGCATGAAGCTTATATCTAGATCTCAAGATAATTTAAACAGTACAGGTCCAGAATCCTCAAGAATTATCCTATTACCACTAAGTCCAGAAGATGAGAACTATGATAGATTGCAATACTTTGGTTCTACAAGTAAACTTAATAAGTCTTCTAGATATAAACAAGTTGAAGCAAGGCCTACAACATTAGGCCTTAGTGAGCCAAAGAATAAAGACACTTGGAATGATTATGATGAAGTTGAAAATGTTATGCAGACAGCGAGACTGGCAGATGATTCACATTTGGGGTATGGTATGATACGGAAACCAAACACTCCTGGACCGCAAGTGCCTACTGCCGCCCAAGCTCAAGCGTTACAAAATCAAGTTGCATTTGATGAAATTAACCACAGTACCTGCAATGGAACGGATTATGCAATTGTAAGCCGTTCTAAAAGGGTATGAGTATTCATTTTTTTTTACAAGATTTTAATACAAAGACTGAAATTTTATGGCAAATTTTACAATTGTCGATTAGAGAGTTGTATTAGGTAATATCAATTTTGGCTGGATAAGTTAAACATCGGAACTCTCAAAGTATTATAAAATATTTATGTTTTGTAAGTATATTCATTATTAATATAACCTTAACAGGTAATCAATGTTAGTGATGCATTGCCATATGTTAATTTCAATACGAAGTCATAAAAAATTCCGATTTTACTTCCATCTTACAAGTATTAAACCTTTCGGTATGGTATTCAAAAAGTTGGGAAAAAAAGCAGTTGTTTATATAATAACTTTAATGTGTAGTATTTATTAAGATAAAAATCATAAATAAAATAATTTAATAAAATAGAGGGACAGCTGGGTAGCCTGGTAAACTATTGTACCATCCTTACTTTTTGTTGGTACATATTTGTACCAACATTCCTGTAAAACCACACAATTCAGCAAATTATGAATATATTTTGTTCACTTCAAAAGATGTGTACAATTTATGTATGATATAGTATGATAAAGCCTAAAGATATATTGTATTGTTGACAGTGTTTTTGGTCTTGTTTGGTGTATCAATGACTGCATCTTGAACAACTTCTTTTTTGACCTTCAACTGGCAAATGTAATGAGACTTCTCTATATAGTTTTCATTTCTAAGTTATTCACTTCAGCAAGTAGTTCTTCAGAAAGAGTTGTTAAGAATGATAAAAGCAGTAATTTTTCTTGTTTAATTTGATTATACATAATCCAATTAACAGTGGCCAAATTTAAAAGAGTATAAAGTACTTTTTTCCACCACTTGCAAGATTTTCTGTCATGATAATACAAGCACATTAGCTGATGAAATACTTAAAATATGTTGAGGTACAAATTGCATTGCTTTTATTCATAAAGATAACTGTTCAGATATCTTTAAATTTATATGGTATGTACACTATACCGAAAGGATTAAACATGAACTAGTAGTAGTATGATAGGATAAAATCTGGAAAATATGAGATATGTTTAATGTCTGCTGTTTTCATTTTATCTAAATATAAAAATGAAATATCTTTTAGCAGAGAATTTTGTCATTATTGATTGGATATGATAAGATTGAACACTCAGATGCATAGAAATGGTGATTAGTGTAAAAGATTTAAAGTGATTAATGTGTAGTTCATTTGTTGTCAATTTATGTATGGTACACTCTACACAAATCAATGGTTTCAGTAATAGTAAATAATGTAATGACGAAAAGAAAAAGTGTTATAAAAATTTTAATTACTATACATTTAAAATAATTGTTGTACACTCGCAGGACCTTGCAGATTTTGTATTGCCTGATTTTATTGGTCCAATACATTGATACAGATAAAATAAATTAATGTAAAAATGTTAGATTGATTACTTTATATTCTATAGACACCTGAATATACAATTTCTGCATACATAAAATAGATTTTGAACTACAGACATACATTACTGTTGGTCTTTTATTTACATTTTAAATACTTAATGGTGTTGCCATGTGCCATTTTTAAGGTACTTTATAAAAATTGAATATATCATAGGTGCTTCATATAAAATATTTTGATCATAATTTAATAATGTTATGTTATTTGAACTTACTTTGTACATTTCATTTTTATTGAGTATAAATGTAGTTGATAAGTTTAAAAATTGAAATCATTCCATTGTACATGATTTTGATGATATTTTTCTAGCATTATACTTACATTAAAACTGTGTGATGTACTCTGTGACATATTGGTGATATATTTTTAAAGCTAAGGGAAATCATTTACATTCCAGTGTTTTCCATTTTGAATATATACTTTATAATTGATACAACTGAACATTCAGCACAAAAATTAAAAAAGAGAGATTTTAGAAAGATATGTTTTATTGTGATTAAGTAGTGCCTTATTATTAAAATGTTTATTACATGTTCTAAGGATAAATTGTTATGTGAGAATTGATATAACTGTGAAACAATCACCGATTATGTGATGTAAGTTACCAATATGTTAGTGTTATATAGCTATTGTAACGGGCTGTCAAAAAATTACATGAATCATTGATTCGCACATAACAATTGAATATTTTTATAATTAAATATTATTTACCATTTGGTGCCAATATAATAGTACAATAGTTTTATATCAGTCTTATGTAATATCTATTAAATAAATCCATTGTTACATAATTCAAAGTTTGTTATAATGAAGGGCACAATATTCTAGTTTTTTTACAGCCTCAATATAATCACTTATTACCAGCAATTTTACAGATTTAATTACTTCACACAAATGTAAAATTATGTTTTTTTAAGCATTTATATTTGCGACATTCCAAACCTTATATTGGACACAGTATCATGTATGCTAACCCAAATCCATTGTATTATTGTATTATTCAAAAATAATTTAAATTTTTTATATATTTATTATAGTAAGTACTCCTAAAATATTTTAAATATAAACATTTACAGAAATAATTCAATACTAAGTAAAAATTAATTTTGATTTTTTTTGGAAAGGGTATAATCTCAAATCGTAATATTTTTGTGTGGAATATTTTTTTTAACATGTTCTATGCCAAGAAAAAAACGCAGTTTTCTGTCCAGGCTGCGTCAGTCAATGCTGCCTGACATTAATTATTTCCATAAGTAATAGCTAAAATTTACTTTTGTTATAACCAAATAACATTTGAGTAAAAGATAAAAAAATATAAGCAAAAAAAAACAATTTAGCAAATTATTAAAAAGATTTATGATTTTTAATAGGCCTAAAAGGAAACTTCACTTTCAGTCAGCACTGACCACATTGGCAGAGAACATGTAAACAATCAATTTATGGAGAAGAATATCTCATGAGATATTATAAGACTGAGAATATGTGTCCTTTACTTGTACTTTAAAATTAATGGATATTAATATTATTTGGGTAGTTGAAATAATAAATCTGAAACTTGTAATAGTTGCAACACTGAAATATACTTTTATATTTTAGGTCAGCCATATTATGAAATATATTTTAATGTGATTTAAGTACATGTTTCATTGGTTACACTGATAAATATAAAGGTCTTTACTTTCTAAATTGCGCAATTTAAATAAGGATTATTCAACTTTTAGATGACACAAGTGATTTTACACAGAGGCATATGTTTTATTGTATCAGAACAGTAAAAGCTGGAATATTAAAGCAATTGTGTTCTACTTTTAATAAAACTGATAATATACCTATTGACAAATGCATATCCAGAGTAAACCATTGTTTATTCAAATTTATATGTAAGGCCAGTAAATTTTTATTTTTAACTTTTATTAATTTCCTTAGATATATTAGGTTTTGGAGGCAAAAAAAAATGCTAGAAAATCTCTGATCTTAACGGTATCAAAATTGTCAAGAAACAAACAATACAACAAAAGATTTTACATACAGATACAATATATGTATCTTTGTAGTAGTTTGCTTCAATCAATGTCCTGTTTTTTTATCAGACTGACTAGCAACTGCTAATTGCCTATAACAACTATATATACTAATTTTTGACATTTTAATAAACTAGCAAATCTTCCTTTTGAAGGTAGGTATAATGACTAGAGCCAATAAACACCCACTATGAGGCTTGGGCCTCCCCCAAAGATTTCCATAGTGACCAGTTTTAAGCTGCTTAAATCCAATGACACTCCATGACCTTAACTATATTGTCAGGCCACATATTGAGAAGCCTTATTCAGACAAAAAATCCTATGAACTTTTCCAGTGATCATAGTTTTTCTATGGATTTACTAATTTTAGGTTTGCAGCTTAGAGCCTTCTTGAAAGGACCATTGTAAGTGTAGCAACAGCCATGTCAGTTTACTAAACTAATGGTTGGAGAGAAAGAGATTAGCAGGAAGTGATCAATACAAATCTATAATGAAATTTCCTATTACTATTGCTATAAGAGTAGCAGAATATGGGATGGCATGGAAACGGCTCATTGTATCCATCGAGTTGTTTAAAATACAACCTTCAGCAAAAAAGAGGAAATATGCTTAGCAAATTTTAAAAGTACAATATGGGTAACAACACTCTTAAAGACACAAAGTAGTGTTTGCTATTTAGACCATCTTCACTAGTAATGGCACTATATACCGAAATAGTAATATTTGCAAATTATTAAGTACCCCAGTGGGTATTTGACATTTAACTTAACATCTTTTTAATAAGGTGTGCTTATTTGTGAATCGATTTTAGTTGATGAAATCTAAGAGTAAAGGTACAGAAAATATAATCTCTTACTTAAAAAAATAAGGTAGGTGTAAAATTAAAGCCGACATGGTAAATGGTACAATATTTAATAATTTTGTACACAGAATGGAAATAGGATAATTAAACCATCATTATCCAGTATCATTATTCGTCAAGTCAATATTGCACAATCAAAATAAATACATTGATGAGATTACATCACTAAATGTTTGAGTAAACTAAACTTTAACCTTCTAGTTTTTCTACCCTATTTACTAATATCTCTCTTGCAACAAATTCCAAATCCTCCGACATTATCTTCTGAACAGTCTCTCCCTTTTCCGCCATTATATCTTCAATATTTTTCTTTCCATTCATATCTGAGAACCAGTTAAGGTTATCTGCAATTAGGTGTTTGTTTTCGCATCCATCGCATATTACTATAACAACACCCTTGTAATATGCCAATTTCGTAATGAGCTTTGTATTCCTAACATTACATTTTTTGCACGTGAACATTAATTGAAATTTTCCTTCATATTTCTTCTTTTCATTAATATCGTTAAGTTTCGCAATGGTCGTACTAAAATTCCTCGGTGATTGCACCTTTGGTGTTGAAGTAGACAGTGGCACTGGTACAAAAATACGTCTTCCGAAATATGAGTTTCCATTGCTGGGGAAAAATACTAAATTGTTTAACAGTCTCGGTTTATGATATTTAACTACAAAGTCGATTAAAGTCTTGTGCGACATATTTATAAATAAGCTTAATGTTTTGATTAAGAATAGTCAATTATATTTATTGAAGTTTATAACAAAAACTGAACGTCGGAACATAAAAACTAGATTTCATAACTATATTTAAGCTTTCACTATATTTTGATCAACATAACAATGTGCAAGAGGTAAAATGACATTATTTGTCACTTTCAATACATTAATGCTGCCATCCTACGGATCTCTAAATAGTACTAAATTATAAAATATTAACGACTTCATACATAAGTGAGTTGAACGAGCGTATTAAGGAACATTGTACCATTTAATAAAACCCGATAAAAATCTATACTACAAACAATTTTGTTATAATTTTTACATTTGTGATATTATATTTTTAATGGTTAATAAGTAATCTACTTCATGAAGTTAATTTGTATATATGAGAATATGAAAACGTAGGAAAAAAAATTATACTTCCGTGTCAGTTTTCATGTAAGAAGATCAGCTATTGAATAGAGTTTTTTGGATATATATTAACGATTACTAATAATCCGGTGAAATTGTAGTATGTAGCACGAGCCGAGGCTCCTCCGGGGGCCTTAAGGCTTCGTTACCTTAAAAGAGGTCTTAGGCTAGGCCCTGTCGCTCCTAACACGGAATCAGCCAGGGTACGCGGCCGGTTGGTCGGCGCAATCATGCGCCACATTAAGCGTCTCCTGGTCCGCCCTCCAAACAGTCGCAAGATCTCACACCCTCCATTCCATAGCGTTAGAGTAAAAGAGAAAAAAGCTTGGCTTGGGAACGCTTGACGAATGGAATAGGAGGTATATAGAAGGCACGACGGTATCGACAACGCGGAAATTCTTTCCGGACGCCGTCTCAGCCTATCGCGTGCTACGCAGTATCGAGGTGGACGCGGTTTTCGTCCAGCTCTTAAAGGGGCATGGGGGGGTTCTCCGATTACCTTCACCGGTTTAAGCTCAAGGAAGACCCCCCGTGCTTCTGTGAACCAGGCGTGGACCGGACCGCGGTCCAACTGGTAGCCCACTGTCCCTCATTCGGAGGACTTTGGGTCGACTACGAATGCCGGTTAGGTATGAAGATCTGCGAGGAGTTAATAGCTTCGCTTATGTAGAAAAGAATAATGAAAAGAGATAAATATTTCTCGAACTCTGCACGAAAATTGTAGAAAAAGCAATCAGTAGAAATAAGGGTTTAAAATAAAAATAAGTGTGAACAATAAAATATCCAATTAAGCAAAATAAAAAGAAAAGTTTACGAAACAATTTTGTTTTAATAAAAAACAAAGAAACGTAAAACTGAGGAATGAATGACATTGTAATATGAAAGAGAAAGGCAGAAGAAATTTGGAAAGAAAGATGAAGTACGAAAGAAAAGTACAAAAAAAGTATTATGAAAAAAAGTTATTAATTGAAATAAAACGACCCTGTCTTTTCCAAAGATGGGGTACGAGAGGCCACCGTAGATATTTACAGGTCTACTTTATTTTTAATGTCATTAAATACAAAAATCATAAAAATTGTTCTATAATGTGATCATTGTGACCTTATCTGGTAAACGATTAACTCGAAAAATTTAAAATCTTATGTCTACTTTATTTTTGAAACACGAAATGTTCAAATCCTACTCAAAAAGTGTACCTACCACAATATGACCTGCTTTGCTTTTTCTTTGTTGATGTTAATGCTGTTAGCACTAAGGCTTTTACAGCTTCATGGGTACTGAGTTCATGGAGCGGAAGGGTCCGTGAACTAGAACAATATGGCCTTTGACCTTACTTAGTATTCAAGTTTTTATTAAATTTTATATTTAATAAATAATTTATTCAAAAACCTGTCAAGTTTTTATAATGTAAAGAAATATGGCCTAAATAAGTCGGCAACACCGCGACGGCCGTTGTGTCAATTGAAGTTTGAAAACAATGCAGTGCGAACTATATTCTTCATGAAAATATTAAATTATTTTTTATAGTTACTGTCATAATATGTAATATATTAGTGTTTTATTAGTAGTTCATGTTTAATAAAAATGTCTTCTCTGTGTTGTAATTTTTAAGGAATCTTTTGTTATATACGACTAAATACTTCTAACGGAAGATGACCACTCCAGATGTGAAATGGATAGAAAAATTGAGAATAGAAAATTTAGATCAATTTTTTACATTAGTCCGGATGCATCTATCATTTGTTGTCGATATAAACACCGACGAGTAAGTATTAACAAAAAATAAAAATTGTCTCGTGTATTCGTTGCAGACTTTTTAAACGATGCCTTTTTTCAGTGTTGATTGTTCAACTGATAAACCAAAGCAATTCAGGTGGAATTTTCACAAAAAATCTAAAAATTCCGCATCTAATTCTAGTCAAAATAATATAAATAGCACAAAGAGTGGAGAAGCGAATTCTATCACAGAAGAAGGTATCCTAAGATTAAACGAATTAATAGACTTCCTAGCGAAATCTGAAAGTGAGTGTTTTTATATCTATTACTTGTTTGTTCTTTATGCCATACCTTGTCAAACACCTGTATATAACAGGAATGTAGCGGAGCTATTGCTTCCTTTATTTAAATATTACATAAATAATTTAAGATTTCCACTGCTAACAAACAAGTTTTTAGAGGATGAGCTGAAGCATCCTCTGTGTATCCAATGTACAATACCACACTGCAATGGCATTTGCACTTGGCCTGCAAAATGTGGTGATAATGGTGTATCATCCTATAGATATCTTTGGGGGAGGTTTATGTCTTGTAGCGTGCATCTATGAGCTGAAATGATGTAATACCACAAGAGGCATTACACCATAAAGCTGTGTGAACAGATTTGGCTTTGTGTAATTTTACTTGACCTATATCTACCTATAGTGACAAACCACACAAATCATCTGCTTATAGACAGTAGACTGCAAGAAATAAAAATAAACTCTTAATGCCTAAATTTCCTAACTTACATAAAGTTAACTACTACTTTAAAGGTCTGGATGTATGCTAATATAATAGAGTCCCAGAATATATGTTAGACTAAAAGTATGTTATTGAATAAATCTTATTTTATCATCAAATAAATCTTAAGTTTTTTGGTGATTGAAATGTGTGTACTTTGGTTTGTCAACTCATTGCATACATTTTTAAATTTCATTAAAAAAAATGCTTGACTTGTCAGCTTTTCCAAGCAGATCAGCATTCTAAGCCAGTGGTAGCTTACTAACAATATTTAAATAATTGATGATTAAAATGTTTATGATGAATGATTACTTGAATAAAGATTTCTTAAATTTTTATCTAGTGTACATTCTGGTATAGTAAAAAGTACAGAGAGAGTGTACGTAAAAAGTGTATAGTAAAAAGTAAAGAGAATGTACTTATAATCAAATATTAAACATTATTACATTAATTCCATATTTTTCTCCAGATGTTATACAAGAAGGAATATTCCGACGTACAGGCTCTCTTAGCCGTCAACAAGAGTTACGCCAGTTATTAGTGACAGGATCCAGCTTAGGTCTTGAAGATGGCAAGTTTTCAGTCCATGATTGTGCATCTGTACTTAAGGGTTTTCTTGCTGAACTGCCCCAGCCTCTGTTAATGGATCAATATTACCAAACCTACTGTACTCTTGCTGGTAAGTTCTTCATCCTTATCATTATGTCAGCCGATATATACCTACAGAAAGACGTAGGCTTTCTCCAGAAACCTCCACAATAATCAACCTTGTGCTGCACACATCTAGGAGTTACAACTGACATGTGATTGACATAACTTTTATACTAAAAATAAACAAGCCTATTCTTCTGTTCTATTTACTTACTAATTAACAGATAGATAAATTAATGTTACAAATTAAAAAAAACCTCTTTTATAAGTTTAGAATCTATCAATATTTCTGTTGTTTTAGTTGTAAACTTGGTATTATTACTCAATTTAACTATGTGAACTATGTCAGTCATGGTCACAGGAAGTCATTGGGTATAGGTTTTGTTAGGCAATCTTTGAAGAAGGCATGTGCTCTCCAGTGGACATCTATCATTTGGTATAATAATGACGTTGATTGGTGAAATTATGTGTTATTTTATCATTTATCTAAGCCTGTTTATTAATTAAAGAATTTCATTTTCCACAGCACAATATCCAGCTAATACAGAGTCGTCAACAACTAAGCTCCTTACTGCATTGCAGTTGCTTCTGTTGTTACTCACTCCATCGCACAGAAGCTTTTTGCGGAGGCTCCTAACATTGTTACGTCTTGTAGCTGACAATGAAGCATCTAACAGAATGTCACCAGATACTTTGGCTACTATGTTTACACCGCATCTGCTTTGTCCGAGAAAGGTAAGTTTTGTTTATTTCCATATATGTCTTTTGAATGTTTACTTTTTTTGGCTGAATAGAGGTTGGTCTTATTTAGTAATGAAAGGCCTTTTAATTCTGAAGCATTTAGTGTTTAGACTTAAAGAAGTCCAGGGCTTTTACTAATATATGATTCCTTCAAATTCCTACAACAGCATTGTGGTAAATGCACGTAAGGTGGAAAATCAGTATTAATTTGTATTAATAAATAATTGTTTCTTCAGTCGTATTCACAAAATAGAACTGTATTGAAAAACAACTGATTTTATGTTAATACTCTATATATTTTTTTTTATTTTCAACAATAATGGTTTTGATCCAAGTGTTTACTCTGTGGGTTTTGTAACGGAAAAAAATTGTTTTTAATATTTATTCATTGTGATTTTTTATTTTTTGTCTCTTATAAGAACCTTAATGAAAACATTTTAAAAAATTATTGAATTGAAGTGAGTAAAAATTGTTGATAAAATTCTGTGACAGACAGACTTAGTTCAATCCTACTTGGACTGAATGTTGATCTGAAACAACCATATCAAATCAAAGCGAGACAGACAACCTGAGCATGTGATTTATAAATATTCACAAGCTTATGGCATGCAACTACTCTCAAACAGATGTATGGCGCTTTTAGCTGCCTTTGAATATGACTTCATATTCTAAGGCTGCAAAATGGTATCCTAAGAACCATTTTAAATAAGCCATAGTTTATCAACATTTTAAAAACAACATTTTAAAAGTAGCAGGAAATAAATGTATAAGACGATTGGAAAATCACCCTAACTATTTAACTGCATTAACAACCATGTTATTACAATATTGTGGAGGTTTATGGTTTTAATTAAATATATTATGTTTATTTACAGTTATCACCTGAAACATTCCATGCGGATTCAATAGCCTTGTCTCCAGTGATCAGCTTCATGATCCGTCAGTCTGCGAAGCTTTTCGATGCGCCTACCCAGTTGGTCACCGACGCCGCAGCATACTTTACGATACGTGAACGCAAAAGAGTGATGTCTCCTGACGTTGACTTGGATGAGAGCATTACTGATAAGTAAGTTATATACATCAATTTTTCCTATAACACGGTGTTTTACCTCTTTAACGCGGGGATTTCTTACGTTATATTGTTTCATAATTAATTTCCTTTTATAGTTTCCTATGTATAAAATATTTTTTTTAAATAAAATGTTCTTAGTTTGATTTTAATAAAATTTACTTCTTTTTCTTACATAGTTTTTGTTTAATATAAGTACCATTTAATTCAACTGTACAACTAAAACATTTTAGGAGTCCGGCACCACCCGCACAGGGTCCGCCCGTCGAATTGATGCTCTTCTTAGTTTCTTTCCATTTACATTTCCCACGACAACCAGCTTATCGAGACTAGTTGCCTCCTAGCTATGTTGCTGAAGTAGCCAAGAATCCACTTATAGCTTGGGTGATATAAGGCCTTAATACAGAGTTCATCGGAAACTTTTTTTTTTAATTATACCGGAGTAGTACTTGTAGGTTTATAGATTAAATATACGGCTGGAAACGATTCTATCTACTATTTAGAGTTTCAGATAAAAGACGCTTTAGAGTACTGAAATTGTTTATTAATTTTTTCAAAGATATTCGTAAAATTCTTTCCCCTTGTCGCTGGTCTAAAATGTTATCTTCGTATTGCGTTTCGTATCGTTTTATAATAACGATACGAATCAAGTTCCAGAAAGTTCATTTCTTTTTACAAATCGACCAATCGAAGAACGGCATACATCATAATCATTTTATAAACGCTTTTTAATTCCGTAAACATTTATTGAAGCCAAATGACAGTGTCGACCTTAAATATCTAGAATTAAGGTCTGATTTAGTCTGTCGTGCTAAATAATCCTACATGTCAACGAGAAGTTTCGAGATGCTATCATTATAGTTCTTAACTAAAGATATATTCCAACTTCCAGAACTGCAGCGAACACAGTGTATACGTTCGTGGATCGAAATAGGACGTGTGCAGAGAATGCTCGCAATCCAACTGACACTGCGCTAGCGCAGCTTTACGCCTACATCCAAGCGTTACCAGACTCCGCCCACAAACGTCGCTTGGTTAAGCATTTTAACCGTCAGAACGGATATGGTAAGTTTTAAATAAAAAACTCCCTGAATTTGACCTGAATTCCTGTATTTCAGTATATAAAATAGAAAATAGTTCTACAGAAAGGCGCATATAAATAATACACCTAAACCTTTCTAGTCTTATAAAGACCAAAAAAACGTGTAAAAATCAACATAAAACTATATAAAGTTAAACGATTTAAAAAATAAACCATATTAAAACTTAAAACCATAAATTAAAATAAATAAGCTGCTTTATGAGTTATTTATACTAGAAAGAAATTTATATAAAAGCCTATAATATATATTTATAAAATTCGAGTTGTATTACAGTATCCGGTGATAAATATTGCACACTGATCTTTGGAAAGACATAATCGGCTAATTTCGGCTTCGTACAACACTATCTCTGTCTCACACTATCTATGAGACGTTTTGTCAGTCGTTGTATTTAGTGAGACAGAGTTAACGCTCTACGAAACTGAAATTAGCCGATTGTCTCTTTCCAAAGGTCGGTGTGTAATATTTATGGCCGGGGTACTGTACATTTATATAGCTTTACATTTTTTTAACATAATAGCTATCTAATATTTTTTTGTAGAATTTTTATTCTGCAGACATTAGCGCCTGTACCTTTGTTTTTACTATTACATTCAAAATTTCTGCAGTTTTTTTTTTACTTACATTTTTGCATGTTGTATTTACTATCTTTTAAAATTTTTCCTAGCTTAAATCGTAAACTATTTAAAACAAAATTGAAGTTAACTATTTTTTTAATCATTGGTGTATTGTTTACACCTATTTGCAATCCAACTGTATATTGAAATTTATAATAAGAACATTTAGTTTAAAAATATAGAAATCCCAGGGTGTCTATAATTGGCCAATTTATAAATTTTGAGTTAGTGTTCATCGGAAATATTCGATATCGGCTTTTAAAATAAAATTTGTTTGTCGTGATGATTTTATGAATTACTAAAAAGAAAACCTCGGTCGGCCTGCACCCTATATCTTCTAATTACCTTAAAAAGATCGTCTATCTACCTTGTCGATTCTTCGTGCTATGTAGCCTACCTGCTGCTACTTCAACTCTTCAGCTGGTCTATTGGAATTCTATGTGGGCAGCTTATGCTCAACAGTGGATCTACTATAACTGAAATAATGGTTACATTGATGACTATTAAATATGCAAATGTTACGGTTTTTAGGTACTCCAATACAGATACAAAGAACCGGTAAAGCTGCCGGTTCGCGTAGCTTCGGGGATTCGATCAAACGGCACATCTTCAACAAGGGACTCCTGAACAAAACGCCGAAGAAAGGATCCGGGTCCTCTATCAATACGGTCTTGGAGGTAAGACGAATCCTTAATAAAATACAGTCGGTTTATGTGAAACTCGACCTTTTTGTGTTATCATTTAGCATGTTCATAACTAACAATGCATTGTCTATGTCACGTCTTTAAAGCTTGTGCTACACTGCGTTGCGATGCTATAGTATGTTAAAAGTGTAATTTTAATTAAAAATAATATGTGTAAACTGACATGGTTTTCGGATATCGGATAATTGGAAGCATATTTGGTGAAGCAGCTTCAACTTTCTCCTTTCCTTCTTCTTTTCAATCAGTAGATGCCTATAGCAAGGCATAAGCTTTCCCCAAAGACCGTCACGATCATCAGTCTTGTGCTGGCTACATCTTGAGATCTTAACTATATGGTCAGTTCTCCTTTAGCTATCTATGCCGCCTGTACCGGCTCGATGTCGACACTCGAGAACAGCCCCAACAGCCATCGGTGGCACAAGCAATGTGGCAAGCTCACTGTCACTCCAGACGAGCAATTCTTACTTCTTTATACTTCTGTTATTATCCATAATGATGATGATTAGTCGTCCTTACCTGGGTCTTGATCTTTACTTAGTCTTTTTTCAGTATTGTTTAATACCACAACCTAGACCAAAATGTAATTTTAAACTAATTCACATTTCGAGATAGGCTGTTTAGTGTTTATTTCAGCAGTAACTTATTTTTCTGGTGTTTTCTGGGTATATAAACATTACCTCTGTGTAAGCAGGTAACTATCCGGCTTGTTCAGTCATTGAAATATTTTTATTATACTTTCTCTAAGTTTCACTAAATTATTTACACTCTAAAATCTGATATCTGGTTATGATTTTTATATAGCAATTACCGCATTGAAACTTTAAAAAAATAAACAGTATAATATAAAGAGTATATAGTGCTACCGAAAATGAGACGAAACGGGGGGCGGGGGTGGATATCTGCAGCTCGGATCTGACAGTCCGCCGTCGTTTTCGTAAGGTGTGGTACAATTTGATTTCCATAGTACTCTATAGCATCTCATTGTAGTGTAGCGCAACCTTAACATGCCTTCTATATTCTTTTAACTTTCCCATTATGTGCTAATAGCATGCGTTATTTACAGAAGTCGTGCAAAGCGAAATTAAGGTATTCGGACGACAGTAAAGTCGATGTCACACATAAAAATATTGTTCTAAAGAATTTAGCAAATAAAATCGCGAGTACGGAATCTTTAGACAATAATGACGATTATGAATCGGATGCCAGTAACGAAAGCACTCTGTCCGAAGGAGCATTAGATCGCTCCAAAAAGCTTAGCCCCAAATTCGTCTCCGAACCGAATTTAAGCATGATCGATCCTAATGATGAGACGCCTAAGAATACAAAAAAACGTGGTACGCGACTATTCCGATCTAAAATAATATCAGCATCTCAAAACTTGAATAAAAAATACCAAAAACGTGGTACGATTATACGTGGTACGCCTGCATCTTGCGTCTCCTGCTTCGAGGATCAGGACACAGGTTCGGAGACTGATATATGTGATGACGAGAAATGTGTGGAAACGCCAAATAAATCTAAGCTCTCCGACGAGGGGTTAGAGTTTAAAGTGCATTATTTGACAAGTACACCGGGGTTGATTGAAGAAGCTTTTGAAGACTGCAGTACACCATACACAAGTAACTTCAGAAGAGCCTCCATGTCGCCTATAACGAAGTCAACACAGAAATTGTCGAAAGCCATGCAGGTTTGTGAATAATTCATTGTTCATTGATCTCTTTTATCATTAAGTCCTTCTAGTTTCTTCCATCTTTATCCTATATAAGGTCATGATTTCTGTCCAAGATCTAGTTGCTTTAAATGTACTCTGTATGGAATGGCAACCTTCAGCACAACATAAAAGGTATATGAAATTAGTTAAGTCACCAAGCAAAGTTAATAACAAAACATTTAGCAGAATAGAAGACGTTTAACTGTAATCAAATATTAATAATAACAAAACAGTTTATTTATTAATATTGTACTGGAATATTTATAGCTTCAAATAAAACAGAAATACGATTTCCTATCCTCCAAGTTGTACGCACAAAGGAGCATACAATCTTGATTAGCCAATCAGCGCCCGCGAGACCGTGCGACAGTGACAGGTGACTGTTCGAAAGAGAGATCCGACTATATACGCGCATCTGCGCCTCAGCAGTCTTAAGGAGCATTCACAATATAATATTTATTTTTTAAACAAGGTCATTGGTTATGAGTGTAAAAGCGTCAAAAAGATGAATGTATATTTATGTCGGTAAATGCTTTAAAATTATTATACTTATTTCCAATCATTCTCTGTATAATGTTATTTGTTTAAAATGTGTTAGATTAATAATTTTTTTCTAATGGAATGTGCCAGGCCAATTACTTCTGGCAGTACAAAATCTGCAGCGATGGATAGTAAAGAATTATTTTAATAATTTGTAAATAGTAAAGTAAGTTTTTCTTACTACAATATCATTACGTTATTTATTACTTTTGAAACAATTGATTTTTGGATAGATTGTTCATGAATTTATTGACAGCAAATGAACAACACATTCCTCCTTTAAAATCGATAATGACTCTATATAAGAAATAATTATTTTTCAAGGAATCGATAATGACGCCCCGTTCGAGGAAGCCTCTGATAATAACGTCGGAACAGCGCGACAGCTTGCCCGACACCAACAAGGACGATAAGCTAGACCGCGTGTCCTACCGTTCAGTGTCTCCGAAGAACGACAGCGACTTCGTGTCATCGGACGACGACATGATGTCGCGGTCGGAGATCTCCTGCGACAGGTAAGGCACGATAACATGGATATAGAGTAATCATTTCTGCTTCTTTTATTTAATTAAAGCTATAAATTACTAATAGAAGAAATTGCATTTTAAAGAATACAACTGAATTTTTATTATCACCATGTAAACAAATCCTTACTTTCTTACCTTCTTCTTCTCATTCCAGCCGATAGACGTTCTGCCTGGCATAGGCCTTTCCCAAATATCGTCTTGATATCGGGTTTTGCGCTGCCCGTATTAAGCGACTTCCCGCAACCTTGACTATGTCGTCGATCCTAGTGGGGGGGCCTAACCACGCCGCGTATACACATTGGTTGCGCGACTAATGTGCCACTGCCACTTCAGACAAGCAATTCTTCGAGCTACGTCGGTAACCTTGGTCATACTACGAATCTCCTTATTTCCGATATTGCAACGTAATTCCGAACATAGCTGTCTTCTTTGCTCTCGGGGAGACCATTATAAGGCCTACACACGCTTGTTAGACTTTCGTCTTCAGGTATTGCAGTATTTTACCTGATATAGTACGCCCTTATGAATAACAAATTAAATAAGTGTTATGTGATATTAACTCTATCTTGTGAATAGAATAAAATGTTGCAGATTTTTGCGTGCACATTAATAAAGTATGCGTTACTTTTTCTTTTTATCTGATAGTCATCTACAGCAGGGTATAGACCTCTCCCTTAAGTCGCTACTGATTGAACCAATAAGTGTAATTAATTTATAATCAATAATCCAATTATAAAATATGCAAAAGTTTTAATATTTTAATACAACCTATTAAAATACACCAAACACAAATATGTATTTTATAGCAAAACTGAAATGTATTTTAAAAAAACTTATCTCATTTTCAGGTCTAGCCGTTCAGCGAGCGTGTCTTTAAGCAGAAATAAAACCCCGTTCGACGCCCGGTCGGCTTCTGTCTGCGAAGTCAGTCCACTTCGTTCAGAGAGCACTCGATTTGTTATAAGTCACGAAAGAAGGAACTTCATGGAGGCTGACTTGAATCCCGCCCTCTGTGACAGCGAAGACGGTCTTGTGATACCAAAGTTCAAAACATCACACGAGATGACATGTTTCGTTGAGAAATCAAAATCACTATCGGAACCTTTTCGAGAATATTTATTATCTAGATCAGTATTAACGGCAACACCAATCGATCTCTCTATATTAAATAAGTCAAATGATACGGAAGAGAGAATAAGTGATTCATTGCTGTTCTGTTTAGATGGCAACACTCCCACAGATCTAACCGCGTCTATTAGTAATCTAGTAGTTGATTCTAATAACGGTCGGTCCCCTTTGAAAGACATAAATAAATATGAAATGAGTCCAAATAGGAAAAGATGTGCGTCTACGAGCGAGACGGCAATAGATAATAAAAAGGTGATGGTTGAGAAAGAAAATTATTCGGATAAACCAGTTTTCGCATTACGCGAAACCGATCTATAGTGTTACCAGAAATAAATACTCATTTATTATAATTTAATGTTTGTTGCCTTGTGTCATAATTTCGGCCGCAGGATGTCCACTGTTGGACTCTCACATAGATTTTAGTATAAGACTGGTCTAAAACTCTTACACGGCTTTTCGCGAATCTGGTTGACGTCTTACGTTTTACTTGATGTTGACCATCTGTTATGTAGCCTGCCCACTTCAACTTTCTAATCCGCTGAGTTATATCGGTTACTTTCGTCTATAGATTTCATCATTTTTCATCGTGGGCAGAAAACTGGTCGCTAGGGCTTTAAGGTGGATATTTATCGGAGAATCTATGTCCAGCTGTGAACGTCCTGCAGTCGAAGCGGTGATGATGATGACATTTAATCACAATCTTTTAACATAATATAAGTACAAATAAACCGTAATATTAAAAAAAATAACAACCAAAGTATTTAGTACTAGACGAGAAGAAAGAAGAGTTTGAATATTGTTTTTAAAATATTCTTAAAGTTGTTAAGCACCCGGTTACAAGTGTGAAAGGGCTATTGTTTGGCCGTTGGTTAGATATTAACTCAAATGTGATTATGATAGCATTTTACGATATAAGTATAATTTGCTAGTAGATTTTAAATATTATTGCTTTTGATATAAAGGTCAATTTCAATTGATTTGCTAATGATTCTATTATTTGTTGAAAGTTAACTTTGATTAGTGTAAAAGGTTGTTAAAATATGTAAATGAGTACATATTTAATGATTATCAATAAATAATTATTTAATTATGGTGTTTTATTCATTCAGTACCTTCATATCATAGACCCCTACCGTCACTACAAGGTGAAGGATTCCCCCAAAGACCTCGACATTGACAAAACCTTGATTATGTTGTGGGTTTACCAAACGGGAGACCTACTCACGCCGTATCTACCGGTTCACGATTGCCACTTCAGAACCTTTCGTCTCCAACGGCTTTTGGTTGCATGAGCGATTTGCTCCATTCACTGCCACTTTAGAAGAAAAATTTTTAGATCTTCGTTGGTGACTGGTGCTCTGGACTACGGATCTCCTCATCTCTAATTCGATTTTGAGCATAGCTCTCCATTGCTTATGGGTGACCTTGAGCCTTTTATGGTTCATTGTAAGCGACCACGGCTCTGATCCATATCTGTATATGTCTTCAGCCATTGCGTCAAATTGTTTTTGATGTTTCGAGATATATCAATAATTTTCTCTCTTTATTTTATATTTGAAACAATATAAATTGATAAGGTTTATTATTAGGGCGAAGGTTTAAATTCTAGATTTCAGAGAAATGTTAATAGGTAGTCTATGGTAAAGGATTACTTACCAATATATATGAAATAAATAAAACAAATCATATCGTATTTATATTCAAAAGGTAATAATACAAATTCCAAGTACTTCAAAACGATTTACTGTTAAATCTTATATTCAAATGAAATATAGGATGATCAGGCCGACAACTGTTATCAAAGCGAAGCAACAGATCAGATTGCAGCACACGTTGAAACTGCTAGAACCTTCCGCTCTCGAACATTTTTTTTTACTGAAATCATACAAAAGTATATGCTATTTAGATCGAATTATATTAAATTACGTATTGAAACAACAAGTAAACATGACGTAATGTATTAACGTAAGATAACTAAAAAAAAGTTTTCCGAGTTTGTCATAAGGCTTTAGATCAAGGCACGTGCAGAGCTTTCGAAGTTGGAGGATTTAATATTAGAGGATATTAATCTGTTGCCAGTAGTAATTCTTGGTATGAAACAAATTGGTCTCTTGGCATACTTATAACGTACACGAATAGGCACTGTAATGATCCTATGTAGATAATAATATAAATAAATTATTTAAATTTCATATAGCTGTGTATTAGTGTTATAATGGGCGATAATATCACCAAGTTAATCCTTCCTGACTACTTAAAAGTAAATTGTTATTTCTTAATTGGGTTCCCTTTTTTGGGGGCGCTCTCGTTTCTACCATGGTCAAGCAAGGACTATTTATACAATTAATATTTTTTACCGAGAATTATTATTGTCAAACTCGACTCTCATCAATTTTTAATATCTTCCATTAATTTCTCTCTTTTTTCTTTTACAACATCATACATTTCTTTTCTTATCTTTTCTTTCGTGCATCGTTTTACTTCTATCCCTTTCTCCTGGATCCCACATTTCGATTTCTGTTTATTTTCCTTTTTAACCTTAGTTTATCATTTATTTTATTTAGTTTTCTTAATATCAACAACATGATTAAATTTTAGTCAACTTTTAAAATTAAAGTTTATTACCACAATCATCATTTTTTTGTTTTTATACTTAATTTTGAATTGTTATATTTAGTATCTTCTTTATTTCACATTTTAATTTATGTAATTTTTAAAAACGTGGTCTCTTACTTCTGGCCTCATTGGCTAGTTCACAGTTTCTCCATTAGCCATGGATAGGGGTATATCAGATATTTCTTTAGAAGATTAATAATTGATCGAATTAGAATTGAGAAGACTCGTAGATAGACGAAGGTAATCAATATAGCAAAACGGTTTAGTAAGTGTAGTAACGGCTTAGTAAGTTTAGTAGAAGGTAATCAATATAGCAAAACGGTTTAAAGTGGGAATGTAAAAGATATTCGCGGGAGACTTAAGATTATGGAGTTAAGAGCACGAACTGGCAATCGCAGCATAAGACGTCCTTCCACAAGGTGGACAAATCAGATTACCTTGTTAAGTTTCGCAGAAAACGGTAGATGCTGGTCATGTCCAACCGGTCTTACTGAAAATCTAGGGGGGACCTATGTTCAGCTGTGACCGAAATAATTTTTAGACACGTAAATAAAACTTACTCTCTCTTTGCTGTAATGGCGCGTGTTTTACATTTTATTTTGTCCTCTTTGCGTGTCTTCTTAGTGCTTTTGCTGAAAGCCGGCAGCGACTGCGTCCTACAGCACAGCGACTGATGATGTGAATGTAGACGTCGTAACTCTTTCAAACACCGTTCTCTTTCCATTCGCTCTTTCGCCTCTTGCAGTCTCTTTGCATCTTTTCTCCGCTGCGACTTTATCCTGCATTCTTCCCTTTGATTTCTATACCATGTTACGAACTTATTGCCTTTTGCGCATTTCGGTTTTTCTATGTAGTGTCGTATGATCAAAGGGTAGGGTATCCATCTTCGTTCTTCTATTACGATTTCAGGTCTGCGAATTAAAAGAATTATTTTAGTTTTTCTTACATCGATAGACTGGAATTTATATTTTTTTTTATAAAATCGCCTTCATATATAACGAGGAGTAGTAGCTCAGCGGTAGAGGACTGAAACTTGCGATCGAAGGTCGCGTAGGTACGATTTCCGGGATACAATATTATATAATTCACATTTTGTCCATTAAATATATAGGATTGTCATTGCTAACAAACAAGTTTCTAGAAGATGGGCAGTAACGTTCTCAATGTACGTTAATAATACACTGCAATTCCTAACTCGCCTGTCAAGCGGGGCAATTATGGTTTAGCGTTGGCTGCTATTTTGGGTCACCAATTTAGCGTTGCGTGTTTAAAGAAATACGTTTTGATTAAGAGTGATTATTTCGATAAATAACTTCTCTTTATATGTGCGAATGAGGGCGCTCAATTTGGCGTCCGTCTCGCACGTCCTTCTCGCAAGTCCCTCTCGCACACTTTAAGAGGGAGTACCGCATAAAACGCGTGTTCGCGGGAAGCCAGTCCTCAGTAGCTGTTGAACATCCATGTATAAATTATGTATACATCCATTTGTTCTTAACAACACATCACTTCCTTCTCGTATGTATTCTTTTTCATGCATCGCCTTCTTCCTCTTATTATTCATAGATCACAAATTGTTTTACAATATTACAGTTTATAATTCAGTTTTGGCTTTATTTACATTCCTTATTTTTGACAATAAACACCGTTAGGAACATAGGTTGGAAGCAGTCTGCATCCAGCGTCTTCCAACAAGGTCAGCTGTCCACTTCGTGGGTGGACATCTTACGCAGCGCTTGCCGAACCGTGGTCTGCACTTGAAAACCTTAAAGCCCCAACAGCTATCTGTTCTACGCACTATGTGGCCCTCCTCAATGACCATTCTATTGTTTGTACTTACTTCAAAATAGGAATAGCAGCGCAGTCGTCAAAAGCTGGACAAGAGACAGCCTTTTGCCGGCAAGGCGCTGGGGTCCTGCAAAAGCGCATTTGGTCTACATTGTTATCAAACCATTCAGCTACGTCTGATAAATTGTCACGAGAAATTTACATCAAATTATTTCGCACATCGAAACGTTTCCGATTTGACAGTTCTAATTTAACATCTGTCAAAAGAGACAGCAAATTGTACGTTATTTCAAATGGCCTAATAAACACTGTCAACAAGTTATGTCTAATATTAAAGAATCAAGTCGTTGTCACAATTTTAGAGGAAGACTCTTTTGGTTCTCTATGAAATTAAAGAGTTTTGGCTCAAGTAGCTTTTATTTCCATGAACTGTTTTGACAAAACTACATAGCTATTTATACACCTGCGGGAATAATGATATGAAGTGTTCCCATATTCGCGTGGCTTGTGAGTGGAGTGTTGTTGTGACGTTTATCCTGTAGCAGCTTGGGCATTCTTCGAAGTGATATACTCTATTAAAAAACGAGGATCTCTCAACGCTTAAACTGTGTCGTCGGTACAGACTCTTCTTCTTTTCAGCCGATGGACCCCCACTGCAAGGTATAGGCCTGTCACTAAGATCATGTTGTCCGGTCTTGCGGACCTTTAGAAACCTAAGTCGTCAGTCCAGCACGATTGGAACTCATTGTTTAGCAATTTGGCGATAACAAATGTAGAGTCCAGTGGGTCATCTACAGAATGAACTATAACATAGTAAATATCGATCAGTAATTATCGTTTCGCCCACTGGAAGGCATAGCCGTCCCACAAAGATATCTATGAGGGTAAATATCGTAATAGCCACGTTTGACGGACGGATTAACGATCACAGTGTGATATTATGGTAAGAACAGGACGCTGCTGCCCAATATTTAATATTCTACTCTTAAAATATTTAATATATGGGCAATCCCATATATTTATTACACCGCGTGTAACTTTTATAAGATTGTATCCTGGGAAAAATACCTGTGACTTATGATCGCAACTCTCAGTACTCTATCGCTAGGCTACCACTGCACAACGAAGTGTAATGCTATAATTAAATCATTCTATCTAAGACTTCAGGTTAATCGAATAAGTATGAGCTTTTATAAAAAGTCGTTATGAAAACTCTTTATGGGCTATTATTTTAAATATACATGGCAATTCTTGTTAAAGATTTTATATAATTTGACGTATAAACATATTATTAACATTTAAAATTAATTAACGTCACAATATCATTGTCAACTTCAACAGAGACGGATTTTGGGAATGTCTTCATTATGTACATTCAGTACGGCCACAAGCCACAATACTTTTATGTTAAATAATTCCTGTTCGTTCGAATTCAAATTCGAACGCAGATTTCAATTCGACGTGGTCGCTGCCATTGTGTTAAGGTTGGTTAAATTGTAAATACTTTTTGTATATATATGAATACACCTTCTTCTATCTCTCATGGGCAATCATCTTCCTCGCCAGCGTGGTTGGATGTTACTGGTCAGCAATACGGAGTGAACGCTACAGCAGTAAAGAAGACATTCCCAAAATCCTTCTTTGTTGAAGTTGACAATGACATTTTGACGTTAATTAATTTTAAATGTTACTATTACGTTTAAACGTCAAATGATATATAATCTTTCATAAGATTTGGCATTTTGGCTTTTTATAAAAGCGAATACTTATTCGGTATTAAAGTTAGGGCTATTAAAGTTTTTAAATTGCCTTCATCGATAGGATCGCCTATTGTACTTTTTTTAGTCATTACACATGTAAATATCTTTTCTGTCGTGTACAATAAATAGTATTAAATAAATAAATAAAAATATGGTACAATATTTCTTAAATAAACTCATGCGATTGTAGTTATCAATATATTTAACTTAGGTTACTTAGTTATTAAAATATTTAAAGTAATTAAACTTTTGATTAATTAAATTGAATTTGATAAAATTTGTGAAGGAATAACGCGTTATTTTAGTAGAACACGTGGTTTCTCTTATGCCAATTTAAAATTAAAGCGATTGGTATATTCAGCAGTATTATCTTAACAATAATGGAGGGTGAAATATTAAAACTATCCTAAAATAGCTAATTCCAACCATTACGGGTAATAACGAGTATCTAACTGCGAAATAAAGTACATTTTGGACAATCTCGTTAAACACAGAGTATAGCAATTACATTTTAATTGTTATACTCTGTGGTTAACGTGGCGGAATTTGTCAAATAATTGACATTTAAGTTCATACGGTTTTATAAAGGAGCCGTAATAGAGCCGTTCACTTTTAAAAATAATGAATAAAAATACATATGCTACGACAAATATCTGTTTTGTAAAGCACAAAAGGAATGTTATTTTTTATTTTATCTGTAGTCAAGTTAGAATTGTAGAAGGTAGTCCCGTAGAGATCACTCAGGGCTTCGCGAAGGTTACATCCTTTTTTACAACATTTAAGGAAGTAACATAAAAAAATAATAAAAATTCAACGGCACAGCTAAATTACACTAATTTATTTAGTTACTCGGTTAAAGCGATAGTCCATCAGTTTTAATCAGCCACCATGATATAATTACGGAAAATCCCTAGTATCCGGACATAACAGTCACTGGCCGATGTAACTTGATACCGAACCGGACAAAGGATCACAACTTTTCCTCAATTAAGCCCAATATAAAGTATATATATAATAATCAAAAATACTATATATATACTATAGACTAAAGCCGTTAAAATAAAAAATTTAAAGTCCTGTAAAAGTAAATTTAAGTTATTTTAAGAATTTTGGTTTTAATTTTTATTTACTTTTTGAAGTAAATAAATATTTTTTTAAATAATGGTCATTTTCGTTGAATTATAGAATGTTATACTAAAAGAATACTACTGAAACAAACTAAGAATTATCAAAAAGGTTAAGAAACATTGCTTTAAAATTTTAAATCCGGAATTGTATAAAATGTAAAGGAGTAGATTAGAGTTAATAAATAAATAGTTAAAATCACTTATATAACAACGTATGTTTGAACTAACATATATATACATATCGATTTCAGCAGTATTCAGTTTTAATATCCTGCTAGTTATGTGATTTTTAAGTCATGTCTACACATAAATGCCATGAAGTCAAAAGTTCTACATAAATTGTTCTAGACCGGTGTCAAGATGATTGTCCCGAACAAAACAACTTTATTCTAAAGCTTAAGATAACCTTAGAAATAAGTTACAACTTAAAGATTTTCGCAAAACAAAAAAGTAATGCATAAATTATTCCAAAACAATAAATTTTAAAACGGCTCTAGCGTGATCTGCATCAAAGTTTTAATAGCAACAAGAGCATTGTAAAATTTTCAAGTTCAGCCATAAATAATTGAATAACAAAGAGGTAAAGGCAAGTCATTCGATTCTTTTATATAAAACTTTTATTTCAATGTAAAAGTTTAGAAATGATATCGTAAAAGAATTTTGAGTTCGATTTTAATTTCTGCTCTTTCTACGAAAGGCTATGACGACGGAGTCGGAGATGAAAAGAGTTTGAAGTCGTGAATACTTCAACCTTTTTGATAGAAAAGCAAAAAGATTTTGTTATTTACACTTTTCTTGATTATTTCTCAAATTAATGAGAATAATTTATGAGTTTTTACATATTTTTTAAGTAAATTCAACGGCATCTAATCTTAATATTATATTAAGACCAATATTATAGAAAAAATATTGAAAATGGTATATTATTTTATTCAACAATACTATACTGATGTTAATGCGTCGAATTAAATGTTGTTGATGCTCACTCAGGAAGCTAATTATTGACAAACACTCTTTATAAAGCAATATTTATAAAGAGCTACTGTTTTAGCAGAACTGCCTTTTGAGTCGATGATAGCTTTCTGTAGAGACAACAATGCCGACATTTTATGTTGATTGACGACTCGAAAGTGCTTGTAATAAGCTATTCTTGTATGGATTACCGCTGCACACAACCAAGTTTCCTGAGGATAGGCTGTATCATCCTCTGCGTATAATAATACCAAACTGCGATAATGGCAATTGTGATATATCCACCATAGATATGTTTGAGAGAGGCCTATTTCTTTCAGTGGGTGTCTATGAGTCACATAGAGTGGCTGGGGATATAGTTGCTAGCGCTACTACTGGTCAATTCCCCCTATCTACAGTGTATATTATTACTTAATCAAGTATCATTGCCAGACGCACGTTTTCTTTTCGGGATAACAGTATTTTAGTTATTTCACGTGAAGCTATGTACCATCGCCCTCTTGTGAACCCCAATTTTGATTTTTGATTGATTCCCAATCGACGATATTATAGTGTGTGTATGCGGAGAGAGAACAATTGACTTGTTGTCAGACGTACTTCAAGTAACGCCAAAACTGCAACAGCAAACCATGTTCACAAACGTCGCCACAACAAGCCATTTATACGCCGCACGGCAGTGGATACCCTTCATGATATTTTTCCCGCATGTGTATATATAGCTATTTATAAAATATTCCGTATGGAACATTTGGTTTACTTTTTACAACAGTGTTTCATTTTAGTTAGGAAAGATAACCTCTCTACTCCTAAAGTTCTCTGAACGTATAGTGGCATTAATTGACGCTCTCCGATTACTCCATAAGCCAATTAACATAATTTTAATTATATCTCTTATCAGGTTCTTTTCAAAAGAATCAATATTCCAAATATATTACAAATAAGAAAGAATATTTATTTCAATGTTTGTTTGTGACCAAAATTAAGGATTTAAAGACTTATTGTAGGCAAATAGATGAAAGTCTTGTTGTCACTTTGAGTTCCATGAGTATCCAGACGTTCATTGGGTCGCCGTCCTGAGGATGAGCAGCATACATTCACCACCACCATATGTCGAAACCATTCACGCATCTACGCTCTTCACGAGCTTCTGTTTGGTTATTGAATTGTTCCTGTAATTGCATATCTTCTCTGACTCATGAAGCCTTTTCTTTTCCACGTTTAATTTCCTATGTCATAGTAACCGTTATTAGAGATGCTACTACTATTTTGTACGCAATAAACAATGTATCGTTACACTGCTTTGATAAAAAGCAAAAACTGTTCCACTTTAACCAGAATGTCAAAACGTGTCGGATTCTTTATTCCCGAACACAAAGGCATTGGATACGCAGTAAAATGTATTTGAAAGGAAAAATCTGTCGGTCAGTGTTTTCATTCACTTCCCACTCTACAAAGGGCGTCCGGCTACACTTACGGCTGACTTCACACATTTGGCAAATTGGCGGGCTTTTACCTTATACGGCGCTGCCGTTTCAAGTTTCCGAATCGATCCTATACAAATAAATTGGAAGTAAAAGAAAAAAGTTTTGATTCGTTATTATTTGTTTTTATGCGTAATAACAATTTTGTTGGAGCTTGCTGGTTAATTCTTCTATAATTCGAAGTCATTTACGTTCATCACTTATGTACAATGCATTTATCTTCTTGATTGTAGCATTGTATGTACGCGAGTCTGAGTGTGTGATTGTGCCATATGCAATTAAAGTTTTTGTTTTTTATGACCTCCATTATTAGAGACCTCATGTTTCCCTATCTTATATTTAGGACCGAGGCATGTTTTAGAGTGATTCTTTCATTAATTTTTTATTATTTGTCACCCTCTCTCTCTCTCATCCTTCACAATTTATCTTTCTTCCTGCTTTCATTCTACACATATTTCAACATTAACGCCTCGCCTCTCATTCTTCGCCACATTTGTTGAAATTTTAATTTCCTACATTTCAATTTCATTTTAATACGCATTAATACATGTGTGGTTTCAATTGTCAATTTTATCCTTTGTTCTAAAACGTATAAGGCTTTCGTCGGGTAAATCCGACTTTACCGAGATAATACCAAGTCTAAGCAGGTACTCGAAAAGCTAAAGTTTGCGTTGGCGATAAGAAGTTTCACGTTTCACTGTAAGTCCCAACCAAGATTCGAACCGTGTCTAAACTTTTATCGGATACGCCAACTGGATTGTGGTTAGTTTTATTTTTTCTAATACTTAAGCCGAGCTTGGAGCGGGCCTTAGCGAAAGGACGCTTGGAAATACCTCTCCACCTCTGGCGTTGAAATCAGGGAGGAGACAATAGCCTCCCTGATCGGCGGCGACGACAAACAGGCGTTCATATCACTTTGTAAAGAGATCGCCAAAAATGGCGATAGAAAGAAATAAAACAAACAGAGTATAAAAAGATAAATAGATTAAAAACGTAAATAGAAACAAAACTGTGATAGAAATGATTATAGAATAAGCAATAATGTGTAAAAAAAATCTAAAATAAAAATATAAATCAAAAAATGTAAAAAGAAAAAGGGAAGATTGATAGACGAACAGAGCAAAAGGGTAAGAAAGAAAATTTCTTCTTTCTTACCCTTTTGCTCTGTTCGTGGTATAAAAGAATGGAATGAAAGATCATGTGAAGAATGGAAGCAGAGAACGGAAATAAAAAAAAACTAAGTGAAAAAAATAAATAAATTGCCCAAAAAATATTCTGTCCCACCACAAGACAGGGGTACGAGAAAAAAAAACTCCACCAACCAACCTGCATGATGTTAAATAGACTGACTGAAAAATATTCGAGGAACGACAAGGATTGAATTCGTAGAACTATCTAGAAATATTTCAACTACCAACTATAGACGCAGTGTTGCTTGTTACGTCATCATCTTCATCATCATTATATCAGCCGATAGACGCCCACTGCAAGGGACAGGACTCCCCCAAAAATCGATACATTGACCGGTCTAGCGCTGATTGCATTAAACGACTTTGCGCGAGCCTGCTATATCGTCGGTCGTCGTGCTATGCTATGTTTACCTGGTGAGGGGCTTACCTACACCAAGTCTACAAACTGGTTGTTGCTACTCGAGTACCTTTCGCTCACAGCTGCCGTCCATTGCACGAGTGATGTACCTTCACCCACTAATACTTCATACGAGCAATTCTTCGAGCTTCTTCGGCGACTAATTGTTCAGCGCATCTCCTTATTTCTAAATCGATATAGAAATGAGGAGATCCGTATCCGACTAAAGTTACTGACGTAGCAGGAAGAATTGCCCATCTGAAGTGGCAATAAACGGGGCACTTCGCTCCAGCATCCGACGGCTGTTGTGGACGAAAGGCTTTCTAAAGGCTGTTTAAGGGTACGGCCTACGAGCGGAACTCGAGGCGTTCTTTGGGGGAGACCTAAGTTTTGCAGCGGTGATATATCAGCTGATATAGTGTTGATAATGATGGATGTACACAATGAATCAAAGGTGACCCAGATTTGGGTCATCTGAATACCTTTTCATTTCACCTCCATGTGTGTTCAACAATTTTCAGTGGTTTAGCTGATAATTGAGAATTCGTGTTTTCTAAATGAACAATCTTGACAGCGACCATACGTCAAGTATTGCCTAAAGTTCAACAGGATACCGCGTTTAAAAACGTCAACACAACGAGTTAATTTTACGCGCGACTGTGGATAGGCTACTTGAAATTATTTCCTGCTTGATATCTGTTGATATTGATGCTGTTAGCCCCGGGGCTTTATCGGAACTGAAGGGTCCATTAACTTATTAAAAATTTTTCCTGGGCAGACGTACTCCAGATACACAATGACGTTTGAACGTAGATGATAGCTCTGCTCGAGTAGAGGTGTGTAGTGTGTTTGATGTGTTTGTTCCAACCTCGGAAGGATCCGGATACTCCTACCGATTGCCTTGCCTTGCCTTGGTGGCCTTTCGCCGTTTGGTGGCGAGAGGCGACCCTCCAATAGTGATCACGTGGTGTGGTGAGTAATAGAAGGCGGCATCCTATGCGGTGTACCACAGGTGCCGTGGCTGTTGGAGCTGTGTGGTTTTTTTTTTTTTTTTTTTTTTTTTTTTTTTTTTTTTTTTTTTTTATGACCCCCGCTATTGGGGGCCTCTCGTTCCCCTATCTTGAGTGGGACAGGGACTTAATCTTTTAATATAATTTTTTCACAGAATTTTTATTGTCTTTCTCTTCTATCGTTCTTCACATAATCTTTCAGTCTTGTCTATCTTTCATGTTACATTTCGTCTTTCTTTCTCATTCGCTCTATTCTTCTGACATTCTTCCCTTTTTTCTCCTTTTTACATTTATAATTTTAATTTCATTTAACATTGTTTAACATTGATCTTATACTATTATTTTACATTTTTGTTCTTCTAGCTTTTATTTTGTTTTATATTTTTTATACAATGTTTGTTTTGTTTCTGTCGATGGCTTTTTTTGCGATTTCTCGACATAGGGATAAAAATGTCTTTTTATTTTCGCCACTGATCAGGGAGGGTATTGTCTCCTCCCTGACTTGAATTCCAGACCGGCACTCGAAGCCGAACCGGAGTCCCCCGAATGCGGGACACCGGGCCACAAGGTGGATCACGGTCTGGTCCACGCCCGGTTCACAGAAGCACGAGGGGTCCTCCTTGAGCTTAAACCTATGAAGGTACTCAGAGAACCCCCCGTGCCCCGTGAAGAGCTGGGCCGAGACCGCGTCCACCTCGATGCTGCGGAGCACGCGGTAGGCTGAGACGGCGTCCGGGAAAAACATCCTCGTTACCGAAGCCGTCGTTCCTTCCACATACCTCCTGTTCCATTCGTCGAGCGACTCCAGTCTCAGTTGCCGCTTGACGAATGAAACAGGGCATCTCTCGTACTCTGGTCGTCTTTTACTCTTCAGGGCCGCTTCCTTGGCCAGCTGGTCCGCCCTCTCGTTCCCCTCCATCCCCGCGTGCGCTTTCACCCAGAACAACCTTACATCCTTCCCTTTTTCTCTCGCTTTCATTACATTCTCCTTCACTCTTAACGCTAAGGGATGGAGGGTGTCCGATCTTGCGACAGTTTCGAGAGCGGACCGCGAGTCGCTCAGTACGGCGCAGACTTGCGCCGACTCGCCGGCCGCGTACCCTGTTGCCTCAGCTAGAGCCAGCAGCTCTGCCTGGTATACGGTGCAGAAGTTGCCCAACTTGAGTTTCTTTGTGTATGACTCTACGGCGCCCCGCTTGACGCAGAACGCCGCACCCACCTTATCCTCTATGCGGCTGCCGTCGGTATAAATTACCAGATCGGCAGCCGCGGTGGCAAGTCGGACTTCCTCCGCACTTTCCCCCAGACAGGAGAACTCCACACCAACTTGACCAGACGGGTGTGGTAGTCTCAGGTAGCTGACCGGTACCTCCAGGTCTCGGTCCTTTACCACCTGCCGGGAATGACCCTTTCTTATTTCAAATAAGCGGGCTGCTTCTTGGACCCGAAGGTCCAGGGGAAGCAACCCGGCAAGTATAAGGGCCGAGTGCAGGGACGCGGTCCTGTGGGTCCTCGCGATCTTCTGCGCGAAGCCCCGCTGGACCGCGTCCAACTGCCTGCGGACCAGCAGCTTCCTAGCCGCCGGCGCCCATGCACTCGCTGCATACAAAATCGTCGGCTCCAGCACCGCCAGATACATCGCTCTGATCACCTCCGAGTTCAGACCCCAAGATACCTTCGCAGCCCTGCACAGCTGACGATAGAGGCCCTGTGCCTTCTTGCTCACGTTCTTCACGTGACTGTTGAACGTGAGCCTATCGTCAATTGTGAGGCCTAGTATCCGGACTTCCCCAGTCCGGCCAAGCGGCTCGCCCCCCATGCTCAGTAATGGGTAGTCGAACTTCTGCTTGTTGGTTAGCACCATCACCTTGGTTTTGTGTGGTGCGAACCTCAGCTTGTTCCCAACCCCCCATTCATGAACATGGGCGAGAACGGCATTGGCCCGACTCGAGATGTCCTGGGCCTTCTGCCCCGAGAAGACCAGCACGACGTCATCTGCGAACGCCTGGCAGTGTGTCCCGGTCTTTACCACCTCCTCCAAGAGAGGGTTGATGAGGAGGGTCCAGAAGGTTGGGCCGCCTACGGATCCCTGCACGCACCCCTTGGTGGTCTCTCTGGCCCACTCTGCCCCCGCGTACCGTACGGACACCTTGCGATCGCTAAAATAGCTGTCGGCAAGGCGCCGCAGATTCACGGGGCAGCGAGTTTCTGCCAGTCTGCACCGTATAGCAGGCCACCAGGCGTTATCGAAGGCTCCCTCTATGTCCAATGATACCAGCACTGCGATCTCCTTCTCCTTCAACCGAGTTCGCAGATGCTGGATCAGGACATACAGGGAGTCCTCGGTACACCTCTGCGGCATAAAGCCGTATTGGTGGCTGCTGACATACGGCGCAGTGTACCACCGGATCCTACGGACCATCATTTTCTCTAGGACCTTGCCGAGAATCGGCAGGAGTCCGATGGGCCTGTAGGATTTCGGGTGCGTGTAGTCCTCCTTGTCCGGCTTCCGCAACGCTACGACCACTGCCTCCTTCCATCTCGTGGGGAAGTGGGAAAGCGCGAGACACCGGTTGGAGAGCGCGAGGTACAGAGCGGGGTCCACGGCGACGGCCGCTCGGCAGATGTCCGCGGTGAGTCCGTCAGAGCCAGGTGCCTTCTTGGCATTGAAGGTCGATACGGACCATCGGAGCTCCTCCATCGTAAACGGGGGATCGCATGTTCCGTCATGGTCCCCCGAATTGACTTCATCGGCCTTAGCTCTTACAGTTCTGTGGTCCGCATTGTCCTTCCCGGGGTCATCCTCCGGGAAGAAAACCTCCGCCAACAACCTAGCTGATCCCGCTGCGTCCAGCACTTTACCTGACTGGACGAGGGGGACGTCCTCTCGCCTCACCTCCGTGCGACGCATCACACGGTGGATCCCGTCCCACATGGTCTCGCGATCCTGCCTCTCGCAGAAACGCTTCCAGCTATGGGTCTGAGCGCGCCTCGCCTCGAGGCGGTATGCCTCCTTCGCGTCGCAGTACTCGCGCCAGACCAGCTCCTTACGAGCCGGCCTCGCGGCCCTGATCCTTCTCTTCTTCCTCAAGACATCCGCCTTGAGGAGAGAGAGCTGTTCGGACCACCAGGGCAATTCCGTCCTCTTCCGCTTGGAGGCCTTCGGCAGGACCAACTCGCAAGCGTCCCTCACGGTTTCCACGTACCGACCGACCATGCTGTCCAACGCCCCCTCCTCGGTGATTTGATTCACCTCGGCAGACGTCAGGCAGCGATCCGATAGCAGCCGGGCGACAGTTCGATGGAACTCGCCCCAGTCTGCCCTACGGGTAGTGTACTGCCGTGTGGTCCGCTTGACATCCGTGCCTCGGGACTTGTCAAGCTTCAGATTGAACACAATTGCCCTGTGATCCGACGAGGATATGTCGTCCACGAGGCTCCAGCCCACCGCTCGGTCGAGCAGGGTGGTCGAGCAAGCAGTAATGTCGACGCGACTGGAGTAGTGCTTACCGCCCCGATACGTATCAAACGTCGGCTCAGACCCCTGGTTTATCACGTGCACCCCCAGTTGGTCGAGGGCGGCTGCGATCTCCACTCCCCTTCGGTTCGTGGACCGGCTACCCCACCAGGTGTTATGCGCATTGACGTCGCCACCGAGCACCACGTTGGCAGTCCCCAAGCCCTCCACGGCCGAGCCGATCCGGTCCAGGTATGGTCCGACGGGCGTATTAGGCTCCAGGTAGACGGACACCACCCCTATCTCCCAAGCCCCAGTCCTCAGCCTGGCCACGGCAACGTTGCCAGACGTGAGTTGGGGACATTGAGTGATATCGATGGTGTCGTCGAATAGCACAATGGCCGCCTTGACAACCTCCCCGTTGCCTCGCGCGACACATTGTACCACCCTTGTCCCTGGGTAGTGCCTCATCTCGCCAATAGCGCCGATATACGGCTCCTGGACCAATGCGAACGCCCAGCCTCTCTTCGGCGCTTCGCATATCAGCTCGGCAGTAGCGAGCTTGGACCTTTGCAGGTTTAGCTGCGCCACGCGGTACTGGTGGTGCCCTGCGCGGAGAGTGCGGTGAGTCACCTGGGTGCCCTTAGCAATACGCTACGGACGCCCGTGCAATGGTGTCCCACTTTCTCCGCACAGGACAGTCTTCGTCGAATGCGCCGTGGTCCCACCGGTCTGCCTTAGCTTGTCGGCAGTTCCGGCAAGCGGGAGGTTTCCCGGCTTGCCGATCCGGACACTCGGCGCGAAGGTGCCGGCCACCACAATGGCTGCAGCGGTCTTCGCTCTCCGCGCAATGCCGTTTGGTGTGGCCGTAACCCAGGCACCGAGTGCACTGGACTAGCGGGGAGTGGTCCTGCACCCGCACTCGCTGGAGGGGAGCTGTGTGGTTAGTACTTGACGTGTCATGATTGTCTGCAGCGTATGTGGTGTGGCGTGTGGTTTGTGGGAACCCTGTAATGGGATTGAGGAGTACGTCTTTGGCACGTCTCTTGGTCTTGGCTGAAGTGTGGGGGGATAGCGAAAAGCACTTGTTATGAGGAGATTTGATTTGGATAAATAACCTCTCTTTACTCCTAAACCACTCTGCTCATGAATTCTTAACAATGAACTCTTAGTCACGTACTTAGTGTTTAAATTTACATACACAGTCAAGTGTGTGTTTTTTTAAATGAAATAGCTTCACGGCAACTCTATTTAGGTCAGATTAGCATGTTAGTTGTTAGTTGAACAGCAAGCCAAACAGACCGCAGTTCGTGAACTGGGAACTAATCCTCTCCGTGTGCGAATTAATGTAGTTTTTGTTTCCCGAGCGTGTTTGCTTTCTCGTATCCGTAGTGCGATACAGTCACATTTATTTTTAAAACAGGATGTTTCTTTATAGAAGTAAAATATTTAAATGGTAATGTATAGCATATTTGATGTCAAATGTATGACTCTCCCTATTTAAAAAATGGCATTAGAAATAATAAATAATATATGTAAAACATAGTACGAAAAAGCTTTTTCAAAGTTCGGGGTACGACATATTAAAATAAAAAATTAAAAAAAATTAATACGATATATAAAAATTGTTAACTATCTGCCTTGTATACTTTGTACTCCCAAAAGTAATTGGCCTATAGCTTTCCAATAGACATAATAAATTAAAGCAAAATATATTCGAGTGATTATTTCTAATAAAATTTTAAAGTTTATTGCTGACAAATAAGCGATACATTAGCACCTTTAAAGCTCTTATATTTATAACTAATTACCCTGTATAATAACAATTATAATGCGATTTCATTAAATGATGAAGTATATCGTTGTTAGATTTCATTAATCTAACAACATTCTTTTTTTTTCATTCTCTTCATTTCTCTTGACATTTGTTCATAAGAATTTAAATCAAAGCTCCGATTTGATTTTGTAACTAGATTATTTTTTATTCCGTTTGAATCTACAATCTGTCACGGAACTATAAGACTTGTTGATTGCTTTGTGACCAGCTAACCGTGCAGTCGTCCGTGGCTCGCTCACAAATTATATTTTGGCTATAGCCTACTATCCAGTTCTAGAAATCTTGATCTCTGTATATTCTTTCGCATTTTAAATTTTCGCCCAAAAGAAAATCGTAATAACTTACATGTTATGCATCAAATCATAACAATGAAATTGTTATTCATTTTTATTTTGTATAAACTTACTATTGTGCATCCAGCCGTATTCCACAGAGGCGCTTTCACTTTATTATCTAATGGACTGTAGCGTGATACGTGAGGTTAGCTCAACAATGAAACTCGCAGGACGATAAACCAAAGAAAGTTATTACTACTAATAAATATACACACTAAATATTATTTAAACAAAATCTTAAACTGATTAATACAAAATAACTACGCTAGATTACGAGGTATCATATGTTAAAGAGTGCTGGTGAGCACGACGGAGCACGACGCTTCACGACGCTTCACGGCGCTTCACGACGCTTCACGACGCTTCACGACGCTTCACGACGCTCCACGACGCTGCACGACGCTGCACGACGAAACTCTACATAAATCTACTTCTACCTGTGCACTGGTGGAAGAGATCTGGTAATTTCGATGAATATCTTGACGCTGATACTCGGGGTGGAGTTCCGCGTATGCACACTCAGCGTAACGCTAGTCGTCCAGTTAAAAGACCAGTAAAAAGCGGCCTTCACCCAGTGTCTTCAGATAACACCAAATAACATTTATCTTTGAAAAATGGTTGGGTAATTATTTGGATTTTCGTCTGGCTGCGAAAAAATAGTCCAAACATCCAGCTGGTATATAAAATTAAGAGAAATGGATCTACCACCATATACATACAAATGTATTGTTCAAAAAAATACTTAAAATTACCTGGTTATGTTTATATTTAGCCTTAAAACATAAGTTGCAATATAAAATAGTAACTTAACATATAGGCGGGATTGTGCTAGCAATACATGGACATACAGTACAGTAATATCAAAATATTTAATGATCGTTGTTAATAAAAAATATCAATACAAGTTAGTTTCTCTCTTTTCGTACTAGATGGCGCTAGTTACATTTTAAATCGCACTATATCCGGTTAAATAATTTTTTCAGACTATCTTTTGAAGGTTTGCTAACTTTAAAAGAGGTTTAGATTAAGCACCGTCTGCACCTTCGAGCACGAGTAACCTGCAAAAGCCTTCTCAGATTTTTTTTCATACATAGATATCCTTTTGATTATATGGCTGTATTAGGGGGGTCGTCTTAAATGACTTCTTTTATGAACACGGTAATCACATATTGCGGGTTTGGTCTCGTAAAAAGGGAAGTACTCTTAAATGATTATACATACTTCTAGCTGCGAGATCGAATGGAGAATTGGGGGAGAGGGGAAGGATCAAGCTTAACGGCGTAGCTTGAATAATTGCTGGTTTGAAGTGGCAGTGGTGGATGTGCTCCGACATCATTCGTAAAACCTTCGATGGTTAGAGATTCTTGAATGACGACCAACGAACCGGTAGACGTGGTTCGAGTAAGCCCCCTACTAGATGTTTCGACGATATACTCAAGATCGTGGAAATTCGCTAGATGCAGTCAGCGTGAAGCCTGGTGAGGAGGCCTATACCTTGTAATAGTCGTATATTGGCCAACGTGATGATGATAATAACTGTTAGTACAAAATATACCACTCTACTAATTGTGGAATTACATCACCCATTCCTGACCCCATTGCACGTATGAGTGTATTGTTAAACATTTTTTGTATACCCACTGCGGATGTCTGGATGCCGCAACGTTCAAAAACCACTCGCAACTCGTTTATTTTAAATACGATTCAATTTCTGTTCCTAAACGAGCGGGTGCACTTTGCATTCGAATACTGTATGCATTGAAAATGCTAATTTTATATAAGCCGTATTCACTGAAATGCAGTGGCGGTGTTCGGTAAAAGATTAAATCGAAGTCGGAATCTGTCGTAAGTTAGCTTTGTGCGAACATTTTTCTATTTAAGAAAACAATCTTTGTTATTATTTTATAAAAGAAAACTTGGATTTGCGTAAACGGATTACCTGATGTATCTGCATATATAGAGAAGTGTAGTATTAGCAATATATTTGAAAATATTCGGATATTTAGAATATTACGATCCGTTTGAAATCCATGCAGTTTTATGTTCAAAGACGCCATTGGCTTACCAATAAGATTCTACTTTCTATCAAATTGTGCCCTCCTGGCATTATTCTCGTGACGAACCGTTTATCCATCTCACTTAAAATTGTGATTTTTTTCCCAAAAGAACTTCCTACATAGTATTGGACCCATAAAAAATAATGAAATCGCTAAATTCCTCACAAGTCGTAGCATAATAGTAATTATATTTTTATTTACATAGACTTATTATATTATCTTATACATGAACTACAATCAAAGGTAAAAATATAATCAGATGTGTTATATGGACATAGGTTGTAAAAGAGCAGGGGATCAATACCTCACGGTATACTCAAAGCGCGTGTTTTTTTTAATTTTTTATTTATTTCCTGGCGATGATAGATAAGACGTGGGATATGTTGTTTATAAAGCATAATTTCTTTAACCACTGTTGTTATATTTAGATACATAGATGGTCATGTATGATAGATTTAATGGAACAAAAATAGTCTTTGTGAGACAATAGCGGACATGTTTTTGCTAAAGATATTGTCACAAGACGTGATTGTTATTGATACACTTTAATAAAGTAATGGAGAATATATTTTATTGGTACCTTGAATACACAAGTCATCTATGCAATTGAACAGCGGCACTCAAGTTCGATTTAATCAAGGCCAATATTTTTTAATCGTAAATCATTTACGTCTTCCACGAGATGAATTAAAAGTTCGTTGAACAGCATTGGAGCGTGTTTAACAATGACGACTCTTATCTAGAAATGACAAGGTTGGATTTAAATGTTTTATTATATATATCTGCTCTGGAATAAACTTCATCTCCATCTTTAAAGATAATAAAACAAAAGAGGGTTCGCGACCTATTGACGAAAAATCTTAGTAATTACTCACTACTTGCGAATCATTTATCATATGTACTCGTATATAATATATTTATATGTTGTATACTTTTTTAAGTATGTATAATATTTTTCTTTAACCAGTACTTGTAAGAATAGCCTATTTTAACCACGTAATTAAATGCTAAGCGAGTATTATTGACGAGTAACAACTCAAGCCAAGGTTGTGGGGGTGTTTGGGCCTAGTCAGCCTATAGAGCATTCACTGAAGTGATCCAAGTGCTCGGCGGTATCCAAATCCGTTAAAATATAATTATGTAGTGGCTCGAGCCGAGACTTTCCCGGGAGCCTTCAAGTTTCACTACTTTAAAAGAGGTCCTATGCTAGGCGCCTACTGCACTCTGCCAACTTGAACCAGCGGATACTGCAAATGCATTTGGGCAGCAGTGACAGTATCAATTCAAAGAAACGTATTTTTAATGACTCCTAACACAAGATTTATTTTCAGTAAAAATTCATAAAATTATAATTATTTATAATCCACTTTTTATAGTAATTATTGTGCCTGATAATTCAAAATCATATTGGAGTGTGTAATACAACCGTACACGGTTGCTAACAAAAGAGTACAAATTTTATGAAGCCTTGAGAAAGGTATAGCATGTATATCTTAATTTCTCTTGGACTGTAGAACCATATACAATACCAGAACCAGAAGACTTGTGTTTATATTCGTTTAGTTGAATATAAAACTCATAATATCGATAACAGAAAAAAGACCAATTGTTAGCAGACGAGGAAGTATAAATGATGTAAAAAACATCATAAAACCAAAATAAGTTAATGGTCTGTTTTTGTTTTTTATCTCTCTTAAATTTCGTAACTAAGAAGCTTTTATTAACAACATCTTTGAGTGCATTCAATATACTCGTATACTTATATATTATTAATAATTCACTTAATGTTCTTAATAAATTTCATATGCACTTTGTGATTGTACTTTATACATATATTTATTTAATTAAGTTTAAATTGTAAATTACATAAATTAACAATTTTTTGTACACCGTTTTTTATAAATAGATGGAAAAAAAGAAACAATACATATGGTACAAGAGGCGGTCTTATTGCTCAAGACCATCTCTACAAGACAACCTTTGTATGGAAATGTGAGATATGAAAGATAGGGCAGTTTAGGGTGTACTTACATATAAATACATACATATATACCAACATGCCAATACAAATATATATACATATGTACACATATACATTGCTATATATATATATTTATATTTATGCATATATATACAGTCCAACTAACCCAGGAAAAAAAATACCTACCTTCATAATGCCCGGATTTTTAATGACATTAATTATACTTTTTGAACATAGTAGTAACAATGCATTCAATCCCTTTAACCCTTTTAAGTATAACGCTTTACTATGCAAAGGATATGAAGCTATTGAGATAATTCAAGATTATGCAAGATCTACTCTGTCTCGTCTTAGACATAACCGAAGTATAAACATTACTTGTGTTAGCATAAAGTCTCCATTGTCATACGTCACGTCATTAGTGCTGCGGTAATTTGCAAACCACTCACAGCACATTGACCGTAGTAAATATATCTAAGTGAATGTGCAGTCAGTGTGCATTTATGTATATTATATATATATAAATATACTATATATTTATGCTACGAATATAAACTCTAACGTAGTTTTAAAACTATTATGCTATTCTAATGCGGTCAAAGTCGAATTAAATAATACATCTGGCAAAAAAACATATGCAAAAACATAAACTTATTTTGAGTTTTTCGAGATAAAATTAAATATTTTAAGTTTTATATTGCATACATGAATTGTAATGTAAACACACATTGACATTGTTTCTACACCTCCGTTCAACTAACCGGAGCTCCTCAAGAAAAAATCTACGGCAGAATCTTTTCATGAGTTGGTCCGGCACATTGTCCTAAACCTCAAGTAAAACCCCAACTCAAGAAGGTCTTTATATTCTGGAGTGTAGACTACGACCGGCAAGTACTGCGTAAGGCGTCCACTCCCAAGATGGATAAATGACCTTGGTTATATCATTGGTTGACTAATTACAAGCCGCATCAAATCTAGGTCTATGAGACCTAACATTTATTATAAAAAAATAGTGAGAGGCGCATGAAAAATACGAGATATTAAAGTAAATTCGTAATATTTAAATTAGTCATTAGATATCTTGGTCCTTTCTTTTCATAGATTTAAATAAAATGTAGATTAAAGAAACATATTATAAGATAAATGAGTTTTTAGTTGATTGAAAAGTATGAAACTTTGTTGACTCATTTACATGGTTGATATTATAATGCAAATATTTAACATTTATAAATTTTATTTAAATAGAGCGACTGTTGAGTTTCTGGCCTGTTTTTAAATAGATTTAAATTCCGAGCCCATTTATTATTACTTATTATGTGAAATAACGAAGATTCAATAGGGTATGTAAATGCCTAGTCCAATCTAAAAAATCGTCCAACTATGGACGTCCTGCAGCTGAAAAGTTGATAATAAAAGCAATAAATTTCGTGCATTAAAAAAAACAAGCAAAAGTAAGGTAAAATACTCCTGAAATACTTTCCTTAAGAAATATTTCTATTTCGTATTCTTAAATTTTGCCCAGTTGCATGGGTTGAAAGGCGATGCGGCTTCGTGGTGGATATTTACGACGTGTAATAAGCACTTTCTATAGAATTTATTAAGCCTCGCCTTCCCTCTTTTCAATAGGGTCGATGCAACACTTACAGTTTAAATTAAATTTGAATTGGAAATCAGCCATACATTTGGAAAATCGAAATCGGGTTTTTGGAAAGGTAATGCATGTTTGTGGTTATATTATTCTTAACTACTTAAATATATTGTTAATTATTTTAATTTTTTTTGTACGATATTGTTTTGAATTTATAGTCGGAACTGATTTAAGTCAGACAACTTTGTTTGGTCCGATCCTCCACATTTGGACCTCCACCGCTGGACCCAGAGACTTCCTATAGGGTGGTAGGAACTGCCCTGGATTTAGTGTGTTCAGATTTTAGAATGGATGCCTTACTTTTCGCTTGTCTGTCAATGGTCCTCACTCCTGAACTTTAAGCTCCAGTGGCAATCTATTCTGCTCTCTATTTAGTCCGCCCACTGCCAGTTTCTTTCATCTACTGTTATCCACATTGATTCGATCTCTTAGAGAAATCCCGAACATAGAGATTTGTTTAATAAAGGAACTGATAACTATAGGTGACTGTAGTAATAAATCCTTTACATGAACTGCCTCTATTTACATATATATCTTTATTATATTATTATGAAATTTTAAATATAATCACATTGAGCGCAATACGTGTAGGATTATATTAATTAAAGTAAATACGTAAACAGTTCTTATTAATAATAATTAACAACATTAATCTGTATAATTAGTATTGTTATGTTAATACACAGCGATATCATCTCGAGCTTGAAAGTTCAGGCGTCAAGACCACAGACCGGCAAACGCAGTGTAGTTCGTTCATCTACAAAATATGATGAAAAAACTGATGAATTATCCTTTTTAAGGTCGTTGAAAGACGCTAAATATCTGCCGTTTCCATGTGATTCTATAGGAAAATTACGAGGGAAGCCTTTCTAGCAGTTATATGACTTAAATGATGATAATGGTGATGATGAATAAATTTAGAAAAAAAAAACAACAGGAAGTTTCGTAATGGGTTTCAAATTGAATAACCAATTGCGAATAAATACGTAAAACAAACTGCATAAACTCGATTTAATATTATAATGCAATAAGTTGTTTACACGTCGTATATAAATTTACATAAGATATTAATCGTAATTAGTAATAGCGTAGTTCGAATGTATATACTTCCGCATTCTCTGTTGTGTCGTTTATTTAAATGAGTAGTTTAGATAAGAGCCGTGAGCGAGATAAAGCGGCTCCGATACATGTTGCATTCATGTTGCACGCGATTCTATCATCAATTTTATTTACATACGATTGACTTTCATTTCATTTATTCATTCATATTATTATTCATTTAGGATCATTTTCAGTTACCACTAGAGTATATCAAAGGAAGAATGCCAGAATAACCTAATTTGATATAATTTGAAATCAGATTGCTTGAAGTTTTACCAGAGTTCCTAGCATGCCCTGGTGTGATAGGACTCTTAAAGGAGAACGAGCTATAAGCCGCCTTAACCGGTCTTATTGAAGATCTTTGAAGTAGTCCCATGTCCAGCAGCAGACTTCTTGCAGCTAAAATGATGATGATGATGATGAAATTTAAGAAGTTTATTAATCAAGAACTTCTAAAATAGGCGTATTATAGTGCAAAGGATTTAAATGAAAATGAAACTTACAGCGAGTTTTCTACTGCATTAAGCATATTGTACAAGTAAATAAAATACTCACCTGAGTTCGTTGTTGGTATCTATCTATATCAAAGACTGCTTGGTACCCTTTTATCTTGAATATTCAAAAATGTAATTTTAGGGGAGATCAATTTTATTAGTTTCTATCAAGTTGAAATACTCTGGTATTCTTCTGATTGCGTACACAAGGAGTAACTGTGAATGATTTTTGGAGGATCATTCTTCCTCCAAATATTTTTAATAAGGTTGGTTGGAAGAAGCATCCATCCGGCGTCTTCTAATTACCTTTACAAGATCCTCTGTCCAGATTTTGAGTGAACATCCTACGCTAATGTAGTGGTAGCGACGAAAAGAATAGACACCAACCTCTTCTTTCGTCGTTACCGCAAGGGTCCGTCGAGGGAAAGCATTCACAGTTAATAGGAAGCAGCATTTCCTGAACATATTTGAAATTAAAAACATCTTTCGCCAACGTGTATACTCAAGTAAGTAAGAATCCCTATAAGATAGGTATAAAGATCTAGCACGCAGTCTCCGATAGCTATTTTGTTCGTCGCGGAAGTTGCAACCATGGTAATGGCGGAATTTTTTTAAAGATCTTACTAAATATATTACATCTTTTCTTGTTACTTGTATTAGAATTAGCTAATAATGAACTTTATATTGTCGAAGCTACACTTAAATAAACAACTGATAAATTCAATACCTACACGTTGTGTACTGGGTCACAATACGTGAAAGGGTTACAAATGATTCGACAAATCGTTATTACCGGCCCATATTCCGACATGTATACTGTATTGATCGGTGCAACTTATATAAATAAGAAGACTAAACTAATTAGACTGGGTGTTTTAATACCTTCGGACAATTATTACAGACACAAAATATGAATTAGGTTGCCATCTTGGCAGGGGTAAATAATGCTGTGCCCTACTCATAACATGTACTTCCATCATAATACAACGTTTTAAGTATAGAGATGACTTTGAAGTTATTTTACATAAAAAAACAGATGCGTGATACTGATTGTAAAAATTAATTGAACTATAAGAAAAAATAACTTTAGCGTATTCTTGCAGAATAACCCCAGCGGATCGTCAATGATAAATAAGCGTTGTAATTTTCGTTTTACATTTTGGAGAGAGCATGTGAAAAGTATTCTTGAATCTCGATATCGTTCCCTAGAGCACAATGTGGTTTTACTGTAAAATCCATGCAGATTTTTATATACTCATGTGCTATTACTTGCTTACCTTTTTCTTTATTATAATTAGTTCTATATGAAGAAGTTATTATTATTTTTTATTCACAACACGGAATATACACTAATCTTACTTATTTGCCTAAATTATATAAATAATAAAAACGCGTATAGTTCCTAAAATGTCGTTCGTGTATTTACCAAAATTAAATATCGAAAAACGTTAATCTTGTCTCATTACTATACGAGCAAAATAAATAAAGATGGTCACAGTAGTTCGACAAAATGGTAACCTAAAACATTTTGGCTTCCCTGACTGGCTTCCAGGCTGTGGAAGCTCTATTTTAACACGTGACAGGAGTTGAGGATAATCCTTAAAACTGTTACCCAATTTGTATAAAAACATAATATCACATATCTTACGATTCACATGCAAAGAAGTCATTTTGTAAAATTTTAATCTGTAATGTTTTTGTATCTTCTTTCGGAGTACATAACTTGGTGACCATACATGGCTATTTATTTTACTTCACTTCTTACCATGAAATCAAAAAACCATACCAAAAAAATTATTTAAACTTTTTTGTAACGATATGTAACATAATAATGTAGAGATAATAACTAAATAAAAGAAACTATTTAAGGTACAAGAGGCGGTCTTATCGCTCAAGGCGATCTCTACCAGACAACCTTTGGATAGAAATGAGAGACATGAAGGAGAGGGCAGGTGTATATAATAATTTTTGTTATTCAAATGCAATTACACTATTGTAAAGTTATCTTCAGTATATACTTTTTATTATTGTTTTTTACAAAGGGCAATCAATTGGGTTACAGAAAGGTATGCTGAAGTATCATCGAATTAAGTATTATATATGTTTTAAATTGAGAAAAAATCTTAGTACGTCTTACATAATAGCGGCGTCGTAGTGGGTGAGGAGATAGAGAGAGAGAGAGAGAGAGAGAGAGACAGAGAGAGACAGAGAGAGACACAGAGAGAGAGAGAGAGATAGATAGATAGAGAGAGAGACACAGAGAGAGAGATAGAGAGTTCATTCATTCATTCATTCGTTTCATTCATCCATCTTTTTCATACAAGCGTCGTTTAGAAATCATCTTATATTCCGTTTAGCAATTATCTTACATATATAAATAGCCTTAAGACATGTTGATGGTATCTAAATATCTTTTGCGATCTTTATTTCCGTCAATATAAGTACTGCGTAGATATTTTTCCAGTCTAGATTAAAACTATTGTCTCATTAACTATTATTGAAGCAGTAGGTTTGAAAGAATAGATCGCGGAAAGCTTAGATTAAACCTCGTTTACGCAACTTGCTCGTAGGCTATGTGGAACATCAGCCGTTATATTGTATATTATGCATTAGGAGTCATAGGCATTGGCTGCCATACGACCGAATCAAGGCCGCCAGATAGGTCCTCGACTTCTTTGATTGTTATTGCTTGGCTAATAATATAACTCAGGAAATCATTATTGCTGGTAAAAGAAACAGTGGAATTATAGAAGCGCGTCTATCTAGAACGATCGGAGATTGTCTCCTTCTATACGTTTTTAGTTGTTCTTAACAACGAACACGGGTTGTTTTTCAACAGCTATGAATTGTTGTTGTCACGTCGTCAGGGTAATAAAGAGCTAGTCCTGGCTTCAGAAAAGCGCAATGTTTAAATGTCGTCGTTTTAATATGCTTTTTAAGTAATTTGTACTGTTAATACTCTAAATTACGCATATATTCATGTATATTTACAAATAAAACAAACCACTAAACATATTTTTGGTTTATATTTTGCTAAACTTTCCTCATTACGAAAACGAAGTAACATATTACACGACTCTACAAAAAAATTTTCGTTCTTTGTCCTAAAGTTCATACTATTATTTTCCAGTTAGTTATGCACAAAAACGAAAAGAAAATACCTTTTTTCGGTATAAAGTTTGCTTTTGTGATAGTTATAATAATAATACTCATTTTTCAATTTTTTCATAAATTTTAATTGATTTAAATATTTTTAAAAAGACCGCGCGGTGAGAGTGGGGTATTAACGTTTACACTGTGCCGCTAGATGGCACCCGAGTGATAAACAACCATCAGGTGTTATTTACAAGCCCAGAATAACTTAAAATGTCGTCACGAAAGTGCAAATACGATGCTGATGCATTTTGTTTTATATGTGGTCAACTTATTAAAGTTCGAGACGTGAAATATGAACTAAAGACATCTCACGTTCTCTGTGAAGCCTATGAAGCATATTTTGACTGTCCTGTCCTGTACAAGATAAGCCATGGGCTCCACATGTTGCTTGTAGTTATTGTAAAAGGTGTTTGGAAGGTAAGCAATTTTTATTTAATTAAGCGATGAATCCAAAATAATAGACATATTAATTTTAATTTTTATATTTTTATTTTGGTATCGAGGTGAGAAAAGGTCTATGAAATTTGCACTACCAAGGATTTGGCGAGAACCAAAAGACCATATTACTGACTGCTACTTTTGTATGGTGAATCCGAGTAAAAGACGTAGAGGTAAAAATGCAAAACCTATTGAATATCCTGACCTCGAATCTTCTTCTGCTCCAATTGCTCACGACCTGACACGACCAGTACCTGAGCCACCAAAAAAATTATCGCAGAAAAGTAGCTCATCTTTTAGTTCTTATAAAAGTAATTCCGATAAGGAGTTTTTGCCTACACATGAACAACCAAAACACTATCTCATTACTTCAGAAGATTTTAACGATCTAATTAGAGATTTAAATTTGCCAAAAAATAAAGCAGAGCTTCTGGGCTCTCGCTTAAAACAGTGGAATTTGCTTGATGATTTTAAGATCAAGGCCAATACAATGAAAACATGATGGGCGACTATATTTGGGGTTTATTGAGAGAAAGTAGCTATGAACATAAAAGAAAAAGTAAAAGTGTGCACTTTTAAGTTATTTTCCACTTTTCTGTAAGCTAATTTGATAGTAAAACTTAATAAAAATAATAAACATTTTTATTTCAATAGTTTTATTTTCAATCAAAAATTAAAATCCGAGATTTTTAAAAATTTCGTTCAATCAGTCTTCTAAGCACAAAAGCAAAGTTTTTCATGTCATATATTTTTTTTCCGTCTTATTACGACCTAAACTACCGAAATTTTATGCTTTGCAATCAAAGTCAAATTTCATGTTGACCCGTGTTATTAGTTAAGAATTATCAATGTATCATATCACCTATTTTGACTATTTGATTGTGCATAAAGAAAAGCATGACTATTAAAGTCGTTTATCACCTCATTCGAACGACTACGCTACTGTATGTATTTCACTTTAACTGTGCAAGCGTCTAAATTAACAAAAACCCACGTTTGAAATTTTGGCAACGAACATTCACGCCAGTTAATGATCAGCGATAATATAAATAGTTATTCCACAGAAAGTTATGATTTAGTCGAGTAATTAAACGCATCCGTCGCTTGTGAATTAAGTTTTACGAATATCATTAACTTGATGTACGAATTAACCGCTTTTTGTTTATATTTGTACTGTAATGATAAAACAAATGACTTTTGATAAACAGACGTTTGGCAAAACAAATGTTATAGACAGTCCTAACGCCGTAGGAAAGAAAATACCTGCCTTCCTAATGCCCGAAAGTTTTAATGACAATTTTACCTTACCTTTTGATTACAGTGGTATGTAATTATAACATGAAAATTGATTAAAAAAATAAATTTTGTTTACCAATGATATGTTTTATTACCAAAAAAAACTTAGATTCTCTTAATAACCACATTATTATGTGCTTGTTTTAATATTTATCTGTATTGATTTCAGTAAAAAATGTTAAGATTTTATCAGAAAGAGTGAGTTTGTAAGCTATGTGATAGCGTAAATGTTTAATAGTTAATAAATAGGTAATCATTTTTTAAATAATTACCCCCCTATCTTAAATCTATGACAGGGATTTTTGTTTCAATTAATTTTCAGTACATATTTTATTAGCGTTCTCTTCTGTCATCCTTCACAAGTTCTTTTATTATCTTCTTTCGTTCTTTACCTCTTCTTGTTTACTCTTTTCTTTCATTCTCAATCCTTCCGCACATCATGTTTTTACCTTCGCCGCCTTTATTTAGTATCGAAATTTAGAAATAGAAATAAGGACAAAAATTAAAAAAATGTATTTAATTTTTGTCCTTATTTCTATTTTACCAACCTTTTTTTATCTGTTGAGTTTTTTTTTTAATTTATTACTTTCCCTATTTAAACTATAAACATTTGTGGCGGCATTCCTTATTTTCCATTATGGATGCGATGTTGCCAAAATAATCATTCAGGTTAATAGAAACTTTACACTCGATCCGTTTAATTGGATATGGAGACGTTACTTTTGAACCTGAACTAAATGCATACGGGAGAAAATACGTAGCAACAGTTTTCTTATCATACTCGTTTTGAGGGGGCGGCCAACCGATTCCTAACCGAGAACAGCGTGGGTGAACCAAAAGTTGGATCCGGATCCCTCCTTGGCTCGCCCGTGATCCACGTTGCCGTCCCAAGCCGCATATGCACTACATCAACACTACACAGCTCTACTCGGGTAGAGCGCTTTACTACGTGAGAACGACTTCGTGCAACGGCAATGCGCCAGTCCAGCTTTGTTTATTTTTAAGTTTTTAAGTTAGATAAGTTCACGGACCTTCTGCTCCATTAACTTAGCCCCGATGAAGATGTAAAAGCTTCTAGGCTAACAGCATTAACTTCAACCGAGAATAAGTAAGTTTCACCGTAGTGTGTATAAAAATATGGAATGTTATATAGGTAAGTAAAATAGTCAATTTTCTATATCCCTTCGACCCTTAAATTTATGTTGCAATAAAACTACTATAAAACAACGAATATTCGTAGATTTGTAGGGATAAAAATAAAGGCATGTTTATGAGGAATTTTGTGTTTCTGCGGTTTATACCTCATAAATTTTTGTTGTTTATTCGCTCGTATTAGCATTGTCATATCTCACTGCTATACTCAAAAAGAGGAACAAAATATAATAGCCAAAATTGTTGAAATAGAATAAAAGGTCCATTGCCAACGTTATCATTTCGCAGTATCGAGGTGGACACGGTTTTGGTCCAGCTCTTCACGAGGCTTGTGGGGTTCTCCGAGTACCTTCTCCAGTTTAAGCTCAAGCCCCTCGAGCTTCTGTGAATCGGGCGTGGACCAGACCGTGGTCCACGTGGTAGCCCACTGTCCCGCATTCGGAGGACTCCAGGTTGACTCCGATTGCCGGTTAGACATGATGATCTGCGAGGAGTTAATGGCCTCGCTAATAAAGGAGGACGAGAGGGACTAATATTCTTGGAATTTGCAGAAAATTTGCAGAAAAAGCTATCAGACGATATAGAAATTAAATATAAGAATAAGTGTAAACAATTAAGTAGCAAATAAAACAAAATAAAAATGAAATGTATTGAGAATAAAATGTTTAAAATAAAATAAAGAAATGTAAAATTGAGGAATGAGATGAGGAATGAATGATATCGAATGAAAGAGTAAGGCGGATAAAATGTGGAAATAAAGATGAAGTACGGAAGATTACAAGAGGAATGCAAGAAGAGCGCGTAAATTAAAGTAAGGTGAATAAAAAAATGAAATAAAACGACCCTGTCCTTCCCGAAGAGAGGGATACGAGAATCCAGCGTCTTCTAACGATCATAATATAGATCGTCAAATGTTATTATGTAGTTTAGTGTGTAAATGAAATTGATTTTTTTGAATTTAGAGGCGCGCTAATAATATATAATTTATGAAACGGTATCGAACATATTCTACAAATTAGTTTCTGAAACCGTTGATCAGAGTGAAAGTTTTTGTGGTGGAAAGTTTAGGTGGAGAACTATGCGAGAGGCTTTACAGTGACCATCAGTGGGTTGATGTGATGATGAAGGAAAATAGAATGTATAATTGAGTACTCTGTATTTAAGTATATAAAGCAGAAATATAAAAAAGATATGGATAGCTCGTAGTAGCAAACTGACTGACATACAAGGTACAAAATTTCATAAAATTTGCATTCGAACCTATCTACATTCTCAGTATTTAACCACTAAGCTGTTAAACTGTCGTAGTTGCTTAGTTATATTTTGCGCAAACAAGCTGTATTGCAGACTGTACCACTTGGCGTCATGTGTTCTGTTTGTTCACTCGTTTATTGTAATCATAAAAATAAGTGTCTTTGTTTAGTAATGTACTGCAAGAAACTCTATTGTTTATAGGTGCACTGATATATCGTACATTAAGCCGATCGATACAAAACGATTTTGTAACGACGGTTGGTCTGTTAGTTAATGATTTGCTTTAACTTGCAAATGCTTTGTTTGACATATTTTATTTAGAAAACTATAAGTATGAGTATGAGTATAAGTATGAGTATATTGATCTGATCCATTTTTATGGTCGCATTAAGGAAAAGAAAATGATTTCGTGTTTATTAATAAATCGTATATAAAAACGTATATATAGCCTATTTGCGGCTCAATTTACTGTTTTTGGATAAGTTAATTAATAATAGTGTTTATATAATAATAATGGGTTTAGCGGGAACTTACGATTGTCTTATAATTGTTGTGCATTTGTTTAAAATAGATCCTTATACTATACTTATTTAAAATAGATCGTTTTAACTTGAATTATTATTCATAAGACATATTTTACATATTAGTTTTGTAAAATTCTCTGAGGTGCGTCAAAAAAGCAATCCTCACTGCTTTAAATACCGCGTGCCATTGGACACCATTTTGATGAATTCCTAAAAGTGATGCCATATATTTTCCGGAATTGCTCACAAATGTTGTCGTATTTTTATTAAGTTCCTTAAAAATGAGTAGTTGTATCCCGGCGGTAGTATAGGATTACTACTGCTCACAAAGATGTTTCCAGTTGTCTCTCTCTCTCTGTTTTCAGTCACATAATTAGTCTCCCCAAGTCAACGGTAAAGACGTAAATAGTTTGGGAAACCCTGTTATTTACATTGTTTTTTTTTTATAAACTAAACATATTTACGATAACACAAATTAATCACACAATTTAGGTTAAGTCCACATCGTTGTTTACATTTGATAAACAACTGATAAGTGTAGAACAAGAATGTACACAATTTATTTTTAATAAATATTTCAATGATATTAGATTTGTAATATTGATTGCTAGCGGGTATATATAAGCGTCGTGTCCGAACAGACGATCTAGAGATATTATGCCGAAAAACATTACTTCGACCGACAAGTTACCAAAATTTTCGTGATACATGTACAACAAAATTAATAACAGAGATGTCTTCTAAAAATGACTTTCACAAACACAGTCATATGCTTTATGTATGATATACGGATGTGTCGCATACTAAATTGTTAGTAAGAAAAGGACCAATATTTAGCCACTTCCGCACATGCAGTGGTAGTCGTGCAATGAAATGCACCGCCCGCCAGCCCGCTGATAAATGCGTATGCGACCAAATCACTCAACACGTGTTTCACCCCTCCACGGGGCATCTTCAGGAGTTATGTTACACCGATTAGTGCCAAACACAGAGTCAGACGTGTGTGACTGTGTTTGCGGTACTACCACTGCATGTGCGGAAGTGGCTAAATATTGGTCCTTTTCTTACTTAGGATGGACTTCCGCGAAGTAACGCCTGATTCCATTAAATACTAAATTGTTATATTATTTTTTACAGTCGTAATTGTTTCAGCCCACAGACGCTTGCTGCAGGACAAGGGATCCTCGCAAACATATCTATGGGGGATGTACCACGCCTGGCAGACGGACTGGTGATTGTAATATGGTATTATGTTAAGCAAAGGACGCTGCTGCACATCCTCTGAAAAACTTGTATGTGAGCACTGGCAATCCTATATAAATTAACGCCCAAAGTGTGAATTTTAGTAACACTGTATTTCAGAAATCGAACCCGCGACCCACGATTTCAAGTGTCAGTCCTCTGCCGCTGAGCTACCTTTATAGCATTATACAGTTTTTTCAAATAAGAATCTGAACAGTTAAAATACTTTTTTAGAATTCCGAAAGTGGCTTTCATCACGTATTTGTTTAAAGGTAAGGGCTATCAACGCAATTTTTAGAGATATTATCAAGTACTCTAATCTCCTTGTAATTTTTTTAATTTTCCTTGTTTAACAAAAGGCTGACACTTATGCTGTCATTATTGTATAGATTTTTGTATTAGTTTTATGTATTTATTATATTAAACTGGCAGGACTGATTTATTATTTAAATGAATAATATGTATTTGAAATTTAAGATGTATGTAAAAATCACTCATTTGGTCACTACCCTTTTAATGCAATTAACCGGTATAATTTTTATTGAAGTTTACATAATTTGAATAATTATTTTTGATGCAGTAATTTTATTTATTTTTGAATTTACATTGTAAGCGGACGAAAAATCTAAACAAAATCGTTGGAAGATGATGATACCAGTTCTGTTGCAAATCTATAGTTGAGGCTTGTGCCCAGCAGTGGAAGTCCTGCGGTTGAAATGATGACGATCATCATCAATAAATTATATTCAAAATTAAGCACAAAAATGCCTCGCATTAGAGACCACAGTAGAAAAATGTAAATGTTAAGCATGTTTCTACTTCGTGATGATGTTTCTACTTGATCCCAAAATTCGAGCGCTGGTAGACTGACTTGCGATCGTAGGTCACAGGTTCGATACCCGCGAAATAGTCTTATGAACGTTTCACTTTTTATGCGTTAATTTGTAAATCACTGCCATTGCTCATTTATGAGTTTTACAGAGGATATGCACACTGCAATCGCCAAACCGCTTGCCAATCGTAACGATTATGGTACATGCTCCCATTGATATCTTTGAAGGTGTCCTATGCTTTTCAGTGGGCGTCTATGGACTGAAACGACGATCCCACATAGTGGGACAGAAGGCGTCCATATTGAGTTCTCAAACTTAATACTTTCCCGATCATCTAGTTCACTTCAATCCATGTCTTGCTTATATATTTCACATCAGCTAAATACATTGTAACATTATGTTAAGACGAGAAAACCACCCCTTTGTTTCCTTTTGTAATTCTAATGTATAACATTCGAGTATAAAAGCAGGTTCATTAGAGAATGTCAATTCTAATTGCGCCGTTTAATTTATTTGATTAAATAAAAGTACATCTTCAGAAACTTAATGTTCTGGATTTTCTCGGACAATACACTATGTTCGATACTATTGCTAATCTCAGCCCTCTATAGTTCGGATACCACTGCTCAACTAGCACTACACGGAATGGAGTATAATAAATTGAATTCATTAGTATTGTTTGATACATCTAAGAATATATATGTACCTATTCCTAGAGTTATAATCAAAAGGTAGAAAGAGATAGGTGTTGGGTTAGTTAGAGAAGATACGCAAAGGATCATTCAAAAATAAATAAGGAGAACCTCGTGATGATTTTGCTTTTTTCTTTCTCTGTGAGATGTTGCAAATAGAAAGGAAATCTCGAAAAGCTTATTGTTACATTCCAGATCGAAAATAAAAGGACACGGGGGAAGTCCAATGCTCTGGACACATTATGTCCGCATCACTCTAGATGGTAAAGCTTACAATGCCTAGTTTGTCAGAAAGTTTGTCAAGGAAAAAGCGATCCTTAGGGGTCATCACCCTCAGTCAGAGAATTACAATGCCTGGAGAAGAAGGTATGTACAATATGAAGGCCGTGTAAAAATAGCAACCTATCAATAGTTATTTAATATAGCAATAGCATGAATATGTGCTATATTTCATTTATATTCATATAATATGAACCGAGTTGTTAATTCAAACTGTATACGTTTTATCAAGTCCGGCGTCATATATTGAAACATAAGAGCCGTTGTCATATTGTCTCCTATCGCAGTAACGGATTTCGCATCAATTTATAAACATGCTCGGTCGATTGCACTGTATATTATAACACACGTTTTATTTTAATATTAATGTATGCTATACAGCTATAATTTACAAAAATAGTTATAGCTATGTGTTATAATTCGTTTATAATGTGTTTGCGTTCGAGTGCTGCGAAGAAATTGTTTCTCGGACCGCAAAATGCTGCATTTTTACGGAATTTTAGCGTTAAAGTGACAAGCGACGTAAGTAGAAAAACGGTTTATTTTATTTGTAAGAGAAGATTGAAGTAGTCGTGAATGGTTCTGGCGAGATTCGTTCTTCTTAATAAATATATTTTTAGTAAACGTTTATAATTGAATAAGTAACGTCACTTCATTTAATAATAATTTTAATCAAGTTATTTATGACGTTTCATGCTGTTAAAAATAGCATATCACGAAAAAAACATTATAGCTTTTTCCATGCTTTAGTCGAAATAATCAAGCAATTTTAAAAAAAAAGATCTAATATGAGGAAATAACTCACTTTTCTCTTTGTCTTCATTTATTCAGAACACGGAAGCTGTAAATTTATTCCATACATTTATGTTGGTATTATAAATGTGAAAGCGAACCACTTAATTATTATGGCGCATAAAGGCATTTTTCTTTGTTAATTAAATTTTTGTTTTTTTTTTTCAGAACGTAATGTAAGTTTTTTTTTACGTGTAATATGTACTTGCATTACGAAAATTATTATTTGTTTATAGTAGCATTCGTACCAGTTTTTTTTTGTAAAACTAAGTGTATAAATGTAACCGTGTTTTAAGTTGAAAAAGCCGTAGTTTAAAATTTTTTTTTCTTTATTATCAACATGTTGAGATGCGAATCATCGCTGGATTATATATCATAAAATTAAATATACCATTATTATTTTTTTTATCAAATTCTACAAAATTTTGTTACTAAGATTAGCTTTGCAAACATTTGTGATCTTAATCGTTGGAAATAATGAACCCTAACGCACCTATTATGTACCCGTAAGGCCCTTTGAGATTCTGGAGTTAAAACCGCGGACCGGCAAGCGTATGACGTCTGCCCACAAGGTAGACACTTGGCCTTGTAAGTTGTCAGAGACGCTGAATGCATGCTGCTTTAATCCGGTGCTATTGAAAATCTTTGGAGGCAAACGTTTCCAGGAGTACACGTCCTTCAGCTGATTATGATGTTTATGAGCATACACGAAGATAGGATATATAATTGATAATTAAACTTGCTATCCTCAGAAAAATAATGAAAATAAAATATATATTAATATATTTAGTTAATAAATTTCATGCACAATGTGACCTACTACCTATGGCTATAAAAAAACCTGTTTACTGTTATAATTTGTCTTAATTTAATATAGCTGTGAGTTTTTTTTTTAACGCATACTTGTTCGGTTTTACTATCAATTCGGCTGTTGGAAAAAGACCATGTAATCGAAGTTGAAGCAGCTTCAGTAGGTAGCTATTCACTCTCGTCTTGATAAGACCTGGGTTATAAATCTCGAGAAATAAGAAAACCGACAGATCGCTACATTCTTACGAGTGGTTGGTGGTGCCTGTGGCATCACGGACTATGAGGATTTCTCATTCACGAAGTTGCAGCAGTCGAGTGAGCATCGAATGTTGCGCAAAACATGAGACTAACATATTTAGAAACTCTTTAAATAATAAAATCTGCACTTTTATTCTATCGATTATAGCTTTTACTAAAGTAAGAAAAGGACCAATATATAGCTACTTCCGCCAATGCAACAATAATCGTACAATAAAGAGCATCACCCGCCAGCCCGCTGATAAATGCGCATGCGGCAAAACAATGCGAATTACACAACTACCACCTATAAATCACTCAACACGTGTTTCACCCCTCCATGGGGCATCCTCAGGAGTAATGTATGTTTATCAGCGGGCTGGCGGGCGGTGCACTTTATTGCACAACTATTGCTGCAATGACGGAAGTAGCTATATATTGGTCCTTTTCTTACTTGGGATGGATTTCCGCAAAATAACGCCTGAATCCATTAGGGCTTTTACTAAAATTATATATTAAAATAACATTTTTTATTTAATTTTAAAAACATAAATCTGCTACCAGACACCCTGTATTAATGCTTCGGCTTTTAGATGATGCTTTGCAAAATCAATTTCATATAATAAAATTGTATTTTTCATACATACATTTTTTTATTTACAACTTATGATACTAATTTTCGAGGTTTATTCATATTTTTTGGATGATCTCTCTTTACTGAACTATCCGTGTAGTGTCATATTTTCACAACACAGTTTTAAATAATAGTATATTATTGCCAGTTTAATGAAATGTATTAATTAATTATATTGGGCAGATTAAAATTCTATCCCGTCTTATCCTTTAACGAATCGATGCGGGTAAGGGTTCAACATAATACAGTCGGGCCGTTAATTAAGGAACTTAGTCTTGATTGAAACATATGTAATCAGTTATCTTGTTAGATAAACGAGGTTTCAACTGGTAACTCTGTGAGGGATACTTAATTAAACTGCTTTATATTTATTAATTGACTTATTTATTTACGAACTCATATAATGTATATCAGCGAACTTAATTCTGAAGGTATTCTGTACCAGTAAACCCTTTAGGAATTAATAGAGAAGGTGAAATAAGAAAAATATAATAAAAGAAAAAAATGTGACAAAGAAAAAATATTAAAAAACCTAACATATATATAATACGTAAGCATACATACTAAACTTGATTATGACATAATAATAAATAATGCGGTATGATACATGCATTAAATATAACAGTACCACTGTATTCTTGTTTGAATGCAATTGAATATATCTATTTTTATATTTTAAGAAGTGGCCAAAAAAAACATTTAAACTTTATATGCATAAAAATGATATCATTGTCTTACTCGCATTATTAAAGAGATTTAGAACTTTAAGTGAATTTTCTTGACATTAGTGTAAAAAAAGACAACCGATTTAAAAGTGTTTTCCTGACCAACAAGACTTTCGATTTTGGATATTGCCTAATCAGAATATTCTTGGAATATTATTAATTTTAAATACTCGAAAATACTACTTTAAATACGTGGAGGCATGTCAAGAATAACATTTATTTTAAATTTTTTAATTCTCTTTGTATGAAATATGTTTTCACATTTTAGAATGTTTCTGCCTACACAAATTAGTAACTTTCTAGCTATACAAAGTATGTAACATATGTATATAAAGTGCATATATTAAAGTTTACATTAAATTACTTATCTGTATAAGTTAAATATTTTAATTGCTACGTACTTACAGTATCTTATAATTATATTCGCTCACTTTATTGTTTATGATGTGCTAAACAATAAGCACATCATAAACAATAAAGTGATATATATACTCTCTCCATCAAGTTATTAAATAACAAAACTCTACGAAGGCCATTTTTGTGACCACAAACAAAACCTTCAGATATCGTTGTGGGCTCTTCTCGAACCAGTACGTTTGAAACTCTTACATTCAAGTTCGAGGAACGTTTTTGGACCTTAATTTGATTTTAGTATCTAATAAATTGGGCTCTTCCGGCATTTATTTCTTGAAGTACTATAAGTATTTCTATGCGCATAATATGAGCAAAGGTATAGATTTTTATTAACTCATTAATGTCTGAAATACGATATCATTGCACTACTCTTTGGCGGTAGATATACCACAAGGATATGTAATTTTTGATTTTACTTACTATTTCTTTATATTAACCAATGGTATCATCACTTACTGTCAACAGGGATAGCAGTAAAGCGTAAATTTAAAAAGAACAACAAATAAAACACCCTTTAACCCTTAATTAGGCGCATTAAGAAAATCACTCAATTAGGCGCATGGGGTCTTAAATGACCCCAAAAAAACATTAGGAAAGGAGTATCAAAAAGGAATAAAATTTAATGGATTTCTATAGTAATTAATAAAGTTCTTTAATATACTTAACTTTAAGAAACAAATACTTACCATGACATTAAAGATATTTAAAAAAAAACTAAAACAGTAAACCTCTCTTTAAACTAATTTTTTTGCCATAGCCGAGATCAACTTAAGAAATAAAGTTTATTCAGTCTCATCAGCGGAATCTTCTGTTCTGCATCCGACACAGTAAATCCTTGAGTGTTGCTGACAAATAAATTTACGACACTTGAAACATTTTGTTGGCACTTTTTTGGCGTCCTTTCTAGGACATGATGAACAGCGCCCGCGTATAGCTATCGATTGATAAACCGCCTTGTTCACATTATAAACTTCATGGAACCGTTTTTTTGTTGTCGCTGGTACAGCACGTAGTTGTATGCGACGTTTTTGGTGATCTTCCACAAGTGCCGCAGCTATTTTCTTCAAGAAAATCCGTCTTGAATATGTCAAAGTCTTCTCAATATTAGCTTTGTGTATGACAAATGCCAGATATGTTTATACTCCAGGTAAATATAAAATAATATTTTGTGCTCGGGTCCTTACTGCGTTCGATGGTGGTACTTTACACCATTTCATTTTCTGGCCATTTCTCTGAGTATGTCGAGATAAAAAATAATTATCTTCCGCTGATACAGGGATGTCTTGGATATGTTCAGACTCCTCAATTTCGCTTTCTGAATTATGAGCACTATCAATGACAGCATCGTTTAAAGTTTCGTCTTGCGAATCCGAAGCAGCAACATCTTGCTCTTCATCAAGCACTTCATCCAGCCATTGCAATACTAGTTTGTCGTTAGGCATTTCAATTCAAAAAAAAAGAAAAAGCATAGAAAAAACTTAAAAATACATAAAGAAATCATACCGTATCAAAATACACACATACAAAGATAAATAGTAAATAATATACTAATATAAACACAAAAAAAATCACAAAAGTAAAAACTTACCTTCGCCAAAAAATGTAACGTAACTGGGCGCATGGGGTCAGCTCTCTAAAGGACAGCGATGCATGCATATGCGTTAATGTTCTGGATGTGACTAATTCGCGTACCCCGGGTCGAGTGAGGAAGCTAGAAAGAGCGTTAGTACGCTCTGAAGACTGTAAGCCATAATTTTTTGAATTTCAAGTGGCCCTGACCCCATGCGCCTAATTAAGGGTTAATGATTGTGAAAGTAAAATTTGCATATTTACTGCAAATAAGACTGCAGGTGCTGAAGTAAAATATAAGACATTTTACAAACGTGACATAGAGCTAGGGACTAAAAGAGATTTAGCTCTCTCGGGTACACTAAATGCTTGTTTCGTGTGTTTCGTTCTAGAGCGTTATGATGATGAAAAACCTCTTAATTTTTGTTATCAATTCGTTGTAAACTAGAGTATTGTTTTTCAATAGACCTTTATAGAAATTTACTCTAAAAGAAGTCAGTAGAAATATTGTTCTTATAATTTGATTATAGAAACAGATTATACCGAGATTTAGTCATTTCAATCGCTCTCGAATGCTACGCAGTAAGATGATCGGTAAGTCCGTCTATGCCTCCGCCATTTGAGAATGAGAAATTCTTAGAGTTATGTCAGTGATCTGGATTTTTCTGCTGATTTCTGATTCAACCATCCATTCTTCTCTGTGTGAGTTTGAACCTTCATATGAAGCTCATCGTAAGTGATCACGTCTTGGATCCGTGTGTCATCACCGGTAACGCACATTGGTCAAAGACCTTCGTCTTTAAACATTCGGTATTTTTGTGCACAACAAGTAATTAGTGTACAGTTATTAATTTTCAACTTTATTTTTATTAAAGTTTGTTTCCATAAAATAAAATAGACAAATCAATATAAGTTTAGATAAAAAGTCTGGCTTAGGCATATATTTATTAATACTATATAACGTTATATTAAAGCATTCCTATTTGGCTTTCCGATACACGAGTGTGCATTAAAAAAAAAACAACTGATCTGGAAAATCATTCTAAGCGATGCGTTCTTCCATTTATTTTAAATCCAATTCAATTTCTGTTTTTTTGGATTTGTTCTTACGGTTTCATATTCAGATTGCATCGACAACACGAAGTATAATCGAAGTGTTGTGTTAGTATTCGTTTTATTTTAAAACAGCAACCATTCGCAGTGAACCGAGTTTTTTTGATAGAAAATTGTTTTACTTAATGCTATGTTTCCGCTGGTGATTTCAAGAGAAAAGCGTTCATTTAATAGTTTTGGACAAGACCCTTATCATCTTGACATATGAAAAGATAGGTTTCAATAACTAAGTATTACTTCTAGCTACGGCTTCTTCAAAATAAAATATTATTATCCTTACACATTACCCTTAACTGTATTAGACTATAGGTAATGTCGCAAAAGTACAAAACCTTAAGCCTTTGAAAACAAGAGGCACACTGTCAGTTAGAGACCTCGATTATACAGGATGATTGCTTTTACATGTGAAAGCTTTAAAGTTGACAGTCCTAGAAAGCCAAAAAAAAATTTCCAAATGTTCGGGAGTTTTGAATGATAATTTTGCCTTACTCTTTGATCACGGTATGAATCAAAATTTGAAAGTAAACTTTTGCCGAGACGCGTTGAAGCAAGCTTTCCGCGGATTCTACTTGCGAGTGCATAAGAGGTGTAAGAGGTTCTTTCCATATTTAAAATGATCGAGCCTATTTTTAAGGATCTAAATTATTGCACGTTTCACATGAAATAAAAAGAAAGTACAATCATCGTCATAATGATCACTCCATCATGTAACTAAAATTCTTTTGTACAATTACGTAGAAAAGTGTTTGTTGTTTTGATAAGCAGCTATGATTGCCCTTCGGTATAAATACAATACAATTGCATCTGATGCAAGTGAAAGAACACAGCATGTTTATGTTTAATAGTGGAATATAGTGAATATTTAATTGAAGCGTGTAACAAATGATAACCGGACGTTATCTATTTATCAACTGTATTAACGTTTACGTAATTACAAGGGCTTATGGCATATTCCATAAGGTCATTGTCATAATTACAATTGTTGTTTTGAATAACATTACTGGGAGTATGTCAAACAAGATGTCGAGTGCTAACATGCTTTTTTATTCATCATTATCTTCATTTTTAGCCATTACATGGTTTCCTCAACATGGTCGTGTATCCTTCTTGTGAGAGAAGGTTCTACGCTGCTCTTGTTGGAATGTAACCTCCGGTCTAGAACCTTAACGTTCCAACAGCCATGTATTTTGCACCCAATGTAGCCTACCAATTACTACTTCAATTTACCAAGTCTCTGGACTACATGGGTTATTAATAATTTTTTACAAGATAATGATAATAAACTTTTTCCATAAAAAGCGATGGTAGAATTCTCTCTGTGCCCTGTTGCATAGGAATTGGTTATTTATTTCGGACTATAGTTGTATAGAATACAATAGATACAGACGATCAATCCACAGTTAGGTGTTCATGTATAGAAAGGTAAAATAAACAGGAATGTAAATAATAATACTGGTCGGTCATTGTTATCTAGCAACAAAGACTGTTTTTTTTTTAAATCAGTGTATGGGGTATTGCAGAAAAAAAGAGAAAACTAAAACGCTTCTCTTATCATAAACATTATTTCAGCAGCGGAACACCTATTTTAAGGTAGCTGAGTTAGAGGGTTCCGTAGAAAGTCCCGGCTTAGGCCACTACATACCACAATTACCTCGTATAGTCAGTAATTTTTTTTATTACATGGCCTCCGTTATTGGAAGGCTTTCATTCCCCCATTATATTTTCGAGACACGGATATATTTTACAATAATTTTTTTTACAAACTTTCCTATCTTTACCCTCTCTCTTTCATCCTTCAGAATCGATGATAATATATTCGCGTGATGACTTACGGCTCTAAACCAAGACCTCTCTTTTTGGGCTTCACCACTTCACCATTTCATTTCTGGATCAATGAACCATGGAGAGAGCTGTACTAGGAATTTCTGTACGAGGTCGGAAACACGAATGAAAAGGTCCATGCACGAAAGATAGTAACTAACTTAGACGAGTGGATTCTCAGGTTTAAGTGGCAGTTTATAGAGCCCATAACGCGCAGAATTGGTGATCGTTAGAGTCTTGAGGTTCTGAAGTAGTGACCTCTAAACTGCAAGCGCGGCGTAGGACGTACACTCACAAGGTGGTACGACGATGTTGTTAAGATCGTAAAGCCGCATGCCTTGCATCGATGCGTTTTACCAATAGGTTCCATTCCAAATCCAAGTGATAAGCCCAACAGTGGAATGTCCTTCGTTCGAAATGAAGATGTCAATGAATGATTTGCGTCATTGTGTCATTGTACTAACATTGGAATATACATGAAGAGTTATGAATGATTTCTGGAAAGTTCTTCAGAATATTAAACGCGCTGCAAGTAGTCAAACGAGAGTACATATTCATAAGAAATAAAAAATTTACGATCATAAATCAAACACAGACTACTTAATAAACACTCGCAATGCATCCAAGTACTCAGTAATTAATTTTTCTTAGAACGGTAGAGAATTGTGATAAACTATGTTCTAGTGTTATCTTTCCCGACATAATCAGTATTATAAATAAGGAAGAACAAAACGGTCGGAGCAATATAGAATGATGATAAAATCTTAAGGCTGGGGAGAAAGCAATTATTATCTTCAACGACAATAATGTTATTACATTACTACTATCTACCCTTTCTCTATTCAAAATAATCTTTATAATACTGGGACAATTATTATGCAGAATTGTTTTGTATTGTATGTTATATAATAGAGTTATGCTATAAAAATTGTAACATGATAGAAAGACACATTATTTACCTAACTGTATTTTTTATTTAAATTAAAACAATATATATGAATATGAAAATAATATATTTAATTACTTTATAATTACTATAATTTGAGAACAACCCTACCGTTTTATTCATCTTTAATGTAAGTTTCGTAGTAAAAAAATGTTTCTTATAGTAAAAAAAGGCACAGAATCTTATAAAATATAGAAAATAATATTTGTTCACTATTGAAATGGTCCACTTGATAGTTCGCTTTTTATATTTATTTTCGTTTTATAGTTCACAATATAAGTAATTAATTTTTTGTTAGTCGCATCGTTTTTGTGCTAACCTGTTATGGGTGGACAGGGACTATATTTGACAATAATAATATTTTTTCCACATTTTCACTCTCATCTTTTATTCGTCTCAATATCATTTATTTATTCCTCTATTCTATCCATCACAAACTTGTCCATTCCTTTTCATACTTTATTAATTTTCATACATCGGATCACTTTCGTCACCTTGCCTTCGAAATACTACAAGTTACAATTTTAATTTATGCTTATCTTATTTAACTTCTTAATTTTGTATCACAACGTTTTCACATATTTTTATCACCATTCAATTACAGTACTCCGTTATTTTGTCTTTCTACCTTATGTCTTTTGATAATTGATCTTGTGTCCTTTCTACGAAAACCTATGAAGGTCTAACAACTCTCCTTGTTGTTCACCAGCGAGGCGATATTTCTCTCCTTGATCCATTCCTGCTACCGGAACTAGTAAACCTTGACTGGCACTTTCCGCATCTAATATTGGACAGCCGTTTATTTGGTTCACCACGGTCTATCTGGTCCACTCAGGGGTCACAGGTGCGGAAGAATTTTTCTGAGCTTGAACCTGTGAAGGTACTCGGAAAATCCTCCCTGTCCTGCGAACAACTGAATCAGTACTGTCTTCAGCTAAACCTGACGAAGTACGCGGTAGAACGAGACGAGATCTAGGGAAAACTTCCGCGGTTCCGGAGCAGACCTCCCTTCCTCAAATTTATGCCACCAAACAGCATAGGTTAGTCATTATCGATCAAAGAATATTTTTTTATTTTATTTTATTGCGACACGGTAATGGTTTCTGCTCGTAATGTTAATTAAAAGCTTCTTGGAGGTACACAACTTTTATTACGTTATTAATTATAATTTTTACAATAGTCTCAACTTCGCTGGGTTGCCATTTTGTGTGCGCCTCCTTGCAATCGAGTATCCAAGTCTATCCTTCCTATTTGTCTATGCTATCTTCATGTACATGCACTACATCTATCCTTTTTTATAAAAAAATAAACAGTAATCTAACAAGTCCTATTACAATAAACAGTGAAAACTTTCCAAATGCTTTTTTCCCTTTCTTAAATAAATTTAAAACAAGGATAGTACAAAGTATATAAATAGTTCTTATATTATTTCAGTTTAACTTATTACTTATTGTATGAATCTTAATTCTAAGTAAATTCTCAAATAGGTACTCAAAGTTTACTTCGATAGATCTGTGGAAAATTTGATACAATCTCAAAGTGACCTCTGTAATGACGTAGTCGATGTTAGATCTCTCTGACAAGGCCAAATCAGATGAAGACTAATGTAATTGACTAATGTTTTATTGGTCGTATACAACGATTCGTTAAATAAATTACAAGAGAAATTCCAAGTTTATCATTTATATATTGGAATACCAAAGCCTAAGAAATATCAATTACAGCGATTGTCTCTCGGTTATGTCGCATAATTATAAAATCATATTTTTTAGCTGCGATAATATAAAAATAAAAATAACACAAATAAAGCATTTAATGCACCGCCGTCAAATTTTAATATCATTTCAGGGCACTTATCAATTTGGGTGTGTTTTTATGCTCCGGTCAAATTAAATTTAGTATTTATTTAGCTAGGAACACTTACATAATCGTGTTAAAAATTTTGTATTTTGCACATACCAAACTATTCGTAACTTTTGCACATAACAAAGCTTTTTAAAAAATCGCTACGTTGATCAGTTTCGTGCTAGCCGCATTCAGAGCCTTCACGTGAACGTGTACGTCGTCGGTCCACTAAATAAGAGGCTTTTATTTTCAGTAGTCGATGTTGAAAGATGTCAATCATATGGATGACACGGCCGCGTTTAAACCAGTTAATCCACGAAATGGAGCTTCAGAGAGAGCAACAAAAATAGTTTTCAAAAAATTTCACGCGTTTAACCCATAATGGTATATCGGTTTTTAATCTATTTTTAGGACGCCGACAGTTTGTTAAAATAAAAGAAAAAATGAAGTTTGAAAATAGAACTCTCTTAAAATTAGAGTTATAATGTAGAACTCTTCTCATCGAACTCTTATTCGAGAATAGAACAATTCTGCTAAACGAACTTTGGGACTATACATATCGAATTATAATTTAAAAATCGAACTCTTGTAATCAGTACATAAATATTTTTTTAATTTAATTTTTAACTGGCCAGCAATAAAAATTTTCGGCGTCACCAACTTAATGTTAATTTATTTGACAGTTCATAAAAAAACTATTTATACCTATATTTAAAAAAATACTATATATAACTATATTTCTAGAAAGTTGCGCATCATATCCTTTTGTATCTTGTGTAATCCACTATTTTAGTGGACCTAATTTAAAGAAATTAATACGACAAATAGCGCACGTTCACCTGTATAAGTTCAAGTGTACACTTATGTTGTTATATGAATTCAATTAATGACTATGTCACGTACACACATGCGGTGAACGGTGGGAAATAAACGTAATTAATTAAAACAGCATAAATATGTCATCAACAGTTATGTTTGAAATAATACACAAAACTTGCAATGAAACAAAAATAATTGATTTCCTATTTACGAGATCTGTATACAGGGTTATTGGTTATAAGTATGAAAGCTTAAAAGTAATGAATCGGCTCATTTGTTACGGAATATCTGTGTGAATTAAGTACTCAGAAATATATTAAATTAATTTATATTTGATATTGTAATGCGACGGTCCAATAACTGCTGGCTCTACAAAGCCTGCAGTAACAGATAGTAAAAGAAAATGAATTTTTATACCTAGTGATTTAAATTTAAAATTTATTTTAGTGGTAAAAAATGTAAGGAGAAAATATTAAAACAAAAATATTTTTACTAATCTAAATATATTAAAAAAATATGTTTGTATTTTCTTCTTTTTGAATTATTCTTTATTGTAAGTCTTTCTATTTATTTATTATTATTATCCTATATACTTTAGATCATGGTTGCACAGACTAATTAAGACTAGGGGCCACTAGGGCAAATTATGAACTGATGGCGGACCGGCCGCCAGAACTATAGGTAATTAATTTTTTTGGTTTTATTCTGGAATAGAATTATTATATTTTTCGAATGTACGAGAGTATTATTTTTGCTGTCATCGGGCCGCGGTCTGTGCATCCACGCTTTAGATCATATGCTGTAACCATTTAAATACGCCACAAACAGAAATTAGAATCAATTGGAACTGCCCTATAATTACATCTTTCAATTTGAATAAACAAATCCTTGTATAAAGCCTGATCTTTGATGCCGTCCGGCGAAGTGACCACAATTAACGCAGTAGTGTTTTTTTTCTCACCTTTTATCTAACGACAGTTATTTTACTAATCCTTTTGTAAATAGTAGGGTCTCTGTTTCACATTGTTAATTTTCATGACGTATTCCGACTTGATATGATATTTAAGAACGAACATGTAGTGATTTTGCAAAAGGCATTGACGTCACTACAGAGATTATAATCATCATCGTCGTTTAAGCTGTACCAAGTCCACGTCTAGACAAAGTCCTCCCCATAGATTTATAATACGACCGGTTGGAAGCGACTTGAATTCAGCGTCCTCCGACGATCTTTAAAGATCATCTGTCAAACTTGCGGGTGGACATTCTACGATGCGCTTATTGATCTGTGGTGTCGGTAACAATCATTCTAAATTTGAATTTTTTATAAAATTGATCCGTTAACGTTATAATGATTTCTCTTTAATTTTTTAATATGACGCAATTTTCCTTCTTTAGAAAATGTTTATTATTTAATGGAATAACGCGTTACCTTGCGTAAGTCCATCCTAAGTAAGAAAAAGACCAATATTTAGCCACTTCCGCACATGCAGTGGTAGTTGTGCAAACTCTGTGTTTGGCACTAATCGGTATAACATAACTCCTGAAGATGCCCCCGTATAACACGTGATGAGTGGTTTAACGGCAGTTGTGTAATTCGCATTGTTTGCCGCATACGCATTTATCAGCGGGCTGGCGGGCTCTACACTTTGTTGCACGACTACCACTGCATGTGCGGAAGTGGCTAAATATTGGTCCTTTTCTTAATCAAAATGTTTATGTTCAAACAACTTATATATGCGGATACAATTGAGAGAAAAGCCGGCTTTTCTTGTCAAACTTTTCTAGTAAACTCTTCTTTGTACATTTAATCGTAATTTGTACGAAAGAAAATCGGAAAAAAGATAAAGAAGATTGACAGGGAAATCCTACACTAGAAGCAAACCTTGATGTAATTTTTTTTAATATCACGTAAAATAACCGTAAGAGTCTTTTGAAACAGTATATTAGGTTAATTATTAAACTTAATAATTGTTAGGATTTATTTTTAAAATAGATTTAATTGATTACCCTCGAAACTATGTAGCAACACCATGTGGCAAGTGTACTTTAATATGCTTGTTTTGCTGGTGTGATTACTGTATTTTAGTGGTACTATATTTTAGTGTTATTTTACTGGTGTGATTACTGTATTTAGCTTCATTGATTAAATTTATTCATATGATCAGCCGATAAACACCACATGGGCCTCCCACGAATCATTAAAGATCGTCACAGTAACTTGCCGCGATCTTCAATAACCTATGTTGTCGGTCCTCCTAGTGGAAAACCTACCCCTTAACCCCAAGCCTTTATTTTATTTTATTATTATAAAAATAAATAATTATACGTAAGATGTATTTGAAGTTCTATATTTATTTAAGAACAATGAACGTTGTAAAACGGAACAAAGCAACAATGAAAAGCATTGTTTTTTATAGACTCATATGATGGTAACTTCTCTTTTGTTATATTTTCAATGAAACACCTATTGTAGACAGTGTTTCATTGATAATATATACCTAACTCTTTGATTTCGTATAGGTAATTAACAATATCTTACTGTAGCTAAACCTTTTTTTACGCTTCCTTGTCATTTAGGCATTGTTAAAAATTAGTTCTCAGTGGCTCCATATACATTCTTCGGTAGGAATCATGTGTAACAGTGCGACATTAAAAAAATAACAACCAATAATATTCTCACTCGATGAGGATAAGACAACGGTTATATTATTAATATATTGTAACAATATTATTTGTAGTTTAATATCATTTCCGGAGCAAAATTATTTTACTGTTTGACGGCTGTAGAGATATTATAACTAATAATAACAGTAATTCATTTACAATTATCGCATTTAATTACTATTAATAATGTTTTACATGAATGTGTTAAAGTTTTTGAATTGAAAAATATTGGATGTGTATGAGAGATGGTATAATTAGTAAAAAAAACATTCTTTCGTCTCCTCTCAAGGTAATCCTTATAGCTGAGGAACGTCATTCTGGATTCTTCTTCCTTCGTCTTAATTATGCTGCACCAGCTGTTCCTATATCTGGCATCTTGTAGCACAGCATGACGCTCATTTTATATTCACTTGTGTCAAGCGGATTTGTTTCGATCAACTGAATGGACTACGACTTCTTGGAGTTTTCGTCGACTTGTCCAGACATTATCAGTTGTTCGAGGTCATGTTTGTCGTGGCTGTGTCCGAAGTACTCCAAAATTCGATGCAGGCAGATGTAGCGATGTGGCACGCACTCGTTGGTGCGGAAGTCACTTCACGGAGTTTGCAGCAACCCCAGCACCACATCTTAAAAGTATCTATGCGATGTCGATCGACGTTCTTCAATGTGTTCTTCAATGACTGAGGAATAGAATATCTATATACAATTACACGTATTACTATATTAAATAATATTTTGGCACCTTTAATTTTCAAGATTTTTTGTTTGTTGATTTAGAAATACCCGCGATTAAAAAGTAATATTTTTAATCCTTTTAATTAAAGAAATTAGGAACGGGCTCAACGTAAGGTCCGAGCCGTTAATTATCGAATTTAGGTGTAATTGGAACGTCTAACGATGGGTTTGCAGCAAAATAAATTAGCGATAAAATTAAAATATTTTTCGATCATATAAATCGAAGAGAAAGAGAGAGAGAGAAAGATATGCAGGCCGCTTTGAACAGGTCTTATTGGAAATCTATGAGAGAGCCTTGTGACTATAGTATGTCCTACGGCTGTTTAAATAATTATTGACTAGTAATCCCACGTGCGCAGCTATAGCCTATGAGTAGGGGTAGTTCAGTGGTTGAGGACTGAGACTTGCGATAATACGGTCGCAGGTTCGAATCCTTATGAAATCCTCACTTAATTCACACTTTTACATTAATTATATAGAAATGCCACTGCTCCTAAAACAAGTTTCAAGAGGATGGGCAGTAGTGCCCATACCACCATACCACTTTACCACATTGCGATCCCCAACCTGCAATGGTCAATCGTGGCGACATCCATAGATATCTGTGGCGGAGATCTATGCCTCGCAGTGGGCAGCTATGTATCGAAACGAAGTAATAAGTTTTAACTTATTTCCATTTCTTTTAAATAATAACTGGTTTGTACGCCTATGTATGAATATTATACAATGTACTTGCAGTAATATTCTACAAAGGAATGAAATGGAAGCGTCCATTGTCGGTGTGACGTACAAATTATTAACGTTGTCTCTTTTATTAAGACCATGGCCTCTGTAACTAGCGCTAATAAATAATGAAACGTTTCATATTTAAAGCTAACTTCTTCCTACGGTTCCGTTCGAATTTTATTCTATTTTATTTTTGTAATTTCTTAACTATATAAATATTTTATTATTGATAAAGTTATTGTATGTGTCATTTTAGTGTTATTTGCATAATTAAAAAAAGAAAATCAATCAAAATTTTATTTCTAATATAGAACAAAGTGGAAGGTAAAGAGATATTAGAAATTATTTTTAATATAGGATAAGTTTTTAGATGTATCCAATTTAAAAATAAATATTAATAAAAATACTATTTGAAAATAGAACCGCTTACTCACAAACTTTACTCTCGCACAAACGAATCATTCTTGAAAATTAAATAAAATACAAATTAATTATTTGCTTTTATTGTGGGTTTACTAAGGTATAAATGAATGTCGGAACTAAAAATATTTTTTAAAGGAATACCCTTTAAATTTAAAAGCGACGGATCTAATTTAGATTGTAGCATGGCGTGAATAGTCATCTATTATCAGGGTCAGACTGTTATCAAGAGTAGCTTCAGTAAATAGGCGTTACAAATATCGACTGCTAAATAGAGGGTACATATTTATTGTGTAGGAGAGCATAGATTCTTGAGTTTCTAATTCACTTGGCGTAGTAAGCATTTATTACATATTATTTGTTATATTAAAAATACTATATTTACTGTATTCTCTAGTGTTGGTTAATATTAGAAAATTAACACCTTATATCCACAAAGTAAGGATGCGATTACATTGGAACAAAATGTCTTCATCTATCGTTTGTCATAGTGTCTGTTCCTGTTAACTGTTCGATTTGGCGAGTTTATGAACGAATACCTTCATCAGGTGTACTTTGTAATTGGCGTAGTTTATGTATTAATGTTTACATTTTGTTATGTATAAATATGTAACCTGGGAAGGACCTTGAAATAAATAAATAAATCATAAAAATGTCAATCATTTCTTAAAAAGAATTTCGTTATCTTTTTTCAGAATTTTGTCTACATTTGACAATTTATTTAAATAATTGTGGTTAATTTTTTGCTTCATATTTTTATAAATGCCTTAGTCGACAGCTTACTTTCTAGGCATATATTTCTTGTATTATTCTTCTATTAAAGTCATTTCTTGCTTTTGATAGCGGTAATCTTTTCAAACTAACATGTTATCTTCACTAGATCTATTAATTAGTAGAATTACCAATAAAATTAAACAAAACGTATTACGAACGCCACAATAAATACACAATAATTACCTGACCATACAACACATATGAAAACAAATCTCATGACAATAATAGTGATAGAGATATAATAACACAATTTTTTTTGTAATAATACTTTTGTCTCGTATTGTCAATAATTGACGATATCTTATATATCCGTATGTCAATTTTGTATATCGTATCGTATAGATGGTCCAATGCTGGAAATGTCTTCTCCAGAGATTTTGGACTTTCATTTATTTTCCGATGACTTTAGCAAGGTCCTCTGTCTCCCTTTTAGGTGTTCTGTGGTTTCTTCTCTAGTACCTCAAGGCACAACAGTCATCAGTTCTGCGCTATGTGGCCTGTCCACTGTCATTTGAACCACCAGGGCTATAACAGGCCAACACGCAAGGCCTTATCAGTATCTTTCATTCGTTTATGTATCTCCTTAGTCATTTCGAAGTCATTCGATGTCATAGAGAATTCTAGAGCATGGCCTTATTCATGACTCATTGAGCGAATGTGATCATACCAATGTGGCTGGTAAATACAAAAATCTGTTTTATTATATTTTCTATTCAAAAAACTAGATGGCGCTAGCCAGTAAGCCTAATAGATATGGTACTGATTTACCGACGTTTTATTAAAACCACTCTTTATACGTGTAATAAGTGCTCTAATAAATAAATAATTATATATAACGATAATTGTTTTTCTGCCATCCTAAACCTTGAAGAACAGCCTACCATCGTCTGCAGTGGCTTAGAGTGATAGGCATCCTTCTAGTGTCGTAAGTGTGTGCTAGCATTGGTGACAGTAGAATGTCTTAGACTTTCATCGTAAATACTGAGTATTTTACTGGATCAGAAAAAAATTATAGTTTTACGAACGCATTCCAAGCGAGTTGAATTCGATGACTGAATTCTTGATCTTTTGTTTATTACGTATAATGTAGTCCTGATAAGACGTAGTTAGAATCAATATATTTAAACTGTGAATCTCTTGTAACGAGATATAATTCGCCTTAATTTAACAGACTGTAAATTAAACAAAATTAAGGCTTATCTGAGCCCTGCAATTACGGGGTTTAAGATTTATTCTAGCGGAACATTTAGATGACAACGTGGCGGTATCTGTGGATACGATCGTAAGCCCCTATACAATTAAAACATTCATTACGGTTTGTTTTCTCCGACGTTTAAGATTACAAAAAGCTAATTTTAGAGATAAAAGTTTGTAGCGTTTGAAAAAGTATTTTAATTAAAAATTATCTTAAAGTTCCAGTGGACATCCGTTCTGTGTGATATATCCTATCCTCTGTCAGTTCGACTTGTTAATCCGCTGGGATACATCAGAAACTTTCATTCGTCTACAGATCTCCTTATTTGTCACTCGATTTCGAATAGAATGTTTTAGTCACTCTCCACTCGCCACGTTTCATTGGTGTAATTCAACTATAGTAATACTTTTTTTTAGTCCATGCTATTGAGGGCTCTCACTCTTACCCTACCGCTCCCCTACCTGATCTTTCATTCGACGTTTGATCTTTCTTTCTTCTTCTTACGTTCTACAATATTTGTAGCATTCTATACCATACTTATTTTCCTATCAAACGTTGCCTCACTTTTCACCTCGTTTCTCAACTATTACAGATACAGGTATTTATCATTATTATAATAATCGGCTTACATTTTTGCTTTGCTATTCAATATCCCTTATTAATCTCTGGTAATACTTTGTAGGAGCTACATTACGTAATCATCAGCGGCGCATAGAAGTAATTCCACGAAAATATAATTCTTTATAAATATCGGATGAAAGAAAGCGTTCTACAATGCTTCTCGACTTATGATTGGCTAGTGATTTTTATTGGTTGAACAGTGTTCTCATGGTTTTAAAGACCTACTGGCCCTAGGAAGAATCCCACAACTCATTGTTGGTATATTTTCATTGTAAGGTACTAAGGAATTTTGGACGAGACGATATTTCGTAGTTTATGTAATCAACTTTTTGATTCTCATCTGTGCGCTCTTATCAGAGGGGTTGTGGTCATGTTCTGGTCAGTTCTGGTGCCCCGGCTGTTTCCAGAGCATCCTTTACCGACTTATTAGCATCAGTTGTGATGATATCTGCCCAGTCCAAATGACCAGTTTTATTTTAAAAAATAATTAAATCTAATATGGTCTGCATCAAACGAAACATTAGTGCATGTTTCGTTAAAATAATCCACATAAATTTTACAACTGTACTGAGTTTCAATCAACTTTTTGCACTTAAAACTTCTCACGCTGGCTGTAAAACAAGTAGCACATTCCAATATTTATGTTTCATGAATGTGAGAATCTATAACAAAGTTTATCGTTTTAATCAATTTTATGTAATGGATATTAATTTGAAATACTCCGCCAAAACTATGTGCAGTATTTACTTTCTAAGACCATTTGCGACTTCTATATATTATTTTAAAGTCTTTATAGATGAATATAAAAAAGTATTTGAAAATGAAGGATGCGAGTTCATTACTTTAATGTTTTCTTAGCTGTCTGAAATGTCATTAATATTAAGAAATATGTGATACTTGTTCATATTAAAAACGAAAAAAAATTATTTTTATAAATATATTGTAATATCATTATGATATCAGCCGAAAGACGCGCTATACAAGGCATAGATCTCAAAGGTCCGGCGCTGTCTGCATTCAGTGATTTCCCATAATCTTGATCATGTTGGTCCTCTGTGTAATACGACATAAAAGAATATTATTGCATTCAAATTACATTTATTCAAGTAGGTATTTACGTGCGCTTTTGAATCGTCGATTATTTAAACAATATATGTAGCAAGCTACTACCAGCTCGATATGTTTATCTATTGAGAAGAGAAGGCCAGAAACTAAATGATTGATTTTTTAAAAGAAATTTAAAAAAATTTCATGTGTACATTATAATTTCAATCATGTCATCATGATTTATTTAAAACATATTTTTGAGTTTAGTTTTAAAACTAAGAAAAGAAAAGTTTAATATATCTTGTGGAACTTCATTATTTATGCGTACACCTAGAACAATGAAGATTTTGTTAAATTTTTGAAGACGAAATCTAGGCGTTACTATTTAAATCTTATTTCTTGTATTTGTCAAGTGTGATGAACACTTTCACAGACACTATTTTTCGTAATAATAAAAATATATTTATATAAAGACTATAATATTATATCGTGTCGCTGTAACAACCTTATTTTGGACAAAAGAATTAAATAAATGAAATGGATTAAAATAACTTGAGAATAAGTTATTTATAATACTCGTATTATTTATGACACTTATGAAGTTGCTTAAAATGGAATAAATATCTTACATTGTAGTAATTATTTTATAAAACTGGCCATCAAATTTTCAATATATAAACTAAAGCATGTATAAATTATTATTAAGTGTATGTTTTTAAAAACTACAATATTGTATCTATTGTACTATGATCTGCTAAGCTATAGCATTCTTTCCCTTTGTTCTGACATGAATTAATTGGGGTCATATTTATTATTTATTACATTATAAATATCTTGTTTTGATGTAAAATATATTTTAGAACGAATGGATTTTAAAATGAAAATTTTTAATTATAATGCATAATTTATAACCCAAGTTTTAATATTTTAGTTTCTCCCTATAATTGTGTAGTTGGTGTGCAATAGTGGTAATAACAAAGGGCGTTTGGTGGTAGAATTCGGATTTCAAATTGAAATAAAAGATACTCCAATTACACATTTATTTGAATAAAAATAAAAAGAAGAATTATGTGGATAGTAGTTCTTAAAAATTATGTTGAATATAACGTCTTTTTTTTTTTGGAGATTTAATCTCTGTATAGGTATATGTAATTTCGGTTCTGATATACAATTGTCGTCTTATCCTAAGTTGAGTAGACAATCCAACTGCGTATATATTTCGATTACGTTTAAGGAGGAGTCCTAGTATATACTGTAGAGGTTTCTTGAAGATTTAATTTTTAACCATCACGTCAGTCATACTCTTGAAATCTGGCCTCGGTATTTAGTACCAGTCGCTGCAAAAGCCATCAAGGGTAGCACTAATTAGTTGATATTTACAGAAAAAAAAATAATTTGAATTTAGAATTTTGCTACCGGACAATGTATAATGCTTACATGATTTTATTTTGAAAAGATTAATAAATATAGCCGGTTGCCATATTTCAACATGATATTTCAAATGCGATTTAATCAATGTATAAATAAGTGAACGAATTTTGTGTGGAAAACAGATCGATAGTTTTCAGAAAGTGTTTAATATTAATAAAAAAAAATTCTATTTTAATTTTCTCCGTCTGTTTTCATTTATTTTTTTGTAGCAAAAAAAAGTTCAAGATGTTTCAGCCGTGTTATAACAACTCTAGTACACTAATTAAGTTTAAATGACAAACTTGAACATTAGACTTTATCTTAACGACCTTAGTTTCTTATATAAACAAAACTTGCTAAGGTAATTAGTGTTTTTATAGCCGCTTCAACAATAGCAATTGTATTATAGATCCTTCATTTTGTTTACATTAAATGTAACCAAAGACATTAAAACCGCATAATATTTTTTTATTATCTTATTCGCAAAATTAAGTCAAATACGGGTTGATTCATGTTGTTTACATTTAAATAAATGTTGTACCGTAATTGTAAACGCCAATAATTTTTTTAAAAAACGCTGGTGGGTTTTCATAACCACATCTGACCAGTACGAGTGGAAAATATATGAAAAAGACCTTTGTGCATTATATTTACTTTGTATTTTAATTAAAAGTTCATCAGATTTCCAACCACTTCTATCATTTGACGAACTCTCCCTTCATATTCACAACCAAGTCCGCAAAACTAAAATCGTTATTAGTTTGTAAAAACTCTGCCGTTTGTTCTTCATTTTTTACTTATTTCAGTTTTTATATTATTTTCCTGTGTTGATGCACTGTAAATATCACTAATTACAATAAAATATTCAATCTCTTAAAATATATATCGTCGTCGTCGTTTCGGCCCATAGACGCCCATTGCAAGACTCAGGCCCATAATCGCCAAACTTGACAGAGGAGTTGGCGATTGCAGAGCGGTATTATGGTACGCAGAGGGCACTACTGCCCTTCCTATGAAAAGTTATCTGTGAGTAGTTGTAATCCTGTATCATTAAACCAAAAAGTGTAAATTAAATCGCATTATATTCCCGGAATCGAACCCGCAACCTAGGATAGTAAGTCTCAGTCTTCTACCGCTGGACTACAACTATTGAAAATGTATATAATTATAAGAACATTTTTAGTTTTTTTCTTCTATGTAAGAAGTTTTAGAAATTTATTAAAAAGCCATGTACAATAATTTACTTTCTACTTCGAAGATTTTCAGATGATATCCCGACGTGCCAAATCAAATGCCGCGTAAAGGACTGTTATACAGGGCATCGTCCAATTTCATTCGTTCCGTACAAATTTATCATCATTGTCGTGAGTACGCAGATCAAGGCCCATTTACAGACAGTATACGAAATGCATCGAAACAGAGCGATTACGTAGAAATTACAATGTAAGCCACTTCCAGGAATATTACGGAAGAGCGAACGTTTATTCTTTGTTGTGTGCGTAAAACATATTTTTTTGTCTGTCAACATATTTATTTTATTTAGTTTATCAGTTCCGATTTGAAACGTTCTCATTTCATTTGTGCTTTTATCAACGTCGGTATATGGACCACAGTTATGTTAATTATTTGAATTTTATTTAATTATACGTAATTGTTTGAAAATGCTTCGTGTTGCTTCTAAATTAGTTAGATTTAGCGGTAGAAGATATTATACGGTTGTCGGAGATTCATTGCCTGATGGAAATTTCAATAGTTTTTTTGAGGTGAGTTTTTTTAATAAATAAAATACAAGTACAATGTACTCATAGTTTCTAACTTTAATCTATTAAAAATGAGATTCAATTTCCCATGTCCACATAACAATTTAAAAAAGATATCGTAAATTTCTTTCCTCATTTTTTGAGTTATCTTACGCTTTAAAAGAAAATAATACATTTCATAAATGTTGATAAATACATAGCAAAGACAATTTGTGGCGTCAATTTTATAAAACCAAATTTTAGACATGGCTTATTGTAGATCGCCTGTTATCGTGACGGGGTCAACATTTTTTATTTATAGAACAGAAATAAAATTTGATACATAGTATATTATTTTGTATATTATTGAATTAAATACTACGTTTTTCAAATAATTTCATTTACTTTATCAAGATTTATATAATTATTTAAATTTAGCTGAGATGAGATCGTCTGAAGTCATAGATATACAGGTTGATTGGTTATTGATGTAAAGGGTTTAAAAGTGTGTAGCGTTATGTAGTCCATTTGCTGTCAATTAGTGTACAGTACACTATCTAATGGTGTAATGGTTTTCCATTTCTATCACAAATGATTCTACAAAAAATAAACTAATGTCAATATAGTAGGAAAAATTGTTATAAAATTTGGAGTGCTACCTATCAAAATTAATTATTATTATCTGTCACTGTAGACTGTACTGCCAGATGTTAATGGCATATAATATTCCAACAGAAAACAAATAATGTAACCTAATACAGACTGATGGCTTTGATTATTGACAAATGCGGTACATTCACCCCTTCAAATTTTTTAAATCTGTAACCAATCACCCTGTATGGTAATGTAATGTTATATAACTATATGTATTTGTATCTGCTCCACAATATAATACTGTTTATGTTTTTCCCGGAAGTACACAAAACTAATTTTGGTTATATTGTCTAAAAGAAACAAGGAATTCTCGCTTGTATGTAGAAATAAAACTTTGCCAGATGTTTCCATTTGCAATAACGAGTGATATTAAAAAGGTGGGTCGACTTTTGGTATTTGCACCGTGAAGTCATAACATGAATATTCTTCCGGTACGTATTGGAGTGCAGAACGGACTTTTGTTAAGAATTCACTTTACGGATTCTTTGTATCGAATTTCAAGATAATTGGTATATCAACAGACATCAAAATAATGATCACATTCGTGGAATGATTCGACATGCGGATGCCGTGTCCACCACGTTAAAGGATATCTTCTTACATTACATTGGCGTTCACATTCACCGAATAGACTCCTATACCTTCCAATCGTATCTTAGTTAAACTTGAACTGATTCTACTAATCCTGATTTGAACGCCCGTTCCAGAAATAAGCTGATATTAGCTTTTAGACAGGTTATAGGGGAAAGTGGAATGCTACGCAGTAAATCGGTCGTATCAAAGAGCCTCTCTAAGACCTCGCTATCAAAGATGTTGACTTTAATTTGTCATGTATGGATCATAGGTTGGTTTATCGATAGATGTCGCTGTTATACCTCTCGCTTCTACCAATGCATATAAATTCACTATGAATTAATTTCTAGTTATTAACAGAAGATTGTGATGATTTTATAATAGAAGTATTCGGTTTTAGGAATAACAGAAGAACTAGAACATTATCCGTACTTGTTCATCTTATTCGTGAAAGGTAATAGTAATTTTTTTAGTACCAGTTAATAACTTCGATAAAAAAAACTATTACCTAGATATGCTTATCACAGTGTTAATAAGAAGTCTGAATGTTAAGCTGTTACTCAACCGTGACGGAGTCTTCTCTCTGGGAATCTTATGCCAGTTTATTTCATGGAGTACCAACATATGCGATATTGCTGAGGTAACCGTCATATTAAGCGCGTTCTAGGCTCTGCTCCTTAATTGTAAAGGATTTATCAATTTAATTTTAAAAATTATGAATACCAATTAGGCGATAGTGTAAGTCCATACTAGAAAGTATTTTTTCTTCGCCAAGCGTGGTGATTATGGTATATCGCGCCATATATATCTTAGGGGTATGTAAACGACGATGACGATTTTTCTTTGCGGAAAAAAAGACTAGTTTTTGCAATAGTTTCGTATAGTGCGTATTATGTGTTCAAGATTGTCATATGTCACATATATATATATATTTATATATATATATATATATATATATATATATATATATATATATAAGGTTCGTTGTACTTCAGCGAATCATATCGTATCGATAAAGGTTAAAAAAAGCAGGTAAAGTCGATGTTATATAATCGTATTTTCTTTTAGTTTAAATTTTGATATAAATTTAAAAAATGAACTCTAAGAGTAGGATGCGTTTGAAAATAAACAAAAAAACCGACTACCATTATCAAGAAAAAATAAAACAATAACATAGATAGAGCTCAGTAAATATTTTTCAACTATAGCCGTCATAAACTTTTAATGAAGTAAATACGCGTTTGATAAGTAAGTTTGCTTATGTTTGAATAAATAAATGCGTATTAAAGACAAGATGAATGTCACAGACTTGTTTATGTCTATTCGTTGTTACATTAAATATTTTACTTCCGTCATTATCTTCGATTCTGATGGTGATGACTTTATAGTTTCTGCCGTAAGTCTGTATATCATATATCACCATATACCTTAATGAGAGGGGTTTTCTTGGGTACTGTTTATTAGTACTGTTGTGCTTGCTCTAGATCAGTCCTATCTGTCACAACATACCGCATCATGTGCGCTGTGTGACCACGAATTTAGGCTAATAGACTGTGCCTGTTATCTGAGGCTCGGCGTTGACCATTTACGGTACATTAGGTATAGTCGCTTTTACCTAAAGCCGGACTTGGGGTCATCATCCGGAATGTTTATAAAAAAAAAATGTTTTTTTTTTTAAATAATGAATATAAATTACTATAGCAAATTTTAGAGTAGTCGAAAAATTTATGCATACAGATATTGAATGTGAAGTATATTAGTTAATATAAAATGAAGAAAGTAATGGTTAAACTAACTTTATCATCGATAAATACAGACTGATGCTGCGGTAAGATAAAAACTATAATATAAATAAGCAATACAGGAACTGTGAAACGCGCGAAGTTAAAAATTAACTAACAAATGCTCAAAGGCTTAATTAATATTAATAAATTTTGTAATTTAAATTTTCTGCAGTGATGTTTTTTTGATAAAAATCTTTTAAATGTTAGTACTTTTAAAACTTCGAAAAGATGCATGAAATCAGTAAAATCCTTCTCAAATTATGGCGTGAACAAAAACAAAAAGGGATACATTATTATGTGTGTGATAGGTTTTGTTAAGTGAGCAGCGGTAATTCAACAGTACGAGATTGAAACGCGATCGTTGGCCGCGGGTTCGGTTACAGGGATACAATCTTTTAAATCACACTTTTTGCATTATTATAAAGCATTGCCATTGATCACAAGCTTCCAGTGGATGGTCAGCAGTTTCCTCTGTGTACCATAATACCACCTGCGATTGCCAACCCGCCTGCCAAGCCTGGCGATTATGGTATACCCAGCCCAGACATATTTTCTGTAAGGCATACGCCGCCTTACAGTAAAAGTTCTTTCGTATTTTATATGAATGCCAGACCAGTTTTTTTAAAGGTTTGTTTTTTATAGTTCATAAGCGACATATCGTTCGATGACTTTTTGTTGAAATGTTATTGCTATGAACAAATGTAATTTCTGATAAAAAAAGAAGAAGCAGCTCGTTTCAAAAAATTTTAACGCAATTTTGAAATTTTTAATATTATTATTAGCCATATAGATAGATCGCCAGATAGAGAGATAGAAGATATTATATTTAAAGAAATTTTTAGAAACAAAAATAAAGACTATTATCCCCGATAATATAAAAACAATTTATTAATTGCTTCTTCTCATTTAAATATAACAATTATTTACTATTTAATGTTCGATGCATAATATACATTACTAGCTATAGAGTATTTTTTGTTTTAACTGCGCAGTACACCATTTCTGGCACGTATTGTCTTCTAAACTAATTTATAATAAATTTGAAAATAGATATTATCTAGTCTGTATTAGGATAAAATAACAGTCACGTTTATATAGTTTATTCGCTGCTGGCTGATTAGTCGGAGCGATGCAAAAATCTATATAGCTAATATAACATAACAATAAGCTATATACAGGTAATGAATAATATGTATGAAAGTTTTAAAGGGATAATTGTATAGATAGTTTTTTGTTAATTACTGTATGGTGTACTCAATGGCTTCAGAAATTATTAATTCTCCTTCGCATTCGTTCACTCATGTCTGAGTGATCATGGTCATGCTTCGGTCGATTCTAATCGGATCTAAATTATTAATTACCTTATTATAATATAGTAAGAAAAAGCGTTTTTAAAATTTGAATGACTCTGTTTTAAAATTAATTATTGTTTATTATCTGTACTTTCAGATTTATTGCCATAAATTATTTGCCAGTTGTATTTCAAAAGATTTTTTTTTCAGTGTTACCTCATCCAAGGTGATTGGAAACGCGTGTAAAAGATTTAAAGTTAACTAAATAATAACTAATTAACCCTGTATAGAATAACAAAAATATATAGAGATAATATAGTACGAACGCAGTAGAAAAATAAGAGGATTAGAAATAATGATTAAAATAACAGAAAGTATATTTATTTGAACAACTGTTTTTTTACATTTCAAACTTCGTGCCTTGTGATGGGAACAAAGCTTTTTGTTTGAAAATAATTTGTCACTTTATAAATATTTGTTTCGTTGCGCTTGTTTCTAAAATGATTTCTCTTCAACAAACTTTACCCAACAGAGAGAGTGCCCGCGGATAGAATTAATCACAACAGAGACGGTACGCCCCGGGTTTCATAAACACGTATAAATGAAAGGATAACAAAATGTTTTATTTTATGCTTTTATATAAATTGAAGCGTGTTTTAAAATGTTCTTTTATATATCTAGCATAGTTTAGTGGTACAAGACTTATATTGTGACATAAGGTCTCTGGTTGCGGGTTCGATTTTAGATTCGAATTAACAGTAGCGAAAATCAATAAGTAAGCAAGTTTGAATACAATCAGTTATCATGTGAGAATTTTAAAAAATTAACCACAGCTAACTAAAGAAAAAAAATATGAATCAAAAAGGAAGAGATAAATCAAATAGAAGTAATGTAAATAAATTTAAAATCGTATTTGTGATACAATGCGATAACCTGTATTAAAGATGTATAAGAAATAAGAATACAAAATAGAACAGCATAAAAATAAAGTTAAAAGCGTAAAAATGTGATAATTACTTAAACCTGTTATACTTGAGAAACAAGGTGAAGGAAGACAGGCGATGCATTAAATGAAATTAGTAAATAGAAGAAAGACCATAGGACGTACAAAAGAAGAGTAAAGAAATAAAAGTATGTGAAAAGAATTATTAAAAGAAAAAGAAAATTTAAATGCTCTGTCTCAAAATCAGAGAAAGCAGTACTTGAGGTCCCCAATTACGGTGGCTAAAAAACCACAGCCATCTTGGCAACTTAGGGGAGACTTAGACCTTTCAGTAGGCGTCTGCTATAGAACACAGTTAGAAATGTGAAAAAAATGCTGTGATGATACCAGCGCATAAAATAGTCGCTCTCTCCTCTGTGATTACAGTAAGAGCCGGCTTAGGGAAAAATTTACATAGACGGTGATCAACAAGTCCCAAGCATTTATGAAATAAAAAAAAACTGTTTGCGCCTACCCACAAGCGTTATGAGAATTCATACATATCCCTTCATCATCATCATGTGAGCAGTACATATGGCCTTCGATTCCCAATAAGACAGGTTGAAAGCAACCTGTCCCCCTAATAGGCTAGCCGATGTCTTCACAAAGACATTTTTTTTGTTTCGGTGGGGGAAATCTTCCGGTGTTCAAGATGCCCTGCTTCTGGGGGGAGGACAGGGGTATGTGGGATTCCTACCCACTATAACCCTCCCGGTGGTCGCCCTCTGCGCTATAAAGGGACCGCGGTATCTCCCGGTCAGGGTTCGCCACGCAGTCTTCCCTCGCGCCGTGCTATTTTTTTTCGATAGCCCGTCCCGGGTATGCGTGTATACGCTACCCCCGAAACCCTCGTGGTGCTATCACCATGTTTCGAGACCACGTCGAACCATCGTCCGCTTCAGAGTCGCCGAAGCTAGTGGGAGTTTAGGGCCCCCACCCTAAACTCCCGCGACTCCGAAGGCCCCGATTATAGTAGGGGAGCACCATTCACAAAGACATCTCTTAACCTTATGGCTAGATGTCTTATGCTTCCCCTGCCGGTCTGTAGTCTTCACTCTTGAACAGAAATGTGCATCTGCTTTGTGGCTTGTCCACTTGTACTTCACTTGCCAATACGTTAGGTTATGTTACTTCCGTGAGCCTTTGGATTCTTTAATTCCAGATTCGATGTCGTTAAGAAATATCGGGAATAGTCCTCTCCTTCCCTTGTTGACTGTAAGCCTTCCAATAAAGTCAGAAGTGAGAGATTTCGATTTTGTGCCGTTAATTACGATGTTGGATTATTAATAAAACACTTAAATGGTTTCATAAATGCGTTCGATTTTAAATTTATGTAGACTAGTATTTTATATCTTACTATCATTTATATACTTGTATGTTACCGTTATATATTAGTATACTATATAGTTTTCAATTAAGGAATCGTATATGCTAAAAGCCTACAGTATTCCAGCGCGGTAAATCATGCTCATTTCAAAGCGGTTAGCCGACTCATTAGTCTGACAGGGCATTGTACATATGGGCGTCGTTACGTGTTTAGCAATCATCTGACCTGCCAATATGCGGTGAGCGTTGCTCGAACTAATTCTCTCCGAAAACTAATTCTATAATGTACATTACTCTTGGGCTAGGTTCAGAAATTTCTGAACCTGAAACTAATACCTTCGCCCTGTATTTAATAAGGCGTAATGTAAAAAGAACTAAATAGACGATCGTAGGCAGTTTTGTGGCTAAAATATTAAGTCGTTCAGCAAAGATTGAATGAGGGAATGAACTTAACCGACATCGAATGAAATACTATTTTTTTAAAAGCAGGATGCTACATAATGTTTTATAAGAGAACTTTGCGCAATAATAGAATGTTCAGCGTGCAAATGTCCTCGACATCTTTGGTATATCGCTATGCGATGCTCCTGGGCTAGCCATAATATATTTTATGCATCGTCCCCTTAAACAAGCTCAGAGTTAAAAAGCTTTCAAATTCTTGTGATAAGGCTGCTTAGATGCCATACGAGTTTATTTAATGTAAAATATCACTTTCTGTTTCTCAAAAAACCACAGACAAATTTAAAATACCTGTCTCTCGCTGTCAAACATTTGACGATGTTCATAACCTATATAAATACATATATATATATATATATATATATATATATACACATATATATATATACATATATATAAATTATGTTTTTTTTTAAATCGGCTAGTATTAATTCGTATCTATTTATACATATAAAAATAGATATGTTGTAAGTTTTCTTACTAATACATTCATCTGTGTTAATTTTTTGGTTTAGAATATATATAGTACAATTGCTTTGGGTGTGTATGTATACATAAATCATTCATTTTTAAACGAGAGGCAGGTAAAACTAAGAAATATTCACAAATAATCATTTGTGTTCGTCATTGGAAGAATGTCAATTTTAAGTATTGCTACTATGCGGGAATGTATCGTGAAACACAAAAGTGCCACAAAAGTGTTTTTATTTCAATTCATAATAGTCTCTAACGATGACTTCTGGAACGGTGTACACGTTAATACGTGTCTATTGTGATGTCCTTTACATTATAAACAAAATTTTTATCCAGTGAAACTTCCGTAATGATCGCGGTATTCGGGGCCAAGCCGGACTCGCAATCGAGTGCAGCCTCCATCTGCACCTTTAAACAATAGAGTTCCACATTTGGTAAATTTTATTTACCACGCGTACTATACAGTATACTACCTTACTTACTTCTTTTTAATAGTTATCCATATTTATCTGTATCTTTTAAATACATTGCAGTATTGTAAATTTCTTATAAATATTATATATCGTATAGACATTAGGATTATAAACTAAAATGTAATAAAGTAAACATTTTATAAGTATAATGTAAATAAAATATTTATCAAAACGTTTAAATAACTACAACATGCTTTATATACTTACCTATACACATAATTCTGTATGTTTATAGTCTATCACATAATTGTTTGTAGTTCCAGACAAAGTAAAACACTGGTTACATATACCAAGCGATTACATAAGGGGTGGACAATCTTTTCATTAAACGGGCTAAATTAACTTTGAAAAATTTTAAGTGGCCATAAAGTAACGCATATATACTAACAATTTATAAAAAAAAATCGGTTTAGTAAGTACTACCATTTTCAGTTGAAAAGAAAAATGTACTACCATTTTATTGTAATTGATTTTATAACAACATAATGACGACACAAAGCCGACAAAATTAATTTTATAAATGCTTGGCGACCGCATTAACATATTAAACGGCTAGCAAGCGGTCCGCGGGCCTCGTGTTGTTCATCCCTGGCTTATATAAAGTGCACAATGAACGACTGTACAAAGTCCAAAGTCAATTATTTATCACAGAGGCGCGTGTGCCTTTTGGCTTCCTCGCACACAATTACAGTCAATAGCCGCAAATTAATTGTTGCGCTAGTGTCTACGCTGTTTATGAAACATGAGTAATTTTAACATACGTACTTTTTTATTGGTAACGATTCTGATTTCTTAAAAAAAAAGTAACCTTGTCATCTTCATCATGGAATGATGGCCATCCTGTTTAACTTTATAAACATTATAATTTTATATTTTTATTATTATAATTCACATATCATAAATATAATAGTACAACTTGTATAAAATGTTATTTATAATTATCTTACATTAAAAATGTTACTATTGCTTGTCTGAAACTAAACGCCGTTCGCGATAAAATCGCACCACCTCTTGTGATTCTTCTATTTACTGCTCTCTTTGATTAATTTTCTGCATTGTCTTCTGCACTAAAAAGTTAAATAAATAAATAAATGAATCTTTATTTTTCAACTTTTTTTTAAAATATGTAAAATAATTCAGACCGTGTTAGTCCTTTAAAAGACTATTTTGTATTATGTTTAAAGTATTAACGAACAGCGTTTATGAGAACGTTCAATGTAATAGATATACTGGCCACTAATACTTTTTAATCGCATGATATTAAGTCTTGTTTAAATTAAATAAATTAAAATTCGAACGCCAATTATTTGAACAGTTGAATATTCGCTGCAATTTTCGCTGGTTCAATAAAATAAAAACTAAACTATTCTATTTACAAATATTCTCTTTAATAGATATAGATTAAAAATGGTTTATATTTTTTTTATTGCGAAAACAAAAGGAAGATGTATGTATCCAATCCATTTATCTATATATATATAAAATCCGTAAATATAGTTACAAAAGGATCAAAGAAAATAGAAAATAGGTGGTTTTTTAAAAAAATTTTGTTACATTAAAACGTATGCAACCTGCATACATTTTCATTTGCGACTCCACCGTAAAGTTGAATAAGTACGGATGAACATTAGTGGATTTAAAGTTGTCTGCAGTAACTTCATATTACTCCTGGTCTGTACTAACTGAAAATAATATTTACTTAAACCTACATTTATTAAAATTAAGACTACTGTCTTAGTGAAAATCGACGGAGGAACCCAATATAAACTGATGTATAGTACTGTCTTTTTTTAAAAAGAAGATGATGATAAAAAAGTAAATTTAATTCTGAATAATTTGTTACAGGGCCTTAACGTAGATAAGCGAACATTGGTGAGCGCTGAACGCAAACAACGAACGTTTACTGATCGATCACAACTGAAATATGCACGAAGATTGGTTGTGAAGCTCGGCAGTGCTGTTATAACGAGAGAGGACGGAAACGGTCTGGCGTTGGGTCGACTGGCATCAATCGTTGAACAGGTACATCAATACATTTTCTAATATAGTCCGTTACGAATGTAGTGAATTATATTTGTCCGCAAATCAAATAGTTTTTTATTAGCCAAAATTAAAAACTTTACCTCGATCAGTCACTGTTGAATGCATAGTTGACTGTTTTGATTAGATACGGAGTGTAAGTCAACGGACAATTGTAGTTTGTATTTATGAAAGATAACGCACCACCACACGCAGATTGCGTTAAGAATGTATCATCATTGTTCGTTAATCTAATCGTTCCTAATTCTCTGTTGCGTTTGAAACTATACCTTCGAAGTATTTTATTAGTTACAAGGCGTGTATCGGTCGATACACAATGCGGATTCATCGTGTTTTGACTCAAATGAGCTGTAGTTTTTGTTTGTGAGCTAATCAAGGTTCGATACGATTTCAAAACTAGACTATGTAGTTTTAGCCGGAGTATAGCTTTTCAGTTTTTCTGCAACAATTTCCTTTGAAAGAAACATACTTGTAGTGAGTGTTGTAGACTCAGAGATAGATAATGTTCATCGGAAACGAAATGAACAGAAAGAAAAAATTGTATTTTGTATATGCGGCTTGGAATAAGAGAAGGGCATGTCTAGGTGGATAGCGATATATCTTAATTTTCTTCTGTTATTTCGACACAAAATATATATGTAGTAATGTTAATAATACAGGTAGCAGAATGTCATCACGAAGGTCGAGAATGTATTATGGTAACCAGCGGAGCTGTGGCTTTTGGAAGACAGAAGCTGACACAGGAGCTACTCATGTCTCTCTCAATGAGAGAAACGCTATCACCTAGTGATCACACTAGGGAGGTAAGTGAGTTATTTAAAAAAAGAATATTTTGTAATCTTTAAAGACATTGTGCTGTAGGGTTGTTGTAATAATATTTTTACTATAGTAATATATTAATCGTAACATCTCCGGCTTTGTGTCCGTATATCTATATCTCTTATATTAATATATAAATTTAAAAGTTTTTAACCTATGCCTACTCATCACGATATCTCTGGAACCTTAAAGCTTACATACTTAAAACTTGGTTTAGATATTTATTTTGTTAAGTAAAGGTCAGCTAAGTACGGATTTAGGTACCCCCGTAGGGGTTCAAGAGACATTAATTTAAATCGAGATGCGAGCGGACAACAGTCGCTTGTGAATATAAATGATAATAAAAGATGTATAATCATTGCTTGTAGAATATAAGTGTATAAATTGAGGACTTGGCTTGTAAATAAATAATTAAAATGTACAGGATGCAGGAAGCATTTTGGATCCCCGCGCCGCTGCTGCAGTGGGTCAGTCAGAGCTCATGTCTATGTACGATGCAATGTTCTCACAGTACAACGTTAAAATAGCTCAGGTAAGATTTTAGTCATAATCTAGTGACTAAGAACTATGTATTTACGACCGAAACTCCAAGATTTCACTCCGAACAGATGTATCAGTATTTCAGCCGTAGGATTCCCCATAGATTTCTAATACGGCCGGTTTTTTTAAAGGCGCTCCAATCTTACCCTGTACTTCCCACAGGGTCGTTTTATTTTATTCAATAATGTTTTCACATTACTTTTATTTGCGCGCTCTTCTTGCGTTCTTCTTATAGTCTTTCGTACTTTATCTTTTTTTCCACATTTCTTCTGACTTTCTCTTTCATTTGATTTCATTCCTCACCTCATTCCTCAATTTTACATTTTTTAAATACATTTTATACATTTTGTACAATACGGGCGGTAGAAAGCTATCAGCAGTCAGCGTTTTCCGATGAACTTCATGAAGTCCTCTGTTTACCTTGAGCGTGGACGTCTAACGCTGCGCTCGGTTCAGGGATTTCCTTTCAGACCCTTTAGGTAACAGCGGGCATTTGTTCTGCATACTATGCCTGCCTTTTGCCACTCTAACCTTCCTATTCGCCGAGTTAAATCTGTTACTTTCCTTCGTCTACGATTCGTCCTCATTTTTGAACATAGCTTACCTTTGATGCTCAAAGACTATTTAACTATTACAATTACCAAAATTTGATTATTAAACTTTATTTATTTATGATAAAATAATTATAATAAATGATAAAATAATCCGTCCTGCAGTTAAAAGTGTTATGATCAACCATGTTTTGTTTTATTCCGGAACAAAATGCGTCATCGTAAACTTGCCTTAACATCCATGACAATAAATCTACGTTTAAATTTCGACTTAATGGTAATAAACCCTTGTAATGGTTAATATTCATCGCACACGTTAAAGGTAACGGTTTCGTACAAGGTTTGTTATGTTCAGAAATGTATTTGGTTGCTTCAGTCGAGAATAAAATGTTAAAGATTAAATCATTCCAAGCATTTTATACTAGACAAAATATTGGATCTTTATTTGGCTATTCATATTGGTGTTTTCACGAAAATTGTGACCCTGGATGTTTATTATTAATTTCCTTCCTTATTGTTTTATCAAATTAAAAGGATATAGTTTTAGTGTTTTTTAACAGATAACTAAGTTAGTTATTATTAGAGAAATAATTTTAGAATGAAATATGAATGAAAGACCTGTAGACGAACGAATGGAACCAATATAGCTCGGCGGATAAGCAAGTTGAAATGGCAGTGGATAGGTCACATGGTGCCTGGAACAGATGTCCGCTGGGGCTATGGAGTAGACCACAGATCGACAAGCGCAGCGAAAGACGTCAGAAGACGCGAAATACTGGCTGCTTTCTTCTGGTCCTATTGGAGATCTACGTGGAAGGCCTATGTTCAGTAATGGATGTCCTACGGCTAAAAAGATGATGATGATGATTATGATAGAAGCTCCGTAATTTCAAAGTCAAAACATATACTCGGTGTTTGGCACTGATCGGTGTAACATTACTCCTGAGGATGCCCCGTAGAGGGGTGAAACACGTGTCGAGTGAATTAAAGGTGGTAGTTGTGTTTCGCATTGTTTGCCGCACGCGCATTTATCAGCGGGCGGTACACTTCATTGCACGACTGCTGCTGCATAGCGGAAGTAGCTATATATTAGTCCATTTCTTACTTAGGATGGACTTCTGCAAAGTAACGCCTGAATCTATTAGATACATATTATTAGTTTTAGTGTTGTTATGCAATACCTAATTTAAAAAGTTCTCTTTTTTCATCTCTACATTTTAATAATCAGGTGCCCAGATTTTACAGCGCAATCATGTCGACTTGTATCTATTTCCGTGATCTATAGCTAACATTATGTGAAGATATTTAAAATATAAGATTATTTTAATATTTGGTCGATTTTAGAAGTAATTCCAGTACAAGTACCTCAATATCAAATCATCAGTTCGACAGCTACATGTATATACATCTATTTAAATAAATGTTCTCAAATTTCAGGTATTGGTGACGAAACCCGATTTTTACAATGAAGAAACGAGGAAAAATCTGTTCTGCACTCTTTCTGAACTAATATCTCTGAACATAGTTCCTATAATAAATACTAACGACGCCGTAAGCCCGCCTATGTACATCCACGACGACACCGTGGTACCGGGAACCGGAAAAAAGGTACGTTATCGTGTGATTTCATTCAGCGCTGAAAGTAAATAGATACAGCTTCCTTGAGATAATAAGTAATGTGAAGTAGTTTTATTTATATGTTGTTCAAATAACAATTTAGACGGTAGAGATTGTAGAATAAATATTTGACAATTGTCTGGTGATAGTGTAACTATATGAAGATGATAAAAATATCAACAGTGAATCTATATTACAAATTGTTGTATGAATCAATGTATGTATGTATGTGAATACATATCAACGTATGAATGTATGTATTAAGTATGAAATTAATTATGCTTTCGTTATTTATATTGCGTAATATTGGTAGGATAAAGTTAATACCAGAGAATGCACAATTTTCCCCTTAATTTACATATTTCTTAACAAGCTAAGGAAGCGTTTACACGGTGGTGAGCTTAGGTAGCCCAGCGATAGAGGTTTTAGATTTGAGATCGCAGGTCACGGATTCGATGTTACAATAAAAATATTTTTTATAGAATAACCACAGCTTAGAAATGAAGTTTTAAGGACGGGTAGCAGCGTCCTCTGCGTACCATAATACTACACTGCTATCGCCACCTCGCCTGCCAAATGTGGCGATTATGGTATTTCCTCTCATAGATATCTTTTGGGAGAGACTTTATTCTTGCAGTGAGCGTCTATGAGCTGAAATGACGGCCCTAGGATATTTCTAGAATAATTACTATTTAGCCAATAATTTGGTGTGTATTTGTATTTTTAATCTATGTTTTATTGTGTTTCTTTAATAATGTTAATAAAGTATGTCGAAAAACCTTGTTTTAGGGCATTGGAATAAAGGACAACGATAGTCTCTCTGCGTTACTCGCAGCTGAAGTGCAGTCGGATTTATTAATAATGATGTCCGACGTTGATGGAATTTACAATAAGCCACCCTGGGAAGACGGTGCACGTATGATGCATACTTACACATCAAAAGACAAAGATCAAGTACAGTTCGGGCAAAAATCTAAGGTAATCATAAATATATTTTACGCCTATAATATTAAAATATTTTACTGAACTCATTCGATTAACCTATATTTAAAAAAAATTAATCGTCTTTCTATTGATCACTCTATTATTTTCGAAAGTTTTTGCAGATTTTATTAATAATTTTAAATGTACATGAAATAAAATGATTGCGCATTTGATTGTTGGCAATGAACTTCGCGCGTTTCACAGTTCGTTTTGAACTCCGCTCGTTTGACAGTTCGCTATGAACGTCGCGCGTTCGACAGTTTGAATTTCGTGCGTTTGACATTTGTGTGTTGCAAGTTAATATTGTTGATGCGTAGCTGCTTCGGTTATTATGTATCGATAAAAAATTAATACATTATCGATTGAATCATTAAAATTGAAACATTAAAAACATTTAATTACTTTTTTGACATACCAATAAATTCTGGGAGTACAGTCTGGTGGCAAAGTAAGTTTTGGATATAATAATGACTGGTATTTTAGGTTGGAACCGGAGGTATGGACTCAAAAGTCAATGCGGCGACTTGGGCAATGGCACGAGGCGTAAGTGTCGTCATATGTAATGGTATGCAAGAGAAAGCCATTAAAACAATCATCAGTGGTCGCAAAGTAGGCACATTTTTCACTGATTATGCAACTAATTCGACTACTTCTGTAGATGTCCTGGCCGAAAACGGTAAACAATCTTAATTAACTTCCTGTTTCTTTGAGATAAAAATTTTTTTATCTAAAATTTGGGGAAATGATTTGTATATACAATTTCAATTTACAGCACGTACTGGAAGTCGAGTCCTACAGCAGTTAACTCCATCCGAAAGAGCTTCAGCAATACACTCGTTGTCTGACCTGTTACTAAGCAAACAAGATGAAATACTCCAAGCTAATTCCAAAGATTTAGAAGAAGCAACCAAAAGTGGTCTCGCAAAACCATTGCTAGATAGGCTATCCTTAAGTCAAGGGAAACTGAAGACTCTATCTATCGGTTTAAAACAAATAGCTGACTCTAGCTATGAAAATGTTGGAAGAGTTTTACGTAAAACAAAATTAGCGGAAAATTTGATACTTAGACAAGTGACTGTGCCGATAGGAGTTCTGTTAGTTATTTTTGAATCAAGACCAGATTCATTGCCCCAAGTAGCTGCACTAGCTATGGCATCGGCAAACGGTTTACTTCTTAAAGGTGGAAAAGAAGCAGCCCATTCAAATAAAGCTCTTATGGCTCTTGTAAAAGAGTCGCTTCAAACTGTAGGTGCTGATGACGCTATATCTCTTGTATCAACTCGGGAAGAAATCAGCGACTTATTGGCTATGGAAAAACACATCGATCTAATCATTCCTCGTGGATCATCTGATCTCGTTAGAAGTATTCAAAAGCAATCCCAACATATACCTGTCCTCGGACATGCTGAAGGTATTTGTCACGTTTATATAGATAAAGATGCAGATCCACATAAGGCTCTGAAGATAGTAAGGGATGCAAAATGTGATTACCCTGCCGCCTGTAACGCGATGGAAACATTACTCGTCCATGAGGATCATCTATCTAGTACTTTGTTCACTGACATCTGTAATATGTTGAAAAAGGAAGGCGTAAAGATACACGCGGGTCCTAAACTTGCGGGTCACTTGACATTTGGGCCACCGCCCGCACTAACTATGCGACATGAATACGGCGCTCTGGAATGTTGCGTTGAACTGGTCAAGGATATGAGTGAAGCCGTGGAGCATATACATAAATTTGGAAGTTCACACACCGACGTCATTGTAACCGAAAATGGTAAGATTTTATAAATATTATAATATTTTTTTTATTTGTTTGCTATGATTCCCGTTCCAATTATTAAGGTTGGAAGGCTCTGGATACAGACCGTTTCCAGCCGGTCATGTTGGAAATTAGTGGGGGAGGTCTATGTCTAGATCTGAACGGTCTACGGTTGAAATGGTGATGATGATGATAATGACGTATACTTTAAATTTCTTATAAAATAGCAAAGTAATAAAATACACGGTTACTTTAGAAAAGATTGTTCAAGTATTCTCATTATAATAACCTATACGGCCGTCTTACAACAAAATACATGATAAGATTAGATTAAGAGGTAAATTAACAGGAAAATTAAATCCAAAAGCGTCAATCTACCTACATATCTACTTATATATATTTTATAAAAAAGATAAAGATATAAATATTTACAAGTGTAAATAGAAAATGAAAAATTAAACTTGCTATTTATAGGATTAGTGATTCAGGAGTCGATATGCGAGTATACAAATAAAAAAATTGTAGTTATTTGTGGGTACGAGGTATGATTTTAATAATTATTATAACTTACGTTTAACACTATGTAGTAGTATCAATGACCTTTATTCTGTAATAAAAACAGATAGTCGATGACAACAAAAAAACAACGAAAAACTTAATTTAGTTTATAAATTAAATTTGTAAGTTTTATTGTGACAGTTGCATTATAATAAAAAAGTGGAAATTTCATTTATAACAATTTTACAGATGTAACCGCAAAGAAATTCCTCGGCATCGTGGATAGTGCTTGCGTATTTCATAACGTATCATCCCGTTTCGCTGACGGATTTAGATTTGGACTTGGTGCTGAAGTTGGTATCTCAACAGCAAGGATTCACGCAAGAGGTTTGATAACAAATTATTGTAATTTTTTTACTCTTTTTTATTATAAAAGATCGAAATGGCGGAAGGATGGTAAGGCATTATAACAATAGCTAAATAAACACGTTAGTCGTAAATATTTCGATTTTTGAAATTCGAAGTACTGTGTCAGTAGAAAAAAAAAATCGATTTCTCTCATTAGCATATGTATTTTAAACTTCTATGTATTTCTTGAGTAACCATCAACTGGAAAGCTTTGCTCTAGACAGCTACTCATATGGAAAACAGACGATCTCTTTAAGGTTATCAGATGAAGCTGGATACAGACATCTTCCAACTTTTCCTTATGGAAATCTTCGAGGGAGATTCTTACGTCCATCAGGAAGTCCTAAGACTAATGTGATAATTCAGTTATACTGACGTTGCTTGGAAAAAACATAGATGTTGCGTTCAACAAAGTAATCTTCATACTAAATTGAATAAATTATAATAAATATTTTATATAAATAATTACTTACAATTAATGTATATTTTTATCCTTGAATGTATCGGATGATATATTCAATGTTCTTACATAATATTTACTGTTCATACAGAATGCCTAAGTCACATTTATAGTCAACTAGCTAGGTATCCGTTCAAGCGATCCTGTGCTGTGCATATAATTAAACATTTTAATTAAAAGTTTTGATATCTTACACATAAAGTCATAAAAAACTTTTCAAGAACTTTCCAAGTGATATACTTGATAATTTATTAAAATTTCACGGCATTTGTATGTATAGATTTTGAATATCGAGTACAGACAAACATACATACACAGATTTATTTTTATTTAAAGTTTCTAAGATCTTAAGATGGGAAACGGTACAAATTATTTGCGGTAAATTCGAAGATACAGTAAACTAGACTTTATTGTTAAGTGGTTTTATTAAAAGAGTTTTCTTTTAATTAATGTCTACAAAATGCTCATACATGCAATTTTGTGTACTTATTTTTTTAATGTTGTAAAAAGGTTATAATCATTTCGTAATTTACCACCAGCTGGGAATATTTATTTGCTGAACAGAGCTAACCAGAAACTTTACAGGTGCTCTCTTTGGCTGAAATTTAAAAATAATTCATGGATATTTTATAATGTAATTGAACCAGAATTTATTGCGATGGTTTTACAGGGCCGGTGGGCGTTGAGGGTCTCTTGACGACAAAGTGGGTACTCGAAGGAACTGACCACACCGCGGCAGAGTTTAATGAAGGGAAGAGAAACTGGTTACATGAAACTTTGCCAATTAATTGACTCATATTTAAACTTTTTTACCTTCTTAAAAAAATTGTATGGGATTTTCGGAAGTAAATAAAATTTGCGTTTAATTGGAACGAAATGTGATAATTTAGTGTATATATTTTTTTGTCGTATAGTTTTTAAGTCGCTAAATCAGTTAGATTAACATTTAAATTTAATGTTTCAATGTCTAATTAATTGGTACTATTATGTATAGTAATGTAATAATAAATGAAATATAATAAGCATGTTAATTGTAATAAAAAAGTTGGTTATTTGTAAATATACTTGCGTTTCTTTTCTTATTGCATGAAATTATTATCGTTTTCCTTTGAGTAAATTGATACCCTTGGGCATCGTAGTCGAGTTTCCAGCTTATCGGTTTTTTTATAGGATACACTTTGGAGAGTGCTCGAAGGCTCTTTTCTAATTGATTGAGCCATTTCATTCATTTATCGGACTACTAGGCGCAGGCAAAAGTTTCATCCATACGTTGTTGACATACCCAAAAGTCGAACTAAACGGTTTGACAGCTCGTTTTTGGTGAGAGTCACCAAGATTTGGAACGACCTTCTTGGGTTTATTTTTTCTAATGAGTTGAATTCTGGAGCCTTTAAGAGTAGAATGAACAGGTTTTTTTTTGGATGGGAGTGCAACCTTCGTCTTTATCTACACTTTCCATCAGGTGAGATGAAAGACAAAAGCCTATTGATTTACGCCTATTCGTTGACCTATTTATTTACAACTATATAAAAAGAGAAGTATCCCTGAACAATACAATTTGCTATGAAGTAGTATCAAATAGCTCTCCTAGAAAAAATTGTTATAGATAATACCCTATCAGTTTCAGCCGGTACCATTGAAAATCTATGGGGTGCTATGCCTAGCAGAGACGTTCCAAGCCCGAGGTGATGACGATGATGGATGGATAGTAAGAATATCTAATAGATTCAGGCGTTACCTTGCGGAAGTCCACCCTAACTAAAAAAGGGACTAATATATAGCTACTTCCCCTATGCAGCAGTAGTCGTGCAATGAAGTGGATGCGCCATAAACGCCACGCTGGCGATCGCAACGGACCCTGCTGTCGCTCACCTGGAAACTTGTTTGTGAGCAGTGACAATCCTATATAATTAATGCACAAAGTGTGAATTATTTATAAGAATGTACCCTGGGAATCGAATCTGCGACCCTCGCTTACAAGTCTCAGTCCTCTGCCGCTATGTTACCACTATTGTTCATAATGTAAGAACATATTAATCCACAATGTAAAATGTATTAAATGTGGAATTAAATCGGCGTGTTACAGAATTTTTTATAAAGATTATCCCCTCTTAAGTGGCGACAATTGTAAAGCTCTTTACAATCTCAGATTATTAAAAAAAAATTGCCCTATTTTAATGGAAATATAGAAATTCTAATTTTTATGATTGATAGGATATTTTCATAGGTATTTACCAATTTATATTTTTATTATAATTGCAAAATATGTAATTTCAAGTTGTCTAACTTAAACTTAATTAATTAATGATAAATTTGTATCAACTTTAATTGCTTATTACTTTGATGCAATGTTTGACTAACTCATCAGCGGAGTAGTTATAATATGAAATTACTTATTTTAAACTTAGTTGTATCTGGATATTGTTATGTATCTGGATTGAATATCAAATTTTTCAAGTTTTTATTAACTTATTACTTATAATTTTATAAACATACCTATTTGTCCCACTTTGTTTTCTTAGTGTTTAACCGTCAAGTTGATGTAATGTCACGAGAAATACAGACTTATGTTACATACATATATATACATACATATATATACATACATATATAGATACATATATATATATAGATATATATATATATTTATATATATATATATATGTATATATATATATGTATATATGTATATATATATACATGTGTATATATGTGTAACAACACATACGAAACAAATAATTAAGAGATAGCGGGAAAGTTGATAGTGAAAAAGGTCGAACAATGACTCCTCCGTTGTATGACACTATCAATGTGCAGTCATCCGGTTTCGATATTGCTCGTGGTTATTGCTTCAGCTAATTTAAGCTAGCTTATTTAGAATCAACTTGGTTTAATTATATTTAAATTTTTTCTTTAACTAATGAAGATGTAATTTATTATTATAATATATTATTTAATATCAGAAAAACTCCAATTCACCGCACAGTAAATACTTTTATTGAACTTTTAATACTCTTGTAGGTCAACTAGCATAGTTTCCATAAGACAACTTATCACTTCGATGGTTATCGAACGAGTGACCGAGCTCCCGACTCTGTAATCGAAACGCTGTTTCAACCCCACCACTCTTAATCCCTTTACCGGAAGTTGTCACAAAAGAGTGACGGGGTCGAGTAGTGTTGTCATTTAAGAAAAATAAAACTGCCTTTTATAAATTTATTATACTAATTATTGTCATCAGTAGTCAACTTAGGTAAGCTTGACAGGATTGACTTACCAGGAGATACGCGGAACCCAAGAATACTAAGAAAAAAGGGCCATTTATTATCATCATCATTATATCAACTGATAGATGTACACTCCAAAGCCTAGGTCTCTCTTAAAGATCGCCACGATGAACGGTCCTGTGCTACCTTCAACTTTAACTTTTATAACGAGCTATTGTTAAGTATAAATAATATAAGATATATGAGAAAGTTATATGTAAATGTATATGAAATATATAGAAGAATATTAATGTAAAGTCCACGAGAGTATTGTTCAAAGTGCATACATGCTATATATAGTGATTAATTATCGAATAAATAATTTTTCCAGTGTTTTACCATTTTAATAAAGTCCGGATAATACGTTTTAAGCCCGGTTTGTGCTTTAACCTTTTATTAAACTTTATTATATTGAACTAGAATGTACGTGGCGTGAGATTAGCCCGCTAGAGAACTAAGCTGGGAAGCGCAGTTTTAGCATGTAACTACTTTTTTCAATTTATTATAAAAAATTTAAGTTTTATTTCAATTTTATTTGTATTAAAGAACATATTGACTGTATAGAATCATCACATCCATATTGATGCAACTTGGTGTCCACTCTCCTATTTGCTGTATACACAAATCGGATTCATTAGTTTTTGAGTCTCATAGTCAGGTAAGTGAATATACGACGACTACGAAGGGTCAGCAACAGACGGGTCTGGTTCAATAATGTCCGAACCACGGTGTCACAATAGTCGAAGCAGCGGAAAGTGGCATCATCGCTTCCCTAGTGTCAGATAAAGAACGCTGCCGCAAATTCCTAGATTATTGCAGGAAAATAGTCAAGGAGATTTTAAACAAAAATAAAGATTAGATTAGGAGAAAAAAAGTTAATTAAAAAATAAAATTTAAAAACAAAAGAATGTGGCAGAGGAGGAGAGGCGATTCGTGTAAGGATTGTAAATGAAAGAAAGAGAAAATGTTTCAATAGAATGTGAAGAATGAGAAAGGAGAACAAAAATAAAATAGTAACTTTGTAAAAAAAATATTGCTAAATAAAGTCCCTGTCCCAAATAGAATAGGGGTGAAAGAGGCTCTTAAATAATTAGGGCCATTAAAAAAATTAAAAACTGAAGATACGGTGTGACGCACTGTGAAGTACGTTGTAAAATGTCAATAAACACTTTAATTTTTTTCTTAATAGTTAAAATATATATTTATGTAAATATTAAAATTTAAATCAAATTTATAGTGTTTCGCGCTTCAATTTAGTGAAACGCCAAGACGACAATGTAAAGGAAACGTATATATCGGGCCAAGAGTTTTACAAATAAAATATACTACACTATGATGCATGGCAGTTAAAGTTAAGTAAGGCACGCGGTATTTGGGGCCAAACCGGGTCGCAGTTAAGTGTAGTGTCTAGATATGGGGCTGTCTTTCATATATATCGGTTATAAACCGATCCTCCAAGCCGAGACTTCCCAGGGAGCCGTTTATGCCCTGTAAATACCACATAGGCAGCAGTGTAAGCTTGTTCAGTTAAATAACCTTTCTTAGCGACTCTTAAACTACCGAAATCTGTTCTTTCAATCTGTTCATTCATTCTGTCCATCCCTAAGTAAGAAAAGGACTATTATTTAGCCACTTCCGCACATGCAGTGGTAGTTGTGCAACAAAGTGCACCGCCCGCCAGCCCGCTGATAAATGCGTATGCGGCAACCAATGCGAATTACACAACTGCCATCGTCAAATCACTCAACACGTGTTTGGCACTAATTGGTGTAAAATACCTCCTGAAGATGCCCCGTGGAGTCCCGTATTGGTTCTTTTCTTACTTAACCGAAATCTGTTTTTTAAACATTGGTAACCCCACAAATTATATTTGAAGAAAATCAATTCAGATGTCATTATTTTACATTGATTAAAAGATGTCCTCGAAAATTAAAAGACAAGTACAAAGTTATAATATGTGAATTGTTATGGAATATTTCTAAGAGTACTTTTTCACCTTCGTCTCCTATGGTTTACCTTCGAAAATCCGAAAGTGAGCTTGGATCGCACTCGAGACATTTAAGTGATGTTAAGGACCGTTTTTTCGCTCTTCCGTGTTATCGAGCGTTTTTGAAATACAATGGAGACGGGAAGTGTTCAAATATGTTTCAAGGCTTCTTCATAGGCCAAATGGAACAACGCTGCTACTCACCGTTGGGGCCTGAAGGTTTTGGTGTGGAGTCCATCGAGCGGCATGTAAAGCGTAAGACGTCCTTGTAGCCACACAGTCAAGATAGTTTGCATTAAAACCTTTTTGATATATTTAAATAGAAAAGAATCTAAAAGAACACGTCAAAAATGTCGAAGCAAAATAAAAAGCAAATTGATATATGATTTTCGGTTGCTGACACAGACATTTAGCGAAATCACGTACGATTCGCTAAAACCTTGTTAAGCCGGAAAACGCTAGTGCAAGCCTACTGGTACAAATGGGCATTTAAAATTCCTTAGTCTAAGATATATATTTTACCAAAATGAATATTTATTTAAAATATTTCATGCGTAGGCACGTATTTCCATTAGGAGATGTTTAAAATGGTTTAGAAATACAGAAACGTAATTAAATATTTGTGGGATATGGCTGAGTAAATAAATGTTAAAATATAAGTAAATGTTTAATGTTATAAATGTGTTTAATTACACATCCATCACGAACTTAAAGATTTCACATAGACAACAGAGAATAGGGAGATGTTTTGTACAGAAAAAATACAGACGTTCCGCTAAAAAAGCAAATTTTAATAAAAAAATAAATAGAATATTCATTTATATCCAAAGAGGTAGAGTTAATACATAAATATACGTAATTGTACAACATAATTTATATAACGTATTTTACAACACCATTTACTGCTCAATTACATATATGAAAAAATATCTCTAATACTAGTTGAAAACTCTTTTTCAGGTGTATATAATCTATATCCGTAAATATTAAGTAAGGTATTACATTCGTGTTAATGTGGCAAGAAACTAGCTTTAATATGGATCAATATAACGTGAACAAGAAATAATATAAAGGAAATATTGATAAGTGATATACAGAATGGTTAGTTATAGGTGGAACAGCTTTAAGGGGGTGAATGTATACTTAATTTGTCAGCAAAAAGTTTTATGTACTCCCTAATCATGTTCATTATTTCATATAAAAAATATTTACTGGTTTTCATTATAAACACACAAAAATATTGTAAAAAACAATGTTTATTTCAAACATAGAGTGCGTCACTCTGTGTTTGGCACTAATCGGTGTAACATGACTCCTGAAGATGCTCCGTGGAGGAGTGAAGCACGTGTTGAGTGATTTAACGGTGGCAGCTGTGTAATTCGCATTGTTTGTCGCATGCGCATTTATCAGCGGGCTGGCGGGCGGTGCACTTTGTTGCACGACTACCACTGCATGTGCGGAAGTAGCTAAATATTGGTCCTTTTCTTACTTATGTTTATTTCAAACATAAGGGTGCAAGAATTTCGCAAAAAAAGTCAATTAAAAACACATAGTCTAAATAAATGACGGTAGACATGTAAAACTGTATGTGTTCACAATTTATCATCATCATTTCTTTAGTAAGACTTTCACTACGGGACATATGCCTCTCTTATAAATTTGCAATAAAACGGACTGAGAAGCGAAGTGCAGGCATTCAGAGTCCAGGGCGCCCTAAAGACTAAATATACTAAACAGTTATTAAAGACTAGTGACCGCTCACGTCGAGGTACTCTTGCGTGATTGGACTCAAGGGTATCCTATACTTTATGGAGTATTAATCGAAACGATCTAAGAGCTCGATGGTTTTTCATTCCGGTGAAATCATACGTAGCGGCCCGAGTCGTGGCTTCCTAAGCAGCCTTCAGGCTTTGCTACCTTAGAACAGATGTTAGGCTAAACCCTCAGCGTACTGCCCACTCGCACCCGTGGAATGTGCGAATACCATTTGGGCACCAGAACAAAAAAAATCGATGAATTTATAATGTTGTCTTCGTCCTATAAAGCACTAGAAGGTCAGTAGGCTTCCACCAGAACTTTAGGATTCCAGCAGCCATCTGTTCTACACGCTATATGGCCTGCTTATTATGAATCCACTGGGCCATGGTGGTTACTTTATTTCGTCTACGGACCTCCCCATTCCTATCAATGGCTCGTAGAAGGACTGTAAGCTTATTAATGAGAACTGAAGAGCTTTTACACTATAACATTATTAAAAAAATTTTCAATAAGTAGCACAGTTTGGAAATGATCTTTACGAATGTGCTGTTTCTAAGAGTTTTGAAAGCAGTGTACGATTTACTATACTAATATGGTGCATTAACACACGTTTATTTATTAATTTATATTTAGGTAAGCCACAACAAAACTTAATTTACGATTATACATAACAGATGTTGATTTATGAGAAAAAAAATTAAACAGTGGTAGCACAACGGTATTGAGATTAGCGATCGTAGGTCGTGGGTTCTATTCCCAGGATGCAATTCACACTTTGTGCATTTATTATTTAGGATTGAGCAGTGGTACACAAACAAGTTTCCAGAAGATGGGCAGCAGCTTATTACACTGTGATCTTTCACCTGCCTGCTAAGCATGGCGTTCATTGTATATCGCCCTATTTTTGAAGGAGGCCTATGTCTTGCAATGGACGTTTATAGGCTAAAACAAAGTCGACGAGGTTTTTTTTTTAAAATATTTTTATTACAGAGTTCAAAAATAAATTGACATTAAAAATCATTTACGTTTATTGAAATAATATGACTATATCCTTGGATAAAATTAAATTTCAGCTCCACGTAGCACAAGGTTATGCTACATTAAGCTGCGGCTCACCTGGGGCACTGTGCTCAAGTAATTAAGTGTTAAATATAGCGTATATTGATATAAATACCTAATATAAAATCCTTATTTTTGCATTATATTCTTAAAGAATACAACACGATTGTTCTCTTGTTAATCCTAACTTATTATCAATAAGACGTCTCTAAATGAAGAGTAGTGGTAGCCTAGTGGTTAAGGTACTGCAATTGTAGGTCACGGGTTCAATTCCCGGGAAACAATCCTATATAATTCACATGAATTAATTATAAAGGATTGCCAATGCTCACAAAAGAAGTTCCAGTGGATGAGCAGGCACGTCCCTGCGTACCATAATACCACACTGCGATCGCCAACCCGCCCGCCAAGTATGGCGATTATGGTATGCCTCCCATAAATGAGGAGACCTAAGCCTTGCAGTGGGCATCTATGGGCTGAAACGACGACATAAATCATCATAGTAAGCAACTGGTACCACATGAAATTAGAAATAAAGTGTTGTCTTAGCGTTTTTCCTGTTACTCTAATATATATATATATATTTATCAATAACGATATCTCTACAACCATAAAGCTTTGCTTTTGCCGAGTAAAGGTCAGTTAGAAAAATTTTTTATAAAATTCCATCTAAAATCGGGGTTGAGGAAGTTTCGTATGTGCCTTTAAATTTGAAAGTTTTATCAAACAGAAACTAGTGAAATGTCTCCACTACAGTATAAACGAGTTTACTAAGTGACAATAAATTTTGACAATGACAATGATGACAATTTTATCTTGTTCTTTTCAGCCGATAGACGTTTATTGCAAGGAATAGGCCAGCCGTATATATAATAGTAGAAAAGACTATGTGTGAAATTGAACACCAAAAAAAAACATTTGGGACACTCCTTGTCGGTTTGACATTCTAGAGAAGCTCAATTTGATTCCAGTTTTTTTTTTTAAATGAAAATAGGTATATTAGGTAGTACACCGCCCGCCAGCCCGTTGATAAATGCGTACGCGGCAAACAATGCGAATCACACAACTGCCACCTTCAAATCACTCAACACGTGTTTCACCCTTCCACGGGGCATCTTCAGGAGTTATGTTACATCGATTAGTGCCAAATATAGTGTAGTGAAAAAAAATTAATTAAAATAAGATTGTACACTGTAACTGGCCAAAAATGTGAACGGTAAACTTAACAAAGCGCAATATAAACAATGAGTAAATAACCAAGTTGTTTTCCAAATTTAAAAATAAAAAGGAAACTAATCAAAAAGAAAGCAACCGGTAACAAAGAGCCAAAATCGTATTACCGTTTAATAAAAAAGTTCGCGGAAGTAATTCTTTTCATTTTACTTTATTAATGTCTTAATTTACTTCGCTTCATGAATTTCTTACAATTTTTGTTTTGTAAATGTTCGCCATATTTTGTAACAAGATTGTAGCAATTAGGGTAGATGGTATACTATACTTACTCCAATGGAACATTACTTAAGTTACAAGTTAGACGGTTCGAGATACCACGCCGTGAGTTCGATTCTCGAGAAAAAAAAATCACAAAGGCCGTGCAGATCAGAAATATGCTTTTTTAAATGTCGCACCTGAAAATCTACCATCACACGACATGGATCTTTTATTTTAAATCGTTCAGTTTAGTTATGATTGATGGTTTATATTTATGACTATTTTTTAGCAGAGTTTTTACTAAAGTTGGTGTAACTATAATCTTAAATGTCTATTATTATTAGTTAATATTAGTAGTTATTGTAAATAGAAATGCCGCCGTTAATAGATTCATTTTTACGTAACTAATATAATTGTAAAGTTTTAAGTAAGGGTCGAGGAACCTTTTTAATCAACAAGCCAATTTAAATTTCAGCATTTTTTGGTTCGCTCAAATATTGTAACAATTTTTAATAAACATTTAAATATGAATATATATAAATTTTATTGCAAAATAAAAATAAAAAATGTAAGAACAGAAAAACGAATACACTAATATCTCGTTTTGCGTTGTTTCGATTTTCGTTTTTTTTGAAGTTGCGTCGGTGCCTAATTAGTACTAATTTTCACTGTGCGTCGTTAGATTTTCGTGGTTGCGTTGTTTTTGGGTTCGAGTCGTTACATAGTTTACTGTAGACAAACTTAATTCACTTTGCGTCGTTTCAATTTGCGTCGTGTTTATTTGGAACATAACCAAGATGCAACAAATACTTCAATTGGTAAATAATTTGTACCAGTTTTTTCGATATAAGCGTATATATATATATGTAATACGCACGCAGCTTTCTAATCGTGTATCATATTAGTTTCGATCAGTGGTTTTCATTAACTTATTGTTTCGGTTTAGCATGTACTTCCATTTAATCTTAAATAATTTTATAATAATATTTTTATGAGAAAAAGTCGATAAAATAAATTCAATTTTTTAAATGCTTGGTGAGCCACATAAACGTGTTTAACGGGCCGCAAGCGATCAGCATCGAGCATCGAGTCGCGTGTTGCTTCCGCGATTTAAAGTATTTTTGTTTATTTTTTTACAATTTTTTTAATTTGTGTAATGGCGGACTTAATGCTTTTAAGTCAGTCACAAAAAATTAAAAGTTAAGTTTTTTTTTAAATATTTTAAATAGATTTATTGTAAGTCTGTTTCATCTCCCCCCACTTTTCCTTGTTTTGAGCAGAGAGGGTCCAGATGGCTTGTCAAGTCTCATTACAAATGTTTCGAAAGCGATTAAAATAATTTTTATATGTAATCTTGTAATATCTCTTAATAAAACTTTTGGTAAACAAAAGACATGTATGTATATATAGAGCCAGTATTTGAGTTTCTATGAGTTTTCATCTCAAATACGTTAAAGTTCTGAGCTCGCTTAGAATTACGGTAAAAGATTTGTTTGTTGTCACACAAATTACTAGAAGGGCCATTCCATTGTCAAGCTCGGCGGGTTATAGCGCGTCCTTACCTTAACAAATATACATGAAGTCGTTTATAAGGGGAGTCAAGGTGTTAGTTAGACCTCTAGTGTGTTTAATATTGAATCGTACAGATTACGAATTCCAATAAAAATTTGTCTTTGTAGTGTTGTTTACTTCTTTCTTTTCTTTAAAAAAAGACAGCTGTTTTTTCGTAGTTAGCTGGCATTTTTTTTTAACATAGAAGACTTAATTTTATAGCATTCCAATGATTCTCCGTGCTCATGTGGATCCATCGTGCCTGTGTCGGTACGATGCCCGAGGGTGCTAGCTTAGCAGGTGTAAAAAGATATTTTACAATGTCTTGGCATTCACCTTCACCTACCAGACTTCTGTCCCTACCTAAACAAATTGCAAATGATCGTATCAATGTTATTTGGGTTGTTGAAACTATTCCATAAATGAGCCGATATTCGTTATTGACAAGTCTAAATTCCTTACTAAGTTATTCGGCGATTTCGCTATTATACCTCCAGCTTTTCACAACTAGAAAATTCTTTTTCTTCTTCTAAGCTGGTAGACGCCCACTACAATGCATGAGCCTTCCTAAAGGTCGCTACGATGGCCGCGTCTTGCGTTCAAATTCAGCAACTTCCCGCTTAACTATATCGGTGGTTCATTTAGTGGGCGGTCTACCCATGCAGCGTCTACTGGAATTTTCTCAGTTTCTCATGCATGTTTATCATAATTTCATCAGGAGCTGCTTGTAAGACAAAATAAGGCTTTAGTGGTGTTTTATTTTTAAACCTTTCAATAATACCTTCAATAATATAATGTACATATGGGTATGACTTAATAAAAATGAAAGCATCATTATTTCAGCCGTAGAACGCCCACAGCTGGACATAGATCTCCTCAATATGTTACCAATAGGACCGGTTGCAAGCGGCCTGCATCCAGCGTTTTTTGGAGCCTTGAGGTACGTTCTACGCTAATCCAGTCCATGGTCTCCACGCCAGAACCTTAAGGTTTCAGCGGTCATCTGTTTTGCGCTCTACCTGCAAAATAAGACATGTAACATATTATAATCAAATGTATATTTGTCATAATAAAATGAATCGAAAAAAAATAGGAACAAACTTTTCCCTCGACCTATATTTCTGCTGTAAACAAGTGAAATATTCCAAGGATAAAGATCGGAACTTATTTCACATGCATTAAATCGGGTTACGGAAGGCGTCGAACTTTGTTATTACTTCTGGCTACGGCGAATCGCATATATCTTGCCTGCGGTCGCAAACCTGGTGTCAAAATTTTTAATAAAAATTTAAATTCAAAATTTTCTTAATCAACATTTGATGTATTATATCTTTTATTAATATCAAAATAAGCCTATAAGCTGTGTAGATAATAAATACATCAGGCTCGGAATGTACAGGTAAAAGAAACTTAGCGGGCAAAAGGAAAAAGATATTATTTAAATGAAGTATCTATCTAGTTTCGCGTTATCCTTGTAAATTATATATTGATGTAGTTATAATTATACCTCGTATAACGCCTTAGGTATAAATGTTTCACAGTGAAAATTTCTTGTCATAGAGTGCTTAAATCGAATATGTTGTGAACATATTCGATTTAAGCATATATAATATGATATAATCAAACTATAAAAATTTTATTTAAAAATATTTAAATAAGTTACCTTAAAATATCTAATTTCAAATTAACGTGTCGACGTGTCATCTTGGAGAATACCGAGGGAGGCCTGTCTCTTGCAGTGGACATCTATCAGCTGAAAAGAAGAAATAGTAGTAACAGATGTACGCTATATTGGAAACTATAAATCACCATAAATTTCACATCTTAGGAATAAATTGAGAGAATCCTTGTGTTCTAAGGGGAGGAAAGACATTATACGAGCGACATCAAATTTCGAAATTTGAAAACAAGCTATAAAACTACCGTGATATATCGGTATTCAATGTATTATAGGAAAAAATGGTTTTATTATTTTTTGCAACATTTCTAGTCTTAAAATTATAGTATGTGTTATATTATTATGTCTTATATTGCAAATTGTACGTATAAATTTTAATTTTATAAATTTTATATAGGGTAAAATCATTCCTTCATATGTTATATGTAAAGAAATCGTGTACACAAAAAAACTAAGTCGCGAATGCTAAAAGCGAATGCAGACTAGATTCGCTGACACATTTTTTTTTCTTTACCCGGCGTGACTGGCAAATGAGCGCGTACTGCCATGAATATTTCGTAGTATTAAAATTATTGTTCTCCATAAAAATATATAAACTTGATTTTTTCAGTTAATTAAAAATCTAGACATATAAAAAAAACTTATTTAAAAATTAGATCACTTTTTGTATTTCATAATTTAAAAGGAATGTATAGCATATTTGTCTGTAAAAAGTATTGAAGATTTTACATCTATCATTCCGTATGAAGTGAACATTTTAATAAATGTGACATTATTTTTTTTAAAGGAATGCGACAAATTAATGACTTAAGGTACAGGTAATAAATAATCATTGATATTAGTATATAATAATCGGAATTTTTAAAAAGGCTACGCGATTCGTTACTTATTATTTATGAAATAATAAATTTTTGAATAAAGTGTATCGTACATTGGGTGACAGCGAATGATCTAAACATTTATCTCTTTAAACATTTTACACCTTTTAGCAATAATCCTTTTATTATATATAAAACAATACTATATAACATAAACGTATATAATAGTAAAACGGAAGACTTACTGGATGGTCATCTGTTAAATTTCAATTTTATAACTTATGCTTACAAATGCAAATCGATCTTAATTTGAAATTCTCAATAATATGACATTGTTAGCAACTTAACAGAAATTTGATTTACATAACTATTTCCAGAGTCACAAAAAGTGACGGAGACGAAGCTTAAATTATGAATTTGTCTATATCAATTTACTATTTTGCTTATTTGCCGTGATCAATTATGTATGTTAGGAGAAGAATTCCAGAAGAGAAAAATTTGACAGGAAAAGAATTAAATGTATAATCAATTCGAACGTTAATATGGCAAAGAGGTTATTAAAAAAGTATTTATTGTAATGCTCTTTGGTATACAGAAATGTTACTATTTCTTTGGCGTGGTAATAAATAATGTTGATTCTTCCCTAACACGAAACCAATCAGTAAGTTTAGGTTAGATGGCCTATCCACTATACACTGCAAACAGATCATTTGACTTATATAACATATATACAGATATATGTAAAATTCGATAGCATTTAAATTGATGTTTTGAATCTGGAACAATCGAGAAACAGTTTAATTATCGTTTCACGAACTATAAGACGTTGCCACTGTTTTCTTCTACTATCTCGTTCTAATCACATAAATCGAGGTAAATGATGCCACCGTGCGGTAAAAAATGTGACGCGCAATAAAGGAAAGTGAAAAGGGTTCCCGTGCTTCAGCTCTGACCTAATCCTATTAGTTTAAGTACGAAACGCATGAGGGTTATTATCTTTCTGTCACGCGATATATAAAAATTCTTTGTTGCTTTTATTTTATTTAGTATCGGTTAAAACCTGTGTTTTATACGTTTATATTATTTATATTTTCAGCCTAAAGACGTCTACTATTACTTGGCCAGTTGGAAGCGGCCCGCATTTAGATTTTTCTGACGTCGTTAACGATAAGCCTTGCGTTTGTCAATCCGTGGTCTTTATTCTAGGACCTTAAGGCTTCAGCGGTCATCTATTCTAGGCACTATGTGGCCTATGTACTGTTACTTCAACTTGCCAATCCCCTGAGATATAACGATTCGCCTTCGGACCTCCTCAATCCTGATTCGATCTCGTACAGAAATTTCATGGCTTGTTGCGCGAATGAAGCTTGCTTAAGGGTTTCGAAGTTGGAGGTAACTTCTCTGTGCTGTAAGTTATAACAGTTATACATACATTAATATGTACATGTAAAAAAATGAACAAAATAAAATGGATAATAACAAAATAAAAAGAAACAATTGATGTACAGGTAAAAGACGCGGTATCATCGCTCGAGGAAATTTCTACCAGATAACCTTTAGATCGTGATGAGAGACATGAAGAACAGGGCAGTATTCACGTGTATATAATATAAGGAAGTAAGTAAATGACGATAATATTATAATTTTCTTTTATGGATATAAAAATCAGTGTCATAGTGGAGTAATTAACTGCTATACTTACAACAACACTGGTTGTGCTAGAGACAGTTTTTGAGTTTGTTTTGGTTTTGTTTTTGGATGGAAATCTTCTGGAATTTCAAGATACTTTGCCCTCTGGAAGATCAGGGTTATATCGGTAATCATTTTCTACGCTGATATGAGAAATTCCTTCGGAAACTTTTTGCAGCAGTTTTTCTCGTGTTTTGTTGATAGTCCATCACTGGATATTTGTTTTTCACTCTTCTCTAAAAACTTTCGTTATGTTCTCACAATAGCCAGAGACTATGTTAATTACATCACAATTTAAACTTAATTGGCGCTTATTAGCCCGTTTCTGATCGTGAAACTCCATTTTTCGAAAGGCTCTTACGACGCTCGCTTCAGCACTGTCGGAACCGTCTCCAAGCGGTATATATATGACGGCGCTCAGAATTTTTGATTCCTCATAATATTTAAAAGAAAGTATATTAATAATTTTCGGAAATCTATATATAACCTGATTTATTTTCGGATGTAAAAATAAAATTTATTTTAAGCATTTAGGACGAAAGCAACCGTTTTTGATATTTAATTTCAATTCGCAAGGTATGATTTTCGCTTTAACTATTCGTCTAATATTTGTCGAGGAAACCGCACGTGAGCTTCCAAGCGTAATGAGGAAATTCAGCAATTTTAATTAGTACGTTAAAGACCTCGTCTGAACCACGTGTTTCGTTTATTCATGAAGCCGAGTCAAAGGCAGTGTTTGATGTCAAAGATAAATATAATAATGTAATGTTTTAAACACATAACCGAGAGAATGCTTAAAGACATTAGTACACTTAAACCTTTTTTATGAGATTGCAATAGAGTTTAATAAATTAATAAAAATAAAGTTGATGGTCTTTTTGCGTCCGAGTAAGCACGCTTATTTATAATTATACAATGCGCTTCGGCCAAAAATGTTTCTTATGTAACATTAATACATATACAGGGTGATTGGTCATAAATGTAAAAGCTTTCAAGTTGTAAAAGCTTATTTGTTAGTAAAAATTAAGTTTCTAGCAGCATAAACACTGCAGAGAAGATAGAAAACAATAATTTAATATGTAGTAACGTGTATGTCGTGACGTTGTCGATTCTTCTTTGTTAATGTCAATTCTACTGCGCGGTGTATCTTTTATCTTCTGTCGGTACCAGCTGAAATTACAGAATTTCGACATGTACATTAAAATTAATATAACGATATCTTTAAAAGTTTTTTTTTTATAAACACGTTATTTAATGTTACCAACTGACACTACACTTTCACTTCTGTAATGATTTCTGTTTCCAATAATCATGTATTTGTCATAAATGTACACTTAAGTAATAAAATATTATATGTAAAAGGTTGTCAAATATCTCCCATCCGCCTTTTTGTCTTTTGAATTACGCGGCTATGTACAAAGCGCTACAGAGCTCGTATCTGGCAATACTATACATAATTTGAAAGGTCTTGACATAACCTACAAAACGACGCTATGCATGATTAGTTTGGATATTGCGTTCAACAGTTATAGACGTGTAAACATGGAGTTCACTAACGCCGAAATTCGCGCTATTTTAAAGTTTTCCTTCGTTAAAGGCAAATCCGCTAGAGAAACGTTCCGTGAGATTAATGGTGTTTTGGGGGATGGTACTCTATCACTTCGAACCGCGGAGGAATGGTTTCGACGATTCAGAGCCGGCGAAAACGACACCATGGATAAGCCAGCCGGCGGAAGACCTGTGACGACAAATACCGATCAAATCATGGACTACATCGAGTTAGACCGGCATGTGGCATCTCGTGACATCGCCCAGGAGATGGGAGTTAGTCACCAAATCATTTTAAACCATCTGCAGAAGGCTGGATACAAAAAAAGCTTGATGTTTGGGTGCCGCATGATTTGACGCAAAAAAACCTTCTGGACCGAATCAACGCCTGCGATATGCTGCTGAAACGGAACGAACTCGACCCATTCTTGAAGCGGATGGTGACTGGTGACGAAAAATGGATCACATACGACAATATCAAGCGAAAACGGTCGTGGTCGAAGGCCGGTGAATCGTCCCAAACAGTGGCCAAGCCGGGATTGACGGCCAGGAAGGTTTTGCTGTGTGTTTGGTGGGATTAGAAGGGAATCATCCACTATGAGCTGCTCCCATATGGCCAGACGCTTAATTCTACCATCTACTGCGAACAACTGGACCGCTTGAAGCAGGCGATCGACCAGAAGCGTCCAGAATTGGCCAACAGGAAGGGTGTAGTGTTCCACCAGGACAACGCCAGACCACACACTTCGTTGATGACTCGTCAGAAGCTACGGGAGCTCGGATGGGAGGTTTTATCACATCCACCATATAGCTCGGACATAGCGCCAAGTGATTACCACCTGTTCCTGTCCATGGCGAACGCCCTTGGTGGTGTAAAGTTGAACTCAAAAGAGGTTTATGAAAAGTGGCTGTCCGAGTTCTTCGCAAATAAGGAGGGGGGCTTCTACGAGGGAGGTATTATGAAGTTGCTGTCTAGATGGAAACAGATTATCGAACAAAACGGCGCATATTTGAACTAAATCCGATCACTGTAACACTTTTTATAAAGCATTGAATAAAGAGCAAAAAAGCGGAAGGGAGATATTTGACAACCTGTTATTAATGACATATGTTCAAAAATAATAATAAGTTATTGCTGTGCTAGAGATTGATTAACTTCTTTCTTAACACATGTATAAGTTACATCAGGGTCAGCACTGAGTAAAAAAAGTAGTTACTTGATTGAAGAGTTTCCGGAAATATAATTTCCTGTCTCACTCCAAAGTAGTCCGGAGAATATTTCAACAATAATATTTGTTTTTTTTTTTTTTAACATATTCTCGCAACGGATACAGAAAATACAAATTGCTCGAAATGTTTTTGTACGTAAGTTATTCTACACGCTGAAATATGTTTGCGTTTCTGGGTTGGAAAGGATGTTATACATAAGACATACGTTACATAAGAATATGGTGAATATTACTTATCGTTATGGTCGCGTATATAATGGTAATTTATTACTAAGACAGAAGTAATCCTTATAGTTGAGATATTAAAATTTAGTTGACGAGTTATTTGTTTTTTAAGTTATCAAAGTGTTTGTTTTCTTCAGACATATTTGTAAGTTGAGAGGAAAAATGTCCGAAAGGTTTTTTATCTGTAAATGTCTGGTTGTTTAACGAAGGGCGCCTGAAGTTCCTTAGAAACTAAACCATTGTAGTTTGTACTTTGCTAATGGTCATGATAAGTAATATTTGTTGCTGTTAAAACAATCACACAGATGTTAAACTATAAATGACTAGGATAGATGGTGTTAGTAGTTGACTGCCACGCACTTTTAATATATGCGGGTAGCATATAAAAGAACTCTTCTTGGTTATTTAGAAATTATTTCATATGGATGGATCAAAACTGATAAACACGTATACGTATAGGCATTTATACATAGCATTGTTAAGATCTTATTTTGTTACTCACTGAGAATACTTGACAGAAAAATTTACAACCAATTTGTTGTTGAAACATGTATATTAATATGTTCTTTTATCATGTCATTCTCAAGACAACAAAGTTAATACTACATACTGTAAAAATTTTATAAAAGGTGGTTTTATTTTTATTAAATGGCAACACTACTCGACCACGTCACTCTTTTGTGACAGCTTCCAGTAAAAGGATCGAGAGTGGTGGGGTTGGAACAGCGTTTTGATTATTGAGTCGGGAGCTCGGGCACTCGTTCGATAACCATCGAAGTGATAAGTTGTTTAGTAGAAACTATGCTAGTTGGTCTATAAGAGTATTAAAAGTGGAATAAAACTATTTACTGTGCTGTGAAATGGAGTCTTTTAAATAGTACTTTTGTTAAATAAACGAAATATAGTAATAAAATGGATACACCAATGTAGTATAGGAATCAACCAAGAACATCGATGTAGCTCGAAGAATTGCTCATCTGAAATGTTACTGGGCGGGCACATCGCTCGTGCAACCGAAAGCCGTTAGGGTCGAAACGTTCTAGAGTGGCGATCACAAGCCGGTGGTTGCGGCGAAGGTACGCTCCGCTTTGGTGGACCGACGACATGGTTAAGGTTGCCAGAAGTCGCTGGCTCCGGATAGTGTAAGACGACCGTTTTCAACTTTTTAAGGAATCTTATTTAGTTAGAATAGGACCAATATTTAGCGACTTCCGCACATGCAGTGATCGTCGTGCAACAAAGCGCACCGCCCGCCAGCCCGCTGATAAATGCGTATGCGGCAAACAATGCGAATTACACAACTGCCACCGTTAATTGACTCAACACGTGTATCACCCCTCCACGGGACATCTTCAGGAGTTATGTTACACCGAGTAGTGCTAAACACAGAGTCTGACTGTTTGGCACTAGTGCGGAAGTGGCTAAATATTGGTCCTTTTCTTACTTAGGATGGACTTCCGCTAGGTAACGCCTGATTCCATTAAATATCTTATTTAGTTATTGCCTGTTCACCTTTGTATAGCGCGCAGTACTTGTAAACTAATTTTTATAATAGCTATAAGAGTGTTAAAAGTAAAAACTTGTTATTGGCCGTCAGTCAATTAGCTAAGAGTTAAAAATAGCGTTTGTTAGCTTTAAGTTTTCCATGTTAGATATTAATTAAACGAATAAAAAATAATTATATAAATTATTAGGGCAAAAAACCATTAAAACAGAAACATATTTGAATAACAAAAGTCGATACTTCATTGTTGATTAGACAACAAAGTCGAATTTCATTACGTAAAAATTACATTTTGTTAAGATTCTACGAATCCTGTTGTGTACTTACTTAAGTAAAATATTTAACCTCTGAGATGCCTCTGACAAAATTTCCTCTTCAACTCTTGAATACACAGTGATATCGCGAAACTTTCGTAAGGCTGAATAAAATTATATGTTTCTAATAATTTTGTATTATTTTTTTATACAGTAGTGTAGGGCAATTTATTATAATATATTAAATATAATTAAATAACATTTTACAACATATTATTAAATATAGTATGTACGATATAAGCGGTCTAAATGAACTCTATTCGACATAATCCTGCCCTAATGATCGTAACGATGATCAGTCTTGGCTTGCATCCAGCAAGAAAGAAACAAAAATATGTAAAGAAATCTATGAGCATTGCCTTTCAGCACTTATTTTTTTTAATCCGGTAAAATTGTAAACGCAAACAATCACCACGATTGAGCCAATTCTGCTTTTATAATCTGTACCAGAATTGAACCGATGATCGCTCTTGACTGGCCTAAATCCTTCAACAGGTCATATATAGATTTTGCCTTTATTCCTCTCGTTTCTATATCCAACGAACATAAATTCATTATGAATTTATTCCAGGTCACATCGTCGACTACGTCATAATACTTGTTTTGTTATGTGATCTTTGGATATTTTTATATCCAAAGGAAGAGGAAACTGTATTGGCATTTCGCGTTTAAATGTTTTTGAAAATAGTAAAGAGTCCAGTCTAGTAGACGTAATGATTGTTTTTTATTCGCGTTCATTAAAAGAGTTTAATCAGAAGCTGCTTCAATATATCAATTTAATAATACCAGTATTCATTTAATTTTTGTAAGTAGCCAAAAGAGACCAATGAGAGAATTCCATGGGAGAAATAAAAAACGTTATTAATGATGCTTCCTTTATTCATTGCCGGAGAATGAATTTAATTAAAAGAAATAAATAATTTTTATGTATTTTAGTTGAATTATAATATTATTAAAACATTTTTAGGTTATATCATAAATAGAAGGTTTTATAATTGACAAGAGTACACTATCAAGGACTTTGTGTGAAATAGTTAGTTTTTAATACAATTAATTTAAGAATCGATGCTTACTCTTAATATATAACAAAACTTAGGTTACCATAAACTAGAACATATGTTACTATAGTATTTTTAAATAATAATAAAGTTTGGGAAAGCTGGACCACTAAGAGAATTGTTAAATTGAAAACAAAAAAATTCTCGAATCAGTTTATTACGAGTTTAGATAGACTGCGTTTGAAACCCTCGTAGTTTTATTTTCAACATTGGGATGTGTCAAAGAAATTAATTTGATACTAGTATCTATCGAATTGATCGCCATTATTCACTCAAAGAGTAAAATAAAGTAAATAAACAAATAAAGATTTTTTTTTATAAATCAAACAAAACCAGTATTATAATCTGTTACACAAAGAAGGTGAAGGTTATATACACGATCTCAAAATTAGAAGACTTTTACCAAAAACCATTAAGCTGTCAAATATCGAATACGAGTAAGTTTAAACTGAATTCCATTACTATGATGCGAATAATTATTTCACACTCCAAGGTAATAAAGGCGCACTTTCATAACTACGTCTCGTGAAAGCAGTCTATTATAATAATGTAGTTCCTCAAAGTGTCGGCTTCCGGGTCCCACTCTCCACGTCATACGTACAATTTTACGTGGATGTAGTTAAAATAAACGAGGGTATGTACTCCGAGGTAATTATTAAATTTAACATTGCGGGATATAATTCTGTGACACGTTCGTCGGATTCGATGACAAATTATATTGTTATAGTTACGGTGTTTTACCTTTCATAGAATGAATTCGATGCTGAATTATTATAATAACATAAATATATATACATATACTTCTTACATTAGTATAATAGTCTTACATGATTCGTCGTCATCGTCGTTTTAGCCCATAGACGCCCACTATAGGGCATAGAATTCCCCCAAAGATATCTATGGGCGGATATACTATAATTGCAACACTTGACCGGCGAATTAGCGATCGCAATATGGTATTATGAGTACCGCATAGGACGCTGCTGCCTATCCTCTGTAAACTTATTTGTGAGCAGTGGCAATCCTATATAATTTGTAGGAGTGGTCGTGGTACGGTAGCTTCTTGTTCTTCGGTAGCTTCTTGTGCTTCGGTAGTTCGTCGGTTGTATCTTGTTCGTCGGTCGCTTCTTGATCTTCAGTTGCTTCTTCCTGCGTTGACCGCACCTCCGCTAGCCCTTATAATGAGCGCGGAGACTCTCAACAGCGCGATGCAGATTTTCGTTGCATCTACTGTGGCGCCATCTGTCATGTATCTGTTTCACTGCCGCCGCCGCCATGCGATTGACGGTCACGTGGGTAAGAGCTTGGTGTTTGAGTGGCGCGCGATATGCACGCCACAAATTAATGCACAAAATTTGAATTATATAAGATTGACTCTCGACCCACGATCGCAAGTCCACCATAGCCACATTAGTTATAAGATCGTAACTATTTTACGAGTAAGAAGTTGAATAAATAAAATGTCTTTAGTTGTACTGTTTATATCTGGCTGTTAGAAAAAACTGAAATTTAAAAAAAAATCCTTGTATTTTTCAAATGTTCCATTAGTTATTAAAGTTGCATAGCAAAAAATGCGAAATAAACCGTAAAAGAAAAATGCATGGTTTATGGTTAAACGCAACCGCAAAGCGGTACGAAATTGACTAACGCGTTTTCTGAACAGGAATTTTGTTTTTAAATATGGAACTCGGCCAGATCAACCTGTTGCGAAAAAAGTGGATGGATATTTTTAGAGAGTAAAGTAACGTCTGCATTTTAATAGTTGACGAAAAAAACTGACAAATATTACGACAAGAACGCGTAAAAAGGATTTTGGGCGATGAACAAAATAAAATTTTCTGGAATGTAGCTAAATTAGAGACAACAAAGCACAAAACAACAAGCTTCAAACCTTGGAGCATGGACGAAAAGTTGCCAGTTTATACTGCATTTTGGAGAGTGTGCAGCGGAATTACACAAAAGAATTCCCCCAACTTTGAAATTTCTTCCACTCGCACTGTTTTAGTGCGTTTTTTAATTTCAACCGTGAATACTTTAACAATGCGAACAGCTAAGGAATGGAAAAACCCATTATCGTTGTTTTCAGCAAGCTATAATTTTGGAATCTTTAATTATAGAGAAAATGTTTATTCATCGCTTCACAATAGGTGAGAGGAAGGTCAAATGCTACGCCTATAAGAGTAAAGAAAAAAAGGATGGGATTGGATATCTTTCATCATAAACTTGTGTCGTCGAACAAAACCTGTAAAAAATGTATCAATAGTTGTTGAGATTCTAGCAGGAAAAAACGAAACCACGATCAAAATCAGTGAACAAAAATGAATTTATAGCATGATTACTACCAACAAATTGTTTATTAAATATTAAGAAAGTTTAGCCTAGAAGTTATAATGCATGATACACACTTTTGAATTTGCGTGTCAGTCTCCACAGAATTCGTTATAAATTGTTGCGGAACACAGGATAATGACATAAGTTTCTCAAGGAATTTAAAATGTCACATCGGATCAGTAATCGGATGGTGCATTAGGCAAACCTTCCATCAGTGTATCAAAAATTTGCAGTTGGTCATGGAAATTAGGTTTGTTGTATTTTAAGTCTTTATAGAAATTTCTAGAAAAGTCTGTATCAAACAGAACCGAAGTATGGAAGATATTATATAAAAAAACTAAAGGAATTTTAAAGTCTCATGTTGACACTCTTTGTAATGCTAATATATAAGGCTTAAAGCAGGAATGAGCAACATGCGGCCCGCCAGCTGTTTGCGTCCCTTTAAACGTGTTTATGCGATCCGATTAGCATTTCGAAAATTGAGTTTATTTTATCTATTTTCTCCCTTCGACATATTATTATAAAATGGTCAATACTAGACCAATAAAAATTGTTTTTGATGAATTACTCACACAGCTACTTGTTCAAACATGCAATATAACGCAACGAATCTGCGCAATTTTTTGTATTGAATTTTGTAAATGAAAACTTTACTTCTTTTTAAGTTTCATTTTTCTATTGTAATGTTTATAACAAACATAATTTTTTAGATTATTAATACGTGTTACTTTATGAGCGGCTCCCAAAAAAAATTAAAATTGGACTGTTAAGTGAAATAGTTGGAGACCTCTGGCTTAAAGTATTTCATAAAATAAGAAAAATGTTTCATCTGATTGGTTTAGAATGTTCGTTATTGAAAAGGTCTAAAATAGTCTTTTGTTTTGGTTCATATTTTTACACAGTTAGGTTACGATCGTGACCGTAGTACAGACTACAAAGAAAATTTGTTGATGTCACATACAAACTAAGCCAGCGAAGTAATACGAAGCAGAAAAAAAATTAAACCAGTTTTCTTGGCACGGTACATTGTTTTATGTTCATCTCAGGCCTCTTTGTTACATGTTTGCTTTATTTCTATTTTATTACTTTTGGAAGACTTTAATATAGACTTAAGTGAGTGAACTAACACAGATAAAGTAAAGATCTTAAAGACTTATAAGATATAAAGTATATTAGTATTAATTCTGACATAGCATACAATGAATAGTTATTCATATGTAATTATACATAATAGTTATAACAATGAATATAAAATTATATTGTGTTAAAATGTGTATTTTTACAATATTTTAGGTAACAAACATCTGTTGTATTGTATTTTTTGAAGGACAATTATTGTTTGCTTATTAGCATTTATAGGTTCACTAGGTTTAGAGGTCACAGAATTCTATCGACGACCCACAACAATGTCATCTGTCCAACTCGTAGGTGAAGGTCCTATGCTTTGCTTACTTGGGGTCCTCGCTTTATACCAAGATCCTTGGCTACTTCAACTTTTCAATTTGCAAGTCAGTTAGTTTCGTTCATCTACTAAAGAAAGTATTGAACTTAGATTTAATTAATGTTGATAAAAAAAGGTTTCTTGGGAGGCGGCCAAGTCTCTGGACCGTTTATGCACTAAAAAGAAAAGAATCTGGAGCTTGGTCGACTTCAAGATGAAATAAGGGTCATAAAATTAATTAACCAAAGACTTTTTAAAACACGAAATAGTCAACGATTTTAATTACCAAGGTTCTATATAATTAAATAAAAAATATAAAGTCGTATAAATATGGCCAACATAATGTCGCAGCTGCACAAAATACGAAAGAGAAAAGAAATACCAAAATTAAACTGGTCAATTTCGTTGTCTTTATCATAAGATACGAATCACAAACGTGTACTTTGAAGAAGAGTTGTCGAGAAGGGTCAGCTTCTAGAATATGCTGCCGGAGGAAGATGCAACATAATCCGTGGGTTACATTTCTTACAAACAAGTCCATTCTACGCTATCTCATAATCAAAATCAAGCTTTCTACTATCTGCCTATGCCGAGATTTTGAGTTTTTCCATCAACGTAGAAAAGACTTTTGTTTACCAGAACAATGAATGAGTGACAATCATGAGGCCGCAACAGCTGAAGCAATATACACCACCGAAAAACGATACAAATGGCCTACCATAATTCGGGACAAGCTTTCTGAAAATAGTAATAATAATCAGTAGGAAAGGATACGATGCAAGAAGAGAGAGAGAGAGAGAGAGAGAGAGTGGTAAGATAGAAATAACCCCAAACTATTGATGACCGGAAAAGTCCGAGAGATCGTAGTTTCGTCTGTTAGTACGACCTAAGCCGCTTGATACTTGTCACTAATCCTTATGATACATTCCACGATTCCAAAGCCAGAAAGAATACAATATAATAAAGATGAAGGTAACTCTGTGTCTAGAGGATCAAACCCTTTGTGACGGGGATACCTATGCAAGGAGTAGGAAATGAACATTATCAAGTGCCTGCTTAGGACCACGAGTGTCCTTAAGAGTAGATATTGGTGGATAATGGGTTAAATAGCAACTATGAGACGTGAATTTGAGTAGATTATTAAGAAATAATCGCTGATGATTGTGTGTTGAGGGTGAAAATGTAATCACAGGTTAAACTACGCTTCTATATAACCCATTAAAGTCCAAAATTGACCAAAAGCAGAGATTCTAACAACTTTCGTTTGTACGGTAATTGAACAATACTGGATTACGGTTGCAAAGGACTGGATCGTGTCATTACACGGGTCGTTACCTAAGGCAGTTATGACGGTTCTGCTGATTTTCAAACTGTTGTACCTTTATTGCGTCCGAAGTGAAGTTATAGTGGGGATTTATAACATCTTTAAAGAATAATCTGTTACTGTCGTCCCGTATTCTATAAAAGTATTTTTTTTCCATCAATTTGATATTTCGAAAAAAAAATTCTAAATCTGATTCACTAACATGTGTGTAATTTATAATAAAATCATGTAGATATTAAATAATTTTTTTTTGGAAAAGACAATATTAGATTTATACAAAATACTACAGATCTGTTTAAAAAAGAGCGCAAGTAAGTACCGGTAAGTCCAGTATCACTGATACAATTTTAGTACTTACGAGCCTATATTCGAATATTGGCAGCCCTGCAATAGAGGATTATGCGAATCGCGATCGATGCGAATCGATGAATTGCGATCGTATATATATATATATATATATATATATATATATATATAAGTAGATTACAATTAAATATCACTGCACAAATCCGACAGCCAAGTGTTACGATTATGGTATATCCCTCCCCCCTTCACATATATATCTTAAGTAAGAAAAAGACCAATATTTTGCCACTTCTGCACGTGCAGTAGTAGTCGTGCAACAAAGTGCACCGCTCGGCAGCCCGCTGATAAATGAGTATGCGGCAAACAATGCGAATTACACAATTGCCACCGTCAAATCACTCAACACGTGTTTCACCCTTCCACGGGGCATCTTCAGGAGTTATGTTACACCGATTAGTGCCAAACACAGAGTGTATATCCTCCCCCCTCGATATATATATCTTAACACAAATTTTATGCTCTGCAGGCGTCTATCGCCTGAAATTACGACGAAATGATTTTAAAACATGATTTTACCGACGTATACAAAAACAAAGGATTTTAACATCACTGTAGATATATAATTGCGACTTGACTAATGAAACTTGTTATTCAAGTCGACGTGATTTACATTGGTGCCATTATCAATCTTAATCAACTTGCAGGTTTAAACTACTAACTTAGACTCGGGAGGAAGGCGGGATTTGAAGTTATTTGGTGGTTAGAACTTAGAATCAATTTAATTGGTGCAGAACTTAGAGGTGGAGAGGTCATTCTTAAGTAGTCTTTAGTTTGTTTTGTGAGTAAGCATTGAAATTTCACTGTACAGTTTTACCTTCACCTTCTTATATTCGACTAAAAGGTGCAGGCATTCGTCCCTGTAATATTTCTTCCGTACGAACGCGTCTAGCTGCATCGTTTGTAAATATTAAAATTAGAATTATTTGCCGCAATACCTTTTTCTAATAAAGTTGAGGAAACTTTCAAGAAAACGCTCTTTATTTCTTAACTTATTTGCTTTTGGTTTTTCTTTATTTAGTAATATTCGGTTTTAACCAGCGGTGCTCGTTTCTACAACTAGCAAACAATAGTGCGAGGTTTTCGACTACTACCGCCATCTATTAGCGGCGTTCGAAGTAACAACGTTGCTACGATAAATTAATATAAAATATAATTTTATTTTTGCCCGATTTATTCATTTCTTTATGTACACATATTTTGCTTATGATTTATGTTACATATTCACCAGATTAACAGATAATATATAGATATGTTTTTCAGAAGTATATTACGAGAAACTGAACAAACTTGAGACAATTTTGCAATTGATGATTGAATTTATCTCGTCATATGAAACTTAAGCCGGTCAAAGTCGTACTGTTTTATTAATCCAATGGAGTCCTATTCCTCCCCAGCTTATATTCATGAAACGGACTGTATCGTATTATCTTGACGACAGAACGTTCTCGAGAAAATTAATGTATGCAATTTATATACGGCAGTCAGCGCGTTGCGATATGGAGAATACATGGATATGTTCGTAATGACGTTTAAAGTTCCGAAACAGATTGATGCTGTTAAATGTGTTTAATATAAAGCGATTTATTGTTATATATACAAATATAGAGACGAATTTCTTTGTTTTGAATTTATAATTACAAGGATATTACCAAAAGTTTAAAGTTGATTGAAACGTGTGCAACTTTGTTAATTGATTTATTTGCAAGTTTTGTAATATATTTAGTCTACAGGTGTTACAGTAAACATTGTTCGGTTTCAGAAGAGCAACTCTTGATTTTCTGGTCAGTAACCTGAGAAGATCAGCATTGGAACCGGTGTTAACTTAATACTTGGTATATAATATAATAAACGAGGATTCAAAGCGCTTGTAAGTACTTACTTGAATGAAGACATTTTGAATATTTAATTTTGGATGTTTCATATAAAAATATAAAAACTTTTTTTAGTTTTCTTTACTAGCTGACCTGACAGTTTGTAGTGCCAGAAGTTATTACTCTCTCATTATAATAGAAAAAATAGGTACTTCTTTTTTATTTTTAGCCAATATGCCCAATGAAAAAAATTGACCTCCCGAAGTAAGGCCACGACTACCGATTTTGCACTGCCTGCATCCAGAGATTTCTAGCAATTTTAATTACCTTGTCGGTCTTTCTTGTTACCATCCCGTGAGTGTCGTACGAGGCGACAGATGGATCAGTTTCAAGAGGATAGGTAGTAGTGTCCTTGACTTTTCAACATCATACTGCGGTCGCCAACTCGCCTGCTTCATTGTTTAAATATGTTCACCGGTAACAGAGATTTAGGTTTTTAGAAAAAACTAACGCATTTCGAAGTATAGACCTTTTAACATTATTGCATATTTTCAAATCACATTGTAAATTTCCATAAGTTTAGAACTTCTTTCATAATTTGATATATATATTTTTAGCTTTTATATAAATAAAGAAACAATAACGAACAAATAACGAAGATGTTGAAGAAGTAATAAGAGATAAAATTTTATGCGGGCGTCAGAAGTTTTGAAACTTTCACTTCGAGTTTTGAAGGAATGCAATCTATAGTAAAATTTATATTGAATCCTGAAGGACATTCACTTATACAAAATGCTGACTTATAGATTGTCTTCTACATATTTAGACTTGGCAATTCTGAAGTAGTCATCATCTGTCTTGTTTTTTTTACATATTTTTTCAAACATATTAATAATATATCATTATTTATGAAGTAAATTATCACAAGTAAGAAAAGGACCAATATTTAGCCACTTCCGCACATGCAGTGGCAGTCGTTCAATAAAGCGCACCGACCGCCAGCCCGCTGATAAATGCGTATGCGGCAAGCAATGCGAATTACACAACTGCCACCGTCAAATCACTCAACACGTGTTTCACCCCTCCACAGGGCATCTTCAGGAGTTATGTTACACCGATTAGTGCTAAACACAGAATCTGTGTTGCGGTGCACTTTGTTGCACGACTAACTGTGCATGTGCGGAAGTGGTTAAATATTGGTCCTTTTCTTAATTAGGATGGACTTCCGCAAGGTAACGCCTGATTCCATTAAATAGTAAATTATCATCACCATTCTTTTAGTGATGGCTGTAAGACGTTCATCACAGGACATAAGCTTGCTTCGTCTTTAAACGACCTTGACAAGGTTGTCTGTCTATCGCTTTGGTGGACGTAGTACGTTGAAGGAAACGTTCGTTATAAATTATTGAATTATAAAAGTATGTTTTAATCTGCGAATCTCTTCATAAGTTGCAAACCATCTATCAAAAAGCAACTGGTTAGAAGAAAAAAAATTAAAATTCTTTACTACATTCATTTATTATCTGTTACATATTAAAGTCGTCGAAATATTAAATAAACTTGTCCTTAATGCCAAAAATAATAAGTTTAAAGTAATGACTAGTGTGATAATCAGAATAGAGTTATAACGAAGAAAGCCAAGACTTGAATGTAATAAATGTGCAAAAATATCGTTCCGAAATAAAGCTGGTTTTTAACGAATGTCATACAGACTTACCCCATAGTAAATCGTTCATAGTTCCAGAAGATATATAATTATATTTTGTAATCAAAATTAACAATACGTTTGGACCGAGTTTTAGAAAGACTTTAGTGGCATAACATGTAAATAAAAAAGGTTAAATTAAAATAAACAATAATTTTATTGATTTTTTTACAAAAATAGAATTAAGTTAGTAATTAAAACGACGTGATAAAACGAGATCGAAAAAATATGTTTCGGTAAAGATAACATATACTCACGTCGTAACTCCATATCCCCTGATCTCTACATCCCATTTCCTGTACTTAAACACGCCCCGTTTGAAACGTGCGTTGGCGTACAAAACAAAATTTGTATCCGCATAAATTATTTTTAGGGTCACATAAACCTCGTCAAAACATATTTTTATGTTAGTTATAAATACAGTATATTTTGCGTACAGTCCAATATTCAAAAATATTTTTTACAACATAGGGTGAATTAAATTTTTCTCTTTTTGACATCAAGTTGAGTCTACAACCTATTCGGATGATAAGTGCCTTAGACCTCGCGAAAGACAGTCAGAGTAACTCAGAGACACTATTTATTTAAAATAATACAAAATTACGCACACATATATATGTATATATATACATGTATATGTATGTATGTATAAATAGCTTGGAGAACAAATCATATGTGTATATATGTATATATTTATGTATATACGTATGTTTGTATGTATGTGTGTATAGTAATGTATGTATTTGTTTGTATGTACACCCTATATGCCCTCTCCTTCATGTCTCTGTTCTCTATCTCAAGGTTGTCTGGTAGAGATCGCCTCGAGCGATAAGACCGTCTCTTGTAACTCTATATCAATCGTTTCTTTTTTCGAAAGTTTTCTGAACATAACGGGGATGTTTCTGTAAAACCATATACACGGCTCATAGAAATATGTACTAACTCAATATAGTCGAGTCTTAGGACAAATTTATTTTTGATTCTGATATTTATGATGTGTAGTCCCAACTTTTGTAATTGTTTTGGTGTTCGTAATTTAAACTTTTGTTTCATATGAAATAAATATATATATATATAGTTATAAAATATAATATATATATATATATAGTTGCATAATAGTAGAGATAAAAGTGCAATGGGCAGTCTTATCACAAGAGGCCGTTTCCTCCAGACAACCATAGTATGGATATACTAGAGAGATAAATAACGGGTAGTTAACGTGTACAAAACATACATATATACAAGCATACATACATAAATATAAATACTTATGAATATAGCTTATACACAGAGCCTCAGACAAAATAAAGAAAAAGAGAAAGAAAAAAAATGAACTATAGTTCTAGTACATATTTCTTAACTATTTTCTTAAAAATAGGCAGTGACTTAGCACGTCTGATATTCAGCCGTAAATCATCTTAAAATCTAAAGGCTTGTATGGTAAAAGATTTGGCCATAAACGAAGAACGTATGTTTGTTATTAATCTGTTGTATTCTATTGAAACAAAGGTCAAAAAAAAAAACAGAGATACAAATATTGGATATATCTCTTTGCTTTATTGTCTAGTTGTATCACTGCAAAGGTTTAAATCGTAGAAAGTTATACGTAATACTTAAAGTAAACACGGCATCGCAATACCAGTGAAAGGGTTACTCATTTGTACGGACTGCAAAAGTACTATTTGTCTTTTAGCAAGTTATGAATTGCTGGTGAACGCGGTAGTTTGTTTAGGAAGTAAAATTATACACGTATCCTAACAAAGTTCTTAGAAACATCTGAATGATGTTTATTTTAGTTTCTAGTTCCGCATTCATCTTGCTTTTAAGTATATTGCTGTATCCCTAGGTTAAAATATACACAGCACAAGGATGACAATGTAAAGAAAACATGTTTATTGACCTAACGGTTTTAAAATAAATCGGGTAATGTTTGCGGTACGCGGCTCCGATACGATCGGTTCGACAATCATATGCAGCCACGTACGAGGCTATCTCAAAATTAACCAACTGTTATTTGTTACCGCCTTACAATATTTTTAAGGTTGAATTCCACTGTTAATTTTAAATATTAATAACGATTCTCATCAATATTTGATATATTTATTTTAATTCCGTTTGGTCTCTTCGAACATATCGGCTAAGACATTTTTATGGCCTCTATTAGTAGAAGCCTCTTACTCTCCTATTTTATTTTTGAGAGGGATATATTTTATTATATTAATGATTTTCTTTAAAAACTTTCCTATTTCTTCCTCTCTCTCTCATCTTTCATAATTTCTCTCTTTCTTTGGCTAAGACATTGTTTGGTAAACAATTGCTCCCCATGTGGCTTGTTGACTCCCTCGCTGTAGTTGTTTCTCGAAATATTTTGTGACGGTGTAAAACATCATATAACTTATCATGGATTCTCCGTATTATATCCACAGTATATCCACTGTTGGACATAAGTCTACCCTGTAGATTTCCGATTAGAAGTAATCATCAACAACAAAGCGTAGGCCAAGCCACGCAGTGCCGGACGAGGACGCACCGACCCTGAAAGGCATCAAAAGACGCCCCCCAAAAAGACCAAGGGGGGCCACCACCAAGAAAGTCACGAACAAGGTGACAAGACACGCCCAAAAAGAGGGCGCACCGAATAACAACTACCAGGAGGTAGTTGCAAGAAGAAAGAAGACATCAAGAAGAACACCGACGCCGACGCGGACTCCAACACCACCATCGAAGGAGAAAAGCAGTAGCAGCAACACAGCAAGTCTCTCGCAGCGCACCGAAGCGCTGAGAGGTGGCGACTAGTATGAAGCAGTAGGCGAAAATTTTTTTATCAGCTTTGAGATCCTCGAGATCGATGAAGTTGTAAGAGCCCCAAAAGGCTAACAAAAAGTGCAACAACCAGAATACAGACAGATTAGAAGTAGCTTGCTTTCAGCATCTTGTGACTTATCAAGGTGGTCAGTCCATCTTGTGACTGCGCTTGCCTGTCCGTGGTCTTCACTTAATACTACTCCTGACTCCTAAGGCCCCACCGGTCATCTATTCTGCTCGTTACGTGACGAACCCACAATGTGATCAATATCAATATTTTATATTGTTAATGAAACTTGTATAATTTAAGCATTATAAATTAGATTTAAAGAAAAGGTTATGTTTTTTTACAAATTAAACCATAAAAAGAGGAAAAAAGATTTAGCATCAAGTATTAGGCTACAAGACCGTAACGGAAACGATAAAAATGATTGTTTTACATAAGGAAATCTCGTCCAAAGAGACAACGGGGCTTAGTAGGGTTTATTTACCAGATGTTACAGGATGCTGGGTGAATTACACTCGAATCGTATTAAAAATATCCGATTAGACGATGTATTTTTTAATTTATCTTTTGTTGAAAAGTTTTACGAAATTTCATATGTATATGTTTTTAATTAATGAACTTAAAATAAATTATAATTATTTTTCCAAGAGTTGGTAGATTTAAACAATGACATAGATATATATATATATATATATAACAGTTTGTAGTAGTTATCATATCATGTCATTCGTAGTATATTTATATTAGGCGCTTTATGATATCTTCTACATTAACTTATCAAGTGTTTGAAGAGATAAAAAACAAGAAAAACCATTTCCTCTGGCCTTAAAAATTTATTATCAGAATTTATATTTTTCATTCACTATAATTCTGCCGCTCAGCTTTGTTCAAACTTGATCCGCTTTTTTAAAATATAGTGTAGTGGATAATGGCCGTGTTAAGTTTCTGCACTAATATTAGCTTAATTCTTGTTACGTAAATATTGGTAGCGCCAAATAGAAATAAAAAACTATAGTTACTGCGAAATTAGCAGTGTCCGTAGCTTTTGTTCGAGAATAGGTCGCCGGAAGTTGGCGTAGCACGTCGCTCGTGCGATCGATGATCTTATGTTAAAGCTAAATTATGATACCTAAAGTAAAAGCTCTTCACTTAGTTTTTTTCTCGCTATAATCCTTGACTTGTATTTATTTTACTGATAATGAAATTTGTTTGATTTAAACATATTTTTGTAGTACAGGTCTACATATCTGTTCCTTAGAATAAAATTTAACAAGTAAACCTTAACCGTAAAATTAACCGTAAAATTAAACAAGTAAACAAAGAAAGTTTTAAAGTTTAAATTTCGAATGTTCATTGTAAAATTCGGTATATAACACATACTTTGTTCCAGTTCAACACTTATAATCATTTAATAGTTATATATAGTTTTAAACAACTGTCGGCAAAAAATGTTATTTGTCACTGTAATGTAAATTTCTTATCATTTATGATGATGTTAATTCCGAAGAGATAGGAAAAAGGGAATAGAGATATTTTTAAAATCAATTCATTTACTGTAATAATTATATAAACTTTGTATTGAAATAAATTACGGAAGAAGCGCATACGTTGATATATCTATGTTGTGACCCGGAAGATAATGAGCGTGGAGGAAAGGAAACGTCAATCACTTAGGAAAGATCAGGATAAGGGCACCGTTCCCTTAAAAGATGCTATTACCCTCAGAGGGAATACAGGATATAGAAGAGACTACGAAGGGAAAAGAGGAGAAATGGAAGGAGTAAAAAAATCCGTTATTTACTGTAAACGTTCGTATTCCGTGTCTTCATAGTATGAGAAGTCGTTAGATGCGGTCAGGGTAAGACCTTTTATTGTTGCGCCTTGCAGTGGGCTTTTATCTACAGCAATAATAATGTTAATGGTTATACAGTATCACGATTTTTCCGCTATACTTTTGTTCAGTTACGGCGTATTGCGATTAAAGAAGTCTGTACTCTAGATTAATCCCATCACAGTACAGAAATAACTTTAATCTCGGCCCGAAACTCACAACTTCTTCAGCTTTTATAGTATTAAATCCTTAAACCCCTTTGAAAATATCTTTACCCGCACGCGAATGCGCTTAAAAAGTTATTACAAAGCGATAGTAGCGTAATACCTATATACTTCGATATGAGATTGACAAGAGAATTTTTTTTTACAATAACGTAGAATGTAACAGTAGTATTAAGAAATTAATATTTTTTTGGCCTTATAAAAATAATAATTAAACAATAACCAAAATACAGTACAGTACCCGGTGAAAAATATTTGCACATCGATCTTTGGAAACATACAATCGGCTATTATCGGCTTCGTAGAGCAACTATCTCTGTCCCACACTACCTATGTGACGTTTTGTCAGTCGTTATATTTTGTGCGACAGAGATAACGTTTTACGAACCCGATTGTCATTTTCCAAAGATCGATGTGTAATATTTATGGCCGGGTACTGTAGTATGACTGATAATTTTAGCCTAAGAACATACGTAGATTGGAAGCAGCCGGCATTCAGGATCTTTCTTGACCTTAAATATCTCGCCTGTCCACCTTGTCAAAGACGTTCTATCCTACGTTTGCCGATCCATGGTCTCCACTCTAGAACTTTGAGGTTCTTGTGGCCGTCTGTTCTACGAACTATGTGTCGGCGACACTGTCATTTCAGCTTACAAATCCGCTGGGTTATGTCGGTCAATTTCCTTCGTCTATGCACCTGTTCATTCCTGATACGATCTCATAAAGAACTTCCGAGTATAGCCTTCGCCATGACTTGTTTAGTGACTGAGCTTGCCAATGTGGGTTAACTACTATAATGTTACTATCCATATACCAGGTGGATGTAAAGCCTGTTTCTGAAGGTGGAAATAGCAAGGAGTATATAGAGGAATAAAATAGCATTGCATAGTCGACGACAATCAACGTTGCACAGTGTTCCTTTGGTTCCGTAAGTATTAAAATATGATGTCGGATAAGCCCGACAAACAAGAAACCAAAGAGTAAAAAAATCTAATAAAAGGTCGGTGACCTAAAATAAACACATACAAAGTATAAAAACATATGCTACGATATAAGAAGTAAAGGTAATCAGGAATGTAGATGGGGTAAATAAGGCGATGTGTGAAAGAAGACCAGAACGTGAAGAATCAACGGTTTCGTGAAGGATGTGAAAGAGCAAGATAGAAAAAATCAGAAAATTCATTTATACTCGAAATGTTACGTCAATTTTACATATATTTTTTCAGAAGCCTGTATACCTGGTACGTTTATTTGAGAACACGTAGCTAAAGCGTGACGGTTTAATGATCCAGATCAAGGTAATATGACGCTAACGGCTAATTCCCAACTCCCAGCACGGGCCGCGGTTGGCTACCCTTGACTTGTCTAATGGCAATTTTATTGCAAAGAAAACTTTTGTGATATATAATTAAATTGTTTATTACATTAGGTTTTATTCTAAAAAATAATTGTGTGATTCGCATTGTTTGCCGCATACGCATTTATCGACGGGCTGGCGGGCGGTGCACTTTGTTGCACGACTACCACTGCATGTGTGGATATTGGTCCTTTTTTACTTAGGATGGACTTCCGCAAGGTAACGCCTGATTCCTTTAAATAATTAAACAACTTTAGAAAGTAGGCTATTGTATATACTAAGAGATATCGGATAACGATAATTAACTATCACTTAGAAAGTCAACTCCGTACCAGGCTACACTCGATTGCTAGTCAATTACTTTTTACGAACCTTCCTTTTCGTCGTCTTTTCACCCATAAAGACCCATATGGGGAGGTATACCATAATCGCTACGCTTTTTAGAAGATTTTGGGATTTACTTGTGGTATCGTGGTACGCAGAGGACAGTGCTGCCCGTCTTATGTTAACTTATTTGTGTGCAGAGACAACCCTATATATATAATGCATAAAGTTGAATTACATAAAATTGTATCCCGAGAATCGAACCTGCGACTTATGCAATATTCGTATACGGTTGAAATTCCATCCACCCGCGCTAGCGTTATGATACTACTTTTATAGTGCAAACGGCCAAGGTATGGAATAACCTACCGCCGTCTTTGTTTCCAGCTGGCTATAACGTGGAAGTCTTCAAGTCAAGAGTGAACAGGATTCTTCCAGGCAAGCATGTTGCATCGTAGATCTCATCATCACCAAACATCAGGCGAGACAGAGGATAAAAGCTTTGCCGATATTCCTTAAAAATATCTATTTGCGGTATATTAAGTAATTGTATTATTAATTTAATCTATGTTTACAGTTCAGAATCTGATCTGCGATAGTTGTTGACTTAGTATTTGAATATAAATCGAATTATGATATTGTGGTTCTAAGATAGTTTACCGTATTAAGAACATTGTGTCCTATTTATATTCAAATTCGCTTTGTCACATGATAATTGAGATTCGGGTGACCACAATTTTACAAGGATTTATTGGTTTGAAAGCCTGATCTTAAATTAATTTTAGTGTACTGTGTTAAGTATTCAAATAAATTGACAGAAGATTCCAGATTGCGTCGGAAATCGTAAATAAATCTAGAGATGCGTCTACATGTGGTTACTTTTTTAAAAGATTAAGTATGTTTTTTTAAACCACAAACTCGTCACATATTATCGTATATAACGTTTAAGCCGTGAGACGTAAACTGTTGCTTCCCATTGAAATTTATAATATCCAATAACTTGCGACGACCTTTATAAGGTTGTCTGTCCACACTATGGGCGGACTTGCTACGCTTGCCTGCTTTTTTAATATGGCGCGCATTAGGGTACCTCTTTCTATAAAGAGCTGCGGCTGCATTTGCGTTGCCTCTACATTCTCCATAAATAAAATGCATGTTTTCATATTCTTGTGCCGTGTACTGATGACGTGGCATTTTGATAGGTACACAAAATTCCAGTTTAGTCCAGAAACAAGCCAAATCGTCGCAAATGTCACCAAACGCAAAACAAGTCCAAATCAGTAAGCAAAACGAATAGTCCGGTAAAATAGCCACGTGGCCGTTTTAACACTGATTTAAGTAATTGCAAACGGAAACAAAATAAATACATGCGAAGTCGAGGAAGTCGAATGACACACTAAGTCCTCTTTTACATTTAGCTCTTTTTCTCCCTCTTACCCAATTCAGACCCCTCTTTGTCTAATAACACAAAAGACAGCAGGTAGTAAATATGAAGGTCACACGACCCATTTCACACTAGTAAAGTAACCATTTTAACATTTAAATTGGTTATTTTATTACATTGAAATAAGTTAATTTCTAATACTAAATTTGGTTTCAATTTGGTTAAAAATAGCTGTTTTCATGTATGATCAACTCCTGATGTGTTTTTATTAATCCCCAATGATCAGAGACAATTCCATTTAAAAAATGTTCCCATATTACAAATTTTGTTACTTAATCAAATTTTCTCCTTTTCTACATTAATGGCAATAAGTCACTAATTATAGAAGATACATTTATGAATTATACCATTATAAAATCTACATGAAACCGACATTATTTTAAAATTATTGGCCACGCATACATTCATACATTTTTTTCATACCTAAGAGGTTTGAACTTCGCTTAAATAATATTTTTTGCATGTTTTTCAGAAATAAATTAATTTGTGATTTTTTTAAATAAAAACTGCAAAAGCTATTCATACTGTTTACTTCTTATCTATTAGCACAGTTAGTGTATAATAATAAAATAACAAAAAACCAATAGAAATCATTCATTTTTGGTCATAGTGTTTAAGACAGTAAAATAAGATAGAAAAAAATCGACTTTTCTTTAAAAAAAATATATCAAAGGTACTACTTGTGACATATTATATTTCGTATTTTTTTCAAAACGGACGTAAGTTGTACTATAAGACATTTCTAGGTTATCTATTCATTACCGGACACCCTGTATATACATCACATTTGTGTTATATCAATTTGTGTTCGTGGTATAAAAATATAATATTATCTATTTATTATAAACAAGTGACAACCCTAGAGATCTGGGGAGGGGGGGAGGCTTGAGTTTAGTCATATTCATGGAGCGTTCACCGAAGCGAAATGAAGCCTCCCAGTTCGGTAAAATAGTAGTACGTAGTGGCCCGAGACGGGGATTCCCTGGAGCTCGAGCTTTGCTACCATAAAAGGCGCACTCCACGCCCTGCCACCTTATACCCGCAGAATCTGCGAATGGCATTTGGGTAGCAGTGAGGGTCTAGTCATAAACAAATCTATTTATTTATCTAGCATTCCTCTCTCCTCATAGATAAACTATTACGTGACTTAAGGATTTTTTGCTACTATTTTGATCAAACTCGCGACTACAATGTAATACACTTATAATTTCGCTTTTACATTTTTTTAACTGTAGAAGTTATTTTACAAGAGATAACTTTTAATTACTTAGATTACTTAATGTTAATATTAGTTGCTGGCTCGATTGTTAAAGCGGTTGACTTGTGTGTCTGGGCAAGCTGACAAACCACGTCTAACCTTTTTTTTTCAGATTGTTAGGACAATTATGTAACCATCTGGTAATCTTACAACAGCATTCGTACTACAAGTTTATGCTCTGATTGAGTTTTCTCCGCTAATGCATACACATATGAAATGTATTAATATGTATGTATAGAGACGCAACGTAATATATTTGGTGGAGGCATGAAAAATTTGTTCCTAATAGAATAATAAAAAATTGAGTTCAAGGATCTCGTTATCGCTACGTAACGCTCTTGGAGATTTATTATGGATATTTCATTTTAAATACATTTACAGCGTACAAGTTCAAAGTAACCTTTTTTACTTAATAATAACATATACAAGTTGATTGGTTAAAGGCATAAATTTAAAAGGGTGAACCTTTGGCTTATTTGTTGTCAATTAATGTATTGTACACCCTATCCAAAAATCAATGGTTCCAGAAATAATAAATGACCAAATGACATTACAGTAAGAAAGACCGTTTTCAAAATTCGGAATAATATCTATCCTGGCAGACTTTGTTATGCCAGAAGTTATTGTTCTATCGCATTCAATAGGAAAAAAAAACATTTAAAGCAACTTATTTTAAACTGATCACTTTATATTTATATGGGTTAATGGAAATAGGTTTACACCTATTTACAAACTTTTCTATGTTATTTGATATAAGATATACTATTAGACGGTTTTGACTTCGTGCAGATTCATCAAAATTGAGCTCGCGGAAACAGGAGGTTCGCAAGCTAAAATTTTAAGCTGGGTGGTCGTACTTCAGTTACAACGATGACGTTTCCACGAAGAGTCACTATACGCGTGTAGGTGTATAGTGTTGTGGCTGTAGTGGAGTATGTTGCGAAGTGAGAATTATTCGGCGATCGAGAGCGACATGGGCTTTTTCTTACCGCCCTCGCTTGAACGAGGTCTAGGCGGGCACGGCCGTCGATGTCTAGAGTATAAGTGCATGTACGGTGACGAATGAGCTATAAATTCACAAATTTAAAGCATTTTCATATTTCTAATTACCTTGAAAATAGCACTATAATACCGGAGCAGTGTAGGGTGTCCACGCAAATGATGGATAGACCATTCTGTTAGATAAGCATTCCGCACATGCAGTAGTAGTCGTGCAACAAAAAGCACCGCCCGCTAGCCCGCTGATAAATGCGTACGCGGCAAACAATGCGAATCACACAACTGCCACCGCGAAATCACTCAACACGTGTTTCACCCCTCCATGGGGCATATTCAGGAGTTATGTTACACCGTTCTGTTAGTGTCGTCGGAATATGCTAATGCAGGCCGCTTCATACTGATCCAAATTGAAATCTATAGGAAATGAATACTCATTGAATACTCAGTGAACATACGTTCACTAGGGCGTCTGATGATGATGATGCAATATACTAAGCAACGGAATGTAATCGAGGGAGACGAGTGAAGGAAACAAAGAGAAAGAAATAAGGATCTGGAATTCAGTTGCTTTTAAACTAAAAACGTTACAAACCAGTCGTTTACAGGTTGCATTTTGAACGTAGAAATTCTACGACCTAATTCTATCGTCCTCCTTTTAACAACGGACGCGGGGACGGATTGCGGTCATCTATCTCTTTGTCGTGAACTCACTTTGCATACGAACGAAGCTTCTTGCTCCGACGTACTTATTACGTACAACAAAGGAATGAAATAGTTTACCAGCGTCAATGTTTTCATTAAAATTCTTTAGAATTGTATTACCCGAAGTTGCCGGTATTTACTACAAAGCATAACTTGCCATCTGATATAAAATATTAATACCAACATTATGACGAAACTGAAGGATTTATCTCATACTACATCTAGTTATGATGTACTACAGTATATTGTATGTAAGAAAAGGACCAATATTTAGCCACTTCCGCACACGCAGTGGTAATCATGCAACAAAGTGCACCGCAACACAGGCTCTGTGTTTGGCACTAATCGGTATAATATAACTCCTGAAGATGCCCCGTCGTGTAAAACATGTGTTGAGTGATTTGACGGTGGCAGTTGTGTAATTCGCATTGTTTGTCGCATATGCATTTATCAGCGTGCTGGCGGACGGTTCCCTTTGTTGCATGACTATGCAATGGTTTTGCGTGCATGTGCGGAAGTGGCTAAATATTGGTCCTTTTCTTACTTAGGATGGACTTCCGCAAGGTAACGCCTGATTACATTAAAAGTATAATATATTGTATGTTACACTCACTGCTCTACCCTACTACAGTCCGACCTGTCACACCCTTTTACACATACACACACACGAATAAGTATACACATTTACTTTACACACTCTCATACACATATACATTTGATTGTCAATTGATTGTAATTGTTTGTAATATAATAAGTATTTGTAATTAAAATTATAACACGTAATTGCAATCAATCTGCGATACGGGTTGCAGGTCTGGTGCAACGCTCAGTATTTTTAGTAATGATATGTATTTAATAATCTAAATTATTTAAAAAAGACTACAACTTGACACCACTCATGATTGTACTTTAATGATGATAATAATGTTCAATAAACAATAAAATTAAAAAAAATACAGAAAAAACCAGAAGCTTACCTTCTAGAACAAATTGGCTATAATAGAACTGTTGTCGGTTTTTTTTTATTGTTTATAAGCATAACATTTAACCTTCTCACCTGATATAAAGCGATGACGAGGTCTACGATAGTGCAAGCTTGCCTAGTAGATACCTATTCACTTTGACTTAAAGAGTTTTAAGTTAAGCTAGCTACTTAGCTGAAAATAACGACGTCGGTAGATTTTGCCATTCCTTGGCTGTCGCGTTATGAAAGTGGCGGCAAAACGCTTAGTGCTGTTTAAGAGATTCAAATCATGTAAACCAGGAATCTACGTCATTGGCAGGATTTTTTATTTCCCACATATTTGCCCGACATAAAAGTTCACAAAATCACAAAACTGCACAAGCAGTTTATTGGCAAAAATAAGCGCTCTAATAAATCATTATTATTATAATGAAGTTACACACACACATATATATATATATATATATATATATATATGACATGCAGTTAATTATTTAGCGAAAGTTATGATTTGTTTACATCAATACTTTGTAAGAGAATAAGTATCTCTTAAGTAGGACGTTCAAAGATCCTACACTTGGGTGATTCCCACATAATAATTCCTTACGGACGGTGTCTTACACTTTCGTTGTTTGACTTGTCTGGTTGAATATTCTCGTCTTGTTCTAATATTTGCGTAATATATTAAAAGAAGTTCCTTATAGAATTTTAGTCATTATCTGTTAATATTGGAACATAAACAGTTACTTATAGACGGTACAGTGGTCGTCATAGACTGACAGACTATAATTTTTTTTAGAGATAGCTGAATGTATTATGGTCGTCAGAAAACACTGGATGGACTTTAAAAAACTATTCTAGAAATATTATAAAGTGTATAATAATAATTAATATTCAAATTTGGATACAACTTTCAAAGCCAGATTTGCTCTTAGTGCGCTTCTGTGTGTATTCAAGAGATTTCCTCTAGGTTTTTTAAATAAAGGTCCTACAAGAAAAAAAATCTGGGAAGTCTCTTTTCAACAGAGAACATCCTATGGATTAAATGATAATGACGATACTAACACTGTAAAGGAAAATAGAAGGATGTGTTGATAATAAGAAAATTGGACATAAAAAAGTCTGTATTTTGATATCCAAAGAGGAAGAAGATTAATGTTGAGATAATTTATAAAACCATATTGTATGTCGTCGTTATTTAACAAACAATTGCTATGTGCGAAGTGAATATGAAAAAATTATAATAGCTATTGATCGAGACGATGTTCGCCCTTATTGGGCAATTACGAATCGGAATGCTATACATGTTTCGAGTACCAGTCCACGCTTAGATTTTCTCTCGGGGATCTGGCGCCGTCTCGCGTTATGGAGGCAAACCAGCTGAAGCAAGCTTGGCCTCCATCCCCTAATTTTAAGAAATAAATAATGTAATAGCCGAGATTCCTATATCATAAATACTCCAATTCATAGCACAGTAAATACTTTTATTCCACTTTTAATGCTCTTATAGGCCAACTAGCATAGTTTCCACTAGACAAATTATCACTTCGATGAGCGACCGAGCTCCCGACTCAATAATCAAAACGATGTTTCAACCCCACCACTATCAATCATTTTATCGGAAGTTGTCACAAAAGAATGACGGGGAAAAATAAAACTACCTTTGATAACCTGTCGTGCTTAATGAGGTTTAAATATGAAATCATGTTCTGTGTTTAAAAAATGATTTTAGAGCCCTAGATTTATTATCATCCACATTATTTCAGCCACCGTAGATTTCTGAAAAATGTAGAAAGTGGCTTTCATATAGCGTCTATTGAACCCTTAATAAGGTCGTCCACTTTGTAGACGGATGTCCAACGCTGCGCATGTCAATGTGCTGCCATGTCCTGAGCTCCATGTGACCTACCTAGTACCACTTCAACATTAAAATCCTTTGAGCACCACTCCCCTTAGTGTTAGATCATGAAGAAAAATTACAAGCATATCCTTCGCTATGGTTCCTTAAATGACTATAAGTTTGCCAGGAAGGCTTAGAGTAAAAAGCACAGATTGGCATTGATGGCGGAAATGTGGCCTCATATTATGGAATCTGAATGTCGCTTTCAAAGAAGAGTCTAGAAATTTCTTGAATAGACCTACCTACAAATAAATACTGCATTAATGTTTGAATACGTTCATGTTTTTTAGAATAAATTGTATTGTTTTTTTATGTTATTATTGCATTTATGCATTTATTGTAAAATGTTTCACAATATGTTAATAATATGTCCATCTTGTACAGATATCATTTGTTAGGACTCTTCTCATCAATGTCTTCTAAATTTAACAAAGCTTTTATAGGGGACCCAGACGTCCCCATACAAAAACATCCTTATATAAAAATCTATTCCATGACAAACACTATGAAGTATAATGTGGAAATATTACTCAGTTTTTTTTGTAGAGAAATCGTATTACTTGTTGTTTCATAGTGAATTTATGTGTGCGAAGTTTTCTTTGTAACCCCTTTTATCGACTCGAGAGAAAGGTCTCGACGTCAAAGCCTACCTTTGGGCGGTAAAATAGACTATGACATTTTAATGCACGTTCATAATGGATATTGTTGTTCTATTGAAGGCTTTTAATAGAAACTTATTGAAAGCCTTTTAAATAGTATAAATAATTTTATTAATCAATACACATATGTATCTTGAGTATATTTATGATAAGAGTTATTTATTTGTATTTCATAAAAAAATATGCTTTGGTCTGTGAATTTCTAGAAATATTAATGTCATACATTAAGATATCCACAGCGAAGACAAAGACATTTTTAGAAAATATCAATGGCTGTCGTATAGAGCCAACTCGAGTAAATACTTATTATACACAAAAAACATAATATTGAAAAAATCAAACCATTAAAAAATCAAGAGAGCTTCATGTATATCTCCATTCAATTGGTAATCCTAAAAAATATTTATATAATTTATTTACAACGTAGAAGCATTCTAATAACGGTTCTTCTCAAGTCATCAAATTATATATGTGTATATTTTTATAAAATTATAATAATGCATTGTAATAACTAAATTTTTTCTTGTAAAATGAATGTTCATAAAACTGACAGATGCATAAACTTATATTTAGTTTATGTATCAAAAATAAATATTTTTTTGGCCTAACTATTTCATTGTCGTGCCGTTTTACCTTGGTAATACGCTTTCGTGTCCTTTCATAAACTTTAAAGAGAATATCAAACGAAGACTTTTGATACAAAGACAACACGTTGTTTTACAATTGTAGAAAGCAATTACAATAAATACTTATTATTGACTTTAGAAATAATTATATTAATAATTCATATTTTATGTTTTACTTTCTTTCTTATTTGTCAAACGGTACATCAAAGAAAGAAAGTTTTTTTTGTATAACTCTACAAAATACTATACTGAAATCATCGTACCAATACGTAAATTCAGATATATTTGTTTAATGGAATTAGCCGTTATTTTGCGTAAGTCCATCCTAAGTAAGAAAAGGACCAATATTTAGCCACTTCCGCACTAGTGCCAAACACAGGGTTTGACTTTATTTTTGGCACTAATCGGTGTAACATAACTCCTGAAGATTGCCCGTGTTGAGTGAATTAACGGTGGCAGTTGTGTTATTCGCATTGATTGTCGCATACGCATTTATCAGCGGGCTTGCGGGCGGTGCACTTTGCTGCACGACTATAACTGCATGTGCGGGCTAAATATTGGTCCTTTTATTACATAAAACATTTATAAATACATTTGCTCTGAATGTTCCGAACATCTGTGTTTGTACAAAACCAATAAAGTTGTTATGTCTATTTATTTTCACATACAAGATATTGAAATACATGAATATATATGTCTCCATCCAGCGACTGCATATATATATATATATATATATATATATATATATATATATATATATATATATATATATATATATATGCAGTCGCTGGATGCAGACAGCGCAATATCGGTGATTCTGTCTGACCACAGTGCGTCTATTGAGTGACATTATGATGGAGAATATACATGTAATAGGCAGTACATTACATTTCACCTTACACAAAATAGCATTTTTATGTGAAGTTGTGGTTAGTCCAGCCAAATAACATTTTAGTCCAATCTGTGGTACAATTGCACGTGATGTAACGACCCGAGCAGAGAGAATTCTTTAGATAAGTTACGTAAGCGATTTTTAAGCTAAGCGCCTTTCTCACTCTGTCTAATAAGATAACAGTGGTCGATTTGAAAGTAAGGAGCATAAAAATTAAAGGAGTGAATTAATGTGTATATTTTGTCCACGATTGATTTCGATTTCAATTTTATACTTTAAATACAATATTTCGAAACATGGCAAATTTATATTATTATTATTTCAAATAAAAATTCATTATGCTGCCAAAGACCGAAATAGGCGTAATGAAGTGTGCAATAAACTTTCTAAAAGGAATCACGATCATAAGTAGTAAGGGTACTGCAAGGAGTTTGTCAGGTTGTCGTAATTTTTCAAAAAAAGAACAACAATTTACACAAACTTCGTTATACGTATAGTCCTTTGAGTAACATTCACTTTTCACAAGCAGCGACTTTAGGCGCACTACACAAAGCTGTGCACTCAGCTTCAAAAAGAAGCCTCTTAAGCCACTTATGTCTATCACGTGACCACAATGTAAATAAAACATTGTGGTTTGGAAAAACATTTATTTAATACAATTTAACAATTACAATAATTTGTGCGCAGAAAATGTAAAATTCGCCTACGAGCGGTTACGCATCGAACGCGACGCGCGCGTGCTGCGCATTGGCCGCGTGCCAAGGGTGCAAGCAAAAGCGCATATAGTGCACGCAGTGCGAGTGAGCGAGAGGAGTGAAGGGTTAAGAGCGTTGTGACGACATCGGCGGGAGTTTTTAAATATGGCGGTTTTTTGGAAGCAATATTACTACAACATCTATTTTATATCTCACGGATGCATCTTATATTAAATTTTGTTGTATAAAATTTGTTGACTTTTTTAGAAGATAAAATTTGTTAAGAAGGGGAAGAACAATTAATTAGAAGGTTTTGAAAATTTAAGTTTATGACAAATAACATTTTTTTACCTATCTGTCGATTCACTATGAACAGAAAATTTAGGATATAAAGGATGGTAAAAGCTTATTCACAAATGACAATATCTACATATTTAATTAATGCTCTCAAAGGCTTGTGAGTGATCAGTTGCACTGCGAGTTGGTTTTGATGATTATCTAATCTTGCTCTATATCTGATGCTAATGGCCGGTCGTTTGTCGGTCTGTATCGCTTGCCAAATCGTATTAAGTAAATTAAATTGTTACTAGATTTTATGATGTCTTAGCTATGTAAAGGAAATGCGGATTAATAGAGTTTAATCCATGTGTTGTTGTAGATATTGCCATTTACAATTGCGTTATAATTATAATATATTAATCAATAATCTCTGTCTATCGCGCTGAAAATAGCAAGGGCGACGCAAACATTGCTATTAATCCATAAGCAATGCGTAGTAACTTGATCAATATAAATGACCTCATAGGGCTTGTAACATGATTTTCTCTTCGGGCAATTCGCCGCTAGCTTTCGTCATTATTTCAAACGAAAATGACTTTTACGTGATTATGTTTGAACAAGTAAGCGTATGTGATTGCCATGCGCTTTAGCTGCTATCGGTCTAATGCCGACTGACGAAAGACTTAAATTTGTAAAACAAATAGTAGTTTTATTATCTTGATTATGATCGCATGGCTTTGTAATTGTTCCATTTTCGAATATAATCTACCAAAACAGTGATGTACATAATGATAATAGAAGAGATAAAGATAAGCTAAGAATATTTCTCTATGGAAGTCGTAAATTAAGTAAATTTTTTATGAATCAATGCAAACCATTTTACAATATATTCCCATGTCTTCGTCGAGACGAGGGAGAGACCAAAAGATAGATATATGAATAGATAGACGATCTTGGACTTCATCAGAATACGCTAGATGCTGGCCGCTTCTTTGCAATCATATCGGAACTCTTTTGAGGAGACCACGTCCAACATTGGAAGTCTTACTTGTCGGCTGATATCTTAACTCGTCGCAAGCAAGCAATGCTCATGTGTATCTGTTGTGAGAATATTATTAATTAACATAACAAATACACGTCTTTTAAATTTTTGTTTATTTTATATTCAGCCAGCTTATTTATAAAAAAATAAATATACACCGAGAAATATTTAAAAGAAAATCTAGAAGAATGTAATCTCAAACAATTTTGTGACTCGTCTTTGGGAGTCTTTTCATTTGCAATGCATTGGTTTGTCCGACGTCGACCGGAAATTCATTAAGCTACGTTCATTTCTCGGATTCCATTGTCGTACGGAATCGTTCAGTGCTCGAAGGTACAACAGACATTGTTGGAAATGCATAATAAGTATTTCCAGTGGCAACAAATGTTGCAATCTTTAAACTTTTACAAAATGTTTTCGCTTTCCATTGTAACCTAACTTTGAAGTAATTTAAATGGAAGATTTATTTTCTTTAAAAAATATTCTCGTTTACTATTAGTATATACATTTGTAAGATTTACTGCTTAGTGTAAAGAAAAGGAAGGTCTAAAACATCTGTAGCAGTTTTGTTATGTATACATTTGTTATCGATATTAAGGATTTGCTAACTTTTTAAGACGAAATTTATGCGCTCCGAGTTTAATTTTACTTCTTGTATTTATCACGGGTCTGTAACTATTTTCCATATAAGATTTTAAATTGTGTCACATTATTATTGTGGTAGTAAAATTTTATTGCGAATCTATCGATAGAATAATAATTTATTTGAAAATATCTTTCAAAGTAGATATTCACAAAACATAGGCCTTCCCTGAAGATTGTCACAATGTCCTGCGGTGTCCGACAGGGTTATGTCTAGATGTGGACATCCTGAGCTGAAGTGATGAAGATGATGAACGTTAGTGGAGCTGTTATCAAATTTTGCGCTAAGTAAGACAAATAACAAGTCTGCTTTTCTCGTCGATGTTGGGATATCATTATAAAGACTTCATTTTTACGCACTAAGCAATGTGTGAACGCATAATATTAGATTAACAGAAAGTATTGTCTTATGTTCTAAAAGTGAAGAGTAAAAATGCGCTGCAGAGAACTATTTCATTTTTAAAAATTCTAGCTTATAGTTAAATTGGTTAACTAGTATAGGTCTCTACTAATGATTTCTATGTGGGGTATACAATTATCTTTTGGCAGGCGATTGGCGATCGCAGTATGCTATTGCGGTACGCAGAGGACGCAGTTGCTCATCTTCTGGAAATTTGTTTTAGAGCTGTGACAATCTTATATAATTAAATACTGTATCCCGGAAATCGAACCTGGGACTTACTACCGTTAATCTCATTTCTCAATCGATTGGAAACCACTGCTCAGTTGTTATTACTAATACATTTTTGAAATAGAAATGTGAGGTCCGTAGATATATGAGAGTAACAGATGTATCAGGTGGTAAGTATCAATCCGTTAGGCAAAGTTTGAGATGGCGTTGGCCAAGTCAAAGCGCATAGAACGAATAGCCGCTGGGGCTGAAGTTTCTAGAATGAAGATTACAGACCGGCAAGTAGAGCAGTAGACTACCTTTATAGCCTTCGAGGAACTCTAGGTGCAGGATGCTTTCTTTTGGACATCTGTTGGGGATGCCTTTATTATCTCTCTTTATCATTATACGTCTTTTGTCTAAAACGATGATAAATACGAATTTACGAATATCATTAAAGTAAATATTGGCGAAGATTTATTTTCGTGCGCTTGTAAATCGAACCTTGGTTTCGCAATCGTGTATTCAGGTACTTAATGACGAGTGACTGTAATAAAAAGTAAACAGGCAAGTGCTGTCATAGCATTTGAATAAAAACCATTAAGCTTGATAACATTGTAACAAGGATCATTAACTACATCCTTTTTATCTGCTTTGAAGGATAATGTCTGGATTATTTTAATGAAATTATTTATTTTAATCTTGGGACTAGATGAAGATTAAAGATTGTAAGCGGTCACTCATGCTGACCGGCGAGTAAATTGTAAAACATTAATTTTTTAAATAATTATTTTTATTTATCTGTGCACGTAAGGAAAAGTTACGAACAGTGGATATTTATCAATGTTAATTAATTCATAAGAATAAACAATAAGCTGATATATAAAACTACGCAATAATAATAATAAATCTAATTTAATGTAAATCTAATTTCTTGTTAAGATTTGCTTCAATAGGTTATTAAAATAAAAACATAAATTAATCGTTCACTACACTAGAAACCTTTTTTTGAAACATAAGAGTTTGCTAACACTTTGATCCGGAAAAGAGTTTTTATACAAAGGGCGCTTCGATAAGGAAAAAAATTAAGGAATTCAAATTGTAAGTAAAGGTTTTAATATACAGTACAATATGTTGACATCGTCGTTTTAACCCATAGACTTACATTGCAAGGCATATGCCTCCCTCAAGATATCTAGTAGGGGTTATACCATAATAGCCACGCTTTGATTATTATATATACTATACTATACTATACTATACTATACTATACTATACTATACTATACTATACTATACTATACTATACTATACTATACTATACTATACTATACTATACTATACTATACTATACTATACTATACTATACTATACTATACTATACTATACTATACTATACTATACTATACTATAACAGTGTTATAGATATTATGTTAAGTAAGAAAGGGACTAATATATAGCTACTTCCGCTATGCGGCAGTAGTCGTGCAATGAAGTGCACCGTCCGCCAGCCAGCTGATAAATGCGCATGCGGCAAACAATGGAAATTACATAACTACCACCATTAAATCACTCAACACGTGTTTCACCCCACCACCGGGCATCCTCAGAAGTTATGTTATACCGACCAGTGCCAAACACCGAGTCTTGGCCCGAGGACTGTATATTTCGCATTGTTTGCCGCAGGCGCATTTATCAGGGGGCTGGCGGGCGGTGCACTTCATTGCACGACTACTTCTGCATAGCGGAAGTAGCTATATATTAGTCCCTTTCTTACTTAGGATGGACTTCTGCGAAGTAACGCCTGAATCTATTAGATAGATATTATGTTGTTCATAGATAGTGTGATATAAATACTATACTATGATAGCGTTGCATTGTGGTACGCAAAAACTTGTTTGTAAGCAGTAGAAATCTCATATAACTAATGCTCATAGCAAGAAATTATTAAAATTGTATTCCGGGAACCAAACCTACGACCTGCAATCACAAGTCAGTCCACCGCTGGTCTACTGATCATTTTGAGATAAAATGAGCATTCACCAAATAACAATTCTTGGAAAGAACCTTTCTAATCCATCTTTAGAATCCTTTCTTTGAAATTCTTTGACTGAAAAGTCTCTTTGCTCTATAACTGAATTATTCTAGAAAGTTTAATAAAAGTAAGTAGATTTAAAGCACTTGAATTGTAAATTAAACAGGCTATTGCGGAATAATTCGCATATTATTAATATTTTATTTAAAACTTGGAGTTTCGGTCATTTTTCACTTACCTTTTGCAGGAATTTTATTTTGTGGTAAGATTTAAAATTATTGCGTCAATTAATAAAAAGTTATAGAGTTATTATTTCTATATTTAACTCTTTATTATAGACCAAGAAAAACATATAAAAAAGGTAAAAGAAGACGTTCCAACGGTGATTTCTTCAAATCATCTATTAACCTTTAACTGAGGACGCGCGGTCTCACAGACCGCTTGCAGTTTGTAATTTTTGTGTTTACCCCTTTCCCCTTGCTCCCTGCGTTTAATACTCTCAGTAGCTTTACTTTTAGCGCCGAAACGTATGTCGAGATGAGAGGTTGTGACGGAGGCCGCAAATTAGCTGAGTTATTTTACTTTATACTTTAACCGCGGTCTGTCGGACCGCACGTCCACGTTTCCTGCTTAAATAATTAATTGTTAATATGCTTTATTTTATTTATAAATAAAGAAAGATTGATTAAAAGCCTCGAAATTATTTAATTTCAATATACCTAAAAAACAATAAATACAAAATTGTACAAATAAAATTAATATTTACGTAATATTTGGACTTCAGAACATAGCGGTCCGAGAGACCGCGCGTCCATGGTAGTGTGACAAAAAAATTACGTCCATAGTTAAAGGTTAATATTGTATTAATTACGAATAGTATAAGATGTAAACTTTATCTTGGGCGACATCATTAACATAACTTTGGTGATTTTTTTAAATAGCCTCTTTTTTGGAAGGCCTTTCGTTCTCCATGCTTTCAGTGGGTCAGGGATGTTACAGTTTCAGGTTAAAATATTCTTTTCAATTTTGCTTATATATATATATCCATCGTTCTATGCATATTGCATCCTTCACATTTTATTTCTTTCAAACATCACCTTTTTCCCTCATCTACTTTTCTAGTAACATATGGTTTTTACAGCTTCTTATACTTTATTTTCTTTAATAATAATTTTAATTTAATTTATGATTTCTTTTTTTTTAAACTTTTATTTTAATTTATTTATTTAAAAAGTAATTTTTATTTCACCACTTATGTTGTAGTTTGGCTTTACCTGATCGTTTATTTTTATTCTTTAGATATATTTCTGTTGATGGTCTACTGCGACAACTGTTCTGATTAAAACAAACTTTTTTATGCAGCACCAGATAATATTCTTATTTATAACTAACAATGTAACAACATTTTGTAAGATGCAGGTATTTACAAATTATATGTGAGATATATATATTTTCACGTCATTTGCTACAATCTTTAGTAGAAAAGGATAAAAACGTTATTTGTCGACAATAATCACACATATAATCCACATGCCGAATACGTGCGTAATAAATATATAAAGGCGAACCATATTTTCCCTTTTACTCGCAAGGGTCTTAATCTCGAACATTAATAGCGGGGCTGCGAAAGAAAATACGTAAATAAGGAGTTAAGACGAGAAATACTTCAAGATTATGTCGATCGGAATTGTAAATACGAAGCACCAATACGACCTTAGCTTGTTCAGGGTTGAGGATTCGTTTCTTTCGAGATAAATGCTTTTTATAAAGGACTTTTTTTCAATAGATATTTCTATTAAACCGTGAACGTATTATGTTTATTTTTTTACTTGTCTAGTAAAGTTACTAGTGTTTTTAGATACTGATATCAGGTACAGAGTGATAAATTATAGGTATTAAAACTTTCAAGGGGCGAATGTATAGCTCATTTGCTGTCAATTAATTTAAGGTACACCCTATCTAAAAATCAATCATTTTAAGCTATAAATAATATCATGATGATATGAAGTAAGAAAAATCGTTTTCAAAATTCTAATTACTATATATTTCAATTAATTATTATCAACTATATATCCTTAACGACTCTAATGCGAGAATTTATTGATATGTCGCATTGGAATAGAGTTATCATTTTATATAGTGTGTTTGAAAATAGCTGTAAAAGCTATAAAGTTTTTTGCTAAGAGAAGAGTTAAATATTCAACTCTACAAAGATTTTACGCCTATAAACAATCAATTTGTACAGATTTTTTCAAAATTAACTTTCTTACAACAGATATGAATATATCTACGTTGTGATTTTAACATGAAGTCATTTTTTACTTGTACCATTTATATAAGTAATCATGGCTTTTATTTCAAGTTTTATAAATTTAAAAAGTTTATTAAACAACAACTTGTAAAATGTGTTAGTGTGAAAGAGATAATGATAATAAAGCTTGGGAAGGTGTCGTAGGCTCTATATAGGTCAGAATGCGTTTGGAACCTTCGCAGCTTTAAGTTGAAGGATGCAATCATATGGAAGATCGATTTGATTCTTATCATTCAACGTAGTTGCTTAACTTTGAATTTCGGTAGAATTTCGCCCACAGCTAGTCTTAGGTCTCCAACATAGGTTTCAAATAGTACTTATAAAGCATTGTTATCATAACGTATACAAGTCATCATTGTAAATGATGTTGTTTTTTTATTATTACGATCTATATACCAAAGACTTATGCTTTTGTAAAACAAATGTAAAATATTCACCTTTAATTTTTCCATATTTTTACTTTCTTTTCTTACGTTTTGGCGTTTTACAGAATTTACTGTCTCTTAATCGATTTACTATTTTAAATTGTAAACTATTTAAAACTATGTCAATTATTATTTTTTTTATCATTGGTTTCTTGTGTGTTTTTAACGACGACTGAACAATGTCCAAAAATAATTTTATGTGGATTTGAGAGCAATCAGATAACGTTTCGTGGCACCGTGTTTTCGACTTTGATATGTTTTATTTGCCTTTCGATTTGTGTCACCAGCTATAGCGTTATTAATGATATAATTAATATATTAATGACATGGCAATGCAATAATGTTTATATTAATATATTCCGTTTCAATTGGCGTTCCACGGCATCATGTTCAAACGGCAAATGTTTAAATCACGTAACTAAATTATTAAATATACCACGCATAGCTATTAACTCATTTTCATAGGTGATACCTCGCGTTTAGGGTGCGGAGATTTTTGTCTACGCATAACACAGGAATCGCATCACATGTGATAAACATTTTTTCATTATAACCCTCGCAACATGTGAAGTGTGTGATTGAAAAGACGCACACGTGATGTTATAGAACATCAATCGACAATTCTGTTTCTTGTTTAGCTCTGGCAGTGAACAGCATTTCCCTGTATACATTAACACTTGAATACTGTCTTCGATGAATTTCATTATTTGTTAGGCCGGTTTAAAGAGAATCCCCGCAATCGTGGCTTGCCCGTAAATCCGCTGAATCAACGACTAATGCATTCGTTCGAAAATCAATCTAAATATTTACAACCGAATACTATATGTGTAAACTTGTTATTAGATCATAGCTTAGTTCACGAAACTATTACTTTTTTATAATTATCGACAGCTAATATATATAAATATTAAATTATTTTATTCAACATTGGAACTTTCAATAGAACTCTTATTGATCGACAGATATTTTTTAATCTATTTTTATTTTAACTCTACTCTGCTTTGCAAGCTATTATGGTTGGAGAGAAATCACTTTTTCAAGGAGATTCGTGGCGCTAAGCTGTGAATAGCACGGATTGCTCTCTTTTGCAAAAGCTGATATTAATTTATTATATTTTTCTTTTTATCCATAAAGGAACTTTTATATTGACCACTTGTGTACGCCATGAGAAGAATGTTATAAGCGCCTAATTTGATGGAAAATCGAATCAAAGCGAGCTCTTTAAAATGAAATTCTCTAATTTAAAACTGCAAAGTTTTCAAACGCGTCGTGATTTATGAAAAGTCCACTACAAAATCAGACGGATTTTTTTGTGTTACTCTTACATATAATGAAATAACTATTCTTGATCAAGTTATGTAAATAGGTCGTGCTGATTTAGACAACATTGAAAAGAAGTTAATGCGAAATGGCTATTTACATAAGATTCAGAACTTTTGTCTTAATTTATATGATGCTATTGAAATTAAGGTGATCGTAAATAAAATATAAACTATAATTTAATTTGTTAAAAATGTTCTATTTATAACCAATATTTAATTAAAATGTAGTATTCTGATTCTGAGCAATGGTAAACCAGCGGTAGAACTCTAGGACTTGCGATATGAGGTCCCAGATTCGATTCCCAGGATACTATCTTATATAACTTACACTTTGTGCATTATTTATAATGAACAGCAGCGTTCTTTGCATACCATAATTCAACACTGTGATAACCAACCCGCTTGATAAGTGTGGCGATTATGGTACATCCCCCCATAAATATTTTTGTACGAGGTCTATGCTTTATAGAGGGCGTTTATGGGCTGAAACGACAAATTAAAGTTGTATTACAAAGTACCAAACAACATCAGGTTTCGATCACCAGTTTATTTTGCTATTTATTAAAAATCATGAATTTGTTTAAGATATTAGTGTCAATATGATTTTAATAAAAACAAAATGGATACCGATTGAAACGTATTTTAATAAATAATTAATTACTTTGTTTTATGACGTGCCAATATTTTATATTCAAACTTTATTTGATAAAAACAATAAATTACTCTTTACACAGAAACAGATTATATGTCAATGTACAATATTAAAAATTAAATCAATTCCCATTTACCAAATGCCTCTCATTTATATTGTTAAACATAAGCGTTAAGTTTGTAAACTTAAATTTTTACTTAGCTGTTTATGTAAGAAAGTAAAATAAAAAGCTTTAACGTTTCTTAAGCACCAACATATTTTTTCCCTCTTTTTTCGCGAACCGTACTGGCTGCTTCATTTATCATTTGTTTCTTTTCGAGAAAAAAAAAACTATTCGAGTTCTTTTATTTGAATAGATAAAAGAAATATATTGGCTAGAAACTTTTATAGGCATTATTTTATTGGTACTGGTAAAACGACTTTATTGATGTTACCAAAATTTACTTGAATTTCTTTTGTCAATATATAGACCTTTTAACCAAAAATTAATAGTTACATAAATTATAAATAATGATAACAGAGTAGGAAAAAGTGTTTTAAAGATTCGGATTATCTATTTCGAATTACTACATTTTAAAATTGATTAGTCTTCTATTTATCCCTACAGACTACCTGTCGCATATATATTAATGTCACATATTTCATAGTGATTCAGAGTAAATATTTATTGATGACTTCCACTTTTTAAATTATATACAATTCTAATTTTTTTTAGCCGATAGAAGCCTACTTCAATGCTAAGCCTCCACCAAAGATTGTCACGATGACATTCTCGTCTTTATGTACAACTAAACAAATTTGTTTTAAACCTGTATTTATTTAAGTTTCCTTGAATTGTACGAGGTATTAATAACTTGATCTGATATCAGGTAACATTAATCATTACGAATCGGAGCGGTATTTATTAGGGAATCTTGGTCGAGTGGAGTCGAGTTCGTGACTATAAGTATAAATTCCACCCGCGCCCTGAATTCTCGGCCGCGACGTTTGCGGAATATTCAATCATCGTCCTAATAATTCGCGGAGATTTTCAGCTCCTCTTTACTACTTATTGACTTTTTTTTTTAATAATATTTATTGCATCAGTCGAAGCCTCAATCCATTTATTGAATATAAATGATCAAAATATTTTTTACTTCAATAATTTTTTTTACACAGATTGATTAGTTATAGTTGTAAAAGCTTAATATAGGTGAAGCTATAGCTTATTTGTCGTCAATAAATTACATATATTATAAAAAAAAACCGTTTTAATAATAATAAATATCTTAAATTCGTATCTAAAATTCGGATTACCACATATTAAAAGTAATTAATTTTTTAATATGGGTAAATATTACTTTTAGACGTTATTGGCATGTTGCATTTGAATAGTGTTATCACTTGGTATAGTTTCATTATATAGCTGTAAAAGATATTAAGCTTTTTGCTCTCAGGTGAGCTATATACACAATTCTTTAAAAAAATTTACCAATAAACAATTTTTATAACAGTTATAAATAACAGACAAATGGCTTGTCACATTAGAATAAAAAAAAATTAACGAGTGTAACTTATTTCACAGATTGTCAGAGACATTGTAAGAGTAGTGGTATCCCAGCGATAGAGGACTGAAACTTACCGATCGTAGATCGTAGGTTCGTTTTCAGCGGCATTATCTTATATAATTGAGACTTTGTGCATTAATTACATAACATTGGTACAATATTTTTTTAATCAAATAAAATAATTTACTGTCACCTACCCTAATAATTTTGTACACGAGTGTATGTCTTAACGCAATCTTACAATGTACTTCCTTATGAATATAGCAATTATTAAAAAATTTTATTTATTCTTTTGGGGGATATAGCTATGTTGGACTGTGTTAAATATATATTATGTCTATAATATTATCGTATTAGTTTTCTTAAATCTAGATGTTTAATGTAAATGAAAAATTTATAAAAAGCATTTTATTTTCGTTAAAACTTTTATAAAAGATTCAAATTCGATCGAAAAGAAATCGAAATTAAAAAGAGCGATAGTAAAACTTGATAATTAATTTCTCAATTACTGTGTTAATGATATTGTAAAGTAACAACAAAAAAACCGTGTGACAAATACGCTAAAGAATCTCCAGTTAATTTATATAAGTATAATAATGATTTAATCACCATTTATTATTAATAAAAAATATAAATATTGCAGATAAAATAGAAAATATAATTTGTACTTTGTGCTCCCTAGAGTAAAGATACAAAAGTAATAACATGGACGATTGAACCAATCGTAAATTTACATAAGGTTGTCGTATCATATGTAACATATTCGTTTCAACCCCAAGTTCACTCTGATGCCATTTGTCCCTCTCTCTCTCTCTGTTATTAAATTATTCACCCTGAAGTCGAAAAAGGTAAGGATTAATTCCGCTCCAATGGACTTTACAGACTTTTTCCATTATAAGTCTGCGCACGAAACCGGTGTAATAAAATTTATATTTATGTAACATTGGATACCTTACAAAAAGAATATAACAAAACATTTAAATTATAATTCTGGCGATTTATAATGAGTAAAGTTTACGCATAATTATTACTAAGCATATATTTGTGATATAAAATATATTACTAACAATATCATCGTCGTCGCTTCAGCCCATGATTGCTTACTGCAAAGCTATAATCGCCAAATTTGGCAGGCGGGTTGCAGATTGCAGTATGTTAGTCATCCACTGGAAACTTATTTTGAGCAGTGGCAATCCTGTATAATTAGTGTATAAAGCATAAATTATGTAAGATTATATCCCGGGAACCGAACTTGCGGCACGGTGTTACCACTGCTCATTACTAATAAGATAATAATGTGTTATTCAATTTTAATTATATTATTACCCAAGTTAATCAGAATTTCTATTTTTAACAATGTTTTGCTATATTATTATACAATATTCCAATGTATTTTATAACACTGGCTTGGGCAAACTAGATTATATTTATGTTGTAATTATCTACCGTGTAGAGAACATTTAAAATTTAATTTATACTGAAACTAAAACCTTTATGCTGCACGCTATTGTTATTTGACATTTTAATTAAAAAAATGATTATGTTTTTTCATTAAATTTGCGTGTATTATGTTTTGCATCAGTAAATTCAAAACATAAGATAGTCTAATATGAATTGTAAAACGTAATAAATTTAACAACCTTTTCACTAACCTGTATTAAAAAAGAGATAAAAAAATCCTTTATTTTCTTTATTGAGAAGTTAGTCCTTCCTTTAAAAGTACATTATAAAGTCGGTGGACTTTTTCGTTGCTACAAACACACGCAGGTCACAGAATTCTTTTCAGAGAGTTCGGGACATAATCCCCCACATAAACCCAAGGGAATTAGTGAATGTTACATTTATTTTGTATATTTAATTTTGAGCAACGTCCGTTTTCCTATATCAATTTTAACTAGTATGTGACAAAATACACAATAAATAAATGTCGAAATGTAAATCCAAGACTATAGATATATTTTTGAAAAGTGTATTAACAAAAAAACGATATTAGAATGATGATTTCAATTACGATATGATATTATATTAGAATGATGATTTCAATTACCGATAAAATTATTTGTGTCAGCGATTTTAATGGATTCGCTTTGTGATATTCTGATCAAATGTTCGCTAATTTCGTGGTTGAATTTGGTTCGTACTTCTGATTCGATTCCCCCAATTAATTGAAATCTAAATACGTTCTTCGATTTTAAGTAATTGACAGTTTGAATTTTCATATCCAAAGAATTAATAGTTGTAAACTTTTTTGTAATCGTTTTCTTATCTTTATGGTAATTATCATTATCACTATAACCGTCACAACAGCATCTATCACTACTCCTGCCATTAACTTTAGAATTACTATCACAACTAGGCATGCAATAACTCCTACTACTGCAACTAATATTGCTGCTACTGCTTCTAATGCTTCTGTCATAGCTTCCGCTGAAGCTGTCGCTGATACTGTTGCTGCTGCTTCTACTACTACTCCTACTCTCATAGCGGCAAAAACTAATGCTACTAAAACTCCAACAACATCAGTAAAAACTACTACATTATACTAAACTACTACAGTATACACTGTTACAGGAACAGCATCAAAATATACAACAACGTAATACATAACTCATTTAATTTTTGAATAAATATGAGAAAGCATCATCTAGTAAGATAAATAGATTAAGCTGTCATAAAAAGTTGAAGATAATTTAGTTCTGGCGCTTTAGCTAAAAAAATATTACCTCATGTCATTTAGCGAAAATAAATAACCAAATAACGAGTATTTTTAGCTGTTAATAGCGTTTATGAAAAGTCTTTGACTGCCTTGCTAACACCCACTCTTCAGTACGCACGACTTCATAGATTAAGTACTTCTTATTTATTGCTTATGTTGTTTGATGTACAGGAAGCTATATTAGAAAAAATCCTTTTAAGTCGTCACTTTTATATAAGCGAACATTTACACCGTATAGACATCATGATCAGTAAGCCTTCTGGTAGAAACTGTATACGGTTTCACAATGCATTTGAATTTGGTCAATCAAAAAAGTCGTATCTTTGTATCAGAATCCTGATTATTACTACCTATAAAGAATGATAAAAAAGTCCTTTATAAAATTTTGAGGGATAATACTCACATATATACATTAGACGCATAATTGTTTCGATTATGGGTGCATATGTGAATGAGCCATTAAAATTAGTTATACATTAGTTAAGGCAATTTCTTTGATTAATGTACTTTATAAAATGCTTCCGTTTTTGGGGACCTTTCAATGTTACAATTAACTGGCTTAAGCTAGCAGACTTGTAGATTTAAGTAGCAGTAGGCAAGCCACATAGCGCGCAGAATATCTATGGGTTTCTTAGGAGCGTATACCACAGATTGACAAGAACAACGTAGGAACTTCGTCCTTATATTATTAACCCTTAATTAGGCGCATTAAGAAAATCACTCAATTAGGCGCATGGGGTCTTAAATGACCCCAAAAAAACATTGGGAAAGGAGTATCAAAAAGGAATACAATTTAATGGATTTCTATAGTAATTAATAAAGTTCTTTAATATACTTAACTTTAAGAAACAAATACTTACTATGACATTAAAAATATTAAAAAATAACTAAAACAGTAAACCTCTCTTCAAACTAATTTTTTTGGCATAGCCGAGATCAACTTAAGAAATAAAGTTTATTCAGCCTCATCAGCGGAATCGTCTGTTCTGCATCCGACGCAGTAAATGCTTGAGTGTTGCTGACAAATAAATTTACAACACTTGAAACATTTTGTTGGCACTTTTTTGTCGTCCTTTCTAGGACATGATGAACAGCGCCCGCGCTTAGCTGTCGATTGATAAACCGCCTTGTTCACATTATAAACTTCATGGAACCGCTTTTTTGGTGTCGCTGGTACAGCACGTAGTTGTATGCGACGTTTTTGGTGATCTTCCACAAGTGCCGCAGCTATTTTCTTCAAGAAAATCCGTCTTGAATATGTCAAAGTCTTCTCAATATTCGCTTTGTGTATGACAAATGCCAGATATGTATATACTCCAGGTAAATGTAAAATAATATTTTGTGCTCGGGTCCTTACTGCGTTCGATGGTGGTACTTTACACCATTTCACTTTCGGGCCATTTCTCTGAATATGTCGAGATAAAAAATAATTATCTTCCGTCTTCCGATGTCTTGGATATGTTCAGACTCCTCAATTTCGCTTTCTGAATTATGAGCACTATCAATGACAGCATCGTTTAAAGTTTCGTCTTCCGAATCCGAACCAGCGACATCTTGCTCTTCATCAAGTACTTCATCCAGCCATTGCAATACTTGTTGGTCGTTAGGCATTTCAATTAAAAAAAAAGAAAAAGCATAGAAAAACATTAAAAATACATAAAGAAATCATACCGTATCAAAATACACACATACAAAGATAAATAGTAAACAATATACTAATATAAACACAAAAAAACAACAAAAGTAAAAACTTGCCTTCGCCAAAAAATGTAACGTAACTAGGCGCATGGGGTCAGCTCTCTAAAGGACAGCGATGCATGCACATGCGTTAATGTTCTGGATGTGACTAATTTTCGTACCCCGGGGGGATTGAGGAAGCTAGAAAGAGCGTTAGTACGCTCTGAAGACTGTAAGCCATAATTTTTTGAATTTCAAGTGGCCCTGACCCCATGCGCCTAATTAAGGGTTAAGGATCGTTGGAAGAGGCTTTTAATCGTTTCTAAGTAAAGGACATTTGGTTGAAATGATGATAGTGATAAAAAAAAATTGTTTATATTTATTTACACAAGTCTTACATATACACCAAATTTGAACTTTACAGCGGTGATATTTAGTAATAACCTTATTAAAGCTGCCAATATCAATTTATGATGATATATACTCACGTATATTTTATGTACCAAACAAAAAAATGATTGTATGTTCCTTATAATATAAAGATTTAATACAATCATTTTGATTCCTTAACCTTGTAAGTTTATTATAATCTATACTTTGTTTAAATATACATTTATCCCTTTATTTCGTTGCCAAAAGTATCGACTATGTCATGGAATCTCGCTTCCATGTCTGCAGGGACTACACGTTATAATAAAAGAGTTTGTAGAGAATGTCAATAAGTGCAGAAATCTTCATCCCAGAGGGTATTCTCAATGTTGCCTTTTGTTATCTTCCTGTGCTCAGTTTTACAGAGCTTTTCGTTTAAAAATTAATAACATTCCAAACAAAATTGCAGTACCGCTGAAAATGTTACGGGGATACCATAATAGAAAATTTTAATCAAATTGTTATTTATTAAAAATGGAGAGATAACACTAAATTTTATTAAATGTAATTTTTAAGTTAATTTTTATTTTCTTACTTGTAGTGGAAGCTTGGTGGCTAAGGATGACGACTAACGCGATCGTGGTACACTTTGTAAATCCAAATTCAAAATATTATTTAAGCAGGCAATTACATTTAATTATTTTAACATTATAAGCTAATAATTATTGTTGTTTTTCTGTGATCGATGATTTTTTTTATTTTTGCAAACATTAATTTGTAAACAATATTCATTATTTAGTAATAATTGTTCTTTGTACCAACGTTTAAATGACGTAATATGAGCACTATATCTTACAATATATGTACAAAGCTTTTTAAACAAAAAAATGTAAATGATCCTATTACATTATGAAAGATTTTTAATTGATAATAAAGCTTAGAAATCCTACCTGTGTAAAGACTCTACGCTTTTTAACAAAAACCCTGTACGCGTGCCGATTGAAAGCAATTATTTGGTAGTAAAACATTGATTCTGTGGACATATGACGTTAAAAATATCTATCTATTTTTTTTCATCATTATATTTTTGGTTCGCAGTAATTTTGCAATACAATACAAGCGATACGAAACTTTAGGTTTGCCAAGATTTTATGTTGAGAGAATTTTGATGTTTACAATTATAGCTTTTATGAAAGCAGGATTTAAAAAAAAAACTTTTAATTTTGAAAAATAAGTTACTATTAATTTAATATTATGGGATTATATATGGTCTTCTGCTCTGGTGAAACGAAACTAGGATAGCAGGTATTGACTTGTATAGTGTTACATAAATCTAAAATAAAATTGAACGGCTTGATATTTCAAATGATGTCATAGTTCATTAATTTTGCGTTTGAGAACGTTGTATATTAAGTAGACGGAAGTGTCGCCACAATCTTAAGGCTTATAAAGTATAAAAAGTTACAATAATATGGAACACAAAATAATAAAACGTACGAGCAGAACACAAAGGTAAAAGTAGTTAATATATTTAATATTGTAAATCTTTCTTGACTTCGCATTGGTCGAAAATATTCCCGGCGTAGTTATGAAGACTGAACTATAATAAATTTATAAAATGTCATCTTGACGAGGGTCAACAATGTCATGTTGACAGTACCTTTATGTTATTACTGCTATAACCTACTTTAGGTTTTTAGGCCAAAGAACATTAGAACTACGGTGTTTTATACACCTCTTGGGAGAACCAAACCGTGTTAACATTGGAAGCATCACGGCCGGTGGGACTCGAGAGGAATCTTTACACGCCCTTTATGTATGTTATCCTTAGAGTAAACGAAGAGGAAACCTCATGGCCGTTCATGACAAAAAAAATTAAACATTTTTATGTATTTACATACGGTTCTTAACTTAAAAATAATCGTTTGTTGTTGGTTACTATCACATTGATAGGTGTTACTCATTACAAATCATATAAGTGTCAAGTAATGTATTAACTGTAGCAATCACTTTTGTATGTCAACATAGAAGTGCCGGGAGAACCCATTATCATTTCAGTCGTAAGATTGTCCACTGTTGGACCTTCATAAACCTTACCCAGATATTATAATAAGACTGGTCGGTAATGGTCTGCATCTAGTGTCTTCTGACGTCTTCGAGGTCGTCTGTTTATGTTGCTGATGAACGTCTTACGTTGCGCTTGCCGTTTCATAGTCTACGCTCCAGAATATTAAAGCCACATAGGCCCTCTATTTGGCCATTCACTGACAGGGGAGTCGACCTTAATTATGTCGTTTGTCTGCCTGATATGGGGCTTACCATAGCCGCGTCTACTCACTCCAGGTTCCCATTCGAGAACCTTTCGCCCCCAACCGCAATCGGCTGTTCTACCGATGTACCCCACCTACTGCCAATTCAGACAAGTAATACTTCTAACAAGAAACGATAACTTTGGATTTTCTGCGGATCTCCTCATTTTTTATTCTTCTATTACTATCTAGGTAATCTTGAAGCTTCTTATAAGATCCATCGTAATCGACTACTGCACAACTTTATTATCACTTAGAAATCTTTTACATACTAAAATGAAATTTTTAGATTTTATTTGATGTTACATTATCCTATAATTGCATTATTTATCTTATAAGAGGACTCAAAAGCATAATTAAATAGTAGTTTTTTTAATAAAAAAATGTTTTTTTTTTTAATTAAGTAATTAGAACAACTAATTTTTAAGAAGTATTATTAACTAAAACTTGTTTTACTCTATAGTAGAATTTTTGCTTTGGCGCCTGGTTCATGCTCCCCCAATATAAGATTGCAAATGACTGTACCGTTATACAGCGAAATTACAACCTAACGTTATTAGGTTTAAAACTGCTCCCTAAAGTATTTTATCGTCGAGTAATTAAAAAAATGGCTTAGCTAATAATTTCACAAATTAATTACATATAAGTCATGGTAATAAAAATATGGAAGAGATTATGGGAGAAATTTTATAACTGGAAGCATCCCATGGCGACATAAACGTTGTGCGTAAACAAGGATGGGTTTATGGGCCGAAGAAATGATGCTTGCCCGTGATTTTTGTTATACTAGGGTTTTGATTTTTATCTTTACGATATTCATACATACTCATATAAAAATGAGTATACGGCTGTTTGTTAGTATTGGCATTAGACCAGAAAAGTTTTCTTAAAGCTTTACATTTTGATAGTTTAAAATAAAAAGAATATTATTTATTTATCATTTGTATCGTTTGGCAATGATCATTTTACAGCATCACCATTTTAACTGTATCTTCACAATTTTATTTCCCGCTCTACGTATTAAATTGAATGTATAATAAAATATGGTTTATATGTAAATATTTTTCTTGATCACAGCTATTTTTCTTCCATTGGTACAGTAAAATAAATACTGTGACTGTCTGTCATTTCATTTAATGGAATCAGGCGTTACCTCGCGGAAGTCCATCCTAAGTAAGAAAAGAACCACTTTATTGCACGACTACCACTGCATGTGCGGAAGTGGCTAAATATTGGTCCTTTTCTTACTTGTCATTTCATTTTTAACTTCTGTAGTGTCTGATGGAAATGTTTGTTTTAACTGTAGAACTTTACTCGATATTAAAAAGAGTTTAATTGTCAAAGTAGGTTAAAATAACAGTTGTCAGAATAATTTAAATTTTTAAGGCTCGTTCAGGTTCTAAACAGCATATTTTTAAAATTTCTTCGATTTAATTATTTCCTTAACAGACAACTAAAGGCAAACTTTTATGTGTACGCACGGTATAACGTACATTAAGTTACAAAAGTTGATCGATTATAACTTAGGAGTAAATTACTTCTTTTGGTTCAGCTCTATAAAAAAACATCTTTTTTTGCCTAAACTACGAGGTTTATGAAAAAATTACTTAGAATAACTTCAATTAAGCCTTACCAGTTCTATCAACAGGCATGGCCTTAGTCCGCCCTACCATGGTATTGATCTATTGTGCTGCGGTCTCCTGTTCTACGGGCTATGTAGCCAACTCACAGCTATTTCGTCTAAGATTCTTTTCAATACTAACTTGATCTATTCGAGAAAGCCCGAGCATAGTGCTTTCGAAAGCTTGTTGAGCGACGGTGGTTGACAACGAGGACAGTCATGTTTCGTCAATTGTAAAACTGTCTCAAAATGTATATTTCCTTTACTTTTGTTTTTTTTTTGGTTCAAGATTTAATTCAACCGTGAGGGAATAAATAATATTTTCTTGTAACTAATTTTAAATTATGGAAAATAGTTAAGTTTTATCTGTTCAATAGAAATTGCTAGAAAGGCTTTTATTAATAGTTTATCGTAATTGGTCAGTAATTCATATAAAATTCTGCACTACAAGAGTTTTATGGGTCCTGTTCGATGCTGATAAAGGAAATGGGGCAATCCATTTTGTCTAGGTTTACATTTAAAGCTATATCTTTTTTCTTAACACACTTTAAAGTATGTTTTTGTAGATACCAATGAATTTTTATTTTTGTTATTCTTTTTACTTTTCCTCACATAAAACTAATCACAAGTAAAGATGAAAACTTCAAATGCTTTCCTTATATAACTATTTAATCCTATGTATTTTTTGGTAACTTTAGTACGCATTTTATTTAAACATATAATAATCAGTTGGAACACCTTGTAACACAAAAATTAATTAAATTTTTTTATGAAGTCTAGTATATACCTAGAGCTAAGAATAAAATTACAAAGAATTAAAACATCAACATGTCAAAAATTGCATGTAATAATTTCTTTCGATATATGGAAGAGGCACTTAAAGCGCGGCACACCGGTTCCAATCTGTAGTAGATATGTATTTATCTTTGTTCAAAGCCTCCGCTAAGTCGTTTTATTAATGTGAAATTAACTTATTCCTTTATAGTGATATAAAACTGTTATGGCAGACAACTTGTGCTTCATGACTGCGTCAGCTAGCTGTCTCCTTAGGTTGTATTTGTTTAATATATTACTTATATATTCCTTTATTGGTAAAACGAATTCTTGGAATATATGATCAATATTTTTTTTATTTATTTATTAACACTTTTTTGTACATCATAGACAATAAATAGAGGAAAAATAATAAATAGAACAATTCATATGGTACAAAAGGCGGTCTTATTGTGCGAGGTACAATTACATTTTTGTAAACAAAAATATACACAGAAAAATACACTATATACTGAAATTAGGTAAAGCTAATACAGTGAATTTCTCCTTCCCCATGCTAGATCTGATATCTTCCGTCCCATGAATTAAGGAGGTAGGATAGGTAGTACTGTAAACGGATTCAAGAGTCGTTTTGTGGAGAGGACTCCATTAAGTTGGGAAAGATTGAACGTTCTAGAACTTTAGAAAGGAAAGCTCGGATGGGTAAGACCAAAAGTTGGAGCAGGCATAAGGATTCGATATTTGAGAGAGAGAGGGTAAGCACTAAACCCCAAAGTAAATACATTAAACGATGTGTGTAAATACACGTAAAAAGTACACAGTTTTACTTTTTACTAACTTATATTTAAAATAATAATGAAGCTAAAACAAATGCGACTGTTCTATGCAACTATTCACCCCATTTCCAATATTGTTAGTTTCATAAATATATTTTGGTTTGATAAGAATTATAAAATAATCACTATAAAATAAAATTTATTTATTTTTTATTACACTGCGATTAAATCTGTCGGGATGGTAAGTTATTAACAAAATTAATTGAATGCTTATGAAGTGCTTCCTCTTCATTGTCACGTAAACTGGTTGTGGATTATCTTGTCGATATGTGACGATGCAGGGAATCTATTATGTGAAACTTACACAATGGCGACCGATCACAGATGCCATAATTGATGGCGTACATTAAACAATGGCAATGTAATCCGAAAACTCATCGTTACGATACCAGTTTATTAAAATGTGTTTCATTATTTCTTCGAATTTCACACAGCAACCTGCTGTTAATTATATAACAGTTTTCGTACAAAAACGACATTATTACATTTAAATTTTAATGTTAAAAGCTTCCATTTATCTAAGCTTTATCAATGCCTAAGTATTTTCCACTAGTCAACTCGAAAAATAATGAGACTTTGTTAGTATAAAAAACACACAAATTCGTTGATTGTAGCTGCCAACACCTATAGTACAATCAAACCTGGTAAATTCAAATGCCGCACCGTCCTAAGACCGAGATACGTACTCAAGTTCGGACGCAACGTCTATAAGCCAAGCCACACTGGAAAACGTCATCGTCGCCATTCGACAACTAACCAGTATTGTCAGAAATGAGGTCAGGTTATATATATCACAAGGATACCAACCCTCAATCATAATAGATAGAAGCGTGGTTGGAATCTCTTCCGCCACTTTTCCTCCCAGCGTTAACGCTTTCCGAAGTAATAGTAGTGATATTAGTCAAGCAATAGTAACCGACTAAGCCCAGGTTTGGCCTTTTCGTGTAGGAATGTTATGCGGGTATTATCGATGAGAGATAACCCAAGGCTAAGTCCTCTGGTAGGGACCTTGAGCCTTGTCACTCCATAGAACGTCCACCGAAGTGACCAAATAACACGGCGGCCTTCCAATCTGGTAATATAGGAATAAAACAGTCTAGATAAGTAGGTACCAATTAAACTGCACATAAAATAACTAGTCAATTAATATTAGGAAAATAGAATAAGAAAAGTGTAGTAATGAATAATTTATTGAAAAATTCAAACTCAAAAAAAGAAAACTGTGATATATAAAATAGGATAAGTAATAAAATAAAGAATAAAAGAAATGTACCTAGCCACCTAAGAATTATAAGATGATGGAAGGGAGGCGATGAAAGCAAAAAGGATTGAAAGAACAAAATGGAAGATATTGTGAAGGAAAAAAGGTAAGAATAAAAGAAATTGAGAAGTACGGAAGAGAGTGAAGAATAAAGATAAAATTTTGAAAAAACTTATTTGTAAACAAAGACCCTGATCCCAACATATTAGAGGTACGAGTATAAAAAAAAAAATAAAAAAAATCTGGTAAATTAAACAACATAATAAAAGTATGTAACAGCTCGAGCCGAGGATCTCCCGGAAGTCTTCAAGCCTCGCCTCTTTAAAATAGGTCTTAGGCAATCTCTTCGTCCTGTTACCTTAAAACCCCGCAATCGAAAAATTAAATAAATAAAAATGAAACGAAAATAAAAATATAAAAGTAATAGTCAGAGATCAAGGCGAAAAAGGATGACGATGTAAGAAAGTGAATTAAAGTATGGAAGAGAATGTGACGAATAAAAGAAAGATGTGTTAATAATAATGTGGGGGATAAAAGATGAGAATGAAAATAAAACAGTCTGTAAAAAATTTATTGGTTACATAAACCCTGCATACACAAGACAAGGGTTGTACCATAGGTTCAGAAAAGCAGGTGCCATAAAAACCCATGCAATCTGTAAAAAACATATAAGCAGTAGTGACAGTCCAGTTAATTGCAGCGTGGGCGATCCGAGGTAGGATCAGTATCCTTCCTTAGATTGCCGAGCGGTCCACGCTGCTCTCCACACTTAACCCCTCATTCAGTATACTTGAGTAACACTGACCAGACAGGCGCGCTAGCCGCGAGTTCTGCTGGTCGACTGGGTTGTGCTGGGGTTGTGTCCTCGAGGGCTGGCTGGGTGAGCCTCGCTGCTAATATCTCGCGGCCACTACCTTCGTGACTTCCTCGTCTCCCCGGCGAGTACTGATACGGGTTCGGAAACTCGAATCCTGTAATTTTATATAGTTCACGGACCCCTCCATTCCGTGAACTCGTTTCCGATGAAGCTGTAAAAGCAGCAAGGCTAACAGCAAAAACTTCACATGAGACAATAGACAATTGCTCCAATCTCTCTTCTTGTGACGCTGAATGGTGGTGATTTGAATTACCTTTAGATTATTAATCCTAAATCGATCTTTTATGATTGGTAAGTTAATTATTATTAGTTCTTTATGTAAATTTGCCTCACAATAGTAAGTTGCATTCGTACTATATTTAGAGTAAAACTGACGTAAAGATATTTCTCCATATCAAATATTCATAGATGTTCAACGACTATTTATATCTGATTTTTACTTTTCGTTGAAATATCCGCGTGTGTTAATTATTCATGAAATTCAAATACATACTACAAAATATTAAACAACAATACTGCCAATTTTCCACCTCATAATTGCTGAATAAAAATAATTTTCAATATGAAACAACGTCGAGAAACGAGAAAGATTTATTGTAGCATTCGCTTTTGTTTGTGTTCCGTGAAAGTTAGTTCCGTGTAATTGCGTTGGCTCCCACAGCCAATTAAATTTTAACTCTTCTCAAACTTGTTCGCCTATAAAGTGTATCAATATATAAGACTTACAATTACTACCGATTGCATAATTGTGTTTAATGATTGCTATCGTCATTTTGTTAAAAATTTTAAAGACTTCCTTTTTGTAGGAAATTTGTAATTATTTTAAATGCCAGAATTAATTCTAGAAAGCCCTAGAAATTTTTGAAATTTTTAAAATTTTTGCGTGCCGCTCTTAAGTACGTAGTAAAGGGTAGGCAAGAATTTTATTTTAATGGAATTTATTTATATTAAAAATAATGTATATAGATTCAAGATATTAAAACAAAAAGTGCGTGTGCATGTGTGTGTTTGCCTGTGCATGCGTACGTGTATGTGTGCTCGTATGAGCGTTATTCATTATAGTAATGCTTCGGTCTTCTCACAGGTGAACGAAATTATGTAGTTTCATTTTAAATTTTACTTTGGTGATATTTTTTACCATAAATATTCAATTCTTTGTTACATTATTAATATTCATACATATTTTCGCTGAATTCTGTGCGAATAGTGTTTCCGAAAGATCTTTTCAAACCTTAGTCATAACACGTGTCTGCTGTTACTACATTGTTTTATTATAATTTATATACATTTGTTTTATAATAAATTCATTCCAATAATTACCATTAATATATATATATATATATATATATATATATATATATATAAATCCTCGTGATGGACACAAAGATGTCTTGTCGTCTATAATCTACGAAGAAACATTTTCAAATTAAGAGCACTTTTAGTGTCTAAAGCCGTAACAATTTTTTTTTTATTTCATGTGGTCTGATCTTTCTGCAATGTTGTATAAAGTACATTTTTAATGTTGTGTCAACTATAAGGTTATACATAACAGAACCTTTATTAATACGGTAACTTTTAATGTAATGTTAATTTATATGTACCTAAATAAGTAAACAATCTATTCTAAGCCTTCTCGAATATTTTGTACAGCAGACTTATACTAACTTTATACAAATTTAAGCGACATACGACCGTTAGTAAGCAGTAAGTATTGTTCAAGTTAAGCTTAATGTCCTGGAGTTGAGATCAAGGACCTGCAAGTGCAGTGAAGGACTCTCACCCGCTAGGTGGACAGGTGACCTTGCTGCTAGAATATGCTGGATACTAGTCACTTCTAACCGGTCATAATGTAAATCTAAGGTGAAGGCTTTGTATAGCAGTGAACGTTCTAAGCCTTAAATGATAGTATTGATTTGGGAAAGGTCATCATTGGCAGTGTAATAGCATTTCAGAAGTTTATACTTGCAGTGAAATATTTCTCAGTCTTTGTTGGCTCTTCGACAGTCTTTAGTCGTCGATTTAATGTTATTATCATATACAGTAACATACTTTTATTTTTCTTTATTAACGTCTATAAAAACATAAAGAAGAACCTTTAATTTTCTTTGAACTTTCTTAAAATATTCTGCTAGCGGAACAAACAGGTGTAATTTAAAAAAAATAACCCTCCAAATTTCTGACCTTTTATAAAGCGCTCTATATCGTCTTCGTGTCGTTTCAGCCCTTAGAAGTCCATTGTAACGCACAGACCTACCCTAAAGATATCTATGGGGGGACATACCATAATCGTAGTGTGGTATTATGGTACGCAGTGGACACTGCTACTAACACTCAGGAAACTTATTGTAAGCAGTGAAAATCCTATATAATTATAATATTAATGCATATTGACATTAAGTAAGATTATATCTCGAGAATTTTTTTTTATAATATATGTATATATTATAGAAGATTGTTAAGTAACTTTCTTTGATGTAGGATGTTGACTCTTTTGCACTTCCATACAATTATTAATAAATTAATTTATTAGTTTTATTTATAAATCAAAATAAAAATAAATAAATAAATCGAATCCGCGACTAATCCGCTAGTCTAAGCTCTCCACCGCAGGGCTACCACCGCTCTACATAGCTGTATCTGTAAAATACTTAACTTTATTAAGCATCAAAGGCAAATTTGAATTGAATATTTATATCACGTATTTTATAAACCACTTCAAAAGCATTTTTTATAAAAACAGTCACATCGAGGGTCCTAATCTTGATGAATCGTTCTATCGTTATTGCCTAGTGTCTGGATTTTTAGTCTGATCGTGATCTCATGATATTTTTAGAGTTAAGTTATTATTTTTGGTTTTAGTTAGAATTATATTATAATTAATTATCTTGATTATTATCTCAGAAAAACTTTATAATTGAATATAATGTTAATACCGAGAAGCTTTTGCTTCGCACTCTACTTCAACTTCACTTCAATACGAGCACGGCCTATCTTCGTGTAAACGTCTTCGATGCTAATCTTAATTATGTTGGTGCTATGAACTGGCCTTTATGGAGTCATTTTGATGAACCTGTACAAAACATAACGGCTTACGGCACTGACATCAACATCAAATATATAATGTTAAATTTGATAAATATTTAATGGAATCACGCGTTACCTTGCGGAAGTCCAACTTAAGTAAGAAAAGTGCCGAAATTTTGCAGTGGTAGTCGTGCAACAAAGTGCAGCGCCCGCCAGCCCGCTGATAAAAAATAAAAAGTTGTTTCTCAGTTATTAAATAATACATATAGTATTATATAGAACCTACATACTGAAAATGTTATTAATGTACCGCTTTAGGTTTACGGTTTCAGCCGAAAAACGCTAACTCTAAGGCGTTGGACTCACCCAAAGAGTAGGTAGGTAATATTATAATCGCCACGCTTGGCCGGCGTATTGTCGATCACAGTGTGGTATTATGGTACTCAGAGGATGCTGTCCATCCTCTGGAAACTTGTTATATAATCAAAGTGTGAATAAAAGACTGAATCCCGGGAATCGAACCCGCGACTTAAGATCACAAAGAACATTAGGTTCACTGGCAGTTAAAATAGTGTCAGTGTTGTTATATTAAAAAATTAAAACACATATTTAATTTATTTTAAAATATGGCAGCACTTTAATTAGTAGCACAACCAAAACGTATCGTATCGGGAGCCTCATTTAAAGCACGGGCCATTAATCTCTCCGGCTGTTGCGTACGCGTTGCTCAATTAAAATTGCATGTTGTATAAATGTGCAAATGCAATTACGAGAAAGCATAGTTCGTATGCAATCACTTGTGGTTATTTTAAATTGTATGGCTTTGTATGAGTATTATTAGCTTGTTTGTTAATGAATGTGATTGAAGGGTATTGCGTTAGATGTGTTAGGCGTTATGCCTGTCGGTTTAAAATTTGTCTTTGTGCAGTATTGCGTCTCCGTTCGTATTCCACAGAAGCGTGGTTCATATAGAAATTTAATGGACTGTAGCGTAACACGTAGGGTTAGGTTAGAAAAAAAACACGTAAGACGATGCATTCTTTAACACTAATACAAACTACAACTGATTATTACCAACTATCTATGTTATGTTACGAGGTACCGATTCGAGAGAGAGTGCCCTTGGTCTTGATTTTTTTTTTTTCTTTTTTTTTTTTTTTTTTCATAATAACCCCTATTTATGTTGGGATAGGGACTTTACAAGCATTAAATTTTTTCACTTAGTTATTTTATTTTCATTCTCTTTTCTTTCATTCTTCACATAATCTTTCTTTCTGTTCTAATCTTTCATGCCACAATTCGTCTGTCTTTCTCTTTTCCTCTGATCATCTATCATTCTTCCCTTGCTTTTTACATTTTCAATAGCTTTTTTTTATTTTTATTTCACATTTTTGTTTCTTATACAATAATAATTTTTTTTTTACAGATTTATATATTTTAATAGTTAATAATTATATTTTCTATTTTAATTTTTTAATATATATTTATTTATTTATTTCCGATATTTACGTTTTGTTTCTTTTTATTGCACTTTCCGCTATTTCTTTGCAAAGGGATAGGAATGATTCTTTATATTCTCCGCCTATCAGGGAGGGTATTGTCTCCTCCGGTCCGGTCTTGATTTAGTCGGGCCTGCGTGCTAGTGGGAAAGATCTTGAGGTGCGGGAGGCGGGGTAAGGTTCTGCGTCAGCGCATTCAGTGCAGGCCGTCTCGATGCGGCTTCGCGTATGTTCACTCTGCGCAAAGCTTGTAGGTTCACATTCATTTCTGTCACATGCTAATCTGCAGTGCTATGTCCGTTACTTTCGTATACGGATTCAATTGTTCCTGATTCGATCACGTAAAGTTATACATAGTATAGCCCTCTTCATGGCTCAGAGCAACTGAGAGTTTGCTAAAGAGGCCAAAAGTGACAGACTGCACAACGGAGTGCTTCACTGGTTGGAGCGGAATACGGTTCTGATTTAAATGTTCACGGGGCACTGGGTATTTGCTGAGTATCCGCATAGATTTAATCTTAACAAGAATCCCGCATGCATTTGTGACCCTGCGGTAGACCAGACAATAGCGCACCTATTCACCAGCTATCTCGCATTTGGCGCGCTACAGAATAGAATAAGGCAACATCGCCTCCTAGATCAGTAAAGTGGAAAGCCGCCAGATCTTCTTGGATTATTGCCACAAGGTAGTAAATAAAGTAATAAAACACAGTAATGTAAAGTAATATGATAAAGAAATTAAATGACAATACCATGATACAGAGACCGTAATAAAATGATTAATAGAAATATAACAAAATGTGAAATAAAATAAATAAATAATTGAAACGAAATTGTAAAGTCCAGGAGGAACGGTGAGGGATATGAAGCAAGGGTAAAAAAGGAAAGAAATGGAAAATAATTTGACGGATAAAAGAAGAATAATTGAGAGATATTAAAAAGGACGTAAGAAGAGTGAGAAAATAAAATAAAAATGATTAAGCGTGACTGCCTTTGTGAACTCAAGAGAGGGGTTGTACGATAGGTCCTTAATAGCGGGGGCCTTAAAAAAACGTTACAGACTATGATTTTCTTCCGTAAGGCATCACCGGTAACATACTTCGATCATTTTTAGCTTTGGTTTATTAAGTATTCATAAATCGATTTCCTATTGCTTCACTATCATGTGAAACTCGTAGAAGTATAATTTGTTCTGGTATATTTTTGCACTCTATCTGAAGTTATAAAAAGCGGCCGACAAAGACATGACCTCGCCTTTGTTAATGAGTCGTTAGCCTTATCGTAACGAGGATCATTAACACGACTAAGTGTAAAATTTACTTTCATTAAAAAAACATGCAATGAAATAAAATAAAAATTTGTAATGATCGCAGCTCGTAAGATGCTTAAAAATCGATTTGTACGTTATTTGTTTTTGTGTCAGGGGAGGTCAACCTGCAGTTCGACAGTCACATGCGGCTCTTTGAATGATTATTTGTGGCTCTCAATAATTATGGTTAGTTACTTTTCACTGTATGCTTTTAAATTAAAAAGAAAAAACTATTATAATGAAACTAGAGCATCGATTAGTATTAACTAACCAGCACATGAAAGAATATATCATTGGTAGCTCAACTGATACTTGCGATCGAAAGTCGCCAGTTCGATTCCCGTGATATAATCTTATATAATTCATGCTTTGTGTATTAATTATATTGGATTGCTATAACGCAAACAAGTTTCTAGAGTATGGGCAGCAACGTTCTCTAAGTACCATAATATCACACTGCGATTGCCAATTCGCCTGCTAAACGAATCTTAAGGGAGGCTTGTACCTTGCAGTGGGTGTCTATAGGCTCAAACGATAAAACAGAATTACCGCTGTCTTCAATTATTCTTTAAATTTGATATATTTACCTAATGAAGTACAATAAATATGTTCAAAAGAAATATTTAGTAATTATTTATGGTTCAAATAATAAAATTTTGCGTATTTTTAATACGTTTTAAATACTTTTTGGAAACTGGCTTGGACAATAAAAGAGCTTTGCAACCCTTGCTATATTAGGTGGTAAATTTGAGAGAACACTTTTAGAAAATGGTATTCCCCTTAATTACACCTTTAAGTCTAGAGACTTTCATTAAATCTTTGTCGAAAAGTAAACGAAGATAAGGTTGTATGACGACTGAAATAGAAAGTTCAGAGACTGTTATATATAGAAATTAATATTAAATTTTGTCGACTTTGTTACTTCCAGAAACAAATACCATGTATTATGACAAACTGAAAATTAGATTAAGAAACAGCGCAAATTAAAATGATAAAGACATACTTGTATAAGTACAATGTATCTTTTTTTCGAAAAGTGCAGAAAGAATATCATGACGACAGCCAATAGACTTCTATTGTAAGGTTTACTCCCTCAAATATTGCCAAGATTAACGGTGTTACGTTACCCGTAACTAGTGACTCTTCGAGACCTCAACTATATTGTCAAACCAGGCATGTACCGATGGAGGCTGTATCTCTCGGTTTGTCGTCGCCTCTTGAGAACCCTTCACCCCAACGGCTGTCCGTTGCACGAGCGACATGCCCGCCTTCTGCCACTGACAAGCAATGCATGTACTCGTATCTGAGGAATATTAAACAAACTGGAATAAAACTCGTAAAATAAAATTAGAAAGTCAAAGAGAAAATTCTTTTACAGTTTATCGAAACGACGACACAATAACATACTAATTACATGAACATTTTATTGATTTCGATTTTAATAAATGTTCCTATAAAGCTTTCGTAAATTCAAAAAATATGCTACTTACCTTGAGCATACATGTTTCGTTGGCAATAAATAAAAAATAAGCTTTATTAGTGGAATATAGATTGTTAAAAATCGTTATAAAACATTTCCGCTCATAATCCGCTCAAAACTTTGATTAAACTTTGCTTATAATAGAAATCTTTAGTGACTATAAAATTAATTAAAAAAGGATTTCTTTAACTTTGACATATTTAAGCGTTTAAGATTTTCTTAGCTTCACTTTAACTTGTAAAACTTTATAATTAACTAATTAGCTATGCTTAATTTAAACAAAGTTATTTAATTTGCGACAACCACAAAATACACACACATAAAAACAAATGAAGATTTAAATTTAACACGTTCGCTTAAGTTTTTACTCATTCATCCATATTTGTAAAATTCGCAATACAGAAGATGCTACCATTTGGTGTCTGCAAATTTAACTCGTGTGTATTTTCTTGCAAAAACTTGTTTTACACATGTACTCTTTACATTAGCTTTAAATAAAAAAAATTAAGAATCCTCAAAAAAGTAGTTATTACTTTAGTTAACTAACAGTTCTAAATTTGAAATTCGTTTTCAAACTTAGAACTGCTTTGGCTAAGTAAGATAAGGACCAATATTTAGCCACTTCCGCACATGCAGTGGTAGTCGTGCAACAAAGTGCACCGCCCGCCAGCCCTCTGATAAATGCGCATGCGGCAAACAATGCGAATTACATAACTACCACCGTTAAATTACTCAACACATGTTTGACCCCTCCACAGGGCATCTTCAGGAGTTATGTTACACCGATTAGAGCCAAACACAGAGTTTGAGAGCTTTGGCTAAACGATTCTCGAAACGCATTGCTTTATCTTTAGCTTCCAGAGAATAGAGACTTAATAGTAGCGCCGATATTGTGATATCAACATTTTTCTCTAGCACACCAATTACAAATTCTTAAAGCGCTTTAGTTATTATTGTTGGTATATTAATGTATTCTCGTATTGTACTAGTACTGATTCTTCTATCGAACCAACGAGTGCCTGAGTTTTTTTATTAGTGTAAGTTAATTAAAATATATAATAATATCTGATACATCGGTAAAATATACCGAACATGCATACCGCTGTAATAGGTATTTTTACCTAAAAGTATTTTTAACTTATATAACCTAAACTAAACTAGAGCAGTGGCAGCACTAAAGAACTGAGATTTTCGATCGAAGATCAAGGATTCAATTTCTGTGATATTAGCTTATATTATTCACACTTTGTGCATTAATTGTATAGGATTGTCACTGTTCATAAACAAGTTTCTAGAGGATGGACAGCATCGTCATACCACACTACGATAGTTATCCCGCCTACCAAGCGTGACGATAGTGGTGTATCTCCCTATAGATATCTTTGGATATACATAAACCTTACAGTTGCATCCACAGAATAAAACTACGACGTAGATATTATAGGCTAATACGATGTTAAAACTAACACAGTCCTAGTTCATTGACGACTGCGTATATTGCGACCAGAGAGCCAATTATCTGAATAACATAAACATTAATCCCCGATACTCTGTCGTACTAATCTCTACAAGTGGTTTCCTTATGGGAATAAATGCGATACGGATACAGCGCGCAGATTACTCATTAGGAATTACACAATGTTCTTTTTCTTTATCTTTATTAAAATACAAAGATAAAAATATCTCTAAGTTAATACCTGTTTGCTGCATGTTTTCCGTAATAAATAAAATAAAATAATATGGATTTTCATTTATAACTTCCTTTTTGGACAGTTTAAAATAAATAGTAATAAGAACGAAAAAGACATTATCCTTATTGTGTCAATTACACTAGAAGCACATGCGTTTAAATTATAATAATTACGTGTTAAAAGAAATTAATAATTCCGGTGTACCCACTTATTGAAGGTGTGTACAATATTCGCGATATGATTACATTAAAATAGAAAATAATATAAAACCGTTTAATGTGGTTAAAATTAGATAAGTAAAAATTATTTTTTAATATTTATCTAATATATAAAATTCTCGTGTCACGGTGTTCGAACTTGAACTCCTCCGAAACGGCTTGACCGATTTTTACCAAATTTTACATGCTTATTCAGTATGTCTGAGAATCGGCTACTATCTATTTTCCATACCTGTAAGTGATAAGGGTGGTCCACCCCTAAATTTTATTTTTAATTTTTTAAACAATTTTTTTGGTTTTTATTTTATTATGATACAGCATACAAAAATACATATAAACCTAAATTCTCACCCCTCTACGATCAACTCTTATCTTACATTTGTTAATTAAAAACTTTATTTTTTTTTGCAAAACAACGTTTGCGGGATCAGCTAGTATTATTATAAATTTATACACATTGCGTCACACCGATTAGAAAATTTTAAAAGAAAGTCGGAACAGACTAATTTTAAACTTACACTATGTTTAAGATCTGAAATAAGAAGAGTAGTAAAGTGTAGTAGAGGGAACCTGCTCTTACAGCTAAATGGGAGAAGTTCTTAAACTTACTAGTTATGTATGACTGCGCTCCGACTTTTAGCAAATCACGTCAAGTGTATTTATCCTAATGTTGCTAAGAGGTAAAGTTTGTTACTTCTTCTGACCATTAAGCTTTAGATGTAGTGAACTGACTTGTATTTTTTAAAAATTCAAGATTAATAGTTAAGCTTTAGATGTAGTGAACTGACTTGTATTTTTTAAAAATTCAAGATTAATAGTTGATATACGAAAAATTACACATTTTATTTTATAATTAAAGCATATTTATAATGATAATTACTTAATTTATTATCTATAACACATTTATAAATTGTATCCGAATTAAAAAATAGAGAATATTCTGGGAATAACTTTGTTTCTTAAATTGAAATTTGTATCCCTAAAGATATATATATATATATACAATATTCGACGAGTCAATCGGAAAATACGATTTATTGCGCACTTTTAATGTTAACAAACTGAAGATGCGGTAACATATAGAAAATTTGTAAGTGTACACTTATCGAGAAAATAAATATCACTGATGTTATTATATGTTGTAAAAACTTAATATATCTGTATTTAATTACACAACAATGGCACGGAAGTTAAAATTAATAAAGGGTTCTAAATTAAACAAATACTGAATATAAAAACTAAAACTAAAAGTGTGAGAGTGAAAATTGTATCAAATGAAACCAAGCATTTACGCTGTGGAACACAACGTAGAAATTCTACCTGTTAATAGTGTAATCAATGTGAAATTTATCATAATCCGGGTAATTATGAAAAATATTGGCTCAAATTTTTATACCTTGATTACTTGAGAATAATTTAAGAAAATAGCTGAGCATAATCTTTAGGTTTATTTATAATTGTCGCCCATTTCATGTATACCTTTCACGTGCTTACAAAAGTACGCTAGAAAGAATGCATAAGGTTGTGGCGTGCGCTAAAACGTACCCAAACTCATTATTTAAGAACGCATCTATATTTCTACTCTCTCTTTTGACTCCGTGTATCTCTCTCTCTGATGCGCTGCACTATCGGCTAGACGCGTCGCTACACCACAGCTGTGAAGCGAAGTAACAAAAGATTTCTTTTAACTCAGATTGAGATTGTGTGCTGTGATATTTTATTATACGCATAAACCATCCGGCATGAGTTTCGCTTACACTGGATTACTAGTAGGTAAACTAAGAGACGAGGGGCCCGTACCAACCACCACCCCCAAGTTTATTTATGAAATATGGTAATATTAATTTGAAAGCAGCTTTTACGTAGACTTTTGTTGTCGACAATTCCCGTATACCCCGCGAACGGAGCGTTCATGTGAAATGCATAAAGCAAAGAATACTTGCATCAGTACATATGCATTCGGATGCATTCAAGAAAAAAATGAATAGGCTGTTTCTAAACTAGTGCATGTCACTAGCGAAGATAATATTATTTTTTTTTATTTAGGTACAATAATAATATAACTTAAACCATATTTTTAAAAATTTTAAATAATATTATTTAAATTGAAATATATTTGCCTATTGTGATTGTATGTATGTGAGTTCATAAACGAAGAAATTATTATTTTTGTTACGGTTTGGCGTTGTGCCTTTGGTCTTAAATAATAATCATAATTAATTTAAAAACCATCAACTTTATTTTTCTTTTCAGACAATAGACGCCTACTGCAAGGTATGGGCCTCCTCCAACGATCGCCACGAGGCCGCTATTGCGGTGCCCACATTCAGTAAATTTCCGCAACTTTAACTATTGGTCCACCAAGTGAGAGACCCACGCCGCGTCTACTGTTCATGGTCGCCACCAGAGAACCTTTCGGCCTCAACAGCCGTCGGCTACACGAGCAATGTATCTGCTACTTCTGGCGAGGAATTCTCAAAGCTTCGCCTGTGGCTTTGATTCTTCTGAGGATCTCCTCGTTTATGATTCGAACATAAAATTTGATTATTTTGCTCATAATTATGCATGCAACACACAGGAAAAAAATATAGATGCTAGAGAGATGAAGAGCGATTTTGCTCCTCAACCTTTGGATAGATTTTGTTACCAAGGAAGAAAAGAGCGAGCCGTCATCAAGCAATAGAAGGGGTTAGAAATCTTATGTTAATAGAGAAAACATAAATCCACCTCGAATTTTCAACGGAACTAGACTATCCGTCAAGTAAATGACGAACAATGTTATTGGAGCAAAATTTTTGACTAGAAAGTTCAAAGGTAGTTCAAGACTGAAAAGTTCATGATGTACTGACAGATATGCCATTCGAATTCAAACGTTGTAAACGGTGCGACTCTCGCAATGACTATTAAAAAAGCGCAAGAACAATCGGTGCAAGTTTGTGGATTAAATTTGGTGAATCCATTCTTCTCACATGGACAGCTTTATGTGGTCTGCTCATGTGTCAGAAAACCTGATTTATTTATTTACGCACCTGATGTAAAAGCAACAAATACGAAACGCTCAAAAAGCACAACTTTTCCGAAATGAACGAAATAAATAAAATTATTGAAAATTAATTGAATATTTATTTAAAGTATTTTAATCAAATATATTTTATTTGGTGGTTCTGCAAAGCGCGTTTCTTATACAACACAAATAACAACGTAACATTAAACAATAGCTACACAGTTAAATAATAATAATAAAAAGTATACTCGTATATCCAGTGATAAGATGTATAAAGATAATAAAGTCAAAAACAGTAAAGCTTTCCTATTGTTTTGAAAATAGATAAAGTTTGCCTTTCTTACTGAGACTCGAAACTTGTCACATAATGTTATTCTTTAGAAATATGCTTGTGTTGTTTAAGCAGAGCGATATTACACCTACATTGGTCTGAGAAGATGAAAAATTGCTAAAATTACATTCTTTGAAAAATTTCTCTCAAGAACCCAAATAAACTTAGTGCATTAATACTTCTCTCAGGCTTGAGTGTAGAGATACTGTTTCTGCTAGATTATGGTTAGAAATGATAATAATTTAGTAAGTAAACATGAGCATATATTACTGTAAAAGATTTCAAATATATTTTTGTAAGTATTTATTTTAGTTCATAAATATAAACATAAAAATTTTATTTACACACGAAAAAGAAAAATAAAATGATTTGTACCTACATATTTGCTACGCCTTTATTAGTGAACTACTTTACCGAATTCGGTAATGTTGTGTTTTTTTTCGGAAGTTTTCTAATAGACAACGCATTACAGAAAAGGTAATTATGGAAAAGATTACAATTCCCTTTACGAATTTCATTTGCAATATTATTTTTTTGTTAGGGTTTCGTTTGTTTCCGTGTTGGACTATCATCAAATTATTTATTTACGTACAAAGATAATACTAATTTGTGTATTGAAAAGCATTACAATATAAACAATGTTTTGTACGAAATAACCGTTTTGTTATTAATTAAATTTGGAATTGATTATTTTTAACTAAGGCAACGTTTCTTGGGTCAGCTAGATATGAAGAATTGTATTTTAAATTTTACATAAGATATTTATGACTATCACGTGTGCATTACAGAAAGAAATCTTCATAAAAAGCCTTTATAAACTTTAGTTTACTTTATGCTTAATTAAAGTTGATATAATAAGAAATTTTTGATATTTTTCGAAGCACAAGACACAATATAAATACATGTGTTATTTTTTTAAATGTTACGTGTAATGGATCCTTCGTCGACGCAATTTGGGTAGTTAATTAAATAAATAATAATATTTTTAAAGGAAGACCCGGTGGTTGCAAAAACTGCTATAAATAAATATATAACTATATATTTAAAGAAAAACCAGTCTTCGCGCAATTGCCTACGAATCATTAGTCCTTAAATAAGCTCCGATCCCAAACATTCATTATTTCTTGTGCAAGAATAAAACATGATTAAAAATCCGCACAAATATTTAGGCTTGTTTTCTGCTCTTTTGCGTTTCGGGTATGAAAAATTTTCATTTTAAAATCCAAATTCTGCCACCGGACTCGTTATGTTATGTACATCTAAGATTTCTATAGACAGAAAAATTATCTATTTATTTTATACTCAATATATCTTTTATTTATGATAATGAACAATATACATCTTATTATTATTATATTCTCTGTCTTTGTATCTTTGCTCTAATAGATACATAGTACTCTATAAAGATACATATATAATATTTACTCTGTACATGCATCCATTAGTTAAACTACTGAGTCCGTTTTGATAACGTTTATGTTTCATAGGTTTTATCTCAGCAAGAACTTAATAATGTTTAAGAATACTTAAATAACAAGGAAACACTTCCATCTTTGAAGATTTTAAATTATCACTCGACGAAATAAAAATCCAATATTTCACAAGGATACTTATCTGTTTACTCTGTTTTCAAGTTCATTAAATTGCACGAATTTTACTTTTATAATTATTCGCTTGTTTAACTTCTAAAAAGATTTGAGTGTTCTTATTGTTTAGTATCTTTATAAAACATTTTAATGGTTGGTAATGTTAATGTTTGAACAATTTTTAATAATCTTAATTCATTTAAACAACTTTTTTATTAAATAAATAGTTTTTTTTTAACAAAATACGATTAAAAAGAGGACAAATATGAAGAGCTTTGTGTATACGCCAAATAAGCTGATGAAAGTGATTTTTAATCCATTTATCATTAAAAAGACTTTCATATGAAAATACCTTATGATTTCGGGAACTCCTATTGACATTACTGGAGAACTTATGTATGATCTTCGATCTCGTTATAACTTTCCAAAAGGTGTGCATCTCATTATAACTTTCCAAAAGCAGTAAAAAAAGGTTCACTAACCATCTGCCTGTTTATGGTATAAAAAATGTATACTTCTTGTATGCCAGCGTAGTGCAGGACATTCGCTACACACCACAGCCTGCTACTACGATTCAACAGGCTTGAAACCGATCCTGCTGAAAGTCTATGGGGGATACTTAAATCTAGCGGTGAACCTGCTATGGTTGAAACGATTATGATATTGATGTACAGTTTTATATGTGGCAATAACGGTTGACAAATGTTAGAAGGTTCAAAAAGGAAAAAATATTTGCCCTTGTTAAATTGTTGCAAAGATAAATAAATATTGTAACAGATATGGATTGACGTATGACGCCGCAGTCGCGTCGTTGTGCTGTCAAAGTCAAAGTCAAGACTGACATGTCAGTCACCAGCGGAGCGTCGTGTCTATGGCAGCGTGGCGGCCATCTTGGATCGTTTTTGCACGAAGGATCTCCAGCGCATCACGTCAGCGACGAATCGCTCAATATCGTGTCAATCATTCTAATACCCTATTTTATTATTATCTGATTTTGTTAAGAAAGTGATTATAAAGAAAATACAGCAATAATTTTGAATCATACGCAAGAATAATTTTAAAATTTTCATAACCTTCTTCGACCACGCCCAACTGACATGGATATTGATAAAGGTCCTCCTGCGCTTTCACGTACATTAAATAGTGTTTCTTTGTATACAGAGCAACATTTCTTGCTTAATATTTCATTTGTTAAACTTTATTATAAATTATCTCATGAATTTATGTACGTATGTAGGATCGATAGTCGTTTATATGTCAGACAATATTAAGTATTTTTGTTTAATCTCGTTCCACTTTCTTATTTTTGGGACAAAGATATATTTTTCCTCATTTTTTTTTGTTTACTTTTTAATTTTCACCCTCTTTTTCTCATTATTCACAATTTCTTTCACTCTCGCTGCATATTTTCACATTGCATTTAGGGTTCATCTTTTCTCCTTCGCCACACTTTCCACAATTTTACGTTTTAAATTTTTCCTTATTATACTTACCACACTTGTTTTCGTCTGTATTAACTTTTTTAATTCGAAATTTTTTGCAAAAGCGCAGAAAAGTGTAATGGTTTTAAAACTCTTGGTTTACACAATAATTTTACAAAAAGGAAATAATTGTACAAGTCGGCAAAGGTAAATACCAATACATTGCAAGGAGGTTCCCTAAAACCATACAGATTTTCTGCCTACAAAACAATAGACTTCGCACTCAGAACACAAAAATTTATGTTTCGAGGATAAATAATATGGGATGCATGAAATGGTAATATTCTATAATTATATGATTTTATTACTATTTAGTGTTAGCCATGGTTGTGATAATAATAACGATTTCATTATTTATTGTTTGAAGAAAATAAGTAAGAACATAAAGTAATGAGCAAATAAAGTGTTATAAATAATCTGAATAAAGAGTGTTTGTTTGCGACATCTTCGAAAGTTTTAATATTAATGCGTGTTCAAAACTTCTACACATCTGTTATATTTGTGCAAATAAATTAAGTAAAGTTCAAGCTCATTATTACTATCTTCTTTATAGAAATGCTTTTGAGGTTTATTAACCTTAAAAGTTTAACAAGAATTTAATTTACTTTATAATATATTTATTATATTGCAGATAATTTTGAAAAACAATTTTCAGTTTTGATTCAAAGGGAAAATATTTTTCACTATTTTATTTACTGGTTCAAATGAAGATAATAGGTTAGGGAAAAATCCTTCGTATTTTATGTGAAAATTCTAAGCATAATTTTTCTGCAAGTTTATTTATTTCCAACTGTAGTATATAGATAGGCTCATAAGAGCAGTGGTGAGCCAGGGTTAGAGGATTGAGACTTGCGCTAGGTCGCGGGTTTGATTCCTGCGATACAATTTTATGTAATTCACACTTTGCGCAATACTTACTATTATTTACGAACACTTATTATTTACGAATTTACTATTAATTTCCGTGATTAGTGACTGTACTTGTTCGTTATTCAGTTGCTTAGAGTGACATACCCCAGTTTTCTATCTTTGCTCTTTGGGTCAACCATAGATTATTTTTCTTCTGTAATAGTAAACGAAGACGATGTCAAATATTAAGAATGCTCGCCCCCGCCTTTTATTAAAAAAATTATCTCTAAATATAAAATAAATATTTTCCGCATGTTTACGACACGTATATGTTTTATTGCAAGTTGATTTAAATCCATTAACAATCTCGGTAGTAAGTTCGCGAACGTCGGAGGAGCTCAGACATAGGATCAGTTCTGATACGAACACGACAGACGACTTAGTTGAGTTACAAAAATGAAAAGCCGCTTTATTTTATAGATTTATCTAGAAACAAGATATTTTTAACATTTATTGTGATTTAATAGTTAAAAAAAATATATATATTATAGATGATTATTATACAGGTTTGGTGGTAACTTTACGCATTGCTGGCGGGAGGTGAAGAAGACAAAATGAAATAAATTTAATCGCTATTAAAGTAGAAAATAGCTAAGCTATGAATAATAATGTGTTGTGCTACGGGTACCTATAATGTATATATTAGACGACACTTAGTTAAGTTTTAATTGTGCATTTGGAATTTATACGTACATTTAGCACTTGGTGGCTTGATATGTAAAACTGTCACTAAAACAGTTTATTGTGTTTGGCGACTTCCTCGTTCATTTTATTTTTAATATTCAATATCCCAGGTCACTCTTTTACGTGCGCTACTTGAAGACTCGACCGAACTTAGAAAAATCGATATTCTTGATTTCTCTCGATTCTTCTAGATTTTCTTGTGGATCTATGTAAACTACGCTACGCGTAACATTATTCAAGGGATCGTGGCGTGCCTGATCACCGGCTGTTTAGCATATGTGGCGTAACAAGTGGAATGCCAGTTTCGGTTGCAGGAGAGAATAAATTAGGTCATCACTTCCATAATAGAACAAAAGGAAAAGTGCCCGACCTTCCTTGAACATTGCACAAAGTTGATAAGTAGAGTAATAAAAGACAAAAAAATGCAATAGAAAAGGTGAAGAAACCTGTGATAAAGAAATAAGCAATGAAATTGTGATATTGATATAAGTTATAATGATAAAAGCAGATTACAATTATAAAAAAGCTGCCCAGAAGGAAATGGTAAAGGAAAAAAGCGGATGTATGAACGGTAATGGAATGAAAAGGAATGAACGATTATGTGAGAGAAGAGGAACGAGTGAGAGAAAATGAGAAGGAAAAAGAAGAGAGTAAATAAAACGAGAGAGTCAATAAATTATTTGTAAAATTGTCCCTGCGTATTCAAGACAGGGGAATGTACTAGAGGTCTCCAATGATGGGGGCTATGAACAAAACATTATATAAATCAACATTAACTGTCTTTGTTTCATTACATCAAGACGAAAGACAATATCCCATCAAGTGTATTTCTTCTTCTTTTAAGTTAATATACACTCACTGATAAGAATATTTTTTGTAACTAAATTACTTCTACAACATTTGTCAATCTGCCTTTAGACAACCCTAAATTACAGCCCATAGATGTTTTGTAAAATAAAAGAAAAAGCTATAATATATCTCTTAGTATAAAAAGCTTCTAATTCGACTATCAGACATTGAAAGCCACTACAAAGTTCGTCCTACTCAAACATGAGACAACCCTAATCATCTTTACCCTCCGGTAAATTACATTGTTAGTAAATTCAATTATTAATGTTATTTAATCAGAGATTGGTCAGCATAGAATTCGACCTATTCAATTGCGATACGAAGTTCAGAACTCACGTCAGCAATACCATGTTAAATATTAAAATGGAATAAATTTGTTACAATAATTTGACGATCCGATTTTTAATTGAAACATGACCATTGGTAATTATTTCGGATATTATGGTTTGAGATAAAAGACCTGAGAATATTTCTTTACTATTATATTCACGAATTAAAGACTCATTTCTATTCTCAAGTGAGGAGATTTGTAGACGAACGAAAGTAACTTACAAAGCCCAGTCGATAGGCAAGTTGTAATGGCAGTTTAAGCCCCACTAGTGCGCAACCCTGCCCGTGGTCTTCTTACCTAAAAATCTGGAGTGGAGACCACAGAACGGTAACCACAGCGCAGAGCGCTCGTCCACAAGGTAGATACTTGTTCTTGTTAAAGTCCTGGGTAGACGCTGAAAAATCTATGGTGAAAGGTTTAGGTCCAGCAGCCGAAGTAGGTGAAAGGATAAAGACGACAATGATGATTTTCATTCCATTAAAATCTGGAGTGGAGACCACAGAGTGGCAATCGCAATGTAGGGCGTCCGACCACAAGGTAGACACTTAGTCTTGTTAAAGTCGTTGGAAGACGCTGGAAAATCTATGGTGAAAGGTTTAGGTCCAGCAGCAGAAGTGGGTGAAAGGATAATGACGAAGATGATGATTTTCATTCCATTAAAATCTGGAGTGGAGACCACAGAGTGGCAATCGCAATGTAGGGCATCCGACCACAAGGTGGACACTTAGTCTTGTTAAAGTCGTTGGAAGACGCTGGAAAATCTATGGTGAAAGGTTTAGGTCCAGCAGCAGAAGTGGGTGAAAGGATAATGACGGAGGTGATGATTTGAATTTCATTAAAATCTAGAGTGGAGATCACAGAGCGGCAATCGCAACGTAGGGCATCCGGCCACAAGGTAGACACTTATTCTTGTTAAAGTCGTTGGAAGACGCTGGAAAATCTAGAGGGAAGGTTTATGTCCAGCAGCAGAAGTGGATGAAAGGATAATGACGAAGATGATGATTTTCATTCCATTAAAATCTGGAGTGGAGACCACAGAGTGGCAATCGCAATGTAGGGCGTCCGACAACAAGGTTGACACTTATTCTTGTTAAAGTCGTTGGAAGACGCTGGAAAATCTAGAGGGAAGGTTTATGTCAGGCAGTAGAAGTGGGTGAAAGGATAATGACGGCGATGATTATAAAACTATTTCTTCTCGTTTTCAGCCGATGAACACCTGCTGCAAAGCATAGGCTTCCCTCAGAGATCGTCACAATGAAGTGTCCTGCGTTGCACGTATCCAACGACTTCCTGCAACCTTAATCATGACGTTGGTCCACCTATTGAGGAAGGTTCCTCTTTTAAAGGTTTAAAGGAGGAACTTTTAATTGCATGTAGTGTTAGTGTTCACTTCTATAAAGTCGTCGCTTTAGTTATGTTTCTTATTACTCATAATTTCCTAAATGAAATTTAAATTTTGAGTTTATTGGACTTAATAATAAAACCCTCTCAGATATTTCTATGAAGAGAACTGATTAATACGTGGAAAATTATGTGCATTGAAATAAACTTATTTTCAGTATTTTATTACTTTTAAAGCTTCAATCGAACTGGGTAACGGAATGTGATAGATTTTAAATGCGATTGCGATGCGTATTGATGGATTGGTGATTGAATTCCGTACTAAGAATAAAATTCCATTTAAAAGTAGCACCATTTATTTTAAACCAACGTGATGAAACGATATGTATGACCTCGGCGATTATAATATGGGTTAGCCCAGAATTTTCTATTACAATACTTTATTATTATTTTCAATCAGGTGAACGCTTAGCTTATGATTGTTGTTCTCTAAAAAAATATAACATATTTAAAAAAAAAACGAATTCGCTTGATCAGTGCTTCTTGATACTAAAAATCTTTTCCTTGTCTATGCATCATAAAACTCGTGCGTTTACGCGCCATATTTATAACGCCGTTGAAGCGAAGAGTGCGGTCGTAAATTTTTACCATATTTAATTTTTCCTATCTTCACATTTATGATACATTTTTTGGCATCTTTATTGATCGTTGTCTTTCATAAGTCCATTATAATTTATATATTTTTAAGTTAGTTATTTGATATTTGAAATATTTTTCTTAATAACAACACCCAATGTTTTCGAAAGCCTTATAGGTTGCGACTAAAAAATAGTCACGAGGATACACATAGATTGGAATTTACCTACTTATAAACATTATTCTATCTTATATTTACTCTCGTTTAAATATGAATTGTCTAAGAAATCGCCTTACATAACATCAACGTGCCATTCAACACTATCTCAACATTCAACATTCAAGACGATGAGAAAGTAAGGCGCTAACTGCTGATGCCACTATATGACTAGAAGTATTGTTATAAGGAATAGATATTGAGGAAGACCCTCCATCTTCGCAATTCGAAGTGGACGGTTAGATTAGTTGGGAAATAAGTTTATTTTGTAAATTATTTTTACAATAAATAATAATAAGTAAATTGTTTTTTTTTTTATCCTCCGACTGTAGCGATCGTAATTAACATGGTGTTATTACATTTTGTGTAGTATTATTAGTAATGTTTAGTAAACATTATCTTGTGGCTTTACAGTTGGCGTCAAATAGTGTATTAAAGAGATAAATACATACTGAAAGAAACACAATTAATGATTAAACAAATTTACTTACTGTTCATCTTACGTATTACTTATATACCATATAGGAAGTACCAAACTGCAGCTTGAAATCCACATGCGGCTTTTTACAGGATTAATTGTGACTGTCGATAAATGTACCCAAATGTCGATTCGTACATATTTCAAAATGTAGTTTAAATTACTGCCAATAAATAATTATTTACCCAATTTTAAATAATTATCAGGTGAATTAAAATAAATGTTTGTAGGACGTGTGTTGTTTTAAATTTAACAGATGCGGGACTCTATTGTTTAAGGGACGGGTACATGGGTGTCGCTGGGGTAAAGGGAAAGCAGCCTTGTACCCGTCTGCACCCGATTGCCAGTCCCACTTGGCACTTGGCCCTGCGCACCGCGATCATTACCAATATGGGAACGCACTACAGTTTCATTTGTATTATATACACTAGAGTTAAATACGGATCACAATATACACCTAACGCCCTAAATTATTGTAAGTGAAAGATTTATTTGTTAAAATCATCGGGAGCATTGCATAAATAATTTGTAACATTTTAAATTTTTGTATGAATATTTTGTACTTTTATTCATAGCTGCTATGCCCGCGACACCCTCTGCATGGAATTTACCAAAAATAATTAAGTTCGTTTAGTTTTTTAATAAGTTATTTTTTATAAAAGTAGTTTAAGTCACGCCTTATTGCATCAGCTACCTGCTAGTACTTCATTTTAGAGAGAACCGGAGCAAACATACAGACTCACAGACAAACTTAAACAAAATATATTTAGTTTACATATGTAGTGGAGAATTTTAGGTTATTCATATGCATGTAGTAAAAAGCATTTATTCTAATATTACATATACGGTGATTGAAACATTTAAAAAAATACTTGCTGTAAAGTAAATGTTTTTTGCTTAACTTTTAAATAAGCATCGAATTGCGGCTTTAGAAAAATTAATAATTTAAAAAAGTGTCTCTGACTGCCCAGGAGAATGGCCACCCTTTCTGTTCTGACAGACAGGAGTCTGAATTTCACTCAATTTTAAAGTTCGATTTTACAGTGGGCCGATTGTCATACATTTCTAGCTAGTATATAATACAACCTCATTTGTTAAAATAGTGTTTAATGAAAAGAATTTTTAATAAGGTCTGTGAATATAATGGAATATAAGGTGTGTGTGTGTGAGCTTTGCTACTGTAAAGCTAGACTTTCCCTATGGAATGTTGTAAAAAAATTGGTATTCTAACGATTGTTTCTCAATATTTATTGATTAAATATTATTTGAGAGTCAAATTTTTTTTTTTTTTATAGAAATATTGACATGATAAATATTAGGGGGACCGAAAAGTAATGTCATTTCTGTCAACATATTTTACAGAAAAACCGATTCATTTTTACCGCTCCGGCATTGAAAATTTTTACACTCGATGGCAAAAGGTTGTTGACAACGAAGGTGAATATATTGTTGATAAGAAATAAAAACTTGTTTATAATGTAGTCGTGTGAATTTAATTTATGAAAGCAACATTACTTTCCGGTTCCCCTAATACAAGAAATAAAAATAAACTCGTATCGCCGAAGTTTTACCTTTAAAAACTTAACAAATCTTTCATGGGTCTGCATGTACGTATATATAATAAAGTTCCACGAGATATCTTATCCCACCCTTTCGTTAGTTTTAAATCGTAGAGATGTACGAGACATATATGGATTACATATGATAGAGGAGTGCGAGAAGCACCTATAACGGAGCCACTAAAACTTACTGCTTAATAAAACATCATACACTGGGTACTGTAGGCCGCGTAGAGAGAATTAGGTTAAAAAGAACATTTTGCACTGGTTTGCAGCGCTGCAGTGTACCAAAGGAATATTTAAAACAAAACGGTTAGGAAATTATAGTACATATATGTATTTTTAGTTTACCGATAGTTTATTTTAATATTGAATTTGTTTTATAAAAGAAGAGCTTCGTACAGAAGCTGGGTAGTTATAGCCTTGTAGTAGTGGACTGAGACTTGTGATCATAAGTCGGAAGCACGATTCCCGAAATACATACAATGTTTTATTATTCGCAATTTGTGCATTTATTATTTAGGATTTCCTCTGCTCACAAACAAGTATCCAGATCATGGGCATCACCATCCTCTATGTAATATTATACCACACTGCGATTGCCAACCTGTCTGCCAAGTGTGATGATTATGGTATATCCATAGATATCTTTGGAGGAGGCATAAGTCTTGCAGTGGACGTCTATAGGCTGTAACGACGACGATGACAATAAAAACCGAAATGTCGGACGAATCCTATTTAGACTGGAGGCATTGATACAGGAAGTAATTTAAAAATATATAGCCTGCTAATGCATATAACCTGAATTTATTTAAATATGAGTTGTGTAGGGAACCAAAAATGTATTTAAAAAAATGACATTTATGACAGCTATCTCTGTTGTTTTAAAACCAAGGAGGTGGGATGTGACTGCACAGTTCCAAGCTAATATGTAACACGAGAAGATATAACCACAAGGAGAAATTAATTCTATTTTTGAATATTTGAAACTAGAACTAGATCAATTAATTCTCCACAAGTCACCATGTAAAACATTGTAAAGACTAAAGCGCTATTTTGGAGCCATGGGATATTAAAGAAAATTTCACTTGAATTCACCATTTAATTTTAGCAGCGCAATTAAGACAACGCTTAGAAATGAGGCTTCCGTATTTACGAAGTCACCAGAGAAATCATTCGTGATTGCGATAGGAAAGCATTTTGCTGATGGATTAAAATTGGTAATCAACTATATGACGTCGCTTATGTTTACCTCGAATTTCAGATATAATTTTTTTATGTTTTTACATTTACATAATGTCAGTTAAGATATAAAGAGTATTTGGTAATAGGAGTAATAGTTTTAAAGGCGTGGACATGCTATATATGCACGCCGTTAAAGATATTACATTTGCTGACAACAATATTTAAAAGTAAAGTACATCCTATTCAAAAAACTTTGGTTTCCGAAATAATTCACAACGTAATTATAATATAATGAACTGAATGAAGGAAAGCGTTTACAAAATTCTAAAGACTGCGTAATAAATATTTTATTGTTTAATGTAGACTTTGTACTGTTAAAATATTTTAGCTTACTAAAAATATTTTTTTCATTATTAATAGCTGTAAAAGTGAGTGTCAAAAACTTATACAGTTTACTTCAAACAATAGTGTTTCATTTCTGTTAGTATAGAGAATACTCTACTTTTGAAACATTTAATATTAATTTTCCCCCTCTCTCTCTCTAACCGTGATCTTATTAGTAATGCCAGAGATTGGAGTTAAGTAATTTTAAAAAAATAAATAAACGTGTTCACGGCACGAAGATACGGAGAAAGAGATGTGTCTCAACGAATTTGTGAGTCTTTATTGATAAATACGTCGGCGCTGATAATATTAAACAAGAATATTCCGCTTGACAAAGTTATGGCTGAGGGTAGAATAATAAACCTGATCCGCTATCGGAGCATCTTTCTTGCATACGATACATCTTTCGTGATTCTTAGCAAAAATAGTTACCGCAATTGAATTCGTGTCAGCATTTTTTTATTTTACCTTTGTTAACATACTGTAAATGGAATAAATGAGATAGAGATCTTGAAGAGAGATAGAGATTTTGAAGGGTTCACGGACCGGCAAGCGGAGGGAAAGAAGTCCACTCATAAGGTGGGCAGGCGACCTCAAAAAGTCGTCGGAAGACTCGGAATGCTTGCCGCGTTTAACCAACCCTGTTAGAAATCTATAGTAAAGGCCTATGTCTAGTAGTAGACATCCTACGGCCGAAAGGAAGACCATGAATGTTCACTTGTGTGTATTATTTAGAAATCTATATAATGCACATTAATAATAATTCTCATAATTCTCTTACTATGGATGATGATGCTCACAGTAGCTCACTAAAACACCAAGAAGGCTATATTCGGGATTTCTCTACTAGATCAAATCAAGAATAGGGAGCTTCGTAGACGGACAAAAGTAATTGACATAGCTCTGCGAATTGATAATTTGAAGTTGTAGTAATCAGAAAATGTAGCATGCAGAACTAATTTTCTATAACTTCACCTATAAGGGATGATTTAATTTACATTTATGACAGAAGTCTGTGTCGAAATTACACAGTCAATTTTGAAATCTGCCAATTGAGAGACTTAAAAGTAATATTAAGAAAATATTATTTTAAATAGGCACTCTATCAAGAAATACTATACTGATATTAATGTGTGAAATTAAATGTCGATACTCACTCAGGAAGCTAATTATTGCAAAGCATTCTTTATTATACCATAATTCTAAGCAACTGTTAAGTTTCTCGCCGGCTCTTAGCAGAACCGCCTTCCAAGCCTGTGGAACTAAGAAGGGACAACAATGCCGACATTTTTTGTTGATTGAAGATACACAAGTGCCTGTAAGAGCCTGTTCTAATAAAGAACATTTTAATTTTGAATATTTTGGTATGAATTTGATTTTAAATAGTTGCAATTTGTACTCAATCAATGTATAGTTCACTACCAAATAAATACATTTAAAAAGCTTTTAAATTAAACGGTTTTTTGATTCCCATATTGTAGTGGTTGTGGAAAAATATGTTCCTAGTCCGCTATATTGGAACGGCGTCCATCTTGAATTTTAAATTTTGACATAATTCATTTGATACCCATATTAAGGGGGTTAAGGAAAAATATGTAATCCGCCATTTTGTATCGGCGGCCATCTTAGATTTATAATGTTATTGATTTTATTATATTGTATTGTCATCTAAATTAAATGTGTGTACCAAATTTCAGATAAATCTGACAACGGGAAGGTGCTTAAATTTCAATTTCTAATTTTGACCCAAATAAATTCCGTACGAGTCAAACTAAATAAAACCGTTTGAAAATCAATGTATTTTTATCTCTCCCTGCAGACTTTACCGCCAGAAATTATACGACAATTCATTTTTAATAGATTTTCAGAGAGATGACTATGAAAGATTTAATTTTCGATCGACCTATATATACGTATGAAGTTAATAATAAAATAAAAAGAGGGTTCGCCTTTAAAGAAAAAAAATAACACATAATGAAGGTCGAAGCGATTCGATCTATTCTAAAACAAAACTCAATGCATAAATCTGTCATGAAACAACTCATTGAAATGTTATAGTGCAAACAATCCATCATGCGGAATGTACACAAAGGCGCCTCGATTATTGAAATCGAGTCCCCTGCGCGATGTTGATACAACATGCAGCTTTTGTGTTTAACATTTCAATTGTTTCAGCGTTTTGAAATATTTTATTACATAACTATTGAATTATTTAAAAAACATTCATCGAAAATGTTTCTGTGATCGCAGCTATGAATAATAAAACAAAATGAAAATACTCAGAAATCGCATTAGTGTTTTATTATGAAAAAAATATTTTATTAATACTTTTCATACACTAAATGTTGGTAGTACCGCACTTGAAGCTACGTATATACAACCGCCGATTACTTGTCTGCGTGTTAAAAAAAATCTAGTCTTTCATGTATTACGAGTCGCTTCCAGTCGTTGGTCGATTGTGAGCTTACAAGGAGTTTCAATGAGAGAAAGAGACCACATTTCAAAGCCGGAAGTCATCTGTCATTAGTAATATAATTTTTATAATATCTTTGCTGACGCATATCATCTGCACTGCTACTGATCTTTAGTCAGTTACAGACTCTTTATTTATCATTGTTCTTTAATTATAGCGTTTGGTTGATTTTGTACTTTGTTTTCAATTTACGAATTAATAATAATATTTTGTGTTGGTATTGTATAGGTTTTTATTGTTTTAACGTAAGCAATATAAAACACACAATATCTGATATGCAGTGCTACACAAGATTTTGTATTAAGATTTCTCTATCGCTCTGTCAAAGACAACTTGTAATTTATAATCCAATGAATGTTATTTTCGTTTTGTTATGGCGTTAGGTGGTTCGTTTTGTTAGGTCGTAGCCTCGCGGTGGAGGACTAATCATGGCGAACGTAGGTCGCGGTTTCTATCTATTGTTGAAAATACACAACAATAATTAAAACAACATATAATTAACTAGGATGAAGTTTGCGAGAGCCATGTTACACATATCTGAGAGATAATAAAAGAAGAATAAAACTTTACAAATGGTCGAGTGTCAAGCAGCGGTAACCCATTTGATTCCCGGGATTTAATCTTATATAATTAACACAATACTACTACTACTGCTACTGCTCAACAAGTTTCCAAAGTATGGGCAGCAGTATATCCTGCTTACCATAATACCATTCTGGGATTGCCAAGCCGCCTGTCAAGCGTGACGATTATAGTATATCCCCTCAAACATCATTAGGAGGCCCGTCTTCCAGTGAACGACAAGGAGCTAAAACGATGAAAATTATCATTTTTTGAACCATATAAGAATAGTACAGGCATAAGATAATGTATGTTGTAATAAGTAAAAAAAGTTATCTATAAAAGTGAAGCTGTTTTTCAGTAAGATTTTTATTCCTTTTTGGTATATCACCTTTGCAATATTTTTGTTTTCAAGTGTATTACGATATTTATTTTAGGTAATATTGTTTGTAAATATATACCCTGTGGCACTGTAGTGGCAATTAATAATATGTTAGGAATAAACATTGATTGAAAGAAATATAATAAAAATATATAAAACAAATTATTTGCATCACTTTACGTTTCTAATTCCACTCTATACATGGTGATTGTTTATGCGTGTAAAAGATTTAAACGTATTTACTTTCTATCAATGTTTGGTACTTCTTTTCAGCCGATGGACGTCCACTGCATGGCCAACAAGACCGCCACGATCCTGTACTGCCGTCGATCGTAGATAGATATAAAGTCGATAGATCGTAAGGCGTACTAATGCTACGTCTTCCGGTGTACCATATATTGTGGTGGTGTACCATATATTGTATATGGTACACCGACACAAAAATCAAAGCTTCAAGAAATAATAAATAATGTAATGATAATGTAGTAACAAAAAGCACTATAAGAACTCGGATTACCACAAAATAATATTAACTATTGTTTGATATCTGTCCTTGTAGACTTTGTATTACCAGAAGTAATAAGCTTGTCGTATTTAATAGAAAAAAAATCATATTTTAGTCATCACATATACAGGGCGATTGGTAACAGGTGTAAAAAGTTTAAAGCGTTTCGCTAATATGTGAACTATAGATTCACCCCTTTAAAGCTTTTACACCTGTAACCTATCACCCTGTATATGATATATGTATATGGTACGAAATAGACGTCCAATCTCCATCACAGTTCGAGCTATTTACCATAAAATTTTTAATTTTCTCGATCCGAATTAGACTTGAAACTTTTTTACCCAAAGTATGTTTATTGTATATATATAAATAAAAGTACATATTATGTGTACTTGTTACAAAATCGCACTAATTCTTTCATATTTGTTTTCAGTAATTTTTAAGACATTTCGAAACTAGACCTGAAAAATAATAGTTTTTTAAGACATACTTACACAAATATGAAAATAGAACTCGCATACGTTTCCTGTAAGCCTTCAAAGAGTCGCGTGTGGTTTGCGAGTTGCAAGTTGGAAACCACTGTTATATACCGAGATAGGTATCTAAATTACAAGTCGCTTTCATGAATACAGGTGTTGCTTTGGGCGTACTTCGTGTTTACATATCTCTTGCAAACAACGGTATTGTTGTGTAATTAGTTGTTGTTAAAATATATTTAATGGATACAAATTATTAATATAGTTTATTTGCGAAATATTGAATATACAAGAGAAACGCACAGAAGAGGTTCACTTCAAAGAAGGACACATCAAAGCCGTGAAGTAATCAATACTCTCAAAGTATATTATTCCTATCCCCGTATATTTCAGGTTTCTAAATATTAAACATACAGTTTTACGTCTTTACATATACAGAGCGATTGGTTATACGTGTAAAAAACGGGCGTACATATAGCTCATTTGTCAGTAAAAAACTTACTTTACATTTATTTCCAATAACATTTCCAATCAGTGATCACTTTGAAATAAATTATATTAATTTATTTATCTACTGGATTGCAACTTTTTAGTAGTTTCTGATAGTAAAAGGTAAAGTAAAGACCTGAAATAAAATAATGTACCAACCAATGTATAATTGAGTAAATTTATCACATTTTTTTGTATATTTTAAAGTGTGTCGTAACATAAGACAGTTCTGTTCGTTTAAGTTTTATTAATAAAAGTCATGTGTCATTGTATTAAATAATTAATTTAAGTGTGTAGCTATCCGAATTATGACCTTAAAATACTTATTTACTATTTTACCATGATTTTTTTATATTATATCTGAAAACATTGATTTTTAATAGACTATACCATACATGAGAGGACACAAAATGCGCTATAAATTTATTCCTTTAAAGTTTTTGCTCCTCAAACTGATCATCCTGTATTTTGAAATTTACCTAAGAAAATAATTTTGCAGTAAAGACTTAATGACGTTCTTTGATTTAGTAACTGTTTTATTTCGTAACGATTCTATATAGATGCCTGTCTTTGTTATGTAATATCTCAGCGATATTGATACGGTCTTGTTATAATGAATATATTCTGTAATTATTTCAATTTTGAAATATAATAAATTACGAAAAATACAAGGTGTCGCCTTGAAGATGCTAAGAAATGTAACAACATCTTCTTGTCATGTCATCATGTTTTTTATTAGAGATTTTAGTAGATTTTTTAATGCAATATTATAGCGTAAAACTATTTATTTGCTAGCAGCATCAAAAAGTCTGAATAAAAATCCAGGAGTAATTAAAAAAAAAAAAAACATTGTCTCATTCGTTCAGAGATACAAAAACAACTGAATCACTGACTCTTGATGATTTTTGAAGTAAAACAGGTCTTCATTAGTGTAAGCAAAAGCCTGTCTACTATAAAAAAATATTATCGATGCGTTAATTGCCTATGCAAAACCTCAATAACGTACAATATTAATAGATACGAAGACATAACTTCTCAGTAATATATTGCGTTGCTAACGACTCTTGTAGTAGGTTTAAGGAACCATTCTTGTAATGCATTTGCATTCATTTCACCGACCAAAGACTTCTACCAGCTTTCTATTTTACATAAATCTAATTATGCTGCTTTGCAAGACTGAGGGACCAAAGTTCTTTATTTATTTATTTATTAAAACTTTTTGTATAACAGACAGTAAATAGAGGATAAAAAGGAAACATTTCACATGATACAAGAGGCGGTATTATTGCTCTTAGCGATCTCTACCAGACAATTTTTGGATGAAGATGAGAGACGTAAAGGGGAGGGCAGTTTAGGGTGTATGTATATACAAACATACCAACGCAAATGTATATAATTATTAATATAAACATACATACATCCAAATATATACATTACTATACACGCACACATACACACAGAAATACTACACAATATCCTATTTCAGAAGCGAAGGAAGTGCTCTTTAACCATTTAAAAAAATGATAAAAGAGCATTTCTTAAGTAATTTATAAAGATATTACGCTCTTTTACTTCTCTTTTCTATTTTCACCGCATACAAGTTCACTATGATTTAAATAATTATTCCTAGTTATTTTGTTGACTAGTTCTATTATCGATTTATCTTAGTTCAGTGGTCTTTAGGTATATTTATTTTCATTTCAATAATAATAAGTCCGGTCCAGATGACGTCATCATTTCGGAGATTATTGTTTCTTTTATGTGTTCATCATTAGTATCCAGTAACTAAAAAGTAATTATATGAAGAAAAGATATAGATGTTTATTAAAAATCAAGTGATATCGAGCGGTATTTTTTTTTAATTTTAGAAAAACATAATATACGCAAATTAGTTTACTTGCGTTTTTATTAATATAACATTCGGAGCTAAAGGCATGTACTAAAGACAGGTTAGGTATAGCAACTACGTCTGTACATATAGATCAATGACTAGTTGTACTTGTTGTTAGTTGAAATGCACTCACTGTATCACAAGCGTCCTCACAAAGAGAGAGTACACATGTAATCCATCACGCGTGCCACTAGTGGATTGGTTGATTTCACAGGTTTCGGTATTTTAAGTTAAATGGCTAAGTGGGTTTTCAGATTATTATGTAATTCTCTTATAGATAACAACAATTGACACAGAAATAATTTAATTTAATTTACTAGTTTAATTTACTACTAATAATCTACGTCAGCGCAAAAAAATTTGAGGGTCCATGAAATGAAAATGGGGGTCCACGATAGTGGATCTCAACACATACACTGATAGTACCTATTTACTTACATCATACTATCTTATAATATCAAAACATTTACATTATTTATAAAGGTACCTATGAAGTAAAAAATTTGTTTATTTAATGTTACGTATATTTTACATAACAGATACAAAATTTTATTTTGATTAGTTTAAATTTAAATTCAATTAATAAATATATAAATTAACATGTGTTTTTACTTAAAGTTTTTAACACTAAACTTCACTACAGTTAGAAATTTACAGGAAATCAATATCAGGTAAGTAGGGGGTCTACCCAATACGGAAAAACATGGCAAGGGGTCTACGACACAAAAAAGTTTGGGGAATTTTGCTGTAGACGCATCGTGGGTAAGCTCTCCAGTACGTACATCGACGACATAGTTAAGGACGCTGGAAGTCGCTTGAAGTGGACAGGATGACCAGTTTTGCGCTAGGAGGTCTATGCCTTGCAGTTGGTGTTTTTCGGCTGAAAAGAAATATATTCTAGATTTATTTAATTACTAATGAGTAAGATGCCAAAAATTTACTAATATATCACGTGTGTTATATAAGATGTATACAAATTTCACATTTACCGGGGATGAAGATTTTCTTCACAGAAGGACATTCTCGTTTATTACGAAACCCATCGGACCCTTGTCAAGGTGACGTTTTACAAATATAACATTATTTCAATCTTTACATATTTTATTTTTGAGTTTCGCTTCACAAAAATATCGGTATCTTTTTTCTTTTAAGTTACAGTAATTAAAAACTTTTTATACAGGTATTATTGATCCTCTATACTAACAATGTACAACATTTACATTTTAAAAATATATTTTACTTTTAAATAAATTTATTGGGAGTTCAATTAGGTAAACAGTAGGTGAATGTAAAGGTCATTTTCTGCCAATTAATGTAATCAATGGTTTCGGAATTAATAAACAACGTAATGATAATAACATAGTTAGAATACATGTTTTTAAAATTTGATTACTTCGTATTATTGTTTACTACCTAAGTTAGTCCAATATTGTAAGGACACAATATTGGACTAACTTATTAGTAACTTTTCAGATTTAGCTTAAAGGTTTTTGTAGAAAAATGAAATTTAAATCTAGCTATCTATCTCTATTTAATCCCCTTCAAGACTTTTACATTTATAACTGATTACTCTGTATTACGTTATACTTTTGGTGTGAAAAAAATTACAATAAAAAGAATTGCACAAAGATGTAACAAGTTGAAAGGTGTCGTTTGTTTATGAAGAGCTTGAAGTGAACTCGAGTGTAGCTTTCATAAGCAAACATTCTCTGCAGAACTTATCATGTCGCTTACACAAAGTTAAGCATCCAGGACTATGAAACTTCCTGAACTGTTTACTTTTGTCATTTTAGTGATGTCATAGCCTCGGATATATTACTTTGGAAAGCGTTTAACATTGAAAGTGTGTTTGTTTTACTCAGAACAACTATTAATACAAATTTTGTTAAGCTACGTCTATGATATTAGTGAGTTTCATACTATTAATATGTGGAGATTGTGGAGTGCTTCAATTATTAATAATAAATTTCACAGAACGCAATTAATTTGACCGATGCTTATTATGTTGCTGTCGCACTGACGTTCTTATGTTATTATTCTTACTTATAATTTTAAATGTCATTTGTGGGGTTGCCCACTAATAATTAGAAATATTTTTTTAAAAATTGGAACAAAGTTTTATGCTTTCAAAGGTTCTTAATCAACCAGTATTAAAATCTGTTCTCTATGCCAAATCAGTTTGTGTTTGCGCAGATCAGCAGTACAAATGAATATATAATAATTCAGAATACATGCTTTAAAAAAATAAAATATGTTTTTTTTTGTTTCCAATAACGAGATAAAACTTAACTTATAGTAAATAATTTCTTTAGCTCGTTTATTAGTAGCATCTTAAGTTTAAATATAAATAAAGACTACAGGATAATAAAAAACAAACCTTAGAGCAAACGGTACCGAGTCTTAAGTTATGGGATAAGTTTTTTAATAATCCTGCACAAATAAAATTTCAGAGACTGTGCTATATTTCATGAGTTATAACATTAAAAAGTGTACTTCTACACCGTTCATTACTCAAATTTGCATTTTACACATTTCTGAAGTTTTTAACATAATTTATGTTGCTATTTAAATTTTTGCTACACATAAATAGCAGGACCGCCACGTAACGAAGGCTTTATTGAATTGGACGAATATTTTAGGAAATACTGTGAAAGAATAAAATATTATGATACTATTTTGTTCATTTTACCTGTTTAAATGTGCGTTTCTGGAAAATCCATATCAAATAAATTAATTTTTGAACTGACATGATTTAATTTAGTATATATAAAGAAAAGCCAACGAATTCTCTGTTTTTTTGTCATGTTCAAAAATCCTGTATGGGACACCATAGTGTTGCGTGGGCAACGAAAAGGTTTTACTGAACCCTTACTGGCTAAAGCTCTGCGGTCTTCTTCTACGCTTTTTCTCATACAAGTACCTTGAAGAATAAAGATACTATTAGAAAAAAGTAATTATTTTGTAAAAAAAATAGTCGATTAAATAAGAATGATATAAGAAAAATCATTTATGTGAAAGACTGAAAGAGAAAATTAAAGAAGTAATTGAAAAGAGAAAAACGGATTTTCAGATCAACTTCTGATATAAATTCAATATATATTTATATTACAATGATAGGATTATTGAAACGTTTTTATCGTGAATGAAATATTAAAAATTAAACTGTGTGTACGAATGTGTTATGATAAGAAAAAGGCATGTAAATTTACTAAAATTGGTAAATTTACTTCCTAAATTTATACAAAATTTGTTAATCAGTTTTTCTACTACCTCTAAATAAATTACAGAACATTAATTTTGAAATAACTGGCGTTTCAAATTTGCATTAACTCCGAAAGAATAACTAAAAGCAAGGTTGACAACATAGGTAAGGTTGTGGGAAGTCGCTGAATGCAGGCAGTGCAGGACCGGTCATCGTGGTCGTCTTTGAGGGAGGCCTATACCTTGCAGTGATCGTTGACTTGAAACTGAACTTGACTTGAACTAGAAAAAAAAACCTCAAAGGAAATTTTGTAAAAATATATTTTATTATCGGTAAACTCATAAAAACCAAATTAATCAACTGTAATTTTGTAAAGTATATTCTCCCTTAATACTTGAAGAAGGACGCGTACTTATTTTCTAGGAAATTGAGTTTTCGTTATCGTAAATCTAAATCGAATTCACGATTTATAAGCAAGATTATTCCTTATACCATATACCTGAAAATAAATAAAGAAACCTTTGTTATTTTTCTAATAAATGTTCAGGGTAGTTAATACGATAGACACAGCGTTACCTTATGATTAGAGTACGTATTTTGCATTTGATTCTCTGGTTAATACACGTAATGTTCCATAAATCAACGTCAAAGGAAAATCAGGCAGTCATCATATGGCAGGAAGTAGCCCTCACCCTTCGCTATCTCTCAGTTATCCGCCGCATGTGCTTGCAATTTAGTTATTATCGTAGATTTATAATAACAAGTGGGTGTCTGAGGCTTTGCTCTAAGATGTTGAGGCACTAGACCACCGAGGTCAACATAACCACGGCTTGCGATATTGTTTCTGTAGTTTTAACAAAGGGCGTCAAATAAAACCTAGAAATTTTACTAGTGGGAGACTGGTACAAATATTTTGTTGTACCGTCAACGGAAGGATATCCCATGAAGGATTTCTCCTCGAGAGATTGAAAACGTAAGACTTTTTTTTAAATCGTTCAATAAACGCCGATATTTACCCTTCATAAATAATTTATAACACTCACAAAATAAATGAAAGTTTTGTGATAGCAAAAAAATACAAAATCCACGAACAACGATCTATATAAATTGAAACGTTACAGACCTACAATGTGTTGAAAAGTGTTTTTTCAAATCAATGTCTGCGTCAATTTTATCGAACAAATTATACAATTCAAATCAAACGTCGGAATGAATAAAAGCTTTTGATAACGAATTCAGTTGAGGCATTGATAAAAAATAAAAGTTGTGTTGGGTCACTTTTTAAAACGCATTTTAAATAGGGCAGCTTTTAAATCTTGTCATAACTATGAAAAAGCAAATCTGTATTCTGAATTATAATATTATATAAACTTCACTTGAATTTTAAGTATAATATTTTATTCATTAATATAGTTGTATTTGAGTTTTCTGAACGTAGTAGATACATTGTAATACGTTAAAATTTGAATTCAGTGAGAAATTTTATACATTTCATATTTTTGTTTCAAAGTGAAGTATATTAGAGTATTATGATCAAATAAACAAATATTTCTATGAGTTTCTCCTATACACATCATTGAGACTTTTAAATGAATGAAATTGCTAGTCATACACAAAATTTTTTTGGCCTCGTTATTGGGGACATCTGCTTCCACCCCTACCTTGCTTGAGATTGGATTGTTTCTTGTCTAATTAATTTTTCAGTGTCTTTTTTCATTTTTATTCTCTACTATCATTCTTTACATAATCTATCGTTCTATTCTTTCTTTCAACAATTAATTCTACCTTTCTCTTTCGTTCTCATTCTCATTCATACATCGCCTTCTTATTCATTTATTATAAAATATTTTGTGTACATTAGTTTACATTTTAATACAGTTTTATGTTTTTTCTATTACATTGTTTTACTTTTTTGCTTTGTAACACGTTTTACTATTGTTTTACAAAAATCGAGAAATAAGACATATTAGATGTCGTTCGTCCACCTTGCAAGCTTAATGAACACTCTTTCAACTCTCCTCGTGGGAAGAATTTGGTAAAAAACAGGCGCAAGATATTACGAGATAATAAAATTTAAAAAACACAACTCTCATCATATTTCTTAAAACCATTAAGTCAGTAATGGTCTGAGAATAAAAGTATTGTAAACAGAGCTGTTTTAAGACCTGAGAAACTCTCGGATTGGACTATAGTCTAATCTGTTTATGTACTACAATTTAACAGAATATACAAAGCTTCTTGCAAAGCTTATTTTTCCATTTTGAAGGAAAATTTTCTGTAAACAATATAATACAGAAGATGAGATTTTTACCCCCTAGGGGAGTTTCAGTATTTAGCTGTTCGTCCTAAGTACATAGAACGGTTTTCAGGATCTTTTATAGAATACATAAGCGCCTAACAATACTTTCTAATACTGTAGTGACACGAGATCACTTCGATCTCTTAACTAGATACGGAACATTTTTTTTTGTTAGTATCATAACGTTGACTAAAACCGTTATCAGAAGATTTTATTTCGATTCTCTTTGACATATGATTTGAATAGAATACTTTTTTCGGTAAATTCAATATGGCTTTGTGAGAAAAAGCTTATTTTCCGTGTCAATATATTGAAGGTCTCTATCGTTTTAATACTCCAAGTGTGTTATATTTATTTTAAGATATTTTTTAATTAATATAATTTTAATTTAGTTCATTGGTTACTGGAATATAGCTATTAAAGTAAATTGGAGAACAGCGACATCTAGTGATAGTAATGAAATAATTAATGTTGTCCACATTGGAATTAATTGGGTCTAGATATCAACAATATTGTTTTACAAAATGAACACATTGCTTTTTGGCATTTCAATTATTGCTCGCGAACTGGAAAGCTAAATTATCTCAGATAACAGTTAATTGATGATCGAGATCTAGTGAAATGATTGAATTTAATTGAAATTTATTTTGTTTCAGTAGCATTTTCACATGATTAATTTTCGTTTGATTAAATAAATGAAAATAGGTCTAAACAGTATTGATACTGGCTTGAAGCTCACGATCTCAGGAAAGTTCTAGATTAATCTTATCAGATTTTTGAAAATTCGAGAAAATCTGCTGAACCTTTAAAGCTAACAGGGTCTACCTTGACGCGGCCTCCCATGTCAGGCCGCTTGCGTGTATTTTTTTCATTTAATTTCTCTCCTCCACCAGGGTCTCTTTGTTATTATTGACCCTGTCTAATTTTTAAGAATTTTCTTAACATTGTATTAATAACGTAGGCTTGCTGCGTCACGATCACGGTCGCTCAGCTGTCTACGTAATGGAATTTGAGAAGATCTATAGATGAAAATAATCAAAATAGCTCAGCGGATTGGCAAAAGGCAGTGGGGGCGCCACATTGCTCGCAGTCATTAGTACTACCATTTAACGATTGCTGGTGGGGCCTTATGTTCTGAAATGGAGAAAATGCAGCGTTAGCTGTCAACCCACAAAGTGACATTGTTCAGGTCTTCGATCTTAGTAACCTTAGTAGGTGGCCTTGTTTCGCTCGCAGACCTCCTGTTTCCGCGAACTCAATTTCGATGAAACTGCGTAAAACAAAAGCCGGTTAGCAACATAACTTCCATCAAATAACACAGGCAGGTTGTGGAAAGACGGAATACAGTCCACTTCCATTTGGTCTTATTGGAAATCTTTAAAGGTGACCAAAGTCCAGTTTACCTTTACGTCGACGTCTTGATGCCTAAGTGATGATGCCGATGTTGCATACACGATACATAAAAATGTTGTTGTTTTATTGTTGTTGGACATTTCGAAATATCTGTCGTGACAGTACTGATGATGACTTGATCAACTGTCAATTTACTAAACCCAATAAAAACTGTTTTAACAGTAGGAATGTAAACTTCTTCTCAAATGCGTATAGATGCACGGCTTAAATGTTTTGCCTTTTTAATACTACGTTTTACTTCAGCTTTAAGAGTACAAATATAAAATTCACGCAATTTACATTTTTCACACATTTAAACTGCAACCTACAATTAAAATTTACACTTAGTTATAGCTACAAATCGATTAAAGATTTACAAGTTTGAACTAAAAAATCATCGATGAGGATTCAGTTGTTGGTAATTGACAAATGAAAAAAGGAATTATTTTATAATTAGGTATCATCGTAATAAGTATTGTTATTTGTCTTTTCACTTTTTTAATATAAAAGTAATATCCACAATATGCCAAAACTTTGTAGATAAATATTCAACTTCTGGGTATTGAAAACATATTTATAATCCGTTGTATATACTAAATCTATTTCTAGGCGTAGTTCTATTTGATGTCGTATACATATCTCATAAATATTCATTCAATTCCCCCACATCACTGGATTCTATGCAAATATGTTTGGTAGCGTGGAACAATTGTTTACCTACACCTACAGGTTTCAAGTCCCATATCGATAGCAATACTGGTTTAACTTACACGTCCGAGGTATAAAGGGAATGATGATATTAGAAAATTTTCGCACATATTTATTAATTGAATTAAATTAATAAAAAAAGACCACATGTATGTCCACATTATATTTAGTTATAATTTTGAAGATTAGGTAATGTTCTTTCTATTTTTAGAAGTCATAATTAGTTTAGTAACTGATATAAATAATTTGTTATTGGGTTTTTTAAATAAAACATTACAGTTAACATTCCATTTTTGTATGTGGCGTTCTACAAAGGTGATAGGGTCATTTTGATTAAACCAACAACTTCTGTGACAGATGTTGTAGGTAAGAAAAGAACTAAAGCTGGTTAAATGTTTAACTTTTAAATCCATGATCTAAAGAAAGAAAGAATCGTTTAGTGTATTAGTAGAAAGACTGCAGAAAAAGATACAAAACATATAGTATTATGACTTAGTCAACGACATAACAGCGACATCCCTCCATAAACTGCTTATGAATTTAGCTTTTCCGAGAGCGGACACAATTAATTTCTGGAACGAAGTTCTGAAGTAGAATTGGTATTGTCAAAAGTTTAATTATCCCGGAGGAGAAAGGTCGGTGGCCCTTAACCAACTTTAAATTTGATCATCAGCCCCGAGTATCACACAAGGCCTCTCCCCCCACAATGTTATAGACTTGGCACTCGCTTGATGAATTAATAAAATGATAGGAAGTTAAATTTGTAAGATCTATACTGAATTTTAATTTGTAGCTAAAAATGTCTTCGGAGAAAGCTGCGAACCTTTTCTTACCTAATATATGTAAATTCGTCAATATAATACATCAGAAGACACATCTGACATAGTTTTTTTTTTAATTATTAGCTATCGGATTTCTGCCAGAGCCCTAAGTTCGAAGAAATTGTAAAAGCCAAAAAGGCTAAACTACGTTCAGCACCAATAGAAATAAATAATTTGCAATCATGATTTAACACACATTCTTTATCACAGACATTCTTTATCGCTTTATCTACAAAATATTATTTCCATAAAAATCCAGAATAAGTTCTACCTGTTTGTTTGAGTGCTTGTAATCCTTTTATAGACATGTGTGTGATAGATACTCGAAGTCAAGTATGTAAGATTAACCATTCTAATCTAAGATCGTTTCTGGTTAAAATAGCCGTCAAATGAAATTTTCTATTTGATTGTTACTTAATTTAATTTGGTTATCTATTAAAGGAAAGTTACCTCAAACAAAAAGCAAGCACGCTTTATATTAATCTCAATATTGATTAAAATAGATACATAAATATATGCGTTGTTTATAAAAATATATTGATGCGGAAACGAGTAATTTTCCAATATTATTCCGATATCATTCAATCAAATAATTTTAATGGAATATTTCCCTACGAATCTGTTTATCGTTGACCTTACTTACGTTATATTGATATGTACATAAACATATTATGTATACTTATATTATTTTAATCGATATATTTATTCATGTATATACATACACATGTTATATATCTAAAACCTGATTTGATATTTTGCAGAAATATTTGTATCAATATGTTGGCTAATTTTTAACCATAACAGTTATAGATATCAAATTTTACCTGTATATTTTATTAAGAATGTTTTAAATTGTCTTTTTTAATTTTCCTTATTTGAGTCTGTATGTTGTAGTCTCCGGTAATTGACAAACACGATGCAGTTTTAATTGTAAAAATGAAGCTATGTTACTCATAATATGTATGGATGTGTATCCCTTGTTGAAAATTCGTAAGTCATTATAATTTCAGCAACCGGACGTCTAGCACTGTGTTTTTTTCTCGTTCTCTTATCTTACATCTATGGCAGGAAATTTAGTTTCAAATAATTTTCAGTAGTTTTTTTTTACTAGCGTTCTCTTCTGTCGTCCTTAATAAATTCTTTTACTATATCTTCTTTCATTCTTTACATTTGCTTGTATAGTCATATCTTTCATTAACAATCCTTTCACACGTCGCACTTTTTAGTATCACAATTTAGTTCACAATTTTTAATTTTAGACCATATATTTCTTATTGTACAATTATTTTGTCACTAAACCTCATATTTAACTTTTTAAATTTAGTTTCATTTTTATCCTGTACTTTCTTTATTATTTTATAATAATTAAAAATAACATTGTTGTGGCGTTTTTATCCTTGCCTCCAGTTCCACTTTGCACTAACATCTTTCTCTTGCGAATAAGGAACAGCTCGATATTACGTCAAACACGGTCTGGTCGACCAGTCGACCACCTCTGTTAGATATAGGATTGGCTCAAAGATTGTGGCCATCTGTTTTGCCTGGTACGTGGTTTGCCTAATGCCATTTCACCTCGCCAATCCGCTGGGATATGTCAGTTAATTTCGTACACCTACGATCCTTAAGTAAATAAATAAATAAGTGTTCGAGATAAATTAAACAGAAGTGTAAAGTTTAGTTTTAACATTAAACGTTCATTATTGGCATAACGTAATCGTATTCAGTGGAAAATAATGTTTGTTCCCGCTATCTTGTTTATGACGCCAATAAACAATCTACACCCATTATCGGCACGCGTTCACAATATGTTTACATGGCCATGAATACTGCTTGTAAACATTATGACATAATAGTTTGTACTTTATGTCTAATCTGATCTGTATTAGGCACTCGTGGTTTATGCGGTGGCTGCTAGTGATTTGTCACAGGGCATCTAATTGATCGATATATATTTTTAATATGTACATAGCACTGCAAGGCATTCTACCTCCACGCATTCAGCGATTTCCTGTGACCTTATCTATCATCAGGTGGTCCAATGTAATGTAGGTGCCTCTCCCGGCTTGAAAGCTATTTTTATAATCTTTTTTAAGACGTTAGTCAACTTATAGACTAACCATTTAATATTAGTACCACATGTGTTAAGAACAAATTAACGTGAGTTTTTTTTTCTGTTGTTTAGTATATTTCAGAGTTTCATTAAATTATTTCCATTTTTTACGATAAATTAGAAGTGCACATGATCATTTAAAATAAATTAATAAATCTTATTGTACATGGTAGAGGACGCCAAGCGTTTTGATGATCTGAGAAATTTTTCAAAAATTTAAAATTTTAGGCCAGATGCAATTAAATAAATGAAAATTAAATGTATATAAAAAAGATTTTAAATAAATTATGTTAAGGAAATGAGATTATTGGAGTATTGATAAAAATTGTTACCACCAGAGAAGAATGTCATCTGTACGTTGCAGTAAAAGTTTATAAATTCAAAAGGTCTAGAGTCAGAAGATTACGAACGACAACGCCACTGTTTGTATGTTGGTTCGTGTAATTTTCTATGACTCATATCATTCTTGGACGGAAATTTATTTTGTTCTAACGCTTCACGTAGTCTTATATTTGTTATCAGTAATTTAATAGACATTTTAAAATATACGGAACACTGATACTTTTGAAACATATCAGAAAAATGAAAAGGGAATTCTGGTACAACAATTGTGGACCATTAATATCTTTGAAATAGCCGTATGTGGCTTGTGAGTCGCAGATTAACCCCTCTAGTATATGATAAAAGACAAAAAAAAATAATTAAAACTTGTTCTCATACAAAAGACACCTTTATTGTTATAGAGGTTGAGGTTGTATGCGTATCTAAATTTATATTTGCTAATTAGAGACGTAGCTTCTCAGCATTTCATAGATTTACCACACGATTGCCGAGTTTTAGGAAGAGGCGAAGGGTAGCGCCCTCGAGGCTGACTGCCTGCATAATATCAATCCTGATGAAGAAATCGCAATGCACTGCAAAAGGACCCCGTATTCGCATATTATAATATATTATTAAATACATCTTGTTATAGCATTCAAGAGTTTTTAGTTGAACGAAATGTTTGTGTGTAAATCAAAATAAGTTAAATTTCAATTAAAAGAGCAATAGTTGAGTTTCTGGTTGGCTCTTTTAAACAGATCTGCGTTCCGAACTGTTGCAGTTTACTACTAATAATGTTATAATAATGGATGGTCCAAAAGCGCGTGTTAATGTCGACTTGAATGAAGATATTCCAATTTATTTTTGAAATTCTCGCAAATTATGTTAGAAATATTCAATATTCATTAATGAAATTATAAAGTCAGAAGCAATGTCAAATAGAATTATATAAATATTTATCATTCGAAGAATGTTTTTCGTTGTTTTGTTTGAGATTATCCCAACGTAGCTTCGACTGGAATCTAAATCCAATCAATCAACTTTTATTTAGTTTCGAAGAAAATATTACACTGTTATAGAGGAATGATTGTGTTTGTCTCCTTAATACTCTTGATATATTGACTTCATAAAGCATTATTTACTCCAGTTTTATTCAAACAAAAACAAGATGACTATTATTCTCTTGTTCTACTTGAAAACAATAAATAATATTATTTATTTGTCTTTAAAGTAAGTAGTAATTGTTTTGAATTTTGTGATTTACATGACTTATTTAAGCCTGTCTTTAGTTTCTGTTACATATCAGCGTTGTTGGGAGACTTGTAGAGATGTTACGGCTTCGTCGGTCACGGTGTTTGAGCTAAAATTTAAATATCTCCGACTACTACCTCTTCCTGTTCATTTCATCATCGTTGTAGTATGGTGACACTGTTCCTCATTCATTAAAGTGGTGTTGAGGAAGCAGTTCTTGTTCCATGGCTACCGTCTCTTAAGCTGCTTCTGTGCTGTTGAAATTTTCCTCTTTTTTTTGATATATATGTCCATTGGTATGCAAATGCCTCATAGATTTCCATTACGACCAGTTGAAAGCCACCTGCATCCAGCTTTTTCAGAGGAACTTTGCAAGGCCGCCTGTTGTCCTTATACATGAACGTTGTACGCTGACAGTCTGTAGTTCTCCAAGACCTGGCTGATGGTACCAGCGGCCATCTGTATAGCGTGCTATGAGGTCTGCTCACTGCTATTTATTACGACTGTCTCCATCAAGATCTACAACAGTGGCTAATTTATTTATTAGATATTAAAAGAAAAAAATTCTTTTGTAATTTAGTATTATAAAACTGTTCTAAGAAGCGAAATAAATGCGCAATAAAAAAATATCTACCCATAGACTTTAATATTTCTGAACTGGACAGATTCGCTGTCTTCGTATATATATATTTTCTTAATTATTTAAGATTCATTTCACTTCTCGAATAGATCTGTCATTATACATAAAGTAATTAAGTTGTAATAAATTTGTACAGATATAGACGAATCAATGATTACATATTTTATTGGACAGCGAATCCAGTGGTTTACGATCGCTTGCCGTGGGTTTGATTCCCGATCGTATAAATAAAAAATATGAAATTTAAATTATGGCGTATTTGCTATTATTTTTTTTTGGATAGACAAAAACATTAATCATAATCACATTTTTCATTTCATTATAGAATTTTTTTTTATTTATCTTCTAAAAACTATTACGTTGCCTCTTACCACTTTGGCTTTTTGGTTTAATTGATATCGATAAAAGTGCAATAGCTTTTCGCAACATTGTGCAATGTGCTGATGTGCTGATGCTGATGTGATCCTTGATTCATGTATTTTCTTAAATAATAAATTGCACTCGTAAAGGCAGCGTGTGCTTGGATATTTAATTATAGAAATATTACTTTACGAAGAGGCTTTGTTTGTCACGGATGAATGTTCGGTTTGGCAAGTGGAAGGTAGCGAGCAGGCTATATTAAGAACTATCGCAGAACCGATCGCCAATAGGTCCTTAAGGCAAGTACACCGTAAGGCATCCCCTTATTAGGTAATAGATAACCTTTTTAATGTCTTTGAAGAACACTGGATGTAGAACATTTCCAATACCCGTTAGTTTTTTTGAAAATCTAAAGGAGAGACCTTTGTTGGACAGCAGTTGGACATGATACGTCTGAAATAGTGTTTTCAGTAAACCTTTCATCGATAGTTTATTTACGAAAATAAAGTCGTAAATATGACGTTACTTTTATACGACCGCAAAAACTTTTATTGTTTCTTTCTCATTTCACATTATTATTATTTCTCAAAAATCAAACGATCAATCGGGAACAACAGAGCAATAACCATACTTATTGTAATTTGCGGAGATATATATATATATATATATATATATATATATATATATATATATATATATATATATATATATATATATATATATATATATATAGTCCGCAGATATCGAGAATAAAAACTTGTGGGGAGTGGCAATCCTATATAATTTATGCACAAAGAGTGAATTATATGAGATTTTATTTTATTTGCAAATCCTCATGTTCAATTTACTAGTATAGTTCCGAGATCCTCCTCAAAAAGATATTTGACCTCATGGTAAGATATATCTTATAAACGCAGTTACTATTAGGACAAATAGAATAATAACTCAACGGTTATTCATATAAATTTTTAATTAAAATATTCGTAATAAATTTTCCGACCAATACGTAAGTAAATAGAAATACAAAAGAATGAAGCTTCATTAGCACGTAAAGTTCTAATTAATCATCTACAATTTACATTTCGACAAATATAATTAACATTGTAAAATGTTATTTCAATATTTGCTGTATAATATAAGGTTAAGAATAGTCTTGCTAAAATTTAATTAATAAGACATAAAGCTAAAAGAAATCCAAAATTCTTCTTTCTTTCTTTCTTCAGACCTTTGATCGCAAGTCTCAATCCCCTACCGCTGGGCTACTATCACATACAAGAAAGTTATCGAATATCAAATAGTAGTAATACATTATTGTTAATTTAATTATTTACTGTTGTTTCTGTATTTGTTTATTCATTATTCTAATAAATCATTTATATTACATACATTATTTATTTCATACTAAATAAGATACAATAATCATGTCATCGGATACATCTGTATTAAACGTAATTATGACTATTATTGCGCAGTAGATTTCATGCATAGGAATTGATATGAGACTACTAACTTACATCATAGACGCCTGCAATGCATGCTTTGATAGCGTGCTAGTTTGATGAGGAAATAGGGTTTCACGTACCATAAAATATCATATGAATAAATCGGGAAAATTGTATCAGCGTATCAAATTTCTTTTTCTAATAGATACTTCGTTATCACATACTGATTTTCCAGGCCACTTATGAATAATATTATCGTTGATTTCAAGGACGTAGTCAATAAATGCCTGGTTTTTCCCACGCGATGTCCAATCTACAATGTGTCAACCCTATAATCGCATATGACATAACAACCTATCGTATAACATTTCCGTTGATACATAATTAACAACTCGTGTACAAAATGGAATTTGCCCTTTTATATGTCTGTTATATAAACTACTAAATATGCTATATACTGTATAAAGGAAGTCATTTGTTTCACAAAGTAAAGAAAAAGGAAGAGGTTATGTTAGAAAGGTACTATAAAAATAGTAAGATATTTTAGCTGTAGCAGATTTTAGGAGTGGGAAATCTTTACGTAGTGGTAAACAGGAACCAAGTGTTCTAAACAGGTATAATAATATTAACGAATTTAGTCAATAGTAATTGTTAAAACATACACTATACACACGGACATATATAAGTATGTAAAAAAATACGGTGGACGACTTACACTGGGCTTGGGGGTTCGTGGTCTTCACATTAAAGCCTTAAAGTCTCCTTTGCCATTTGTTATAAAGTCTATATGATTTGCCTACTACCACTATAAAAGCTTTCAGTAGTTGTTGTGCTTTTGGATAAAAGTAAATAAACTTTAAAAAGATGGCCTTAAAAGGCGTTTAAATTTGAAGTTTTTTTTATACTAAAACGCATTCATCGTCTATCTTTCAGCCGACAGAAGCCAACTTCAAGGCATTCTCTAAAGATCGTCACGATGACCAATTTTGTGATGCCTGCATGCAAAGACTTACAGCGACCGTCGCTTCGTCAACCGTCTCGTGGTCACCCCTCAAGAACCTTTTGGCCCCAACGGCCATCGGTTACAAGACCTATGTACCTTTTGCCTCTTCAGGCAGATATTTCTACGTGCTGCGTCAGTAACCTTAATTTTTGTCTACGTACCTCTACATTTCATTTGATAGCATAGCTCTCTCCAATGCTCTTTGCGTGACCTCAAGGATCCGTAAGACATCACTGCATTACCGTGACAAAAAACCTGACCGGTGTACCGATTTACAAAAACTTATTCTCCTATGTTTGTTCTGTGAGTATTATTTAGTCATTAGGTCAAATAAGTTTAAATAAATATTTAAGTCGTCATTAAAAAAGACGACACAGAGTAAATATGACGTAAGCTGCCTTCGAATCTCCAGCGATAATCTTTTAAGTATGTAAATACGTAATTGTATTTTTATAAATCATCATACAAGATAACTGAGATGTAAATGACGAAACTATAGATAAACATATTATTGATATTGTATAATATAAAAATATTTATAAGCTACATATAGATACGACGTTGCGAAAAACAAAAACTTTATATTCAATTTACAATATTTAATCTGTACTCGAACTTGAAAACAAGTTCATTACCATGGTCAATGTAACTTTAATAAACGTTCATAGATCACAAACCTTTTTTGGTGTGTTTCAAATAGTCTATATTCTAAACCGTTGTTTGATTGTTTCAGCTTACCATTTTGTAACGAAAGGGCTGACTTGACAGTATTGTTCTTTAATCTCTACGTATATATTTATAATTTTATATGTATTATAGAATTATCTCATTTAAGAAATATATTTATTATCATATCAGCTGATAGAAGCCCATTGTATGGCATATGCCTCCACTATAGATTTCCGTAATGAAGAGTTTCACTACGTCATCGATCCACCTATACAAAATTAATTTGTAATCGCTTTTACAATAGAAATATTTTTTTGTAATAAAATTGAGCGCTATAATATTTTTTTATTTTATAAACTAGCGCTTTATGTACCATATGCTTAAAAATACCCTTGTTTCAGTGATTTTCACGCATTTTTAAATAGTTGATTATTTTCCTTTTATAAATAGTAAGCTGCTATCGGTTGGGGAAGCTGATCTGCTTAGAAAAGCGACATTAATATATAATTTATTTCGGCGACACTGCCCTATTATAAAATACCTCAAGACAAAATGCTTTGAATAGATCATTATAATAAAAACTATATTCTTTATTTATAATCTATTTATTCAGGTTTGAATTGATTTTTCATAGCTAAGATGACGTCTGTCATGTCAGATTTTATGTTATAAATCTGAATTAGGATATTAATTATTATTTTCTCGCAAGACTCCTCCTCCCTCTTAAAAATTCATTAATACCAATATCAATATATTAGGAATTGAACCAGGAACACAGCTCGCTATAAATAATGCTGCTTTGTTCCATACACGCTGTACAATCAATATCACCTTGAGGTATTGAACAATAAATTCGTTTCAACACTCACACAGTCACTGTACTGATATATCGTGGAAATATACACGTCCTTGACATTGGAGGTGCATTCCGGCGTGTCCATCGATCGTATCGATTGAACATGGAAACACATTAACAAGGAACACGTGATGTCTGACGCGTGCAATTTTTTATTTTTAAATGTACTTTACATATTTCGTTTTACCATTCAGCTATCACAGTGTTTGTAATAGAGCTCTCTTAAAGCGGAATAATTTAGAAAATCTACATCAATTGTACAGGATGATTGGTTTTCCAGTTTTAAATGAAGGAATGCTGTCAAATAATATATGGTTCACTGTCGGAAAAATCAATGCATTCAGAAATAACCATTAACGTATTATATTATAAGAATCTTTTTAAAAAATTCTTATTTGTTATTCTAAATAGCAACATGTTTGACTGTCTTTTTAGCCCTCGTTATACTTTCACCCCTATCTAATTTAGGACAGATTTGGTTTAATCTTTACTAATTTTTTTAGTCTTTTTTCATACCACAATTCGGTCTGTCTTTCTTTTCCATTCTGATTGCCATTCGTTCATCGCCTCATTCTGTTTCCTCACTTCTTAGTTTTGACAAAAAAAATTACATTCGTTTTTTACATACTATTAACATTATCACAGTACACTTATTTTCTAATTTATCACAGATATTTGGGTTTTATAATCTATTTTGTTAACATTTAATATAATTTATTTCTGCATTTTGTTGTTTCTATCACCCAAAATAAATTTCATTTATTTATTTTTGTTACTTGTTAGACAATGGTTTCGCAAAACTTTAGAAATGCTGGCCTACTGTGTCCGTCGTTAATTATTGAGGTGATGGTTTCTTGGCTTATTTTAACGCTTAATCGGCATTGGGTCTCGATTCGGACCCTCCCGAATGCGAAACAGTCGTGGTGATGTTCGGGTTCGAAAGGTGATATTCAAAAATATGTATGACTAGATAATAATACATGAATAATATTATATGCACTAGCATGACTAAGCCTAGCAAAATATCGTGACATTGCTTTGTAAAACATTAACGTTACGATCGACACGACTATGTGAGAAAAAAAGATCACATGATGATTTGAAAACGGCTAAATTAGCTTTTTTAAAGCTTTTACATGTTAAAGTATAACATAGACATCTATAGATATTGATACCTAAATAACTCCTTTATTTCATTATGAATGTCATATCTGTAGTTATAATAACTTTTCTTCGAAATATTTTATGTGTGTGCTATACATGGAATATAAACTTTTAAACACTGATACTCTTATAGGTCTTTGCAATTTTTAATATAATTTTTCTTGAAATGGAAATTCCAAGAAAAAGGTACATAAAGTTAAATGTCTAATATTAGATGATATATTCTTATGCTAATTTTGGCTATTACGTACGCATCATGTGTGTGAAGTGAGATAATAAAAACAAACAAGGTAGAATATATACCTAGGTAAATTTGACATTATTTTATAGTTTCTTTATTCAAATGAAATCGCAAAATATAGTAATTATCAATATTGAGACAGATAAATACAACACCGTCAGATAAAGTCACAACACAACCAGATAATGTCAAATACCTGTTCGTTTCTGTTTTCATAGTAAACAAGATACGTTAAGATAAGTTTACTTTCCTCTCTAATAATTCCGTAGACATTCCGTATCATATTCTAATTTTGTATAATTTAAGTTATCTATTTCTTTATTTGAAAACTAACAGCTAACATGTATAATAATCATTAACAAACATGATAGCATGTGGCTATTTACACCTGTTCATAATAGTGTTACGAAATAGTTAACTGCTTCATCTTCATCAGTTTAGTTAGTCCAGTCCTGGACATGGGCTACCTCCATAGATTTCCAATAGGAACTGCATTCAGGGTCTTCCAATGTCCTTAACAAGGTCGTTTCTATGTTGCGGGGAAACGCCTTTCGCTGCGCTTAGTCAGTTTGATTTTAAGTTCAGGAAACTTTTTTTATAAAAAAAATTTTACGCTGTAATGCGTTCAAAAATAAAATAATGAAAATAGTCAGGGAGTACTTTCTTAAGACTTGGCATCGTCGTTTTCATTCCAGCTCATAGACGCCCACTGCAAAGCCTTTTATGCCTCGCGAAAAGATATCTATGGGGGTATATACTTCAATCGCCACGATTGGCAGGCGGGTTAACGATAGCAATTTGGTATTGTGGTACGCAGAGGACGCTGCTGATCATGCTTTGGAAACTTGACTGTGAGTAGTGGCAATGCTATATAATTAAAGAACAGAGTGTTAATTAAATAAGATAGAATCTCCTGAATCGAATTCTACCTACTGTCTAAAGGGCTACTACTGCCATTAATACTAGACGATTCATTTATTTATAAAGTTTTAATTTTGTTTTACCCTCTCTCAAACATGTGCGAACTTCATCTTAATTTATTATATGTTGTTACAATTATTGTTATGTATCATTTACTCTTGTTACAATTATTGTTATGTATCATTTACTATTGTACTCCTCAATTACTTGCTACTTCTCATTGGCACAAAGGAAAGAAAAATGACTAGGTCCAAAAAATAAACAACAATAAAGTAATTTACATCCATTTGGCATTTAATCAAATATGTAAAAATCTCATATTAATTCGTATATATAGAGCGAGGAGGAAATAAAATTTGAAATCCTCAAATCCTAATATCAGCACGTAAACAAATTGTGTGTAACGGTTCCTTCGGATTATGAAAGGGGCTTTATGTGTGGCAAAAAAAAAGATCGCTACTCGTCTTTCCTTTGTTTCCATACAATGTTTGTGAGAAATTGCTTAAGTGATAAGACTGGCCTTTTTATGTTATTATTATTCCATGTTTTTCTTTCTGATATTACGTGCAGAATAAATACTATCAAAATGTTGTCATTCAGTAAAATGTTCTATATACAATACTTTAAATAATTTTGATACTCTTGTGTTTTTCTATATATCACATCTAATCGTATCTTCTTCTTTTTCCTTACAGCTGATGGATGCTCTCTGCAAGGCATATATCTCTCCCATAGGTCGCCACGATGACTGATTTGCGCTGCCCGCACATTGCGGCACATTGCAACCGGCTTGTGGTCACCACTCAAGAACTTTAACGCCCCAACGGCCATCGGTTGCACGAGCGACGTGCTCCTACTGCCGCTTCAGATGAACGATTCATCAAGCTATGTTGGTAATCTTGGTTCTTTTGTGGATCTCCTCCTTTCTGGTTGAACCACGCAGTGAAACTCCAAGCATAACCACCTCCTTTTTAAGTGACCACATCTCGGTCCTGTAAGTCATCACCCGAAACACACATTGATCAAAGACCTACGTCTTCAAACATTTGTAGATTCCTTATCAAAATTCAGATATTAGGAATCTACTTTATTTTTTAAGGAAACACAAATGATACATAAAACATAAATTAACATTGACACGTAAAACGAACTGATTTAGCAAAAGTCATGTCAAAAACGAAAGAGGTCAGGCGCTCACACATTCCATAATCTTATACCTAAAGATACTTGTTGAAAAGGATACAAAAGTAAAGGTGTTAAAAAAATCCTTCTTCAATTTTCCTTTATATGTATTAAATCAAAGGGGTGTTTTGTAAAGCAAGGTATATTGAATAGCTTGTTGTTTTTTTATGAAAGGGGGATTAGATAACACGGAAAGAAAAGTGTGGGGGTGAGAGTACCTGGAAAAGCTTCATTGTTTTCATACTTATAAGCGAATCCGTATTAGAAATTTACATTTAAGAGCTAATACGCTCGGAAGACACGGCGGTTAAAGTACTTTGTTCTATCAAGTGACGAATAAAATGTTTTTATCGATTTTCCATACACCATTATATATAACTTGATATATATATGTATCTCACTAAATCCACATAATTTCAACAGAAAAAAAAGTAAAAAAAAATACATATGCACTGTTTAGTTTGTGATATCATATTTAAAATGAAATCTATGATTTATGAAGTTAATTAATCATTAGTTTGAGCAAAAAATATCAAAGAATTTATCAAAGTTTAATCAAAACCTGTGTTATAGAACGTCGACCAACCTTTGTTCTGTGAAATGACTAGCGAATTTTCTTTTACCTAACCTGTTCACGATGCACCGTTTTAAAACAATCGACAACGATACTTTCCCATGTTACGGCTCCACAGTACAGACTTTTCACCACTTAATCAAGCACTGCTCCTGATTTGTATCCAAAAGACGTAACCACGTGTTCTTATGTCAAAACCCTAATATGCCTCCGTTCATTTCCTTACCGGACCTCCTCAAGAAAAAATCAATGGCAGAATCTTCTGATGAGTTGGCCCGGCACATTGACCTAAACCTTAGCATTTAATGGCGCTTGGGCAGCGACTTAAAATAAAATAAGGTATTAATATTATATATAAGTATTAATTCACCTACATCATTAATAATTTCATAAAGGTAAATTATATCACACCTTACGCCGCATGTAAAGATGTACTTTCGGTAAATTTTGATTTGTGTGAATTCCCCGCGATGTTACGATATGATGATACATAAGTCGCCGATACCGACCACATTCTACGCTGCAAAAAGAGCTACGAAATTTAATGTATGATATGATATTTAAGGAGATTCTGTTGAAAAGTTTTGTGTTTATGACAACCTTGTGTAAAAGAATAGTTACATACTTACATATACACGAAAATCACGGGTATGTACAAGGTTAGAACTGTAAATGACTAAAGTTTGTTATATCTTTAGGCTTCGTACAATATAAACTGCCTATTAAACATAAATAAGGAAATTCTACTACGCCGTAAGGATTTTTTTGTATGATAATACACCTTGATAATGAATTTCTTATAATACATTTGTAAAAGTGATTACAGACTTCGTTGCGGGTTCTTCTTAGTTCTTAAAGCCCACGAAGTTTATTTTTATCTTTGTCGGCCCACCAACAAAAAAGGATGTTATCGCCTTATGCCCACGGCTATTACGTCATTTCGCGGTAGTTGACGTCGAAAATATGCTTATAACAGATATAAATAACCGATAAAAATTAAACTACTAATGAAAATACCTTCTAGAAGGTTTTGTACTTTATGAATAAGTACTTGCTATCGTATTGTAGTTAAAAATAAAGGCTTTATAATCTTATTAATAAAGAGAAAATTTAGACATTTGGGCATGAATTCACGCCGGCGGACCGCATTAAATCTTATGCTCGGTCGTGAATTAACGTCTATGGACGGACGGGGGTTTAATTTTGGAATGTTAGAGAGTTACTCAATTTGATTTTAGTTTCTGTCAAATGGACATCTTCTGGCATGTGTATTCTATATCTATAATGTTTTGGAAAATAATTTAAAAAAAATAATAGGAATCATTGAACTTGTCAACACAATCAATGTTACATTAGAACGTTAGTCCAATTAAAGGAACAAGAGGTCGTCAAACTCGGTTAGCCAAACAACACACTAAAAGAGAACGGTAACATATAATCGACTGTTATAGTGTTGTTTGTAAATACGCGAGGTCAAAGTGAATCCGGATTACGACATTATTATCATTTAATCGTACGGATGCCGAGTACACATTGCATCAGTGTGTGTACACACATTGAAAGTACAAGAGATCGTAGTACTGTCGGTACTGGAGCGATTTTTGTTCCGTATCAGGAAAATAAGCAAAATAAACAATTCAATAATAACTGATCTTACATGAACGAATGCATTTTAATACATAGAATAGAGGTAGCCAAGTAGAGACCCGGGTAACAATCTTGTATAATTTACATTTCGTGCATTATTTATATACGATTGCATTATTCTCAAACCAGTTTCCAGGCATAGTTAGCTGCGTCTTTTGTATACCATAATACCACACTGTGATCGCCAACTCGCTTGCCAAGCGTGGAAAATACGGTATATTTCCTAAAAGATATCTTACGAGAAGCCTTATGCTTTGCAGTAGGCGTGTACAGGCTGAAACGATGGATTGATTTACGTTATATTGGTATAAAAAAAAAAACAAAGTTTTTATTTATTATTATCCTCATAATCCAAAAAATATAAGGCTGCAAGCTAAAGCTGTCGGAAGGCGCTTGTTGCAACTTCTTTCCAACCACACCTTTTGGAAGTCTATGGAATATACCTTTGTCCAGCTGTGGACTCCTGTGACTGAAATTATGATGAAATAAATAGATAAACAATTGATTCTAGAAATTTTATATTTGTTGTTAACCTCGTAATGTTTCTATTGAAACACATGTTTAGATTCACACTGTTGAACTTGCAGTGGGTGTCTATGGGCTGAAACAACGTCGAAAACGATAAAGTTATAGTGTGATTATTTAAAAATGAGACATTACGAAAAGATGTTATTGTTATATAGCTTTTATATAGCTTTTTAACGTAACGTATTTTAATATAAAATTTTAGTTGAATCAATGAACAATATCGTATTTATTCATTCAATCATTCTTTGACATTAACATTCATTCATCGTGTGTACAACTAAAAGGCACAAGCGACGTTGTAAATTTTGTTCTTCTGCGGATTTTCTATCACACAGCGAAGCTTTAAGCGTAACCCTCCTTAGCTTCCTGGGCGACCTTGAGCTTTTTTTTTCCTTCAACAGTAACGTATAGTATATTTTAAATATCTATATTCTATTTTTGAAGATAATTATGTTATAAATTATAGCTGTAATGTTAAACATTTAGAGAGAAACTACATACTTTCAATAAAAGAGATATTAGATCTTTAATCACTTAAGATTTAAGTCCTGATGTATCTTATAATGACGCATCTGTAAATTTGCAATATATATTGAACATTTTTATTTAATAATATTCTCTCTTGATATATGTACTTTTATTGTTACAAAATAAACACATAAAACCTTCGTTCGTCTCATTTTATTAATCTCTTTCTATATTATCTGGTACATCTGTGAATGGAAGATTTTACTGACTTTGATGATTTTTAAACGGTTTTATTTAGTTCGAACATACGGAATTTGTTTATTTATTTGGGTCAAAATTAGAAATTGAAATTTAAGCACCTTCTCGATGTCAGATTTATTTCAAATTTGGTACACACATTTAATTTAGATGACAATACAATATAATAAAGTCAATAACATTATAAATCTAAGATGGCCGCCGATACAAAATAGCGGATTACATATTTTTCCTTAATCCCCTCAATATGGGTATCAAATGAAAGGGCTACACTAGTAAAACACGATGATTATGTCAAAATTTAAAATCAAGATGGATGCCGTTCCAATATGGTGGACTAGGTACATATTTTTCCACAACCACCACAATATGGGTATTAAAAAACCGTTTAACTTAAAAGTTTTTTAAGTGTATTTTATTTGAATGACATATAATTTACATTTACATCCTTATGCAAATGAGTTATCTTAAATAATCTGTTTCATTATATGCTGATATAAAGGTCATGTAATGAGCAGACGTAGATGAATTGCATACGTCAAAATTAACCCGTATGTCAATTCAATCTGAAAGGTCGGTGTATGTCTATAGAACTTTCTTACGTAATATATTAACGAATGTAAATATAAATTCTCAGTTGAATCAATCAAATAGATGAGGTGTATTTGGTATGTTATATGACAGGGGGATCCAACTTGAGGCTCGCGAGCCAAATGTGGGTGTATGAAGTATTATTTGTGGCTCTCTATAAATGTACCCGAGTTGCCTTTTCATATTTTTTGTATAACATTTAAAAAAAAATGAAAAATGTTCCGTATGTGAATCAAAATTTTATTTGAATCACCAACATTAAAAATGAAAGACAGTGCAAATTTGTTAAATATATATATTTATATATATATATATATATATATATATGTGTGTGTGTATAATTTATACTTTTACTTTACGCATGCATGTAAAAAAAATAGTATAATTTTGTAGACATTCGAAATTCGTTGTTATGTATGCGTATATGTTATATATACTAGCGAATCATTTCAATTTTTATGACACGTGAATAATTTTTTTTTTAAAATGACCCAGACTATCAAGGAGTTTGTCCACCGGTCATTGTTATTAGTTAGGTGCTTGTTATTTCATCACGTCACCCGACAGACTTCCATTGCTACATACTAGTATAAGATAAAGAGACATAGATCGCCATAATGACCGGCTTCAAGGGCTGTCGTGTTTAGAGCGATATGTCCCGCCCGCTGCCACTTTAGACGTCGAAACGTAACTACATCGCAGTCCTTTACTACTATACTACTACCGTAGAAATATAATAAAGTGAAGTTATACGTAATAAATACTTTTATGTAACTTCTAACTTAAGTTACAGTGCACAGGATAAATTGCCGCTGGCGCCTTAATGTTCTAGAATGACAACCACAGACCAGCAAGTGGAGCGTATGACATCTGTTTGTGTATAAAGGGAATAGATGACCCTGTTAAGGTCGACGTAACACAATACCTTCAAACTTTCTTCTGGGAAACCTATGGTGATGAACTTGTAATAAAAGATAAAAGATTTTAAAATGTTTAAAGTTTGTGAAAATAGTATTGGAACTTTTGTCCAATTGGTTCAATCGCGCGAGGTAGAGAAAGAAGATAAGGAAAGCAGACCCCATGATCAGATGGGCATAATAATACTCAAGAGAGAGAGAGAGAGAGAAAGGAGAGGTTATTGGAACTTTTGTCCGTCAATCAACATCTTTATAAAAAAATATAAAAAGTCAAACGTGTTGCTATTCGGAAAATAGGTACGGCGGTACCAATTTAACAATTTATTTTCTTTCGTTACCGTACGAGTCAGGTTTTAAAGGAAAGATGATAAAACAAATATGTGAGATAGTGTAAATAACATCAGTTTTTTTTTTCATAAGAATCGTAAATAAACACATCTGAAAAATATTCCACGATAATTAAAACGAAATAAACACATATGTCAGGTTATATTTGTAAGTGATCGTTGTTTTTATTTGTGATCTCTTCGTTTTTTTGTTGGATCGCGACGGGTCAATAACTTTTGACAGTACAAAGTCCGGGCGGTAAGTTTTATTAAAAATAGAATGAGATGTGATCTGCGATTTATTATACTTCAGATCAGGGCTGGCAAAACTCCTGGATTTTTTCAATAAATTATTTTTTTGCGTACCGTATAGTAATTAAAAGTTACGTAAAAAGATTTTAATTTTTATATATTACTAGCTGATCCCGCAAACGTTGTTTTGCAAAAAAAATATTTTTAATTTTCAATTTAAAAATAAGGGTTGATCGTAGAGGGGTGAAAATTTAGGGTTGTATGTATTTTTGTATGTTGTATCATAAAAAAAAAACAAAAAATTTCGTCAAAAAAATAAAATAAAATTTTAAGGGTTGAACAACCCTTATCACTTAGAGGTATGAAAAATAGATAGTAGCCGATTCTCAGACCTACTAAATACGCATATAAAATTTGGTAAAAATCGGTCAAGCCGTTTCAGAGGAGTTCAAGTTCGGACACCGTGACACGAGAATTTTATATATTAGATAAAATAATGAATTATAATACAGAATCTTTATAATAGTATTGTATTAACATTGGTAAGCAGTGGAGACGATGCAGGACTGAGACTTGGTGCGATTCCCAGGATATAATCTTATATAATTCACACTTTGTGCAATAATTATATAAGATTGCCACTGCTCACAAACAAGTTTCCAGAGGATAGGCAGCAGTGTCCTCTATATACCATAATACCACATTGCTATCGCCAACCTACCAACCAAGCATAGCGGTTCTGGTGTATCCCCCGTAGATATCATTGGGACCTGTGCTTTGCAGTGGGCGTCTACGTGCTGAAACAACAATTACGAATTTAAATATTATAAACAAAATATTTTTAACATTTTTTTTTAAATTTTGTGATTATTTATTTGGTGACAGCACTCTGTAATTTTTCAGATGCGAGTAAGTTAATAATTATCAGTGTTTGTATTTCAAATATTTTAAAGCAGCTTTAAATAATTCACATAAGTTCGTTGTTGTGAACATCGAAATGATTCAACAATTAATTGAAGCCAAAATGTAAATTCTTAGTATGCCATGGATTCGTCGCGAGGATCCTTGGTCCAGCGCATTGTAGGGGCCGCGTACCCTGCTTGGGGCTGATAATCCGCGTAGCAGGTTTTAGGTATACCTTCTTGAAATGACTTAACGTTCATTTAAACCGGATACTTATATAAACTAAATTTTAAATAACCCTACCTATGCTGCATTATAAGCCTCTTTCAGAAATGTGCTGAATTTACTCATGACAAGCTTTAATCCTTCAGCAGGTTATTGAAAGATTTCAATGTTATACAGAATATAATTCTCTACAAATTTAATAATCCTAATTTTCTTGACGTAGTACTTTTACGTTTACCTGAGAATAGTAATTTCCATCATTACTACATTACAGTACACAGAGTTTTGTTATTAATTATTAGCAGACATTTATTTTAAATATATGTATTGAAATACATAAAACTAATTCACATATATACAAAAACTTAACGCGATTGCTTAAATGAAGTACACCTATAAATTTGCGGATGATGATGATGATGATGTTTCACTGAAAAATCTGGACAGGGATATATTACGTCTTCTTTTTAGCCGATAGATCTCTTCTGCAAGATATAGATCTCTCAAAGATCATCACGATGACCGGTCATGCGCTGCCCGCGACTTTAACTATGTCGTCAGTCCATCTAGAGCAGGGTTCCCCAAACTTTTTTGTGTCGTAGACCCCTTGCCATGTTTTTCCGTGTTGGGTAGACTCCCTACTTACCTGATAATGATTTCCTGTAAATTTCTAACTGTAGTGAAGTTTAGTGTTAAAAACTTGAAGTAAAAACACATGTTAATTTATACATTTATTCATTGAATTTAAATTAAAACTACCAAAAATAAAATTTTGTATCTGTTATATAAAATAGTATGATGTAAGTAAATAGGTACTATCAGTGTATGTGTTGAGATCCACTATCGTGGACCCCCATTTTCATTTCATGGACCCCCAAATTTTTTTTCGCTGACGTAGACCCCTTGCAGGTTGCCATATACCCCTAGTGGTCGATATAGACCTCTTTGGGAATCACTGATCTAGAGGAAGGCATACCCACGCCGCGTTCACCGGTTCATTGTTACCACTCAAGAACCCTTCGGCCCCAACGGCCTACAGTTACAAACGATTTTATATTATGTATTATAGTAACTACGCCTATATCACTCTAAAACATAGTAAATAATAACCATACATTTTGTAATGAATGATTGTCCAAGTTATTTATACCCAAGAGGTCGTATCATTTCCTGCCAATTTGGAATATCACATCGTCTGACTCTTCAATTGAATCTCATAATGTTGAGTTAGAACCAATGCAACGATGCTAATAATGGAAGTTTCTCATAATATCAACAGCTTTTTCTATATCATATGACCTTTTATTTTCCATCTGTGATTGTAATAGAATAGAATATGAATGTATAGATTTTTTATTTAGAACGGATATACATTGTTGCCTTATTGGCATTTATATATTTCGCGATTCAGCATGGAGGTCGCTTAGCGCAAACCTTGTTTTAGCTTGAGCCCTCCTCAGGAAACTTTGGCTTGGGCCGTTTCATCACAATGATTTAATCAGTAGTTCTCTAAGTCATCACGCATACTTTCTTTAGCTGTTTATTTTATGGCAGTAATTAGTCACAGTATTATAACAATCTACATTCAAAGTGCATGCTCAATAAGATAAATAATTCCTTTATCACTACTCTGATTTTACTGCGGAACATACTTATCTATCGTACATTTATTGGTATGTTTTATTTCAAACAATTAATACATATTAACGAAAAAACTATGTCATTCATATGCTACTCAGAAGTTTAATATTAAAATACTGGACTAATCGTTTTCGCTGTCTCTATCCTTAGCTGATTCTAAAAAATACTGTAGCATCGTATGATGTAATTTTTTTTTTCGTTATTCTCATTAAAGTATCTCACTAAGTGCTCTTTAATGATCATATCTGCTAAAACACAGTTAGTACTGTGATCAATTTTTGGCCTTAATATTTATGAATAAATGTCTATTTTAACACTTGCTGTACAAGCTATGGAGAGGAATCAGAGAAGGGTCAATAGCCTCCCTGATAAGCGAAAAAGAAACCAAAAATTCATTCATCACCCTCTGTAAAAAAATTATAAATAATGCTATAGAAAGAAATAAAAAGTAAATATTGCAAATAAATAGATAATTAAGACAAAATAAAAGCAAAATAATATATAATACTGTGATATAAAATAATTATAGAATCTAAGTAATAAAAATGTGATATAAAATAACAATGTAATTTAAGAAAATGTAAAAAAAAATGAGGAATGAATGAAAGGTGATACAGAGCAAAAGGGAAAGACAGTAGAATTGTGGAATGAAAGAATAGACCGAAAGACAATGTGAGGTATGAAAGAAGAGAAAGAAAATAATAAAAAATTCTAAGCAAAAATTAAATAAATTTGCCCAAAAAGTCCCTGTTCCACAAAAGATAGGGGTTACGAGAGGCCCCCAATATAGGGGGCCATAAAAAGAAAAGCTATGGAGAGGTGTCAGCTATGGGATGTCATTATGACATAGAATTAAAATGAGAATACCTGTAGACCAGCCCAATGGATTGGTAAGTTGAAGTACCAGTGAACAGGTCACGAAGCATACAAAACCGATGGCAACTATGGAATTTAGGTAGACAGGTAAGCGCAGCGTTGAAACGCACTCATAAGGTGTATAAGTCTTTGTTACGGTCATCGAAAACGTGGCTTGAAGAACGCTTCTCGCAGTGAACGTCTTATGGCTAGCAAAATAATTGAATGACTATTTTAAACGTTATTTGATTTTGTTAATATTAACGAGATACTAAACTAACACCAAAGAGTAAATATTAATCATTGCCTAAATCCTTAATTTTAAACATGAAACGGATATAATTAGATTAATATTTGTAAATGTCTAGACATAATTCTTCGAAATTCATAAGGTTTCATTATATCCCAACTCTCTTGTATTATGTCAAGAACTACTCTGATATATCAATATATTTTTATTACAAAAAATGATGAAACAAGTTTCAATAATAAGTCAATTACGTTTCATTTACATTTCTGCGCAGCTATATTATATGATACGCAGAACGCCACATCTGCGTTGTTAGAAATAAAATTTACTATTTAGAAAACAATGCTTACATCATCATTTTACTAGAACAATTATGACAATGCATTATGAACGAAATACGTCAATAGAGTACCATAACATATGACGACGTAATCGCATTTGTAAGATCGAGTAGTTGTTGAAAATTTATTGGAAGAGTTTTGTAAATACCTGATCCAACATTATTATTATTTCAGCCATAGGTCTTCCACTACTAGACATATACTTTACCGATAGATTTTATATAGGATCATTTTATATGTAAGCAACCAGCATTAAGCGTCTTCAGATCATTTTAACAAGGTGGTCTGTCCAACTTCTGTGTGGACATCCCACACTGCGTTTGTCGATTCGTGATCTCCATTCCAGAACGTAAGGCTTTTCACTGATTTCGTAAACATATCGGAAGCATAACCATCTCTCAGGCAAGTGTGATTGTTACATTATTAATAGGGAACATATTGAGAGACCATAGGAACATAGGATTGTTAAAATGTAATTATTGCGGTAGAATGTAAGTCGTTGTTGTTTTGGATATAAATAATGTTGTTGGTGGATAAAAATACCGACCCACTGACGATACAAAGAGAGAAATATCAGTCGAACCGTGTAAGATTTTAAACTAAATACAATGTTACGCTATTAGTCAAACATAAGAATATTAACAGAAATAGTATTGGAGATGTCGTGTATTAGGAGGATCGGAAAGTAATGTTGTATCTGTTGACATATTTTACAGAAAAACTAATTGATTTTTATCGCTCCGGCATTTTATACTAGATTACAAAAGTTTGTTGGTAGAGTAGGTGAATATCTTGTTAACAAAAATAAAAACTAGTTCAAAATGTAGTCGTGTAAATGTAACTTAAGAAAGCGACATTACTTCCTGGTCACCCTAATATTTATCTAAATAATGTAAGTGAACTCAGGGGCTTTTTCTCTGAACGAAATTATTATTAGGAAATACTGACTTATGTTATCAAAAAGCAAATCGTAATATATCGTTTGTTTTACTACAGGCAAATTAATTTGCTAGATTTTAATATTTCATAGTTTAACGTGTATCCGGTTAAATATTTGCTATATCTTACAATATTTGTTTTGGAAACGACAGGTAGAGACTTAATAATCATCATTATCTCAGTCGCAGAACGTACACTAGATAAGCTTCACCGTAAACTTCAAATATGACCGAATGGAAGCGGACTGCTTTCGCGCCTTCCAACGACTTTATCATCGTCGTCTGTCGACTTTAGGCATAGACATTCTACATTCCATGTTAAACTATTAAAAGAACTGTTGTTGTGGAGTTTCTTCCTGCTTCTTCTCCAGTATAGTAACAATAACAACCAGCGAATCAGAGTAGAGTTAAAAGTAAAATAGATACAACATAGTAATAAATTGACGATCAATAAGAATTCTGTTAAAAGTTACAATGTTAAATAAAATAATTTTATCTTTATCTTTTATCTTTATACTGAGTTTCCTAGAGTAGTAGCGTTGCCAAGTATCTCTATGAAGTGATAAAATACATAAACCTAGGCTCTTACGAACAAGAGGTCTATGTGTCCACGATGCCTGCGTGGGGTGGCGACCGCCATTGCTCTCGGAGCCTCAAGGTCACGCCATCTTTGCTGATGCACACTACTAGATCATATTTATAAGTATAATGTCTATATCTTGTATGACCATAATAATAGTTTTGACAGTTTTTATTGACACTTCTCAGATTACATCGCGATTTATTACACACACTGTTAATACAAGTTTGAATGTACCTTGTCGTGAGTAGGTCAAGATCACGGGAAGCCACTGGCAGCGGAAGACTTGTTATTTTGTAAATCTTTGGCGGAGGCCTATACCTTGCAGTGAACATCTACCATCTAATATGATGATGGTGGACTTACAAAACTTCATTTCTAACCTTCAATTTGGGCGCCCCAAAATTCTTCAAACATCAGGTCTACTTAAAAAGAAATACTTACATATTTAATGGAATCAGGCATTATTTTGCGGAAGTCCATCCTAAGTAAGAAAAGGACCGATATATAGCTACCTCCGCACATGCAGTCGTAGTCGTGCACGACTAGAAATACTTACAAGTTAGTTGATTTTTATTTAGTACCGGTACTGAAGTTTTATTTCTTTAAAGACCAGGATACAATGAGACCGCTTTTATAGTAGTCAGCAAAGGCGAAAGCAATTTTCATCTTTACTATTGTACAGGGTCGTTTTCTGTTTATTGTAGTCTCCCGGCTCGCGTTTCTCGTCTCTTAGGAACTACATGCTAATTTTATTACTAAAGGTCTGTATAAAACCCAAGTTTGCGTTCTAAATCGATAACAATAAACATTTATACATCTCTTTTTGTTTACAAGGTTTATATGAAGCTTATCAATAAATGAAACCTTGTTTTAGAAAGAGTTTTTTTTAATGCCCCCGCTTTATTGTTCAAAAAAAATTTTTTTTCAGTCTTTTCTTTATTTATCACTCTCTTTCACGCGTCACAATATCTTTCGTTTTGCTCTTTTATACCTTCTTTCTTTCCTCGCCTTTCTTCCATCATCTTCTTACTATAAAGTGGCTAGGTACATTTTAATTATTTATTGTTATTCTTTAATTTTATGTTATATTTAATTTATCTTTATATACACATTTATTTTACTTTCTTGATTCTTTATTACACATTTCTTTTTCTTTTTCTTATTATTGGTTAGCAATTTATTTGGTGCAGAGCTTATTAAGTACCTTATTCTATACAGTTTTATTTCTTTCAACTTTAGAAAGAGTTTAATATTTAACATACTAATGTAGATATATTTTATATGAGTATTTATGTATATATGTGGGAGAAAAATGGTTGGCAACATTAGGATGTAAAGGTTGACATTGACAGGGGATGTCACCGGAACTGTCAGATTTGTATGCGATGTACGACGAATGTACGTGTGTTTTTGTTTAATTAAAGTTCTTGATTTAAATCAAATGTTTTCAATGCTGCATCCCCACACATATAAACTTTTATTTGTTGTTTGAACAAAGGCATCCTCTCAGGAAGAGAATATACCGAAAAAAAAGTTTATGGGCTTCAATTGCAGTGAGCTTATCTTTCCTTTAGTGTTAACACCGTCTAGAATATCTCGAAAATGCTTATATAACCTTTCAAATATCAGCTCATTTAAAACTAACTCAGACTATTTCGCTGCCGTGCTAAGTCTTTGTATGCAAACAAAGGCAGCATCTCGACAACACGGATATATCTAAGTACAGAAAACAGGTCCTGTTACTTACTGTGGACTCATAATATTAAGTAAAATTACAGTTATTCTTTTATTCAATTATATTATCTAATTTTATACGTATATCGAAATGGATCAATATTTTTTTCGGTCGTTGTATTTGAGCTTATATGTTGTGATGTATAATGGAGTAACACATTTCGGTATTAATGACTTTTATGTTAAAAAATAATTAATTAACATGCCAAATAATAAAATAGCCTGGAGCATTATCATCGTCATCCTTATAGCCTAAGAACGTCCACAGCTGGATGTAGACCTCTTCTAACAGATTTCCAAGAGGAACGGTAGGTAGTCGCCTGCAGCCAGCTTCTTCCAACGACTTTAACAAGGTCGTCTGTCCAAGTTGTGAGTGGATGTCTTACTTTGTGCTTATTGGCTCATGGTCTCCACTTTATACATGTGTTCTGAGTGCAATGTGGTTCGCCACCTGCCACTTCAACTTTTTAATTGGCTCGGTGGCGTTGGTTTACAAATCTTCTCTGTAACCAAGATTACACATTATTGTATACGAACACATATTTACATTTTTCTTTTCTTTTTTATATTAGGCCTGTTCAAAGAAACTTCATTCTTAAATAAACAGCAGAGATTATGAATGATGTTTGTTACTTATTATCATGTGTACATAAATAAATAAATAAAATATGGTCTACTCAGAGTAATCAAAGAGTTTATTGAAGTTAATAAAAAGTGACGCAAGTGCCTAGTGCATTATAATGGCACGCGCTCTTTTAATGCTTCGACGAACACGTACTACGTCAACAAAACAAATGATACAAATGATATACGTAATATAGATACATGGCTTTATTAATACGTGTTCAGGCGCCGACGGCTATATAAAAGCGGCCGTGGATGACTAAAACACCGCATTACTCGCCTACAGTAGCGACGGCATCAATCGAATAGTACGAATAAGATAGAATAGTACGGAGAAAAACTTATTATTCGTTTTGAAATTTTTGGAGAGAATATTTTCACGATGGAGAAAATGCAGCTAATCGGAACAGCGACCCGATACATCGCCGGAAGGCATGCAGTCCAAACAGTTTACTGGAGAAAGTCAGCCGACGGTAAAAACGGACTTGTGAAAACATCGAAGCTGACATTTTTCGGAAAAAATGAAGGCCCCGATAAGGTAGACAGCGGGGAAATGTTCGCTCGAGTCCGTGATAAATACATGTAGACAATATAAATTTACGTAATATATATAAGCAATGTCTTCCTTCTGTGATAATTTCTGTATATTTCATAGTTGATAATTGTGATGTGTGATTTTATATATAAATTTAAAAAATAGTTTAATAAACGCTTATTTTTCATTTCTTAAAAATATTTTTTTATTATTATTATTACACATATAATTACTATTTATTTATTTATTTTACTCTTTACTAGGTGCAATGGCAGAATTAATGATTTTTAGACATTGTCTACCAGTCAATCTAGAGTGGTGCAGATATAACAACCTCGCATGTGTGTAAATGAAATGTAAAAATAATACAAAACATATAAAATACTCTTTGTTATGAAAACATCGTAATATAATATTTAAAATTAAAGAAATATAAAACTTGCTAGTCTTCGTCGTTGTGTCAGACCATAGGCCTCTCCCAAAGATATATTTGGGTTTATACACTACAATTGGCACTCCTGAAGGGCGGGTTGTCGATCGCAGTGTGGTATTAAGGTAAGCAGAGGACGCTGCTGCCAATCCTTTGGAAACTTGTTTGTATGTGGTAGAAATCCTATATAATTAATGCACAAAGTGAGAATAATATAAAATTGTATTTCGGGAATCAAACCCGTGACCTAACATCGCAAATTTCAGTTCTCTACCGCTGGGCTAATATTGGTCATAAATATAAATCATAGTGTATGATAAAACTAGCATAGTACTGAAACTTGTCTTCAACTTGCATAATACATACATACATAAATGACTATTTTTATAAAAGTTATACTTAAACTGTTTTGCGAAGAGAACAACGTTTTTCAGAAAGAGCTATAATTTGAAATTGGCAACAATGGACTCCTGCTTAACACCTTTGCGAAAGGAATTGCCTTTAATCCGCTATTTCTTGACGTTGCCGAGATATCCAAGTCTCTTATAAGCGGAAATCTCTTATATGAATAGATTATCTTTTAGATATTATTATTAAAAAAAACTGTTAGTTTAAATCCTATGTTAAATTTTCTTATACTGAAAATCAACCATGTACTCAATAAATATTTCCTAATATATAAATTATTTAAAATAATTATATCACTATCATGCATTTACATATATATGTACATAGATATTTATTTTGACATGTATGTTAACGTCTCTTTTCTTCGCTTGTCGCTAATCAGTTATTAAACATGACCGTATTATTTGGCCCAAAAAATTATTGGGCTAATGACCCGTGACCCCTATACATCTGGTGACAAATGCATACGCAGTATATAGTTTATTATAAAATGATTCTTAGTAGCAAGAAAACAATGTTTTATTTTCAACGAATTTCAAGTTAATCTACAAAAAAATCATAGTATATATTGAGGCAAGAATGATTAACAGGGCATATGATTGTACTAAAGATAATATAGGAGACGTATTAGTGACAGTCATATGATAAATACAAGAAATAAAAATAAACTTATTTTCAGTTTAAAATCTAAAATTAAAAATATATTGATGAATAAATATTATAGTATTCAAGAAGTTTTAGTCGATCGAAATGTGTGGAATCTGGTTTGTTGACTCATTTATTATTATTTACACTTTATTGTAGACCATAGGTAATAACTAAAAAAAATTTTATATTGTTTAATTTATATATTGATACAAGAGGCAGTCTTATCGCTCGAGGAGATCTCTACTAGATAACCTTTAAATGGAAATGAGAGACATGAGGAGAGGGCAGTTTAGGGTGTAAATAAATACAAACAAATACAGATATACACATATACATATATGTTTACATGGAAAAGGTATCTCATAAAAGGTGAATAAATAACAAATGCAACACAATATCCTATTTTAGAGGCCACATACATAATGTGCACATGAAAATTTTTAAATTTCATTTGAAAGAGCAACTGCTGACTTTCTGGTTGGCTCTTCATAGCATATAAACGTTCTGAGCAGGTCGTAACTTATTATTAATAATGTTAAAAGAGTAAATATATTCAGTTCCTTTACAAATTCTTCTCGATACAATTATCATTTCGAAACTGGCAGAAGTCTATATATAAATACATATTTATTTATATGTTCGCTATATTTAAATGTGTATTGACTTTTGAAGGTGTTTAGCAAAAGCCTATTTAAAAAAATTAATATATTTTAGTTGTTTCTTGAAAAGTACCTTTTTTGTTCTTGTATTAATTTATTATTTTTGTAGTTGAAAGGAAACTCTTGAATTTTAATATTGTTGTAAATAGCTTTCTATGTAAGAAAAGGACTAATATATAGCTAGTGGCTATGCCACATAGCGGAAGTAGCTATATATATATAGCTTTCTATCCAAAAATATTTTATTATATAATCATAAACTACATAAATAGATCTCTCTTACCAGGAATAGATCAATGGCGGTCAATATAAATGTTTGTATGATTAGTGACTTGTGGATTTACGCTGTGGCTTATATTGAAAGTTTAAATAAAAGTAAATTATGTTTATATATGAATAGTAAAGGCATGAATCATATTTCTATAACATAACAATGTTATTGCGTAATGTTTTTGTTTAAAACAATACTATTTACTTAAATAAATTACAATAAGATGTTAAAATTATGTATATTTATTAATAATAAGAGATCCTACAAGCCATAAGCACAGTTGTAATATCTGCGACACATCTGATATAGATAAAGCAAGCATTAATTTTGTATTGTTTTTTACTATATCATTATCTGTACGAAAATAACAGACATAGCCGAGGGTATAGGCAAGTTGTAGCAACCACATAACGCGTAGAAGAGATGACCACTGGATCCTTAAGGTCTGACTGAAGCGTAGATTGTCCACACGTTTAACAGACGGCGTTGTGAAATTTATCACTGAAATTATGATGATGAAAATCTTAAAAAACTGATCCTTATGGCTTAACAAAAATATGAAAAAAGATTAGTCAAATAGGACGATACGTTCTCTGATTTTTTGTTTAGCAACACAAGACGGCATTAGACGACTATTTATATAGATGATTTACTAATTAATGAAATAAACTTTAAGAAAGAGACCAGCGGATTGGCAAGTTGGAAGTGGCAGTGGCCGCATAGTGTGCAGTCGTTCGTCGGAGATTTTTTTTGTCACTTCTCACCTATTCCATTGATTAGCAGATCCTTTGTATAACATATAGTTAGTAATTTTCAACTTTAATTTTAGCTTACATTATTACTTATTCTGTTTCTTATTTTTTTATAATCTGACCGGTTCTTGGCTCTACAGGTTGACTAGGTCATTTAAAACCTCTTTCATTTTCGTTTGTTTTTTATACTTTTTTATATTGACAGTTGTATTGTATTATGTCGCGATGCAGTTGTGCATGTTCGTTTGTTCTGTCAGTCTATTGTTACGTATTATTATACTGTTACCTAGTTTTGTAAAATTATACTTATTTTACCACCGCCATTTGCATTTATTTAATCTGTTTATATAGTCCACACGTTCGCCAACAACTCTAATTTCTTTACATTATTATCTTAGCCTATTGGTCGCTAAAACTTTTAGGTGCTGGCTTACTTATGAGATGAAGATACGTCCTTATAAATGTCAGAAGATCCTGGATGCAGGCCGCTTCCAAACCAAGAACGACAATAAAATTAAAATAATAATAATAATGAAAGCTCAAAGCATTCAGATACTTATAACAGATTACGCAATAAATAAAACGAATAGTACAAATAAATTTTCCATGCATCACAAGTGCTAGTGCTATTTATTCAAATGTACATTCACGTATACAAATGAAGCGTCTCCCATTGTGAACGTTCGTGAATGTATATATGACAAGTAATTTTTCTTATTCACACCTTTTGTAAGATGAGAGTTTGAATTAAGAATGGAATTCATAACTGTATCGTGCGATATCAAAAGAGTGTATATACTCTTGTAATATTATTACCTGTTTAGGATTTATAAATTGAAATAGGAATAGATAATGAATTAGTGATCTGATGTTCCCGCAATGATAATTACTTTCTTTCATCGTTTCAACCCATAGACGACTACGGCAAGGCAAATGTCTCTGCAAAGATATCTATGGGAGTATGTATGTGTAAATGCACGACTTCGTACATACATATTATTAATTATACGCATGTCGATATAAAGATAAGACAGAGAGCAGAGTTCTTTGTCTTATCTATTTATCGATGGAAGCGACCAAGAGGTCTGTTTACGATGAAATGAATGTACGATAACATGTCATAGATGCTCCAACTTTACGTTTATGTGCACAGACGTTATATTTTTCTTTTGTTTTATGTTATTACTCTATCACCGAATGACCCGACACCGGATCAAAGCGGCCTGTATCCAGTGTCTTCCGACGACCTTTACCAGGTCGTCTGTTCACCTTGCAGGGGAACGGATTATGCTGTACACGCAAGCCTATCGTATTTACGTCTGCTTATTGCCACTTCAACTCGACAGTCTGGTGGGCTAGTTTAATTTGTTTTCGAATCTTTTCTTTTCTGATTCGATCGTAGAGAAATCGCAAACATAGCCCGCTCCGTAGTTTTATACGTTTAGTACCTATTTAATACATATCTTTAACACAATCCCAATAAAATGCATGTACATAGTACAGTATAGTGTAGCGCTCTCTCATGTGTGTTTTATAAAGATTTTAATTCATTTCCTTAACATCAGTATTAGTTTAAAAGTAATGCAAAAAAAAAAAAAGTTTCTACTTTTGATTCTTCAAATAGGTTAAAATAACATTTTAGACGTGTATGGTAGCGTAACGTAATGAGAAAATTAAAAAAAGAGAATTTGTGCGTAGACGATGTTATAGATAATTGATGCTTTTCATAAAATGTACGGTTCTTAGTGATGTTTTTTTAGGCTTTACAATCGATATGATTGCACGAATAAAACCTCGTATTTGAGTTAATACGGCAGTGATGTACTTTAATACAAAATAAATGAATGAAATCCAAGGTCTGCGACGCATAGTTGTGTCTATAAGTGACTTTTGTACCCGGGCCAAGCCCCGACTGAGCAGCCTCCAAATACAGTGTGACTCTTCTTTTCAACGCGATCATTAGAGAAACCGTTACCTAAACCTCTGTTTTCTCTGTTACAAAGGCGTTCGACGCTTGGAACTTCTATCATCCGTTACAGGTTAACAGATCTACCGTTATTGTGCACTCTGTGTTTGGCACTAATCGGTGTAACATAACTCCTGAAGATGCCCCGTGGTGGGGTGAAACACGTGTTGAGTGATTTAGCGGTGGTAGTTGTGTGATTCGCATTGTTTGTCGCATGCGAATTTATCAGCGGGCTGGCGGGCGGTGCACTTTGTTGCACGACTACCACTGCATGTGCGGAAGTGGCTAAATATTGGTCCTTTTCTTACCCTCTCACTAAGACAGAAATTACGATATCTTTACAAGGTTGCCACTTCTATACGTAGATGTCTCTTATTGATTTACAATATTTTTTTTGACCAGACGCAGTCATTTTAGTAGATCTTGTGAGCGAACTTCCGATGCGTTTGCTGGTTTGCGCTTTGTTTCCACTTAAGAACTGTATGGCCCCAGCGGCCATCTATCCCGCGCCCTGTATGGCCACTACAATTTGTAAATCGATTTTTATTCATCTGCGGATCTCCTCATTTCTGAATGGATTATTCGTAATCAAGGAGCTTAATACAGTTGATACGTCAAAGCGTAAAAAGAAAAAAACTTGGCTTAATTGTGGCAGTAGTGAAAATAATGTAAGGCAAAATTAATATGTCTTAAATACAAACAAACAAAAAAAAATGTAATCTGTTATCTATGCAAACTGTCTGAAATGTTATCAAATTCTTTGTAGCGTTAGGCGCAGACAGATTTTATGTACATTGTCACGAAATCAGATAAAAAATATTGTCGATCGCAGTTTTTTCTCAGTATCGATTATAATGTTTGCAATGATAAGTCACTGTTAGTATAATCATAATAAATAGGCTAGTTACAGTGTTACACTATTACTAATGCTTCAAATATCGTTTTCGATTTCCGATAGGTGATCATATAGAATAAATAAACTAATAATTAAAAATACGAGTACAAGCGAATATAGTGAATATGGTAATATAATAAATAATAATATTTTTGGTCATCATTACGTAGTAGTTAATTTAAGTAAGACTAGTTATTTATGAAAACTATACCGATTCATTAATGTTATAATAAGAACTGAATAAACTATATATATAATCTAAAATGATATATGTTATAGAAGTGGAAAATTGAAATAGTACACAAACATTCCTTATAAAAAATTTATTATGAAAGCACAGGATTTTACTTCTTAAAGCTAATTCTACAAGTATTAAATATGTATAATACTGCTAAAAGGTTTTAGTATATATCATGTTCAGATGTCGATATCAGAGTTTCAGCCCATAGATACCACTGCCCATCTTTCGGAAACTTGTTTTTAAGCAGGGTTATCCCATATAATTAATGAAAAAGTGTAAATTTTGTGAGATTGTACCCCGGAAACCGAACTAGCGGTCTGATCACCACTGCTCAGGATGTTAGTATGCGCAGAAAAAAATAAAAATAAACAATACAAAAAGCAATAAAATAAGATCAGAAACTAAAATTGAGATGTAGTATCTCAGCTTTCGATGGATTTAAAGTGTTGTTACAGGATTCGGTGCTCAAAGCTGACGACATATATTCGTTCACTTTCACCAACTAGACTCCTAAACTATCCCATCAATACTGGTTTAGAAACGCCTTTCAGAAATGTTCGTTCTTGACAAACTTAAGTTCTGCAGGAAGTTACAGAGGGATTAGTTATATGCATCATCGTTTAACGTCTCTAACTTAGAACATTTAAATTGTAAATGATTTACATACATACATTCTAAAAAAACAACATAGTAAAAATGTAAGTCATTTTGACCGTAACGAAGACATTCAAGTTCTACTTTGTGTTTTATTCTAACCTAAAAAATACTTAAGGTTAACTGAAGACTATTTTGCCCAAAGATGTTTCTACTCAAACCCAGCACAATTTAATATCAGGACATGGTTTTTGACTGCAAAGAATCAAGATCTGCGTTAAAATAATTTTTACTCTAGCAATGTATTGAAAAGATAAAATCCAAACAAATCTGTGATATCAAAAAATAAAGATAAAGATTGGAGAATAAAAAGGTACCAAGCCACCAAAGAGTAAAAAGATGAGGAAAGGAAGGCGATGAAAGCAAGAAGGAATGAAAGAACAAAAATTGCAAGATATTGTGTAGGATAAAAGGAAAGAATAAAAGAAATTGAGAAGTATGAAAGTGAGTGTCGGATAAAGAATAAACTATGAAAAAATTATGTGTAAATATAGTCCCTTTCCCAAACTAGATACGTACGAGAGGCTCACAATAGCGGGGGCCAAAAAAAAATTTCCGGCAATGAAACATATGTCACATACAAATCTAATAATAATGCTCGTAATGTAACTCTTTGTATGTATAAACTAGACGAACAGAAATATATCATGTAAATTGTAGAGTTGTTCGTGTACAGATTAAAATAGAAATGAAATATTTTGTATATATACCAGTAGAGAAATATTTGTTACAACAAACCAGCCCAAGTATATTTCTACCGACGTATCAGCGCGCAATGCTATGATAGGTACGAAATTCATGAGTCATACGCCTTACAGTCACTGTCGTGCACTGTTCGACTTACATTTACTAACCGGAATAAGAGATAACTTCACGGAATACAGTTTATAAATGCCAGAGGCTACGTAAGAATCTTCTTTATTTCAACTGATATTCTCCAACCGCGGGTATAACTCTTTCCCAAAGATCGTCACCGGCATCCAGCGGCTTCCCGTGACTTTAACTAAGGGACGGTCCATCTATCAGGGGCCTTCCCGAGAGTTCATTCGAACCGATGTTCTTGGTAGCTACTCGAGAACCTTTCGGCTTGGTTGCACGAGCGATATGCCCAGCCCATTGGCACTTCTAGCGAGTAATTATTCGAGCTACATCGGTGGCATTATTTCTTCAGGAAAAAGCCATCAAAGAGAAGAAGGATCACTGTTTCTCACAATGGTTTCACAAAAAGCTACGTCGCATAGATCAAGAGAACTATTTTGAAAATCGATACTAAATTACATTATTAATACTCTATAAACTTTTGTAACGATTGTTAACTCTCGTGTAACAGTGTCATTGAGTAATTCGGAGAAAAATGATGATAAACTTCCTGGAAAAAAATATCTCGACTGTATGTAACGAGACATTAATAACGTAATTTTTTTCACGCAGACATTTAGTAGGTCTTTGGACGCGATATCCCGCATGATAAGATAACGAACCAAACGACGCGTTAACGATATGGGTCAACATTGTCAGAAAATATTTATTTTTTTGTTTAATATTCTTTATTGTACACGTTAGGATATATTTAATTAGTTTTACGATAATATACAAAAAAGTACAATGGGCGGTATTATCACATAAGGCAATCTGTTACAGACAACCATAGTATGGAAAAGGTAAAAAAGGAAAAAGTACTAATAATGGGTTGTTTACGTGTACAAAAAATACATATTTTCAAACAAACGAACATAAACACACATAGACATAGACATTTAAACATACATAAACGTACATACAAATGTATATAAGATAAATTTATAATAAACAAGATATTATACATATTATAAAAATAATACAATAATAAATAAAAACATCTAACTGATTTCGATAGCACTAGCCTTAGAAAGAAACAGAGGAAGAATAAGAAACGAATTAACAGATTGATAATCATAGATCTAGTAAATAGTTCTTAACCTTGAAAATTTTCTTGAAAACAGGTAGTGAGCTAGCATGTCTTATATTCAGCGATAAATCATTCCACAATCGAACGGCCTGCGTGGTAGAAGATTTGGCCATAAACGAAGAAGAATGCATTGGTATTTTTAGGTTCAGATTATCTGATGATCTCAAAGACCTCTCATGTGTATTCTGAAGAAAACATATAACTGGCTTTGAGTTCATTCGGGAACAAATTTAAAATAGCTTTAGTGATTTTATTAAAGAAGCGTTCATACCGTCCCAAAAAGAATGAATCGATTTTATGCAAATGAAACTAAAACACCAGAGTATTTGTTGTTACCTTTTGTCAAACTACTGTAATGCTTTTGAACAATACCAAAGTTTCAACGGCATTGGCTTAGTGCTTCAGTCTTAGGGTAGAGCTTGAGCAACTCGCCCGAAAGCGTGGTACAATAAACACTACTGTCACAAAAATCGTCACTCGCTGCAGTATACTCCATCTAGCCATATTTAATATCACAATGTAATAATATTGCTATACAAAAAGCCGCCATATGTGAAAGTTCCCGCGGACGTCGTCACAACGCTTAACCTTTTGTTCGTCTCCCCCACTCGTCTCGCTCACTCGCACGGCGTGCACAATACGCGCTCTTGCTTGCTCTTGGCAGGTAGCCAAGACGCACCACGTGCGCCCGCGGCCGTTGGAGTTCTCCAGAGTCGGATTTGAGCCATGGTTCGATGCGCAACCGCGCGTAGGCGAATTATTCATTTTCCGCGCACAAATTGTTTTAATAATTAAATAAACGTTTTACCACATCACAACAAGCATTTTTTAATTTTTTATATATCGTGTTATGTGAGGTGTGATAAAAAAATATGGAAAATAAATTAAAAAATATATAAAAGCGGATACAAATCGCACGCTATATAGCTCATAGCCATTATTTAAACATACCTGTTATACATTGCCGCATACAAACTTGAAGGCGCCTTGCACCAAACGAATAAAATGAAAAAGAAATCAATTATTTATTTAATTTTGTAAAAAACAGATTTAAAAAAATGTTTACATATCTTTTTGAAGAATTCTCTCGGCAATTTTTATTCGCAATATCTTGTAGTCATTAAAATAGGACACTAAAGGTTAAAAACAATAACATCATTGATAATTTATCGTACAGCTATAGAACCTAAATATAACCCAAAAATAGTGATATAAAAGTAACTTGGCTAAGGTTATCAGTTACTTAAGTTAAGGTTATCAATTGTTATCAGCCTGTACTGATCCCAGCTGAAGAGCACGCGGGCCTGCCTGTGCGACCTCGAGATGGAAAGGAGGACGCTAAGCTTGTTGCTGGGATGTCTGAAGCACTAACACAGGAGCTCTATCAAAGATGGCGAGAAGATTAGACTTTGGCGGTTTGACTGAGATCATCTCACATGAAAAACTCAGATCGCTCCTATTCGATTTCATAAAGCAGGTCATCAGACGTCGCTGATTAAGACTGTGTAATATAAACATAAAAGTTAGACAAGGTATAGTATAAATACATAATAAAAAGGATAATAAAAAATTGGATGAGAAATAAAGTAATTAGACACATATAGGTCATATAATTAGCTATATCATCATGCTAAATGCTATTTATTAGACTAATAGATAGCACTCATAAATAATTAAGACAACAAATTTAAGATTACGAAATGACGATAAAAGCTAGCTTTAAGTTAATGTAATTTAGTAAGAAAAGGACCAATATTTGGCCACTTTCGCATATGCAGTGTCAGTCGTGCAATAAAATGCACCGCCCGCCAGCCCGCTGGCAAATGCGTATGCGGCAAACAATGCGAATCACACAACCACCACCGCCAAACTACTCAACACGTGTTTCACCCCTCCACGGGGCATCTTCAGGAGCCATGTCACACCGATTAGTGCCAAACACAGAGGACTCTTCTTACTTAGGATGGACTTCCGCGAGGTAACGCCTGATTCCATTAAATTAATGTAATTTAGTAACTAGGAAATTAAGAAAGGCAGAAACTGTTAAAAAGATAGTTTAGTATATTTTATTAATATTTTATTAATTTCTTTTTCTAGCGCAGACACTTTAGATTCAGATTTCTGTTGTCTAATGCGACATAATGGTTCAAACCTTCGCACGAATATCGTAGCTAACGTTCCCTCTTTCCCCTCCTCTTACTTAACGATTACTAAAAAATTTGGATTTGAAATTCGAATCCTGCCACCAGACATCGTAGATTTAGAAAAAGAAGACTGCGCAGAATAAATGAGCTAACTCTTTTTAATTTTTTTAGCATCCTTTGTAAGAATATTCGCAAAGATATTTCGATTATAAAGGTATTCGTTCGGATATTAAATGCCTATATACAAAATAAGAGCAGGAGAATGAAAGAAGAATAATTGTTTCTTTTTTTAAATAAAACGAAATAATAATGAGATTTATTATAAATGTAGATAATTTTGTGTCGGCGGAACCGGTGTAATAGGTATACTTATTATTAAAATAAATGTTTAGTTAAAATTATAGAATATTTTATTAAAGAATGTTTATTGTTCTAGAAAGTAAAAAATCAAATAAAGAATACTTTTGTTTCTATCTCATTATCTATCAGGCGGATCTCTCAGCTAGTTACAAAGAACATAGATAGACCCTAAGGTCAGTAAAGTAGTCCGGGACTAAGAGAAGGAAATCAGGGGCAAAATTTAGCTGGACAGAGAAACGTCGCATGTATTGGTGGAGGCTTTTACGCGAACGGGGTAATTTTTTTTCTTTTTATATTTCTTTTGCTCTCTCCTCTTTCTTTTCTCACAAATTCCTTCTATTCGTTCCTCATATCCTTCACAAAATTTTTCATTGCTTCACGTTCAGATCTTCCTTCATAAGTTGCCTTTCTTTCTTCGTTTACACTTCTAATTAATTTGGTTCTTATTTCGCAGTATATATTTACTTGTTTTCCTTTCCATACATTAAGTAATTGAATAAAAATTAAATGGAATACCTAAAATAAGAATCAATTTCATTGAATCATATTGTAATAAATTAATATCGTTTATTTATGTGGGAGTGAATCACGCAGGCGAATAATAGATGTAAATATTTTTAAAACACTTTAATTTTTCACGTCTTACATAGTTGACATCAACCGCCCGACCGCTATCTTGACAGAGAATCTCATAATTCATTCCTACTCTTCATTCATCAATCAATCGCTCACTTCCTTTTCTCTTACGTTCCGTTCCCACATTTATTATAAATGTATGAAATTTAATTAAAGCTTTATTATTGGTTTATTTACTATATTTATCCATACCTTTAAGTCGCTACACTTAAACGGATTTCTGAAGATTATTAGTGCTTACCACTCCAACAGTCACTGCCTTCTTGAGTCGTATTTTTTTTTATTATGTCCACCCTAAACTGCGTCCTTATTCATCTCTATCTCTATCCAAAGCTTGTCAGGTAGAGATCGCCTCGAGCAAAAAGACCGCCTCTTGTACCTGTACATAAATTGTTCTTTTTTGTCATTTTTCTGTTATTTTGTTACATTTACTTTTTGATTTTTATATACAATTTTAGTGTACAATAAAGTATAAGAAAACAATAGAACAAAAAAATTTTAGTCCATTTGTTTTTTATGATTATTCAGTTCTAATTGAGGTTATTATAATCGTCAATGTCAAAGTTATTCAAATCCATTAATATTATGTAAGAAAAGGACCAATATTTAGCCACTTCCGCATATGCCAAACAGAGACTCTTGGCACTAATCAATGTAACATAACTCCTGAAGATGCCCCGTGGAAGGGTGAAACACGTGTTGATTAATTTGGCGGTGGCGGTTGTGTGATTCGCATTGTTTGCCGCATACGCATCTATCAGCGGGCTGGCGGGCGGTGCAGTTTCTTGCACGACTACCACTGCATGTGCGGAAGTGGCTAAATATTGGTCTTTTTCTTACTTTGGATGGACTTCCGCAAGGTATCGCCTGATTCCATTAAACATTAATATTATAGCAATGATGATTAAAAAATCTAACTATTTTGGTTTCTTCTTGGTTGATCTAAAATAATCTGTACACGTATTTACTGGTATGCTGCCTTTCTCATCTAGAATCTCTTAATCCAGTCTCAAGTCCGAGAGGAGAAAAATTTTAATTGCATTGCGCTGTAAAGCCATTGTTATTTAATTGCACTAGAGCTGCGGCGTCAAAGCGCGTCCTACCGCCTCCTAATTACTTTTACCAATTACAGTAAACGTCTAGGAAGTTAGTTTCAGAATTTCCTACAGAACTGTGAAGGATTTAACTCAGCACTATATATGTTATCCAAAAGTGATGCTGTTACGCGACAAGTTTAAATTACTTCATTCAAACGTTCCTATATTTATAAACATAAATAAAATGTTTAATTTAAGAGTGACTTTCACTGTTTCGATTGCTGTTTGATATTTGGCAATTACAAAAGATGGCATGGTCACAAATAAAGTTTGTTGGAAACTCTCCTGAAAGCTTTAGATTAAATATCATTATTGGAAGTTAACCTAAAATAAAATTTCCACTGTAATAAAATTTCAACAATTTAAAGCGCTTATTATACGCTAATGTTGTCGCCGTCGTTTCAGCCTAGTGCAAGGCAAAAGGGAAGGCTCAAAGATATCTATGGGGAACATCCCATAATCACCACGCGTAAACGGATGCTGAACGATTGGCGATCGCAGTGCAGTATTATGATACGCAGAGGTCGCTGCTTCTCATCTTCTGGAAACTTTTTGTAAGCAATGGCAATCCCATGTAATTAATGCACAAAGTGTGAATAATTTATAAAATTGTGTCCCAGAAATCTATCCCGTGACCCCGCGCAAGTCTATCACCGAGTCAACCATTGTTCTGATAGGGTGTACACTAGTACTATCTATATCTAGTGATAAATCGACAGAAAATGATTCATATTTCCGGCCTTTTGTAATTTTTATATACTCTAACCAATGATTCTGTTTATATTTTTAAACAGTGTGGATTCAAATTATGTAAGTAATATGAACGAAAAATGACATATGAACTTTTGTTTTAATATACATTTTTAATAAAAAAAATAATTACGTTCAGATATGTCTGATGTATCAAAAATATGTAAATATATATATATATATATAAATGACGGGTATATACATATAAATTTATATATATATATATATATATATATATATATATATATATATATATATATATATATATATATATATATATATAAATATATATATATATATATATATATATAAATGACGGCCCAGTCACGTCGTCGTGCTGTCAAACTCAACGTCCAGATTGACTTGTCAGTCACTAGCGGAGCGTCGTGCCTATGGTAGCGGGGCGGCCATCTTGGATCGGGATAGTTTTTTTAACGAAGGGTCGCCAGCACTCCACGTCAGCGACGAAAAGATCAATATCGTGTCAATCATTCTGATCTCCTTACTTTATTATTATCTGATTGTGTAAAGAAAGTGATTGTAAAAAATATACAGCAATAATTTTGAAATATACGTAAGACTACTTTGAGATTTAAATTTTCATACCCTCCCACAACCACGCCCACGTGTCATGGATTCTGATAAAAGCCCTCCTGCGCTTTTATATATGTAAGGCTAAATATTGACCACTCTACATTAGTCTAAAAAGACTGATTAGACTCGGTCTGCATTCGTTATCCTCCGACAACCTTAATATTAACATCGTATGTCCACCTTGTGGGTGGACGTCATACAAAAGTCTGTAGTATATATTCCAGAACCTTGATCCTAGATAATTAGATCCTAGCGGCCATCTGTTCTCCGAGCTATGTAGACTGCTCACTGCTATTTTAACTTTCCAATTCGACATCACTGAACTCTCTTATTGTTATTTTCAAAACTCCTAGTAATACATCTTATTAATATTCTTACAATCAATTTATTTACTTATTCTTACATATATCAATCTAATTAATTATACTGAATAAATGCATACGCTGAACTAATGATATAAAAAATTGTCGTGTATTTGATCGTAAATTTATCAGTAAATTGGCCAAATTATCCTTCTGGTTTCTGTAAGTGACAGTCTATGGTTTGACCCGACAGACGCAATTACCTTACCCAATGCTATGAATAGTGGTTTATTGACATTTGGTTATATTCTATTACGGTGCTACGCCTCTTTACGTACCTAACTAATGTGTATATATTTACAAGGAAACAAAACGTAAATCAAAATAACAAAGAGCAATGTCAACTATCCGTTTTATTGAATAAATATAAAGTATAAGCAAAAATTGTAAATAGATAAGACAAATTAATATATGCTACGCAATAAGAACAAATGTAATTAGGAATATAGAAGAAAAATTTTGTGAAGCATATAAGGAAAAGAGAGAAGGAATTTGTAAGGAAAGAAAGTAGAAAGAGCGATAAAAATATAAAATGGAAAATAAATATTTAAACCAGCATTGTAACATCCCTGGCCCAAACAAAGCTGAGGTAATGAGAATATATATATATATATATATATATATATATATATATATATAAGAGGGAATAGATCACAAGCGGCGGTATAAATTCCCTTATGAAATATATTGGGAATCGACACCGTTTTCTGCAATTTTGCAAAAAAGTAGCAAAAAACGTAATAAAACGAAACCAAAACAGAAGTCAGAAAAAATACATGCGTAAGAAACTAACTATAATAAGTACTGTAAGGAAAATGCACAACTGTGTAAATATAAAATATAAGATAGCATGTATAATAAAAAAAGTTTTTTTAACATTGAGGAATTGAACAAACAAATGGTAAAGATATGTAAAATAATATGCAAAATGTAAAATGTCAAGTTGCGGAAAATGTGGCAAAGCATAAAAGGTGAAGTATAAATGTAATGTTAATACACGTTGCCAGTGTGAAAGACAATGTGAGGAATGTGAGAAGAAAAAATGCAAGAAAAGGAACGAGAAAAAAAGAAAAACTAATGTATTTAAAATTTAATATTAATAATATTTAATCTAATATTTACACCTCTATGTTATGTATTTCTAAATATGTGGCGGCGTTAATAATCATTAATCAGTCTTAGTAAGTCCATAGTTGGACTTCGATCTCCCACATTTTCAATAAGACCAGCTGGAAGCGGCCCATATCAAGCGTCTTCCAAACTTAAGTTAAATTAAAAAAATATTAACTAAAGTTAAGTTCACATGTCTGCCTTGAGGGTAAACGTCCTAAATCGCGTTCGTCTAAACATTTATGATATCCGCTAATTCATATCAGACCAGACTAAAATGATGAGAAACCTATTTGAATGTGCCAAATGTAACCTTCAAACTATTAGTGTTAAGTGATTTTGTGACTTGCAAATTAATATTCTTATCACATTCAATCTTAATCAACAATTTCATTAGTTTTAACTCCGGAAATTAAACTTGGTGCTTTAGCGTTATAACTTTAAAAGCGTGTGTCCGGACAAAGCAAAAATATTTTCTTGTTATATTAAACTTTCTAATTAATAATAACATTTCATAATTTTTATGTATAATCTTTCAGTTTTCTCTGTACAACCCTGTCTGTTTCTGTCTGTCTTTGTCTGTCTGTTCTCTGTCTATCTATCTGTTTCAATTTTTTCTGTACAAATTCGAAGCGTATAAAAAATCACTTGTTTAATTTTCTCTGGCATTTGCAATTGAATTAGTTTATATAAATTGTAAAAGATCGTTCAATAAATATTATAACGAAGCTTAATGAAATAACAAATTTTCCTCTATTTTTATAACCTTTTCAAGAAAATGTTATAAATTTTTTTAGCCAACGTAGGCTTAAATGATGTTATATTTAATAATTACCTCGATGACACTAGCATTGTGCTTGAAGCTATCACGAGTGATAGGTTTAATAGACTTTAAAGCTATTAGGTGACGGCTTCGTGAGTACATTTCCCACGTACAATAAGACCCTCCTTTAAGAAAAGAGAGTAAGATATTTCTAACATGGATAAGTTTGAGAAGGTAGCCGTATAGTTTTTAAAATAGATTTTACCGGATTATTTTCAAATTCTGGTGAAATTATTCTCAGGGTCCTGCTGTGGTATACTAGAAGTAACTTTTTTGTGGACTTTTGTGTACTATATTATAAATTCATATCATGGAGTAAATTTGAATAATCTATTAAACAAATACAATAAAATTCAACCTAATGTTATGGAATTTTGAAATGAAAACCTTAGGAATAAATTTCTCTATCTCTGTAATATATTGTGAAAGTGGCGACAAAAAACACTTCGGGATTTGTTAAAGGCTCTTCTCACGTCGGTGCATATTTGGTACCTTCATAGCTTTAAGTTGAAGGATGTCATTATGCAGGAGCCTAACTTGAATCTGATTTTTATAAAATTTGTCTCAACAAGCACTAGTCTTCTATGGTTTACACAAGTGGTCACTATAAAAGACCCTAAGTTTATAATAATATGAATAAATAAATACATAATGACGAATAACCTTCGTTAAGTCTGACATAACCTACTTAAATAAGGCGCGAATCAAAAAAATAACGACTTGAGACACTCGAATGTATATATATATATATACATATATGTATATATATTAAATACTTTTTACACATTTTATGTGTAACCGCGAACTTAATACCGAAAGTATTCTCTACCAGTTATCCGTTACGCAGTGCAGAAATAAATCAATCGAGGTAAGTGAAACATGTAATATCATACAACCAAAAAATGTAAGAAAATTGGTAGGAAAATTAACCACTTAAAAACACCTTATATATATACTAATGGGTACTACTTTCTATAATTATACACAAACTAGCTGACCCGGCGAACTTTGTTCCGCCTTAATGGCAATAAATAAGCAGATTGTGTTTTTTTTTTTGGAAAAATTACAAAAAAAAATTAAATAACTACATTAATCATTCATTATTATTGCACCTGTGTATCTGTATTTTAGTACATAGGTTGCTCTTCACTTAAGTACCTTGTGATACACGACATTTTTTGTTTTATTATCAGGCGCAAAAACAAACAACGCAGATGGTCTTCCGACCCGTGAACATGCCACGTATAATTGACCATGTGAAAAACATGAATGTTCTAGATTTAAACCACAAACTTTTAAGGATTGGCCTTGTGATTTGTTGATGGTCATGGCGAATGCAAAACGTATCGGAAATTGAAGTCTTTTAAATTCAAACGGCATATCGGTTGGGATCATCGGGATCCTCGGAATGAGAACTTCCTCACCTTTGAATTTTCCTATCATTATCGTAGCGTAAATTACATTGTTCATCAATTTACTAACCACCAAACGCGTACCGTTGCACACTATTGGTTGGTTTATGTTTCGAAGCATGATTACTACGGAGCCAACCTTTAGGCGTAAATTGTGCGGTGGTAAGCCAGGCACGTCCAAAGAGTTTAAAAATTCAATTGGATAGTTGGTGGCTTCATCTTCATTTGTGACGCAGTCAATAGATTTGAATGAATGCATTGTTCCAATGATCTTATTTTGAATTATGTAGTTCAGGTCATCTACATCTTTATTCTTAGCCGCTAAAATTGCTCGCTCACTCAACCATTCATTATTTTTGTAGTTAGAAATAATATTTGGAAATACATTGTTGATAAGTTCGTCTTTTGATGAGACAAAACTACAGAAATTATTTGGAAATGATATTAATCCGCTCGATTCATCGACAGGTACTTGACCATTACCGATAGTCAACAATTGCTCCGAGAAATCTTCAGCAGATGTATCATTAAGCAATGTAACTCTCATGTTTGTTGTCAGCTGCAGTTTCTTCACATAGCGCCATAGATTTGACGATTTGAGGCAAGCGTTTATTTCATCGGCAGCCGTAGATCTTGGAATTGCTGGCAGTATTTGGCGGAAATCGCCAGACAGTAAAATCATTGCTCCTCCAAAACATCTCGAGTCATTGCGTAAATCTTTTAATGTTCGGTTAAGTGCTTCTAATGCACGTTTATGCGCCATTGTGCATTCGTCCCAGATGATGATTTTCGATGCCGCTAAAACTTTGGCCATTGCTGAGTGTTTTGCAATATTACACGTTGGTTCTTTAATAGTTTGAAGATTTAACGGTAATTTGAATGCTGAATGAGCCGTACCGCATGCTATTCCAGAAGAAGCAACTGCAACCGCTATGTTGGATCTCGCCCGAACAGTTGCTAAAACTAATGACATAAGGAATGTCTTGCCAGTTCCACCAGGGGCATCTAGGAAATATAAACCACCATTTTCATCAGCGATTGCCTTCATTAAAATATCATAAACTTCCTTTTGTTGGTAATTTAACAGGGGTACATTCCTTTGAACTACTAAATCTAATTCCTGGTGATCATATTCACGTTCCCGTTCCAATTCTCGATTAAATGCGTCATTCATTTCACGATTTGGCGCTGGCATTCCTAACCTGATTAATAAATTACCGCACATGAGGTAACACATATCTTCGATCAAGAGTAAAGCACGATTATGTATCTCCTCATTCATCTCAATATCGTGATTTCTGGAACTGACACGACTTTGATGTAAAATATCTTCTGACATACTATCCTTGTATTTGTGCCACAGGTTACATGGGTTTGATGGAAAACATGTCGAAATTATGATAGCGAATAATGTGCGTATCTGACTTGGAGATGCAGAGATAATGGCTTCAGCGATTGTCGTATCCCAATGGGTATCGTTTTCTAATAAGTTCAATTCTTCACATGCAGCACGATATGTTGGGAATATTACACCATTAACAGTTCGTAGTGTCTCAAATGAAGTTGGCTCACGCACATTTACCAGCAACAACCGCAAATAGAAACATTCATCATTCTTTGGATGAACTGTATACATACGACCAAGAGCATCAGTAGAACGCACATCTGGATACCCAGGAACCGCATCACCTTGCTTCCGTCTTTGAAAATTCTTGGATGAAGCATTCCAAGTATAATAACGTGGCATCTCCGAGTAAAGCAAAGTTCGTGCAAACTGATCGCTTTGGCAGATTGCAAAAAAACTGGTCAATGTAGTTGTTGGAGGTGTTTCTGCACGTTGCGTAGCATTCGAAGCCGTGAAATATACTCGTTGACCATTCTCCAGATGCACCGCCAAATGTATAACAGTAGGATCACGTTCGTGAATTGGAAATGCGAATATACGCCAAATCGCTTCGTTACAGTTCACATAACGACCAACTTGATAGCGTGAAATTTCATCGTTGGTATTTGAGGATTGCAATCCAAAACCCGCCATATCACTGCCTTTCGTGACATATTTGCAAATATATTTTATGGACTTAACTGAATTGCAGTATTCAACGTTGCAATGTGTCTTGAACGTTTTAGAAATAAGTGGCGAATATGGAACAATCCAACTGTTGTCGACAACGAAATCCATTCTTTTCACTTTCGTTGTGACAGTTCGACCGTTGTCATCTGGTGAGCGACGCCGATGCAGCGGATACCCATCGTTGCCAGTGACAATCTCCGCCGTTAATTTCCGTGGATATCGTTTAGAGCACTTTCCATCGACCATGCAAGGTGATTGGGGATTGATGGCACCACACGGTCCATGAATCATATTAGTAGTAACAACATCATGTAGGTCTGGATCGACTTCATGATCAGGAATCTCGGCACATATGATATCATCTATTTGGTCAGGCTGAATTCTTTCCACTAACCAAATAAGAAAGTGTGCGTGCGGCAGGCCTCGCTTTTGCCATTCGGTTGAATACATCCAGCATCGAGTATCTCCAAAGACGCGTTGTTTAACAATAAAGTTCATCAGGGACCGAATTTTTTGCCTGAATATACGTGCTGTGATGTCGTGTCTATCATTTGATGTTTGTCCGGGAAGCAGCAATTGAGTAATTTCTATCCATTTTGGATTACAGGTAAAAGTAATAAAGAGATCTGGCCGGCCGTTATGACGAACATATGTCATTGCATCTTGTGCATATTCATGCATATGACGTGGGCTACCAATGTACGTCGCCGGCAGAATAGTTAATCGACCAATATTAGCTGCATTTCCTTCAGTACTAACTGCATCGCAACAGAGACGCAACTGAACGCAGTTTAGCTTGGTTCAACCTAATAAATGTTAAACGTTCCGTTTCTATTTTTACATACATGTCAATGCAATACTGCTGAAACAATTGACGAAACCGCAGCAAATAGTTGTCAGCATTTTGACGAATCATCAAACGATATGCATAATAATTCATTGAGCTAACTTTCTTTGTAGTTTCTTCACCTGAAATTCAAAATTTGATAATTAACCATTTCAAAGACCAATAATATAGAAATTAACCATTATTAAGATACTGATACTTTACCATTCAATGGATTTATCATTTTAACATTAAAATAATATCCATCTTCTCCTTGCCAATTCATCAGTGGGTATTGCAATGCGTCATATGATCGATGAGTTTCAGATATTTGTTGCAGTTGCCCAGTATCGCGACGTGTAAGCACATTATCGCGTTTTTCCAATTGTTCACCAACAATCAGGATGGCAACTTCGTCTACTGTTGGAGCATTAAATGTGCGTTCGTGTGTTCCAGATGGTCGTTTATCTGCTTTGATGACAACTTTATAGTCATCATTTGGCATTTGCTCAAAAGCACTCTTAAACAACCTGACCAATGCATGATGTTCATGAAGCAGACACTGCAAGTCTTGAATAATTGCTCGCTTCATTCGTGCATTGATCCCTAGGCGTCGATCAAGTTGTTCTTCCATGTTGCCCATGAAATATATTTGTAAAAATTTATTCTGTGTATCTTCGAAAGGTAGTAATGATCCAATTCGATGGTGGATCTGTCCTTGTATCTACAAAATAAAAACCAGACAGTATTAACTGGGTTATAAACACTTTTTCTGTGGGAGAGTAGAGTTCAGTATTAGCAAATATAATACATACCAATAGATAAAGTAAGTTATTCTTTAACTACATTCTATGTAAGTACAAAAATAAATACCTTAAAAGTTGGATTAAATCCTACTTCTTCGATAATGTCTGCCCCAAATGACGTCATTTGGAAACAACTATTGTATTTTCGAGTATTTGCAAGAAAGTGGCGTGATTCTTGTGTTTCGCCACAAAGCAATGAATACAATGGCTCATGTGGCGGAGTCAACACTGGCAATTTCACTTTACCATTAAGGCAGCATAATCCAGGCGTTTCTCCGGAAAACTTTAATGCACCACAATACTCGCAAACAACGTCCATTTGCCCAATGCAAACGCTAGGATGCAAGCTGTAATCATTGCTGCAATCGTATCGAAACGCTGCTCGATTCAAATCAGCTAAATATCTTGTTCTGCGTCGCACATTATCTATTTGTTGCCTTCTGTTGTTCGCTCGACGATTCTGCATTGCCAACCGAGCTGTTTCACTGGCTGCTTCACTTTGCTGTCGTGATTGAGAAGCACGAAGTCGAGCCATACTATCGCGGCGCTGTTCACGTGCAATTTCTTGTTCTTCTTCAGTCCTTTCATTTGCAGTATTTTGTATTCTTCTTGCATTACGGCTTTGTCGAGATAGATTCGATCGTCTTGGTCGCGGCATTATTAATTAAACTTCACTTCACTTCAATCCACTTGTTAATTATTTATTTAATAGAAATAGTTTTAATATTGATTTCTTACAAATATCAAATTGTCATCCATACGTCAATACATAGCTGTCATTTTACGTCAATTACATAGCTGTCATTTGCGTTTTGTTATTCCAAGTCTGATTCTTGTTTGTTACACCACGTTTTATAGTGACTGACGTTTCATGTCAAGTCACAAGGGAACGCTGTCAAACGGGATAAAAAGTATCCTATGTCCATCTCCTGGCTCTAAGCTACCTCCCTACCAGTTTTCAGCCGAATCTGTTCTGCCGTTCTTGAGTTATAAGTGGTGTAACTAAAACGACTTTCTTTTACATATATAGATATAACATAATGTATGTATTTAAGTATCTACATATACTACTTATGTATATACAATAAATAATAAAATCGAATTATCGAGATGATTACGTCAGCTGGTCAATCAACAACTTTCAAACCTTTGCTTTATTCCGGACCATCCTTAAAATATATCTCAATGATATTATTTTTATACCTTTACGATATTTAAGAACATCGCTTTTTTAATCGTTGATTAAAATATCTTTCGAAAGTTTTAATTTACATTGCTTGCAAAATTAAGGCCTTTCATTTCATCGAAACGTTCTTTGAAGTGCAGTTTCCAATTTATTCCGGTAATGTTAGTGTAACTAACGACTTTTTCCTGGGAATTCGCTTTGGAATTACTTTTAAAAAAAATTACATCTACCATAGATATGCGTAGGTTTGAGCATATTAAAAGGAAAAGTATAAAATTATATCGTACATAAATGCACCATAGTAAAGATGTGATATTAATTTATCAATGATATATGGCAATAAATTATTAATTGGTGAATGTATTTAATAATTAATGGGTAAAAAAGTAAAAGAATAAGAGAAGAAAGACACTATGTTGCAACTGTTAAGCGACACTGTCCATTTTATTCATATTTAATAGTTTTAGTTATGAGATAGGCAGCGGTAAGTAAAATAGTATTTTAAACTTTAGTTCATTTAAAGTGATCACTTTTGTACCATAAATAATGAATGATGGAAAACCTCCATTATATATAAAGTAGATCACAATCGCATACTTGCAATACTAACATACAACTATTATACGATACATCTGCCGTATTAACAAATTCAACAGTAAAACCTCTTTCTGCTCCTTTAGTAAGATTTCTAGTCTCTGAGATTGTTGTATCGTTTTTCTTCATTTCAAAATTCGCCATATTTCTTGAACACTGATATTGATTTTTCTCGTAATAACTCAATTCTAATTAAAAATATCTTTATTCAAACATAAATGCCTACTTGAACCTACATCAGCTTAAATCGTCTATTATTTTAACATTATAATTAGTTCGGAACGTTGATCTATTCATAAGTGCCGGCTAACAACTAAACTAGTTGCTATGTCAAATGAAATTATTTAAAACATTTGTTTTCCCAGTACTCGCGTATATTATTTTAAAAACTGTGTCATCTTTTTAGACGACTCATATTGTATTCTAAGGAAAGATTTGAACTTTATATACAAACGGAGGTAATAAAACTACGAAATATCGAAAGAGTATCTTTAAAAATATACTGTAATTTCACAGATTCATCTATTTGACGACTGCGGTCTTTCTAGTAAATAGAGATCCCCTGTAATGATATACTGGAATTAAAAATTAAATTACGTAGTTTCTAAACGTGATCTATTCTAAGAAGTGCGCATCATATAGTTCGTTGTTTTTTGTGAAATGTAAACAGTGACAATATTCCCCGAAAGTCATTAATAATACGACTTATTAAGGTCACATATAATCCATTTGATAGTAACAGGGAGGCGTGCGGAAGTAACCTAAAAGCAATTAGGAGACAAATAACTGTTAAGCTATGTTTTGTTAAACAAAACTAAATTGCGTCGAGAACAAAGGAAGAGTCGAAAAGTCTAAATTATTGTACGCAATCGGCCAGGCCTTTAATGACCCTAACGTTAATGGGCCACTAAGTTTTCGTCTTTGCGTGACTCTCTGTAATAAAGAAGTTACGAGTCACATTCGTGTTGAATGTGCGCGTATTTAGGACTGCTTTGACCCTTCTATTTAATTTAAAACACACGTTTAAACGACTTTTGAAATATTTCGAGCAACTTGTTTGATTAATTATTTATATTCGTAAGTGTTGTTTCTACATGGATACATTTGGTCGAAAAGCGAAAATTTAATACCGCAAGGTTCATTAGTAAATTTAGCGACTTTTTTTATTTACCATTATTATATAGCTAATAACCAAAGAAAAATATGGCATGTGATAACAAGTAATGTGTGTACTGCAAAGCACACTAATAATAATAACACTAAAGGCAAAAATCCATAAAGAAATTTTAAAAATAAAGGAAGAAATGTACTTTTAGTATTTAGTTAAGTGTCATAAAAGTTATAATAGTTTATTAATATATTTATTTTAGGGTTCAACAAAAAATTACACTTTGCAAACTATAGAGAGTAAGTATAATATATTTAATAATATACAAATGCGAAGCTCACAAAGTTGTCCTAGGATTACAAATGTGATTATAAATTCTGAAAACTAATGAATTCTGAAAACAAGTATCATACCGTTTTCGTTAGTTTTCAGAACAAGTTCGTAACAAAATTAAATAAAAGTCAATGTCTTATATTAATTCATTATATTCAGCTTTTTTTGTTTTAAAATACTTGGACTACATAATAAAATTCTTCACTCCATACATAAGCTTCGGTTATACAATTTCTTTCAACTTTCAAATTAATTAAACTCAGATTAAACTTTAACTTTGTAAATTGTACTGATCGTTAAAACATCGCGTCGATATCAATGGAACTTGGAGTGTCCACTAGCCTTTCTACAACACATAAACCAGATTAAGGATTTTTTGGTCACAAATACAAGAAATACGGTGACAACTTATTTAAAACTTTTCAACGGCAAACACGTGGCTGCAGTCTCAATGGATCGATCAGATATGAACAGCTTACTTGCATTACTATGCTGAAGCAAAACACACCTTGTAAATACCAGAAAAGATTCAGATCAAATTTTCCAGAAAGTGTCACGATCTACAGTAGTGAACGATATAACGCAACTAGAGAGAACACATTTTAGGTGCGTTTCATATGAAAGTAATGAATATATATATAAAAATAAAAATTGAAAATCATCGTGTAATCTGTACGTATAGGTTAGGTAGCTAGATATAGGCCTCGTGTTTTTAAAAAGAGATTGAAAGCAGCCAGCGTAAAAAGTCTACCGAAGTCCTTAACATGATCGTTGGTCCACATTGTGGATGGAAATTCCACTTACCTGTACCTGGTCTCCACACCAGAACCTTATGGTTCCAACATCTGTTCTGCGCGCCGTGTAGCCTGACCTCTATATATAGGTTAAATAACTGTAATACTTACAAAGTGATAGCATAATACAATAATTATTCAAGATTACTTGACACCAACGAAAATTATTCATGAGTAAAGTAAAAACAAACGCAAAGTGTCTTAATAAATCCTTGACTATATATTTCAACGAAATGACTAAAGAATTTTTAAAATAAAGAACTTTTAGTAAATTACAAACCCTTTTCCTAAAACTCTCCTTTGTTTTATTAGGGATTACATTTGCAAATGTCTCATCTTTCTTGTGAGAAAAAAGCGTTCGCGAGGGCTATTTTTAACATCGCAAAGGAGTAATATTAAAAACATAAATTAAAATAAGGATACTAAATAAAACTTAACCCTTTATTGAATTAGACTTCTAGGTCATCAACATTAACATGATGTCAGTTCATGGACGTCCATTATTAGGTATATTCCTCCACCCATGATCACCAGTATTACTGGTCTTTCGTTGCCCGCATTTAGGGACTTCCCGGGATCTAGACTATGCCGTATGTCCTCGTACGAATACCGATAAGCAATAAACATTATGTTATATGTAATATTTACATAAATATGTATGTTAACCAACTCCTTATTAACCAAGTTCAGAAATCACCGTTGCCATAAATCGCAATTTTTGTTTTAGTTTTTGACATCTCATCTGATTTCTTATTATGTGGTTAGGATATGGATAAGGATATATGTGATAAGGAGCGAATAAATAAACATACATATTAATTTATCTATCACATTATATTTATACATTATTATATTGTAGTAAGAATATTTATGCTATGTTTTCATATCTGCATTATTTTCTTTTTTTTCTATTTCTTATCCTCATCATTAATTCAGCTGTAAAACATCCATTACTGAACGTAGAGCTTATACAAAGATTTTCAAAAGGACCAGTTGGACATACTACTCTTTAATAATATTTGCCTCCACCTACCTTCATTAACTAGTAGAGAATAATAAAAATTAAGTTCGCAGTTGTCTTATACTAACCACAATTATTAAATGAATAAATACTGACCAGTTTTTTACTGTAAATTTAAAACTATAATTTATAGGATTATAGTTTATATATAATATAGGCAATACAGAGGCTCAAAACGACGCTTCGTTTGTAGACCGAGCATATTTACTGTAAAAGAGTCCAGATTTAGTGACCTCAAATCTGGTTAAGCTGTTAATTCCAAATATATACCAAAACTAATAACAAAAAAGTAATAATAACAAAAACTAATAATAACAAAAAAAAAGCTTTTTTTTAAGTAAATTTTATTAATTGTTATCACGATTATTTCAGCCAAAGTACAGAGAGAGATAGATTCGAAACAGCTTACATCCAGCGTTTTTGGACGACCTTGACAAGGTCATATTTCTAACTTGTAGATAGACCTCTTATACTGCGCTTCTTATTCCGTGATTTATACCCAAATATAGAATCATAAAACTATAGAAATTAAAAAAGTACTACGTAAGTACTAGCTCTATTTGAACCCCTTTTTCATTGCTAACGAACTCAGATGAACAGAAATCTTGAGTAAGCGGTTTTTTTATTTACATAAGACCTAAGCAAATAACATACGAACCCAAAATATTCCTGTTTTATCTTATAAGTAAGGATTTACGTAACAAAAAGTTGGTTTTTGCGATGTAAGGTATGTTAAGCATTCTAGGTTTTTTATTCTTTCACAGCGATGGATAGCGGTTACTTCACCATTTTTATATTTTTATTTATTTGTTATTTACAAGGTATGGTGACAATATAACCTCTTATATTCTTTTAAAAATGTTATTATGTCTCTATTAACTAAAATTTATATTTCTTTTTAAAATGCACGACATTCGTATACTAACCATTCTCAAATCGAATTAAATCAAAAAGAAAATCAGAAATGGAACCAAAATTAAAATGTAATAAATAGATATTATTATGATGATATTATTATTGATTCAAAATCAAAATTATGATAAAAATGACAGTTAAGCGATGGTAATGTAGATACCATTTTACGGTCTAATGGCCATCTTATGAATTGAACAAAAAACTTTCTTTTGAAATCGCACCTTATTCGAAATTTAAATTTTACAAATATTTCTACGTTCTACAAGCTACCCAGCTCGAATAAGTCAGGTTGAATTCCTCATTCATGCTAAAAGCCCGGAATCTGAAGCACTTACTTGAAATGTTTACTTATCTTGGATAGTCTGTAGTACTTTTTTTTCTTTTCTTCTTGTATTCTACATTTATTTACATTTCTAAAATTAGTTTGTAAATTCACTAGGAATCATTGACAAAATGTACAATCACTTTGAGTTCACCCCTAATGTCATTCTTTAACTTTCATCTAAAGAGGTTCCTTTAGAGCCTTGGGAAAATCCTGGAACAAATTCATTCATCACTGGAATCTTTAACAGAAGTATTATTGATCGTCGACTTATTATCTGCTTATTTTTTAATCTATTTTATTTTTTTACTCCATGCTGCTTTCCAAGGTGTTATAGTTGTGGAGAAGAAGGAGGAAGAAAACACACAACAACATATCTTAAAAAGTTCTACAATACACTAAACGCTATCAGATATAGCCTAAATTAAATCAAAATATTCAAGTGACATCATTGCTACGGATTCTTGTCATTTATAAATTTGTTTTCGTATTTTATGTATTCATATTAGTACCAGCGCAATATCAATAGATGAGCAATGAAAGGATTTTACAAGTTTTTTTTACATCGTTTAAAATTTATTACGTAATAATTCAATAACATTACATTACAGTGTTTTAAACTGTACACTGTTATCACAAGTATAAACAATATTAATTTTATGAAGCGCAGCAAAATGTATAATAAACTTATCTTTACATAGCTTTTATTTATTAATATTCCTACATACATATATAAGTAAGGTTATCATATATATTGGTACATTTATCATATACGTGTATTGTCATTTTTTTTTCGGAACGTTCCGCTATGACAGTATTTATCTATCACATTACAAATTGAATAATAGCGTTAATGATTTGCTATTTTGCGTGTGTACAGCGTAGAGAATAACGCATTTCAAACAGAGTTCTCCCAAGCTCTTTCTAATGCACTGATGGGATTTAAATGTGTAGGAATCTACTTCCTTGTCCTCTATCTTAAGAGCATGGTAATTTGTGCATATACAGAGGTTTTCCTCTGCAAAAACAAATAAGATTAAACGCCTCAAGGTCGATGAAAATGTAAATGCAACTGGGCAAAGGTATGCATGTAACAGATTGTCCAGACAGATGATATTTGAAATCTTTACACATACTAGTACCTGCTTAATAATATTTATTCTGGATTTGCTCAAAGCATCGAGGATATGTGTAATATATTTTTATTCTTATGCCTGATGACATAGTTGTGCCCTATTATCAAAGATATTTTGAATTTTTAATGCATAGCGATGTTGGCGGTGCTAAAAAATAAAAAATCCCTAAAAACATTGAAGTGTCGAAAATTTAATAAATCAACATTTTTAATTTTTATTAATAAAATTTTGTGTAATGTTTAATTCAGTTTAAAATATTTTAAGGTTTTATTTCAAAAATAGTTTAAAAATTCACTAGAATAACTTAAACACCGTGATATGCAGATCCATAAACAAAAAAAAAATGAAAATATTAATTGCTATTGTAAAGCCAAAGGCGCGGATGGAAAAGTCTGTGGCACATAAAGTTAATAAATAAATGAAGAAAAGAATTTTTTAATTGTTAATAACATTGAGAATGTTATGTTGATTCTGACATCAACATATTATCATGTATCATATAAAAAATCAAACGTACAGTAAATAAAGTTGTCATAAACAGGTTTTTAATTTTAATGCCTTATAAAATTTTTCGCTATAACAAAACGCGATATATGATTACGTGTCACATGCAAGCTTAGTTAATTTGTTTTTGACCGCCGCTCCAAGTGTAATAAAATTACAGGAACGTTTTACGTATTATATTATTTAACTTACTATGTACACTTTGCAGGGGTTATATTTTGAAAGCCTGCGAACCTTCGATATTACTATTGTTTTTATATTTATTTACTATACATATGTTTACAATATATATATATATATATACTAAACGTCAAGTTACGAGATTTCCTAACGCGAACTGGTCTGAGAAGAGTCCATTACAAAATCTGATTTTTTATTCGTCTTTTTATAGATACCCTCCCACATAACACAAACAACGAAAAATGTGTAATTGCAAATCAAATTTGCGGATCATAATTTCACAAAATTCAATTAATTAGACACCCCAATTATGCAATTTTACACCAATTAATTAATTTTGTAATAATATTGCTACATAAAAAGCCGCCATATGTGAAAGTTCCCGCGGAAGTCGTCACAACGCTCAACCGTTTGCTCGTCTGGCCCACTCGTCTCGCTCACTCGCACGGCGTGCACTATACGCGCTCTTGCTTGCGGCTTGGCAGGTAGCCAAGGGGCAGCACGTGCGCGCGCGGCTGTTGGAGTTCTCGGGGAGTCGGATTTCAACTAGGGAACGATGCGCAACTACTCGTAGGCGCATTATTCATTTTCCGGGCACAAATTAAGTTAATTATTCAATAAACGTTTTTCAACCTCCAAATTTATATTTTATTAAATCGCATTATAGTACTATTAACGAAGCAGACCAGCCAAAATAAGATCAAATTTATTTATTCAAAATTAGACATTCGTCTATGAATGTCACGTACTATGTAACACGTCGACTACTCGCTATTTTTACTTCTTCTGTATTCATGCTACGATCACGGATATTTTGAAGAAGTCGTACACTACTTGAAACAACTGGCTCAAGCGGCCAGCTACTTATCGAAAAATGTCTTCCAAAAAAAAAACAAAAAAGGCCACTCAAACTAATCATCGACAAATTTACTCGACACGCCCAAGCAAGAGCGAGCGACGGCGGGGAAGACTATGTAATGATTTCTAACACATAATTCAATATCCAGCAGAAACATTTTATAGTTCTGTTTGAATGTCTGTGTTACGTTTCTTTCCATACCCGTTAGGATATTTTATAGATTCATTATATAGGCGTTTGTCAAAAAAAAAACTATGTCTTTATTACCTTATTTCTCTTGCTTGTGGACAGTCTATATATATTTTAAATTTGTTACAACAAAGATGCTCCTAAGAAATATCAAACATTTCTCTTTCTTGGACGTTTCATCATCTTTTAATTCAGTAGTAATATGTCCACTGCTGGGCATTACTCTCCCCGAGCACTTTCAATAGGAACGATTAGTAGCGGCCTAAGAATGGTTGTCGTTAGGTAGAGAGTTAAAAAAAGCATATAACTAGTTTATGTAGAAATGTAATGTAACTACGAGAAACAACTTCAGTGTTTGAAATGATCCTAATTACCCGTACAATTAGCTAGAACTAGAACTCCAATGATTAATGTTTAGCCTGTATTTGACGGGTCTTAATTATCGTGTTAATAGCCTAGCTATAAATAAAAAAACTGTTTCTAATATGAAGGGGTCAATTTGGCGAAGAAAACGATATATAATTGTAATTGGGTGCCCAGAGAACCAAAGTATTCAAAAGCCTTGTTTAGTTTTTACCTTACTAAAATCGCCGGAAGATGCCATTGTAAGGTTCCCGAAAAACTGAAGTATTTAAAAACTTTTTTTATGTCGTAGTTTATCTTATTAAGATCGATTGAAATAAAAGTATTTAAAACCTTTTTTGGATTGTCGCTTACCTTACAAAGAACATCGGAGAACGCTTTAGTAAGGTGCCTGGAGAACTAGTGCTTAATAACCATGTTTAAGTTATCTTTTTTATTACTAAGGTCGTCGGAAGACAACTTGCGGTTAAAACTATGAAATAAATAAAATTAAAATTCTAGAGTTACATGAATTCCTATATAGCTACAGGTTGTCTACAGCTGGGAATTCCGTTAGATCTCCAATAAAACCGGTTGGAAACTGCTGCATCCAGTGTATTCTGTATTCATACATTTAAGCACCAGTAAGCATCAGTGTCTGTATTCCTAGAGTCAATTCTTTTATAAGTTTAAGTAGAATTCACGTTCGCTCCAAATATTATATTACCATTAAAATATTGTTTGTAAACTAGTAATTATCTAAACTATATCAATTTGAATAAGCCGGTGGCGATATAAAATATAAAAACGTCTAGTATAGTGGAAATTTATTTTTGTGTAATGCAGTAATCTAGTATCTAGTTGCGTGAGTTGTGTTTACACAGGGTGATAGGTGAAAGATATAAAAGATTTACAGAGATAAAAGTATAGCTCATTACTTATGACAAAGTATTAATCAAATTAAGTATTAGGTTATAATATTTTTCCACGATAGACAGACGGATAGTAAACGGTTTTTAATTCAATTATGTTCCTCTATGACCCTACGTGACGTCTAGAAGGCAACATATTCAAATGGCAGCAGCGTAGATCGGCACTCCGCTACTACCGATTCTCTATGTTATGCATTGAACTCACCAATTTTATTATGTAGAATTCGACTTTTAATAACTCGTTTTCTTATTGTACTTTAATAACGTTATTATTTCTAAAACCATCGATTTTTGTGTAGGGTGTCGTCGTCATTCTTTGTTCCCATAGGCGCCCACTGCAGATCATAGGTATCCATCAAATATCTATGGAAGGATATAGCATAATCACCACGCTAAGGAAGCGGGATGGAGATCGCAGTGTGGTTCATTGCCCACAGATAACTTTCGAAAGGATGGGTAGCCGCGTCCTCTTCGTACTGTATTACCACGCGAAGCATAGCGGTTATGATATAAGCGCCCATAAATATCTTTGGGGGAGGCATAGACCTGGGCAAAGGGTACCATAGACGCCCTCTGTAAAGCATAGGCTTTACAGAGGGCGTCTATGGGCAGTAACTTCGACAGCAAATTAACGTTTGCAGGTTTGATGCAGATTTCCTAACGGTCTTATAGAAAATTTATGAAAAACGATACGCCTAGTGGTGAACATCCTGCGACTGATGATTATGACGATTTTTACGATCTTATATATAACAAAATGCATGGTTTGATACGTTACCAAATTCAATTTTAAATTTTTGTTACAGATTCGAGAATGTGTTATGTAGTGATTAAACTTGACAACTTTTGGTAATTTTATACAGGATGTATTTTAAAATGAAAGTACTGTAAACAGCTTATTGTGTTTACGTAGCGAAACGTTCTTGCAAAGAAAACTTTCAACTAAGCTAGTAGTAAAGCTATTTCCCGTGATGTAATGTTATTTAACACCGCAATATTTTCCGCTGAGAAACGACTACTGGAAATTTTATTATTCGAACTTCACCTCTGCGAAATTGTTAGCATATAATTCAAAAAATAAACCACTTTACAAAGAAAGATTTCAAGTTAAAAAATATTTTGATACTAAACGACTTCTATTTAATGTTCATAAAATCATCTTTTACACTTTGAAATGTAATGAAATTTTATTAAAAGATACGGTCTTTAGTATTTCCGATTAATCATGACGAGATTTTTTATTAAATAAAATAGTAGATTTAAATCGTGCGATCTACCAGCAAGATTTAATTTTTATAAGCACGCCGAGGTTGTTTATTATTTTTTTCGTATTTTTAAATAAAAGAGTGGCATTATTGAGAAGTTCAATCTGATTCTAGTTCACGTTAAATTATTATTCTTCTCCGATCTTTTGTCCTACCATTAATGACGTACACCAGTGATTATCCTGAGTAGATAATAATAAGTGAATTTGTTATTTTGTTCAATGGATATATATTTTTAATAGTCCCCTGTTATTGAAGGCATCTCTTTCGCCCATTTTTTTTGCTTTTTCTTTGATGATATTAATGCTGTCAGCTCTAAGGCTTTTACAGCTTCATCGGTGCTAAATTCATGGAGCGGAAGGGTCCGTGAACCAGATTTAAAAAGTAAAAAACTAAAGCTGGTAGGCCGCCTACCAGTTGCACGGTGACGGTCGCATGTTGCTAAGGCTTTTCGTGGTAGAGCTTTAACAGGGTGTGTTGCTGGAGTATGCTTGCGGCTTGGGATGGCAGCGTGGACCACAGGTGAGCCGAAAAGGGATCCGGATCCAACCACGGTCCGCCCACGCTGTTCGCGGTTAGGGAGCGGGCGGCCGCTCTCTAAAAACGGGTGTTGTGGCGTGGTGGTGATGTTTTGTTGTTATGTAGAATGCGACGACCTGTGTAAAGTGTTGGTGGTGCAGTAATTGCTGATGTTACTAAGTGCTTTGCGCTTGCAGTGTTGTGTCTGCAGGGGGCGCGGTGTGGTGAGTGTTCTGTGGGAACTCTCTGATGGGAGTGAGGAGAACGTTTTTAGGACGTCTCCTGGTCTTTACTGGGGTGCGGGGGGGAGTAGTATCAGGTGCTAGCTATTAGGGTATTAGGATGTGTGGAGGTCGACTCAAAGTACGTTTTTGAGCAAGCCAGAAAGTATTTGGGACCGTAGGGAGTTTAAGGTCGCTATGGAAGTCTACGCCTGTGTCTATAGGCTTGCTTGGTGCAAAGCCGGTGAGTATGGATTCCATAAATCTGTGTGCTTGATAGACGCACGAGTGATGATTTCGGAATCTGAACTGCTCGTTCCCCATTTTATTTTTGGGATAAGGATATATACCTTGCTGTTTCCACCCTCTCTCTTTCATCCCTCTTTCATCCTTCACATTTTCTATCATTCTCAATCAATATTACACGTTGTACAAATCCGACATTTATTTTTATTTCGTAATTTTGCTTGATTATATCATTAATTTTATTGGAGGAGTGGTAGCCCAGCGGTAAGGGAACGAGTCTTGCGCAGGTTCGAATCCTGGGTCATTTATAGCCTTATTTACACTTAACATATACAGGTTTCTAGGGGATGAGCAGCAGCGCCCTCTACGAATTATAATAACACAGTGTAATCACTCGCCTGCCAAGCGTAGCGATTATGGTAAATCCTCCTAGCGGCATCTTTAGGGAAGGCCTATGGCTTTGCAGTGGGCGTCGATGAGCTGAAACTATTTTGTTTTTTTAATTAACTTAGTCATTAGAAAATATTATCAGATGTTTAATATACATGAATATTGTGTCTGTCTGTTAAAAATGTAACGACTAGTTTAAATAATCGACGGTTAAAAACGGGCTACTTGACTAAAAAAAATTTCATCTTTTTAATTTTGTACATGTACGCCTTCATAGAGCCGCATCGGGCTCACGAACGGCGGGTAGGTTTCCGCTTTTATATTACTAAAAATTCGACGTCTAAGCGACATCTTTACTTCACCTAAACGAGTACTTAAACAGTGATCAGTATCTCGAAAAGCTTTGGCATGAATGTACCCGTTCGAAAATACACGAGTCGTGTAATTGTATGCGTCACACTGGAAACGATCCGTTAATAAAATCTTCGACTTAATGGGCCAGCAACTTCCATTAAGAGCTTTTAGGCTTACGTACCAGTGTTGTTTATATGCAAGATCACATATTCCATACATATCCACATATTTGGCTAGCTTAAATGAGAAAATATAGGGTTAGGGCTGTTTTGTTGTGAATGTCTACCGAAATCAAATCGAAAATAAATAATTTACGTCGTTATTAATGTTCACCATTTCAGTCGTAGAAATTCAGTAGCTTGTTGGTTTGAATGAAGTTTAATTTTTTAATTCTGTTTAGATGCCGTCTATATCTGAGGCAACATAGGCCGACACCATATTTTAATTATCGTTTCAGCCACGGGAGGTCCACAGCTGGGCATATGCCTTTCTCTAATATTTCTGATAAGACTGGTTTGAAGCGGCCTGCATCCTACGTTAAAAAAAGTCGTATGTCCACCAAGTGGGTGAATGTATTCCCTATCGGCCCATGGTCTCCACTTTAAAACGTTAATGTCACAATAACCTTCCGTTAAACGCGCTAAGTGACTTGCCAACCGCCAAAAGTCAAGCAAAGTTCTCTTTATGGCTGGTTTAACAACTATGGTATTATATAAGGTCCAAAGAGACGTTTCATATAATTTTAATGCGTTGTAATTTTCTTCTTCACATTTCCGTGTTCTTGGTACAGAAGAAGAAGTCGTAAGTCGTCGAAGAGAAAGCTGTACGGCACTTTCTACAGTCCTCTGCCACTTTTCTGTCTTTGAATTGGAGCATCCTCTGGAAATCATTCATTCTATCACGTATAATAAACTATTACGTAACGTAGCCAAATTGTCATACTTTACAATTTTAAAGTGAATAATTTCTGAGAGTCATTGCTTCATTCCAATCTCCTAAAGAATGTACTTAGTCTGGCCATTTACACTGCCATAAATTAAAATAAAAAAAAACCTATTACTTTTGAAATTAGTATCTCTAATTTTTATCCGATTGTGCATTTTATTTTGCTATTTAAGCGCAAATATATTGTTAAAAAAATCGTGATTTAAAATGTAATGGGATAATGTAGATAAATCAAAAAAAGCGATCAAAGCAGTCAGGTGTTCTAAGAAATCCCCTTCATAAGCATAAGATGAAGATAGTAACATAAACATATCGAAAACACATCGAAAATACAACATATCGAAAATTTTATAACATATCTTTGGACTTACTTCTTATCAGAGTTGCACTGGTCATTTCTTTACTGACGATTGATAAACAGTCCCAACTTTAAAAGACTATATTGTAGTCAAGGGAGACTGCTTCGAATAAACTTTATGTATTTTAATAGTTTTACATTATATTATTATATTTATGACTAAACTATATATAAAGAGAAACTGATTAGAGATGTCATTTTGTTTTGCATCAATTTATGGTATACCCTATCAAAAATTAATGATAAATTGTAATAACATAATTTATATTATTCATCAATTTTTTATATATAATGAATAAAGTAATGAAAATTCAGAAAGAAAAAGCGTTTGTAAAATTCGGAGTACTACTTATTAAAATTAATTATTGTTTTCTAAAAAAACTTTGAAAAATTATATATATATATAATTTTTTAAAGTCATTACTTGCACTATTCAGAATGATTGGAAATAGGTGTGCTTTTATACCTTTAGCGCCGAGTCCATAAAATCCGCTAAATTCAATTTCAGCACCACATTTGACCACCACTAAATTTTAAAATACGCTTTACCAGTAATGCTAATCTTTGAAACTTTCGTTATATTACAGCTTCTTCAGGATTTGATATAGGAAAGCTTAGATAGCATAGCCATATAATAGATTTTGTTATTAAATATTATTACTAAGGAGATAAAACATCGCGGTCTTAGATCTAGTGGCTTTGCGCTCGTCTTAAATGTCATGATGCCGCGTAACTTAAATTCGATTAGTAACAAAGCTTCTGCTTACTATGTGCTAATTTTAGCATTATACTTTGTTCACGCTTTAAGCTAGCTATTTTAGATACAGTTGTACAAGTTTTGGCTCTAAAAAAACAGGATTATGTTCAAAAAATAAATATTTTTGAATACAAAGTGATTACTTATATATTATAATATAAAAATTATCCATTTTTCTTTGGTCGCGCTATAACTTGAGAACGACTTCAATTATCTTTTTACTCAAATTAAAATTGTATTTTAACTGCGTAGTTTGTTTATTATAATAGTATAGATACGTTTCTGATATGCATATTATAAATACTTTGTATTATAAATATCTTTTATAGGTATGTACCTCCATTTACAACCACTTCTGTCACTTAATGATCTCTGTTTATCATTATTAGCCAAGTCATTCGTAGTTAGTAATTGTCTGAAAGAAATTGTCATTTGCGACAAGACCTTGTGCTTAATTTTTTGTCTATTTCATCTGATCTATGTCTTGTTGATGGACGATAGAAATAAATAAACAGAAACCACAGAGGAAGATTTGTGATCAAGTAGAGAAATTTATGTGTAAAAGCTAAAAATAATATGCTATCTGTTACCGTAGCAAGTAGCGAATAATCTCCGGTAAGGCTAGAAATATTAACGCCATTGTCACCTCAAGTGATTATTTACTTCATGATGGTTAATTATTAAAAACCGTACCAGTGTTTATAAGAGAGTTAGATTAAATCTTTTTGCTTCTAGTCGTGAAATGCTTGCCCTAAACGTTTCAACATTCGTAAATTTGTTTGTTAAGTGCACACCGATAGATCGGCTCGTTTAATTCGCCTTTTTCATCTCTGGTAAAGCTTGAGGATGGCTTTTATGTACATGGAGATAGTTTGCTTATGTGTTTTTCCTACTTGGAATGAAACTGAAAATCTCCACAAATGATATACAAGTTTAATAGTCGAGTCAAACAGTTAAAAATAGAGAAATAGCAATCGAAACGATCGCGTCACGACTATGAGGGTCGTGACGCGAGCAACGTGCATTTAAAACTGGAACGTTTGACCGTCTGGGCATGACAGCGCGCGTCGTACCGTACGAGCTGCGCGTGAGCTAGTCACATCGCAGGGCCGTACTCGACACAGCGCCAAATGTAAATGAAATAATTATAGGAAAGAAAATAGTAATAAACAAACACTTTTCTATGCCAATAACAGAAAAAACTAAAATATAAACACATATTTATTACAAAAGTATTGAATATGATTAAAAAACAATTTTTTTTAACTTGTTTTCGCAACTCATGCCATCTGTACAGAAGTTAAAGAAAGTTAGAAATAACTCCATACATAATGCATTTTGTATAGCGTGATATGACTTCGAGCGTGTACACTGATGCCTTATTGGATATTGCAAGATGGAGTTTTATACAATTTGCTAGATTTCGAACAAATGTTTTAAAATAACTTTTTACTTTGCTTTGCACTTATTTATTATAAGAACACGTAATGCACATCTATAGCTTATATGCCTCTTTCTTGCATAGTTTTCTGCTGATGATTGTGAATATGAAGCAATCGTCATCTTCATCATGCTTCGCAACCAGTTCCATTGCAACATTACCTCGCCAGTATCATCGCAACATTAATTAAGGTGTCATGTATCAGTTCACCCGTCTGATAAAACTGCAATCTCCCTACTATAACAGAGAAGGCATTACCCAAAGGCTAAGATGCCGTACATTAATATTTAAATAGTCTAAGCCCCTGAGTTTGACGAAGCTGTAAAAAGCTAGTGGAAGTTGACAGCACCAATAACAAATGTAGATCAGATTAGAGAGTTTTTTCTGCTAATAAGGACACCGATACCTACAATTTTACGAAGGCAAAATTATACTATTTCATCGCTTGTGCAATGATGGTAATGAAATTTCTGATTTAGATGAACCTTATTCACAGTGCTTTACAACCAGCCTGCTTATCATTATCAGTTCAACCGTAGGACGAACTAGAGCATAGGTCTCCCTGATATATTTCCAATAGAACCTTCTAGAAGCGGCGTGCATCTAACATCTTTTATATACACCAACAGTAAATTATTTGATATTTTCAATAAACTATCTACATATTGTGAGTTCATATTTTTTACTTAGCTTAAAAAGGTTGAAATTAAAAAAATATACCCGGCCAATGATATATATATATATCGGAAAATAATTTCGCTTTCTTAAATTAAATTCACACGATTACATTTTTAACAAGTTTTTACTTCTAATCCACAATATGTTCACATTCTTTATCAATAACCTTTTGCCATCTAGTATGCAAATTTTCAATGTCTGAGCGGTAAAAATCAATCGGTTTTTTCTGAAAAAAACGTCGACAGAAATGATGTTACTTTCTGGTCACGCTGTAGATGTCTAGGTAGTTCCGTCGTCTTGGGAATCTAGTATTAACAAAATTTAATTTAAAACCAAACATAATACAACACCTCAAGATACGATTAACTCGTTCTAAGATGAAACCAACAACAGTGATTAACAAACTAGAGATTATCTATTTTATATTATTATATTATTTTATTTTATATTATATTATTTTATTATATATTATATTATTATATTATTATATTATTATATTATTATATTATTAATATTCAATATATGAATATTGAATATTTTAGCTCTGCCCGTGACTCAGATGCAAAGTACTTCGAAACTATAAAAAATTAAACCATATTTTATTTATAAGCAATATTCACGTAAATCTAAGAAGTCATTATACTAATTTTTTATAGCAAAAGTCTATTTGATTTTAGTACACTCGACTAACTTAAGACATAAATAACTATGCACATAAGGTTAACATTAAATATAAAGATAAGCTTGTATATACCTTTCTATTGCCTCTATAAAACTACTAATTCATTATTGTATACCCTATCACAATACTTCTCCGTATCTTAGTTTCAGTGCTCATATACGCCCACTGCAAGGCATAGGCCTCAAAGTTAAATACGGGGGGATATAATAACATAATCGCCAAGTTTAGCAGGCGAATTGGCGATCGCAGTGTGGTACGCAAAGAAAGCTGCTGCCCAGCCTCTGGAAACTTGTTTGTAAACAGTGGCAATCCTTTATCACTAATGAACAGTGTCAATTATAAAAGATCCAAGCATCCCGGGAATTGAAACCGCGACCTATGATTTTGAGTCTCAGTCCTTACCCCTGGGCTACTTCTGCTGCCTGTCTTCTATGTATAATGTATCTAAATTATCATACAATGCAATATAAAAGTTTATTAAGAAAATACTTAAAAATCTATGACATTCTTAGTTATTATAAAGCTTAGGAATAAATTACTTAAGTTTTTATATTGAGGGTGATTGTAAAGGTGATATAAGAAAAAAAACTCTCTGTGTTTGTAATGACCTTTTCACAGATCAAGGCGCGTTTGTGTATGTTCAATTTGATTCTAGTTTTTATAGTAACGTGAATATTAAAATCTCATAATTAGTTTAATAGTTTATCTTTAAACAAAACTTGCATAAAAGTGTCTAAAGCTTTAAAATTTATACGGTACTTTAATATAAAGATATAAATACAATGAGATATTCAAATACAGTAATATAAATACACTTTATTTTATTCATAAATACTCTTAATGTAATATATTTTGCATAAAACTGCGCATAAGTTTCACCTTTTCCGCATTGTATAATTTACGACAGAAACGAAATCTTTGTTGCAAGAATACAATATTCCAACGGTAGCATGTTATAATCCTAAAGATGAAGGTTAAAATATGTATTATTTAACTAAATGTTGACTTTATTAACTACTTTTGGTCAAATGTACCTTGTAGAAGTGTTGTGGTAGGTTCGTAGAAGACTTGAAAAATGATCGGCAGAGGACAGATCCCGCTCGGAGACGACGCCGTTAGCGCAGACATCCCTCCGATGAATGGTGCTCCCCTACCATAAACGGGGCCTTCGGAGTCGCGGGAGTTTAGGGTGGGGGCCCTAAACTCCCACTAGCTTCGGCGACTCTGAGGCGGACGTTGGTTCGACGTGGTCTCGAACCATCGTGATAGCACCACGAGGGTTTCGGGGGTAGCGTATCCACGCATACCCCGGGACGGGCTATCGAAAAATAGCACGGCGCGAGGGAAGACCGCGTGGCGATCCCTGACCGGGAGATACCGCGGTCCCCCGTTTAGCGCAGAGGGCGACCACCGGAGCGGTTTTAGTGGGTAGGAATCCCACATACCCCTGTCCTCCCCCCAGAGGAAAAAAAATAAAAAAAAGACTTGAAAAATGATAATTTGCAATGTCGGTAAATAATAAATAATTAATAAATAAATTGCTAGAGCGTGTATGTTGTGGTATGGAGTTGTAAGAGTTAAAACAGCTATTTATTCGAACACCATAGCTTATAATTTTAGGTTGAGATGAACTTATAAAATAGAAACGATCAGGAATTCGTAGTAGCGTGCGTTCCTCAACATGACGTACACTGTTTGTCGCCACGCAGTGCGGAAACGGCGCTCGCGCTGCGGTCACTATCATGGTCGCGCGGGGGAAGTCACAGCGCATGCGCGGGGGCAGTCACAGCGCATGCGCGGTGTGGGAAAATCGTTTATCTGAAACGAAGACGCAAGAGCATTAACACAATAATAAAGATTTGCTAGTTGCTTGGTAATAAACCCGACAGGCAGTCAGTGTTGTTGGCGCCAGTTGAAAATCGATGTTTTTACATAGCACATATGTTGCATATTCTCAGTTCAGTCATATCACGACCACTGTTAGACATATGCCTTCTTAGAATTCAAATAGGACCTGTTTACGGCGAATTGCATCCCAATGTAGTAAGTTAGAAATATCTAAACACGTTTTATTTATGCATCAAAAAACAGAACGAACATTGTCTTTGATTAAAAAAAATCATTAAAATATGCAATATTTTTAAACAAACTGTGTATTTATGAAGTTTTGAATTAATAATTCATATCTAAGACTGGACAACGTCTGTTAGGTCAACTAGTTATTTATGAAACTTGTTTCAACAAAGATTTAACACCTTTAACAAATTAATATATATACTCAAATGGAGTAATGAAATATGATCGCTATGTGCAGCGCTATATTCGTTTGTCCAAAATTAAAATAAACCATTTTAATGCAATAATTAATATATATTATTTGATCTAAAACTGTAAAATTGAACTTTTATCTTAATAATTATAACAACAAGCTCGTTTTTGGTAAGTTATACAAAAATGAGAACACTGCGGGGTATCCCATTTGGAACCGACATCAAGAGAGCTTATCTTATTGTTTATTCATACCGTACTGCAGGCAGTGACTTCGTCGCTATCTCAACAAAAGACTTTATGTTTTTGTTACATCGAATATTTCTAAAGGTATGTTTTAATTTGTATGTGTGTCTTTATAAAAAGAATTCATTTAAAAAAGACAGAAATCTTACACAGTTTGAATTTTAAAAATATACACAGAATGATTGTTATAGCTGTAAAAGCTTCAAAGAGTTGACAATATAATTCTGGATTACACCATATAATTCTGGACTACACCGATTAGTGCCAAACACTCTGTTTTTCTTTGGCACTAATCGGTGTAACATAACTTCTCAAGATGCCCCGTAGAGGGGTGAAACACGTGTTAAGTAATTTGGCGGTGGCGGTGGCGGTTGTGTGATTCGCAATGTTTGCCACATACGCATTTATCAGCGGGCTGGCGGGCGGTGCACTTTGTTGCACGACTACCACTGCATATGCGGAAGTGGCTAAATATTGGTCCTTTTCTTACTTAAGATGGACTTCCGCAAGGTAACGCCTGATTCCATTAAATATTTAAAATATAATTCATTTTATGTCGATTAATGTATGGTGCATCCTCTCCGAGTAGTGATATCCCAGTGGTAGAGAACTTAGACTTGCGATCGTAGGTAACTGAAGCGATTCATGGAATGCAATTTTATATAATTCACGTTTTGTGAATTAATTATATAGGATTGGAACTGTCCATAAACAAGCTTTTAGAGGACGGGCAGCAGCGTCTTCTACGAACTATAATAGCATATTGCAATTGCCAAATTGCCTAGTAAACATGGCGATTATGGTATATTCCCCCATAGATATGTTCAGGGGAGGCTTTTACCTAGCTCGAAGTTTTGAACTTTATACAGAGATAAATCAAGAGGTTCATTGGTCATGCTTCAGTGAGCGCTACACTTCAGAGCTTGTAAAGTTTATAGAGAGTAGATTTTGGAGGATCTATCCATCTCCTTACTTCCATCGGACAATTACAAGCCATCCATACACGGTGGAAATCCCTTCAACCCACACTAAGCGTTTTGATACTACCGTTATAGCGAACAGCCAAGGTATGGAACAACTTAGCGGCGTCGTTGTTTCTAGCTAATTATAACTTAGGAGTCATCAACAAGAGAGTGAATAAGTTTTTTCTAAGCAAACATGTAGCATCGTAGACTTCGACATCGCTTAAGTTAAGGCGAGACAAGAGGCAAATGCTTTGCTGATAGGCGATAAAAACAGACGACATTCAATCCAAAGGTAAATGGTTTCTGGGATATTAAATATCGTAATGATATCAAAGCACAAAATAACTTAAAAAGCTCTAATTTTAAAAATTGCCTGTATATTTTTTGTCGCTTTATTATTTATTTTACTTTTTAGTAAATCTGTCTTCTTCTATGAAAGAGCATCAATTTTTTTTCTGAAAACTTGGAACCGCCCCTACTCGCTACCATGCCCTGAATGCTATGATTTAATCGAGGTGTACCAAGCTTATCCTAGTTGCACTTTATGAAAGAAAAAATATATAAAATATCGTACTTGAATTTAATTCCGTGAACTATATATAACTAACTATACTACAAGCATAGTTTTAAAAATAAGTGTGAGTAAATGAATCGAAAATTTATGATAAATAATATTTCAGATTTATTTATTTATTTATTCACACAAGTGTACAAATAAGACTCGTTGATATCATCAAACGAACTAAAAGTGATAATAACATTTCTTTTTGTCTAAGGCGTTTTTTTTTTGCAAAAGAGTTTATATGCAAAGGTTTTATACCTATTTGCAATCACTCTGTATAAAGTGATCACTCTAAAATATGTTAGATTGCACATTAATCTATTAATTTTTTGTATCTGAATGCGATAGGCCAGTAACTCATGGTAGCACATAGTCTACAGAGACAGATAGTAAACAATGATTAATTTTAATAAGTAGTAATCTGAATTTTGAAAACGTTTTTTATTACTTAATATCATTACATTATTTATTTTTAGATAGGGTGTAACGTAAATTTATTAACAGCAAATGAGTTACACATTCACACCTTTAAAACTTTTACACCTATAACCATCCTGTATATAAAAACTTAAACTAGAACATGACAGCGTGAGTGAAGTCTCAAAGCCACTGTCATTATAGCATTCAAGTTATGCTTTATAGAAAACAAGAAAAGCTTTCAGTGAATATAGATCGAATAACATGCTTCACTCGCTCTATAGAAAATAGCACATTTTAAAGAATATTTTTAGTAAATATGGATATTATAAAGGATATAAATGTGTTGCATAATAAAATCTGGTTTTGTGCGACGAATACGGTTCGCATAAAAAAAAAACGTTAAAAAACTAGTTGCAATGAAACTTCAAGAGATATATAGAGAGAGATAAAAAATAATTTTCGCAATAAAATTTAAAGTTTTTATGCGGTGAATAGCGACCACATAAAAAAGTATCAGATAGAGAAAATTACACAAAACCTTATAAAATAACTAGAAATTACTAAAACATATAATCTTTATCTTTCATAATCTGACAATATGCGAAATTTTTTGTATTAAATTTGTGAAAAATCGCTTTTGTCAATTGAAGATACCATTAGGGGGACCGGAAAGTAATGTCATTTCTGTCGACTTATTTTATAGAAATCGGATTGATTTTTCCGCTCCAGCATTGAAAATTTGTATACTATATGGCAAAAGGTTGTCGATAACGAAGGTGTATATGTTGTTGAGAAATAAAAAAGTTAGAATTTTTTTTTAAATGTAGTCGTGTGAATTTAACTTAAAAAAGCGGCTTTACTTTCCAGTCCCTTTAATACTTTGCACTCGTTTATAGATGATGTTTTTCAGTTATCATGTAATCGGTGATTAGTTCTATGTCTTTATGTTTTAGGTGTCTCGTGAGCCAGATTTAAAAGATCCTACCAACTACCAACCAACCAATTAAAAATTCATACACCGCACGAAAAAAGAACGCTCAAAATAGATTTCAGTGTACGTTTAAATTTATATAGTGAACAAAGGCACGGGCTATAAATTACATCATGGCCTAAATCGAACCCGAAACCTACGTATGTCACTAACAGATATGAAACGTGTAGTATTAATTAAATCGTTACCTAGAAAAAAACAACCCAAAGATAATTAAGAGAAAAATATATTATTTTCATAATGAATTTGTATGCAACCGATAGAAGCGAAAAGATAACACCGATATTTCTATATAACTAGCTGACACATTTAAACCTCTCAATATCATAGCATCATCGAGCAGTGGTAGGTAAAAAAGTTTAAAAAAGGCGAAAACATAAATAATTTTCTGACGATTAATCTACAGTACACCCTCTCCGAGTATTGGTAACCACGTGGTAGAAAACTGAGACTAAAGAAATAAAAAAATTCTATAACTGTTAAGCAAAAAAGCAAAGAAGAGGATGTGTTTGCTTTTATTTTTTATGGATTTTTCAATCAAAATGTCACATTGGAACAATCGGGTTCACATTCGAAAAGCAAAGAAAAAATTTGAAGGTCAATAGGTCGTGTGCAATTGCGCGTCGAGTTATGTTATCGGTACAGCATTCAGCGGTTACGTGATGCTCCAAGTGAAAATTCTTTCAACAGATTCAACAACGGTGTGTACAACATTGTTGAATTGCTAGATAGATACCAAGACATTAGCATTTATTTTCATAAGTAATTTAAAATTTAAACTAAAGCTTATATAAATCTATTTATATGTAACATTATATTTAAACATTCTTATGTATCATACAATCATAAGTGAATGATTGAAAACGTGTGGTGAAAGCGTAAATTTTTACGTTAATTGTTCATACAACCAGGAAGTAGTAACAATTGGGCATGAAGCTATTTTACCAAACATAATTTTTACTTTCTTTATTTTTACATCTTTTGATCAAGTTGCACGTTTGAGTGACTAAATGCATACGATGGTAAGAAAGGTCAAATCTGTATTTTCAAAAGAATAGTAAAGAATCACGCGTTGCCACACCCTTTTCGTTCACTGTAATGTTTAATCTTTGTATGTATGCTTATTGCATATATGTATGGTATTTTAGAAGTGTGTTTAGTTTATTTGAGCAGTGGTAGCTCAGGTAAGGACTGACACTTGTAGTCGTAGGTCGCGGGTTTCATTCCCGGGATACAGCCATATATAATTTACATTTTAAGAATAAATTATGTTATTGACACTGCTCATAAATAAGCTTCCAGAGGATGGTCAGCAGCGTCCTCTGCGCACCAACATTGCGATTGCCAACCCGCCTGCAAACGTAATGATTATAGTATATACCCCCATAGATTTTTAGCGAGAGTATGCCTTGTAATGGGCGTCTATGAGCTGGAAAAACCATTGTATTTTAACTTTTAATTGTGTACTTGTTGTATAATTAAGGTTAGGTGACCCATAGCACAAAGAAGTGCTCGTTTGAAATGGTAGAGGGCGGAGCTCATCGCTCGTGCAACTTTCGGCCATTGGAGTCAAAACTTTTTAAATGACGATCACGAGCAGGTAGACGTGGAGTGGTTTAGCCCCCAACTAGGTAGACTGAAACAGATTGGTCATTGTGACGATTTTTGGGGGGGCGTATTCTTTTCAGTATATAAACGCATAAGTACTCCGTGTTTTAATTTATTGCACAACGTATTTCAACCCACAATCACATGTTGGCCGCTAGCTCTTTATTTCCTTTGGAAATAATCCAATTATCGCACAGAATTAATATCCGTTTCGCATAACATAGCCATTTTCAATTCTTCTTTACCCATATTAAATTTAAAAAAAATCAGTTCATTAGTTTCACAAGTATATACATATGTAGATATTACCATGTACATAAAGTTACGCAAAAAAGCACTCAATTCTCACAAAAGCTTAGGGGATAATTAAGACGTCTTAGCGCTGTTAAGTGTACCTAAAAATATGTCGCCTTCTTTACTTCATAATTAATTCTTGCTGAGACCGGTGTTACATGCCCTTTTTGGTATGAAGCGAACTCTATGATCTGTACATATTTTAATGATATTGATACTTACAATATCTTGGAATTCTTATACTTTATTCTTTAAATAGAAGTACTTAATAGTTAATAATGTTGCAATAAAATTTAAATAAATTAGACTTTTTTCAAATATTTAGTATAAAAATGATTGAAAAAGAACCATACTTTTAATGGAAATAATTAATTATTTATTTTATTATTAATTTATTTTATTTTATTCGGAAAACAAACAGTGTTTTATAACTACAAATAAAAACCTAAATAAAAACTATACACCAATTACATGTTTTCGCAATGTATATTATAATTGCATATTATAAATATATTGCATGCGCAATATATTTATAATATGAACTCTTTTGTTTCAGCAATAAACTAATTGTGTATTAACGTGTTTATATATTTTTTTTAAAATGAGAACTTTTCTTCTGTTATAAAGACAGGAACATGTAATATTTGATTACTTATTTACAAAGTACGTAAGTTATAATAGCAAAGGGTGTTAAATTGTTTGTAGTCTTGGACCTATCGGACGGGATATCTTTTTTTCTTTTATGCAGAATATTGTACAAAATCTACGTAATAATTAGACTCGACCCAATATTGAACTTTAAAATCTTGGGTGTTGATAAATAAAAACGCCTTCAATCAATCAATTGTCTCATGCAGTCCAAGGGCGTTCGGGCCGAAAGGTTCTAAAGTGTCGACCACGAGCCCGTAGATACGGCGTGGGTAACTCCCTTACTATTACGAAGACAAAGTTAAAGTCGTGGGAAATTGCTAGACGAGGGCAGTACAGATCGATCATCGTGGCGATCTTCGGGGAATCCTTAGTCTTAAAGTGGGCGTGTATCATCAGAAAAGAAAAAAAAATCGTCATCAATTTTGGTAATAAAAATTTAATGTAACAAAAAAAAAATGATTGAAATATATTAGTGTTCAAGTGAAGCAATATCTTTCTTGTTTCCACTCTTTGCATGTTTATTTTACTCTTTGCCAATCTTCACTGCCCTTTAGTTAATGAAAAAGTAACGAAATCACTGCCCGACTTTGTTTTCTCACGAGTTTCATTTCATCTTAATACACGCTACTACGGCGTAGACATCGCGTAGCTCCAGTTGATAACCAGTCGTTTCGCAGAGTGCACGCTACGCGAACCGAACCGGCCAACCGCTACGTATTACGTTAGCCGTAGCACATTATTTAGTTAACAATTAACTAATATACTTTAAATTAGATATTTATGTGTATTATAAAAACATAATTAAATTTAATTTTCAAAAATATTTATAACAAAACAATTTATTGGTGTTCCTTTTTTAATCTGAATGATTCCGCGTTAGTATTAGGAGGTAGAAACAGCTGAAAAATGTTGGCTTTGGTAAGTACTTACAATTTAATTTGTAATAATGCGTTTCGAATAAATATATAACGTATCGATTTAATATTTATTAACTAAAACAGTTATTAAGCATCGCTTCAAAAAGTATTTACAGGTTAATATTAACGTATTTATTTATTTCCATAATTTAACAAGTTAACCAACGTTTAACAAAGTAAACTATTAAATTTAATAAATATATTTTAATCGTACGTTCCCGAATACCTGTTGTAAAATAAACGTTAACATATTTAATGAATAATTAATATACACAATTCATAATGTATTAAAAACAGTATTTACTGTGTATTAATCTGTTATATTATTACAATATATAACATATTAAGTATCTTAAATACATTCGTGTTAGTTACAACATATATAAGTTCAGAATCGTTTGATCAATTTTTATAATTTTTGTGGTCTTGAATTTCTTTTCACCCCGTGTAATATAACAATCAAAAAATTAGCCAAAACTGTGGTCGATTTCGCACAAAGTTTGAATTAGTATGAATTTCAAAATTTGAAATCTGGTCTTTTATTGATTGTTAGACGAAACGTTCGCCGGGTCTGCTAGTTATGGTATATCGTATATGTATACAGATGCATAATGCAATATGATAAATAAAACATTACTATCATGTTTAAAAATCGTCATTTTAATCCATAGACGCCTTCAATAGGGTATAGGCTTCCCTCAAAGATATCTACGAGGGGATATAACATAATCGCTTGGGAAGTGGGTTGGCGAACGCAGTTACGGTTCGTTGGGGATGTTGTTTGCTATTCTTTAGTTGTGCGTGAGAAGTGGCTTTAAGTTGAGTAAGAAGTGGTTTTAATGAACAAAATGTGATTTATCTAAGATTGTATCTAGAGAATTTACAGCTAAAATACCCCTGCTCGTCCTTTTAAGCGTAGTTAAGCACTAAATAATTTTTTAAACCTAATTCGACAGACTTCAAATTGATATTAAAAATAAAATTTTGTTTTTACAAATAAAATTAGTTTAAGCCTTACGTTGTTATTTAATTTTCAAACATAAATTAAATTTGTCCTTTCAAAATTTCGTCTCTATTTCCTCTAGAACAATATATAACTATGAAAATATTATCGTAACAAGATCCCAAGCGTCCAGTAGTTTGCTTCTTGAAGCTTGCCTCTAGTCTTTGTTATATTAAACTATACCAGTCACCAAGAATTTAGCGAATTTGAAATAATTAATATTTGAATTTTATTAACATAATATTAAATCATATAAAGAACCGAGAAAACATAGATTCTAGTACATCTCTTACTCAGCAAACCTGTTTAAACCGTGCGGCCATAAATCAGGCTTTGTAAAGAAATTGACACTATATACACTATGTACAAAGATATATATAAATATAAATATAATAACTATTTAAAATTCATCAATTTTTTGGCATAATTTAATTTTAAGAGCCTTTTAGACTAAAATTAGGTGAGTTTGTTTATAATTTAGTTTAGGGGAGACTACTATTTAAGTTCAGGAGACACTTTTATTAAGCTTTATTGCATAATTAACCGTTGTTCGCAACAGAGGTTTCAAAAGTTTTGATGCGCTATGTGCTCGGTTAGTTTCAAGGGCAAAAATTAAACAATTTGTTTACTTTATTCGCAATTATGAAGGATTTTTGGTATATCATGTGTATAAACAATATATACAAGAGATATAATAATCATCACAATCAATTTTGAATCTGGACGAAATATTTCTTTTGCCGAGTACAGCTCACCTTAAAACGGATTTCACGAAATTCTTTTTGCAAAGAAAGTTGAGAGAGTGTTCGTTAAACAATACGTATTTTTAAACTGATGCTTTTATATTTTAAGTCACGCTGTGCATTTAAGGAACTACTTGTTATATTACATGCCGGTGATACCTTTTGTGTAAATGTCACTGCAAATATACATTTACCAACAATCATGTAAATTAGCCATAGATATTTTGTTCTTTATATTCACCTTAAAAATATAGAAACTCAATTTTTAGTCTAAAACTTTAAGTGGAGTAATGTAATTGATTTTTAATTTAACAACAAATTATGTATAGGCTTATTAGATATGCATAGAAGGTGTATATTGGAGATTGTACAGCTAAATTATTATCGATTAGTCTAAATATATACCCTATTAAAAATGTATGCGTGTTAGTTTTTTTCTTTATAATCCTGTCTTCTTGAGTACTATGCACTGTCCTAGATCTGGGGCAGGTGTGAAACAATATCTGTCTTAGCTATACCACGTTACTTTTTAACATGGTTACATTTTTGGTTCGAACTGTGTAAAATGATCTCGCGGAATCTTGGGCTCTTGCATTTATATTCTTCTTTCTCCTCGCATAATTATCTTCATTGCTGAGAGTTGTAATCCCCACTACTTCCTAAATATGAGCGGATTTGATCCGGCCAATGCGTAGAACCATGACCTTTGAGCTTTTCTCCTTCTTGGTCGTGTGACGTGTGTGTGGGACGGTTATCCTTAAAAAAACGTAAGTTTTGCTCAAATTTTTTAAACGATTTTTGCTCTGTATATTTTTTACTAAAGCTTTCTTAACTATGTCGTACGCAAACTTTTGGAGGGGTAAATAGAAGAACAAGTTTAGTTCATCGTAAGACGTTAGATTCACAGCGCTTCTAACCGGTATTAGAAATCTATGAGGAGGCCTATTTCCAGCAGTTGACGACTTACTACTGGAATAATGATAACAATTAAGCTTTTGAATTACAAAACCCTGCACAAAACAATTTTTGTTCGTCATTTTAATAAATAAAACTTTACGTGTCAATAACTTATAAAATCTGCTAGGTACATCATCTACGAATTGAAACATTGGAATACTAACGCACTACCATTTGGTAAACAAAGGCGTTGTTACTATCAAGACGAAGTCACAAAACCTAGACCCAGCACCAATTAATTAATGTAGAATTGAAGGTATAATTAATGGTCTTACAACTGTAATTATACGATTTATATTATACCGACAATCAGACCCTCTTTACTGTCTATGTAATATAACGCCTGTATATATTACTATTTATTTGCGTAATAGAGAAATAAGTACCTTAAATCGATAATTTAATTATAAATTAAATTTACGTAAAATAAAATATATAACAGACGGAATCCAGATGCCGGGTCTGTTATACTCGTATTATAGACAGAAGAGCCGATTGCGGTTCTCGGGGCTAACGACTCAAGCAGCAGGTTTAATGAAGCCTCTTACAATACATTGACGTTCACCTTTACCGACTAGACTGCTGTCTCTTCCTAACCAGATATCAAATGATCCTTTGCTGCTTTTACAACTCGTACAGAAATAAAGTGATGTTCGCTCTTGATAGGCTTAACATTTTATATCTTATCAATGGCAGGTTACATAGATTTCGCTGTTATGCCTTTCGCTCTTATACGCAAATGTAACTCTACTGCGTAATTGTTAACTATGAATTTATTCTGAATTATTTTGTTTAACTAGGTCGTGGTACAACATTTTATTAATATTCCGATAAAATAAAATAAAAATTGGAGTCATATAGTAATAAACATAAACAGAATTGAATATAAAATTATGATCATCATGGATTTCTCTTAAATACACACATAAATAAATAAATAGAAACTAACCTATGCAGATGTGAAACGACAATATAAATATTACAGAGCGGTGTACTACGACGGTGTAATACTGTAAACGACCAAAATTCTTCTACATATATATATATAGGAGAGAGAAAGAGAGAGAGAGAGAGAGTGTAGTGTCGAGCGGCAGCCGAAAATCGTTTGCCCACAGTTTTTTTTAACATATTTCACTTTTACATTTGACATGTTCTATTCGAATATTTTTTTTTAAAGACTGTGTGATTTACAGAATTACATTTCACTGAGAGAAAAGAATACTATGATTTTATACAAATAGCAGCGTCTAGGAAGCTCCGAAACATCTTTTCGTTCAAAGTCCTGCAATATTTGAAGGCACTGACATTTGACCATATCTATTATTAGTGATGATATACTTTTTATCGCTTATGATAGGCCTTACAATAAGGCTCACGTTCACCTAGAGAGCAATGGAGAGGGCTATGTCGAGTTTCACTGCGAGGTCGAATAAGAAATGAGGAGATCCGCAAAAAATCAAGGTTACCGGCTCAAACAACTGCTAGCCTAACGTAGGAATTTTTGGGGCACATTGCGTCTAGAACCGATGATCGTTGGGACAGAAAGGTTCTCAAGTGGTGAAGCGGGTAGACAAAGAAGGTTCCCTCCTAGGTAAACCGATTATTTAATTAAGATCTCGTTAAGTATTGTATAAGGATCTCGTAGCGATCTATAAGAAGGTCTATAGGCATAGATATATATAGCAGCGGGTATCTATGAGTTTAAAAGAAGAAAACGATACAAATAATTTTATTTTTAATGAATGATAAACGTTTATATGCGTTATACTTTTTCCGAGCAGTGGTAGCCCAGCGATAGAGGACTGAATCTTGCGATCGCGCGTCTCGGGTTCGATTTCCGGAAAACAGACTTATACACGCTTCACCCTTTATTAACCTCTGCGTACCATACTATACTGCGATAGCCAACGCACTCGTCAAGCGTGGCGATTGTGGTATATCCCCTCAAAGGTATATGTGGGAAAGGCCTAAGCTTTGCAGTGGGCATCTATGGAATGAAACGACAACGAAATTACACTTTTTACCTCACCGAATTTTACCAAAAAGTACAAATTGTCTTACCATAAATAAATTTAAGAGTCTTTAAGATAACGAACCCTCAAGTAGATTTATTAGGTTTTAGAGATTGTTAAACAAGAAGATTTTTTATGCTTTTGAAAATTAAAAACTAAGTATTTTTATTTATTATTTTACTGAAAAATTGGTAATATGTCATTATTGGTAGACGTTTGATGGTATCGTATACATAATCTTAGTATAAAATTATTACGAGCAGGAATACATATTTTTTTATTCAATTAAACATTAGAGTGTAAAAAATTGTTTTAATTTATATGCAGAATAAAAAATCTAGTTTCTTGGGTATCCAGAAAACGTATCACAAATAGAGTTATAAGAGATACTTTTAATTCTTCAGCATCATCGTTGCATTACTTTATAATTTCCTACGAAGAACACCTTACATCACAAAACAAACAACAAAAGCTCTGCTACGCCTCGCAGCACTCAACCGGTTAAATTTATAAATTATCATTAATTTATTTCTGACATATCGTTGACGACAGTACCATTTACAAACTATGTTGCATACGACGGCCTGTCGTCAGCCGCTTCCTTAAGCAGCGAAATATTATTAAATTATGAATTTAAATAGAGAACTTCAAATAGCTATATATGTGGAATGGAACGAAAGAGCATGCGTGAATAGAAACGTCAGATGGTACAAGAGAGAGGCGTGTAAGAGGAAGGGAGACAGACGACGGTTGAACGACGAAGGAGCGTGCACAGTTTTAGGTTAGGAGTTCTTTTTAAAAATAAATATTTGTGCCCCACGAAGGGCTTTAAAATTCAATCCCTGCATCCCAATTACCACAAATTTGGGGGCTCGTCCAGGATATATTACATAAACAAAACATTTTAAATAAAAGATGAAAGAGTATTTATGTACTGTACCATTGAATATTCATTGTTTCTTTTCATATGTCGAAATATGCAAGGTTTATTATTCAATAAATAATTATTTAAATGACAAGAATCCTTGGCAATGATGTCGCTTGATTATTTCGTTTCCATTCTTCTATATCTATCAGAAAAAATACATACATAACACGGTACTATAAAACTTTTTAAAAGATGTGTTGTTGTGGAGTTCCTTTCTGATTCTTCTCCACAACTATAAGACCTTGCGACAAAAGGTCGTTTCTTGTTGTTTATGTCATTTTAATAATTAATGAAGGCAGCCTATTTCCTGCAGTTAACATCCTGTGACTGAAATAATGACGATGTTATTTGTTTGTTAATGTGTTTGGGAGGATTTTATTAAATTACTATCAATATTTATATATCGCAAAATTTCTTTTTAACACTGCTTAAAAAAAGTATGACAGCAAGGATTGTCCCATGAACCGCAACAGGAGGCTAAAAAGACAGCCATGAATGATACAATTGTATAAATATGATTGGGATGACCTAAAAAAGGTGAGATACATTTCGAACTGTATTCACACGATTGAATAAATCATACAGGTCAGGGCAGAAATCAAAACGAAAATCATTAACAATTTCCATGACAATTTCAAATTACAAAAAATAGAAGCCACGGTGACTTATTACATTACAAGAAGGCACCCAGCGGTCCACAGCAGGGGGTGAAAGGATATTTTTCTAGAGATTGTGTAGCTGAACAAGAAAATGACCATTCATTTTCTTTCGAGTAAACCTTTTCGCAATAGTATTATGATATTTTACTTAAACTTTGCAGCTTTTAAGTTAGCCAAATATTCTCTTTCTTTTTGACAGAAAGCCGACTACTATGCCATCTGGCATATGCCATCCAAAGATCCAAAGATTGCCTCGATGATCGGTCTTACGCTGTCCATCTCCAGCGACTTCCTTCGACTTCCCGCAACCTTAATTATGTCGTCTCCTCCAGATGACCTACCCACACTGCATCTATCAGTTCATAATATATAGCCACCCAATAAAAACAACTGTCTTCACGCCACATAACAATAAAGATTAACTAAAACCTAATAAAATTATTTTGTTATCTGCGTGTAATTTAAAACACTTATTACATCATCTAAATCACAATCGTTTTCTATAGAATTTATTTACTACCATATTCCATATAGGTAAGTCTAGACCATCTAACCTAATTTATATCGAATACGAAAGAGATAATATCTGTACTAGCGCCGAATTACTGATCAAAAGAATGAATAAAAATAATTACATCTAACGTAAGAAAAAAATATTTGGGAAACTTCCAAGTATTATAACAGAGTAGCCATATCTTTCTTTAGGATAAGTTAATAATATATTTAAATAGGTCGTTGCTAAGCATAATTAAGTTGACTATTGAACATCCTAACGTCACTGTGTAATGTTTTTTCAGTTATTTTTTTATTGTTTAATAGTTGCTTTGACAGATTATGTACTATCAAAAGATTTATCTTATTCTTATAGACAAAATAAATTAATGTAACATATTTAAGACAAACCACTTTAACTATTTATTAAATATTAAATTTTTAAATAAATCTTTTCTTCGAAAACTGACCTATGCAGATGTGAAACGACAATATAAATATTGCAGCGGTAAACTGGCACACGTTCAAATCGAACTGATAAACGACCGAAATTCAATTCAAACTGTCAAACTACCAAAATTCTTAAATAAAAATATTGATATTCCTAGCATTTTCGGAGATTTTTACAAACACTTCATTTTATTTTTCTTTAACAGCCTTCTGCAAAGTATTAAGGCTTATAAAAAAGATGATTAAAACCGACGAAGTCGTCCTCGAGTTACATATGTCATGATTAAGGTAACAGAGGTGATCGTCAAGTGGTGAAAATCAAGGATTCGCAAACTGTTGTCTAAGACATACCTTTTCCAAAATGAACTAATGCTCAAACCTGTATAACCAAACTGCTGTAAAAATCCTTGCCTAGTTTATTTCCTATTAAAGCAAAATGCTTACTACTTTATAAATTTTGCTTAACCATCCGTAAAGTAAACTTGATACTGTGCATTATTAATTATTAAGGCATTAGAACTACACGTACCAACGTAAGGATTAACGCACTTCATTCTTATACATGTAGTGTTTACAGGACAATCAGTATTAACTAGGTAATCCGGATGACAATACCCGTATTGCCCGGGTTAATACAAATTGTGTAATAATACCAAAATAAGAAATTAAAAAAAAGCAAAATAATATTAAATCATTCTACCGTTCTTGTTAAATATGATGAGCTGCGTGTGTTGTTAAATATGTGCAGTTGATTTTTTTTCTTACGTGACTCATCTTATAGCTTAGATCATCAGAGAACTTGAAATTGACTATGCCTGCTCATTCTACTATGTTTATGGAGAAATCTTTTACTGGTGTCGCTGTCAGGTTATGGAATGAGCTTCCAGAACCAATAAGATGCGCTAAATCGCCGCCAGCATTTATAAAAATCACTTCTCACTTTGTAAAAAATTACTTCCTAGGTCTCTAAAATAGGATATTGTGTATCATTTGTTATTTATTCGTATTTATGTAATACCTTTTCCACATATTTATGAACATAACTATGTGTATGTGTATATATACATATAAGTATTTTTGAATACATAAACGTGTGTAGTGTATGTATATGTACAACTGCCCTTTCCTTTCCAAAGATTGTCTGGTAAAGATCGCCACGATAAAACCGCCTCGTGTACCTCTAGATGATTTATTTCTCTTTTTTAGTAATAATCGAAGGTGTACAAAAAATAATAAATATGTGAATAAACTAATTAAAACCACGCTTTTTACTATGTATGATGTTTATATAAGAGTCGACTTTTAGTAATTGTCAACTATTAAATCAGTTTTTGCTTAAATCGATTCAGAGATCGATATTAACTACTTTGGAAATATCTGATATTTATGCCCTCCTTTTAAATCTTCCAATAATCTTTATAGACAGAGAGCTCGTCGCAAATGTATTTGTTAACACAAGGCGTTAATATGCTGCATGTATGAATACGAAATTTCCCAGTTCCATTCAGAATAATCGAGCTGTATCTCATATGTATATCATTTTCACAACACTCAAAACGAGAATACGTTATTCAGCGTAATTTAGTGTTTATCGCTTATTTACATTTCTTATTAAACAGATTTTATTGTGTGAATTCAATACATTATTATGTATTGTTTAACTAAATAAATAACTGCTGTAATATATTTCTCGAAAATAATCAAAGTTCTGTTTTTAAAAAATATAGTAATTGTATTGACTCGTTAAAAATTGTCGTCATAACTGCGTTTTAAAATAGCGTAGTTATTGAAGATTGAACTCAATATAAAATAGAGTTTATCGTAGAACATGGAAATACGAATTCTCAAGTCAATTGGAAATATCACCCGTAATGAGGATACTGAAAAATAAGGCAATCGCTCTCGTGGACGCTCCTTAAAAATAGATAGATTTCATCAAAACTATTAGTAAATAAATGCTCACACTCCGCCAAACACCGAGGTGGCTGGTGACACATAACGAGAGTAGCGGAGGCATCAGAACTGACCAGGGCGGAAAAGGGTAGGCATGTAAAACAGGAAGAAATAAAAATAAAACTATAACAAAACGTGAAGATAATAATAAAACGTATATTATTATAGAAATAATGTAAAGTGTGATAAAATGTGACAACGAATAAAAAATAAATGAATAAACAGTATAGTATTATTAAAAGTGATGCAATAATCTGTGATATATAAATAAATGTACCTGTTATAGTCGAGGAGCGAGGCGAAGGAAGACAGGTGATGCTGGAAAGAATATTGGTTTGGAAAGGAATAATAGAGAAATTGTAGAGTAAATAATGATTGAAAAGAGTATTTCAATAAAAGATTACATGAAAAGAATTATAAAAAATTTAAGGCCCTGTCCAAACCCAGATGAGGGTGTACGATAGGTTCCCGGTAACGAAGGCTATAAAAAACAAGACTGCACGGCTAGATACATAATTGACAAAAATATTTGTATCTAATACCATATGAATTGTTTCTTATTTTTTTCACTCTATTTATTGTCTATAGTGTACAAAAAGTGTTAATGATAATAATAGTTAATACAAATTGTTAACAATTAAATATTGAAAGTAGACGAATAAAGAGCAATTTGTTACAACTTGTTAGTAACTGGGTAAAAATAACAATGCACTAACGGCAGCATCAGTTATTAGTCTTGAGTTATCGCTTGAACTATTGTAGTGTTCAAATCTCTCAAGACGTTGTTACGTTGTCAGTCGAATATTGGAAAACTCTCAGAAGTTGTTTAAAAAAGCACTAGGCCATTTTAATATGAAATGGTCATAGCCATTTTAAAATAACTTCTGGGTGTAAACTCAATGCAACAGTAAAATTAATAGCTCTTATATATTGAATAATTTCGCGACGTTATAACAAAAGTTTCCATAACAGAATGACTTCAACTCGCCAAAACGACGAACCAATGTTATCGACACTTATTTAAATTCTACAGTTATATGCTTCAAGAAATACACATTGATATTTTGCACGTGTATATATAAAAAATATTTGATATTATAACGATAAGTATGTAACTTATAATATAGGAGTAAAGAATCTTTAAAAGAATCGCTTTGACAGGTACCGTTGTTAAAAATAATCTCAGATCATCTCTTCTAAGATAACGGAAAGTTCGGCACTTACCACTGAACTGAAGAATGTCTTTAAAGGAAAGTTCAATTGGATTTTAGTATGCGTTAATTTGGACCCGAGCCAGCGGTTGTGGACCGAGACTTACAATCTTAGGTCACAGGTTCGAATCCCAGAATACAATCTTACATAATTCACACTTAGTACATTAATTATCTAGGATATCCATAACTTACCAACCAGGTTCCAGAGGATAGGCAGCAGCGCCCTCTGCGTATCGTAATACTATCCTTCGATCAACAACCCCCCTACCAAACGTGGCGATTATGATATAACCCCCATAGATAACTTTGGGAGAAGCCCATGCCTTGCAGTGGGCCTCGGGGCCGAAAAAAATGATCATATGTAGATAATTTGAATAAATAATGATAATAATAATTATTGATTTTAATTAAAGTATTTAAATTTTTTATATTATATATATTTTTATATAATTTTTATAATTATATATATATATATATATATATATATATATATATAAAGTTTTGTGTTTTTGTATGTTGATTCAATGAACTTAATATTTTAATCCGATTAAGATTGAGATGAAGATAAGACTAAGAAATTATTAATATGCTTTTACCTTTTCTTTTTCGCTGTTGTATTTTAGTCATTTAAATTTTCAATTAAATTATAAAGAAGTAGTAGAATATATAAAAAATGATTAGTTCTAGGTGTAAAAGTTAACCGAGTAAATGTGCACCTATTTACAATTAACGCTCTGCATAAAATGAGTATTCTTAAAAATTTTACCTTAATTCTTTTATTAGAAATCGCTATAAATAATGCGATATCCAGACTAATACACGTTTTCAGTAACAGATAGTACACAATGATCAAATCTAATAACAGGTTGTCAAATATCTCTCTTCCGCTTTTTTGCTCTTTATTCAATGCTTTATAAAAAGTGTTACAGTGATCGGATTTAGTTCAAATATGCGCCGTTTTGTTCGATAATCTGTTTCCATCTAGACGGCAACTTCATAATACCTCCCTCGTAGAAGCCCCCCTCCTTATTTGCGAAGAACTCGGACAGCCACTTTTCACAAACCTCTTTTGAGTTCAACTTTACACCACCAAGGGCGTTCGCCATGGACAGGAACAGGTGGTAATCACTTGGCGCTATGTCCGGGCTATATGGTGGATCTGAATTTGGACTGCGCTTTTTTATGTACATTTATTATTAACTATAAATAATATACATAATAATGTAATATATTATATTATAAAATAATAATAAAATATATTAATACACTGGTGTGTGGTGTAAAAGCGATATGTTTTAGAATAAATCATCAAGTATATTTATATACGGATCATCAAAAAATCGTGTTATACCAACAGCACTTACATATCGTCAAATCTAAATACTATGTGAAGTTCCGTTCTAAAAAAATGACAAATAAAGAGAAAAATTTCCTTTCTTCTTTCTTCGCATGAAATGAAATGTCAACATACGAGAAATTTTAAACAGTGTCGTTAGTATGGAGCTGTCGGGAGATTCTTCTCTAAATATCATCAAGGTTTTGCAATCTCGTGTAGCGATAAATTTATGTATGGCCGAGACCACAACTAGGGTTACCCTAATATAAATCCTTCAGAACCCTCTCCTACAATAACGCTATCTATTAGTTAACTAAATTCCACTAAATTTAAACGTTTTAATCAAATTTGAATAGTTAATAGCAGTTCTAAGTATATTAATAGTTTTGAATTTATTTTTGAGTACATCTAAGATCTAAATAATTTGATTTAACAATAGATATTTGAACTATACAGTAAATTTACATCGTTATAAGATTTTATGGTAGAAGGAGAATATTACACAAAAATGAAACCATATAATTAATACTTTATGTTATCATTATCGTAAATTCAGCCAAAAGACCTCCGCTGCTGGATGGTGGTCAATCGCCCAAAGATTAGCACCAGTTGGAAGAATCCAGCGTCTTCTGGCGACCATAACAAGGTCCCCTATCCTACCTTGTGGTTGAAGTTCGACACTGTGTCAATCCATGTTTTTTCCTCCAGAACTTTAAGATCCCAATGGCATACTGTGATGGGCGCGTTGCGGCTTTACAAATTACAAAAAGGAGGTTTTAATAGATTTAAATTAATTAATTTGCGACAACTTGAAGGTTTACCTTTAAATTAGTACGATGGTGACTTCCTTATTTGAGACGATAACTATTTTCGAACGAGAGGCGCTAATTAATTAATTACTTATTTAAACCAAGAGCATATGAAAGAAATTCCACTTTTATTTGCAACATTGCAAAAGATTAATTTTTTAATATTTTTTGGACCACTTGAAGAGTTAAATTAAATACAACATAAATATAATAAGACTATTTAAAGTTTTCAAAAATAGATAAAGTTTTGTAATCTACAATAAACATGTTTAGACTTAAATTATAAAAAAAATAAGATTATTACTACAGTTTTATAATTATTTTATAAAACTTTTACTCAATTATAATTTTCTTGTACATAAATAATCGTATTGTAATAAAAGTCATCGTTATCATAAAAAATGTAACGGACTCTTTTAAACCTTGTAAGTAGTTTTTTAAACCTAAATACATATTTAAATTTAATTTCGTTTAGAGCATGTATGGTCAAAAATAAAGAAATCATTTCGCGAATAATATGAGTAATAGCCGCACACTAGCCTGTTTCACGCCTCACACGCATAATATTTCAGCAAACCTCCTGGGGAATCGTATTTGCATATTTTAATTCACTTTGAATATTATATTAATCAACTTGAACGATTTGCATCTGGTCGACTGTTACGTTAAAGAAAGGTCTATTCGTCTCTCTATTTATATTAATGAATAAAACAGAATTAATATTATTTATTTCAACAAATAAATTGAAAATGCTGCCCTTTTCGTTGTAAATTCGCGATTTAATCTCATCGTTTAGATAGGCTGAGAAGATATTATGATCAAAGACAAGATTAATATTAATGGTAAAGTTAGATGTAAAGAAGTTTCACTTTGACGGAAATATCACTAATTTCGGTAATTTCTTATTAAGTTGACCTTTATCTGATAAATGTTCCTTTAAAGTCGCAAGGGATATAATTTTAAATCATGTGGCACTTTCATGAACAGTAATTATAAAATACAATATCATTCAGTTCACTAAAGACGTATCAACTACTTATGATATACCAAACAGAAAAATAATATCTTACTCCAGGCGTCATAGGCAAGCTAATTAATTAGGAGAATAAGAAGACACCTAAACAATAGAAAATAGTTGATGTAGCCCAGTTTATCGGCAATTTGAAGAGGCAGTGACCACAAAAGGAAAAAAAATGGCCGGTCGCTTAGGTCTGAAATTTATTACAAAGACTACTGTAATATTTAATGGAATCAGGCGTTACCTTGCGGAAGTCCATCCTAAGCAAGAAAAGGACCAATATTTAGCCACTTCCGCACATGCAGTGGCAGTCGTGCAACTAAGTACATCGCCCGCCAGCCCGTTGATAAATACGTATGCGCCAAACAATGCGAATCACACAACTGCCACCGTTAATTCACTCAACACGTGTTTCACCCCTCCACGGGGCATCTTCAGCAGTTATGTTACACCGATAGTGCACACTCTGTGTATGGCACTAATCGGAAGTGGCTAAATATTGATAATTTTCTTACTAAAGACTACTGTAAGTAATATCTTAAAAATTACTTATACAGAGACAAACATGCACAAGCACATGCAATATTTATGCATTATTATTAACATCTTGATATAAGTCTCTCGATACAAATTTGAATTCAAATTATCTGTTGCATCTGGGAGACGACAAGCAAAGTTATACATTCATAGAGCGACGTTGCAGAGAATTAAACTTTAATATTTGCAGATTTACATTTATACATAGATTCATATGTGGAATGAAATAATAATATAGTTAGAAATTTAGATTCAGGGTCGGAGAAAATTCTGATTTTATTTAAAATGATCTGAATTGCCGACAAAGTTGACAAAGGACGGATAAGGAACGCTGGATTACCTATCACCGCTCACACAAAAAATGACTCGACGCAGAGATCTTACTAACTTATTCTATATATACTATTTTATCTCGATTTCTTCGCTACTTATTTCTTCTTTCTCCCTTCCAGGTCACTTCGACTCCGCTCACTATAACCGATATATATTTGCTTTGCCAAAACTGTACGACAGTTACCTTCTTATAACATACTTAAAAATTTGATAATGCCGCTTCCAACGACAATGAAATATAACGTGATTTTTTATACAAAGGTCGATATTAAAATAAATTGATACATAAATATGGAGATATAATCTTCTTTTTCTTATAAACTGTACGAAATTAATAAAACACGTAAACAATCTTTTAAGAAAAATATGAAAATTTTGAAACTATTAACGTCTACATTTAATTCAGTCCAGCTAAGTTGATATATGTTGACTACTGAAAGGAACAATGAGAGAATCTAGTCATAAATTACATCTTTATTAATTAAAGCATCATTACATTAAACATTGTTAAGTTGATGAATATATTAACTTAAGTGAGCCTTAACCACAAGAAATAGTTGAACCGTAAGCCTGCGGAAGGTCTAAAAGGGTCAGTTATTGAATAAGTTCAACATTATGATTGCTTTTTGGTAAAAAAATTTGAAAAAAGTATGTCAATTTACTTCGTTATATATCTTAACTGAAACTGTAATGAGAATGTAATGATCGACTCTTAGAACTGAGATACGTTATACAAAAAAAAAAAGGAAAACCTCCAAACTCTCTTTGAATAAACATAAAACGAAGAAACGGAAACGATTTATGAATATTAAATTATGTCAGCTTGAAATTTGACATTGGCGACGAATTAGAGGGAGTGGAACATTCAAAATAAAAATACATTCTATGTACATAAAAAATGTAATGAAAATTTACTCTACAACGCCGGAAAGAAAAAAGTTGTAATGAGCTTTAACATTTGAATTTCTATATGAAAAACAATTTATTTCAAGTTACTATGTGTAGTTATAAGTCGATCTAACACCGTAGTTTGATGTTGAGTTAATTTTGTTTTTATTTATGATATCATTTGTATTTAAATTTGTATGTTATTAGTAAAAGGATATGTATGTATATATATTTTTTAGTACATTATTTAGAAAATGTAGTCACATAGACAAAGGAAAGCAAACGATGAAGCCCAGTGGTTGGGTAGGCTTAAGGGGTAGTAGGTAGGCCACATAGCGCGCAGAAGGTTCAGCTTTAGGGTCCTTGAGAACGTTCGTCCATAAGGTGGACAGACCTTGTTAAGGTCGTCGGAAGACACTGTATGTCGCTTCCAACCGGTGCTAATGTAAATGGGGGAGGCGTACGTTCATTGATGAAGCTGTCTCATATCATTGTACATGTCAACCCGATATTTTCCTTCATTAAGAGCATAAAAATAATTAGTGATCGATTTGAAAATATGTTATAATTTAATGGTTGTGTTGACTTGCAGTCAATAATGAGTATTAAAATAAGAAATGGCTACTAATAACTCAAAGGTCATGTTCAGAGTATGTAATATGTCTCTTTCTCTGTGTTTGGCACTAATCGGTGTAACATTACTCCTGAAGATGTCCCGTGAAGGGCTGAAACACGTGTTGAGTAGTTTGGCGGTGGCGGTTGTGTGATTCGCATTGTTTGCCGCATACGCATTTATCAGCAGGCTGGCGGGTGGTGCATTTCATTGCACGACTACCACTGCATGTGCGGAAGTGGCTAAATATTGGTCCTTTTCTTACTTAATATGTTTCAAACATAGTATTGCAATAATAAAATATTGTACATTGAAACGCGACCAAAACCTTTTTTCTAGAATAAGTAACTTATGACTTGTCCAAAAAAATACAAATATATTAAACACAATGTTGGAACGGCTGACGAAAAAAAGTAAATAGGTCTGATAAAATATAAACAAGATTCGAAAAGTTTTGTCGCAAACAATTGTTTTCGATATAACTGATTTCAAAAGAAAACTTATGGCGTCCAAAAAATCTTCGGGCTTCATTAATCTCTTGTTTATGAAGAGTAAAAGAATCTTTCAAAGGCATTGCGAGAATCCTTTGATTGTTTTTCATTTGTCTATTCTCTCCGTGTAAAAGAAATAGCTTTGAGTTTTAGGTAATTGATATTCCTTTTTTAAATTTTATTCGTGTTTTTGGTATAAAGGATGTATATTTACGTATTTTAAAATATTTTTAAGGGTTTTAGATTTTGTATTTGATTATTGTTTTTATAGATTACTAGCTGATCCCGCAAACGTTTTGCAAAAAAAAAATTTTTAATTTTCAATTTAAAAATAAGGGTTGATTGTAGATGGGTGAAAATTTAGGGTTGTATGTATTTTTGTATGTTGTATCATAAAAAAATAAAAACAAAAATTTCGTCAAAAAAATAAAAAAAAAATTTTAAGGGTGAACAACCCTTATCACTTAGGGGTATGAAAAATAGATAGTAGCCGATTCTCAGACCTACTGAATACGCATATAAAATTTGGTAAAAATCGGTCAAGCCGTTTCAGAGGAGTTCAAGTTCGAACACCGTCACACGAGAATTTTATATATTAGATATTCGGCGGTATGTACCTATAGTACTAATCAGAACATACAAGCAAAACAATTGAAATCTTTTAACAAAACATATTCAAGTCTTTTCGAAAACTGTACATTTTAAAACAAATTGAACGTGTATAAAGAGTCGTTACAGTAAACTTCAAATATTAAGTAATTCCAGTTCTTGTTGGTAAAATTTCTATGCTATTTTGATTTTTAAATTCAAGAGCTAGTATTCTAGATTGGAAAGTTGAAGTGATAGTGGGTAGATTCCAAAACGCACAGAATAGATGACCGTTGAAGCCTTGAATGGTGTGAAGACCACGGACTGGCAAGCGCAGCGTGGGACGTCACCTACAACGTGGGCAGACTACCTTAATAATTACGATACCGATCCTTTTGGAAACCTATAGGTGGGAGACTATGTTTAGCTGTGGACATTCTACGGTTGTAAGGATGACGATGATTTTTAGATCTAAAATACCAGTAGTTTAAACTATCAAATGAAGGTAATATTGACAATAATGTTGCGACTAATTGATATTTATTTATGTCTGTAACTACAACTAAAATATAAACATTTATTTGATAATTCAAAATACACTAAAGAGAGTAAACGATTTTAATATTTTAAGATGTAGGTTCGTTAAATACTTGAAATATTTTTAATAAATAAATATAGAGAAGGTAAAATATATTTTTTCCGTTTAAACGCTCCCCAGTCAGACAACAAATGGCGTTGAAATAAACAGGCTGCGCCCGACATCGGTCTATTCTATTACAAGTACTTTCGTTTGAGGAAACGGCGAACGGGATCGAAAAGCAATTCTGTCTTGATTGTTTGTGAGCTTATTGAACGCTACGTCAATTATAATTCTGAAATAAGATTGTTTTTTTTAAATTTGTGCGCCATTTTTTTTTCATTTCGGTAAATGTAAAACAAATATCTACAGATGTTCTTTCGTATTTAAGACGCTTACGCTTTGAATATTGTTCGAAATTTAAAGATTTTTTGAGCTGCATGAAATAATATAATAACTGTTTGTATGAATATAATGTAAAATATAACATAATTGTATAAAAACATAATTGTATCACTCTTATAAGGGCTTAGGAAAGCCTGTTTGAAATAATTAATATTTCATTTTTGTAATATGGTTTCAGAACGAACCATGTTCTAGTTAGGCAGAGATGTCATGACTGTGGAGGCTTATTCACGGCCCACGTCTCAGAACTCTCGCCACGCAGTAGCGACGCTGTCGTGTGTCCGCATCGATGTATTCATAAAACAGTCGCTAGCTGTCTCCCATCGTCCACGATTCAATCGCAATGCCAACCTGACACTATCAGGCTTCTATTGCGATGCAAACGCAGTTCAGTAACCTCCGTTCTATCAGTAATAGCGCGATGGCATGGCATATAAACACAAAACATAACATACAAAAATCGACATTGGCCAGAGGTCTTAGTTTTCTGCAATATTTTCGTTTTAAATTCACTTTATAGATATATCAAGTGCTATTTCAAAAGGGCTTTCACTTCATCCGCCTATAGCAAAGCTGGTCGTCTTATTATTCTTTAGCCATTCTCTATACGCTTATTTGAAACACTCCTTATGACTGATCACTACAGCCACTACTACGTATTAGTGACCACTAGTTTTCAGAATTAAATTTTTATTATCCTTTATATTTAAATATAGAACATTAATTCAAATTCGGATTCAAGTAGTGATTTAATCGCTGCTATTATATTTGGATCAAAGTTATGATTTATAAATAGTCTCTGTATACATTATACACCATGAGCACACCTTAATTCCCTTTTCCTGGCCATCAAGAAGAAACTAAATACGTGCACGGGTATCTCACCGCCACGGATATACCGAGTCGTGCTTGTTTTTTTTTTTTTAAATATCACCTTACGGTTCTTAAATGAACCAATACAAACAATTTTTATATATCTTAGGATATTTAAATCAAATTTAAAATAGCTACATTAAAGAGACCACGCAATTTCTGCTTCAATTTTCAATCAGCCACTTGCCAGCACTAAAAGAGAAAAAATTTCACTACGTTATATCCACGGTTGAAGAACTGATTATATGGATCAGCGGGTCCACTTTAAAGGACATCCATTGTGAATTAAGAGCCAAATGTAGTAAAACTTTTAATTTTACTTTTCCCTCGAAAATATTCTTTCTTTGAAAATACGTTTGGATGAAACGTAATTGTCATGTCAGGGGAATTAATTTCCTTCTGATTTTCCGTGTGGACGAATAAAGAGAGAAAAACTTTTTCTATCTCTTTGCAAATGGATAAGTTTGTCAATCCACTCGCGACAGACATTTATTTTCGATGTTTTACTTTAGACATTAAAATAATTTGTTTTTGAAAATTGTAAATATCGTCGTACAATGTAATTGAAAATGAAATATATTATTAGTGAATAAGAATGAAAAAAATGTATATAAAATTTGATTATCCGTTGATAATAAAAATGTATTAATATTTTTAACCCTTTCACACGTAATGATGTAAAAATTATGTCAATAGTAAGAAAAGGACCAATATTTAGCCACTTCCGCACATGCAGTAGTAGTCGTGCAACAAAGTGCACCGCCCGCCAGCCCGCTGATAAATGCGTAGAGTCAACGAACTATGTGTTTGGCACCAATCGGTGTAACGTAAAAAAACACAAACAATCATTTTTTTATTTTTAATCATAACAGTATATATGGCAGACTGAGCATACATATGATATCATAAGTACGTTTGTGTCGTCTAAAAATGTACTAATTTTGCACCTAGTGACGTCTGCTTACCAAAGCTTTTAACTTGTAGCTTAAGCTTAGTTGAAAACCTTTTCCTAAGTGAAAAGTAATATGAAATTTACTGAGTGTTTCAGATGTAACTTTTGTTGACTACGTAAGTTCGGTGCTACCGAAACTTGTTTGGACTTTTTACGTTTGTTTATTCCTTTTAAACTTCGACGTCTTTTGATATACTATATATATAACTTAGAAATCTAAGATAAAGGAAATATATGTATACTGAATATACATATTTATTTATTTTTAATATTACTTGTTTGGCATTGTTAACGATATTAAACTTTCTAGATTTATTTTATGTTAATTCAAAGCCATAATATTGGAGTGTTTTGTTCACAATTTCCCACAAAAGATTTTCTAATTTTATTAAGCCTAGAGAAAATAATAAAGATTTGAGCTTTATACCTATACATTATACACTAGAAACGTTGTTTTATGATTTCCTCGTAATTTACACAGAACTTTAATAAATTATTTTTCCTTATAAAATTAGTATCGCTTAAATTTTATAGTTGAAAATAGAATGTTAAGACGTTATTCTCTACGGGGGAAATGTTTTTAATATATACGTGGCTTTTAGATAGGGCCATTCATCATGACATAACACTAATAGGAAACGATCTTTCTCTTTTCACTTGTTCTTTTTTTTTAAAATAATTCTATTATATTATTAACGTGGCATATTTTTCATACTTCATAGTAAACAAACAGTTTAATTTAGTTGATAAAACAACAAATTTAATAAAACATTTATATTGAGTTGGCGGTTTTACAATAGACATTAAATAGACTGTTATAATGCTAAATTTGGTTAATTTCGTTTTAAATAATAAACATATTTTACATCATAATGTTGGCCGTATGACGTTTTTCCCATAAGACTGGCGGGAAATTTCCCACAAGACTGGCTGGAAGTGGCCTTCAATCTACGTCTTCTAACGAAATCAAGGTCTTCTGTCCATTTTGTTGGTGGACGTTTCACGATACGTTTGTCAATCTGTTACGCTTACTATTTTGTGCGCTTTTCATAAATTCAGAAATAAAAAATAAGGTGCAGAATTTATTTGTGAAATAAATTCTGTCTTGTCTAAATTAGGTGTGCCGAGTTTTGCACACGATATTAACAATGTTATATACAAATGCATAGCATGAAAAAAAATTGAATAAAAGGCAACCACGAATTGCTTCCGTATTTAAAAAAAAAACAAGAAAAACAAAGGAAACTAATAATGTTATAGTCAGAAAATATAATATTTTTCATTAAAACAGAAGTGGATAACTAACCAAAATTAAGATGTTAAATCTTTGACAGCTTTTACTAATTTATAAGTATGTTTAGTATTAAATTTTAACTCAATTATATTTTTATTAAGACTAATATTAATGATTAATTGTTAAAGCGAGGGATATATACGGGTACATATAATGTTGTATGTTGTGGATGTTTATAATGCTGCATAGAACGCCTTCGCACGCAACCGCAAAAGCATTGGTCGTCATTCGGCTGAAATGATGATATGTTTCCACGAATATGGCATTGCTTTGAGATTCTCAATATATCATTAGCAGTAACTGGAAAGTGGAGAGAATTACAACGTACAATATCAAACATATACACGAATAGTTAATAACACTATTCGTGTATATGTTTGATGTATGCACAGGGATTTGGAAGTTTTAAAATATTAATACGGAAATCAAAAGTTATTATGATTTCAATATCTTTTACTGAAATTTTATATTAGTAATTACCGGATCATACCGTTCATACTATTAAAGCAAGACTCTCAAGACTACTTAATCCGTTCACTAATCATTAATTTACATCATTTAAGTAATCATTAAAGATTTTTAAAAAGCGATTTATTTTGTTTCAGGTACACGTGGAGTCATAGAAAAAATCGGTCTAATTAAATTATGAAGAGCAATTGAGAACAAGTGGATTAATTATTTTATTATTGATTCCTTCGTCATGGGACATATAAAAAGACTATACGAAATGCTCTCTGTAAAAAGTGAACCTGAATTAAATTTTATACGACCCGATATAATAGGCTTAAAAATATTTAAGAGTTTTAACATAAATGATGCAACTTGAAATGCTAAGAGCTAAAAATTCAAAATGGGACAATCACCTACACATCACCGTTCCAACTTCAGTTTATTTAACAGCTCGGATTACTATGATATTAATGATATAGATAGAGATGATTGTGCTGTTGCAGATGAGCCTAAATATCCAAGCAGCTTAGGTATCACACTAGCTGTTCCGGAATGGGAAGCAATATGTACAGCAGCTATTCTTACGCTTATCATTATATCTACAATAATAGGAAATATTCTAGTAATACTTAGTGTATTTACGTATAAGCCTTTGAGAATTGTCCAAAATTTCTTTATAGTCTCATTAGCCGTAGCAGACTTAACAGTAGCAATTCTAGTTTTGCCGTTAAATGTAGCGTACTCTATATTAGGTCAATGGGTATTTGGAATATATGTTTGCAAGATGTGGTTGACATGTGATATTATGTGTTGTACTTCGTCTATTCTCAATTTATGTGCGATTGCTCTAGACAGATACTGGGCCATTACGGATCCTATAAATTACGCTCAGAAAAGGACATTAGAGCGAGTACTGTTCATGATAGGTATCGTGTGGATATTTTCACTTATTATTAGCTCGCCGCCTCTACTCGGCTGGAATGATTGGCCCGAAGTTTTCGAACCAGATACGCCGTGTCGATTAACTTCTCAACCCGGTTTCGTTATATTCTCATCGTCTGGATCCTTTTATATACCGCTGGTTATAATGACAGTTGTCTATTTCGAAATCTACCTTGCGACCAAGAAAAGACTCCGAGACCGCGCGAAGGCAACAAAAATAAGTACAATCTCAAGCGGACGAAATAGATTAGCTTCGAAAAATAGTGACCAAAACGATCAAGACTCGGTCAGCTCAGATGGTAATCAAAACGAACACCACGGAGTCGCTCGTTTAGTTTCCGACAATGAAACACAGAAACAACAAAAACACAAACGACCTAAGAAATTAACTCCTAAGAAAAAACCGAAACGAAAGTATTGGAGTAAAGATGATAAATCGCAAAATAAACTTATAATACCTATTCTTTCCAACGACAACTCTATCACGGATGTAGGTGATAATATAGAGAATAGAAATACGTCATCGGAAAGTAATTCTAAAGAGACGCAAGACGATGAAATAATAGAAATGAAGGAGAGTACGCCCAAGAAAGTTCCTAAGCGACCTAAGACAAACCAACAAAACACTGTTTATCAGTTCATCGAGGAGAAACAGCGAATTTCGTTAACACGAGAACGTCGAGCCGCGAGAACTCTTGGAATAATAATGGGCGTGTTTGTTGTTTGCTGGCTTCCATTCTTCGTCCTTTACCTTGTAATACCATTTTGCAGCAACTGTTGTTTATCTGGAAAGTTTATTAATTTCATTACTTGGCTTGGTTACATCAATTCGGCTTTAAATCCATTAATATATACAATTTTTAATATGGATTTCAGACGGGCATTTAAAAAATTGCTTTGTATTAAATCGTAAAATCATAAATTTGTAAGATGAATATAAATATTTCTGCTCAATGTACTATTTGAGACTTAGATTATACCGTTTCGACTATTAAAATATTATAATATTAATAAAATAATCATAGTTATAGTAAATACATATTTAACTAAGTTTAATAATTTATATTTAACTATAGAATAATATGATTATTTCTCATTGTATATATAATTTAAATTTTTCGTGCATGGCACTGTCATAAATTTAAAATTCGATTTTTAAAATCACTAATACGTTTCCGTCAACGAAAATTTAACTGTACTAGTCTTCTATGAACTGTATATACATATCTAAGAATGTTAATTGTAAACATTTGTAAATAATTTTATGAAAGTATGTATAAAGGTTACAATTAGGCAATTTAATTTGGTTGTGTTGCTGTTTTATAAGTCTTAACTTTGTGTACGTTAGGTATGTGCGTTAAAGTAGTGAAATATTTATATCCCTTTAAAATAATTTGAGCCCTTATTTGAAAGGGATATTAAATCATATAGATTTGTTAACTCATCTTAATAAATAATTTAACTGTATTTAATTTTGTTTCCTTTGGGCGTGAATTTACCTATAAGTCTTATTAAATTGAATACACTGAACCTTCTAGCATTGTTATGGTGATTCTTTGTAATGGAAAAAGTGATTTAATAATAAATAGTCGAAAATTGGTTGATGGTTCCAAGAAATATATATCCAAGAGAGATAAACATGTATATATATATGTGTATATATATATATATATATATATATATATATATATATATATATATATATATATAACATGAATAGACATCGACAATTTCCTGACTCTAATAATTTTATATTTATTTATAAAATTGTGCTATACCCGCACGCTGTACACTGTACCGTGTTTTGGGGAAACCCCCCCCCCCCTCCTTACTGCGGCCATACCCGAGGGGTAGTACAGCGGTTGCGGTAGTACTATAATTTCCACAAAATCAAGGTGATTCGTAAAAAATGCACTTTTTTGAAACATTAGTGTATAATGATTACATTCTTATTAATGATGTCACGATGAAGTGAACATAATATATGTTTCGTTATTTTATCATCATATTCACCATCATTTTATCCAAATGACGTCCACTGTTATTCCTTGCCTCCTCTATAGATTTCCAAAATGTTAGGCTAGAAGCGATCTAAATCTAGAGGCCTCCAGCGACCTTAAAAAGTAATTTGAAATTAAAACAGCTATATTTATTGATTATCAAATTGTATGATATTAATTTAGTTAAAAAAATAATTTTGTAGTTTTTGTTCCGCTATTACTATAAGTTTAAATACACCAATACCACTGGTTTTAAACTTTAATTACTTTTCCTCGGTTGTTTTGCGGAACAGAAATCGTTTTCACGATATGAAAGTTAGTTGCATAAATTTTACAATTCTTAATTAATAAATACAAGAATTTCCCGGAAATCATAGTTAATAGAAGCGTAGTTGTTTACAAATACAGTACGTGACTAAAGAGCTTAAGAGACAAATCGTAAGATTTTCGCAATGAAGAATCCGGAGGTAAATTTTTTTACTCAGAAAAGAAACCAAATTTTCTACAATAAGTAGTTTGCTACTTACTGGTTAATATACAGGGTGTTAAAGCTTTAAAGGGATGGATATAAAGCTGATTAGTCAAAAAAAGTTTTACAACCATTTCTAATCACCCCGTATAACGTGATCATTATGAAAAAAAAAAGAGATAGACCAATAACTTTAGGCATTACAATGTTTGGAGGGGACAGATAGTAAATAATAATTGTTATGCAAATTTTGTAAACGCTTTTTCTTACTAGTACATTGTCATTTTTTATAATGGCCTCCTATTTTGTTTGGGACAGGGACTTTATTTACAAATAATTTTTTCAGGGTTTTATCTTTATTCTACACTCACTTTCATTCTTCTCAATTTCTTTTATCCTTCCTGCAATTTTTTTTTGTTCTTTCATTCCTTCTTGCTTTCATCGTCTTCCTTCCTTGTGCATATTATTCATTTTAGTTCAAGTTTTCCTATATGGTTTTGTTATTTATTATTGCATTGCTTACCACCCTGCGAGCAAACGACAGAAATGATGGGCGAAGGTTGTCGTCGCCCATCATTAATGCGATGCTTTCCGTATCTATTTTCATTTTATACGTTTTTAGGGCACTGCGCATCAGTACATTGTCATTACGTTATTATATCTAAAACTGAACTTTTGTAGCTGTACATTCACGCCATTAAATATATTAGACCTATAACTAACCACTCTGTATATTATTACAGAATTTTTTGCAATTCGTATACTGCGTTCGCTATCAAGTTTTTTCTGTTTCACTGCTTAAAGCATATTTTATACATGTTTAATTCCTATGCTATAATAAATTATTTTATACAATAAATATTAAAAATTTGACCCCACGATCTTGGCATAAGCCAGATAAAGGTCTCCAAGACATTCTAACCTTATTGTCTATACTACGAAAACGCTAAATATAAAACTGAAACTCTCCAGCCGATGTATTGCGAGCAGAGTTACATGCGAAAGGTAGATTGCCATAAATCAGCTGCGTCCATTATATTATAGAGTTTGCAATATCCTCCTCCTATATCCAAGTCTCCAGCTACTGTTATGGTGCTCTGGAGGTATTTCTATCTCTTCAAATATGCCAACGCTTATCTGAGTTCGTCATAGGCGTGTAATGTATTCTCTAAAATTATATTTCAAGTTTAAAAGCTCTAGTTTAAGTTAATATGTTTATCCTGTTGTGTACATTCGTTGTTGCACCCCTGTCATGTTTCACAGGAATGTTTTTGACAAAATTAGGCTACATTATAAATACATACTTTTATTTTTACTCCCATTTTTATTCACTTCATTGTCACACGCTTTTTCCTCTTTCATATGTCACAATGTCTTCCTTTCTTTTTCGTACTTTATCTCATACATCGCCCTGAGAATTACTATTATACATGGCAATTTCGTTTTTTATGTTTTCTTTTAAATTATTTAGTTTACATTTTGTTTGGTAATATTATTTTTTCACTTTACTTCTTAATCCTATATACATAATTTTAACACTTTTTATTGCTGTTCATATTGTCGGGTGGTTATGTGAAAACAAAATCCAATTGACATCTATATCTGGTGTATAATAGCCTTTTTAAATTATTAATTGATTCAATAAGAATGATAGAAATTATCTCATCGTCAGCATAAGGATTCAAATCGGAATGTGAATAAGAATTAATTCAAAAATTAAAGAAATAACTTAATTGTAAAAGATAATGATGACCATAGTGGCCAGTATTCCTGTAGTACAAACCTTTCTGATTCGAACGTTATATATGAATTTATGAGTAATAAAGATATACAATAGTTTTAATAAAAAATAAAGGGTTCTTTAATCGATGCCATAAAATTAAAAAGTAATATTTAAAAACTAAATCCTCCATTGTTTTTAAGATCTCCAGTCAAGAATAAAAATGGTTGATCGTAAATAACATAGCAGCCCGTGATTTAATAATAACCGCTTTGAATTTTCGCCAAGCCAAATTTCAATCAATCAATTCTGTTAAAATTTTTTAAGCGTATTGTTTGTTGTGTCTAAAGCAAGCCTTTAACATCATTAATAAATAAAATCCTCCTTTTACTTTTTATGAATATCATATTGTTGTATTATGTATTTTCAAAAGCTAGAAAAACAAAGAATGCTATCCTAGTACAAATGTAGGAATAATAAAATAAGTTTAACGAGAACGGTAAAAAAAATATTGTTACAATTAGTACATTTGAATAATCAGTTTTATCCGGAAATTTTTTATTAAAAAATATATATATATATTTATGTATATATATATATATTTGTATGTTATATTAATGTACATCGGATTTTTAACTTTTTCTATACTCGATGATTGTCATTTTTTGTCTTTTTCATAAAATAAAAGATAAGAGAAGATAAAAGATAAAAGAAGTTGTGAAGAAAAGGCAGGAAGAAACTCCACGACGACATATCTTTTAATAAAGATTAACAATAGATTTAACCACATATACACTTTATCAGATATATCCTAAATGTAATCAAAATAATTAAGCGACAACACTGCCAAGGATTCTTGTCATTTAAATATTCGTATTTTGAATAATCAGGTTTTTGTATCAACTTAGTTTTAATATGCGTTTTGAATTTTGCAATAATGTTTTACGGTATTTAATTAGAAAATCTGATTCCATTTGTTACAAATAAATTAGAGAGTTCTTGCAGTCGAAACTTTGTTACTCCCAGTGTTTCACGGTGCCTTATTAATACACTATGGACGTTCCCTATTTTTTATAAACTATTATTGCAAACGTACAAAATATTATCAGAAATATGTTGTGAATTCACTGTAAAAATATGGGCCTCTTGAAACCGCTTACTTAAGAAGACTAAGCCGTAAATAGTATGAAAGCGCAGAAGGGCCTCCATCAAAATTCATATCAGATGGGCGTGGTCGTATGAGATTATGAAATTTTGAAAATTAGAGTAATCTTGTATATGATTAAAAATTATTTCTGAATTTTCTTTATAATCACTTTCTTTACAAAATCAGATAATACTAAAGTAGGAAATCAGAATGATTGATAAGATATTGAACGATTCGTGGCTGACGCGGTGCGCTGGAAACCCTTCGATCAAAAACTGTCCCGATCGAATATGGCCGCCACGCTACCTTAAACAAAAATTTTCCGCTAGTGTTTTACAAGACAATCTTGACTTTGACAGCACGACCACACGACTGCGCCTTCACACATATGATTTATTGTGTCTTTATTTACAAAATTGAAATAAATAAACAGTTTTAGGTAAACACAGTTATAAAAAAGCATTTTTTAGGTTTTAAGCACTTTGAGTACATTATTTTGCGATTAAAATATTTCCTTTATTATCGATAGTTATGCTCTCAGCATTTGCTTTGTTCGAGAACTTTCTATCTATTGAACTTTTGTGTCATTGTAAGATATGTGATAGCTTGCAGCACAGAATGTGATCTCTCTATTCATCGATATGGCGAATACAGCAACCGTCGCACAAATGCCGGCGTACCTGAGATTGGCAATATGGAGTAGGAATGAGGAAGTGGTCGCACTAAATGTAATCTCAAAAACTGGACATTGTTAGGGCATCGTTAAAAAAGTTTAAGAGACTTAATTTTTCACTTGGACTATGTAATATGCAAAAATATGAGTATAAAAATTCTGAAATGTTAAACGTATATGTAAAAACAAAAACACGGAGGCTAATATCTGTGGTACATCGATTCTGATAACAAAAAATCGTAATCTTTCATTCTGAGCCTCATTAATAAAGTCACAGTTGCCCAACCGTATACAGAGAGCGTAAAAAAAACAACGATAAGTTATTTGCGTATTTAATTAGAAAGAAAGCTTTTCGCGAATGATTTTGATGTAAAAAATATGAAAACATGATTGAATATTCTTGATAATAAGTGTCTGGTACCCGAATCGTGACAATATTCCAAGTAAAACATATTCCGGCCCTACCTTATAATGGGTGACGTGTCATGGAATTTCGATAACTCTGCGAAAGGTGCCCGAAATGATGGAGCGCCGTTATAAAATTGAAGTTCCTTGCGTGTCTGTGGGCCCATATCGAATGCGTAGAGTCCTTCACGTGGTATGAATAGATAAAGATATTAATCATTATAAAGTCAAAAAAACTCATACCAAATGAACCTTAACAACATAATTTGTCATTATAAATTAGGTTTTTTATCATCTAAAACTTAGTACATACCGTAAATTTACATTCATTCTATTACTCGGATTTACTTTACTTAAAACATACATCTAATATCAATAAAAATTGGAACTTAATAAATAAAGAACATCGTGTTACTTTAATATGTAACATTTAGGTCTAATTTTATTTATTTATTTACCTACACATTCATTTTTATTTAGGAACGACATCAACTTTTTTTTTCATTTAAAATAAAACATAATTAACACATGTTTGATATTATATTTCCCGTTCGATCTCACAGCGGCTTTCGTCCTGTATTAATTGACTCGTATTATTACATTACATTGCATTATTACATTCGATAAATGTTTATTTTCACAAACTTATGAGCACGGGTAAGAATGAACTTGCTCATAAGTTCAGAAACGCTCATAAAGAAACTTTTATTCAATTCAAATTCAATATAAAGTTTCTTTATATTGAAAAAGGGGACATAAATGAACGTAGTTACCTAGGTACCAGTTCACGCATCGCTAGTCTGCATTAACCTTTTTATTCTCGATCGAAAAAACAGACGGGCGCATTCGACTCACATTTTTGCGAGATTACACAAGTTTTGTCCCCTGCGCTTTCTGTCACTATTGAAATTGGCGACAGACAAATCCACGGAAAAATCCAATTCTCTATTTTCAACCATACGTTCGTACTTTTGTTATAAAGTTGACTATTCAATAGGTATTTTTTATATATATTTTTATATATATGTATATATATATAATAAATATATATAATATATACATATATATATGTATATATACATAATCTTTTCCTCTAAGAATGTATTTCTTGTCTCAATAAATTGGGTACAGTTGGCGGTTTTAAATATACTTACATGTAATGTCTATTAATACTCATGTAAACTAACCTTAATTAAAACTTAAATTAAAATATAACTTTTTTATACACATATGCAAAAAGTCATAAAAAATAACACATAAATATTTTATAAGGATTTTTAAGAGATCACAAATCTCGGTTAAAAATTCTCTACATATTAAACTGCTATCTGCGATGTGGTAGATACATACAGCGAATTATGTTCGATGGTCGCCACAACTCCTCGCTCAGGGAGATCACTTCGCCGCGCGGGTTTCTTTGATGCATTTTAAGTATGTATATTTACGTTTGTGTTCGTGCTCGTATTACTGTTTTATGTGTACGTACGTTAAGAAACAGAGTACAAATTAATCTTAATATTAAGTTTTATGACGCAAGATAAACGCGGCATATTCCAGAAAGGTCATATCTAATTTTATATACCGCAAACATAATTTCACCTTGATACCTACGCATTCTTACAAAGTAAATTTATCCCTCTGAAAATCCATCACGATAAAGGCTTTGATCGTTGTTATATTTTTTTTAACAAAAAATGTTAACGATTTCGAAAGTGCTGCGCTTCATTTGGTACCTCATTAGAGCCTTTTGCATTAAAAGCGTTTTAAAGAAAAAAAAAATTGTTAAAGCAGAAAGCTTTATCAAAAACAAGTTAAATAAGTGTTTCAAAAAAATTTTTAATATAGGGTTGTGGAAAAGAAAACATACTTAATTTGCTTAAATTTAAGCTTATTTGAAAATAAAAATATTTATACTCGTTTCTGATTTGCAATAACTCACAAATACTCGTAGCATAATATTGAGAAACTTAATATAAACAAAATAAAGACGTACATCAATTTACATGCTTGTATTGTACGTGAAAAAAAAAACTATAAATTTATAAACCGTAATATACTCAAATATAATCAATAAATATATTAAGTATGTTTAAAACCTTCTTTACGTATTTATAGTATATATAGTAGAAATAGAAAGTTAAATAAAAAAAATATCTGTGGGCTATGTGCGCTATAACAGGAAACTGGCTTGTAATTCCATTGAATTATCTAAGAAATCTACATAATGATGGAAATGGAAAAGCACATAGAAAGTCGACCTACAAGGTGGACAGACCCTGTTATCACCTTGATTATGATTGGAGAAGGATACTGGATGCAGGCCGCTTTTAACTGGTCCTATTGGAAATCAATAACGCAGGCCTATGTACAGTAATGAGACACGTAGAGGCTGAAATAATGAAAAAATAATGAATTGGATTGTATAGGAAACGATTGTTACGGAAGATTTCTTGAGATTTCTGTAAACAAACAACAAACTCATATTCCTTTATGGGAAAGTTATATAATTATGCCTTAAAGTCCATTTAAACCAAAGAAACTATGAAAGGTATAACATTTGCAAAAATTTAAAGACAAAACACCATCCAAACGGTACAAGAGTGAATATTTTCCTTCACGAATCCGTTTGTTCAAAGTTTTAATAGAAAAAAAAGGTTTAAAATTGATAAAATTCATCAGAGTAATTTCTGTGATAAATTTACAATTACCTTCCTGTCACACGCAACATCATGTAACAAGAAACCATACGTCACGGCATATTATATATTAAACATACACGTGTCTAACTTTTTTAAGTGATATCACACAAATAAAGCATAACATTTGTAGTGAATAATTTTTCCACGAAAAAAGTACGCGACTCTAATGATAACTGACCTTAAAGATTAAAAAACTGTGTGAAGATTATTACGAATGAACTACATATAGCTACATATATATTAAGAGATGAGAAGATCCGAAGAACCATAGTCACAGACGTAACTTGAAGGATGGGACCGAAAGGTTCTCGAGTGACGACTACGTTACATACTTAAAATTGCGGAAAGTTGCTAGATGAAACAGCACATGACCGGTCATCGTGATGATCTTTGTGGGAGGCCCACACCTTGCTGTGGACATCTAGTAGCTGAAAATAAGAAGAAGTAAGTGTATCCGGTTTTTCAGTTTAATCTTTTCCGACATTATTCTCTTTAGGGGACGCTGATCCCATTCTTGCATAAACTAATTTATTCTTAGTTTTTCATATAAGAATATAGGATACAGGCTAGTACGTTATTAACTGCTAAATTCCACTTCAGAAGCTCAAGTCTCTTTATTTGTAAACTCCCTGTTTAATGTGACCAGTGCCGCAAATTTCTATTAGACAGGTCATAGACCTCGTGGCAAAGAAACCAAAAAAAAGTTTTAATCACATTGAAATTTAACTAAATATTCGTTAATATTATATTTTTCGGTTATTTATACTAAATAATAAAAAAAATCATTGTATGTATTACTAGATAATCCCTTATGATTACTTTAACAGTAATAAAGAAAAATATAATTGGTAGCCATTTTTACAAAACAGTTTATAATCGCATTAGGGCGGTACAAGGAATTCGAATGTATCTGTTTCGATTGCTTATTTACGTTGAATATCGACACATTACATAGGCTGCCCCTAACTTAAAGCAAGACTTGAATTTGTCACCATTTTTGTCGTAAATCTTTAGCAATTTAAAAAAAAAACGATAGTAAAACGTAATAGTTTAGGGTTAGTAAATAGTGCGACGAATACAGCGAAGCAAGTCCACTCACAAGGTGAACAGACGATTTTGTAAGATAAGAGGTCGAGAGACGCCGAAAGGGTCTGTGTAGTAAATTCGTAAATAAGCTATCACAGACTCGATAACCTGATAAGGTTACCGAGCTGTGTTGAGAATAGTCTAGCAGAAACCCACCAGTTGCTCTTCTTAAATACAATTTAACAATGTTTTATTTATACATTATTATACCCACACTGCTATTGAATTATCAAACCAAGTTCCATACCAAAACATATCTTGTGGAACTTGATAATATATACGTATTTTATGTGTTTGATGATGAAAGGTTTTATTTTATTACTGATTAAAGGCCTTCATTTTCAAGGGGCCCCACTCAATTTCGAGATAAAAAAATTTCAGATTTATATACTTATTATTATTTCACTTTTCTATCTTCACAATTTCTTTTTCACTTTCCTTACATCCTTCAAAATTTCTTTCATTCTTTGCATTATGATCTTCTTTCTCACATCACCTTTTTTTTCTTCACCTACATTCCTGGTAACATTTCGTTTTCATTTTGATTTCTTTATCAACAATTTTACTTGCTGTAACGTTGCAAGTTAACGTCCCATAAATCTTAGTTAAAATTTTAACCAAAAAAATATAAACGCGAGAAACGTCTCATAAATCGCAATACAGCAAAAAATTGTTCAACCCTTAGCGGGTAACGGTACGTCTCAAGTGGCGTGGGGTCGTGGGAGCATGCTATTGGTTTAACGGATCTTTGTTTTTATAACAAAAATTCCAATGCGCCCGCGCACCAGCACACAGAGAGTTTACACCAGTGCTCGGGAGAAGGATCCAGGCCTCGGTCGCGTTCACTAGCTAGGTGTCGTCTCACGCACCGACGCACACTCTTTGTGTCGGTTGCGTTCACCAGCTATGTGTCTTCATACGCGCCGGGGCCAATTAGAATTTACGTTATAAATTCACGCCTTGGTCCTATTCATTCTCCGGGCATCATTTAGTTCACGCCACAACCTTTACATCGTCTCGCACCCCAAGGGGTAAGTGTTGAACAAATATTATGAAGACATCATTATTAAGTAGCGCTTATCTATAAGTTAGAGCTCAACATTTTGTCTGTGTCCATAGTTCCATCATTATGTATTCATTATTACTTTTCAATTTGTTTATTTGTTTATCTCTTCTATTATTGTTTTACATGCTTTACATTTTGTAACTCAGTTCTGACAGTAAACAATCACATCAACGGCTTTCGGTTTCTGCCCTTACTTCATCGCAAGCCATCTCCGGGTTTACTGTCAGCGGAGCAAAACGTACATATACTTATATATGTATATCATAACTGTGACATTTATTCACAGGTGCAAGGTTTACACTGCGACCTTTATGCTGCAAGTTTTACGCTTCGAGTTTTACATTGCAAGTTTTATGCTGCAAGTTTTATGCTGCAAGTTTTAGACTGCAAGTTTTAGACTGCAAGTTTTACACTGTTGAAATTATATCACCGTGCACCGGAACCGACACATACTGCTACCTACCGGCGCTCCCTGCTCTCGACTTGCAGCCGCCTGACCAGTCCTGGGAGATCGTGCGGCTGGCTACCACCACCATCAGGGGAGTACCGAGCTGCGGTGCAAAATTAGACCAGGCCTTCTGCCCACTACCCTTAGTTAAATAATTAAAAACATATATATTTTTCTTTGTGTGCCTTTTTGTTGCCGACTACCCATTTTAAAAAATAAAAATATTTTTCTTATAACGGCACATTGCTCTTTTATTCATTTAATTACATTGATTATTTTTTTATCTAATATCTTGTTTTGTGTTCTTGTAGTTAAGAATTTTCCGTCACTTTATTTTTATTCTTTAGTTTTCTTCTGATGTCATGTCTGCTTGTGTACCAAACCTAAGAAATGCAGAACTCACATTTTTCGTCGCCCGTGAAGTAGGCTATACTTTCTACCTCTATTTTCTTAACTCTTAGATAGCTCAGGAGGATGCTTCATGGAGTGCCAAGGGCCCTTTCGAAGTTACCTTGGATTTGGTCATAAGAACCAGTTGACATAATTGTGGTAAACATTTTCAAGACGTATTTTTCGATAAGAAAACCTGATAAGAAATTCTGAAAAGTGTTTCTATTTAGTTAAAATCTTGCATTAATTTTTGGACACCCTGTTGTATCAATGTAAACATTAAGGACACGTGAAGTAAATATAGCTCACGCAACTAAAAGTGTTTTATTTATTTATTATCTTTAGATTTCATACAGTAAATCTAAAATAATATTTAAAAATTAAACATTTGATTACTATAATGTCATTCGTTATTATATTAATTTATTACGTCTTTCATTATCAAATAAACAACCGGTATTGAGTTTTTAAAAAGCAAATATTTTTATTTTTATGTCGTAAAAGTCATCTATACCTTAATTTTTACTTGATTTCCAGTGATATAATATAAACATAACAGCCTTTGATACCTAGGTTACTCAAGTTGGCGAAAAATTATAAAATGGGTCGAGAAAAAGAATCATCTTCATAGTTATTTTTAAGTTTAAGTTGCTATTCAATAAAGTCGTCAATTGTGTCTTATGAAAGGCCAAATTGGACAGCTTGACCCATATGCTTGATATTAACTTGACACAAGAGGTGTTGAGAGAATTCACCGCATAATCTGGTTATGGCGCGATGTTTCTCAATGTGTTGATGGAATGTTGTGAAGGCGTCTTACGTGCCATATCATCCAGACCAGGGTAGGACACTGTAACGTGTGGATCCTAATTTAGTTAACCATTCACTTGCTGACCTACTAAAGACAACTATCGAAAGCCACCTTCAAACGGGGCGTTCGACTGTAGACCCGATCATTTGCGTCTAATTCTTATCGAAACAGGTTATGTCTCGGAGTTGTGTAGGGAAGACGATATGTCTAAACCTCGTCAATGCCTTCAACTTCTTGCTGGGGACATGATAAGAGTAGAACAAGTATAATATGAAATCCTTGAAAGTGATCAAGAAGACCTGGTAGACCACGAAGCCTTGGAATGCAATAAGAGAGGTACTAATACATATAAAGTAAAACAATAGAGGTAGAAAGGGACTACTACCTCTTTGAGTCCTAGGATTCTTCAATTGTTTCACCATTACTACATGGTGGAACTTAAAATTACCTGCAAAGCAGACTATCTAAAAGACATGCGTATTATGACAAGGCGATTGAAGAGAGTAACTCATGACCAAATTTTCCACAGGAAACCGAAGAGTGGACCCTCGACGAATTAGTGACGCAACAGTAAAAAGAAACGTGAAGATTTTACTCGCTGAAAGTTTTGAAATCAAACTTTGTTCGTAAAAAAAGATGTTTCCCACCAGACCAGCAATCTAAAATCCGGTTGAAATAAAATCGCAAAGAATTTTCGTAATTTATACAAATAATGTCATGGTATAAAACCTAGAGATAGAAGAGGAGTTAGATGCTTACAAGAGTGACCCATCAATAGTTACTTCAACATATATCAATAGCTTTATCTTCTGTTTCTGAATTGATCATCTCTAGTGTTGACGTTTTCAGACTTCTCGAAAATCGCCATCCTTACTAAGCAATTATTATCCTAAAACAACAATCGAGCCCTACGGCTTAAAAAGGTATGAACGCACTCAGGGACGCTGGTAGAGATCAAACCAAACATAAAACTTTTTCAATTATACAAGTAAGAAACGTATTAATTGTTAAGCTTATGGTACAGGTACCCTTGTATTCCCTTTAGTTATTATTATTATTAAATAATCTAATAAAATTTGTATATACAAGTTGATTACAGGTAAAAAAGCTTCAAGGAGGTTGAAGTATAGCTATCAAAAATCGATGATTTCTGAAATAATAAATAACGTAATGCATGAAAAGCGTTTTCTCAATTCGAAGTTAATTACTATGTACTGTCTGTTCTAGCATACTTTGCAAAGCCAGTAATTAATGACTTGTCGAATTGCAATAAAAATGTTTATTAATGTAACATATCTCAGAAAGACCATTTTGCAAAGTAATTGCGAAAAAATGGAAAACCTTCATGGTACTGTGCTGACAAATGTAGTGTACATTAGTGTTGGTCAATACGCCGGGATATCATTATACGTGTATCGGGACAGATCGTGATAACGATGCCTATAGGTGTAAAAGCTTTAAATATTTTATGTGACAAATAAACTTTTAAGTATAGACATAAGTAATTATTTTTTTTATTGCCTGTGTTGTTATTCGAATAATAAAACTGAAAGAGTGTACAAACTTATGACCAGCCGTAATAGTGGTTTATTTATTAGATATACATACGTAACGCAATACGCAATTTCGCATCCAAATTTAAACATACTTTTACGTATTGTGATTTATGATTGTCACGTGAAATCGACACTCAATTCCATGATGTTACGTCGCGTTATAAGAACGCTCTAGTGGTTCGGTGTTTCCGTGAAAGTGAAAGGTGCTATGATTTATCCGTGGTTTATATGAAGTGGTAATTTGATTAACATATTGATGGAGTTTATCTTAATTCGAATTTTGAAAATTCAAAAAAAGAAGAAGCAACCTTATTTAAGAAAATTCTCTTACTATTCGGTAAGATATACGCTTAATATAATTGATACGAAGTCAACCATTACAAACCTCTTCCTCTCTGCGTCATATCCCTCCCTACTGAGGATCGTAACTCTTTTAGGAATATTCGTGGAGCACTATGTTACGCAGTCTGCGCCTGCCTTCGGAGATGTGCATTACTTTAGGTAATGTAGAATCGGACTTGGTTCGGTCCTGATCGCATTAGCGCGTGAGACTGTGGTCTCGTGATCGCCGTCTATTGACATACGACAGACATCAATCAGACATCATTCATAACCATAATCATGATGATAATTTAAGTTATGAACATAATCATAATTTAAACCATTATGATCATAATTCGATCAAGATCGTGATCATATCACAATCCTTTTTTATTAGTTTGATTAGTTTGCTTAAGATATTTTCTATTGCTTTGATCTACTTTGTGACCAGTGAAAATTATACAAAACAACAAAGAATGCACCGAAATCGATCTGCCAACAATAATTCAATTTATTTTTGTCGATCTATATACTGCTACCGATACCGCAGTACCAGTTTTGCTATATCTGTCTGCTCATGATTCGTTATGCGTGTTAAAACTTTAAAGGGGAACATGAATAGTATTTAATGGAATCCGGCGTTACCTTGCGGAAGTCCGTCTTAAGTAAGAAAAGGACCAATGTTTAGCCACTTCCGCACATGTGTGGTAGTGGCTAAATATTGGTCTTTTTCTTACTGAACATGAATAGCTCATTTGCTATACATTAACCAAAATTAAATTATTTCACCAATAATAAATATAGTAGTCATGATATAGTAAGAAAAGTTTTTAAAATTTGGTTTACTACATATTAAATATATTTACTATCTATCTTGCAGACTGTACTGTTAGGAGCTATTGTTCTGACACATTCCAACAGAAAAAAATACTTAATGTACATATCAGAATGATCACTTTATATAGGACGATTGGAAATATATAGCTTTAACCAATCACCCTGTATATCTTTATTTAATTTTAAAGGAATAACAGATACCAGGATTTTAAATAAATTGTAGTAAAAAGATTTTAATAATAAATATAAATTCACTAACCAGTTTACACGGCAAATGAAAGGCAAATAAACGCCTTAATTAAAAGGGCCTCCCGAATATATTTCGGTAAAAGTAATTGTATATTTGGGTGCTTGTTTAAAGAAAGTTTGAGAAATACGATCCCTAAAATTGTGTATTTAAGAGGAGTGTTGGGTTACATCTTTGATCTCGCTTTTTTAAGACTTTTTTCTTTGCTTTAAATTTTCCTTTACTTTTTGACGTTTGGTCTATTTTTAAACGACCATATGTTTAATGTAAAATAATATTAAAGGCTTATCTATAAACAGTTCCGATTTCAAATACTGGCAGTTGCTAACTGAAGTATGTGGTATCACTCAACACGTGTTTCACCCCTCCACGGGGCATCCTCAGGAGTAATGTTACACCGATTAGTGTCAAACACCGAGTCTCTTGGTGTCACTCGGATTTAACGGTGGTAGTTGTGTTATTCGCATTGTTTGCGCACGCGCATTTATCAGCGGGCTGGCAGGCGGTGCACTTTATTGCACGACTACTGCTTCATAGCGGAAGTAGCTATATATTAGTCCTTTTCTTAATTAATTATAAAGGACTGCCACTTTTCATAAAAAAGCAGCTAATTAGCTAGTGCGTAGTTCAATTTTTTTTTAAATTTCCTTCGTAGTAATTATTAGCATGGTTTACTTTAATTGACCTAATTGTTACAGTTGTGTTTTATTTGGGTACAGTGTTTTATTCGACTTGTTTATATAATTATTGTATGCAATTAATGTTTAATCAATTTCATCAAAAATTTATGAACTTTTGTTGAGAGAATCAACATGTTTAGACAAGATGGCTTATACATCTTTGGAGAATATTTTCACTTGTGTTATTACTTATTGTTATATAATTCAAGCAGTGGCAGCCCTGCGGTAGAGGACTGGGACTTGATTATTGAATCTGATGTACATCACACTTTATGCATTAATTATATAGGATTGCCACTGCTCTCGAACAAGTTTCCAGAGAATGGGCAGCAGCGTCCAACCAATCGCAGCAATTATTGTATATCTCCCCATAGATATCTTTGCGCATCCCTAGTCATCTAAATTCCAAATTTAAAATACAGGAACCTTCTTTCTATGCTAATTTTATTTGAGGTCTACTTTCTTTGTTCTAGCTTTGAACCGACAATCCGATTCCGGACAGCGTTTCACTCTGTCGACATGACCTTTTTTATCACTCGCTCATACTGACTTGAAGACGGCCAACAGTCATTGTTTTTTTTCTTTTTATTATCTATTGAATTCAATTTACAATTTGACTTATTAACTTAATGTACTGCAAATGTTTTATGTCTATTTATTTATAGTTTAAACCTCATCTCTACACGAAAATTACATTAGGACTTTCTTTCATTTAGTATTGTAAAAATTCATTTAATATTGTAACGAAGTTTGAAGCCATTTCAGAGATTATCCGGAACCAACTGACAGAAATAAAAGCAAAAATTAAAAATTGTAATTTTGGTTCATGTACATGATGTATTGGTAAATGTAAATAGTTATTTTAATATTACAAACAGACACTCAAATTTTATTTATTTGTATCAATGTGAGATTATTTATTTGATTTTGATTTTTTTCTATTAAATTTGTCATTGTTGAATACTAACCAAATCTCCTGCAAGGAGATAAATATTTGCAGCGCGTGAACTGCAAGATGTATGTGATTCAAAACGAACTGTCAAATGTAATTCACAACGAAATGTTCAAGTTTCTGCTTAGGAAATTTTTAATTTTTTTTCTGTAATTTTTTTTTTAAAAGTAGTAAGTAATGGGGAATTTATAAAAGAAGATGAATGAAATCTCTAGTTATACAACAGCACGACCAAAGGAAATAGGGATTTATTTATGTATGGAGTAATTGGATATAGGTATAAGAGCTTTAAATCGGTATTTACTCCGATGTCCACTTCTTTATTTATTAAGTCTTTTATTTATAGCCGAGCTGTATCATTTGTCAGGAAAAGCTTTAAAGCTTTTTACATTCATTTATTTATTTATTCTATTGCGAATGCGAGAGGTCATTAATGGCTATAGAAAGTGTGCAGGGTCAGAAACGACAATCCATTTTAATATGTAGTAATTCTAATTTTAAAACCACTTTTTCTTATTGTATTACCATGACGTTATTTGATATTTCTGAAAGGAATTTTGTATAGGGTGTACCATACATTAATTGTCACAAAGTGAGCCATATATTCACTCCTTTTAAACTTTTATAATAAACCAATCAATGTATAACACAAAACAGTGTAGCTCCGAATGGACATGACATTAAGTCGCCTAAACACTGTCACTTTGGTAAATGTTGTGGTTTCAATTTGGTCGTTGTTCGGGACAATATTTACGATCCTACAACTGGCATTAATAATATCACACACAAACGTGATTATATACAATGAAAGTAATTGTAAAATGAATATAATAATAATATTAATACTGATAAAATTCAATAACAATCTTGCATAGTTCCTACAATCATTTTTTAATACAAATATTGTTTAATCTTCTTGCGTATGAGTCATCAATCTATTATAAAAAAATAAATCTCATCTTGGTATACAAGATTTAGAACAAAGAACAATGAAAAAATAGAATAATGTATATAAATGAATGTGTGTGTTTGTGAGTATAACTAACTAAGATGACTAACATTACGTAACACGCATATACACACAAACATTCAACACACTCATACAAATATACGGATTCCTTTTCGTTCGAAACATTTATGAAATGTTTTCATGTGTTCGTCTATTTATTAACAATATAGGTTTTATCATTTTAGTGCATTTACGTTTTCATAAATTAAATTACTATAACTATTGTGCGCAATTAATGTATATTGTATTATGTTATATATATTTTAAACATAAATATGTATATACATGTGTAAAATTAACTTCTAGTTACTGTACAAACGGCTTTTATAATCTTAACCGGTTTTTTTATATACATTTTCTCCAGGAAGTTAATAAAATTATGAAGACTATTTTTTTCTTAAATATGAGGGTATGTAAAAAATGAGGTGATACGTTTCTAATACATCGAAAAGCCTGCATTGATGTTTGTATGACGTAGATGATTCGTTAAGAAATTTGAAAAATCTATAATAATAATACTGCAACATACTGTACGGAGTACTGAATTATGTTGCAGTAGTATATAATTAACGCTGTTAATGTTATGGAAATATTAAAAGTAAAAAAAAGAAAAAAATGTGCAAAACATGTGGAATAGAAACTTATACAACTTTCCCATAAATCAACGTCAAGTTAAAGTCAAATGTTAAATCGTTCAGTGGATAATACCAATTAATCATGTTAACAATCTATTCTTCTTTCAAAATAAAGTCATTTTCAATATGAATATAAGGATATTCGGTCAGAAGGATTAATTTAATCACGGTAACATAAAATTAATAAAAGAAAAACAAAAGTAAAGATTAGCTATAGTAACAAAAGTATAAAATTCTAGACTGTCGTTGATTAATGGGACATTCTGTATAGCAAAACAGTCGTTCAATATGTTTTTATTGTTCCGATAGAAGTTAGTGCTATTAGCCCTAAGCGTAAGGGTTCTTGAACATGATATTATCATTAAAATGTTTGTTTTTTTTAAGTATAAAGGTCAAGAGTAACAGAACTAATAAGTTAGCTTACGTCGCCTTTAAAATTCTTGGCCGACCGAATAATTGCAGGAGTGAGGGAATTCGTGATTTATGGAGCTTACGTGCTCGCCTTTGCTCTCCGTCCGACAATTATATGAAACCTTTGTGACAATTTGTCAAGTTAGCGTCTAGTATCAAGGCTAATATTTGCTTACATAGGCCTTAATAAATTCTCCTATATTTTTTATGTTATGATATTAAAATCTTAGACTTAATGAAAGGTTGCGATACAATTAAATATATAGCTCGCTGAACACATGGTTGCATGAACATTGGTAAGCGCAGCATTAGACGTTCATTTACAAGTTGGGCAAATTATTTTACTAAGATCGCCACAAGACGATAAATGCTGGCCAATTCCAACTAATAATTGAAAAATTGTGGGGGAAGTATATCCAGCTCTGGACAACATACGGCTAAAATTATACTGATGAAAATGAAATGAATAGCTTTTTAATAATGAAAAAAAACTACTCGCCATTTTCCATCATTTTTCTGACGGCTAAAATTAGATGTATTCAAGGAAGAAATACGTTGCGTAATATTAAATTATATGTCATAAAATAGTAAAACGTCATACAAGCTGCAACAAAATAACTAAACTACATAATATACTTGTATAAACTTTTTGACAAACTGTATAAACAGTAGTGGCCTTGTGTTTCTTGCTATAAATAGACCAATCGCAGTACAATAAAAAATAACACGTATTTCCGAGTGATCACTTAATCTATTGATTTAAAATTAATACTTAACTAAATAATGTGATTTATTTAATAATTGAAATAATTGATTCATTAAAATATTTGTCAATATTTTTAGTTAGGTTGACTTCAAATGTTTAACATTTACTTGTTTATGTAAAACAACAAAAGCATTACTTTGACTATTAGCTACGAATTTTTTAAATTTTTTTTGTTTGAAAATTTTCTTACCGGTTCAATGAAAATACGAATAAAAATGCTTAATTGGGTTAGGCCTTGAAGAATTTTGCGCTAAGCAATATATTTGGTCAGCAACCAAGTTTCAATGCTACTAAATTATGAAAAGTATGTATATAAATGCCACGAAATTATGTTTTGTGTTATGGTTTGTAGTTCACAAGCATATTTGTAATTGTCTTTAATTTAAAAAGAAAAAAATGTTTTATTACACTCACTTTAAAAGTAATATATCACGAAAAGACTGCTGATCAAAGCGAAACATTCAAATCTCGCGAAAGCATTGCACAACTTTTGCTGTCTACATTTACATCTCATTAAAAACTGAAATTTCGATGCAAACTTTAAAATTAACTTTGTTTTAGATTGTACTTCGTCGCTACCTTGTTGTTCTTCTTAGAATTTTAAATGATGATAATAATTCTGAAGTTTCCGTTAAGAAATACAGCTCAGCTGAGCTGAGACCAGCGCGGCTTGAAATAAAAACGAATACATTAAAAATTCTCGTACATAACTAATGCGTACGTCAAAATAACGCGCTTTGAGTAATCGTTTACTTATATACCTTTATCACGATATTTAATTTGCTCACTCTTTCGCTATACTATAATTTTTTCCTGAAGCGCTGTCGTCCTGGAATTAAGATGATCAAGAATCATCACGAATCCAAAGCGAATGTTCGTATGCTGTTGTTTGACAAGCTGACGAAAATCAATACAATAATTTTATACATATATGTTGAATTATGGTTTTAATATGTTGAGTCATTCACAAATTGCATTTTTTTATTTATTTAAGTTAAAATGTTTCGTAACAAATATAATAGGTAATATTTATAATTTTTTTTCAACGTATTCGTAATGCTCGACATTTCAGCCATTGGAAGTTCTCTGATGGATATAGGCCTCCTCCCTAGAGTCCAGTAGGACAAGTTGGACATAGCATACATCGAGCGTCTTACGAAAGCCTTAACTAGGTCGTCTGATCACTTTGTCAGTGGACGTCCTCTCCAGAACGTTAATCTGTTCCACGTGCTATGTAGCCTGCCCCTGTCACTTCAACTTGTCAATTCGTTGGCACATGACGGTTACTTTTGTGCGACTATGAATCCTATTATTAATTCGTTATTACAAATTCGATAGAAAAATGGTTAAGTGAATAAATTAGTCAACGCAACACACATTTCTTGTTAACCACCGTCTTTAATCAATTAGGGATTTTGAATGAAAAGATGTGTCATAGTTTCCAATGTTACCCAGCTGAATTGGATTTTACAACCACCTCCATATTTTACTTCCTACAAGCTTAACTAGCAGAGATTCCTTTATATATTATATGTATATAAATATATTAAAGCGAAAATGTTAAATTTGTCCGTAGTGTACTTTCGATTTGCCCCCCGTAACAATCAAATTGTCCCCTATTGGTCATGGCTCCCACGTTAGGAAGCACTGCTGTACATATTATAGAAGTATAGAAGTGAAGAAATAAATAATTAAACAATAAAGGGCAGTGTAAATAAAATTGGTGAAGAATAAAATAATATTCATATTCTATTTAAATCATCTAACTTTTTATCAATCCGCAATAAAGTAGAGTAACAATAACACATTGCCTTTCTAAACAGGTCAAACATGGCTTAGCATTGAGAACTATGTAAGCGGAAATTTTCATTTTGCATTGACCTGTTACATTTACATGTAATGAAAATATCTCCAAGCGTAACATTATAACAAAAGACTTACGTACGTGTATATCCCAATGCACGAGATACAAAATGTCATATGATAATGAGCGACGTTACTTTGCATTGGTTCCAGAATAACATAATTAAATATTGCAAACTTCAAAAGTTTTCGTCGACTTTTTGTCATAAAAACACGACTCAACAACGCAATATTTTTTGTATTAACAACGATGCCCGTTGTGAGCAGACAATATACACTCAATAAATCTCTTTAAATCACTGTTTTTGCTATATGGTGTATTTGATGTTGTGCTGCTAGCCGGTCCAGGCTTTGTACAGCTTCATCGAAATTAAGCCTGTGGAAGGGAGGGTGGCGGAATTGCCTCTCGGGTAGAGTGGCTTCGCCTAGGCTGAAGTGGCTGGGGACGGAGGAGGGAGAAGATGTTTCGAAGCGGGCTTCGAAATATTCTCCGCGGGAGCTGACGAGGTTGGTCGGGCAGCGACTTTGAGAGGGCGGGAGGTCGAGGGGCAGCCTACGCGGCGTTTTTTAGGCGCCTTAAGACAGCCCCTGTGGTTGGCGGGGTGGGGTTCAGTCTTACAGAGGACACACGCGGAAGGTGTCTCTGTGACCGCGGACGGGGACAGTCTGCATTTCCGTGATCTCGTAGGCACTTGACGCACCGGGGGCGGGAAAAACAATTGCGGGCTGCGTGGCCGTACAGTGGGCATCTGTGGCATTGGCCGACAATGCCTTGCGGTGAGAGGCCTCGAATGAGACCCCTGAAAGAGAACAGACCTCTTTGAAGGCAAAGATTTTCTTTCCCTCGGAGGATAGCTCTATAGTTGCCAAAATGAGTGGCATGGGGAGATAGGTGCGCAGAGATATCATGTGCTTTGCGTCGATGACGGGGATGCCCGCTTTCTTGAGGTCGTCGATTACGTCGGCGATCTCTATTTCGAGCGGGACGCAGGGGATAACTCCTCGAAGTCGCTAATCCTCGAGGAAGGCGTACGTGTGGAAGGAGATGCTTCCTCACGCAGGTGGCGGGTGAAGCGACGCAAATCGTCGACGGAGAAGGAGCTAATCATGATACCCTGAGTATTCTTAGCTTTGGGTTTGCCCATCTCGTTGGCGAGAAGCCACGAGTGAACGGATTTCCACGCTTGTTTGTCGTGGAGAAAGACGGGCAGGGGAGGTTTAATCCCGTTTTCGGGCGGGACTTGGGAGGCCACTTATTGGGGTTGTGCGGACGGTTGCTTGGGAGCAACCGTTGGGGAAGGCTTGCATACGGCTTTTTTGGCCGGGCTAGCCGATGGGGAGGCAGTTTTGGTGGTACTGCCGTGGTGAGTGGTAGAGGGAGTGACGAGGGTGAAGTCGTCGGTTCCGGGGACAGACTTCGGTCCGTCGATCTCTATCTCCGAGTCCGAGCCAAGATACTTGGACCCTGAGGTGTAGTCCAACGAGCCGTCGCTTAGGTGTGGGTCCTCGACGGGAAAGGATTTTCGCTCTTCATAGCGAACGGGAGTATCTGGTGACTGCTGGGAGTCACTCAGGTAGCGGGTGGGACAGTTCTGGGCATCTGCTTTGTACTCGTCCGGGTATTTCATGGCAATCTTACGGCCGAAAGTGATGAATGGATCTGCGCCGAATGGAGGGCCCGTATAATGACGCCAGGATTGCGCCATTATTGGGTGTGGTGGTGAGATTGGGGTCGAACTACTCAGCACCTCCCTGCCGAACGGCAGAGGAAGGGATGGACACTGCGAGCATGGAACGATGGAGAGCGCGGTAGTCTTAATGAAGTAACTCTGGGTACCCCTGTGCCGGACAGCAGTATCCGGCGGCAGGTAAACCCGCGTTACTGAGCGTCACAACGCGTCAGCAACTAAGGAAGGCGGGGAAGTCTGAAGACACTTCCGATACTCCAAACGCTGATCGCAGGGTTTTCTTGCACTAAAGTGCAAGAAGGCGGACACTACGTCGGTAACTACGGGAAGCGGGAAGCGCCGAGCGTAGCGAATCCGTGCGCAGGGGCACACGATTTGATGAGCTGCAACAGCAGAGAGGGCGACGGGAAAGTCCAAATTCCTTGCACCGGGGTGCAAGGCAGCGAACCTAGTTGCAAGTCAACAATACGGGAGGCGGGAAAGTCAGGAGACACGTCCGAACGCTCCAAGCGCTGAGCTCGCAATGTAAATCACTGTGAAACACAGCTCTATCACATTTTGTATCACTTCATATAAAATAACTTGACCAGAAGGTTGTCTAGTCATGTCGTCTAATCAATAGTTTTATATAAATGAACGATATGCGCGTTTCGGGTAAAAATTTTAATAATAATACATTTGTTTCATACAATACATACAAAATTAAGATGAAAATACAGATATAAATAAACCTGAACTAGACTGTACAGCTATAATAAAAAAGCAGACTGACAATAATTACACAAATTATTTTGAATAAATTAAGGAATAAATGTTAACATTTGTTTGTTGTCCCGAATAGAATAGAGACCGCGCGCTCGTTTGTATATGTGGCCATCTGTGCGAGTGTATTTGTATGTGTATATACGTGCAAGCGAACCTATTGAACATGAAATCGAAGAACCTAATTTCGATGTCAAAAACTACTTGTAGCGATAAATAAATTGGGCTAGCATTCAAAGTAAATCGTCGAATGTCTTTTAAGTTTATATGTGCTAGTATGCAACAAATTAAAAAAATTAGAAATAAATTCTGATTAAGAAAAGAGTTCGTTTTTCAATGAACAAATATCCAATCAAAACCGCGGCAATACAAAGTCTATAAATAAAAAAATATCCGTTGTCCATTTATTTTATTTATGAGACTCCATACCTTACTTAATAATAAGATAGTAACACAGCGGTAGAAGATTAAGACTTGCGATCGTAGGACACGGGTACGATTCCCGGGATACAATTTGTTGTAATTCACACCTTGCGTTAATTATACAGAATTGCCACTGCTTACAAACAATTTCCCAGAGTATGTGCAGCTGCGTTCTTGGCATATCATAATACAAAATTGCCATAGCCAAATCGCCTTCCAATCGAGACGGTTAAAGTATAAAAAGATATCTTTGGGAAAGGCCTATACTTTACAGTGAGCGTCCATAAACTGAAGTGACGTAGAACCAGATGTAGAACTGAAAATAATTACCTTCTATCAAAAAAAAACAGTGTTAGGTGTTCGGAGTCCATTGAGACCACACTTTTTATTAAGGAAAATTGTTTTTCATTAATGTAACCGTTTAGTGAATCTAACAGCATTAACATCATCAGAGAAAAAGCAAAGTAAGTGAAAAACAAAGAACATTCAATTAATTCAAATATACTACTACTATCTATGTACTAAGTCTTGACATAATCACATGACCTTATGGCAGATGGTTTATATATGTAATTAAGATGTAACTTGACGCGATATTCATGGATGTACCTGACGGATTTTCTTCCACCGCAGTTACAAAAATCGTTACTTTCTTTCGCTACCGCTTTCGGCGCTAACGATTTTTATAGCGACAACAACCGATTCAGTAAATGTTCGAATCACATGGACAGTTTTAAATAGGAATTTCAAACACATAGTGTGAAAGCACAAGTAAGAAAAGAACCAATATTTAGACACTTCTGCACATGCAGTGATAGTCGTGCAACAAAGTGCACCGCCCGCCAGCCCGCTGATAAATGCGTATGCGGCAAACAATGCGAATTACACAACTGCCACCGTTAAACCACTCAACACCTGTTTCACCCCTCCACGGGGCATCTTCAGGAGTTATGGTATACCGATTAGTGCCAAACACAGAGTAGTGGCATTATCAGCGGGCTCGCGGGATGGACTTCAAGCAAGGTAACGCCTGATTCCATTAAATATGAAAGCACAAGCGAAGGTCTTTTCTCGGAGGCCTTCGTCCCTGGTTACTCCGTGGATTATCCGTAAAAGTCATCTTACAGCTCTCCGCCTTCCACTCGCCTACCTTTTAATCCTGCAAAACGTCAAAACGTCATGTTTTCATTGATTCTGTTGTCCGTTCATCTTCTAAATACTTAAAAAAGTATAAAATATGCTGTCGAAATGGTTGCAAAACCAGAATTATGTACTTACTTACTTACTCCGCTGGCTCAGTGACCCAAAGTGGGTCTTGGCCTCCGAAACGAGAGACTTCCACTTTCCTCTATCTTGCGCCATCGTCTGCCATTGGTTAACTTTCAAATCGCGCAAGTCTGCCTCAACGCGATCGATCCAGCGACACCTGGGTCTATCCACTGGGGTTCGATCCCTCCGTTTTTCCAGGTACGTTACCTTCACGAAGACAGAAAACTTACTAAATTCTCTGGATTAAATAAGACGTAATATCACATAACACGGAATATCATACATGCCACTTTTCACTTAAAACTGACAAAAAATAACTACTCAAAATTTATGTTTCCTTATTTCTCGGGATGTATAAACCTAATTTTGTTAATACCATCTCTTTAGACACTACTATCAAAACCAAACTACTATTCAAGAGGTGGAGCCTGGTGACATGCAGTACAGGTGCGAACTTAGTACAAGCGTCAGCTTCCACAAAATCAGGCTGTAATTGGTACTATAACTTCTGCAAATTTTAGTATTAAGAATCCTTTTTTATGAAGAGAAATAAACATTTTATTTATATATATTATTCTTATTATGTAATAAAATTAATCTGACCTTTATATATATAATAAAGTTAAACCTACTAACGCCATCTACTAACGGCATACAAAGTAATAGCGCTCCGACATATATAACGGACTCGAGGCATGCGAGAGCCCTTGAACTAAGTTACTAATAACGAGGCTTAGGCAAAGCGCCCTCAGTGCCCTGCACAACTTATTTCATTAGTTGATAATAACGTGGTTGGTATGCATTTATACGATATTAAAATGTGAGTACGTTTCATGTTTTTACAATAATAAAGTTTTAACCTGCTAGTTCGCTTGTACTTGGTTTCCTATTTTATTTGTGATTCTTTGACGAAGGTATGTGCATTGGTAAACTGAGACACAAAAAATGTCATTTTTTCAAGTCACAATTCAAAAACAGCAAAGACTTGCGGCAGATATGTGCGAAGGAATGCTTGAACATTTAATATCAACATAATATCGAAGGCAGGATGTCTGATAGACGTAGACGTCTCTTAAATGAATCGACTGTCCTTCTCGGTAATTAAAGTCTATGTATAATTACGGCTTAGTAAACCTTATTAAGATGTACTTAATGAGAAAGAGATACATTGACTATATTATAATTGTAAAGAGACCTAACTTCCCAGCATTTTATGATATCACTATGAGAATGCCTTGCAATGTATTTGCATTCACTTTAACCTACCAGACTATTCCAAAACATATAGTGGTTGTCTTATATATTATTATTTTCGATCCGAACTATCTTCGAAAACTGCAAAATAAACAAAACAATAATATATTAATTAAAATTATATAATTTTAATTTTTAAATTGTTTTTAAATTAAAAAAAAAACATGTAATGTAAGTTGTGATAAAAGTTATAAATTGTTCAACAAAAAGGTTTTACCATATAATAATTATTATTAAATTAGTTAGTGTATAAATATTTTAATAAAATTTGAATACGCTAAAGAAATAACGGGTTTTTCTTTTAAATTAAATATTACAAATCTTATCAGAAATAATGAAATCCGTGTAACATTGTTGTCCGCTAACAAACGATGAAATAATTAATCTTGCTTAGACGTTTACTAACAAAGTATAATTAATATTGAGCCAGTGATTTACCGCCAAAGGTTTCCTTTTGATGTTTGATTAAATATTTCACTGCTTCCCTGCTTTCTAATTATTTAAACGTCGTTATAAAATTAACTCCTTTTTGAGACCATTGGGAAGTTTAATTTTTTATAACTGGCCGTCATTCTGTTTTAACTAATAAACGGGACATTAAAAACACAGTAAAGTTAATAATAATATTAATGTTATAATTAAACCTAAATTTGTAAGATTACGATTTCAGCACATTATAATATTATTTTAAAATGACGGAGGAAGCATATCAGCGCATATCAACTAATACAACTTTTTTAGATCTGACAATTTCTTCCATATTGTCAATTGCAAACAATGAAGTAAAAGATAGCAACATGTGCCTGATTGCTTTAGCACAGTGGTCATTTAGAACAACGCTTAGTCACATAAAGCTACATTAGAGAAGCTGTTACTGGAAATTCTTCGTCACCACATAGGAATTTCAACGCTAATGAGACTATCATGCTTTTACCTCAAATCGAATTCTTCTGTAGAAAGACGCACTGTGAAGATTTTCTCTTAGTTTACCGATAATAACATATCCTTAAGCTAATTTAAATAAAACATCTGAGTACCGAACAGGCACAAAGCTGTTGTATTATGGCGGTAGATGATTGGAACTTTTGACCGTCGTGGCTTCGATTCCCGATATCTTGTATCCCGATATCTTGTATAATTATCACATATAGGATTTCCACTGCTCACAAATAAGATTTCGGAGGAGCAGAGTTCTCTTCGTATCATAATACCACACTGCGATCGCCAACCCGCCTGCCAAGCGTGGCGGTTATGGATTCCCCATAGATATCATTCATTACCAATACCTTACAGTGGGCCTGAATGGGCTGAAACGACGATCTGAGCCAATGTGACGATGTTTATTAGCTTCGAACAAAATGTATATTCATATATATATCGATATACATATTTTGTTATTGACCCACACCTAGGCCCGCGCTTGCTCGAATTTTCTCTATTGTGTGCCGCACAACTTTCATAGTATTAATAGCCTGAATAATTTCTGCCAGATACTTCGGTGGTTTACAACGGTAAACCCATTATTGTGATTATAAGTTTCCATTGAAAGAAAACTCCGTCTCCTTGATAAATAATTGAAAATCACAACCGCAACTTACCATGTTTTTACATTTGTCAGGTAGTCTAAAAGGCAATTTTATTATTGAAACAGACCATCATAAAATAAACATTTATCTCACTCTGGATATAGTGTATAAATAAATAAATAAATAAAGGATAATAGATGTATCAATGAAAATATTTTTTTCGCTTAAAATCATAAGACTCAAAACAAATTAAGAATTGTAATTGTGTCGCAAACAATTAAACCTTTTGTTTTTATTTAAAAACGCTTGTGTAAAGACCTAATAATAAAAAAATGTTCGTAATATATAATATTTAAAAATGAAATCCTTTTTGGTCACGCTATAACTTGCGAACGTCTTTTCCGGTTTCATTCATATTTCTAGAAAATTTGTGTAATTATATGTATATTTATATATTTATTTATCGCGAAGCTTATACACACGTATGCATATATAATCCATTGTAATTTGGCAAGTTCGCTCGAAATTTCCTGCGCTGGACAAGTCACGTATTGTAAATTAAATCTATTTATTTCACATTCAATCTGTAAATAAAATGGTGACGCAAACCTATTACATAAATTCGCTTTCTCCATTCGAATACGACAAGCCAAAAATTTCTGACAACACAAAGTTTGTTGATACAGTTTTTAAAATAAATAACTGTACTGAAATAATATAAACTATATTTATTTTTGTATATGTTAATCTGCATCAAAGATATTGTGTTATCTAGATTAGGTGTAGAAACGCATAGTATGGAATGAATTTTCTTATTGTAATATCCTTTAAAGGTTTACGTATATTGAAAGGAATCGGTACAGACGAATAGAGATTACCGCCGCAGTATCGACGATACTATTCAATATAATAAGGTAATACATATTCCGAGGAAGAACATATTACTTTTCTTGCATACTCTACTGATATATTGTACATGTTAGTTTACTAAGTGTAATGTACTATGTTATATCGGGTGATTAGCTATAGGTGGAAAAAGCTTGAAGCTCATTTGATGTCAATAGATGTATGGGAAACCCTATTCAATAATCATTGGTTCCATAAATAATAAAATAAGCATAAATAATAAAATAATAAATTAAGAAAAAGCATTCAGTAAATTCGGATAACTTCACATTAAAATTAATTGTTATTTTCTATTTGTCCCCGCAGATTTTATACAGGCGAAAGTTATTGACGTATCGTATTCTAATAGGGTTTCAGAGTGTTCATATTATACAGGGCGATTGGAAATATTAAGCCGTAGCAGCTCAACGATAGAGCACTGAGATTTGCAATCTAAGGTCGCGGATGGGATTCCCAATATACAATCATACATAAATCGCACCATTGGGCATTGATTATACTCGCCAATATTCACAAATAAGTTTGTAAAGGACGGGCATCACTGTCATTTGCGATATACAACAATCAGATTACAAATCCACCTGCCAAGCATGGCGATTATAAATATCTTTGGGGTAGTCTATTCCTTACAGAGGGCATTAATGGATTTAAACGACTATTGGAAATAGAATAAGAAATAGGTACAAAAGTTTAAAGTTTTTTTGATGATTAATTTGCTATGTATTAGTTCTATAGAATACATGTGTTCAGGAATAGATGCAAACTTTTTTTTATTTATATCAACCATCGCTGTTCTGTGTACAAGTCATAGGCCTTCCACCTTAAATACTTAATCAATGAATTTCAAAATAAAGTCTAAATCTATATTTAATCTACATACAATCACACTACGCATTAATCATATATTTTAAAGATAATACAAAAAAATTTACCTCGATGTTTGTATGTTCATTTATATATGTATGTGTACACCATCTCATCTTTTAGTGTAAAGTAAAATAATAAAAATATTCATTAAACCTTCCCGGCTTACATTTCGATCGAATTCAAGACTCGTAAAGTATTTTAGATAACCTAACTTAATTTCTTAAAGAAAAGTGAAAATGAAAATTTTAAACTATTTAAAAAGCGTTAAAGTAAGCAGAGGACACTTTTTAATTAAATTTCTTGTCACTAATAGTGACACTGAATTAAGCGTACATTTTTTTAACAAGAAACTAAGAATAGTAACTTGGCCATCACCAGATAAATAAGTCTTCTAGCTTCAATATCACTATTTGCTATTCATAACCTAAGTGAAATATCATTTGTAATTTATTCCTAATCTATTAATTAAATAGACCTCAAAGTTCCAAGCTGTTAAGTTACACCGGTGGTAACAGTATGCCCGAAGCAGGGACATATTTACGTTATTTCCCTTCATCATCTCCAACACCAGAACCATTTAAGGTGAGTACCCTATGCGCAAACACATTACCGGACTCTCCGACCAGGTGATAGACTTTCAAGTGTCAATCACTTTCCGTTCGTCACCCAGAACGTACTAACCATGTAATCTTACTCTCTCGAAATCCTAGATAAGCTGGCTCCCGTATTATACAAATATGTTGAGGACATTTCCTGAACACTACTACCTAAAATCTAGCCTAAGCTACACCCGGCTGCAGTGGGTATTAAATAGATTTAACGAAAGAACAAAGAGATGTCATCTTTATTAAAACAACACAAGCAAAGACTAATAAACATTCATCTATACTAGTCATGACAAACGGCTTTGTCAGGCACGTCCATATCCACAGTCTGCATTATAAACCTACTAAACAAAAAGCCCTATTTACTCGACTATTGCTGATGTATTTGCACTAGTTACGTAAGCAATTGATGTATTGTTTTTTTTTTTCATATACAACTTTATTTATCATATCCTCCCATGGAATGGCTTTAAATTATCTTATATTAAAAATAAGAATTTCGTAAAACAAAAACTTGTTAACAATCATACCATAATGTAATTTATTTTTAAGTGATAGTTAAGTTTAGATTTTTATTACTCTAACTACTGTTTAATGAATATTTTCGTTAGAGTTTTTTGTGGGCTCATCTCAAATCAGGACGTGTTTGAAATCCATTAAGCTTTAAGTTGTAAGATGCCGTATCGTTGTTTAAGCCCATGGACGCCCACTGTAATTCAAAGCCTCCCCTAAATATATTTATAAAGAAATATGCCATAGTCGCAACCCTTGGCAAGCGGGTTCGCGATCGCAATGTGGTATTATGGTACACGAAGGACGCTACTACCCATCCTAAATAATTAATGCATAAAGTGTAAATTGTATGAGATTGTACCTTTGTAATCGAACCGGCGTCCTTCGATCACAAGTCTCAGTCCTATACCGCTGAGCCATCGCTATTGAGTTCAACTTGATTTTAGTTTCTATCAAACTGGACGACGTATACAAGTGGTCATGTGTAGATAACAATCAAACAAAATTTGATTTTATGTAAGAAAGTGTCGGATTTGATAAATACAATAATTTATTTACAGTTTATTCATATACTAAAATAACTTTGAAATGTTTAATCTTATAGTATACATAAAAGAAAATTTTGTGATACATAACAAATAAAATCAGGAAATTATAATACAGGAAATTATTCCGTGGGTTCTTTCGCTAGAAAACAAGTGCTCGGAAACCAAACAGATGTATTTAATTATTTCCATAGCTATAACAATCCTAGCAAGGGTCGCATTCCAAGTAATAGGAAGTCAGCCGGAGTAAGGCAATCATCGCTTAAAACGCCTTTTCCGGGTTAAGCAGGCACTATGTATTCCGTGGTCTTGAAAATTATCTCCTTTCAGTACCGTATTGAAGATCAAAGGAAAGGTATACAGTATAATTTTCCTTATTTTTTTTTTCAGCCTCAATTCTTTAAACATAATATTTTGTCTATTTTAACTTTACCCAGTTTATAATGGCGTATCTGGTGCATCACGCCATCACCATCATAATGATGTATTTGTGGTCGTTTTGAACTGAACCGATCACAATTTCATGTTAAGTTGTTATCATTAGTTACACTTGAAATTACTTACATGTAACAAAAATGGTAGTATCTTCTTAAACCAAGGTATCTAAGACGCATGAAGCCGTTCTAACAGAAAATAAACTATATACACCACATTAGTTAAAAGTTGGTAAAATTTCTTACCAATTTACGCCATGAAAAAAAAACGCCGGAAGAGCCCATATGGAGAGAAGCTAGAGTCAAATTAAACTCTCTTTTTGATCAGCCTCCCGACGGCAGAGTAGGTTCCTGGACCTCAGGGTTACTATACTCGCCTCGTACCTCTACACCTTTTGGATAACCATTTAAATGTCCCAATGTAACCTACTCAGTCCCTTTTTCAGCTCAACAATCTTCTTCGTATCGCCAACCCAGCTCGGTGAAGGATTGACAATGTGGCTAAGGCATCTGCCAGAAATTCTCAACAACCTTTGCTGCCTTCTGATGAGGCATTCTTTTTACATCAATTAAAGCTACGATGGTTCCAAATGGAGGTAAGGAGAATGAGTCTAATCTTTTTAGAACACTTTTATAAGCATCCTGTATATTTTATTACTCTAACCACTGTTAAGAGCATTTGTAAAATTTCATACTTGTATAGCCTGGGCAGGCTCTAATGAAAAATCTCTCCATTAAGTCACTTTTTTTCCATAACGTGACAAAGGAATCGTTTGAAAATGATAATTAAAACAATAATGTATAACTGATTATGTTATCGCTAATAATGATTTCTTTCAGAAAATCACTAAACTCTAAGAAATCCCTTTACTTATTAAGGCTTAATTATTTAAATTAGAGAAAGATAAAAAATAATACTTTACTTTTTTGACATTATCTCGTAAAGAATTTTACATTCACCGTCAATGTAGGTGGTGAAGATTGATGCGTCGTTAAAAGTAATTGCATTTACGATTCCATCTGGTTTATACAAGAAAGACTGTTATTCTCCTTTAGATGTATTTTTGCCGCAGTTATTCCCATATAAAGGAAACATGAAAGAAATTTAACGCCAAAACGAATACACTGTAGAGTGTGAGAAACCAAAACATTCCGACTACAGCATCTTTTAAATGATAATGAAATTATATAAGTAATTGTGAGCAAGCTATTTAACTCGAAGAACAAAGGTTCATTAAGGCCGCGACGCAGCGAAAATGTCCATCCAGAAGATAGACAGCAGGTCACTTCTAGCTGGTAATATTATACATCTAAGGGATATCCTTTATATGCCTGCCAGTACGCCCTACGACTAAAATGATAATGATGTTACTTTTGGAATAAATTGCTTTAATACAGTAGTATTACGGAGTTTTCTAAAGGTGATCACAAAAAATAATAAGCCCGATTTAACTTGTTGTGCCTAAAAGCTTTGTTTTATGTTAGAACAGCTCAAGTAAGTGAAACTTAATAAATATTTTGAGATTTTTTTTGTTGATTTCGACAAAACGCTTTAGATAACGCAAATAAAAAAATATTAAAATGAATGAATAAACAACACATGTACGGATTATGTTTTGATTTAATAATAATACTATTGATTTTTGGTAAGTTTCACCTCATCAAATGCAATTTTGGTCTAATTTGACCTTTTGATCCAGACTCAACATAAAAATTCACAGCCAGGTAAAAAGTTCAAATAGTTTACATTAGATTACCGTGCACGAGTCCTTCAAACTTTCAGAAAATAGAAAAGCCTGGGGGAAAATCGTAGCGAAGATTCGCATGTCTGGCCACGACCCGCAGTCATATAAATATTAGATGTTATAAAATCGTATTGATTGATTACTCTTCTTGGTTCATTTATTTGGTTTTTTTTAATTGTGGTCTCGTGTAACTGAGGAATACATCAGTGTAAGTTATAAAAATTGCTGTTATATCCATTGTAAGTCCTATATATATTGTTGAAGATCCTTAAATAAATAAAAACATTCGATCATTTTGTATTCTTGTTTAAAATACATTTTAATCGTTTATGGCTAGCTAATGTTTACGCGGAGAAGACTATTTTATTCCTTTAAAATGTTGAAAAACTATTGAAAAAAAAAACGCTAGGTGTAGGCCGCTTCTATGTCTTTTGTAGGCCTATGTCCAGCTGTGAACATCTTACGGTTGAAATGATGATAAAATAATTAGAAAGTAATTTATACACAAATGTCAAAAACAAAGTAGTAAACACATAACTATTTTTGAATTTAAGTACCATATAAACTACCATTTGTTGAAAATTTTTCAACAAAGTTTTCCGAGCGATTTCCCGCGCTGAAAATGTTTCGATCTTTAAATCAAACAAAAGAAAATGGCGTTGCATAAATTTCTTATTGTTCACCAAATAGATTCATCACGCTGGGAGCTCGGAAAAATTTTCAAACAATGCCTAACAATAAACAATGTCAGCAAACGTTATTCCGTTATCGTTTTGCCTATGCACAAAGGAGACGAGACTCTTTGTGCGGCAGATAGACGAAGTCAAATTACGTCGCGTATAATACAAACATGACAGATTGCTGCAAGCGTAAAAATTTCCGAGTAGGATTATCGGGAAAAAAATCACAATTTAATCAGTATTTTCTGAAATTTACTTTTTTACACGTCTGAGAAACAGTATATAGAATCCTTGAGGAGGACTTATTCGTATTTTGAAAAAACGTGGAAACATCGTCGTCATCATTTCAGCCGACATTATAACATCCACCGCTGGATATTTTCAAAAGAACGGTTTGAACACGGCCTTCATCCAGGTTCTAACAAACTTAGACATTGAAGTATGTATTATTAATACTGTTTACTGTTCCTTGAGTAAAAAAAAAACGCCTAAACCATATAAGGTAACCGAGTACTACGATCTAGTAAACGAAGTAAGAAGGAATAAATTCATAATGAGATTATATACAGTAGCGATACGAGGGAGAGATATACCAGTGTAAGCTTTTTATAATCTGCTAGATAATTTAGCAGATATTGGCAACATGGATACGGATACATAAAAGAATGGTAAACTTTAAAAGAGGCGTTTGTCAGAAGACAATCTGAAAGAAAGTATTATTAAGGCTTTTTTCAGCTATAAGGGCTATTTTATTTTATTAATTAAAATGATTAAAAATTGGCTGTTAAAAGCGAATATCGGTTCATTTATCGAGATTCTATACAACACAACAGCATGGTATTGATCATTTAAAACTTGGATAGGTATATGAAGGAGTCTTATCGGTCAAAATCCAACACTGATGCATTAAAAGAAGCCTCCTTTAAGCTGATACACGGGTAGTCAACCTCGAGCACTGTACCCGGCCTGTTTCTCTACAACGCGATAGTTCCGGCACCTACATAGTAAATATATAGAAAAAAATGGGCTACAAAGTGCCATTATTTTTCCTCATTTTTGTTTTTTACATTAGCAAAAATCAGAAACTTCTGATTACCTTCTAATACATTACCAATATTCTAAATAGTTAAAAACCTTTATTTGTGAAGGTAAATTTCTATTGTAGTAATATTATTACAGTACATTCTCCTGATCTCAAAACAGAGAAATGTAGCTGCATTAAAAAATATACCAAAACCAATATACAAATAAAGTCAGTTCTTAAATTTATTTGTCACTGGCACAAATAAAATACAATATAAAAATAAATTGGAAACCCGTTTCATGGTATTCAACATTTACTAGTTTTTTTTTTTTTCAAATAATTTTATTTATTATATAATTTAATTTTAATTACATAGATTGGTTTCTCTCGAATCGAGCCCGCAACCTATGATCACAACTCTTAGTCCTTTACCGCTGAGCTACCACTGCTCTAATCTATCTGCAAAAATATTTATAACAAAACAAATATAATAATTGTAGTTGTGGAAAATAAGTGCCAGTAATCATTTTCAAGAGATAGAGATATTACATAAAAACGATAGAGATTAAATAAAAACCGAAGAGAAATCTATACACTTATAATGAGAATATAAATGACATAGTACATTTATAAGTTAGTAGTAGTGTTTAACAACACGAACCCGGATCTAATGGTAGTAGTTCACATTTGTAATTCAATAACGCGATTTACAAAACGTATTGACTATCGAAAAAGGTTTGCAGACCTCACTTATTTCTTTGTTGATTTAGGATTTTCTGAAATTTTCATGTCAACTCCAGATATAAAAACTCCAAGGAGTTATACGTAAAATCTATTTTTTCATTCATTTCCGACTGTTATGTAATCTAATCCATTCATAAAGTGATTGGTTATACATGTAAAAGTTTTAAAGGGGTTTTTTTATTGGTCGATTGTTGTTAATTAATGAATGGAACAATGGTAGCCCAGCGGTACAGAACTGAGACCTGCGATCGAAGATCATGGGTTCGATTTCCGTAATAAAATTTTAAATTATTCACACCTTGTGCATTATATAGGATTGCCATTGCTCACTAAGAACATTCCCGATGACGGGCAGCAGCGTCCTTTGCGATATATCACACAGCGTTCACCAACCTACCTGTCAATCGTGGCGATTATGATATATCCCCCCCCCCCCGTAGAGCTTTGGGGAAGGCTTTATAGCTTTCAGTGGGTGTCTATGAGCTGAAACTACGAAAATGACGAGACCTTTTTGCGGAGAGCGCAAACTGTCACTGTAGTCGGAGGAATGTCGGAGAAGATATTCCTTTGCAGAGGAAGTCTTTCGGCGGTCGCGATGACAAATATGAAATATTGTTTTTTACTCTTTTGTCAATGCAACAATACGTTATCCGCAAAAATGTCTCGGTAATAGCATTCACCCGTTTAAAAATTTTGCACCTATTCCCGCTCACTTTGTATATTACAATTTTCAACAAACTAAATTAATTATTTAATAGATTCAGGCGTTACTTTGCAGAAGTCCATCCTAAGTACGAAAGAGACTAATATATAGCTACTTCCGCTATAACTATATTACTGTTATTACTATTATTAGAAACTTAAACTATTATTAACCTTATATTTTTAACTAAATTTTAAAATAAATTAAGATTCTTCATAATCATTTTCATTCAATTCATCCGATTGTGTCTTCTGGATACCTTAGTCTAGGTTTTTTTACTTCCGCCGTCAGCGCATGGACACGCCTCGACGGCCCTCCGGTTAATGGTGCTACCCTACCATAAACGGGGCCTCCGGAGTCGCGGGTCTTAAGGGTGGGGGCACTACACTCCCACTAGCTTCGGCGGCTCTGAGGCGGACGATGGTTCGACGTGGTCTCGAACCATCGTGATAGCACCACGAGGGTTTCGGGGGTAGCGTACACACGCATAACCCGGGACGGGCTATCGAAAAAAAATAGCACGGCGCGAGGGAAGACCGCGTAGCGATCCCTGACCGGGCGATACCGCAGTCCCCCGTATAGCGCAGAGGGCGACCACCGGGGGGGGGGGGTTTAGAGGGTAGGAATCCCACATACCCCTGTCCTCCCCCCAGGGGCAGGGCATCTTGAACACCGGAAAATTTCCCCCACAGAAACCAAAAAAAAAGTTTTTCTACTTCAGTTAGGAAAGAATGTACACGCTACCACAGCAAATTAAGACGGAGTTTTTATAATTCAGTTTCACAGATATCATTAATACAGTGGTTATAACAATTATACAATTTCAAGATTACCCTTTTAGAAGCCCGAGTAACAGCTCATTTTAATAAGCGAAGCGTCTTTTATTACTGTAAAACTTTTACCTGATAAAAAGCGTTGCAATTTATGTACTTCCAGTTCCAGTTCTAGTTTAGTTTGATGTTAGGTGTCAAGTTTTAAAGCTTCGTCGAACTCCGCTCTCACGGATCCGGAGTTTGCGAACTAAATAAAAATAACGATGTAATTTTCTTTTAATATTCCTGTACCGTTAAATCTAATTTTACGTGCATATAAAACCACGTTTATAGTAACTGTATTAGAACAAGATTATTTTATTTTAATAGTCCTTGATAAAATTAAACTGTAAACTATTTTCATATGCAATAGAATTGTAAAAAATTGTCTAACACAACTGGAATAAAAAAAATTAAACACTAAGTTATTTTTATATTATTCAAAACAAAAACTACCACCTTATGGTTCTGGTGTGGACACTACGGAATAAAAAGCGTATATTTGGACATTCATATGCAAGGAGAACTTGTAACCTTATTGTGGTCGGAAAAGGGTGGATGCAGGCTATTATTAACCATTCTTATTAGAAATCTAAAAGGGGAAAACCAAATGTCCAGCTCTGGACGTCCAACAGAATAAATTACCACGATGATAGTAAAAATTACTAACATGTTACTAATAAACTTCTTATGTAAAAATAGGGACTATCTCATTCGTACATATTATATGGATTCTCTGTATAAAAATGAAATAAATATTATTTTCTTTGTAATTACCTATCCATAGATCCGTGTAATTCTCGGCAGTTAGTTTCGAGAACTAAATTAATTACCGTTTCTTTTATTTACCACTAAATAGTGAGAATTTATTCTTTTTTATCGCTTATAGACAAAGGATCGAGCGACACCGAGGTCAAACCTTTGTCTTGCTCGATGTTAAGCCGAAATAAGTTATGACGAGATCTATGATGGTACGTGATTTCCTAGAAGATACCTATTCACTCTTGATTTGAAGACTCCTAAGTTATAGTTAGATGGAAAAACATAACTAACTTATTTAAAAGTATTCTATTATATATTGATTCTGGAAATCGAATCTGATTCCTCGGTTATGAGGATTAGAGAGATAGCTGAAGTTGGCCATGCAAGATTGAGCACAGTTGTATACGGGATTATATCGAGCTCTGAAAAAGACCTTCACTTTCTCACTGGCAGCTTTTCCAAATTACCAGTGAATTCTTATTATGTAACAAAAAAGAAATTTCAACGTTTTGGTGTGTCGTTTTGTCGATATTACAGCAAGCAATTATCTAATAAAATAGAAATTCAAATGAAAGATTGGACTAAAAATATTTTCACAGTAAATTTGACCTTTTCGATGCTGTATGTGAAATGCCAGTAGTAGCCTTGCGGTATAGGACTGAAACTTGCGATCGTAGCAGGTTTGATTCTCTGGATACAATTTTATTTAATACGCACTTTATGCTTTAATTATACAGGATTGCTACGGCTCTAAAACAAGTTTCCAGATGTTGGGCAACAAAGTCCTCTGCGTACCATAATACCACATTACGATCACCAACTCACCAGCCCAGCGTTTATGATCCATTCCCCCATAGATATCTTTGGAGGAGGGCTACGACTTGCAATGGGCGTCTATGTGTCGAAAAGACGGCGATATGGAAGACTCCATTTAATATTTTTAATTCGTTGAATATAGCACTAAAATAACCTTGTATAATGTTCGTGCGTCACGTATAAAATCATAAATAATAATTTATAATCTCAAATTTATTATAACGGTATATTCATCAAACCCACTAATTACTGACCTACTCATTTAATCTTTAAGCAAGAATAATTTTACTCAAAATTATTTATCAATATCAAATATTGTCATGATTTTTATTACTACCTATAAGGACATTAAAATAACATTATAGCCTTATCACATTCCGCAATATCTTAGAGACAACCTTTGAAAATATCTGAATTTGAATAGAGGTACGTCGAGTGTTACGAAAAAAGAAAGATATTTAATGTAAGAATAAAGTAGTAGCTAGAAATGTAATATGATTCGCGTATGTAAATTTATTATAAATAATTAATAATTTACTTTATTAATAATGAAATACATATCATTGCATAAACACCATTATAATAGTCATGTCGATGTGAGCAGCTAAAGAGTAGATATTAAGTGATCAGGGGGCATCTATTGGCTGTCATGATCATGATGATTATTATACATAATTACATAAAAATATTCAGACAAGGTACAAGGAAAAAGGACATTGTAATTCTAAGACAGAGAAAAAATTTAAAGAGGTGTGGCTCTTCTAATCGACGCAGATAACTAACTGAAAAGATGAGCAACAAGGAGGTTAATAACTCGTAGTGGAACTGTGTGAATTTTTTTTTTAATGTTGTAGTAAAAAAATATTACCTTTTGTTATCGAAATCATTTGCTTTACAAATACATAGACTGAGCTTGTTTAACATATTTATCTTACTAAATTTGAATTGAAGTCGATAAATAAGAAAAGAATCGAGAAATATAAGTAATTCAATATGAACTAAATATACTAAATAACATTTCCCAGATTTCGGTAGAAGCGATACTAGTTGAAAATCAATAGATGCATCGTTTCACCCAAACAACAACGGAATTGCAAAGCTCTAATTCGATTCGTTGATCTAGAAAATTGTAGGCATGCCGGCAACTAAAATTGGTATTTTATAAACCATCGAACGTGTTTACTTAATAGATACAGATATTATTTATACAAACAATTTTTCTTTAAAAATTTCTTTATTAATTTTGTGCAACCGATGTTATCAAATGGCGACCACAAGCCGGCAGATGCGGCGTGGTTAGATAGTGATCTACCTTGTGATATAGACCGATGACAAAGGCAATGTCACGGAAAGTCGTTGTATGCGAGCAGCCCCAGACTAGACATGCAGTAGGCGTCTTTTTTTTGTTTTTCGGGACAGCAACTTTTATTTCGCTAAGTTTTTAAATTTAGTTTCATTTATTTTTCTTCTTTCAATCTTTACAATACCTAGCATTAAAACTTCTTCCTTCTTTTATCATTTTATCTCATTCATATTGTTTTTATTTACATGTCTTCTATGCATCTCTTTCCATCCGTAGCCACATTTTTATACGTTTTATTCTATATCCTTTTTTAAAATCTTTTATAATTCTCATTTATTTTTGAACAGCATTATTTACAATTCTATCATTAAATTTATTATCACCTACTTTAGTACATTATTTGCACATTGCAAAAGTGTTGGACATAGTCTTTCTCCAAAGATTTCCAGAAAACCTATTGGATGCGAGCTGTTTCCATGCGTCTTGTGATGATCTCAACAAATTCGTCTATCTACCGTGTTTATGGATTCCCTGCACTGCACTTGTCGATGATAGCCACACTTTTGTAAATTTAGGCTTCAACTTCAAAGTAATTATTTTTAGATAACGTTGTAGATTTAACTGACTTTCTGGTGCGGTGGGTCAATCACGGCTAAAGTATCTCCTTTGACAATATCTGCATTTATTTTACATTTTAAATATTTTCTTCAATGTTATTCACTAAGATCATCTAAAAGTATATCGTTAAAAATTCATAATATAGTTAGTTTATCAGTAAGTTACTTGTTATACATGCTGCTCCTATGTGAAATAAGCTATCTGCGTCGATTGGAACAACCAGAGCACCTTGAATTTTTAAACCTTTTTCCTGTAATAGTTTTGAATTGTTTACTCTTCATATATAATATTATTTAGCGTATGAATATTATCACGTATTAAAAATGATTTAAAATGTTATAAATAATAATTATATTCATTGTTTTGTTATGTTACATTGTGTTGTGATACGTTCTTATTACGGTATAAAATAATACAGTGGCAGAGTTCCAAGCTTACCCACCTTTAACATAGAATACAGTTTATTTAATTTAAAGAGTACATAACATTAATGAAAGCTATGCTCTTGCAATAAATTTTTATATTTATTTCAAATTACTGATGGCGTTATCGACTGTCCTAGTTAAACATTGTTTTACAGCCAAAACTGGTAGCAAATTAAAATTGAATAACACACTTAAATATAGAAGTACAAGTGCAAGATAAAAATAGTATTTACGAAATGAAAAATTAATGTTTTGATTAAAGAAACTATAAAGTATATTAAATATAAGAAATGAACTGTAGTGATGAACAAGTTTTGATCACGATTGCAATTAGTTTTTGGAAGTCAGTAAAATAACAAGAAGTTAAATTAAATTTCTGTTGAACGACCAATTCACTTTCAATTTGATATAAGCAAAGGGTAAAGGGACTTCAATCGACACCTCCTTCAAAGTGTTTGATTAAATGAATCAGAATACGTCGATAATTTTTGAAAATAACCTTTGTAATTATTAATAATAGACTACAAAATTAGCATTTTAACATTAACGGCATTAATTAATAAAATATTACAAATGAAGAAAACTAAATTCTTCTTTATATGATACTTTTAAAATGTATTTTAGATCTCAGACCAGTATTTCCTAACACGGGGCCCACTCCCCACAATGGGGTAGTTGATTTCTAAAGAAGGCTTAAACAGACTGGACAGGAGGGTAACATTTTTGCTATAGTATAAAAATTATGTATGTTATATAGGGGGGCGTAAGAATTTCAGAAAGGCGTATATGAGAGATGGCACAAAAAAAGTTAGGATACACTGCTTTAGATAATAATACCAAAACTCCTACATAACCTATTAACCTGAGTAGAAGTGCTGCCTTATAATGGATGGCAATGTCGGATCTAAAATACACAGGAACGAGTGAATGAGAAAGAACTACACCTACTTTCGATACTCGGAAAGTTGTTTCTCTTGTTTGTTTATAATATAACATACTGAAGTCGTTTCTATAATTTTCTAGCTATAAATAAATTTAGACAGATAGGCATTTTTTAATAGTTCTTTTACATATAGCAATAATATAACAAGAACCAGATAACTATCTGTGGTAACCTCGCAATATGGACTCAGACTTGAGATCGTAGGTCGCGGGTTCGATGCCGGAGATACAACCTTATATAATTCATTTTTTGTGCATTTATACAGGATTGCCACTGTTCACCAACAAGTTTTATAGATGTTTCAAGTTTCAGGGATGAGCAGTAGCGTTCTCTGAAAACCATAATACCACACTGCGGTCGGCAAACCGCTTGCTGAGCTTGGCGATTATGGTATGTCCCCCCAACCTTTAACTGTCTGTGGGGGAGACCTTTGCCATGCAGTGACCCTTCTGAAACGGCAACAATTATCATTATTGTTAATTTTAATTTTATTATATTATTATTCACAATTTCACTCAAATATTTATTGATACTTGTGTTATAACTTTTTTAGTTTTAGCACATATAGTTTTGTTTTATCATCATCACTTCAACCACATCTTCCACTGCTGGACATAGGCCTCGCTCATTGATATCCAGAACAACCGGTTTGTAAAGGCCTGCATCCAGCGTCTTCCGACGACTAAAGAATCTCCTATTTTATAACTCGACTGAATCTTCTATATTTTTAGAACTCGTATAAGATTCTTATAGAATGGAAAAATATCCTTAAAAAAAAAAACAACTTTTATGTTTCTTTTTTTAACCACAGAATGAATTTAAACAATTTTTTTTTCTATATAATAAAATTTTTCACTGAAAACTTTATCAAATGATTACTCTGAAGTATCTTTTTGATAATTTTTTTCATTATAAATTTATTTTATAACTTTAAACAAAGAAGACTGTTGGGATTGGTCACGTCCGAACGGAACCGCTGTACCGCGAATGTAGATAGCTATGCCTTCTCAGTCGTACTCTTGTTAGAGTGCTTGTGGTCATACCCCCAGTCTGTTTTGATGACCCTGACATGGAGTGTTTGGCAGAGTGAGAGCATTAGCTTACTTAGGATAGTTTTGATGAAGTCCATCTGCTATACTCAAAGTATAGTCAAAATAATAATATTTTAATATTATTAAAACACCAGTAAAAGTTTATATAATATTGTACTTCTCGGGTTATATAGGTATAATATAAAGAGAATTTATAACAAATTAACTTTGGCCTAACTGCATCGGCGAATAAACTTCGTTGATTTTAATTGTTCACACATTTAAAGTTCTACTCGGTTTTGGCAAATGTTCAAATACTTGTAAATGCAGTGCTGAAATAACAGTCATGGTCGCTTAGAATTTAGAGTTTAGCTAAATCTTCATTAATAATTTCGTTTAAAACAACCTTTGTTATTTTAATAAAACCTTTTTTAACTTCAAAGGGTAGAATGCTAATTGATTGAAATAAATTAGGCCCTTTTTTCTTCTTTGGTAATCGTCAATTTATTTGAGCGGGGCATTTTTGTGTCGTCGAAATTATTTTTCCACAGGACGTGTTTTTTATCTATACGACAAGTAGGATGGCAGCCAACTACAATCCTTGTCGAATCAGCCTGTAACGCGGTCCGTAAAATCGTCCTAAACACGGTTCTGACCCGAATGATCACATGGCATGGGGGCATTCTCGGAGTATCTACACAACACGTGTAGATACTCCGACAAGTGTAATCACAAGGGGAGTCCCCTTGTGGTGCATCCAGTGATAGACCAGACTATGGTGCAAGTAATCGCTCGCTGTCCCGTATTTAGTAGACAGAGAGTAGAGGGTGAGATGTAGCTGGGAAAGAACATATGGAGCAGTATTGCCAGTATCAAGATGGCGATAGCTGCCATATATTTTTACACCACTGCAAAATAGTAATAAGTAATACAATATAAACAAAAATTGTTATAAAACTTTACAGTGTAAAAATTATCGCGAAGAAAGAAAAAAAATACCACAATTACACAGTGGAGTTTCGTTATAGGTATACCAAGTGTTTCGACTCAACGTTTCTGCACACAGCCCGAGTATAGAGTGATCTGCCTGCCCAAAAATTATAACCTATATAGATACTTATTGTGTCTGTATACATCATGTTAGATCAAATCCTCTCGTCCATAATTCTAATGACACTGAATTCTGCGTTTACAACTTTTTAATGACTAACATGAGAAACACTTGGGAAAAAAACTTACTTATTTACCTTTTTTTAACCTATTTTTACATAACAAGTTGAGTTTTTTTTATGACTAACATTTTTTTATTTATTTCTATATTACACAGACAACACAGACACGTTCGTGCCTTCGTTTTTTATGCAATTACCGTTTAATATTTAAGATTTTGTTTTTGTTCGCTTTTCTGCATGTCACAGTTTTTATTAAGTTTCAAACTATTTTCTAACTCATCTTAGGTTCATAAATCGGTGGTTTTATGTTAATCTTTTACGACGCCCTAACAATGTCCAGTTTTTAACATTACGTTTCGTGTGACAATTTCCTCATCCCTACTCGCTGACACTTTTAACTAGTGTTACTGGAAATCTATGCGGAGCCTTGTATCCAACAGTCGATGTCCTGCGACTGAAATAATGATGACTCTTCATAAAAACATTTAATAATTCGGTTTGTTCGTTATTATTATTTATTTATTTAAACCCCTTTTACAAATTTTATTTATAGCGGCGAAAGTAACGGCATTCTCTGCCCATTAACCGTTTGGACGGTGCAGAGATAAATTAATAAAAGTAATTGAAATTAGTTAATATCATAAAATTACTTAAATATTTAGTTCCAAAGCAAAACGTAGCCGCGAATATTTACGCCCCAGTTGATATCGAGGGATTAGATTAAAATAATTGATAGAAGAGTTAAAGATATGTGTCAAATAAGTTACAGTTTCCTCAGTGTGCTAACTGGCCTTTCAAAACAACTTAAATTCGAACGCCAGCGATTATTTAATTATGTGGGCAAATAGGCATCGGAATTCATCGAGTTAGTCCGACCTCGTTATTTAACGAGCTGACCATTCGGCCGTTCATCAAGAAAATTTCGTTGAACAAACATAAAGAATTTTAATTCAAAACAAATTTATTTGTGAGAAAAATTTTTCATTAAACGTTATCGCTGTGATTTTATTTTAACACGTCAGACGCACATTTAGTTTAGTTAAAGGATTTAAATTAGAATAATAAAATTGAAGGAAAAAAAACTGTTTATTAACTTAAATTTCAGAATATTAATGAAGTATAAACATTATTTTCTAAAAAAAATAGAAAGATGAATACATTTGCTTAGTCTTTAATTAAATACAAAATGTCAATCTTAACGCAATTGGCAATTTCTTTCAGACAGCCATTGGATAGACTTGTTTAACAAGGTAAAATAGAGCGGGCGATGTGTGTTGTAATTACGCGTGGTACAAAAACACGGTCTCGTCACGTCAGGCATGATTTTCAAGTTTCATGGAGAAGGCTCGAGATTTTCCTTTGAGATCGAATCAAGAATAAAAGGTTCCGTAGACGAGTAAAAGTGATCGACATAGATATGCGGATTAGCATGCCACGTAGTGCGTCGATGGCTGCTAAGACGTTATGATTCTGAAGTGTTGACCACGGACCGCCAAGCGCAGCTAAGGAACCCACAAGGTGAACAGATGACCTTATAAAGATCGTTGGAACGACGCTGGATGCAAGCCGCATCCTACAGATCTTTTTGTAAATCTATAAAGAAGGTACATGTGACTGTTCGAATGAATGTCCTTTCGCTGTAATGGTGATGATAATTATGATGGATTATGATGGATGACATAAAACATTAAATGACTATATATATTTACCAGAAGATACTTCGCTCTAGAAAGTTTCTCACGTGTTTCTTTGTACATTTAAAAATAGCACAGAACAATAAAATTGTTAAAACCTCCACTAGCGCTGCTTTTAACGACCGGATACAGCGCTTTTAACCCGAATGAAGAAGAAAATTGCTTTGTAGCTAATTAGTGATGCTTTGTAAGTTTTCTAACTGGTGTATGCGGTTTTGTGGTAGTTGTGTTGTAGGTAATCGTTACACAGTACAGATTATACGTACATATTTAAAGGAAATTCGATGTAATTTGTACAAAAACAATAAATAACAACAAAAAAGTAATTTTTTTTCTAAAATAGATAGAATAATGCCTAATCTGTCAGAACATGTAGAGGAATTTTTCAATAGAATTTTTGTTACAAAAACTTATCAGTGAAACTAGAAAATTAATAGTATTTTAATGATAATAATACTGTATTTATTACACATGTCTGCCCAATTTTCTTTTTTTATTAATTAAGTTAAATTGCTTAGAAAGTAAATAAAATTATTTACTTAGCTCTTTACACTACCATACGCAAAAATAATGAGCGGTTTAACGGGCGAACAATTTTTCATTACCGTTTACTTTACACTATTATTAATAAAGCAATTTAAATGAAAATAATTATTTCATAAATATATACTACATTTGCAATGTTGCAGCCCTCCGTACTACCCACTACTCCGTAATTCCCCATGTCAATGGTCACCGTCTTAATAAATATCAAGGAGTGTTACAATATGTTTTCCTGAAAATTTAGGCAACATACCATACAAAACAAACACGTTAGGATAAAAAAATAGAATGAGCTAAAGTGGTGAATAAATATCTAAACTAATCTTATTGTGAATAATTATAATTATCTAACCTCTAGGAGCTACAATGTGTCATCATCATCGACGCATCGAAGAGGGGAATCCCACGTCAAAGAGTTCAATATTTACACCGGACGAAAGAGACCGCTTTACAATATATCTCTCATTTGATATTTCAACTTGATTGGTTGACAGCTTTTATTAATTGAATCTTGTTTTCATAGTTTTAGTAATTAGTATAAATATGAACTAAGTTCGATCAATATACTAACTTCTACTTCGGACTTATTATTATGTACAAGCAAACCATTTCTCAAAGTCGTATCATCATGCCGGGATATGTGCCCAAAAAACTCGTCTCAGAGAGATGGTACAAAGCCTAGTTTTCATTTGAGATCTTGGAATCATTATCACAGAATGTATTTATTCTAAAATTAGCTATATCTTCCTCTAGGACTACATCTTTGAAACGTATACTTATTCTCGGCCGGCCTTTTTTAAAGTATCTTAAATGATTTATACTCGTAGTCACATATAGAGAGTACTAAGTAATCGACCAATTTTATTTTCGTATTGCTCATTATGTCAATGTTTATTTATAGCCTTGTATGTAAGCAACACTGTTTTATGGTATCACAGGCTCTTTATCTAGTAATTCCAAAAGATTTAAAAGTGGTACCATCTCATATAAATACATTAAGCAAAACTTTTGCGTGTAATTTTTTTTTTAATTGCGGGTAAGTTCTAGATTGTTATTAATGAAGTACATCGTTATTTTCTGAGCAAGGTTTATTTTTTTGACATTAAAGTGACGAGGTGAGGGCGTTCATTTGATAATACAGTATGATCTTTTCAAAGCAATATAGTTTTTAAAGTTTGATGTACTAGATCAGAGTTCCCCAAACTTTTTTGTGTCGTAGATCCCTTGCCATGTTTTTCCGTGTTGGGTAGACCCCCCTACTTACCTAAGCTCTGAGACTGAGACTCTCAGGTTTTTACAAATTCAAAATGTATTGCGACCACAAAGCGACTTAAACTTACACAATTTTATAAACATATATAATATTTTTTTTACTCCATAGGTACTTTTATAAATAATGTAAATGTTTTGATATTATAAAATAGCATGATGTAAGTAAATAGGTGCTATCAGTGTATGTGTTGAGATCCACTATCGTGGACCCCCATTTTCATTTCGTGGACCCCCAAATTTTTTTTACTGACGTAGAGCCCTTGCCGGTTGTCATAGACCCCTAGGGGTCGATATAGAGCACTTTGGGAATCACTGTCCTAGATAATACCCCATTTGCACCTAACACCACATACCACGGTACCTACATAGACAGGCTCTTATTAAAGAAATTTACATTTAATTTCCCATAGTACCTGTTGGAAGCAGTCGTCTGTCCACCATGTATGTGGACCACGTTCGACGCCACGCTTATCAGTTTGTTACATTTAATCGGAATGAAAAATTTCGTTTCGTCTTCTATTTTAATTCATTTTTTTTTCGTTCACAATCAAATTATAATATTAAACGACTATATCTATATAATAAAAAGCTAATTTTAAATTTATAACCTAGGACATAAGATACTTAATCGAGTACACAAGCATTGTTCCCACAATATAGATATATTTTCACTTATAACGGTCAATATTTGAAGAAAATTGTATTAATTAAAATAATTAAAACCCTTTTGCTTTCGTTCAGTGTTAATTTTAAGGTTTTCAGCGTATGAAACATTACCAACATTCATAATTAAATTTGCGTGTTTATTTTATGTTTGTTGTTATATGGTTTTAATAAAAAGCAAAAATATAATAATTAGAGTTAATTTGTTCATCGAGACAATAGACTTCTTTACTTCAATGGTTGATTGTGACAATCGCGATAAAAGAATATTAAACTCCGTCCGTCGTAAAGTTTTCGCCGCAAACGAGATGTATTTCTTACATTTGTAAAGAAAATAAAACCTATTCAAGATGTCCAATACCGTTAATAAGTTTCTAGCTCGACTGAGATTACTTTCAAAAGCCTCGAAGCAAATCGTAAGGATAAGAAGTTGATTGACTTTCCTTTCTCCATTTTCTTCTTTTACTCCTTCTTTCATTTATTTATTACATTTCTCTTATTAACAGGTAGTACTTCTAAATGAGACAGGTAAGGGCGTATTTTGTTAAAGTAGTTACTGGAAATAGATCACATTAACCACTGATTATTAATTATACCCACTGAGACCCAGACCTGAAAATATGATTGGGAGTCAAAATAGACTGTGGCAGCATCGCTTCTCTGTTCAGAGATGCAGGATACCGGCACACTTTCCTGCTATATGCAAAAATAATATTATAATAAAGGATTTAAATTAACAAAAATTAAGGGCTGGCTAAGAATTAAATAGGCATATAACAGTAACTATAAAATGTAAATATTACATATTCAAAAATAAAAATTATAAAATGTTTTGTAAAAAAAATCAGACGAGAATTGTAAAAGAAAATGTGAAGAAAGTTAAAAAATCAAATGTATAAAAAATGTGGCAAAAGATGGTAAGCGACGTGTAGAAGGTACGTAAATAAAAGCAATTACAATGAAATCATCGTAACGGATGAAAGAAGAAAAATAAACAGTACTGAAAACTGATTGAAAACAAAGTTCTTGTCCCAAAAAACGATAGGGGAACGAGAAGTACCAAAACCAGGTTCCTTTTAGAAAAAAAATAGATGCAACTCAAGTATTAATGAACTTTTACATTCTGTACAAATATATAAATACGTTAAAGTAACTTAATTATATTGTAGAGTAAACATAATTTGTAGATCGCCGATTTACAAAAAAATTTGTTGAGTATAAAGAATATGCATGTCATTTATTTATTAGTTATATTATTATCCAAATAGGATCATTGAAGTAAGCACGTTACGTACTTCATGAGAAGAATCCTAGAAGAACACAGTTTGATATAAATTAGAATCATATTGAAATCACCTAGGCAGAATCTTTCAACTAGTAGCAACGAGTTTCAAACGCTCTTGATCTGAGTATAGCCTACAAAAAACTCAGAGAGTTTATCGTGTTCGCTTTTATAATATTCTTAATACAGTAGTTAGAGTAATCTATTTTTAAGCTCTATTATCACTTGAAAACCTTTATCGTTTACAGAGAGAGCGGAGAATTGCCTGAACTTCCAGAGCGTTCAAATTTTAGAAGACCTTGTTAGTTTGTTAGTCGAGTATAAAAAGATTCTCCGAGACTGTTATCTGACGTCACAGTTGACGTCATGCTTTTTAAAAAGACTACCGTGGCTTTCTCTCCGACTTATACAATATTAATAATTGAACATGAAAATTGTTACAAGCAAGGTATAAATTATAATGTAAGTAAATGATAATTTAAAAAGATTAAAATTTAAATTTTAAAAACAAAAACTAAATAAAATAAGTCCCTGTTTTCACTTACATCGAAGACTATCTAACATCTTCATTATCTAGTTGTTATCTTATTCTTTCTTCTACCTACGAAAGTTGTGATAAAATTTGCACAAATGAAAATGAAGGAACTATGTCTAATTGGTTTGCGGTAACTAATTAGAACACGTCGCGACGAGTTTCTACAACGTTAGACCCATTTTAGAACTCGTTCAAAGATGACTCGGCGTTTTTAATAGTTTTGTACGGGCAGCATTACGTCATCATCAGTAGCGCATCGAAGCGGGAAATTCCACAAAAATATCATTCTTTATTTACATCGGAATTATGGCAGCAAAATTACCTCATCGTCAGCAGCGCATCGAAGCGGGGAATCCCACAAAAATATCATGCTTTATTTACATCGGAATTATGGCAGCAAAATTACGTCATCGTCAGCAGCGCATCGAAGCGGGGAATTCCACAAAAATATCATTCTTTATTTACATCGGTATTATGGCAGCAACATTAAGTCATCGTCAGCAGCGCATCGAAGCGGGGAATTCCACAAAAATATCATTCTTTATTTACATCGATATTTTGGCAGTAACATTACGTCATCGTCAGCGGCGCATCGAAAAGGGGAATTCCACAGAAATTAGATTGTCCCCTTACGTCGATATCAATACGGGCGAAGCTCGAATGAAAATACACACTTCTATTATACTTCGGGCTTCGTGTTGTTAATATGTCAAGACCTACCGATCCTAGTAGGAATCTCACAGTTGCAAACAAAACAATGTTAGATAAAAAGGGAAGGACGCTAAATCTAAATTATAATTATTATAATTATGGGGAATTCTAACGAAAATGTAATTGGATTTCTAAACTAAATTGTTCGATATTTGGGTATCAAAATTACCATTATTAAAAATCGGTATTCGTACCTAATAATACATAACTCACGAAACCAAATTACAGGGTGATTGGTTATAGGTGTAAAATCTTTAAATAATATACATATTAATCAGCTTCAATGTTTCAATACCTATTTCCAGACTAATAACTTCTGTAAGTACAAAGTCTACAGGAACAGATTGCAAACAAAATAGTATGGTATACAAATTTTCAAAACGCTTTATCTTACAGTATCCGACGATAAATATTGCACATCGACCTTTAGAAAGAGATCATCGGCTAATTTCGGCTTCATAGAGCATTATCTCTGTCCTGCACTACCTATGTGACGTTTTGTCAGTCGTGCAAAAGAGAACGTCTACGTAGCCTAAATTATCCGATTGTCTCTTTCCAAAGATCGATGTGCAATATTTATCGTCTGGTATTGTACTATATAATCATTACGTTATTTATTATATCCAAACCCTTTGATTTTGGGACAGGATAATAGCTTAAAGTCTTTGAAACTTCTATCTCAATAACGATTTACTTTGTATAGACTCGGAAACTATTTTTTATAAATATATCGATTGACATATAAAATATCAAAAAAATCTATCGTCTCTAATGAAATTCATTGATATTAACATCATAAAATCAAGTTTGATTAACTTATCATATAGATCTAAGGGTTGTTTGATCAAGGAGGTAGACCAATACGATAATTTGATGAGAAAAATTCGGCAAGGCGAGATTGCGGTTTGCTTGATATTAACTTAGATGTAGTTAGAAAAATAAACGATATTTATTACATTCATATATTTTTCTCTGTAAATAACATACGCAACATATACTTAGGTAACATCTATCTATTTGCCAATTATATAGTATATGTATGTATTTACGTGTCATTTATAAATATATATTTCTTCTCATTTGTGCACTTATGTCAAAGTGGTTATGTTCATGCCCTAGTCCGTTCTGCTGCTGTCGTTATGCGTCTCCATGTAGCTCGGTGTTTGGCGAAGTAAAAGCATTCAAGCATTCTATTGACTTTTTAGTTCAGTTTTGATGATGTTTCTTCATCATTTTGAACAGCACCCACGAGATCGCTTGCTTTTCACTTTGCAAAACCAAACTTTCCATTGAGTCCTCATTACGGGTTGTTGGAAAAAAACTCTCTTTTATGTAGAGTTCTTTGAGTATCGAAACGTTGGTTCAGTGCGATAAATATATTATATCTTCCTATTTAAGAAAGTTTTTATTAATAATTACATAATTATATAATTTTTCTATAACGTTACACACCCGCTTACTAAATAACTCTGTACTACATTGGGTTGACTAAAAGTGAATGCCAATACTGTATTAAGTCCGCCATTACACAAAGAAATGGATAAATAAATATGTAAACCTTATATATTTATTTAGAATTTAAAACTCACTGCTACTAATATATTTCTTTTATAATTGTTAACTGATTGAATATATATCTAAGTCGTAAATTGCAACATAGAAAGCTAAGATAATATGAAAAATGAGATCACTGTAAAGATACTTACGTTTAGATGCCGAAGCCAAATAAACTTCATCAGACGTAGACCATCACTAAAGAGTATTAAATTAGGAATAATGAGAAGATTCTTTGACGAACAAAAATAACCCACATAAACAAACTGATTTGCAAGTTTAAATCTAAGTACCCAGGCTATATACCGAGAACAGATGTTGAAGATGGGCGTGGAACATGTGTTCTGAAGTGATGACAACAGACCCGCAAGGTATTGTACGATGTCAAATCAAAAGGCATAGAGACGTCCTTATAGAGGTTGTCGGAAGATGCTGAAGTCTGGCCGCTTTCTTACAAGTTTTTGATATTTACGTGGGAAGTCCATGTTCAACAGTCATTCTACACAGGATATTTTAAAGAGGTTTTATTTCTATAGCTCATATAGCGTGCCATTGCTCTCAGAGGGTCATATCATTCATCGCAAGGTGAACAGAATGTTTTTAAGTGACTTTGATTTATATAAACTTCTAAGTAATGTAGTAATTTGTTGAGTACCATTATATTAATATATTAAATTAATTAACCCTCAATTCACTACTGTCTCGAATATGAAACTTTATTTTTAAGCATTTATACTTATAACTGTAAACATCGAGACAAAAATCATTTTAAATGTTATTTCATTGGAATATCGAAATAACGTCAGCATTTCATTTCACATTAAAATATCATATAAAATTAAAAACAGAAGGAAATTTTCCTCCACAAAACTTATGTCCAGATGTAGACATCCTAGTGAAATAACGATGATGATAATGACTAAATAAAATTTAATTTAATTTTTAATAAATTACCAAGCATTGTAAGATTTTAATCATAGTATTATTATTTTACAAATCTTTTTAGTCTATAAGCTTAAAGCCGTATTTTTAGTAACAGAGAATTTCAAGTTAAATGGATAATGCAGACCACCAAAATAGAGTTTTTTTCTAAGAACATTTTCGTTTTAAATTGTATTATCTGAAGCAGACATCTGTGGTCAGTCTCGATAATATCTTAAGTACATATAACAAAGCTACAATAAATAGATACTTATTTTGGTATTTTTTAAATCAGATCTTTTCATTCATTCTTACAATAGAAACTAAAATATATTTTTGATTATCTTTAGGTTTACATTGTACACAAGTATAATACTATACCAGTTATAACAACCTTATTATTATAAGTATCGTGTATAAATACTTTGAGGATATCTGTAGACGAGCGCAAGCAACGAACATAGCCCAGCTGATTGGATGGGTAGGTCATATAACGCGCAGGACCAAAGGGAGAAAGGGTCTTAACATTCTGAAGTAGAGATCATGGATGGACAAACGCATCGTTGACAGATAATGTTGTTAAGATCTCCCAAAGGCATTGAATAAAGGCTAGTCAAACAACTTCCAACTTCCAATTAACGAAGAAGCCAACAAATATACCCAAAAAATATATCAAAGTGGAAGTCTTGCGCTGAAATTACGACGAAGTAGTCTTATATTTATAATAAAGACAATAGAAATACAAATGTGTGATATACATTTTAATGATTGTAATACACTTAATATAAGAGCTATTAACAAGTCGACAACTTAACTAATTACTTTCATCAGTTTTCCCTCTCCTGACAAGCGAGACGAATGAAAATGAGCCTAACTTTTCATTTAGCAGGGGTTGATTAACTGTTGTCAAATTGTATGCCATTAACTTAATTTCAATTCGGCGTGACATTAAAGTCGTTGCGGTTCTGTTCGCTTGCCGGCAATTTTTTTTCTTTTAGTAAAGAGTCAACCACAAATTAAAGGTTCGTTTATTGCTCGGGTAGGCAACCTTTTCTTATATGTATGTACCACATATGTTATAAGGATCGTTTCAAGTTAAAAGGTATAGAAATATCTTTTTTGCATTAAAAATATTGAGAACAAATAAAATAAATACCAAATAATAATTTGTTTATAGATAAGGTAACTGCTATGGAGTTAAAACATTTCTGTAGGTGTTATTAATTGAATTAGAGACTAAAGGGACTGCTTCTCAACCTCTGATTATAAGTGTTATAATTTTAGTTTAGTTTATTTTAGTTTTTTGCTTTATTATAAGATTTATTAAAGTTTTATGGTGTAAATAATCTAAAGCCAGAATTTTTTTTCCTTATGTTAGTCGTACTGATTCTGCTTCTTGGTGATTTTCTTCTCTTTCTATTTCTTTTCTTTCTATCTTGATGTTCTTTCAAAGATGACAATGAACCATTGTTATATTCTCCGATATTTTCTATAAACTTTATTTTTGTAATTAAATGTGATTCGAGTTAAATTAAAGTTGATGGAGTTTGCCCTTTAAGTGTTATTTATGGAATATCTTGTCAAGCGTAAATTAATTAATAGTAACATCCCTCCGAGATTCTTGATTTTCTAAAATAGAATTCCGGAAACTCGCTGTTATAAAAGTAACCGCTATTCTTGTTCTTGTTCATGTATAATTGGTTATAACATCGATGTCTACTAAAGTTAGCTTAGACTTCTTAGACTGCTTCTGCTTTCTTAGATAGTTTAGACTTCTGGTTTTGTGTACCCAGAGCGCTGTTCAGAGCTGATCAAGAAAAGGGATGAATGCTTAAGAACGGCTTAATAGTAGTGTGAAAAAAGTGAAACTGTTAACAGAAGTTTTTTGCTTTAAAATCATACCTATGTAAATCTCTAACATTGCTTTAATTTTTTTACTCAAGATAAGAAATTCTTTTCTTCTATATACAACAAAATTGTCAAATATTCTTTGCTTGCTAAGGAATACGTTGGCAATGATATGTTCGCTTTCGGACTGTTTTATTGTTTTTTAAAAAACATGTAGTCCCGATGATTTCCTTCTGCCTGTTCTTCTTATGTTTGCCACATTTATCGCCTTAACAGGTGATAGACGCAAACTGAATTCAATAATAAATGTAATTTTCCGTGTGTTAAATAAAGAATTTTGGAATATAAATTTGAAATAATTTCAGAACAGTGCAATATTTATGAACGACTTTGGCCCACTATTTTTAAACTATTTTGACCTGGAGACTCTTTTTCTAAAATAAAGTTTTTAAAATACCTCAGACGGCCCGATTAAATTTTTTTTTTAAAAAGTTGCCAATTTTTTTCTTGTTGGTAGTAATTACTTGCCAATCGAATAATTTTGCGGTAGTTTAGTGAGTAGACTTGACATCGTTTTTACATCGAAATTTAACAAAATATATAAACTCTAAACTTAGTAAATATCAAGTGTAAGTAAGTTTTTTGAATAATATTAATTGAATATATTAAGTAGGTAATTAGTTTGTAAAAAAAAAACTATAAAATCCGTAAAAAGAATAAAAGAAATAAAAATGCACTTTCAACGATGCACCTGATGACTTTACCAATCTAGGAAATAGGAACTCGTAATCTGTAGTTAATTCGATAAAACAAAAAAAGTACATTGTAAAATAATGTTTACATTAATGTAAGGTATACAAAGAACGCATGCTATATTGTGATACGTGACTATTAAAATTAGTTATTAATCCCGGTACGCGGACCGAGTTGACAGGCAATCGATAACAGCCTTGTTTGACAAGCCTTTTCTTAACAACAGTTTGACAATTGTTACCCGACATACAGTAGCTTATATAGCGTTTTCTTTTTCTTTTCAGACAATAGACGTCTGCTGAAAGGCAAAGGACTTCACAAATTCACCTCGATGACCGATCTTTCGCTTCTCGTATCCACCGAAGTCCCGCGAACTTAGCTTTGTCTTTCCACGCTGCGTCTACAGGATCTTGGTCACACTCGAGAAACTTTCAGCCCTAATGACCATGCCTCCTACAAACTTGTATTAATTAATAGGCATCTGCTTCTAGACGAAATCGAACCTCAAAATCAGTTATCGTATCTGGGCATCGATTTCGATTCCATGGGTTTAATATTTTCCACTTTAGAAATCACCGAGGCATATTCTCATCAGAAACACATAATGTTTTATACCTTCCTATATTTTCTAGGTATATAGATTTTCCGTAACAAAGTGAAAACTATCGATCAACTCAAAGCATGGTTGTCGTAAAGACGAAATTGATATCAAAGCAGTGATTAATGACCGAGGTCACCGTCGCCGGGCACAATGAAGGTATTTATTAATAAATAATTTATTGTCATGTCTTAAAGCAGTTTTACAAAGTTTATACCTAAAATTATACCACTCTTTGTTAACGGGTCGTTTGTATTTGCTACGGAAATGAAATGATAAATTACGTTTGGTACGTTTTAATTAAAAAACGTTGTCGAATCTTTTCCTGTTAAAATATAATAAAACTCATTTTGAAACATTAATATCAGCAATTTATTTATGTTTAAATCTTAAAAGAATATGGCGTTTTATATTTGACTTAATTATTGCACAGTTATTCTTTTAGACCCAATTTTTTAATAATGATATTTATTCCATAACTATTAGTGCCTTTGATTTTACATTTACGTTTAATATTTCCAATTTTTTTTGGTCTTTTTTCTACATGTTACAGTATTTACTAATTCTCTCGATCTATTTAAATTAAATCTTAATCTACATATATAGTAAACTATTTAAAACTAAGTTGAAGTCATCTAATTATTATAATATTTTTTTAACCATTGGTGTCTTGTTTATTAACATCGCCCTAACAGCATGTAGTTTTAAAACAAATAAATTACAAAAATTTAATTCCAATTAGATTAGACAGGAAGACGACTCTAAGGTGAAAATATACTTCCACCTGGACAATTAAATAACTAGAAATCAATTCATACTTAATTTGTATGCGATGGAAGCAGCAGCGAGGGGTATAATAGCCCTTTACAACCTGCTCGTGTTCGGAACGGGTTTTCAAAGCAGTACTTATAGTGTAATTCAGTTTGATAGTGTAATAAGAGGTAGAGTGTTGATGCTTAAACGTCTTTACAGGAACTAAGTCCAAAGGCCCTTACCACTGGTACTCATAATTCAGAAGAACATCAATAAGTAGCTTCTGCGAGTATTTAAAAAAAATATATAAAATTTCTGTTACTGTATTACAGAAAATTCTTTGTTCGATAATTTTAAATTTTATTTTAATGGAGAATTAATTGTAGTAGTCTGTTTTTAACTTTTTAATTATGGTAATAATATTGACTAGTGTCACAACTAAGCTTATTTCTAAAACTAAAATAGAATGGCGTGTAAGACGTAGTAATGAACAATAGGAGGTGAAAAGAGAATTACGCTTTGAAAAAAAACTGAATAACAATTAACTTTAAATGCTGTCATGGAAATAGTGGAAGAAATGTGTATTCTACTGTCGTTTGGACTTATGACGTTATTGTTTTTTTAACTTTGTTTCCTTATTCTTTACTGTGATACTATTCCATGGGTAAAGATCTTATTACTATAATAGGTAGTAAATTCATATCCTTACAAGCATAATTTTTATCAATAAGAAAGTTAACGGCCCTAAACAGAATGAACAAAAGCTAATTTATTAATTTTCTTCCATACAAAGATGCAAGATAAATACAATAAATAATTCTGTAATCCTAAACCCTATTTCAAGTCTCAAATTAGTTTTAGAGAATCAGATACTAAGTCACAACTTATGCCAGAAACAAAAACTTATGAAAAGCCTTAAGAATCTTTTCTGGTCTATATGTTTTAATTTATTGCAAATTTGTACATTACAATAAAAGCATCATACAATACAAAACTATGAAAAAATATTTACATGAATATCGCAGTATGCGAAGTTTCTAAATCTTGATACGAGATGGCGTTCGGACTTCTTTAACTTCGAATGACACCTATAGATGGCGTTGGGAGGTGGTTGCCTTACGCAGTTATTTAGCATTGGCTACCTAGAACATTATCCCAATTAAACTTAACAACATATTTTTTTCATAACTCAACAGCAATAATATCGAACTACACAAGCTTGAGTTAGATGCTCAACAATATTTTAGTATTGTTTTCTTTTAAATTTATTGTTCATAACCAAGTTGTTTAAAACAACAATTGTTTTTTTTATGAAATGTAAATCCACGGATTATCCAGTACAAGTAGCTTTTTTGTAATAAATTGACCCAAATCTTTAAAATATTCTATTAGCTATAATGCAAGTAAAACTTTAAAAGCTTAGTAAATAAACTTTTACAAAGCTTTTTAATTTGTTTTGATTTATTACAAGATAATTTCTCCCAACGTACTACTACTACAAAGTATATTTTTCTTAGCTTGACACGAACATTTTCCTACTGAACTTACCGGCTCAAAGAAATCTCGTATTCCCAATACAATTTGTAATATTTCTCCTCCACGCATGTAGCGTTATCTTGTTAACACTTTATTACAACGACTTTAGAGACAATGAGGGTCGGCTGTGCGGTTCCGGAGCTTTCGCCCAAATATTATAGCAAATAACGTCATTGCTTACCCAATACACTAAATATCCTAAAATGTTTCGTATTGTTATGTATACTTTTCTTTTATTTGCTACCAAAAAATTAGGAAATGATTATGCACTTTTTATGTTGCACGTATGCACGTTTTATTATACAGGGTGCTTGGTTACAGGTCTAAAATCTTTATAGCTTTACACTTACAAATGGCTGCCTATGTTCGATTGTTGATGCGCGCTGTTAGCCGTTTTGGCTTTTACAGCTGCATTGGACACAGGGCTCGCAGATTTCGGATCTTAATAAACTAAAAAAAAATTACAAACGGCCTACATAATTAACAATATAAATCTTTTACACCTATTATCAAACACATTGTATGTATTTTATTCACAGCGTTTGTTGCAGGCGACGGTTAAAAAAATATAAATTATAATTGGAATCTGAATATAAACTCACATTCACCCAATATTTTTTGTATTGAACTTGCCTTTCGACTATTGCTTTTTGTTTTTATTTTAGTCTCTTTACTTAAATTAAATCAGGTGTAACTCATGGCGTAGTAATAATTACAGGTAACTAAATGGCACAGTTCTTATTTCGTATAAACCACTGCTCGTGAAATAAAATATAATACAGTCAGCGTTCATTCACATCTCGAAATTATTCAGTACAATCATTAAATAATACTTAAATACAACTTTAAGAGAAAGTTATCAAGTGATGTTGTTACAAGACTACTAATTTAGTTCAATGACGTCATTAAAATTAAATAAACGCCTATCATTAGAGAAGGGCCCTCGACTAAATCGTAGCTTTATGTAAAACTAAATGTAATTATATTTTATATCAAAACTAATGAAGCTTTGATTGCCTTTTGAATAGTTACATTGCTTATGAGTTATAATAATTTAACTAGAATAATAATGTCTTACCAGTGATGTTTCTATTTTGTATGGTAAAAGTAAATATTTCACTCTGAATTTATTTGGAATAGTCGCTCAACTGGCGACGAAAAAAACTATGCTTGGGATTTCTCTACTAAATCGAATCAAAATTGAGGAGATCAAAGAACAAAAGTAACTGTCAAAACCTAGCTAATTTGGAAGTTGAAGTGGCAAAATAGGTAGACTACACAACGGAAAAAAGGTCAATGTGATCTTTAACTTCTAGAGTAAAGACTGTGGACCGGCAAGTTCATCATAGAACGTCTTTTTAGAACTTAAAAGGTGGACAGAATTGGACTTGTTAAGGTTGTCAGAAGACGTCGAATGGAGTACTATTCCTGCTATATCATAAATTTATTGAGTCTCATGTTCGCGTAAGCGTTCTGTGGCTGAAATGATGACGATGATGATTATGATCTAATTGTATATGTTGATGAGTATAGCTTATATTACAGAACAAGGTCAAACAATCGTCAAGAAATTAATTAATTTATATTGTTAAAACCAGAGCGCAAATGACTAAAAAATCCATACACAGTTGTCTTAATTATTAAGAAAGTGGTCACAAAGATTCTCTTTGACAACTATCTATCGTTTCTCATTAAAAATTATGCTTCGTAAGATTATCATTAACAAACTTTTAAATTTTATAATCTTTTGGTATTAACCAAATTGAAGAACGAATGGTGTTTTAAAATTTAACAGAATTCGTCCTTTTTTTTGTTTATTGTGATTTGGCCCCACGTACCACGAGCATAACTACTGTCATTACAAAGTAAGGTGAAATTATCATTCAAAACTTCGAGGAATTGTGGAGGCAGGTAATTTTTTTCCTAGTAGGACCGTCATTTGCCAATCGTCTGTTTGTCAAAAGGTCGAATATCATTTGGCATAGCCCAAACCATTTTAAAGAATGTGAAGAATGAAAATGAATGAAGAAAGAAGAATGAAAAAGCGTTAAAACACACTCGAATCACATCGTAGCGCAACTAATGTATTCGCCTGATTTGGCTCCGTGCGACTTTTGGCTATTTATCAAACTTAAAAGGTCAAAACGGGTATACAGTTGCCAAAGAATTGAGGATATACAAAAACTGAATCAAAGGTCAACCAGAAAAAGACTATTTAGACTTTTTTCGCACAGGGAATATTTTGAAGAGAATTAAATTGATTTGAAAGAATATATAAAGTACATGCTTTTTTTATTAACCAAATCACCTCCTTTTTTATCACAGTATACCATTATTTTTATGGTCACGCATCACAATACAGTTTATGTTATTTAAAAAATATTTCTATCAATATCTACGTTTACTTACTTTGCCGCTTTAATTATATATTGACTTAAACGAAACCGAGCGAAGATTCAAAATTTAATAGTATCTTAATAATGTTATTGCTCTTTAATTAAATGTGTACTTTTGTCTTGTTTTCATTATAATATTGTTTCATTTTTTGTTTGTTTGCTTATATGTCGATTCAATTCAAATAACTTATTTTGAGGAATTTAATTTTTTTAAAATATGTAGACCTTTTTTAATAAAACATATAGTTTAATTAAATTTAACTAAAGTAAACTGAACAAAAATATTTTTAAAGAAAACTCAATATATAAAAATAGTCGATTCATATTTCATACTATGCATATGCTAAATGTAGCGTATAGTATGCAAATGCTAAATGTAGCGTGTCGTGCATTGTATTTTGTGGATATAATTTTATAAAAAAATTTTCTTCGTTATTTTTAACATGATGAAACAAAAACTCTGGCCGAGTTATATATCTATGACAGCTATGTTATAAAAATATTTTTTTAAAGTAAGTTTCCTTATTCTCCCTTTACGGGAGGACAGAAAAGAAATATTTTAAATAAGTTTTATGTGTCTAAGCCTTATGATGACAGAGATAACGTGATGAATCTGTTTCTACGTGGAAATTTCGTATACATATATACATATCGTACCGCATATCAATATTGAACACAAAATAGCCACGAAATATATGCTGCATGTATCAAAAGGTATAAAACATTGCTTTTAGATTTTATGTAACTTTAAAAATGTCTCCACTCTTCACCGGAATAATGCAGAACTACAGCATTCAAACCTTTCGTACACAAGAAGTCCATTATACTGAACCAGACTGCAGCTGCACTGAAATGATTCTAAATCGCATCTGTCTGGCATTTCAGCATTACTTTGATAGAACACTTTATTTTAACACTTTACACACTTTGCGCTTGGGCAATTAGGGCTCTTTACCGCGAGCAGCGCGGAACGTTATTGCTTCTATTTTGAAATAGAACTGAATATTTCACAATCATTACATACAATTTCCGGTAGTATTTTAATAACTACTGATTATACCGAACATGTTTTTTTTTCTACTAACGTTGAAACGTCGCATTCATCTTATCTAAATGTTAAGGCTTTCTGAAGTGGTATTATTAGTTGTAGAGTTTTTTCACATCGCTCAAACGCAGTGTGGGTCGGCCCCTCACTTAGATACGGGCAGCGCAGGATCAGTCATAGTGGCGAACTTTGGCGGAGGCCATGCCTGGGCATCTATAGGCTGAAAAGCAGAAAAGTTCGTGTTAAAAGTAATTCGATTATAGCCACCGATTTTAAGGTAGAATATCCCTTTACAATAATAGAAGCGTAGTTTTCAAAGTTTTCAAAGTTTCTTTTACTAATCTCTGAACATTTCGTTGTATTAATATTAACTGTAAAATTTCTCGCGATAATTTGATTATAGCAATCGGTCACTCCTCTATTCTTTGACGTTAACCTTCATTGCTGAAGCTGACTCTCTTTCCGGAAATGTATTTGTCCAGGATTCAACAAGTTGCCTCCACAAGACTCTATGTCCTGCTTTTCGGAGAGCGTCCGTTATTGTGAGGTCCGTCACCACCTGCACAGATTCCACCTATCGGGTTGGTGATCGCCCTATTGATCTCTTTAGCTCTACTTTTCATATGACTATTAAAACAGCGTTTTTGAAGTTTCTTTTATCTTTGTTAACCACTTCTTTTAACATTAAAACTTTCTAAAGTGGTAATAAAGTTAGCCTTAGAATTCCATCATACTAGCAACTGTTCTTACCAGGCAAAATAATTCCTATTAATAATAAGATCGCTGGCGTCTCTTTCACTACTAGCATCGATATTTTTTCAGGTATTAGTGATATTATCTATACAATTCCTCCTGATAACTCGATAATAACTACCAATTGCACTAGGTAGGTTTTCCCAATTAAGAGAATTGTTACTGAAATTTTCCTCACCGCTTCCTCCAACGCAAATATATTTAGAAGTAATCATAGTTTTAACCGTAAAGATTCTTTCAACAATCCGATAATAATAATTTATCAAGCCTCCATTCTACGATAATACACTTTCGAATGGGAATAATATCTATATACTTTTAATTTTTTTCATATTACCTAAAGATTATGCTCCGTTTTTTTAAAATATTGTCTGGTTTATCCATAACAAGCCGACCAGAGCGAACTTTTTGTTATTAATATCGAAATACCCCGATTGAAAACGCTTGAACCAATTGTGTTAAATTCTTTCTGATACTGCAAAAACGCTACGAATTTGCTATCGTGGCTTGCATCGAATTTTTCACTATTGAAAAATACATCGAACGGAAAAAACTCGGGATTATTTATTGGTTATAAAAAAAAGATGGCAAATGATCTTTGAAACTAAATTTACACTGATACCGATACAAATATAAAAAAAGAGATTCGAATTAGGATTTTTGTGGCTTTATATAACTAAATTAAAAATATCAAAGTCAACGTATGAATATGAAACATAGTCTTATCGTTAAAAATTAATAACTGTTACCGAACTACGGTGAATATTTTTAATGTGAGGTCGGCAAGGCAACTATTTTCGGCATATTAAGTTTTCAAAAGAAAAGCTAAAATACCGTAGACGTACTGATACAACAAAACTATGTATTATCAAACATTATTACGCAATTACTCACCCGGTAACTCATAATAAACAAAACTCATTTGTAATTTAACATTACGGTGTAATAAGGTCACGTTTAACATGTATTTGTGACTAAATAACATTTCGATATTCGTAATGAAATTTTATTTGTTAGTTGTGCAACTAACATTTGAAATTTATATTTAGGTGGAAACAAAATTTTGAAACATATTTATAAAATCTTATGTCAAGTCAAGTAATAAATAATTCAGTGATTTTAAAAGAACCGGGCGGGCGAATCAGATTGTCGCTGGGGCTTTATGGTCCTGAAGCGGAGACCACGGACTGACAAATGTAACGTAAGGCGTCCACTCGTACGGTGGACAGACGACTTTGATAATGTCATTGTTAAAAGCTAAATGCAGGTTGCTTCCAACCGGTCCAACTGGAATCATAGATTTTTCATATGATGATGATATAACATAGATTTTTCCGCAACTATTTTGAATTAAATTTTTGCGAAATGTTTACGTATTCCTTTAATATGCTTTGGAAAGTTATTTTGAAAAATAAATCTATCATAACTTGCATGTTAGGTATTAGTTCTGTGATATAACTTTTTTAGTATTGAATTCGAAGAATAAGGGAAAGAATTTAATTAAAGTCGTCATGCGAAAAAAAAGAAAAAAAAATGTTGCTACATGTTGAAATTTTAAGGGAAAGGTATTTTAATTTATCATTGAAAGAGAGCTCCAATCGCAGGAGAGGACTTCTATAGTTTACAATAATAAAAGTTTATTTAGATTGCCAATGTCAGTACTATTTGCCTATCCACTGAATTACATCGTTTACTTTCGTTCGTCTATCTAATCCGGTGAACATTGTTGCATGAAGTGACCCTGAGCTAGGGCTCTCCTTGGAGTCCCCGAGCTTCGCCACATTAAAAGAGGTTTTAGGCTAAGCGCACTCTGCGCCCTGGTCCTCCCGTCCGTTCAATTTGTAAATGCATTGATAGTGGTGTAAGTCGGAAAAAAAATTTCTACAGATCCCCTCATTTTTAATTCGATCTCGTAAAAAAATACCGAGCGATGTATAAAAATGAATGTTTAAAATTTAAAAAAAAATAATATTTCGAACAAATCAATTAAAATATAATAACATTATTTTCTATACCATATATAATTTTACTACAAGTTTTTGAGTATTGAAATTTGGTTTCCTTTCGCATTTAAAATTTAATCTTGTGAATACCAGATCCATGAAATAGTCTAAGCTTAACAAAGCTGTAAACGAAGTGTACCGAATCGGAATGTATCAATTTACATTTAAAATTTGTACATTTAAATTTAATTAATAATATTAAAAAATATATTACATTAAATCTTTTTCGTACAGGCATGTATGAGTGAATGATTCATGCAAAAGCGTGTGTGTGCATCTTGTTTAGATTGACCAAGTCGTATGAAACTTTCTAACATACATAGGTCGATATTTTCTAAACATAAGTCGGGAAATTTCGTTGACAGATTTAGTACAAAATTGATAAATTAGAGGCCGTGAATGTTGAAGTAACTGATGTAAGAAGCAGGCTTTGTTTTTACTGGTTGCTAATTACACAAGCCGCGGGAACACTTTTCCATTGTTAACGAATAACATTAAGTTTTCCTTAGTCGCTTATTATCATCATCATCATTATCATGTCAGCTGATAAACACACATTTTAAACAATAGGCCTAATAAGAGATACTATCCAAAAGATGTCAAATGCAGTTAAAGAAGATAGAATTCTACGCTATGTCCAGGGCTGCTTTAGTCACTGTTTCACTAAAATGAAAAACGAAAATACATTAAAGTACATTGATGTCACTTTTCACCACCTAATCATAATAAATAATATATCATTTTTAAACTAAAATTTGAATAATATTTAAATTGCTAAAAATGAATTAACACCGTATTATATAGTAAAAAATCATTATCGGTATTTTGTCAAATAGTAAATAAATTTAGTAAAACCACCAATCTGTCCTATTATTCACGTGTAACATAAAATAAATCCACAAGTTAAAACTATCAAAACGATATGTGAAATCTATACATCAATTTTAAATAAATGTTGTTCCCTGAAGCACGGCGATACAAGCAGAAGTTAGCAAAACTTATTTATTCTATTATGATTGCTACAACACGTACCTGTCGAAAGTTAGTCGAACGGGTGTTATTTAGTTCTGCAACACAGCTCATAATTTATCGATGGTAGAATTTCCTCAGCTTTTGCTACTCATCAACGTATGACTTAAGTAAGATAAGGACTAATATGTAGCCACTATGTTACACCGATTAGTGCCAAACACAGGCACTAATTAGTGTAACATAACTCCTGAAGATGCCCCGTGGAGGGGTGAAACACGTGTTGAATGATTTGACGGTGGCAGTTGTGTAATTCGCATTGTTTGCCGCATGCGCATTCACTTTGTTGCACGACTGAGTGGCTAAATATTGGTCCTTATCTTACTTAGGATGGACTTCCGCAAGGTAACGCCTGATTCCATTAAACGTATGACTTTTTAGACAGCCGCAAGTGTTTTATCAAAAACCTGTAAATGTATTTAGACATCTGTAGTCGCCGACTGCAAAGCCTGCAACTTACCCCAAAGATGGTCACAATGACTGGTCTTGAACTGCTCGCATCCAGGGACTTCATGCAAACTTTATTATATCGGTCCGCCACACCGTGTCTACCGACTCGTGTTTGCTACTCGAAAACCATGCAGCACCAAGGGCTGTCAGCTGCACGATCGATGCTCCCACTGCGGCTTTTACTTTGAATATATATCGTATATTTACTTCATAGACTTTTTATAAGTGTAATAAACAGAACAAAATAGTGTTTCCAATTAGTAAAACTTATTTACTACTAAAAAATATCTAATCAAGTTCATAAATACGGTGAGAGCGTGTTAGTGGAACATCCTGTCCTAATATGATACGTTAACTACCAAAAGCCTAACGAGTTTTTGAAAAACAATGGACGGCGTGAATAGAGCTATTAACGCCATGCAACAGCTGACCGGGCACTATATTAATAGAGTTAAGCCTTTCCCATCGACGTATCCGATGGACGTGACGTTATACAACTCTACCTAAATGAAGGCTTTATATATACAATAAGGTAGCTATAATGTACGCATTGGAAAAAAAACATTTCCATATAAGTAAAAGTGCCGATAAATTACAGAAAAATTAAAATAATTTTTATTACCTCAATATAAAGAACGAAGGTTCTATTGACATTTCATCTTTCTTAGATAACTAACTTACAATTACTAAAAAGTAATTATCAATTTAAAATATCGATATATTTTATTGAAATTACAGGAGTTCCTTTTTTATGATAAATATCATTGTAAACTCCCAAAGATTTCCCAAATGTTAGAAGAGCATCTAGAGTCTTTCGATAACTTTAAGTCGTTTCTCAAAATTACCAGCCAGATTTCTGCCCATAGTATGGTCATTAATTGCCCAGCGGCAATCAGTACTGCGCGATATGTAGCCTTAACGCTGCCATTTGATTTTTGTTTTTTTTTGTCATTTTATTTATTGGTTATAGGCAAATCATTGGACCTCTACTTCGCCTGATATTAACCGATGACGAAGTCTAAGATGGTACATGTTTATCTAGAAGATACGTCTTAACAATTTACTTGATGTCTCCCAAGTATGACTTGCTGGAAATAATACTAATATGTTGTTCTATTCCTTACCTATTCTTACTAAAACAGTAGTAGCCAAAAAATTGTAATTAAAAATATATATAATGACAATTTCTTGACATTTTTGACATCAAAATAGTTTGATAAAAATTATACACGATATTAAATAATAATAATTTTAATATCGCATTTATTAATAGGATACTTATTCGTAATAAATAACTCAAGGAACATCAAGGAGAAATTCCTCCGAATTTTTCGACTACGTTTTACACTGTAATTTTTTGTCACGGCCTCAGAAAAAAATAATTTTCATTTTGTAAATATTTCTTATTATATAATTAATTTTCATATTTACTTATAGGTCATCAAACTGGTAACATTTTCTTATGATTTATCTTGAAACTTTCTTTAATACGTAAATAATGAAATATTGCAATTAATAAAACCTAAATTTCTATGCAATTCATCCGAATTTCTGCTTTTATTTTATATACTTGCCTGTAATTTTTTTGTAACTTAAAGTACAGTTCGTACCAAAATAAAAAAGAGTATCTAAATGGTAGCAATTTGTAATATATTATAATATTAGAAATAAAAGTTTGATTCATAGAAGCAATTTAACGCATATTATGCATGGTGTTTTACTCTAATATCTTTAATAAACAATTAAAAATTATATCCGATATCTAGTCATTGAATAAATATTATTTACAGTTATTATCTTATTTATTTGTTATTTTATTCGGTTTTCAAAACTAAAGCTGTTGTTGGAAAGCACTAACTAGGTTGGAATTACATAATGTATAAAAAAGTAAACTCTTCATTTAAGGGCATTGAATGTTGTGAGAAATCGCTTCATGCAATCATCATAGCGGTATGAGGCTTGTATTATGCAGTGGGCGACCATTGGCTGACTTGATGACAATGATAAAAGATATGTAACGCGGTCTCATAAGTATATGCAATTCTTTATGTACAAGATCGAATACAAGTAATAGTATTACCTGAAATACATTTCTCTAAAAGCATATTAGTTTGGACTTACATAATCAGGGATGTCCGTGAAACAATATGCATTGTTTCGCTCCGGGATGCGATAATAATAGCATCTCCTTCACAGCTCCAACTAACAAACTTTGGCAAATTTAATTGTTCCAACATTTCAAGTACCGTTGAACTTTATATGAATTCTCAACAGATAATAAATTGCAACTTCGAAAATAATAAACAAGTGTTTAAGCTCGTTATTCGATGTACAACTATGGCTGCATTTCAATTTATTCTTTCCTCAACCATTTATAGAAACATTGACATTAAAATATTAACAGTGATAATGCTATTCATAAGTTTGTTCATATTATTATCGACTCTAAATTATTTATTTACTAATGTGCGTTGTCAGAAAAATGCTGAAATAGCCCCTTTTTGATAGAAACTAGAATCAAAAACGAATATACACAAAGCACTTAGTAAATAAGGCGCAATAGTTAAATATAATAAGATTTAGTGTTTCGCCTGTGTGATGTATGTCATCTATCAAAAACAATTGTATTATAATAACCAAATTAAATAGACACTACAAAATTTCCTTTAACACCATCGCACATTTTAATTCAAAACTATATAAAAAATGCCGAATCGTTCATTTTATACGATTCAAAATGGACACACGCCACCGTTATTCTTTTGCAAATGCTCCATTTGTATTTTTTAGCCATCGAAGACTTTAATTAATGATAGGCAGAGGAATTTGCAATGCTTAAATTGTACCCCAGCTTAGGTCCGGCCGGCAATATATGTTTAGAGATGTTCAGACTGGTAAAATGGATTAAAAGAAACAAAATAGGGCATTAAAGCATATCTGTGGACTACAACAAAAATGGAAAGACATAACGTAATGAACGTGGACTCAGGTTATGCACTATACCTGTTCATGTTGATATAATAGATTGGTCTAGGGGGATTCCCTGGATTCAACGATGGATTCGACCGGGTAGACCACTGTTGAGTTGACGTGACACAGTGCGACAAAAAATGGGAATTCACAATTATCCTACGATTTAAATTTTTGAAATATGGAGAATTTTACCCCAAAATATTACTTTCGATAGAGAAGAATTTGAATATTGGCTTGTCTTATCAATTAAAGCAGATAATATTTTAAGAAACTTAACGACTGTTACATGTATAAACTTTCATATTCCATTTTGTATTCTTAACTGCAATATTAATTTCCATAGTTGATCTAATCCTCATATTTATTTAATTTTTTATTCACATTAATTAAATCCAAATACCGATCAGTATTAACTAATCAACATCTGAAAGAAGTACTTAGAAATGCTATCACCAATGATCCGCTAAATTTCAACGAATTATCAAAAGAAATAAAATTAGTTTTTCGTTTTCTATATTTTACTACATCTGTAGATTGAATATATATTTTTCATACTTTATATGTTTTCAATAAATTTCGAAAAAAACATTTTTTGCAGACATTGTATTTAGTTACTATCGTAAATAGCTCGAATCTATGCTGTAACTTGATTATGTACTGTACAGAACATGTCTTATTGAAAAGATACCAAAAGAGCAAGAAATAGTCATATGTGACGCATGAAGGAAGAGATGAAGTCATTGTATAGCCGAATCACAATTCTCACCAATGAGAGACTGGCTGAAAAGATAAGGAAGTTATTTTTCTGCATAATAAACAGTTTGAAGGGAGATTAGTTTTTTTTTCCATCGGTCACAATTAAACAAGAATATAGGTCACCTTTAATATCAACGAATTAAATCAAATAATCATTTTCAAACAACGTAAAAGATATCGAGAACATTAAATGGATCGTTTACAGCCAATTTGGCTGTGTACTCGGATAGAATGCTAATTTGAAACGTATTACTTTAGGGATAGGGATATATATTTTTCGTAATGATTTTATATAATAATATTTATTATACCGCGAATATTGAATTCAATATTGATACTCGATAATTTAGATGTGTTACCAATCGTATTACGATTCCTACAGCCGAATGATAAAAAAATAACTTTTGATTATGATATTTATTTTAAACATTATAACAATATCATATTTAATAAATAACTAATTTAGGCTATCGAACTTGAAATGTTAATATGGAAACTCTTTTCAATTCCTATTTGACGTAACAACGCCAGCCAAAAGCATCTTATGCCTTCGGTTTTATATTCTACAGACGTCAATGTTGCGAGCTATGTATTCTTTAATATTATCATCATTTAACTCTGTAAAAGTTAAGTTGTGGTAAACATAAATACATTTTATCTCCCTACATATATATTAGACTACTGCATAAAACATATGTTAAATTTCCACAATTTCGTCGGCCCTCGCCGTTCGACCTCTTTTTATTTATCTATTTTCATAATATTATTAGGGGGACCGGAAAGTAATGTCGTTTCTGTCGACATATTTTAGAGCAAAACCGATTGAATTGTTGATGGCAAAAGTTTGTTGATGACGTAGGTGAATATAATGTTGATTAGAAAAAAAAAACTTGTTATAAATGTAGTAGTGTGAATTTAACTTAAGAAAGCGACATTACTTTCCGGTCCACCTGATGTAATGTAACATGTAGTTGTTTCTGAGTACCATCAAAGAGAAACAGCTTGGTGGTTCAACTAATAGCTAATAATAATCTACCTTCATAAATGTAATGCTTTTTCGGAGATGACCTTCAGGTAGATATGCCTCTTTAGCCCAACACTTCTACTAACTCTCAAAATATGGTACAATAAGACGTACGTTACAGCTTTGTTTCTGAACTAGTCTCTGCGGTGATACTTACTTCAAAGACACCTAAAGAGTCCACCTCATTTGTCATTAATCATTCCTTTATTTTTTTTATTTCTAGAAATACACTTTTTCTAGTTGGAAATCATCTTCACAGAATTGTCTTCTATCATGAGGAAAACGAAAGAGATATACCAGACTCCTGTATGACTCTTTCTTATAATTATTTTACGGGGTCCAGCGTAGGATAGCTTCACCAATTGTGCTATATCGAAATATTCCTCAAGGTAGCAACAGTCCTGGCATGTTTTCTAACGGAGTTGTGAGGCGAAGAACCTCTTGAAAATGATTTTCCTCTACTTCTCTATATAACAGCATAGAGTAGTTCCCTACCAATAAATGTGAATAAAAATTAGTCAATTTCTTTTCCAAGATATACCACCTGTAATAAAACCCGAGACGTATGAACCGACATTCTTTAGTCTGTGTTCTATCTTGTATGTATTTCTATTACTGAAAAAGCCCAACGTTTACATTTAACGTTGTGGTAAATCTAAATTACGGTCCAAGAAATTTAGGGCAGTAATTCGCTTTTCGACTGAAGTCATAAAGGCTTGTAAGAGGAGTACATACTGTAACAAAAAAATTACTGTGTTATTTTATTATACGTAGCTAACGTTTTTGTTGTAAATAATATATTAAAAAAGGAAAGTGATGTTTAAACATCGAAAATGAGATGGAACCAGAAATGTGGAAATCCCAGAGAACCATGGTAATCGACATAGCTCGAAGAGTTGCAAGTGAAGTGAAAGTGAAGTGCCTTGGCAGAGTACAGAGTTCTCAAGTGGTAGACGCAGCGTGAGTAGACCCGCCACTAGATAGAACGACGACATAAGTAAGTTCGAGGGAAGTCGCTATATGCAGGCAGTGCAAGACCGATCATCGTGGCGATATTTGATGGAGGCCTATGCCTTGCAGTTTGCGTCTATCGAATAGAAAGAATAAGAAGTATAATATAAAAGTGCTTTGAAAACGATAAATTTATTAAAATCAAAATGACGATAGTTTCAGCAGAAAGGCAGGTTGACATTGATTTCCAATGTGACCACTTGGAAGCGGCCTGCTGCCTGGACGTCATACGCTGCGTTTACAAAGCCTGGCCAAAGTGGTCATCGTCTCTGTGTCCTGAGTGGCCTGTCCACTGGCACTTAAACTTGCCAACTCGCTGCGTAATGTCTGTTCCTTTAATTCGTCTACGCATTTTCTCACTAATTCGATCCATATCAAGGGCACAGATCTCACGGCTGTTTAAATGACCATGACTCGTAACTGCTAACACAAGCTGGTCGTAGACTTTCGTCTTATATATTAGCAATATAAGTATTTTTTTAACAAATATTATAATGTATAATGGATTACCTATCATGTATACATAGAAGTTAAATTGGTTTTACAAGGTATCTATTTTTATGTATTGATAATATTATAAACTCTTGGTAGCTTATGTTCTTTAATATTAATTAAAATAAATTTCTTTTACTTAAGGAATAATGTCTAACTATAAACTAGAGCGTTTGGTAATAAGAAAATAAATTTCCGTAATCTTAAATCTAAAAAATATGAAACATTGTTTCAAGAAAAACAATCAACGCGAATGTAATGATTAATGACATTTTAAATTTCAAATAAGGAAAGGACCAATATTTAGCCACTTCCGCACATGCAGTGGTAGTCGTGCAACAAAGTGCACCGCCCGCTAGCCCGCTGATAAATGCGTATGCGGCAAACAATGCGAATTACACAACTGCCACCCTCAAATCACTCAACACGTGTTTCACACCTCCACGGGACATCTTCAGGAGTTATGTTATACCGATTAGTGCCAAACACAGAACACAGAATTTTAAATTTCAAATATCGAATTAGATCCATCTTTTATATTTAAATTGACAGTGAATCTATACATGGCTTATATACAAGCGTATCGGTATCTAATACGGTATCTTTAACCCAAACAATATTACATATAAATACAAATTAGTAATTTAAAACATTTGATAAATTGCTATTAGTTTAACAGGCAACCACAACATGCGCGATATTTAAAAAGCCTTAATTAATTATTCAACAATAAATTGTGACGAGCAACCTATTCAACTTCATTCTTAAATCTGGATTTAGAAAAAGTTAAATTTAAAAACGATTAACAAAATAATCTACTTATTATTATTGGTTATGAATGCAGCGAATCAAAAATAAATGCGTAGACTGTGCTTTAATTAGGTTGCAGTTTTTAGACATTAAGTTATTGAATTAGCATTACTTAGAATTGTGTCAATAACCAACGTTCCTGAAGCCCATGTCTGACGACAACGAAGAAAGAACATAGCGTAAAGGTAACTTCACTTATGACGTAAATTTGCGGAGAATCGTCTCACTAAGAGAGACGCAAGTTGAAGTTGTAGTTAACAGTTCTACAATGCACAATTACTTGCATAAAGTTCCAAAATAGATATTGTAACAAATTTAAGAAGCTCGTAGAAAAAAATAAAAATAAATACTCAAAAAGAATAAAGAATTTTTGTAGTAGTAACTTGAAATTAATTGCTCTTATAACTATAGTAAAAATATTATAAGACTGACCACAAACCCGACTGAGTTTATTGTGGGTTCCTCAAATCGAGACACATTTGGATCTCTTGTAGCTTTAAATTGGAGTATGCTTTATAAGGTTTCTAGTTTCTATCGAATTGGATTCTTCGGGCATTTTTCCTTAAATGATCCTATGTAGATATATAAACATATGAATAATAAGCAGAGGAGATTGTCGTTAGTACCTTAAGGTACTGGAATGAAAACCACGGAAGGGCAACCACAGCGTAGAACGTTCACCCGCAAGGTGAATAGATGATCTTGTTAAAGTCGACGAAAGATACTGGATGTAAATCAATTCTGTTCCTTTTAGAAAACTATGAAAGGAAGGAAGGGGGAGATCATGTATAACAGTGCATGTCCTTCGATAGAAATAATGATGCTATTAAAAATATTTCTAAAGTAAGGTGCTATTTAAACTATATGTCACAATTTGTTTCAAAGAAATATACACACATGTATATTATATACATATGCAGAACACCACAAGTATCATAGATGCGTCAAGTTAGAGATAGTTAATAAAATGTATTATTATTTTTAAATAGGTAAAATGTATATGTAATATTTATTGTACATAAGGCGAAAGAATATATTTAACTTTAAGTAATCACACTCGAGATTTATTTACAAGTTAAAATTAAGTATAAGGGTATTCACAAACAAAATTATTGTGGATTAAAAAGTTGTAGCAGCAGTGGGCAGGTAGTAGCGCAGATTTATATCTACTGGAGCCTAATGGAGACCACGGAGCGACGATCAGCCAAAAGGCGGACATGCGATTTGGGTAAAGTTTACGAAAGACGCTTAAAGCACACTAATTCTAATCGTTCTTATTGGAAATTTATGAAAGAGGTCTAGTGGACATCCTTCGAATGGTGAAACTGTGCTATTTAAATGTATATCTCAATTTATTTTAAAAAAAATATGAACACAGTAAATGAAATCATCATAAGTGATTACAGATAATAAAAATTGCACATTTTTTTATTTTAGTTTAAAGTGTATTTTTAATGATTAGGACCACGTCATTTATATAACTGAGTAAACATGACAGCTGTTCTTTTTTCAAATATCACGTTTAATGTATAACTACCTAATAAAAAAGCAATTTATTAAAGCTTTACTTATCATACTTATCATCGTGTCCGATAGATCGAAATCGCAAAGCATAGTCAATTCTTTACATAGCGGTTAGATTTTTTAAGTAATATATATTTGATTCTTTACGAGTAATATATATTTAATTACTTCTATTTACAAATACTTACTCTACATTCCTTTATCGGTTTGTTAAATGTATATTCGTTATCTTACCCCGGAAAGATAAGAGTTATAAAATTGACCTAACTTACCTAACATGCCTCTAAGTAATTTATATCGTTATTCCACAGTCAAACCACGTTTCGTTCTCTTTGATAACGTTAATTACGTTCCAGAAAGAAAAACAATTTTTGGACCTTACTACGTCTAATCAATAAGGAATCATATTATTATTGTACCAAATAAATTATTGTACATCAATAACCAAATACATTTTCGCTACGTATTTATATTAAGTATGTTTTTTATTATATGACGTCACCTAAATAAAGATTTCCACCTATGTAATGACTCATCATTATATTTCTATAACCATATATTTTACAAAATTGAATTTTGTTGAAAATATTTATTATATAAACTAGAAGTCAGCTAAGAAAAGATTATATGAAATTTTTATCCGGAAGAAGGTTAAAGCGGTATTCATTAAAAATAAACACTTTCAAACTATAAATGTAAAACACGCCTAGAATAATTTTTGGTATACTAAAATTACACAAAAGTCAATATAAAGACATTAAAAATAAAATAAGTCAACGTGAAACTGGCGAGAGATAACGAGTTTACTTATTTAAGATAAAATATTGAAATTATTTAAGCATTTTTAGTTATTACATAACTTAAGATATTTTTGAAAACCTCCATTATTTTAAGCGGCACTTTATGCAGTCAAGATTCTTGGTTAACAACCCTTTGTGTATAATTTTAAAACTTTTATGTAACCTTATAAAACTGTTCAACAACGCCAGGGAACAAATCTAATCAAAAGGAAATATAAGACGATTATTGTTTTACTAAAATTTTCCATACAAAGACAGCTTATGATAGCTTGGATTAGTAGTATTTTTAATCGATTTGCGTACTAGAAGTAATAACTATGTATTCATTATCATCATCAAAATTTCATCACATAATTAAAGGCAGCTTACATCCTACGTTTTTCGATGTACGCTACATTTCGCGGTCTGTGATCACCTCCATAACTTTTAGATCCCAACGGCCATGTGTTCTGCGTGGTCTTCACAAAGTCACTTTATCTTGCCAAACCTCTGGGCTATGTCGGTGAGCTTTCGTCTACGGATCTCGTCAATTCTTTTATTCTCGTAAAGAAATACCAAGCATAGTGGCATGGCATATAGTCGTATATTGATGTGCATTTATTATTGTGAACAGTCGTTTGTTAAATGTAAAAACACAAGAAAAGCTTTGTAAAGAGATAATTTTCATGTATTACAGCATCGTTCATTTGATATGAATGCTATACAAATGAGATAATGTATTTTAAAATTATTTAATTATTTTGACCCAACCTTAACTACCTTTGCCGCAAATGGTGCTTACTTAACATAAATTATCATAAAATGTAAATTGTGCTCATTCAATTAATTTTAACTTTATTGAATTTAAATGGTGTTTTTTTTTAATTTATTAATGGAAACCAACTTAATGATGAATTATTTGAAATATTACTTATTTTTATACACATGCGTTTTAGAAACGTCGACCTTGAAAAAGATCTATTGATCACTCACTTGAGAACCACACTAGTTAGGGGCTGATAAAGGAAGATGCCTCATTTTCCCTAGACGGTTATCCGTAACAATGAGTCCATTTTGCGCCATCTCAAAAAACTTTCTTCCTGTGCCCCGGAATTTTCAAAGCACATTGCTTGGAAAAACGGCGAAAACCATGCCGACTGGCGGTAACAGGAAAAGTTGATAGAACCATACTCGTCAAATGACCTTTCACAATACAACACAGTATTTCATGGAACGTCATCACACTACAAGGTTTAGAATTTCTTCAAAGAATTTTTCTTCCCTCTAGTGCTTTTTTTTTCTTGTTAAAGAACAGGGTGCTTACAATTTTTAATGAATTTTTTCACATTCTTATTTTATTTCTTTTCTGGTCTTTCATTCTTCTTATGATCATTTATTTATTCTTTTAACATAATTCACATAATCTTTCACACACAATCCCCAAAGATAGAAGACTACAATAAATGGTATTGCACTACCCGCATCAAGCGTCTGCCGACTTTTACCAGCACACAGTCCTTAATGCTCCGTGGCTCCGGGGACATAATCCTGAAAAATAACTAACTTCCGTTCTTTCTGTCACTTTTTATATTACCTAAGTAATTATTGTTCTTAAAATCGAGTCATATATCACATCGGAAAGAATCAAAATTAATTTATTGAAATTTAATCACAGTAAATCTTCTTCAAACTAATCTGCGAGTAAGATTCAATTTCGTTCTTCAAATAAAGGTAAAGCGATGACTGCAATTAGTCAAGCTATGTTAGCTGTGAATGCTACGTGAAATGATTCGCAGCCTCAAAAGTTATATCAGAAAGTAGACAAATTCAAACGTCTTACGTTGGATATTTCAAACCCAATTTTACTAGCTTTTTACGTGTTAAGGCCTTAAAGGTGTGAATGCAAGTATTTTCTGTTAATTATTATACAGTAAATCTTGTCTAATAATTGTCAGTGCAGACTTCGTACTAACAGAAGTTATTACTTGTCGCTTTCCAGTAGAGTTTTATCGTAACTATTGTATACATGGTCATTGGAAATAAATGTAAAATATATTACAGATTTTCGCTGCCAAATGACTTATTTATATATTATACATTAACTCCTTTAAAGATTTGATACCAATTACTTAACATCCTGTATAATTTATGCTATATTTTGAGAGGATTACGACTTCATTAGATTCAAATACATTACTGTAGTGTTTAATTACTGTGGTTTACGAAGTCGCGGAGTAGTTTCCCTATAGTACATTTCATATAAATAATATAATAACGAAATACGAATGCTGACATTGATTTTTTTTAAAACACCAAAATTTAAACTAAGGAAGAACTTCTTTTTAGCCGATGAACGCCCATTGGAAGGCAGAGATAGGCCTCTTGTAAAGGTCGCCACGATAACCGTTTCTGCGACATCTCGCGACCTTAATTATGTCGATTGTCCACCTAGTTAGGGTCTACTAACTCCGCGACTACCTCGTGGTCACCACTCGAGAACCTTTCGGCTACAATGGCCATCAGATGCACAAGCGATGTGCCTCGCTCGCTGCCACTTTAGACGACCAACTCGTTGAGCTACGTCGATGATCTTCGTTCTTCTGCGGATCTTCTCATTTCTTATTCAATCTCGCAGCAAAATGCCGAACATAGTCCTCTCCATCGTTCTCTAGGTGACTTTGAGACTTCTTGATGTGACCGCCGTTTATATGGGTGCCGAATCCGCTCCATTATCATTGATTAATTTATTATTTTTCAAAATCGTCAACTTGATTATTTATACACCGTTGCATCTTTTAAAACCACTGTGACGTGCACAATTTTAAAACCGGAACTTTTTTTTAAAATAAATCACTTGGCTCTTTCAAAATTTTAGTGACATTATATTACGAAGTTTTTATTTATAAACTTGTATCAGAGCAATTGATTTGTTTTGTTAAGATATTAAAAAAAATAAACGTTAATATTTTTAATTTAACAGTATACACACAACTAAATCTAAAGAGCAATACCAACAACTTAAAGTCCGGATTTCGCTTACGAAAACTTTTGTTTGCTCTTTTCAGGCCAATATTGATAAATATAGACGGACGAAAGGTAAAAGGGGCCATTCTATATTTATCAATTTTTGCCGGCTTTATCTGGCTTCGAATTCCATTTGCTAGTATACTTCGTCTTTCCTCATGTTTACTGTTGCAGTTGTTTGGATATTGTAAGAAACCGAACGACATATTTTAAAGTTTTACATTTATTTATTCATTTAAAATATTTTTTACACATCATATGTATAACGGCGCACATTCTCTACCAGTAAACCGTTAGGCGGTGCAGTGATACATAAATAAAGGTATGTGAAACAAGTAATATCATAAAAAAAGTAAAATCAAATTGAGAGGGAAAATAATCACATTTAAAAAACTTACATAAATATACTAATGGGTACTACTTACTGTAATTATTTATACATATACTATTTATATAAATATAATATAAAATAAAATCGAATTATTAAATATTAATTTACGATAACGTTCGGTTTTAATTATGACAAATATTATTTATTTGTATATTCATACAGATTGAAAAATTAATTCTGGGTCATTATTACCATTTTTATATGTTTACAATAATATGTGTACAATTGTTGGATTATACACATGTCAACGTTATCATTCATCATTTCAACCGGTGGATGTCCACAGCTGGACATACACCATCTCCAGAGATTTACAATTGGGTCGGAACGAAGCGGACATAAAAACATGTTTACAAAAAATACCCAATAAAATATCAAAAAAGGGATATAAAATACATACTAAGACATGCTCATTGATTATGTTTGGTTGTCATATTTTTCATCCATCTTTAATCAATTTTTTCAAACTGTGTAATCAATGAAACATTAAGTTGACCGACGATACAATTAAGGTAGGTAAGTTAAGGCAGCGCAAAACTGTTCTGCCTCGCGACGGCCCTCCGATGAATGGTGCTCCCCTACCATAAACAGGGCCTTCGGAGTCGCGAGAGTTTAGAGTGGGGGCCCTAAACTCCCACTAGCTTCGGCGACTCTGAAGCGAACGATGGTTCGACGTGGTCTCGAACCATCGTGATAGCACCACGAGGATTTCGGGGGTAGCGTATCCACGCATACCCCGGGGCGGGCTATCGAAAAATAGCGCGGCGCAAAGGGAAGACCGCGTTGCGATCCCTGACCGGGAGATACCGCGGTCCTCCGTTTAGCGCAAAGGGCGACCACCGGGGGGGGGGGGGGTAGTGGGTAGGAATCCCACATACCCCTGTCCTCCTCCCAGAGGCAGGGCACCGAAAATTAAAAAAAAAAGCGCAAGACTGTTCATTATGGCGATATTTAGGAAGACCTAAGCCTTGCAGTGGGCGTATATCGTCTGATATGTTAATGGTGATATTGTACAAAATATTACACTATACCCTTAACATAGCAACATTCGGAATAATCCACTATTTATTAAATACAAAAAAAATGTTTACTTTCGTTCAACTATGCTATTTATTTCTCATATAATTATTATTAGCTTAGTTTACTTTAAGAAACATAATTGTTATGGTTGTTTTATATTAGATATATTATTCTTAATTTTGTTATTATGTTTATTGTATGAAATTAATGTAATATTTATCAAGATGTGATAGTTTTGTTGAAAGAATCGACATCTGTACACATGATAGCGGTGTACATCTTTCGAAGATATTTTAACTTGCGTTATTACTTGTTATTATATAATTCGAGCAGTGGTAGCCCAGTGGTAGAAGACAGACACTTGCGATCGTAAGCCTCGAGTTCGATTTCCCAGATACAGTACCATGTAATTTACACTTTATGCATTAATTATATAGGATTAGCACTGGTCAGAAACAAGTTCTCATTCTCTGCGTACCATAATACGACACTGCGATGGCTAACCTGCCTGCCATCGGCTTCGAGTGCCGGTCTGGAATTCAAGTCAGGGAGGAGACAATACCCTCCCTGATCAGTGGCGAAAATAAAAAGACATTTTTATCCCTATGTCGAGAAATCGGAAAAAAAGCCATCGACGGAAACAAAACAAACATTGTGTAAAAATATAAAACAAAATAAAAAGCTAGAAGAACAAAAATGTAAAATAATAGTATAAGATCAATGTTAAACAATGTTAAATAAAATTAAAATTATAAATGTAAAAAGGAGAAAAAAGGGAAGAATGTCAGACGAATAGAGCGAATGAGAAAGAAAGACGAAATGTAACATGAAAGATAGACAAGAATGAAAGATTATGTGAAGAACGATAGAAGAGAAAGACAATAAAAATTCTGTGAAAAAAATTATATTAAAAGATTAAGTCCCTGTCCCACTCAAGATAGGGGTACGAGAGGCCCCCAATAGCGGGGGTCATTAAAAAAAAAAAAAAAAACCTGCCTGCCAAGAGTGGCTTATGTTATATCCTCGTAAGGTATCTTTGGAAGATTTGCCTATGCCTTACAGTAGGCGCATGTGGCCTGAAACGACGACGGCGAGTATATCTTACATATTTCTTTTGTAACGAGTACAATATAATGGAATTAAAATAAAAGTTTCATGTCTAAATTTTACAGACATTTCGTTTACGAATACATTAAAGGATATGAATAATTAATATAGAAATTCTCTACGTTATTTGTAAAATAAAGTATTGAGAAACTCTATATATTTTAAAGATTACTTTTTTGCATCGTATTATTCAATTACATTCTTTATTTAAATATAAAACAATCAATCATGCCCAACCGTGATTGCCGCAAAAGATATAATTGATATAAAGGCAGTGATTAATGTTGGTTGGGCACCAACTGGGCACCGCTGCGGAATTTATTAAATAACTTATTGTCAATTTCACTGATATTCGAGAATCTCGGAAACTTCTTTAATACTTAAGCCGTTATCAAATTTACAACTTTGTGTACATCAAAATTTAAATTTGGAACAGATTGATTTGATCATTGTATAAGAGACAATCTTCTTACGCTTCATTAAATAAAAAAGCGTATCAGAGGTGCTTGCCTATCGCTTACTCAATGTATCTTGCAGCTTAAAGAGGATAAATCCCTCCTATAGGTATCGATATCGTGAGCCAAGATTGAGTGTTGCGTGGATAAAAGCTTTCGGAACTTTTTAACATGGAACAAACCTTTTACTGACTATTGCAAGATGGTTATGCAAATATAAAATCGTTTAGTTACTTTTATTAACAACCATTATTATACATCATCAAATTACTAATTTTAATTACATAAATACGATTAAATTTCTCCTTTGTATTTAAAAAATCTTTTTTATTGGGTCGTATTTCTCTGTTTTTCTATTCTACTACTCAAACACAAACCTAAGTAATACTTAATAAACCTGAAGATCTCTGTGGCCTTCAGTTTCTGGAATTGAGATCAAGAATTGGTAAACACAGCGAAGAACGTCGAATACATACGCCGCGAGAATCTCACGGTAACCACCAAGGATATTATCCCGTCACATATATATATATCTCGTAACTTAATCAAACATTTCACATTAAACAGCTTACTTCACACGAAAGTCCTTCCTGCAAATTCAGCCTTAATAAATAGTTTAAGAAACATAATCGTTCAATCACAGTCAAACATGAAGTCTACAATGTAAAAAACGTGTTTTTCAACACTAATAAAACAGTAATTTTTAATTAAAAAGATCTCTCTAATGCCTCTGAATCGTTTCAACTACACGATATTAGCACGGTTTTTGAGAAAAGAATTATTTCTTTAGAATAATCTGTAAACTGTATTAGAGATTATTATTTGAAACGGTAAACGTAATAAGAAATTCATTTTTATATGTTATATGTATGTAAATATATATGTATATATATATATATATATATATATATATATATACATATATAAATATACATACAAATACCATTTTAATACATTTGCAAATGAAGCTGTATCGGGGTTATTATGTAATTTAATTCATTCTTTACTGAACATCTAAACACAGAGAAATCAAATAAAATAGGCAAAAAAAAAATGCAAACAACGGTGTTATCGACAGGTGATTTATTCGTTCGTGATACTATAATAGATGAATATGTTTGTTTTTATTTAAAAAACGTACGACATTTCAAATGACAGTTTAATAATTATTTAGTTAACACGGCATTAAATAGGTTAAGACATTTTCTCAAGGAGGTCACTGCAGAAACTTGAAAGCATTAACTAAGGTCCAGTAGTTTTCAGTAAGACCAAAGGCATGAAAACACAAGACAGCGCTATTGGAATGCAAATTCAGATAATCTGGGTGACTTCATTTACATTTTTGATTAATTCCCTATACAATTCAAATTTGATGGAAGATTCGATTGCATTTAAACTTGATCGTAAAAACAAGGATTTGCTTTGATTGATGCATTGAAACTACTCAAGTCAGTCCATTATCTATCTATTTCTGTATATATTACAAAAAGGGTTTTAGACATTTAACACGATGAACAGTCTTATAAAATAGGCAATGCAATAATATATACATAGTTATTGGTTAAAGGAGTAAAAACTTAAAATAGGTGAATGCAAAGCTCTTTTGTTAACAAATAACTTTTAAGTTCTTACACTATTTTTCAAACACCTGTATAAAGTGTTCACTCTGAAATATATATCGTTTCGATTGGAATATGACCGGTCAGTAATTTTTATCACTAATTAATTTTAATATGCATTAATACGAGTTATAAAAACGCTACCATGTTTTTGCATACGCATTTATCGGCGGGCTGGCGGGCGGTGCACTTTATTGCACGACTACCACTGCATGTGCGGAAGTGGCTAAATATTGGTCCTTTTCTTACGCTACTATGTTATTATTACGTTATTTATAATTTCTGAAACTTTTTATCTTTGTTAAGGGTGTACTATTTATTAATCAACAGCAAATTAGCTATACATTCGCCCTTTTATAAGCTTTTACATTTATAACCAATCGCCCAGTATTTACAACAATTTATTTTTGAGCCTTGTTCAATATATAAAGTATTCATCTAATATTAACCATCCCTACGTCTCTAAATTCCTTAGAAAAATATTTAGAATTTAACACACCAACTCTTACGTCAGACCCTATGCCACACAACTACGGTGTTATCATCATTAATCGCTGATGAAGGACCTTCTGAAAAGTACTGAGATTAGTACTACGGTGCTTAAATTCTTTAAACCAATTATATGTTGTCGCATGGAATCTAGTTTCATCACCGAAAGCTAATGGAAGTTAATCGTGACTTCGATGCTGCATGCGACCCACAGAAAATATATTTTTTTAAATTTATGATTTTTACGAAATTCGCAAGTTGCCAAGAATTTATGAAATTAAGTGACGGGATAATCACTTAACGTACATAACAATTAGTAAATTTCTCAATTTAAAATCTAAGATTATTTTTAAAGATTATTTTTTTTTATCTTATTTTAAATACTTTCTTTTTAGTTAAGACACAGGTGTTTTAATTAACTCTGTAGTTTGTGCAAGGAAACAAAAGTGTTAGTAGCATTTTCTTGGTGCCGTTGTACAGTTTTGTTACTTGGCTACAATTTAGGAGATTTATTTATTCTCGTTCATGTTTATTTTTATTGTAGCATTAATATCTGGATTTACAAGACAATCACACCCACGAAAAAGTGCCGAAAAGATGAGTAGCGTTTTTAAAAAGTAATATTTTTTAAAATCCCCCTGTAACTGTGAAAGCGTCGACTTTAATGTATGGAAAGTAAAAGAAAACTCTCTATTTATATTTCAAACGTAACCTCTGTTTTTTATCTCTTTGTCGGCGATGACGTGAGCAGTGGACATGTGACCTTTATTCATAGAGACATGAGTCGACATTTTACTGGTTACCCTTTGTAAAATAAAAATCAAAGTAAGTGATATTTTAGTACTATTCAAAGATGTAGACGTTTTCTCTCTTTTATGATTTCAAAAAGAACCTTTTTATAATTCATTTCACTAGCCAAGGAGTATTAACTTAGACAAATTTAAAAAAAAAAATTTAATGCTTGTAATTTCAGGAATGTGAAAATTAGTAGAAGAACGAAAATAACCGACTTAGCCTAGCGAATTAACGAAGTGACAACTGGCACGCCTGGACCTTAAAGTTTTGGAGTAGAGACAACAGACTTGCAAGCGTAGCGTAGGATATCCACCCACGAAAAGAATATAAATTCTTGTCAATATCGTTTGAAGACATTAGATGCAGGCCGCTTCCATCTGGTTCTTCTGGAAATTTATTGAAGATGCTTGTATCCTGCAATGGATGCATTACGCCAAAAATAATAATGATGATAGTGTATTAATACTTATTTACACTTAGATATTATATAATAAATAGTACAGTTTCGCAGCCTCAAGCTGATTAACCGAGGTCTCTCCTTGCGATGTTCACCTCAATTCCTCAAAATTCCTCGTGAGATACCCTTCGTTGCAGGTACAACGAAAGGCCTATTCCAGACTCCCGAAACAACAAAGTCTTCTTTACTGCCGTTTGTCAAAACTACGAGAACGCTACTATACTACTACAATTTCAACAGAGGTGGCCTGCTACCTCAGTGTCTTGGGGTAGTGCTGCATCTCCCCGCTCATTATCATAAAGACGCATACAGAATTCGCTCGCACGCCACCGCTGGTCCACTACATATGTGATGCGGATCACTCTGAATCCATCGCTATGGTTTTTTTTTTGATGATTGAAGGTAGGCAACGAAGGCGAAGACGGACGTACAAGTCTCCAGCTGCGGATGAGAACCTCTGTTGTTCTTTTGTCCCGTAGCCTATTTCTTCAAAATTACTGCTCAGACTCCAATCACGCGTTACATTAATAATAAATAATGTAACACATAGTCTTCATCATATCAGCCGATAGACTCCCACTGCAAGGCACTGGCTTGTTATTAATATTAACCTTTATCAATTCTAGCCGTGAGCGGAAAAAAAAGCAATCTGTCTGTGCCCTTTATAAGTTAAATCAATTTTGTAGCACAATTTATAATTTACAATCAATAACAAAAATTTTGATGGAAAAAAGGAAAACGAAAAAAGTGCACATAGGATTACGTGAGTAGTGTAAGTGTATTTTGTGTACGTCTGTGTACACGAGGAGTATAATTAAAGACAAAGATAAAAGATAAAACTCATTTGGAATATAACCAGCAATCTTAGTGATCGTCAACTTTTTTTTGTCTCTACTCTGTTTCGCAAGGTTGTGGAGTAGAAACAGGTAGAAACTTCACAACATTTATTTTAAAAAAATATTAGCAAAAGAGATTTTCATATATAAACTTTCTCTCAGATATAGCCTAAATGAAAACAAATTATTACTATTTATTTTTCATTGACATATTGATATTATTGCCAAGGATTCTTTTCATTTAAATATTATTATTATAATTAATAAAAAATTTAAAGTAACTGTTATAAGAGATTTTGATATTTCTATACTGTCCTAATTAAGAACAAGGAGACAGTGAGTATGTTTTAACATATAGCTTTAATGACAGGTTAAAAAAATTATTAAACATTTTATTTTTTTACATACATAGCTGCTAATAATGCTTAGTTTCTTTGGATAGCAGTATCTATGTGCAATTAAATGAAAAATCCTAGAGAAATTACTCATTTGTAGATTAATTGCCTTATAAATTTTCTACCTTTAGTCAGCCAGAATTTATTATAATAACATCACAGTCCAATGATAATAATGAATAATGATATTATATATCATTATCCTTACAGAAAAGAACCTCATTCCAAAAAAATATATGAAGAAGAATCTAATATAATTAAATTATTACACATTTCTTGGCACCAATAAAATAATTCATCGCTCATTTATTATAATTATCCGAACTAAAATTAATGCTATTCAATTATGTGGCTAAAATTTATATTTTACGTACTTTTAGAAACGGTCGTGTTTTATTTTATAACGTAAACATTAATGTATGAATACTTTTTAGTCTAATATGTTGTGACCGTGACAAATAACAATATCATTTTGACAGTTAACATTTTTACTTTGAATATATATATTTTTTTAAAGGTGTAATAAACTTAACATTTTACATTTTTTTAAAAGGCAACACTTTTGCATTTGTTTTGTTTAAATTTTAGTGCTTGGAAATAAGTAATTTGTATAAAGGGCGATAGGTTATAAGTATAAAACAATTTAAATACTTTGTATATATTGCTCTTTGCTGTAAATTATTGTATAGTATATTCCATCTAAAAATTAATGATTTTAGAAATAATAAATATCGTAATAAAAATATAAAAAAATCCTTTGCCAAAATTCGTCTCTGCAAAATATACTGTCAGAATTTATAGGGCTGTCGCATTGAAATAGAAAAATAAATTAATGTAACATATTTCAAAGTGATCACTTTACAAGATGACTAGAGATAGATGTAAAAAATAAAAAGGTTTTGCTGACAAATAACCTACAAATTCACCCCTCTAAACTTTTACACGTAAAATCCTGTATAAAGGATCATTATGTAACTTGAAATGCAAGATCACATTGCGCTTAAGAACAAAAGTTTTCACTTAAGACAACAGACGCTTCGAAACAAGTATCGATAACGAATTCCGGAGTAAGTTTCACCCAATCGGTTAAGCTTATATTACCAGCTCAAAGCGTTTACACATAATACTTATTAAGTAAATCACAAAGTGTATTATTTTTATATGAATCCTACTTTATTTCTATGTCTTTGTTATATAGGTAGTTTAGATCAAGATTAATTTAATACATATTTGGGAACATTTATATATAGTTTGATAGTATCAATTAAATTTCAATAGATACTTGTTCAAGAAAAATTTATAGGGTCAAAGGAAATTTTAAAGAAAATTTAGGAATAAACATGTTTTGTATATTACTCTGTGTGTCCTTATACTTATACTTACTTATAGTACTTACTTATAGTACGTGCGGGAGAAGTGATACATCTTAGTCATCATTAAACATATTTTTCTGCACTACTTACAATAAAATAAAACTAGGCTAGAAAAGGATAGTCAATACAATCAAGTACTCATACTTTATTTTTAAATTATGTCCTCTGCGACAGCATCTTCCGATAATGACTTAGTAGGGAAAAGTGGTTTATTTGAAACTAGCTATTATCTTAATTTTAAATATTTATTATTGGACTTCTGTTATTTTAAAAGTAAATAAATAAAATTTAAAATAAACGCAAAAATTTTATTTTTGTATTCGTTTTTTAAATATTTATTATTTTATTAATTTAAAATTAACTTTTCATTTTTATCAAAAAGTTTTCATAAAATTTGTTAATCTCTTTTATAAATATTTATTATTTGTTCACTTTAACAAAAAATATTTAAAATGTATATATTCTCATTAATGTTTTGATGTTTATGATGATTAATGTTTTAATTTTTATGACAAATTTGTAATTTAATGTTTTATTAAAAATATTTCTTTATTTGATAAATATTAAATAACCAATAACAAATATTTAACATTAATGATTTAATAATACTTGGTATTAATTATATTAAATATTAATATTTAATTTCTATCAATTACAATACATACAGATAGTTAACCACAGTTATATAGGAGCAGTTGAGAAACTATGTAAGCAAAATTGTTTTCACTAATATTTACGGATAGTAAATAATATTAATCAAAGCTTTTAAATTTAAATCACTACGGAATATAGCATATATATATGATTCGCTCTTGTATGAAACTAAAACACGTTACCTGTTACCTTTGAGTTGCAATAACGCGCGCCATTTTTAAATTTCATATTCATCATTTTTTCCTAACGCGCCTGAAAAGTACAAATCCAGTAAAATGCATAGCGAAATACTCTACATAGCTTTTGGATACGGAATGTTTTACAGAACCTTTTTAGCTATGTCCAGCTGCGTCGAAATTGAACTCACGAAAACAGAGATCCGTCAGATGCTTGTATTGTACTGCACTGTTTCGACGTTGCTGGCGCTGTTAGCCCTAAGGCTTTTACAACTTCACGGAGCGGAAGGGTCCGCTCAAAAAACTAAAGCCTCCGTATTTTAGAACATTTATTTGACACTCCGATGAAGGAAGAAGACGAAACTTACCAGGTCGTGTCAGTGCTGATGTTGGTGTAGTGAGTGTGGAGTGAGTATTAAAAGGCAGCGTGGATCATTCGGCATTTTAAGGAAGGATACTGATCTTACCTCGGATCGCTGTTCGCGACGACGAGGTCGGGCGGCCGACGCAGTTTGCGTTTCGGTTAGAGGAACTTGTATTGATAGATTATAAACTATTTATACACCCGTAAGAATAATATCATAAAGGGTTCCAAAGGTGGCGCGGCGTATCAAATGGCACGCTGTTTGTTGCAGCACATACCTCAAAGCGCAGTGTCTCTTGTGGCGGCATTCCTCAAAGTATATCGTTCGTTGCGACAGTGTTCTTATAGGCGAGTTGTTTGTCAAACAAGACGGTTGTTCAGAAGACTCGATTTCGGTCAGAGCGTGCCATTATTCGAGGCTCGCGCGTTAAGACAACTACAAATATATTTGCAGAGGTGCTTCAATTACTGAACATTATTTTCCAATGGTGAATTGTGTATCTCAGAAGTGTACGGTTGCTAAATCAAGTTTTGTACGAAGTGTTCCGATTTATTTATTTATGACCACAATTGATAAAAAAAAATCTATGTAACAACGCATTAAATGATTTTAAAACGCAACTGTATAACTTATTGCGGTTTTAGTTAGATTTTAAAAAATCCTATCCGTACTGACTAGGCTATAGGCTTGTTAACTATTTATTCGTTCAAATTATTTTACACTTCTTATCATTATGTGTAAATTGTGTACATCATAAGAAGAATGTCGTAAGCATCAATAAATATGTAATTCAATTTAATATTAATCAACTATACTTTTGTACCTGACCTATTGCATTTCGATCTGAGAACAGCCTAAAATTAATTCAGTTGGGTTTTCTTGCAAAAATTTTGCTGCAGAATTTTTGCCCTAGTATTGAGAAATATTTTTCAGTTTTACAGACACGAGGTAATTGGTTATACGTGTAAAAGCTTTAAAGGGGGCGAATGTATCTTTGCAATCAATTAATGCATGGTACAAACTATCTAAAAACAAATGGTTTTAGATGTAATAAATACCGTAATGATTGTAATAGTAGAATAATCGTTTTCAAAATTCGAATAACTACATATTAAAATTAATAATCGTTTACTATATGTCCCCGAAAACGTAATACTGCCAAAATTAATTACTGTCACATTCTAATAAAAAAAATAACAGAACTTACTTCAGAGAAATCATTTTGTACTGAATGATTGAAAATAGATGAAAAATCATTAAAGCTCTTTGCTGACAAAGGAGCTTGCTTCAACACATCACTTAAACCCAGCAGATTGTCAAGTCGAAGTGGCAGAACAGACGGCCGCTAAAGCCTTGAGATTCTGGAGTGGAGACCAGCAACAGCAGCGCAGGACTTTTAACTATAGGGCAAAAAAAAAAGTTGTTGTCATTGGATGACGTTGGATGCAAGCCGTTCCTTACCGCTCCTATTGTATCAATAGAGAGAGACTTTATCTCCAGGAGTAGGGCTTACAATGCCGAACTAAAATCTTAATACTGGTATTTGATATTTGAAATACCGGGATACCGGCATTAAAACCGGTATTAGTAATAAAAATATACTAGTTATATTTTTACTTACTTCTGTTGCTATATTAATTTGTAAACAAAAAATATTTTAAATTCTATGTTACATTTTACATGTAATAGGCTCGTATGGTATTACATAATTCAAGATGCAAAAAATATAATTAAATTGAAAATATTTATGAAATAATATTAATAACTTGCTTTTTGTTTATTAAAGTATGCTCTTAAAAAACATAAACAATCAATCGTCCAATTTTATTTGTAAACACTACAGCTGATTTTCAAAATGAAATAATCTAATCGAAACTATTTAATAATTTTTGTGTTACATACTTAATGTATTTGTATATATTATATTGTGTTATATTATATAGTTTATTTGTGTATATATGTTATATTGTACATAAATTCAATTTTCATCAACTAATGTAATACCGATTTAAAATAAGGCACAAAAATCGTCCGGGTTTCCGGTATGCGGGATTCCGGAATCCCGGTATTGTAAGCCCTATCTAGGAGTGAATGCAATTATCGTCTACAACCTATCCCCGCTCACTGTTTCGTGCTGCCATAAATTAATGATCTGTCGCATTTTAAAAGAAAAAAATGTTTATATCATTTTTAAGAATGACCTCCTTTCTCAGGATAGGTGTATAAGTTAGTTTTTAGTCGAAAAATAAGCTATTCACTTACCTCCCTGAAGCTTTTACAGCCATAATCAAATCAACTTGTATTTATAAACCTATTTTTTATGTTATTTAACTCAATTATTAATAATTTCAATTATATTTTTAAACTAATTGAAACTTAACAGTTTATAGTTTCTACAGACCACCAACGTTTATACTTAAAGTCTAATATAATTTTCTTATAGCCCATAAGTATTACTAAAAGAATTTCAAAGTCGAAAAATAGATAGAAAGAAATAAGCCGGCGTTTTTATGAACGAGCTTATAGCAATCACAGATATCCATTATCTAATACTCAAAACTTTTCAGACGCATTATGAAGAATTCAGTATTGCGTTGCGGTTTTATTCTACGCATTTATAAAGTGTTTTTGTTCGACTGCCAAACAATTGTTAAAGTTTTATACTGTTACAAGGACGTATCTAAAGATATATATTTTAAGTGAAATAAAAAATCACTAACGACTTTTAAAAAAAGTATTGCTTTGAATAGAAAATAAGAGTGTTATAATTATTAAAAGTTTACATATACACATTTATTGTGTAGAAGCGTTCGGAAATAAACCTCATTATGAAATATAGACAGTATTATTAAGATCAGTTTTTTTTTTTGACAAAAGTATAATAAGGGTGTCCAAACGTGACACATATAACGGATATAAATTGGAGTAACAATTTCTCTCCGTTGGTGCCGAAAGATTCTTGAGTGGTGACCACGTGGGTGAGAGGAACTAGGTGGACCGAGGTCATAGTTAAGGTTGCGGAAAGACCGATCATCGTGGTGATAGCATGGAAAGAACTAGAAGACGAGTAACAATTTTGGAAACATTTTTAAAACATGGACGACTGGTATAAGGGGGAAATGATGATAATCTTGGATATTTAGAATATATTGTGATCTTTTTTAATACACTCAAACAACACTGTATGTTTACACTTTAAAAATACTCAAGGTAAACGCGACCAATACGGACTTGCAATCGTGTACAGCAAGGTACAGTGCCGCTATCTGTATGCTCATATCGACACCCAAATCTGTCCCTTGAATAATAGCGTCTCACATATGTATTGCTTCAAAATATCTTGTATCTTACAGTAGTCAAATCTAATCTACACCGTATAAAGATATATAATACAACTCTCTTGTTTTGTCGTACCTAAGGCGCGGTACAGCGGTTTTGGTAGCATTATAATTAAAGAGCATCATTAATTTAAGGCTGTCAGTAATTCAAGGAAACAGGTGAAGGTTACTAAAGTAGAAGTAGCACAATAGAAAGAGTTTTATACCAAGTTTTTCTTTTAAAAAAAATATATTATTAAAAAAGGTACTATGTACGGTACGTTACTTATGCATTTAAGAAAGGAACTGAGATATATTCTCCACGTTATGATTAGTTCCACTTCCAACGTCTCTCCGGGGACCACCTGACTCTAATTAGCTCTGTACACTATACTGTGTGCGCAATGATAATCTACGTCTTGATGGATATGTGCATAATTAAACAACTTAGATGGGTTACTTTATTACTTGCTTAACGTTGATCTGAAATAAATTTATATTACCCTTCTTACGTAGCTTGTTTATTGTTTATTTTACTACAAGGTGGTTAAAAGATGATTCAAGAATTAGATTCGTAGACAAACGAAAATAACCGACATAGCCCAGTGGATTGGAAAATTGAACTGACAATGGTCAAGGCAAACAGCGCGCAGAATAGTTAGGTATCCAAGATGGACTGACTACTTTGTTAAAGTCTTCGGAAGACGCTAGATGCATGTCATTTGGAACCAGACTTGTCGGAAATTTGTGGGAGAGACCTATGTCCAGATGTGGACTATCTGCGGCAAAAATATTGCCGATAATCATTTCAGCCGTAGAAGCCGGGCATGGAATATTTTTCTTCTTTATTATGCTGCGCTACCTGTTTCTATAATTAGCAATGTCAAGTTCAGTATAAAGATTGGTGTCAAATATCAGGTGGATTTGCTTTGGCCATATACGGACATATGTTTTTCTTCCAATTTTTCAGTCACCATCTCGTTATTCAAGGCTTTAGTCCCCTTTTCCGGCTGACTAAATGATTTCAGTACTCGATGCAGATAGATATTGGAAAACGATGTTTTCGATTTTGAGATAGCGTAAAATGGACTCATTAGTGCGAAATAAAGTCAAAACTTGCAAAATCTACCTCCAGTATCGCAAAAAGGCAATGTTGCTGCACAAAATTGCAGCAATATTGCCTTTTTGGCCACTTATACGAATTATTGAACTAAATCAAAACAGAAACTAAAATTAATTTAAAATATTTTAACAAGCTTACATAAATTTTAATATTAATATTTTTAAAACGCAGGTACATTTAAATAAAACTACAGTTAGGTAAACCAAAGTACGAGGCAGGTGTGTTTTATTTTCCTTGTGTACGCCACAGAAATTTCTATTTTCTTATTTCTAAGCATTAACATTTTCCTATGCGCATTTATTTTAAAACGTGTTTGCATAGACATTCTAAATATATATTATACCCAGTTTTACCTAGATAAAGTTTATAGTTAAAGTCAGTTATATCATTAAATTCTTGACGGACCCTTTAAAGCGAGGAATTTATAAAGTAAGAGAGACCTCAAATCAAACTTTGCAAGTAGAAAGGCGTTCTAATTTTAGTTGAAATTGATTTACTAAATTGTTACAGACCCATCAATTGTCCTTTGTCGTCATTTGTATAAGAAATCCTTTTTAACTGATACATGGGCTTTATTTAAAGAGATTTATGCATGAAGAAATTTCACTATGATATGTTACCTACACTTTATGAAATCGTGAGGAAAGAGAAATTTGTTCTCTTGATATGTGAAGAGAGATGTTTCTCCCTGGTAAAAGAACGATGTTGTTAGCTTGAAAATTGATCTGAACTTTCAGTCTGATATAAAACTTAAGTCTTAGAAAGCTTCTAAGATAATGCAAAGACTGTCATTATCTTGATTATTGCTGGCATAGGACGTCTTTTCTTGGACCTAAGCCTTACCCATGGATTCCCAGTAGCACCAGTTAGAAGTAGCCTGCACTCATCGTTTTCCAACAATCTTGTCGAGATCATCAGTCCATATTATAGTTTCTAGGCTGCGTGGCAATGGCTTCTTTAAAAAAAATGGTATTAAAAATTATAATATAGTACTATTCCTTATACTCGTATTTTTTTTATTATATTGTACCTTGTATTCGTATCATATGACATAGTTAATATGTAAGACAATACGAAGTAATTCCATCAGCGTCTGTTGAAACTTGTGAAATTTTGAACAATGTTCTCATTCGGAAGAGTGATTTCACTAAAGTTGTATTCAAGTTATGTTAAGTCTTATAAGTTTGTACGGAAATTCACGCACACAAGTTAACTATTACAGATATGCTAGTGTCTCGTGTAAACTATTTGTATAAGCGTTTAATAGTGGGAGTGTATCAGAAATTTAACTTTATTATTTTAGTAGGTGTTCATTATGTAACTGCTAGAAATCTAGTTTTGAAATAAGAAACATAGCGTAAGATGTATTAATCAATCTTATTTAACGGAGCCCGAAATTTATTAACGTATCGCAAATAAAAGAAATCAGTCTATACATAGTATGACAACAAGATATGGTCGCAATACCATCGAAACAACGAATATCTGAACTACTTTAATTGGTTACCTCATAAATTGATTTAACACAAACGGTTTTGTCGTGATATTTATTGATAGACAAATCAAAAATTTGATAATTTTTATCACTTTGATCTCATATTATTTTATCATCATCATTATTTCAGCCACAACTTTTCATTAGGACAGTGTGGAAGAGGCCTGCATTTCTTCCCAAAACCTTAATAAAACATATTGAGTGGACGTTCTATACTGCGCTTACCGTTCCGAATTCGGCGCAATACAATAACTGGTAGCATCCAATATGATATCCAATGTTGAGTTACGCATATGCATCCTAGAACCAGATTGTTCTTTATTATTGTGTTTCTAATAAGTCATTATTGGGTTTTTCATAAATAATATAGTGATAATTGAGTATTTATTTTCTATGACTTCCTTTAACTCGGATATTGACTAAGTAAGATCAATATATCTATTTTTTGGCGTTTCGTAAGTGGGACACAAAGATTTTGTACACACTTTATATACCCTATAGATGTCCTCTAGAAGACATATGTCTCCCTCAAAGATCGCCATGATCACCGTTCTTACGCTGCCTGCAACTAGCGACTTCCTGCATCCCTATGTCGTCGGTATACCAAGAAGAAAGCCTACCCAAGCCTTAGACACGGCGTGTCGTCGCCTCGAAAACCTTTTCGCCTTAATAGCCGTCAATTCTTCAGCACCACTGCCTGCTAGCTTTCTAGATGACCTTGTGCCTTCTAATAAGGCTCATCATAAGCGACCACGCCTCGGATCTACACGCCATTATTAGTAACACACATTGTGCTTTTAAAAAGGCTGTAGATAGTAGGTAAAAGAAAACAGCAACTCGGCAACAGAAGAAGAATATATTTATATTTAATTAAAATGGGTAGTGGCAGAAGGCCTGGTCTGATTTTGCATCGCAGTTCGGTACTCCCCTGATGGAGGTGGTAGCCAGCCGCACGATCTCCCAGGATTGTTCAGGCAGCAGCAAGTCGAGAGCAGAGAGCGCCAGTAGTTCACAGGATGTGTTGATTCCGGTGAAAGGTGATATTAATTCAACCTCAATGATAGCAGGTTATTTTTTTTGTATAAAACTCGCACCTGTGAATAAATGTCACAGTCATTATATACATATATAAATATATGTACAATTTACTCCTCTGACAATAAACCCGGAGAAGGCTTGCGATGAAGGAAGGAAAGGAGCCGAAAGCAATTGATGTGATTGTTTACTGTCAGAACAGTGTAACAAAATGTAAAGCATGTAAAACAAAAATAGGAGAGAAAGCAAATAACAAATTGAAAAGTAATAATGAATACATAATGATGGGACTATGGACACAGACAAGATGTTGAGCTCTAACTCATAGCTAAACGCTACTTAATATTAATGTCTTTATAATATTTGTTCAACACACCTTTGGCGTGCCAGACGATGTAAAGGTTGTGGTGTGAATTAAATGATGCCCAGAGAATGAAAAGGACCAAGACGTGAATTTATAACCTAAATTCTAATTGGCCCGGGCGCGTGAGACGACACGTAGCTGGTGAACGCAACCGACACAAAGAGTGTGCGACGCGACCGAGGCCAGGATCCTTCTCCCGAGCAATGATGTAAAATGCTGAGGCAGGTGCGCGGGCGCATTGGAATGTTTGTTATAAAAACAAAGATTCGCTGAACCAATAGCACGCTCCCACGACCCCACGCATCTTGAGATGTACCGTTCCCCGCCAAGGGTTGAACAATTTTTTGCTGTATTGCGATTTATGAGATGTTACTGGTGTTTATATTTTTTTTTTGTTAAAATTTTATCTAAGATTTATGGGACGTTAACTTGCAACGCTTTAGTAAAATGTTCGATACATATATAAACCTTTTTACATATGTAAAACTCCACATTACGAAATTTCAATTACCCTCAATTTCAACCGTTCATCCCGGCTTATGCTTAGTTCGACTCCTGAATAACTTACACTGATTGTACAAGGCAATTTACATATTGACTAATACAAGGCTTTCAAATAACTTAGCGCTACGCATTATTAAAGCGCGAAGGATTATCGATTCGGAGTATATCTGCAAAACTTGTGACAAGTTCTATTATAACTTTATTTCTATTCAAGGCAGGCTTTTGGAAGACCCTGTATAGTTGAGTATCTTCGCAATATATCTAACAATCAATATAATCAAATTTTTCGATTCCAACGGCGTTATATCTTATTTACTAAGGCAGTGTTACTAATCACCTCAAATCTCAGTAGATACAAAAACTTGACTATTATTTTATTGGTGCGAATAGTGAATGCATAGATCATTTGCTACCAATTAATGTATCTTTGTCTCAAATAAAATGGTTTCAGAAAAAATAAATAACATTATGATATGTATAGTATGAAAAAGCGTTGCCAAATTTCACTTTATTCTAATAAGAATAAAAGAAAGTTTTATCATATTTGAGAGTGGTTTTACAACGTGGCAAAAAATGGGAGTTAATTCTTTATAATTATATAAAATTAAAATTGCTTAAGAACTCTGTATTTAAATATATACCTGTCCATCACAGAATTGTTAGAAATGGAACATAAGATTGGTTTCAAATGAACAATATACGACGTATCGAATATATTTGATGTAAATAGGTTTACAAATCGATAACTTTAAATAAAAATGAAAGACAAAGAAATATTTTTAATTAATGTCGGATTCTCCTCCTTGTCCTTTTCAGCCGACCGACGTGCACATACGTTTTGTTTGTGATTAAGGCTGCGATTCAATTACGCTACCTTCTTTACCATCAACATTGTCTAATGATGTTTTCATTAATGAAGTTTTAACTAAAAATAAAATAATAGGCAGAACCTAATATTTAACCAATTGATTGTAAAACAAAAATGAGTATATTTAGACATTCGATAATTTTTTTTCTTTAAAGTATTTTTGAATAGTGCCTTTCTCTACTGTTGAAGACTATTACGAGTAGATAAAAAAAAATTGTACTAAATTTAGTAATTTTATAATTGGTAAACGGATTGTAAGATGATTTCTGAACGACGCCAGAATGAAAGAGATGGATGAATGCGGACGTATAGCTCTCTCTCTTCCTCTCACTCTCTCTACCTTTCTATCGCTCTCTCTCTTAAGACGACGCCACCATTGTGTAAGACTTATTAAGATTTTCTCTCGATTAAAATTAGCTATAATACTAAATATCGCCATTTAGACCCACCCCCGCATCTATTTATATAACTTGAACGCTGATTAAATTGTAAATAACAAAACTCGAAATAAGTGACTCCCCCGCAGCAACAGTGTCAATGTCGTCTATAAATGATCTTATCAATAAAGTTAATAGAATTCCATTTATATAAATGGAACCAAATATAGACCAGCCACAATCTCTGTTTATTGTTTACGTTTCAATTACGTAAAGAGTACGAAATTTAACAAGTTATTTAAATGCTCCTACTACATTAAATTTAACACGTTAAATAGTATAAAATAAATAAGTTTCACTAATATAAACAGAAATATCGAATGACTTCAATCCCCTTCTTGTTACAGTTTCAGGAAACATAAACTAATCCGAACTCTTTGTCTATGTCGATCTAAGTAATTACTCTCATTACAATATAAACAAATAAACATTGATATCGTATTATAGTAAATGAAAGTTTTATTAGCGAATTCATATTATATACATACAGAGAAAGTTTAGTAGGCTTGCAATTTAAAAGCATTGGCAAATAACGAAAAATTATTTTTGGAGCGGTTTTCATGAGAATAACATGTTTTGTTAACTTACTATCTAATTACGTCGTTTTAAGCATTTTGTTTATATTTTATGGATTTGGAACTTGCTTATAACAGACTGTTGCGCTTGTGTAAATTTAACATGTAGCGTTGATATACATAAGTATAAACAGTTATAGGTATGTTACAGGTAAGTCTTTCTAATATTAATTATAATGTAAGTCAATGTCGTCGACGTCGACTTTCAGCCCATAGACACCCACTGCCAAGCATGTACTTCCCCTAAAAATGATCATCATGCGATGTCATCCAGCGATTTCTTACGATACACATACCTACTATAATACATTCACTGTCTATACCAGTGATTCCCAAAGTGTCGACCCTTAGGGGTCTATGACAACCTGCAAGGGGTCTACGTCAGTGAAAAAAAATTTGTGGATCCATAAAATGAAAATGGGGGTCCACGATATTTGATCTCAACACATACACTGTAGTACCTATTTACTTACATCATACTATCTTATAATATCATGTAGTAAAAATTAGTTTTATTTAATGTTATGTTATTTTATATTTCAGATACAAAATTTTATTTTGAGTAGTTCTAATTTAAATTCAATTAATAAATGTATAAATTAACATGTGTTTTTACTTTAAGATTTCAACACTAAACTTCACTACAGTTAGAAATTTACAGGAAATCAATATCAGGTAAGCAGGAGGTTTACCCAACACGGAAAAACATGGTAAGGGGTCTACGACACAAAAAAGTTTGGGGAACTCTGGTCTATACCTTGTGTATACCTGACACTAGCGCATTCACTATGAACTACAAAAGCTTGTCTGGTAGAGATTGAAGTGTAACAATTTGAGTAAGTCTACTAAATTACAATTGTGAGAAGGAAAATCTTGCGAAATTCCTCAAGAACACTGAACACAACATGAAAATCATATTAACAAAAACATCGCAAACAACGTTTACAAACACAAAAATACAAGTGTTAGCTACTGAATGGGCGGCTTAAAACCTTTTTTTATGTTTTTATACTTTTTATATTTAACAGTTTGTGTTGCCAAGCGTCCTATATGTTCTTTTTTTTCGGTGCCGTCGATTGTTACGCGTCAATGTACTCTTACCTAGTTTTGCGAAATTATATTTAAATTACCACCATCATTTGAATTTAATTAATCCGTTTATACAGTCAAAACGCTTGCCAATAATAAGAATCAATAATTGTTGGTTAGTAAATTAAATAAACTTACGTTTTAGGTTTTCCTAATAATAATTTAATAGATGACATTTAATTGTAATAATTTATTTATTTACCATTGCAGTTGGTTATAAAATGAATTCGTAAATATTAATGAATCTAGCAAATCGTGAAGAAAATCTGAAGAAAAGTATGTTTTAAAGAAAGTTTCTAGCTACCATTTAAAGTCAAACAATTTTTGAAACCCTTAGGCAATCATGAAAATGTCATAGAAAAATGACAAAACTTTTCTTTCTTAAATAATATTTCGGTAAATAATACTTTAAGAGCTCTTATATCTACTGATATATTACAAAGATACACCGAAACGCCTTATTTCGCCCGCATGTAGCCTACATTATGTCAGTAAAAATAAGTATAGAAACAATCCTTTTGTACAATTGAGTACACTATTTTCTTTTCGTTATGATAAATAAAAAAGCTTTTAGGCTATTTATTTTCGTAGCCATTATTTGGTGAATGTTACCCTTTTTTATTTCTATATATTATATATATTGTTAAAAAATCAAACACGATTTTCACGAATAAGACAGTCGGGGCTGACGGCCAGATAACCAAAAGGTACAGATGAGATAATTAAGGCAATAAAGTTGGGCGGCCTCTACTGTGCGTTCTAAGCTTTATTTCATCTTCCACTCCAGCTAGCAGCCGCCGAGGAGAACAAAGTACGAACCATAATATAGGCTCATTCTTCATGTGGCTTTATTGTTTCTTTACATTACTTTCTCACCCCGCGTATACCCGTCAAGAAATTAACTACTTATTTTTCGTCTGAAGTCTCGGGATGACAACAAAGCAATACTTGGCATAGACCAGATTATGAAAATGCCCCATCTCATTCGTCAAGCGACAGTTTAGGTTGGGAACGCATGACAAATAAAATAGGAGGTATATGGAAAAAACAATGTGATCGACAACGCGGAAGTTCTTCCCAGGCGCCATCGCGGCCTATCGCGCGCTCCACAGCATGGAGGTGGGCGCGGTCTTGGTCCAGTTCTTCACGGGGCACGGTGGGTTCGATGAGTACCTTCATAGGTTTAAACTCAAGGAGGATCCTTCGCGCTTCTGTGAATCGGGCGTGGACCAGACCGTGATCCACCTGGTAGCATAATGCCCCGCATTTGGAGGACTCCGTTTCGAAACCGAATGCCGGATAGGAAAAGGATTGAGGAGGTTACTGTCGCCTCCATTTTGGCTGAAAACGAAGAGAGCCGCTCCTCAGATTCCGCAGGGATGTGGCAAAAAACTTTATAGTTTGTTACTAAAAAAGACCAAACTGTACTGATGAGGATGGATGAATAGAATAGTAGAGAAAGATAGATAGAATTGTAAAGTGAAAGAATGGAAAGATGGATAATGTGATGCATAGAAGAAGAGTATGGTAATAAAAATTGTAGGAAAAATTAATAAAAAAAAATTCCTGTTCCAAATAGGGGTGGAAGAGGTCCCCAATAACGGAAGCCACAAAAACGGCACAATACCGTGGGTTAAAATAGAGTTAATAGTGTAAATATTAAGGGCATTCGCGGAGTTACAGTCTAATTGTTGAGTGAATTAACGGTGGCAGTTGTGTAATTCGCATTGTTTGCCGCATACGCATTTATCAGCGGGCTGGCGGGCGGTGCACTTTATTGCACGACTACCACTGCATGTGCAGAAGTGGCTAAATATTGGTCCTCTTACTAACAGTCTAATGTTAGCGTAGTTATGAAATTGTATGCGAATAGTCAGTATACGCCCGGGGCTATTGTTACCTCGTTGCCTCGAATTAAAAACATATTTTGAGTACAACTTGCATTTTATTTCGAGCCCATTCTGGCATGTAACAATATATTGAGAGTGTTTTATTCACCAATATCAAATTATTTGAGATTTGCGTTTTAAACTTTTACTAAAATTGTGACTTTTGTAAAAATGATTTGTCATTTATGATGTTACATTTATATTTTTTTTTTCACTTTTTTAGTGATTTCATTTGTGTGTGTGGTAATAATTATTTTTAAATATTAATAAATTTCAACGGTATCATTGTATCATCAATACAAATTAAACAATATTTTTTTTACTTCTACTAAAGAATTTTAAGTTCGACTAGTCAATAACGACTTAAATTAGTATAATTCGAATAAAATGAAAAAATCAGGGTAAGGTTGTGAAAAATAAAAAATAATATTTGCGGTCTTCTACCACTTTGCTCATTTATTCACTTCTTTCGTCCATTACACATTGCAGATTTCATCGTGGAATCGATTCGACTTAAAACTAATATAAGCCAGGCATAGGGAAGTCTGACGATACAGTTGCTAATATTTTTTTTGTAATTTTTATGTAACGCCGACTAATATTTTTGGAAAAAAATAATGAGAATAATAAGCAGATCAATACACCAAATGTGAAGTGCAAACAAACCTTTATAACAACAAATTAGAGAAAGCGATAAAACAAACTCTATGTTTTTTTGTGTTCGTTTATAAAGACTGTGCCTTCCGCCTGAATTTAGTGCACGATTTTGTTTCGCTATAATTTCATGTTAAAACAATAGCATAATTTTTTTGCGATCACAATTATATCCAGAATACATAAACGAGTCGTCGTAGAGTTCTAACTGTTGTATAATCGAGCTTATGCAGGAGGTTTTTCCTCGCAAACCGCGGTATTGCCGGAGGCAACGGAACCGTTCTCGTCCGGCGAAGGCTGGCAAGCCAGTGAAGGGAACCTTTGATAAAGTGCAGCTCGATACTTGGGGTGGCTGAAAAAAAAATTGCTTTTTAATTTATTTATTATTAAGTGACTTAATGATGTAATCTTTCGCCTAACGCATATATATAAATACGGTTTCTTGGCTAAATAGTTTCACAAGTTGCATCACTTTATGGCTTTCCGCGATCGAACATGCCTGGGGGGCTTCCACGCCGCCTTTACCGTGATCGCGACTCGAGAACATTTCGACCCCAACAGCTGTCGGCACAAGCGATGTGCCCCGCCTACTGCTACTTCAGATTAATTTTTATTTCTCAATATTATTAGCAGAAAGAAGTCTATAATCAAATCTACTCCAGAATAAAAGTAAAATCGTTTTTATAACAACTAGGCAATCATCATAATCAATACTCGAATGTACTGTTATCCTTTATCACCATCATTATTTCAGCCGCAGCACGTCCACAGCTAGGCACATAAACCTTTTCTATATATTTCTCATGAGCTCGGTCGGAAACATCTTCTGACAACCTTAACATAGTTACCTGACCACCTCGTTGATGTATGCTTACTTGATTCTTATCCTTAACTTATCGACAAAAGTAATGGCATTGTATATATACTCTCGAAAGAAAACTTAAGATTGCTTTTGCTTAATAAGCAAAGAAATATTTTTTTTAAAGAGGCACATATTTAATACCAAAACCGTACTTTACTTGTACTATATTTTTAGAAAATATATAACATGAAATAACAATTGACTTTCAGCGAAAAGAAATAAAAACAATAATTTATATTCAGCTCGAGTAGCTTTTACGCACGCCACTTACCTAATCCCGTATACGATTGGATTATAAACCGCGTTGGCTTTGGCGAATACGGAGCCCCAAATTGTGCTTACAGGACTAATGGGCGCTGTTTCGAATACTCCAGCAAAATTGATCACCAAATATGGAGTCCACGCCATGAACCATAGCGAAATGGTAACCAGGGCAACCTAAAATGAACAAATGAAAATTAAAATTATTGTATAAAGGGCTAAAATGTTTAATGAACAAATAATTATTATACTTTAGCCAATTTGCATTCAGCGCTCGTGTTAGCTGCTTCAGATGATCTTAGAGACGCGACATTCATCTTCTTCGCCTGTTCCCTCATAGCTTTTTCGTGAGCTGCTACTGCCTGAAATATGAAAGTTGATTTTATAACTTTAATTTTAATTCCCGATTTACTTATAGTATGCAATAACTTCATCCAATATATCTTACCTGAATAATGAACCAATAAGAATAGATGATGAGACCCAATGGCAAGAAGTAACAAAACACTGCATAGGCGATGATGTAGCTGCGGCTGAACCAATCCTTGCTGAGGTAATCTGTTCCACAGACCGTCATGTTGCCTTCCGGGACATACCTAAAATATAAAAAGAAAAAGCAAATATAATTTTATATAATAAATTTCAAGAAGTTTCTAACGTTTCAAACAAGATGGCATTCGAGTCGCTGCTACGTCGAATTGTGCCGATAGATGGCGTAAACAAGCAATTGTCTCGCGCTTTAGCGTTTGCTCGTACAAGAGTCGCCGACAATCCTAACAAAAAGTATAATGAACGAAGACACGATATATATACGATTGGTCATAGGTGTAAAAGAGAGTGGATTTATAGCCCATATCATAGCAAAAAACTCTTAAAAATATGTTACATTAATCTACTTTTCCTATTAGAATGCAACAGGCTATTAACTTCTCGCAATGCAAAGCCTATAGAAATAAATAGTAAAGAACGTTTAGTTTCAATGTTTAACAATTCAAATTATAGAATCGCTTTTTTTGTTTATTATTACAACAATGTTTATTTTTTCTTGAAACTATTGATATTTGGATATGATGTATCATAGGGTGCACATTCACCACTTTAAATATTATACACCTATAACCAATCACTCTGTATATTTACTTTATTCATTTTCGTAAATAATAAACTAACTATACATAGCACACACATTTTTTTCACGGGTATATAGTTTTATAACATTTTCTTGTGTTTGTTTTAGTGTGATAGAAATAAATTGACTGTGATTTGGAATAAATATTCTCTAAGAAAATTAAAAAATTAATAATAATCAAAACACTGACCTGTTCCATCCAAATATTGGTGCAACAGTCCATGCGAGGGAAGAGAGCCAAATAAGTAAGATACGCCACAGTGCGCCGTTGATGCTCATAGGTTTGGCTGCGATGCCTTTAACGATCACGTTGTATCGATCGAAGGCAATCGCAGTCATTGTCCAAATTGAAACAGTGCCGTATAGAGAGCCACCGCAGGCGTAGATTGCGCAGAATAATGGTCCTACAATAAACAAAGTACGGTATTCAAACGTGGTCTTTCAAACCGGGACTCGTTGCCAAGCTCACGGAGTCAACAAGCCACAAAGAGATTGTTAAGAATTTTTCAATGAGATTCAATCAAGAATAAGGAGATTGATACAGCAGTGGGCAGACCACATATTGTGCAGTCCAGGTGATAACTGCGTCTTCAAGTTCTGGAGTGGAAGCCATTGACCAACAAAGGTAGTTTAGGACGTTGAATTATAAGAAGGAAAGACAAAATTGTCGGAAGACGCTGGTTAAAAACCTCTTCCATCCGATCCCTAATGGAAACATCTGAAGGAAAGCTATATTCAGCATTGGATATCTAAAGGCTGAAGTGGTGATTAGATAATTTAACAAACTAGTTTTATAACATGACAAGATATAAATGATTTTACACAGAATTTTATTACACATCTAATACAGTAACACACCATATTCTTTCTTTGATTTGAGTTCATTCCTTTAGCTTTTATTATCATTAATAATTCAATACCTACCGCATCTTCAAATTTTTAGCAACAAATATAGAGAATGTGATAGTAAAGTAATTTCAAAATAACTCTGTCCTCAACAGAATCTGATAGTCCACAGTTGAATTATTCCGAGCTATTTTGTGTTGTAAAATGCTCCATAATTATGTATTACGCAATTTATTAAAATAATAAAAAATAATTTCTTTAATTCAAAAAATAAATTGATAAACATTATTAAGAAAAGCTAATAATTTAGTGTCTTGCTACTCTCCCAAAAGGTGAACGTCTTACGCTGTGCTTGCGATCAGGTATCTTCACTCCAAAACCAAATTGTGAATGAATTGAAATATTATTTAATAAATGTTACTTACCGAATACCCAAGTTTCGTTATAAGAGTTTATGATTAAAGGCGGTGCCATGCAAGCCATCATCAAGAAATCGGAAACAGCTAAGTTGACCACGAGTAAATTGGAAGGTGTTTTCAGATGCTGCAACAGTATTTATTTATAGTTAATATAAAATCTCTAATAGTGTTACCGAAACCACTGTATCGCGCCATAGGTATAAGCGCGTGCGGGAGGGAGCATCGGTCGCTCTGTTCCGTTAATCATCAACACTTGCGGCGGCAGCTCCCATACTCATTTTTCCTCGGCTTCCACCTTGCCGTGTTTTCCTCAGGTCGTTTCCTCAAGTTTTACAGCGGTTTCAGCACTTTGAACGCAATAAAGCCAGCTAACAATAGTTGGACTATTTCAAATCGTGACAAACTTAATCTGTGATACAGCCAGTAAGGAATGAATAAGGAAAATGAATTAAATAATTTGAAAAAAAAATGAAAGATTAATGTGAAAACCCAAGAAATAAAGTAATAAAATGAGTAAATGTAAATGTAGAATACAGGGGAGAAGGTAAACAGCCCTTTCGATATAGAAACGATAAGAGATTAAAATAATAATAACTTTATCATGGATTCTTACTTTAGTTGTGGTGAATATGTAGATGACCATTCCATTTCCTGTTATCGATGTGATAGCCAGACAAGTGATAGTGAAGCCCAATAGACCATACCACAGTGGATTCATAGGTGGAAATTGGTACCTGAAATACCAAAAAATATTATAGAGGTTTTAAGTGAACTACACAGCCATCAATACAAAGTAAAAATTTAGAAAAAAGAACTGCATTAATATGTTAGAAAAAAGAACTGCATAATTATTTTATATGATCCATCTCTAACATAAGTATAATTATCTTACAAACAGGTAAACTAATTTTAAATCACTATAAATGTCATCAGAAACAATAAATACGTTATAGTGATCTCCGGAAAACGTAGAGAATGGTAAATACCAACCAATGGGGGTCGATCAGATGTAACATTTCAGGGAGGACCTTGTCCACGACAGTTTGATTAGAACCGTATGCCGACATTTGTCCGTCCCACGTGTTCATCTTCGAAATTCCGGTTTCTAGATAATTCGAAGCCATTTTGTTAACTGCAAAACAAAATGTATCATTAACATTTTTAAATCAGGAAATGGGAATACCTATACTCCAATACTAATATTTATCGAGCTAATCATGTTGATTATTGACCTGCCGCGCTATCTAGAATTGTAAAATAACTTTAAAATTAAAGAAATAGCGTTTAGAACATAGCGTCACTGTTAAATTGTTAAAGGTATAAATGAACATAAAATTATATTTGTCGTATAATGTAAATACAAAATAATGATACTAGTATTACTAATTTCATTTTAAAACTTTTATAGAGTCTGGATTTAAGATAGCAACTTAAATTATCAGACCCTTCTATTCCGTGAACTCATCACCGATGAAGCAGTGAAAGCCCTCTGCTAACAGCAAATACATCATCAGAACCAATAGTACTAGCAACTCAAAAGAGCCTTCTAAAACACAAACAAAATTATGAAATCCTTTTTCATTAGACGTGAATAGTTCATTAAAAACTATTAACAATTTTTTTTACCTCTTAGACATGAAATATATAAAAAAGACCATTAATTTATTATATTAAGAATCAATTTTAAAATGTACATATAATGTCTATATCCAATCAATAGATTTGTATTTGTATTGTATTTAATTCAATATGGCATTATATTGATGCAAAATAATGTGTATTAATAAAAATGTATTTGATAAAAAGACGTGAAGTTTTGATGTACCACTTGAAACAACATTACTACATTGATAACTAAATTATGGTTCCTAATTCCGAATAATAAATAAACTGTGATCATACATTTGAATTTAAAATATTACGTTTTATTTAAATCTTACATATTACAAGTTACTAAAACGATATTACCAATAAAAAGAAACATACGTCTGACTCTAAACACACAAAAGAACAATTAAAAAAAAGTTTATGGAGGTGTAATTAATAGTGAATTTATATATTTAATCACTGATTTCAGTAGGATAAAAATTTGCTGGTATATGCACGTATTATATATCTAATCAAGTACCGCCAAAAATAAACAAAGGAAGAATAAAAACAACTGAAATATGATGACGTAAGAGTAGAGTTACAAGCAGTGGTAACCCTGGTTAGACGAGCATCCTCTTAAGACCTGCATCCTCTGCGTACCATAATACCACACTTCTATTACCAACCCGCCTTATAAAAGTGGCCATTATGGTATATCTACCCATAGATATCTTCGGGGTGAGACCAATGCCTTACAATGAGCGTCTATGCGGTGAAAAGAAGAGGAGAATTTACGATTTACTGCCAAACTACTAAAGCAAAAAATGAATTAGATATTGATTTTTTAGATTAACATGAATTTTCATTAAAATTATTTGCGCTGAATAACTATTTTAAAAGCATTTCGTATTAAAATGTAAATTAAAACCATTAAAAACCAACATACATTTCCTGAATCCCAGTAACGGCTCTGTATTCCTACATTTAAATTTAATTATCGCAGGTATGGCATTTCGTAATGATGAAAATATACTAATAAGCTAAAATAATTATTACGGCGAAAAACGAACACAAGTGAACAAATACAGTGCTAAAATTCTATTAACAGGTTCTGTTTTTACATCTATAGTTAATTATTAATAAAAAAATGTTGTTTTAAAAACGATTACCACTTGACAGCATAAAAAGCCTATTTTATATATATTAATGAAAATTATCGTGGAATTAAAAAAAAAAACAGATATTATATGAATAAAATTATACTTACTGTAATGTAGTAGTATTAGTAAAAACAAAAATACTGAAGAAAATCAAGTTTATGAACTACTCCAGTCTTTTGCTTCTACCACGGCGGAAGGCCGGGCTGTGATATGGAACCTACTCGTCTTCTGCACAATTGCGAACCGCTTTTATACCATTTGCATTACAAGAATGCGACTTAAATCAATATTCATAATGAGATAAGAGAGAGTTAACACATTATCTACTTTACACGAGTTCTTAAGTGAATTATATATGAAATATTATATACGAACTAGTATTTTTAATATCAAACGATATATTCTCTAAATTAGAAATATGTTCTCGAATCTATTATTGAGGGGACAATATATAGTCAGAATCTTTTTATTTAAAATTAATTCTCCAATAACTTCCGTAATAACATATCTGTTAAGAATAAATATAAGTAATTTGTTATTAAATTAACTATAATTATTATCACACTAAAAATTAGGTCATAAATTATAAATGTACATGAAGACAAATTTGGTTTTAAAACCAAAACCATAACCTCATTACGAGAAAAAAAAATTGTTTCCAATGGTGTATTAATAAAGAAAATCAAATAGATTATAGCTCTTCCTGGGAGACATATGTAAAGAAATTACATTGCTACATATTCTAAATCTAGTTAATAAACAAAAATCGTAAATATACGTAAAAACCCATGATCTTCATTCTTTTGTAATGAAATAGAGAGACTCCATAAATATATAGTTTAACTATATATATTGTTAGTTGTATTATATGTATATATAATTGTGTCAGATTATTCATGACATGAGATTTCCCATGTATTTCGTACCTGTAAAAAAATAGAAAATCATTGGTTGTAGAAATTTGATTTTATTTTCTATCAAATTGAGCTCTTCAGACACTTCTATTGTATACAATAATATATTTGATTCAGAATGAAAAATAAATTGAATAAACACATCATCTATTATTAATGTATCATGATAAAAATACATACTGCTAACAATTGTTTGAAGAAACTAATATATTTATTTTTATAACTTTTCGGTTTATGATTATAAATAGTCGAGATAATAATGTCCGTAAAGCTTATTTTGATTCGATATTTTTATTGAAAAACATAACCACAGCTCGGTAGTGACATAGTTGAGGTTGAATCAAAGCTTTGAGAGTTTGAGACACGTTCTGTTCCAAGAAAAGCAGACTGGAAGCACAGTCAGGTTATATCATGTATACAATGCGTTCACATGATTACAACTCGTTCCACCTTCACGTTAAAAGGCATACGAAATATATTGAAACTATCCAACTGTTTTACCACTATTTCGGTCCACAATTACGACCGCATTCCAGCTATTTCCCAGTAATTTGTTACATGCAATTAGATAACAAATCTCCGGACCTAATTACCGACAAAGGACTTTAGTTCTCTAGGGTAACAAACCATTGTTTTGTATTGAGTATTGTTACAATTGTAGCGACATCCTTGAACTATGTATTCCAACGGTTTCGGTGACGTGTAATTTATATATAATTCAAATGAATACGTTAGGAAGAACTTTTGAATTTGGAACGACGTTAGCTATAAAACGGAAAGACATCGACATTTTTTAATTGCGAGTGCTTTTTTATTAATTCTAATTTGTATTACTAGTGTTTTTGTTGTGTAGTATTTTTTTTCGCTTTTACTAAACGCAGATAGTTGGGAGTGGGTTGCCGCTATTTGATACGGATCTTTCCTCTTCCAGCTGCGAGGCACGACAGCGTTTTACCATTATTTAAAATATTTCTTATATAGTTTTCTCTTATGGGTAAATACAGCTAAAATTAATACATTTTTACACATTATTAATTTATACATTTACACATTAACAATACAATTTGGAAGTTTTACTCATTTATACATTAGTTGGTACAATATTTTATTTCAAGTCGCTGCCCAAGTGCTGCAGACCGTTAAATGTCTTGAGATCTAGGACAATATGCCGGGCTAATTCGTAAAAATATTTTGCCGTAGATTTATTTTTGAGGAGGCCCGGTAAGTTGAACGGAGGTATATTAAAGTTTTCACATAAGGTCACGTCGTTGTGTCTTTTGGATTCGAATCGGGAGCAGTGTCTGAGTAAGTGGTGAAAAGTCTGTACTGTGGAGCCATCACATGGGCAAGTCTCATTATCAATTAATTTAAAACGGTGCAGGTACTGCTTACAGTACCCATGCCCGCTTCGTAGTTGTGTGAGATGGAAAGATCTTGATGAGTTTTCGCAGTTTGTTTATGTGGGTGAGTTTCGAAAGGAGTCCTATAATATGTCGACCCTGAGCCGAGCTCTCGTATCTAGCCTGCCAAATGCGGTTGTGTTCAGCACGGATTCCGCTCTTCACAAAACTCATTGGGAAGTAGACATAAGCCGTTGTAGAGTGTATTGCGGCAGCGCTCTTTGCTGCCAAGTCGGCTACCTTGTTACCGACATCTGTGTGGCTTTTGGCCAAGGTAATGTGTAATGTACCAGACGTGCGTGCGTGTATCAAAGTGTGAATTTGTGTGACGATGGGGTGGTTGTTGCTTCTATTCTGTTGTGCGACGATAACCAATTGCAAGTTCGTGTGAATAATTGTATATGTGTTCGGGTGTGTTGAACTGGCCCACGAGCAGGCATCAAAATGGCAAGTAGCTTGGCTTGAAAGACCGAACAAGATGAATGAAGTCTGTATTTTCTTAAAGCGGTCTGGCGTCTTTTCAGGAAATCAACGAATGTTGCTCCCACGGAGGAGTCCTCCAACTTGCTCCCATCAGTATAGATATTCAAAGCATGGGGATGGGTTGAGTGTAATTACGACCTCTAGAAGGGGAAAGAACAAAAATGGATACTTTGGTAGCTGGGTGCAATAATTTGTGTGGTGGTGTAGGGCGTTCTAGAGCTGTATCATAAGGTAAAAGATGAGAGACGCCGGTAAGTCTTGTGAGTTCCAGTGCCTGCACCTCCCGGACTTTGAAGTCGGTTTTTTTTTAAGAAAAAAAATAGAAATAACCGTACAAGAGATTTCAGCACCCAATTAGCGGCACTTAAAAAAATGATAATAAAGCGGCTGTTAAGTATGCAACGAGGCTTTTCCATCAGGATCACACGGGCGTTAAGACCATATCCACCACAGCCGCTGTAGCACTTGCAAAACTCTCCCCTCTCGATCTCAAAGTCCGTTATTTTATAACGTAGTAATCTGAATTTTGTAAGAAAGACTTTTTTTCTTATTAAGTTATCGTTATTTATTTTAAACCTTGATATTGAATAGGATATATCAATTATAGACAACCACGTCATAAATATGAATTACAATATATTATACAGAGTTACCAAAAAAGATGAGCTTACAGACGTTTAAAATGGAATTCGAAAATGCTTTATTCAAGCTTGCAGCAGAAAACTTCACTCACGCTTACTGGAAGCTTGTGATTACTTAAACTAATAGCTAACAGTATTCAGAGAGACATACACAAAAAAGCACACACGCCCCTAGCCGCGCACACACACATAAATCTCAGCCAGCATAAGATGAACTGCCTCCCACTGTCATTATGATATCCTATATAATAGAAGAATTTGGCATTTTTGGTATTATAATAAAGCAAACAATTTTTTTTTTTGTTTATTGTTATAAATATTTTGTTGCCGATTTATCTGAACATGTTTCACGAGGTGATAGACGCTGTCGTGTTTCAGCATAAAATTTTGTTTTGCAAACCTTTTTTTGGTTCTCATAAGGAAATGTTCGGTGCAACAAAAGGTTTATGGCGGAATTTTGCCGGCTAAAGCTCATCGATCTACATTGATGCCCGCTGTCAAAACTAAGCGAACGTTTTCACAAACAACAGTAATTTCAACAGCACTGGCTTTGTGCCGGGACGACTTTGAAAACGTAAACGAGTTACTTGCTTATTTCGTCTTTCTATACCATCGGAATATACGTTATTCTCTAAAAGCACTTTATTTTGAATCTTTGCTTAATTAAGCGCAATGGCTACGAACTCTTGTTTTTCCCATAATTTTGTGCTTGTACAAAATCTGACGGCATAAGCGACGTAAAATGAAAGAAATAGGTGTATTTGAGATATGGTGTTTGCGCCAAATGTTAAGAATCCAATGAACAGCATGCCTCACTAATTCATCAGTTCTAAAACACTCCAAGGTATTTCATTAATTTATATTTTTCACTTTGAATTATTTTTAGAGATCACTCGCATTCATCGAGAGAAGAACACCATAAGAGAAAAAAGAGATAGAATCTGGAATGAAATTGTGCTCCATTCTGATGTATTCCGCATCTCAGAAAAAGCTACAAGTACCAATTTCACCCCGATCTGGGAAGAAATCACGACAAACTCAGTTGTGTTTTTGTGATATATTCACAAATGTGATCGACTTTGTAAATATCAGCTTTATCTATAAAATAAATAAATTAGAGTATCTGTTTGTGATATTAAAATAGCCGCTTTTTACTATATGCCTTTGAATATATATACGATGCAAATAAAATCACTTTTTTATGTTTGTCTGTCTGTTTGTTGAGGCTAATCTCTAAAATGGTTGTATATTTGTATATATATGTGTTGTGTTGTGTTTGTGTAGTATATTTTGACGGAATTTATACTGGCAAGTAGCTGATGTAATAAGGAGAAAGTGAGAATTCTTTTATTTTAGATATATTCCGAAACGGGAAAAAAAATAACCAAATAAACTAAATAACTTTTTTGTCAAATTCCATGCGAACGAAATCGCTAGCGCAGCTAGTCGTAAATAAGCTTGAAGTGAATGATATGAAAATATAATTTATAATAAAAAATTAATTACAAATAGACAGTTAAAATTGTTTTATTTCTATAAAGAATGCAAAAAAAATGTTCTAATCTCAAAGACGAATACTTGTAAGTCTTCAAGATTATGCATTTCTTACAGGATATTTAATATTAAATATATTCTTTGTCGTTCCAAGAGATTTACATTCCATCGAGCTTCGTTACGTGCCGTCTCTTGTTTCATTTATGTAACATAGAATTCTTAGTCAATAATTTCAAACTGCATGTGAAAAGTTGTAATACACGAGGATTACTTACCTAGAAATGTTATCAATATACTCTTTCTTCGGGAAACGTGAGTTATGAACTCTTATTTTAAATCTCATCATTATAATTACAAGAAATGTGGGCGGATGAATATCATGATCAGAATCTTTCATTAAAATTTCAAAGTCCTTTTTGATACTGAATGCCTCTCTCATACATTTTCATACACTTTTGACGCAACAATTCCCGTCAGTGACGTCAACTAAAATTAAAAATCCCTCAAGACATGATGCATTCACTGAAGCATAAATGTATAATTGGAACAGAAAAATGGTAGCGCTTCTATTCAAGACCTGGTTTGTCGTCATACACACCGCTCAATATCCCTTAGAGTTGACGAGTGTAAAAATCCAAAAAAAAATTGTCCGCGTAAATCCTCTCTTTCCGACTGCGCGTGCGCATATTTCATAAGGCATTAAAATAAGTTTCAAAGCGCAAAGTTAATTGAAAAGTTTTTCGTATAAGCATACTAAAGTTCTTACTACAGTTACATAGAATAATATTTTCTTCAATAATTTTTCCTATGCTCCCAAATTCGAAAAAGATGGTGTATTTTAAAATTTCTGTATGTCTTAAAAACTTTGATGTTTTCTAGTTGGGTCGATTTTTTTTTATTATTTTTTGTTCATCCGATGTACTTCGTTGATGAATTTTTAATTAAAAACATTTCACATTCAAACCAACATTTTTAGTACTAATTAAAGTTCTATTAATTATTGGTTTCCTATACAGTTTTAAGACTAATAATAGACTAGAAACAGCTCTTATTTGCTCTAATATAATATTAGACTGTTAACGCAAACTACAAAGTTGTCCTTTGTGATTTGATACATGTTATATGAATGAGTAATAACCAAAAAAATATTAAGTCATAGTAATAGAGTATGTTCTTTCATAATTTTTAAAGTATTCTTATCCTTAGTCCGTGGTCTCCATAACAGAACCTTAAGGCTCCCGTGGCCATCTGTTCTACGTTCTATACGGCCTGCCTACTTCCATTTCAACTTGCTAATTCGAAGTACCGACATCGCAAATTTTATTTAATTTTCAGTAAGTGTTTGATTTCAGGTGAATAATAATAAATCATAAATTCAAATATATGAACAGTACAAAAATATAAAATTTCATCAAAAGAGTTAAGCGGAACATCATAAGGATCGGGAAAATAAATAAAACGTTATACCTTTCGTTTGATTTGTTTGTTATATATGTACATATTACGATATATATATATATATATATAGATAAATATGAGCGAGGATGTATGTGTGTGTGAAAGTGTTTAATAATCCAATAGTTTAATAAGATGATACATAATAATAATTTCGTCGTTGTTTCAGCCCACAGACGCCTACTAAATAGCATGGGCCTTTCCCAAAAATATCTACAGGATATCCTATAATCGCCACGCTTAGAAGGCTAGTTGGCGATCGCAGTGTTGTATTATAGTACGTAGACGACACTGCTGCCCAGCCTCTGGAAACTTGTAAGCAGTGTCAATCTGACTTATTAAATGTACAAACTAGTAATTACATAAAATTGTATTTCGAAGATTGAACCTGCAACCTATGATTGCATGTATGCGTCCGCTGCCGCTGTGCTAACACTCTACAATAATTGTTTATATAGTTTCAATATTTTTTTTATAATACAAGACTTCTTTGATCCCCTAACTTTTTTGCTAAGTATAAACATACGTTACATTAGTTATTATTATGTGCATGTAGAAGAGGGTCAGTGAACATGTTGCGTTACTTTATTGATTTAATGAAATACAGCACACGTATAGACAAAGAAACATAAAGCTAACTTATTCATAGAAAACTTACAAAACAAACTCGCGCAGAATCTTTACACAACCAACAAAACTTATGTTTTGTAACAACAGAATAGGTTAAGAAAATCATAACTCGAACATACTGTTATACGTCTACGTACATAAAACAACGAGGATATTGAATTATAAAACATAAACTATGTTTTGACATTAAATTTTATTTGAACTGTCTTTGGAATAAACGAAAGGATAAAAAAATCAAAACAGTTATCTCAGAACAAAACCTTTTTTACTGATCATTATCAGAACTTGGAACATAAAAATAAAACTTAGAACATAAAAATATAATCGACTACCAGCGAAACAAGTCCTTAAGAAATTAACGATGCGACTCTTCTCTTTTGCCGTTTGTATATTATTTATTCTCAATGGCAAGGAACTTATACTCTTCTATATTAATTTATTTTTAATAATCAGGTGCTTTCATAAAAAAAATATATTACAATGATCAATTTTAAACAATCAAATATTTTCAAAATTAATTTTTTGTAAATTTTTGCCCAGCGGTTACGGATTGAGACTTCGGATCGTAATTCGCGGATTCGGTTCTTAAAATACAGTCAATAGTATTGTATAATTCACATTTTGTGTATTAATTATACAGGATCGCCAATGCTGACGCACGAGTTTCCAGATGATGGGCAGCAGCATCCTCTGCATACCATAATATCACACTACGAGCACCAAACCGTCTGCCAAGCGTGGCGATATATATATATCCTCCATAGATATCTTCGGGGGACGCCTATGACTTGCAATAGGTTTCTATGGGGAAGTTTTTATTGATAAAAATTATCAATCATCTTCACCATAAAAATATCATCCGACTAACGTCCACTGCAAGGCTGCACAACAAAAAAAAATTCAGTAAAAATTTACTTTCAAATATAATTACAAGTTCAAAAGCTATTTATTAAATAAAAAAGAAAAGAAACAACGACCCAATTACCAATATCTTCTAAGAGTGCATATTTCCTTTAAAAAAATGAACAAAACATCCAAAGGGTGATAATATAAGAGCAAATAGGTCATCTGATAAATTTCCTTTCAGCTATTCTTATCGGACGTGAACATAAAGTCCATGAACAGCGACGATCACTTGTTAACCGTTGAATGACGACGCTACGTAAACTTGTTCAAAGGATATATTATTCAAGTTACATCTAGTTGAGTTTCGAAAGAAATGTCATCAATAATGTACAAGTGTAACGATTTTTTATTAATCACAGATATTCGTAAATATTTAAATTACATGCAGGGTAATTGGTTGTAGATGTAAAAACTTTAAAGGGATTAATTACAATACAAAATTAATTTTTTCAATGATATAAAAAGTAAGAAAAATCACTTACAAATTTACGTGTACTACAAATTCAAATTAATTATTATTTACTATCTCTTCCTACAGATTTTTTTTGCTTCATACTCCCAGAAGTTATAACCGAGCCTAAGAAATAAGGTAACGTATTCGGAGCGACCTTTTTATATAAGGTGTCGGAATTCTTTTTTTAAATCTACTAACTAATGAGTTATAATTTCCTCTCTTTAAAGCTTTTACACAAATAGGCAATCACTACATATATTTGTTTGTTCTTATTTATTAACATGTCAGTACCAAAATATACTAAAATTTCTGTGCTGCACTATAGTGCTATATATAACCAATCATGAAATTTCTTACAAACCATAATCAAGATATGTGTATATATATATATATATATATATATATACACATTAATACATAGTAATTATATACTTATTTTAGTAAGACACGAGTCTCACAACATGATAAAATCGCACACAATATATACCGCTAGCGCTATCCGTCGGAACCGCCTATACTTAAAATTATCACTAATTATTTGATCGGATATGTAAATATTTACCTCATAGGTATAAGTTATATACCTTATTATTATTTAATATTTATTACTGTTTTTTTAAAATATACGTGCATGTGTATTCTTAAATGAATACATTAAATTTATATTAAACACATATAAGATAATTTAATTATATCAAAGTTTTTCAACACCAATACTATCCCTTTACTTCATAACAACAACAGTTTTAACTTCTCAAATTGTATACAGAGATGAAATGCAGTTTTACTACTGAAACGGTGAAGAAGCGAGAACAAAAGTTTTAATATTTTATTCAATTTATTCCCATAAATAGTATTAATAAACTCGCTTTCTATCGTTGAATAACTTAGAGCATCAGTGATATCACGTTCAGAAGTTCGTTTCGATCGCTTCAGTCATGTACGGTTTATTTAAAGAATTTATGATTTGAACGCGACAAATGTACGTGCTCTGACCGTAATAAAATCGAATGATTACTACTAAAACACCTACCAATAATAGCGCATATGGCTTTTATTTGAAATGTTTTAACGTAAGCTTGTATTACATGAACCTTAGTAGATTAGTGGTAGAAGTCTGCGACTTACAATCATGGGTTTCTAGTTAGATTCTTAACAGGTTTTCATTTTATATTGTACTAGCCAATCCCGCAAACGTTGTTTTGCAAAAAAATTATTTTAATTTTCAATTTTAAAAATAAGGGTTGATCGTAGAGGGGTGAAAATTTATGGTTGTATGTATTTTTGTATGTTGTATCATAAAAAAAAATAAAAACCAAAAAATTTCGTCAAAAAAATAAAAAAAAATTTTAAAGGTGAACAACCCTTATCACTTAGGGGTATGAAAAATAGATAGTAGCCGATTCTCAGACCTACTAAATATGCATATAAAATTTGGTAAAAATCGGTCAAGCCGTTTCAGAGGAGTTCAAGTTCGAACACCGTGACACGAGAATTTTATATATTAGATAATGCTATATTCATCACCAGTGACAATCAACGGAGAAGGAAGAATCGAAAAAACATTTCGTCATCGCACACCGCAAGGCATTAGTTTCTGTCAAGGATGGGGGATATACCATAATCACCACGCCTGGCAGGCAGGTTTGCAATCTCAGTGTTGTATGATACGCAAAGGACGCTGCTGCGCATTCCCCGAAAACTTATTTGTGAGTGGTAATCCTAAATAATGAATGCATAGTGTGAATTATATTAGATTAAATCCCGAGAATCGAACCCGCGGCGTACGAACGCAAGTCTTAATTCTCAACCGCTCGACTACCAATGCGCAAAAAAACTTATCAGGACTAAATCGTCCGAGCGAATTTATTCCTACTTTGTCATAAGTCAAAGTAGCTTATGTTTGTTTATTTATTTACTCGTATTAGTAAACCTGATCAAAGATCTGCCTAAAATTATTTACTGTGACCAATTGAATGCATCATGAAAAAAAATTCAGAAGAACCCAATTTTATACAAGTTAGAATCGGATTAAAATAACCCATAACAAATTTCTTCAACATAAAACTGATCTGAGAACTAACAATAAACTTAGACGGATTTGCTGGGGTTACTTTTACATTATCCTTGATACGAAATAAGTACAAATATATAGATAATACAAAAGATATAAAACACAATTTCATTTTGTACTAACAACACACATTATGTAGATAACTTAGTGGGTCAAGATAGATTGCCTTCTTAAGTAAATTATTTAGGATCATCATGTTAATACGGTCATTCGTAAGGGATCTTTCCTTGAATTCCTCTTATGATGGTATTCGTGCTCTCTAGGATATGTTTTCTGAAATAAATGTCATTGGGTTTTACTGCAAGAACTTTGTTTTGCAAATTAAGAGAGATAAAAAATCTTTTTACATTAAAAATTATATTAAAATTTTTATGATGATATGGCGGTCATGTTGTGCACTAACTGGTCCCTGAGAAATAAATATACCTAAAGACCACAAAACTAAACTGAACAAGTACCATCTACTCAATGGAATAATTAAGAATACATTTATAATTTATTTGTATACGTTAGAGCTACGAACAGCACGTAATACTGTGATCAAAAACAAAAGTTTATTTGTAAATACAATGTTAATTCTTTATTTATTCTTCCAAAAAATTTCTACCCTTCAAAGAAGTCTCCGTCCGATAAAATGCACTTTTGCCGACGCTTTTCCAATCCTTGAAACTGAATAGTCTTTTTTTCAGTATAACCTTCAAGACCTCTGATTCGGTTTTTCCTCGGTCGTGTCCAAACGGCGTGCTGCATTGGCCTTACTGAATAGCCAAAAGTTGCACGGTGCCAATTGAGGCGAATACGGTGGTTGCGTAACAATATGAGTCGAGTTTTTAACACTTTTATTTCAAAAAATTAAGCGAATTTTCGCACCAATCGAGGCTTGATGCATTTAAGACCCAAAACATCCTTCAAAATGGTTAAAGCTGAGCCAAATGATGTTTCAACTTTTGACAAACAGACGCTTGCCAAATGTTGTAGACAGTCCTACCAAAGTAGGAAAAAAATTACCTGCCTTCCAAATGCCCGGGAGATTTAAATGACATTTTCACCTTACTTTTTATCACTGTATATACAGCGAAATCTCTCTATAACTACGCTTGTCAGATTGAAAGGAGGTCTTTTTCAAAGCCTAAGCCCTCTTCCAACACTAGACTGTGAAGCCTGGGAATACTGGGAACTAACATTCTATTGGTAAGAGTAAGTGAGTGGGCTCCTTGAGAAAGCAGTATAAAGAGGTCAATATTACCACAGTGGCCTCTCAGACTCTCACAATCTCTCACAGTCTCAGTGGCCAGTCAATACGTTTGTAATTGTTATTGTGTACGTTTTTAATAATTATAATAAATTAAAAAAAATAGGGAACGTTCATAATGTTTTTACACCGTGTAAAACTGGCTGTACCAAATTTACGACTGTAAAGGGTATTTAATTCATTTGAACGAATTCAGTTTTTCTAATAAAATTCTGCAAAATATTATTGGATGCGAATTTACACAATTCAAAATGTATATTAAAAATAAATTGACGGGCTTAGAATATGTAATATGAAATTCAATAAACGAATATTTAAATGAAAAGAATCCTTGGTAGTTATGTCGCTTGATTATATCGATTTCGTTTAGGCTATATTTGATAAAACTTATATATATAAATCTATATTATTAAACTTTATTAAAATATGTGTTGTTACGGTTTTTCTTCCTACTTCTTCTCCGCAACAGCAGAGTAGAGTCAAAAATAAAATAGGTTAAAAAAATTGACGATCAATATGAGTTCTGTTAAAAATTCTAATGTTGAATAAATTAATTTTATCTTTATGCTTAAGTTTTGATTATTATTAAAATGTCGTTCATCAATATTTTCATCACATTTTGGCAAAATACTTACTTACTTACTCCGCTGGCTCAGTGACCCAAAGCGGGTCTTGGTCTCCGAAACGAGAGACTTCCACTTTCGTCTATCTTGCGCCATCGTCTGCCATTGGTTGACATTCAATTCGCGCAAATTTACCTCAACGCGATCTGGGTCTACCCACTGGTCTTCGACCTCTCGGTTTTTCCAGGTACGCTACTTTTACGCTTCGATCCGATCCCATTCGCTCCAAGTGACCAAGCCAGCGGATTCGTTGAGCTTTATATTCGCCAATGATATTCGGTTGTGCTACTATTTTGGCAAAATGTTGTGTATATTTTGTTAATCACGTCACGAATTTTGAAGTTGCAATTCATTTGATTATCCCTGTGTAGATTTTAACTTTAACATTTACGATATAATCTAGTGGTGTTGAATTGCATGATTTGGGAATTTAATTAACAGCTGGATTTCATAAAACCACGTGAACCGGGAATTTTGTTAAATATAAATTCATTGTTACATCTCGCACCGTCGAGTTTAAATGACATGACACCGGTATTCATATTTATTGAAATATTTTGTATTATTAAATAGTTTAAGAGTATCCAGCATAAACAGTTACGTTACACAATTGTTACAATACATATCCAAATTATTTATCCACCATAAAAAATAACTAAAAAAAAAAAAACAATTTATGTAGAGCAGTGATTCCCAAAGTGATCTATATCGACCCCAAGGGGTCTATGACAACCTGCAAGGGGTCTACGTCAGCGAAAAAAAATTTGGGGGTCCATGAAATGAAAATGGGGGTCCAAAGTCTGGACATCATTAGCCAAGGAGATTTAAGATTAACCCTTACAAAATTGACACCAAATGTTGATAATTTATTATTAAAGCATCAGGTTCATCCTTCTCACTAAAAATATTGACTTATTGCTTATGTTATTTTATTTATAGTTTATTTAATGTTACGTATATTTTACATAACAGATACAAAATTTTATTTTGAGTAGTTTTAATTTAAATTCAATTAATAAATGTATAAATTAACATGTGTTTTTACTTTAAGTTTTTAATACTATACTTCTATATTATACTTCACTACAGTTAGAAAATTACAGGAAATCAATATCAGGTAAGCAGGGGGTCTACCCAACATGGAAAAACATGGCAAGTGGTCTACGACACAAAAAAGTTTGGGGAACTCTGATATAGAGATACAAGAGGCGGTCTTATCGCTAGAGGTGATCTCTACTAGAAAACAATTGGATGGAGATGAGCATGAAGAAGAAGGCAGTTAAAGATGTACATATATGCAACTATATACATTACTATACATACACATATATAAATGAACATACATTTTAAAATATAAACATGTATACACATAAACATACGTAAAAATACACATGTATTCTTGTAATATTAATCTTACAGCGTATTTTCAGAGATCAACTGACGTTACCCGAAATAACTTTTCTTGCCGCCGGCGCAATATATATTCTTCCTTTCTTCTTTTTGACAATCGAATGTTTATAAAATACACTATTTTCCAACAATAACCTTCTTTTTAGTCGCTTGCTCTTGACCGAGGGTCGTGGCCAATCATTTTGGTCTCCGGAAGCATTTTTCTCTAGGACGTTTTAAACGTTTTTGTAATAGCGTCAGTCCAGCCACATGATGATCATCTTCTAGCCCCACCTACCTTCTATATAACCGACAAACATAAGCTTTTCATATTACTTCAGGATGATACTAATCTACAATGATTTATATTCCGCAATTACGCTATTTTAAGTTCTTATTTTTCACACGCCAAAAAAAAGGATATTAGGATTTAAAAGAATTGACTAAAAATATAAATTAAAACGAACCTAAATTGCCCGTCAAATAAAACTTAAATATATATTTTTAAATAAAAAATCAAAGTCTCTCACGTACATCTTTATCTACATTTTTATACGTAGATAAGCGTCTATTGTAGGCAGTAGAAACTTTACGACATATCAAATCGCTATAGCGTGACTCGTAACAAATCGTTACATACCCTTACAGATGTAAGCCCGTATATTAAGTTGTATTGGAGTGGAAAAATAGTCTATAGGTATCTCCCGGTGGACCCATCGAGAAAGCTCGTTTTGTCTTCAAAAGATTTTCTCTAACATTTACCTTCGTAGGTAAGATTTGATATCTAACGTAAAACACATGAATTCACATAAGGAAAATTAAACATTTTTTTATTGCGCAATGCATTAAATGAAGTACGTTCGTAACATAATTTTGAACATATTTTATATGAAAAGACTCCGTTTATAGCATATAAACAATGGCCAGTGTTAGAAGAAATATAACATCGGATTTGTGTACGCAATTATATGAGAGTTTTAAGTAGTTTTAAAATCCTTTTATTTTTAAATCAAATGACATTAAATCATTGCGATATTTGGAGACAAAGCCTTCAATATGTTAATAAAAAACTTTTCATATTTAACCCTTAATTAGGCGCATTAAGAAAATCACTCAATTAGGCGCATGGGGTCTTAAATGACCCCAAAAAAATATTGAGAAAAGAGTATCAAAAAGGAATAAAACTTAATGGATTTCTTTAGTAATTAATAAAGTACTTTAATATACTTTACTTTAAGAAACAAATACTTACTATGACATTAAAAATATTAAAAAAAAAAACAAAAACAGTAAACCTCTCTTTAAACTAATTTTTTTGGCATAGCCAAGATCAACTTAAGAAATAAAGTTTATTCAGCCTCATCAGTGAAATCTTCTGTTCTGCATCCGACGCAGTAAATCCTTGAGTATTGCTGACAAATAAATTTACGACACTTGAAACATTTTGTTGGCACTTTTTTGTTGTCCTTTCTAGGACATGATGAACAGCGCCCGCGCTTAGCTGTCAATTGATAAACCGCCTTGTTCACATTATAAACTTCATGGAACCGTCTTTTTGTTGTCGCTGGTACAGAACGTAGTTGTATGCGACGTTTTTGGTGATCCTCCACAAGTGCCGCAGCTATTTTCTTCGAGAAAATCCGTCTTGTATGTTGTTGTCAAAGTCTTCTCAGTATTCGCTTTGAGTATGACAAATGGGTTGATTCCAGATATTTATACTCCAGGTAAATGTAAAATAATATTTTGTGCTCGGGTCCTTACTGCGTTCGATGGTGGTACTTTACACCATTTCACTTTCGGGCCATTTCTCTGAGTATGTCGAGATAAAAAATAATTATCTTCCGTTGATACAGGGATGTCTTGGATATGTTCAGACTCCTCAATTTCGCTTTCTGAATTATGAGCACTATCAATGACAGCATCGTTTAAAGTTTCGTCTTGCGAATCCGAACCAGCAACATCTTGCTCTTCATCAAGCACTTCATCCAGCCATTGCAATATTTGTTTGTCGTTAGGCATTTCAATTCAAAAAAAAGAAAAAGCATAGAAAAAAACTCAAAAATACATAAAGAAATCATACCGTATCAAAATACACACATACAAAGATAAACAGTAAACAATATACTAATATAAACACAAAAAAATCACAAAAGTAAAAACTTACCTTTGCCAAAAAATGGAACGTAACTGGGCGCATGGGGTCAGCTCTCTAAAGGACAGCGATGTGTGGGCAAGAGTTAATGTTCTGGATGCGACTAATTTGCGTACCCCGAGGGGAATGAGGAAGCTAGAAAGAGCGTTAGTACGCTCTGAAGACTGTAAGCCATTATTTTTTGAATTTCAAGCGGCCCTGACCCCATGCGCCTAATTAAGGGTTAAACTCACGCCATTTAAAAAAATAAATATGCACAAATACAACATGGCCCAACAGTACTTGACTTGCAATAGAAAATAGGTGCTTTTATGAGCTAGTATCAGTGCAATTAATATTTTAATTAATGCATTCTAATCCAGCAGTGGTAGCTTAGCGGTAGATTACCGAGACAATTAATCGTTGGTCGCGGGTTCTATTCCCGAGATTTAAAATTATGTAATTCACACTTTGTGTTTTAATTACATAGAATTGCCACTGCTCACAGACAAATATCCACAGGATGGGCATTAATATCCTCGGCATACCATAATACACACTGCGATCACTAACCCGCTAGCAAAGCGTTTCGACTATGGTATATTTAAGTAAGAAAAAGACCAATATTTAGCCACTTCCGGACATGCAGTGGTAGTCGTGCAACAAAGTGTACCGCCCGCCAGCCCGCTGATAAATGCGTATGCGGCAAACAATGCGAATCACACAACCGCCACCGCCAAATTACTCAACACGTGTTTCACCCCTCCACGAGGCATCTTCAAGAGTTATGTTACACCGATTAGTGACTTACTGACAGGCTTACGACCTACAGTGAACGAGTTACTATCCATAAGAAATAAATAAAGAACGATCGGATAAAAGCAATGAAAATTCAAATTTAAAAATGGCAGTACAGTTCGAGTTTAATATTTCGTTACATGTTCAGTGTGATTCAAAAAATAATTCACTCATTTTTTGCATCACTGTCTAATAACTAATACAAAATAAATCGAGACCTAAATGACAATTTTACATTGAATTTTACATACAACCTTATTGTGAATTCGTAGCACTGATAATTTATAAACAGTTTTGGTCGATAAAAAATTTTTCACGTATTCAATAAAAATATAAAAACTATTGCGAAAACGGGCCACAATCTCCGGCAACACATTTCCTACAGGCGGATACACTTGGATCAGGAATAAGTCCTGGCAGAAAGGTAATGCGCGCAGTAATAAAATATACACTAAGCAAGCTACTCGACTGATATTTATTTAGCAAATAAAACAGTATTAAATTTGAATATTTGGAATTTATAACCACTCTTTCTAAAAATAAACGTTAAATTATAAATAACCACTGCAAAGTTGTAATAAATTTTGTATATAATTTTAACGGATTAATGGTATTGATAGAGAAGAGTTTATCTAATGAACTCATAGTAAATGTTTAAAAACCTTTTTTGTGCATAAAAGGTGGTTAATATGAGAAAAATAGCAATGTACTTAACACCAACGACAAAAATACAGAGAAACTTGTTATATAATTTAAACGTGTTTTAAAAATGGAATAAACTTTTTTTAATTTAGAACTATCAATATGTAAGTAATATTAAAAGTTCTTCAAACAAAATATAGTAAAAGAAACTTGATGCGTGGGATTTTTAGCTTATTTCATTATTCGACGAATGCAACTCGAATGGGTAGCGTTCGGGAAGTTCTGAAACATCTTCTCGTCTATAATATCACAGTGTCTTAAGTCGAAGCGTTGAAGTAATGTGTGTTGACAGTGATGATATCCGGATCCGAAACCCAGTCGCTTACGATTCGCCTCATAAGAAAGCTTAGGTTTACCTTGAGAGTAATTTAGAGTTTTACTGCGAGATGGAATCAGAAATGTGGGGATCCGTAGAAGAAAGTCACGGACGTAGCTCGAAGAATTGGTCATCTGAAGTAGCAGTGAACGAGGCACATCGATTGTATAACCGATGGCCGTTGGAACCGAAAGGTTTTTGAGTGGCAACCACGACCCCGGTAGAGGACCAGCAGGCAACATCGTTAAGATTGCAAGTAACCGCTGTATACAGGCAGCGCTGCACCGGCCATCGAGGGTAACTATGCCTAGCAATGGGCGTCTTTTGGCTGAAAGGAAGAAGAAGAATGCTTGAAAAATAACAACCTGAAGCTACGGAAGTTCCTACCACGCCTTTACAGTCCTTATCAAATTCAGACTGGTTAAATTTGTGAACGCTTTGACAATATTTTTACTACAGTAGCAAAGCAATCCCCAAGCTTGCATGATAATGTGAAAAGATCCTCCACTCTGTAATCGGATTATTTACAAGATAAAAAAATGAAACCTGTCTAAGTTTATTGTGAGCTTTTATCAGTACAGGGAGCATTTATTACTTTTGAAGTTTTATTTAGAGAAACGGGATTTCAATATGAAAGTGCTCAACGTATAAGCGATAATTATAATTGGTTCAAATTGATAAATAAAGTGTTATGATAAACACAAATTACAATATGTAAAGTACATATTACAATAGGTACAATTTCTACGGCTTCACTACAAGAGTTTTCGTCTACGAATTTGATTTTCTATTCGTTTTCTCTTTTAATCTTAACCTCTGGGGACTCCGGAGAAATTGGCTCGGAAACACAGTGTTCTATAATTACACTTCTAATATATGAAAACGAAGAACATTCTATTATTTTCATCTTTACCGAGCTACCTTAAGTACATACATTTGACGACGACTCCGTGTATAAAATCGCTCAGCAATTTTCAAATAAAATATTATTTACATTATTTGGCAAAATGTTTAATACCGTTTCTATTTCTATTCCTACTCGTCCTGCTCTTTATCGAAGATCATGAGCCTGAAATCATTCCTTATTTGTTATTTTACTCTACTAAGGTACTTCGGCTTCTATCTGAGTATTTAGACGCCAGGGAACCATGACTTGATCACCCAGCCGCTTGGTGTTCTGCCTTGGACACACGTGGTAGTTAACCTTAGACTTTGCCAACTAGTAAAAACTGGGCAATGGAGGTAACTAATTTTAATATTTTTCTAAATATTGATATTTAATCAAAGGTAATTACACAAAATAAATATAGATAGGTAAAAAAATAATTAATATTTTTAAAGCACGTCTTAACAAATTATTGTCACGAAAGTGTCGACATATTATAAAAAAATAGTGGAGAAAATGTAGCTTAATTTTTCTCTATTATATTAGGGGACGAAAAACGTTACATGCCAGTTCCTGTAATAGCTTTTGTCGCAGTTGACACCGATCGTGATCGACCGTTATAAATCACTTTGAGTGAACCCAATTTTTTTTGTATAATCTTTTATTATCATGGATTTTCTGCTTATACCCATGACGACCCACGTTAAATCAACTTTTACGTCAATTTCTTTTACCAATGACATGACAATGCTGTTAGTTGCAACAGACTTGACGAAATATTTAAGTAAATGATAAAATATTAAATAGATTCACACGCTTCATGTGGCCCACACTACTTTTTATGGATATACACAAAATTCATTCTTGATAATTTTTGACCTACCAAAAATATATTATAGTAAAGTTTTATACCTATAAAATTGCTTTTTTCGGAATAACCATTTTTTCAATGAAGACACTCTCAGCTCCCTTGCGGATGGGATTTCTTAGCTGACCTCTCCTCAGTGAAAGTTAAATTCCTGTCAAATTTCAAGTCTTAGATACTTAGAGTGTAGGACTTATAGTTTCAGACATATCGTGTTAAGTCAATACCCAGGTAAAAAAAACTTACATGTATTTAGACAGATAAAAAGTCCTGAGCGTTTTCACAATTTTATGACATCAAGGCATCACTTGTTAGTGAAATTTTTCCCTGTAAAGTCTTTATATAAACAAAGCTCATCGCTCAACGACAGGTGGCTCAAGATACGTTTGCCTCATTCATAAAAAAACCGCGCATTCCTTAAACATTCGCCATCTTACTGGCATCAGACTGGCTCTGTTGATATTGAACTAATTAAGTCTCTTGAAATACAAAGACAAAATTTAATAATAAAATAGAAGCGACTCGTACTATGAGAGGTATAACATTTCTTATTAAAGGTATACTCTTCGCTACAGTCATTAATACTTTTTAAAGTTAATTTATCATTCGAATTCGAATTCGAACGCAGATTTGAATTTACATACTGATGCATTATTTAATATTAATAACAATTGTGGTAACACTACTAGGTTTTATTTTCCTCGCTAAAGAAGAAGGGATAAATACGTACAATGATGGCTTCCTATTACCATCTCCAACTATCAAAAACATTGATATAAATCTTAGGATAAATTTTAACTTATTTTATTTATAAATTGTTGTCTTCTTTGTTTGCAATTCCAATATAAACTATGTATATATAACTATCAATTATGCAAATGACAATTAAATATTTAAGTCTGTGGTAATGTTAAAACTAAACTTCCTGTTTGTGTATCGTGAAAAAAAAGATGGCGAACGATCGTTAATTTCAAAAAATCGTTTTTTATATTTTCCTTCTTAATTTACCTATTCCGCCATCCTCTGATCGTTCTCAGGGATGTTATGGCCTACCTCAAGGATGAGGAAATTCTAGGGGCTATTAAGACTCAGAACCAACATCTCCTAAGTGACATCAGGGAAGGACCGGAGGATGGAAGTCAGATTCAAGCGAGCGCGAAACGCACTGACCAGCCATGTGGCCATTCGAATGTCGCCCAAACTCTGGGTACGTAGGCAGTTGAACGCGGTCCAGAGGGGCTTCGCACAGAAGATCGCGAGGACTCATAGGGCCGCGTCCCTAAACTCGGCCCCTTCCTTGCTTCTTGAACCCTAACCCTTTTTATACTTATCTGGGTTTTGATCAGAGGACGTCTCTCGGAGAGAGTCTCGCACATTTTCAGAAAGCGTTACGTAAAATTATATATGTACAAAATTCTGTTCAACAATAAACTATTATAGTCATCTTGTGAAGTAGTTATTTTTAGATTCGATCATGTTCTTAGGGACTGTCAAAATATGCGTTTAATCATTGTGTCATCATGAGACTCTTACTGCATCGCCACAATGATCGATGTAGCGCTGCACGCGTCCAGCGACTTCTCACCCTGACTATATCATCGATCCAACTAGTGGGGAGCCTACCCACACCGCGTGTAGTGGCACCTGGTCACCACTCGAGATAGCTTCGGCCCCAACTACCATCGCTGCATGAGCGATGTGCCTCGCTGACTGCCACTTCCGACGGGCAATTCTTCGAACCACGTTAGTGACTTTGGTTCTTCTAGAAATCTTCTCATCTCCTGATTGGCTCTCGCAGCGAAATATTCCTTTAACCTACAATAATTCATTTCTTAAAATAAAACTGTTTTTTAACGTCGTCACGTAACATCAAGTATCGACATTAAAACAAATACATCATATTCGGAATGACATAACAAGTTCTTATATTGCATGAGCCTTACATCCGTTCTTCCTCGAGCTATTTAGTGTGTGATAAGATTGATGTACGCTTGTGATTTTTTACTGTTTTGGAACAAAAAACAAAACTTTCATTCTTTATCTTGTCAAGTATTTTTCCAGGTGATTTATTATGTTTTTACATCGGCAATTCCACTCGTGTGAGTTCTATTCAACTCGATATATAAACACGAGAATCATTACGGCTACTTCGTTTGGATTCCCTCGCGATTCGTATTACTAATAGAAAATATATCTGATGTTTAGTATTGGGAAATAAATGTAAATGTGGTAAATAAGAATACATGAATATTCGTAATAGTATACGAAATATAACTTAACCTTATTTCATACCTCATTTTTAAGTAATAAAAAAATTGAAGCATTTCAGATCAATAGGATTTTTAATTGATTTTATGTCATCGAAGTTGCACGTATGAAAGAATCAAAGGGTTTTTTTTCAACCGGTGGACGCCCACCGCAAGACATGGGCTTTCAGCAAAGATCACTACGATCACCGGTCCTGCACTAGTCGCATCCAGCGACTTCCCCCGTCCTTGACTATATCACCGGTCCACCTGGGGGGCCTCCCCACCCTACGTCTATCGGCACAAAAGAGGGGCCAAAAAGGTTACCTACCAGTAAAGGTAAAAAACTTTAAACAGACAACATTAATCGTTTCAATGTTACTTTCGATAATCATTTTAAAAAGACGTCCTCACGCAGTTCATCATTAAATACAGTACAACAACGTTTAAACTTGTTATACCGGTTGTAAACAGTAGTAAGAGATGGAGCGACTTCATCAACTAAGCAAAGCAAAAGCCTCCCCCGAAAATCGCCATGATGATCGGTCCTGCGCATCCAGTGACTTCCTATCCTCGGCGCATCTTCCATCTCATGGTCGCCGCTCGAGTACCTTTCGGTCCTAATGGCCATCAGTGGTTAACAAATTATGGAACAAGAACATTCACATGTTAAATCTTTAATGACTCTAACATCATTTTTAGATAGTCACCGTTTCTTTTAAGTCAATGACCAATATGTTATTATGTATGTGGAAAGATTTAAAAAAGTTCCATTTTTAAATTTTAATGTTTATTTAAATGGCCAGTTCTGTATTAATTTTGTTCAGTGTCAGTAATATTACAGAAAAAAACTACTTTATTCCAAACTTACTCTTTACATGTCGCATATTATAATGATTGTAACTGTAAAAATCGAGAAACAGATAAAGAATGAAAAAACTTTTACAACAATACAAAACGTAAACAAGGGTAAACAGCCTATGGTTTTTAATTGTAGTCAATTCGCAATAATTTAGTCCATATAAATGCAAATTTAAATAGTAAAAGGAAACAGTGATGAAATCTAAGATTTGGTTGACCAATCCCGACTGAGTAAAGAAAAAAAATATGTTACTAAGACTATTAACAATAACACAGAACATTTTTATAAAAGTTCGTGTTGCTCTATTCCTTTTTTGTTTTATTTTTCAAAGGTTTTTGTTCTTTTTTTAAAAACATCTCCGTATCCATAACGGCGTTTTCCTTGCAAGAAATTTTTCGCTCTAAGGCTAGAATACGGTTATTTAATTAGAGAACACGAACAGCACTTACCTTGTTCTCAATGTTTTTAAAAATATTGCAAAAGAAAAGATATTTCTTTGTTCGAAGTAAAGAAATTTTAGTTTAATTTTTTTTCTTTATACAGGTTGATTAGTTATAGGTGTTAAAGTTTTAAAGGGGTGATTATATAACTCATTTGTTGTCAATTAATATATGGCACACCCTATCCAGAAATCAATGGATTTAGGGATAATAAACAACGTAATGATATTAAAAAAAAGGATAAGCTTTTTCAAAATTCGAATAACTACATATTGAAATTAATAATTGTTATAAAAACTTTTTACTGCCAGAAGCTAATTCTGTCATATTCTAATAGAAAATAAAAATATTGGAATTTACTTCAGAGTAATCACGTTGTACAGAGTGATTGAAAATAGAGAAAAAATCATTAAAGCTCTTTGCTGACAAATGAGCGTCCTTCAACACATCACTTAAACCCAGGGGATTGGCAAGTCGAAGAAGCAGAACAGATGGCCGCTACAGCCTTGAGGTTCTAGAGTGGAGACCACTGACCAGCGACTGCAGCGTAAGACTTCGCCTCATAAGTCAAAAAGACGACTTTGATAAGATCTTTGGAAGACGCCGGATGCAATCCGTTCCTTACCGATCCTATTGTATCAATGGAGAAGGGCTTCTTCTTCAGGAGTGCATGTCCTACGGCTAAATGATAAATTATCAATCCTTCCAACATAATATTACATTTAAACAATCAATACTTACACTACCCCTTTTTAAACGTCAGGACTTTTTATAAAAATAAAAGACGCTATCGACTATTTAATTTATTCCAGATGCCTATTCAAGTTTATAATAACATCTTTTTTAATTTTAAATATTTAATGGAATTAAGCGTTACCTTGCGAATATCTATCCTAAGTAAGAAAAGGACCAATATTTAGCTACTTCCGCACATGCAGTGGTAGTCGTGGAACAAAGTGCATCGCCCGAAACCGATTACACCAATTAGTGCCAAAGACAGAGTCAACTTTGTTTGACTCTGTCTTTGGCATTAATCGGTGTAACATAACTCCATAAGATGCCCCGTGGAGGGGTGAAACAGGTGTTGAGTGATTTAACGGTGGCAGTTGTGTAATTCGCATTGTTTGCCGCATACGCATTTATCAGCGGGCTGGCAGGCGATGCACTTTGTTGCACGACTACCACTGCATGTGCGGAAGTGGCTAAATATTGGTTCTTTTCTTACTTAATTTAAAGTAACTAATTTTTACTAAGATGTGTTTTTAATTTATCTCTCTGATAATATATACCATCTAATTTTTATTAACAAACTCTTTATTGTTAATCAAAAGGACATAGTAAGGAATCAGATGAATAAAGCAAAAAATTAAGTAAAAATGGCATTAATAATTTTTACGCAAACTTTTTTTTTATAACAAGGCAAATTGTTATTGGCACAATAAGCCACACAATCGTGTCTAAGCCCCAATTGCGATGCCGGCTCGTAAATTAAAGGTCTAAGCTTGATTTATTAGCAAAACTGCGCGGTAACTAAAAGTAAATCTCGAAGACACATGGTAAATATTTCGTATAATACTTTTCTGCCTTTTGTGTATACGGTGATAGGTTATTGGTGGTTTTTTTTAAAAAAAAAAAGTTGAACGCATATCTGCTGTCACCTAATATATGGTACACTCTTTCCAATAATCGATGATTTCAGAAATAATTCATAGCGGAATAATTAATTTAAAAAATCTGATAACTATGCATTAAAATAAATTGTTATTTACTTTTTTCTATACATCTTGGAGTTTAATTATTGGCTTATCGAATTCCCATAAAATACATATTTCAGAGTGATCACTATATACAGGATGACTAGAAATAGGTACAAAAGCTTTAAATCTTTCTGCAGGCAAATGAACTGTATATTCACTTCTTTAAACCTTTCGCACTTATCACAAATAATATTTATTTTTACAAAACAATGTTTATTCGATAAAAACACTTAAATTAATATTTACTCGAGGCTTTGTAAAACTAAGCATATTCTGAATTAAATTACATTGAGTTTTAATGTTCAGCCATAAGCTCCGATATATTATATTTTAAATCCCGTAGAAAGCTTCCACGGCGGACGGTCAACTATCCTAAGATAACAACAGAGACAAGAGCTTTACAATTCCAGAAAGCACTTAGTTGTAAACGTTAGGAGTCCGTCCAAATGGATGTCAAACCGAAAGTGGCTTTAGAAATATTGAAGAGGTCTTTGGTGAGCGTTCTGAAAAATATTATTATTTCGATATCATCCCTTTCTTTGGTGTCTTTTTATAAACTATACATATAATGTAATACATATGTCATATGCCCGAAGATGAACATATCATTACATACTTTTAAATTATTCAGTGTAATTGTTTATAGATGTAAAGGTTTAAACAGGTGAATCAATAGCTTGTTTCCTGTCAATTAATGTACGATGAGAGAATAATAAATAACATAATGATAATAAATTCAGAAAAATCGATTTCAAAATCTGATAACTACATATTAAAATTGTTAGATTTTGACTTCTTGAGGTAGTAGCAACACGAAGTTCGAAGAATAAATGTGTATATTCACTGACTTTATTCGATTGTTCCTAGACGCTGTTAGCCGTTTTGGCTTTTACAGCTTCATCGGACTTAGGGATTACAGATCCGCTAGCTAATAAATTTAAAAAAATCTACGTCAGATGCGTCGCCTGACGTATGGTATTGACTAATTGATATCTATTTGGTTTTCGAAAGAAGGTGTGATCCTTTCCTTCAGAAACATTTTAGCTGAAAAGATGTCGGAACTGGGAGAGGATCGGTTGGGTCGCCGGCGCGTGCGACACTGCGTCGCGCACGGACACGAGGACGGCACGTTTTAAAACCGATTCGCTGGCTATATTCGGATGTTGAGTGGCGCTGTTAACCGTTTTGGCTTTTACAGCTTCATCGGACTCAGGGCTTGCGGATCCGAAATCCGCGAGCTAATAAACTAAAAAAAAAATCTACGTCAGATGCTTCACCTGACGTATTATGTTAGCTAATTGTTACCTAGTCAGTTTTCAGAGAAAGGTGTGATCCCTTCCTTCGAAGACATTTTATCTGAATAGATATCGGAGCTGGGAGAGGACCGGTTGGAGTCGCCGGTGCGTGCGGCGCTGCATCGAGCACGAGCACTTGGGCGGCGCGTTTTAAAACCGATTCGGTCGTCGTTCGCCCATATTTATACTGGTGTAAACGAACAATTTTATTTCTGTGGAATTCCCCTTTTGGATGACACGCAGACGATAACGTGATATTGCCCTTACAAAACTAATCATTTTGTACTCTGTCTTCAAATGTTTCTCTAGTGGCGATCATGGCGCAGCGTAGGATGTCGTCTCATAAGCTGGAGAGACACGCTTTTTAACATTCTGGGTGCAGGCCGCTTCAATCGGTCCTGTTGAAAATATACGGTGGAAGCCTATATCCCGACTGGATATAGGCTTCCACCACCAGGCGTCGTACGACTGAAATAATATTGATGATGGCATAAGCGTATTTCCACAGATTTCCAACAAGATCGGTTCAAAGCGGTCTTTACCCAGATTCTAATAAGCTCGTCTCTCCGGCTTGTTGATGGACGTCCTTACCTACGCTTGCCAGTTCATGCTCGCCATTCCAGAACTGTAAAACCCCAACAGCCATCTATTCTACAATCAATATATTGTATAATATAATTGAAATATAAACTTTGCTAAAACGATTTGTCAACAAAGCCATATTTATTCTTCTTTTAAAACACGACAATGTTACATTTGGACGACAACAATAACAAAGGCTAATTATTTCACTCATACGATCTTATTAAAAACGACATTTTATTTGCATGCGAATAATATTCATTACATAGGGTTGCTAATTGTGTCTTTCAACATCCAATTATTAACGTATTGCAGATTTTTTTAGACATTTTCTGTTTTTATAACAACTTTTACATACTGTGGGTTTTGACTCATAATGAAACACCACTAATTCACAAGGATTCCTTTATTCACAGAACAGATGGTCACCCCACTTTAATTCAAAACTTCGCTTCCAAATCACTCATGAAATCTCTCCAAATAACTTATCAAATAGTCACTTTGTATCACTGATCGGACATCTTAATCTTATAACTCGAAAACAATGCTGAATTGTCGACATTCTATTGTCTATTGTCTTATGTGAAGTTTTTGCTGTTAGCCTTGCAGCTTTTACAGCTTCATCGGAAACGAGTTCTTGGAACGGAGGGGTCCGTGAACTATATAAAATTACAGGATTCGAGTTTGCGGACCCGTATTAGTACTCGGCGGGGAGACGAGGAAGTCACGTAGGTGTGGCCGCGAGATAGTAGCAACCCAGCCAGCCTTCGAGGACCTCGCGGGGGGTGGCCTGTGAGTGCTATTCTACATGCTGAGAATTCTAGAATGGTAAGTGGAGGGGGATTAAGGGGTGTGCACTGGAGGGACCTTTTGAAATAAATTAAGGTTCCTCCGCCCCTATTTGGAATTCCATCGTTTCTTATGAGGTGATAATTCGCAATTTTCGGATCGCGACGGTTTGACATGCATCTCCTGCAATATTAAAACGTCGATGCTATAATTTACTAGGAATTGCGCAATCTCGTCTTTTTTCGAGTCGATGCCATCTGTGTTGAAGTAGGCGACAGCGTTGGAGGAGGGTTTAAAACGACCTTTAAACTCAAGCTCGGCGACGACAAACAAAAGTCTAAAAAGTATGCGGATCAGGGTCCGTGAATGTGTGGAAGAAGGCTTACGGAAAGCCTTCCTCTATGGCCTCAATAAGGTGTTCGTACTCGGCGAGTATGAGCAGCTTTGCACCGCCTTTGGCGGCTTTAAATTTGGCCGCAATCTCGAGAATTTCACGAGTGTTTACCCGTGAAAGGAAGGCCGAAAGGGACGCAAGATCGTCGACATGGGGAGTACACGAATTTATACTACGGAGAAAGTTCTAATAAGTCTCGCGATAGTACTCGGTTAGAATTTCCGGGAACCGTACACAAGAATCTATTCTAAATCTAACTTCAAGGTCAAGCGTGTTTACAGCACTTCTTGATCCTAGGATTCCGTGTTTATTTTAAAGGGTTCTGTTACTCGTGCTTTGTAACACAATCATCCTTCTTGCTTTGTTCGCTGTGAATAATTCGTATTGGCTTACACGCGCCTCCTTTAAGACCTGAAAAGCAGTTTTTAATTTAAGTTTTAATTTGAAAATACAGATTTTTACTTTTGTATTTTCAATGGACTTTACATAAATATCTTTTTATGGATCGTGCAAGTTTACAATATCGTGCTATTATTATGAATTTAGTAAAAGATATAAGCTTTAATAAAAACTAAATTAAAATTAAGTCCTCAAACACGTACAATCACATATTCATGTTAATAAAAAAATATTTGTGTTCAATTTTAACTTACTTCAGATCCGTTATTACATTTTTGGTTTTATTAACATGTTAAAATATAATTCACTAATAAGAACCTTGTCTTCTATAATTCATACACATAGCACGGCAGACAAGGGTTTGAATAAATGTTGGTGTTAAAACAATATTAGAATATATCAGTATAATATATCAGTTAAAAATTATTTAGTGTATAATTTTTGTATTTGAGCAGATATTATATAAGTTAATATAAATATTTATAATTTTTTTTTACTTCGATTTACGTTTAGGCATTGAAGTGAACGGTGGTGTCTCAGCGGTAGAAAACTGAACCTTCAACAACTGATCATAGGTCTCGGGCTCAATTCCCGGAATACAGTCTTACATAATTCACACTTTGTACATTAATTATATAATATTGGCACTACTCACAAACATGTTTCCAGAGGATGGGCGGTAACGTCCTTTGCGTGCCATAATACCACATCGCGATCGCCAACCCATCTGCCATATATATCTTTGACGGATGCCCTTGTTCAGCTGTGGGTGTCTTTGGGCTGAAACGATTTAAAGACTCACGTAAATCTTAAAATAATATAGATAAATTCACTAATTTTACTGTATATTTCAGATTTTATTTTATAGAATAGTAAAAAGTTGTATGATACCATTTGTAACTAAATTACAAAAAAAATAATTATATCACAAACGCGAATTATTCGACCGCGAGTGAATTTATTTCAAAACTTAACCCATGATGCACCATTTTAAAATATTACCAAAATTTAAATAAAATAGTCAGCTTTTTTACGTACTTTATTTTAAAATAGGAAAGAGAATAACAACAAAACATCATATAACTTTGTTGTATTACAAACAATGGAGGTCGCGCTCTCCTTGTTTGTAAACGTCCTTTCCTTTGAGAAAAATGACCGTTGAATAAATAGATAATATTTAAATAGCTATTTTGTGCTTAACACGTTCGCGCGCGGTACATCGGTGGGCGATAGAAGATAAAACACTAACGCGACACTACGTCGACAGGCGTTCAAGTTTGAAATCTAGTAATCCACCGTACGTCGACGGGCGGTATTGTTTCCTATTATGATAGAAAGAAATCTGCCAGAACGCCCTAGGACGTGCGACGCCTGAAGACGTTCTGTCATTTGGTATGGTATTGGTAAGCGGACCTACGCAAGTACGCCTATGGACTTAGTATGGAAAAAACGTGTGTCAAAATGCCAAAATTTGTCATGCATTACAGCGCGCGAACGTGTTAACTTGGGGACATGGTGTGTCGTTGGCAGCGTGCATTTTTGTGTTTATATAAGCTGAAAGAGTTTCATTACTTTTAATTATCTGTTTTGTTCTGTTAAGTTATTTATTATATATGATATTGTTAACAATTGCATTGCTTCTACGACGTTTAATTTTTTATCGATTAATTAAAACAAATATTCACAATTAAATTAATGTAAATAAAATCTTTTAATTATACGGGAGTTTAGTTGGATACACTAAAAATGTCTATAATTTAAGATAATATAAAAAGACAAAAGTATAGAACACAGTAAAATAAGATAGAATGAGAAAGAGGGAGAAATGAAATCATTGTATTTAATTTATTACGCAATAGTAAGGCAAAAATATAAAAAAAATTTACACTCATATGTAACATGCCTTTTTAGTAATTTATTGTAAAACATGATTTATGTAATTAAACACATCATGCCTTAGACGTAAAATATTCTAAAGAAAAAACCAAAAACCCAAGTTTATCATATACACCCATTACATCAATTCCATATATAATATGCATGGCTTCGCTAATTTATAAAAAATCACTTTCACTAACTAAAAAAAATAACTTTACATCTAAATATTCATAGTTTGTCTCAACGAAAGAATAAAATATTTACAGTTCACTGATCCGTACGTTTTCTCTATTTGATTGTTTCCTACAGACTCGGAATATACAGAGCGGAATATAAGAAATACAACTTTAAAAGATCTAGTTTTCTTTATAGAAGAACTAAACTTTTTTTTAAATGTTTTAACTTAACACTGATTCTATAAAATATTGTTTCTAAACTTTAAAATTGGAACTTCGTTGTTCAAATACTAATTCGTAATTTGTAATTTCGTTACTCCGTCTTACAATGGATTATATTTTTTGTTGACGTCAATTTGTGTCTACCCGCCAATTAGGGTGAGATTACTGAGACTTGTGAAGAACATGCGAAAAAAGTCGGATTTTGTATTTCATATAATCTATCTTAATTATATAACATTCAATTATAACAGACAACATAAAAATATTTTTATAACATTTATTATTATGTAGATAATATTATTAAAACACTTATAAAGCCTAGAGAGAAATATACATTCCCAAGGTCTGCTATCTTCTATGAAATCATTTACAATGTTACCCATAAACATTTTGAAAATATTAATAAGTTTTAAATCTGGCAATAGAAGATTTTTGTCCATTTTCTGGGATCCCATTATAGAGACATTTTAGATTTTCAGATTTGTTAACTCGATGAGTTCTAGTCAAAGTTAGATGTCTCCACTTTGGTTAAAGTTTTCTGACTAAAAGCTTGGTTTTCTGCATTTATTTTATCTTTTATAGTTGAAGCACTGACCTCTGCCTCCTGATGTTAAGCGATCACTACATCTACGATGGAACATGCTTGCCTAGAAGAATCCTATTCACTAAGGTCTTGAAGTCGCCCAAGTAAATCTTACAATTGGCTGAAAATAATGACGCCGGTAAGTGCTTCCACTTGGCTATTCGCACTATAAAAGTATTAGCAAAATGCTTAGTGCGGGGTAAGAATTTCAACCGTGTATGGATGTCAATAATTCGTGCGTTATGTTGTCCGACGAACAGGCTTAATAGGCTTTTTGCTAACACACACACACATACATATATATATATATATATATATTGTTTGTAACATTACAATTTCAAATAACAATGTACATATATTATTATTATATCATTTTATAACCATTTTCACATTGTTCCCAGACCGTGCAATTAAGGAAGCTGAAATCACGGTTTGAATACGTGTTCCAAAATAATGCTACAACGTTTGTTCCATTAGTCTCGTTACCTTTGTCCTGCTAGTTTCGTGATAGTTTCCGCTAATTCTATTTGCAATGACCCACAATTGAAGCAAGTGCAAGCCGTATCAATTGTTGAACAAAAAGAACAAAAGTAAAACTCAAAGAGCCCTTCTATGTTAAGTCAAATAACGTTCTTTCGTTCCTACACGAGTTCCAATTTGCATTTTACTTAATATCAACGCCACCGCCGCCCCAAGTCCCCGCGACTTATTCAGTTACAAAAATTAAATTTATCTTGTCTTCTCTTGGGTGACATTCTTTTTTTTTTGCCTTTAAATTCAATGCATGCGAAAATAACTTTGTGAGCTGTCAACGTTTCATGCTAATCTACGTTATCAAGTAATATTAAATATATTCTGTCAATATTTAAAGGTGTAATTACTGTCAAACTGTCAAAATATTTATGCTCTTGTCAAAAATAATGTCATTAATATACCAAAGGTTTAAAGATAATTTTGTGCGTTAGTTAATATGTAATCCTTATCAAGATTTTGTGATTTATCTATTACGCGACTTGAAGAAAAGACAATTTTAAGGTTATAAATTTTGGTAACATGTACATACATAATATAAACATACGTATAACATTGTTTATTGCAGGTAGGTTATATATTAATATGCGTGTAATGCAAAAAGATCCTATATCTTTCACTCATCAATAAAGGCTTTATAAGCTGTGACATTTTTTGTTCACTTTTTACAAGTATTTAATTGTTAAACCTGTTGACGATAAGTCTAATTATTGATATCATGCAATTCCAAAGCTTGTGTTTGATTTTCATCTATAGAAATATCTTCATCTCATAATATCATACCATCTTCTTTGCAGCCCATAGACACCTACAGGCTCAGGCCTCCCTTTACATATTTACGGGGGATTATACCATAATTGCTACGCTTGTTAGACGAGTTGGCGATCAGGGAACGCTGCTGCTCAACCTCTTAAAACATGTTTGTGAGTAGTGGCAACCCTATATATTTAATACACAAAATATGAATTATGTAAGGCTAAATTATCCTGGGAATCGAACTCGCGACCAATGATCGCAAGTCTCAGTCCTCTATCGCTGAGTTACCAATGCTTATATTAAATTTTGAGCACCTTATACATCCTATAAGTTTCACAAAACTACATAATTATTTTATGCAAATATTTATTTTATCGTATCGTGACTACGAAATTTATACTACGTTCATGTAAGCAGACTAAACGCAATAAAGATTTAGGCAAAATGTCAATTCTTTAGTTACTGAAGTAAAAAAAATTTCGTCTACAGAGTTATTAGTTTTAACCAATAGAATATTGTATATAGTCGTGAAGTACAAACGCAGTCATTATAACATAGATTATTAGATATTTATTTAATGATTTAGATATCATTCGCCTTTTAGTTTCGACGTACTGCAAGGTTATTTTTCACGAGATGGCTCAATTTTTTAGTATAACTAAAACATTTTAATTATGTCACGGAATCTTTATTTATAATATAAACACTAGCTATCTCCCAGCCGCTTCTCGTGACTCGCACTACCTTTTATGCGTATTCATAAAGTAATTTTTACCACGTAAAAAAGTTTTTACTATAAGAGCCTATACTACTATAACCTATTATAAATATTCCTTTTTTTGAACACCCTCTCAACCTTTTTTGCTTGGATTAGATTTCGTACAACCGACTGGTTTAGCTGATTTCTACTGGGTAAACGAAATGTTCCGACCAATATTCAGGTTCGTGAATAAGATCATTTAAAATTTAAGTATGTTAAGGAGTCTGTGCGGTAAAGGTGAACGCTAATGCCTCGTAAAGAAGCATCTTAAACCCTACTACGTGAGTTGTAAGCCTCGAACAACATGCGGGATGTGTTCCTTCTCCCTATCCCAGCGAAGGTAAATCACGGTAAATCCCCGGAATGCTGAGTACTTACGTCTCTAAATAAATATTTTTTTAATATTTATCGGTCTCATCTAATGGTAATTATTTTAGTTTTTCTGTAGCATAAAATACCACCAACCAATGTATTAATTAGTTTTATAATAAAATTTGTTCATATATACTGTGTCACGTTTTTATTAAATGTGTGTGATGAAGTAGGAATCTCTTTTGCATTATTGTGAGCGAAAGGGTAATGGCTTAATTGTTAAAAAGCCATGTTACAGCAAATGAATAAGAAAATTTTAAATAAATAATTCTGACAATATTACTGCATTGGAAATCAAATAAAAAATTAACAACGTTATAAAATCCACCATTTAGAATGAATCAACTTTTTCGATTAAAAATTTAAAATAATTTTTTAAGTTTATTTCAACAAGCGCGGAACTGAATTAATCCCTCGCAAATTTATTTATATTTTGACGTGACCGCGATGTAACTTGATTGTTAAAAGTAAATTATTGTCACGTACATACATATTTTGTAACAATATTATTATTAAAAATTAAATGTTGAGTATAGACGGATATTTGAAAGTCTTATATTATTTATAAACAACGATGCACCGGCATAATACAATAGTCGTTCCAACGGAGCATTCGTATCTCTTTATACTATGTTACACTATTAGTCTAATATAAAAATTCCTTAAAACCTTATTGTACTGAAAATGTTTATGCTAACATCATAGACATTTTAATAACATTACTGAGTCTATTTTTCTAACATATATAACTTAAGTGAATTTTGTAGAAACTATCTGTCAATTTTTACTCGGAACATTGCATTAATTTTCGATGCAATGTTGTAACGCAAAAAGTCGCAATAATGACATCAATTACCGCCACAAATTGTTTCCGCTTAAACTACCATAGCATTCGGATCTCTTAAAACATTATTAAGCTGTTAATCGAATATAATAAGATCCTTCATAAACTGTATTGTAATTACAAAGTTCAATTAGTGTTGTCATAAACACTACTAAGGCTATTTCTCCGTCATTAATATTATTTATATTAAATTGACCTGTTTTGCCGAAAATTATAGGCACTCGTTTTTAACAACGAAGTTATTTTGATTATGATGGAATCAAAGTTTAAAATTTTTTAACATAATAAGTATTTTCTACTAGAAAATTTTCTGTACTTTCTACTTCAATAATAATACCTTATACGCATCCTCTGTCAGTCAACACAAAGTGATGCAGAGATAACAAATAGGCAACACATATTACCTAATTACTTATAAGTGCATACTTAAATAGAAGAGAAAGTAGGATTCTTTCGCATTAGATGTCGAACCTTCTTTCGAAACAAGTAATAATCTGCTGGCTACTACTACGTGACAAATAAAATTAATAAAAAATACAAGACAAAAATTAAAAAAAGTTTACCCAAACCGATAATTAATTTCAAATATTAAAAACTTAACAAATTCAAAATATGTTATGTAACCGAGTTAAACTATGGATTGTTTAGATTAAAAATGATAAACGCGCCTATTTACTTATTAAAATTAATTATTTGTTTTACTATATGTCCCTGGAGACTTTGTAACAAAAAATTTTGAAACATTTTTCAGGATAAACACTATATATAAAATTATTGGAAATAGGTTTAAATACTGTCAAGCTTTTTACTGGCAAATAAACTATATATATTACATTATAGCTTTTAAACCAATTACCAATGACCCTGTATCATATATATAATTTTAGTCCACTAGCTTCTCTGCTCTAAAGTAATAAATAAGGTTTACATATAAATGGCATTGTATTATTCACATACTATATTGTTCGTAACACAATACAAGTCAATGCCAGGTCTCTATACAATGGAATATTTATTTTAGCTTTAAAAAAAGCCTTTGTGTTATACTGTAATTTATTTATCATAACAAAGCCCAGATATTACTAGGTTAGTTATCGTTGTGTAGAGTAATGGACTAGAGAGTAAATCGTAATAGAATTTTCCGTTTTTTTTTTTTATAAAATAATACCAGACGTTTATGTGAAATTCAATGCCCATAGTGCTACTCGTAGTATACGATATCAAAGAAGTTACCGATATTCCAGTACGTATACCAGTCGTTGATACCAGTAGTACGTACTACTGAAAGTCGTACCGGCAATATGCACTACCATCGTAACAAATAGTACGTAAACTCAATCGCAATTTTTAATGCGATCGCATTTGTAAATGTACATGCATTTTAATATTGTGTCCATATCGAGTAAAACTTAGTAACACCAGCCGATAGACGCCCACTGCATGGCTTAAGCCTCCCCCTGAAACGTATAACATATATGTAAATATATTTATACATATATACATATATATATATATATATATATATATATATATATATATATATTTCAGTCACTGCATGCGAGCAGTGGAGAGGAGCATACGTGAACGTGCGGGATCATATATATTTATATATAGACATACACACACACGCACACATATATATATATATATGTGTGTGCGTGTGTGTGTGTGTAGGATCAGGTGGTGAAGACTGGTCGAAAGATACACACGCATCATCCACTGCCTCCGGTGAATTCTCGGTATTTAGAGGTCCGAGAAAATCACCAACACTGATCTGTGAGAACGCCACTATGGAAGTTGGATAGGCCACACGCTACAAAGGGACCACCAACATATACCGTGTCAAGCCGTGGGCTGAATTCTACTAGGAAAGCGAAAACGTGGTCGTCCTAAGCAGTCCTGCCGGCGAACGTTAATTGGAGAAGCGGTGCAAACAAAAGAGGCTCAAAGGTGAGACTCAACACCTCCTCGGATGGCTACGCATTGTGCTGGCTCTGACCTAGTTGGAGGACATAGTAACTTAAGTCTAGTGTGTACATAAATCCTACACAACAGCGGTCTTTTGGCTGACAAACTATCTACCTGGAGCGTGCCAGTGAGAAAGATTCCTTATTGTCGATGTACTGACTGTGACACCAAACAAGTCCGATACGATACACAACAGCTTATTCACAAGACAAGAGATTACGCGATACGCTAAACAGCACAAAAGAATAAGCAGCGAAAAGTTTTAAACATCAGATAGAAAAATGAAAACTTAAAAACATTAATATGCTACGTGCAATACAGAACAGCGGAAGCGTCGACCGAAGAGCGTGCATTCGCCGTGGCGCCTAGGTGACTCATGACGCCAGCCTGATAGCAAAGAGGCGCAGCTTACCCAAGCGCGTAGGCCGCTACCATGAAGGGCAATATCGACCCAAGAGCGCGTCAAATATACACGTACGGTGCACCACACAGATTTGCACAACAACAATCTCACCCGGGTTTATTCGTGAAGACTTTTTAATTATTTTTTTAAAATAAAAATAAACTTTTTAATTAATAAATAAGTTAATTACATAGTAACTAGCCTAATATAGTGTTCTCACACTGACTAATTTGATCGTCAAAACTTTTCACATTTAATTTATTATTCCTCGTTAGAATTCAAATTCGAACACCGATTTGAATTCGTACATTAGTAGTCACGTAATTTGTTGTTTTATTTGAGCCAATCACGATCGTAAACAGTCTCTGTAAATAATACTACAAGTATCACAACTGTCTTTCATTTTTTCGCCTACAAAGACGGCTAAAATACGTGCAGAAGTAGTTTTTCACTGGCATCTACAAAACGACGAAGATTCTCGCTCACGAGCTCTTGCGCTGTAACAAATGTTGAAGGCGATGTACTATTTATTAATGAATCAACTATAAGAATCCAAGGGATATATAATGACAACTTTTGAAGCCCGTGGTCTCTAGAAAGATGTGGCTATATCTTTTGCTTCCATTTGAAAACCAATGGACTACGTCGGATTTAGATCGGTTTATTTTTCACATTTCTTAAGTACCTTCCTTGTAACCACTTCTTCCACAATGTTATTCTACCATGTTATCGAACTTAAGCCCTAAACTTAGGTCCCCTTCTCAGAACATCCATTTAAGTAGTATAAAAGTTCGGCGGTCTGACAACACAAACATGAACATAATATGTAACTGACCTACTGAGGTATTAATATGTTGCATGTAAATACACGCTCCGACGAATTTGAAGCGATTTTAAATAGCGACGCTTAATAAAACGAGGTCCGATTCAGAAACTAATTAAAAAAAGAGCGCCGAGGGAATCGCCGGGGTTTTATATTAACAGCTCTAAAGGGGTTTAATACTAAACGAATGAAGGCGAAAAATTTTTTGTGAGAAGATTATTTATTGTAATAATTTAAATACGAATTACTATATATTTTTTAATATTCTCTACCTGTTACGATGCTTTTTATTATGCAGTGCGATTAGTTATAGGCGTAAAATGTTCTAGGCGAGAATTTAAAGCTCATTTGCTTTTTATGTATTATATAATATACCCAGATGTAATAAATAACGTAAATAAAAACAACAAATATTTAATCTATGCATGAATACAGGGTCATACATTGTAGATATATGTGTGTATAGCTCATTTGCAATACATTATTATAAGATACATCTAATCCTAAACCTATGATTTTAAAAATAATAAATACCAAAACAAAAATATTGTAAGAAAAATCGTTTTCAAACTTCACTCTCACCTTCAAACTTCACATTTGTACTTCAAAATTCGTATTACTATGTATTAAAAATATTTATTGTTTACTATATATCTATGCAAGCTTTGTACTGACAAAAAAAATAATGGCCAGTCGCATTCCAATAGAAAAAATAAATCAATGTAACAAATTTCATAGTGGTCTCTTAAAACCGAACTATTGGTAATATGTGTAATATCTTTAAAGATTTTTTTTGCAATTATCTGCACATTCACTCCTTTAAAGATTGTATATATACACATTGGATTTTTGGACTGCCTTCTTCGCAGTCTACTATGTCGATCTTGCTCGTCTTCAAAATTCACATGCGTAGATGTGTAACGTTATGTGTCCCCTAGAACATTCACTTTAATCTGAGCAATGACTGTCTTGAAAGCGTGATCTTCCTTTTGCCTATTGTGCCTCAAAATTCCCTTATAAAAGATTGCGGTAAAGCGAGGCTTAGTTTTCAAACTTTTGTTAACGTATGTCAAAGCGCTATTGCCTGTTTTCGCGGCGTTGCTCAAAACACTGTCTATTGAGGAAACGTGTCTCGGAGTGCGTCGTCGCATGTCAAACAAGACGGTTTTTCAAAGAGATTCGACTTCGCTCAAAGCGTGCCGTTGGTCTGATCCTGCGGATTAATAATTGTGCGAATGTTGTGTAGTTTCTGTTTTGGTCACTACAAATTTCTGGAAAACAGAGATATTAGCGAGGGGTTTACGTCGAAAACGGAACCGAATAGACCACAGGCTCCAAAATTTCCTGTTCTAAATACCGTACTAAGTCCTAAACTAGAATCGTTCGTCTTAACAAGTCCTGGCGGCAGAGAGATGGATAAAATAAAAGACGTGAATGAAGTCAAAACGCAAGGGTTGAACCGGCCGACCTTGTGACCTACCTGAGAGATATAGAAACTTAAGTCAAGTAAATTAAGTACAGCGTTATATCCACAACATTCTTCTGTAAAACAACATTTCTAAAGAATAGATGAGTTACCGTTTTGGCATTGTAATTAAATAGCTTTGTCATGTTCCCTCAGATTTAATATCTCCTGCAATAAAAGTCACAAGTCGTAATCTAACTTAAAATGCGGATGTAACTTATCTTGCGGATTCTTTTCCTAGGTTACGCGGATTTCCTCACAATGTTTTAGTGTATCTATGCCGCCTTCCAAGAATCGAACCATAGTTGGTCAGTAGGATCATTGAAAATTCGATTAGGTAGGGAAATAAGTCTGGTCGATGAAGGTGAACGCCAAGGCATTATAAGTAAGATTCCTTTAACTTGCTACACGGACTGACAGATCCAAACATCATACCCAACCACTATCTTTAAAATCCAACCACCTTCTGTGTCTCCCCAAGATGAGTTCCCAAGATTGTAATGACACTATTGTACCACGATTGATATTGATCCAAACAATTCAGAAACGATCGTTTGAAACGATAAAACTTTTGATGATCATTAAAGCCATAACTCCAAAGATAAATTAAGGAAATATTTCTTGATTAATATCAACAAAAGAGCATTCTGAAATATAACAAAGAGGGGTGAACTTTTGAAGCGACTCCTAAAACACGGCAAATTAAAGTTCAAAAGACATTTTGTTGAAATAAGATAACATTTGAAGTGACGATTCTCAAAAGATTTTAATTTGCATAATAACCAAGACTAAAAGACTATCGAATAAAGGTAATCGACATAGTCCAGTGAATTGGCAAGTTGATGTGGTAGAGGGCCGGTCATATGGCACGCAGAACTGATAGCCAGTAGAACCTTAACGATCTGGAGTAGAGACACGGAACGGCAAGTGCAGCGCTGGACGCCCACCCACATGGATATATGACCTTGTTAAGGTCGTCGGAAGAATCTGGATGGCGGCTGCTACCAACTTGCTGCTTTTGGAAATATATAATGAAGGCCGTACAAGTGCAGTGTGCATTTAATAAGATTTACTTTAAATAATATTCAGTTCTTCCAAAATCATTAAAAATATTATCATTCTAAAAGTTTCAGACGTTACTTCGCTGAAGTCCATCTCAACTAAGAAAGGGACTAATATATACCTACTTCCGCTATGCAGCAGTAGTCGCATTGCATCGCAGAAGTCATTGGCCTGTCGCATAAAATTAAACCAAAAAAAATTTTTTACATATTTCAGAGTGAATAAATTATACAGGAAGATTGCAAATGGGTATAAAAACTTTAAAATTTTTTTCACCTAAAACCTTTCTGTGTAAAGGAATTTTATTAACTGGAAATCGAAGTGCTATTAACATAAACAGGTATATTAATGGCACCTCCTTCAAATATTATTAAATTATTATTAAAAGTCGATATAACCTTTTCATTGTTTTGATTATACAAATGTCATTATAAGTAAATAATCATACGTACCTTGAGTCTTTTTCTCGTCACATTTAGTGCACACATTCTCGTCTAAAAAGTTACTCCTAGGTTATTCATTCTATGACAGAATAAATACTAAGTTTTGTAACTAAGTTTGCTGGTATGTTAATTCTACAAGTGAAATTCTATCGCTATGTAAAAAAAATATTTACATGAACTATTGGCATTAATAAATAACTATCGTCATCACCATCATCATCGAGCTAATAAAATCACCGCTAAAGATCACCACAATACCGTTCTTACGTCTACTGTATCTTGCGACTTACCGCGATCTTGGCTATGTCCTCGATCCACCTAATGTCTACCCCGGTTTGCGACCGCAACTCTAGAACCTTTCAGCTCCAACGACCATCTGTTGTCTATTCATAGTAGTTATATTAATTCAGATTCTATAAAGCCTTTCATTTAAATTACGTTTAATTAAATTCTGTCACCGATTTTAATGAAAAACGACGGGAAAGCTTATTTAAAATATTTCAATCTCATCTATCAAAAGCTTTGAAACAGATTACATTTTTTTAACAATCTTTTGTTTAAAAAAAATGACAGAGAATTTAATTTATCTCGCCTCCTAGATTCCCTGCAGTGTTCTCCTTTGACCTTTGATTCACAAGACAGATAGCTCTCCTTGAAATTGCTCCCAGTGTCAAACGTCCGTAGTAACTTATGTGATGCTTAATTAAACACTTGGTGCTAGGATAAAGTAGCATGATTCGGCGTACAATTGAACGGAGCGTAATATGTATTAACAATACAAACATTTAATTTTAAGTTTTACGTTTTTACCCAACCATAGATAATGTTACAAGTTATAAAAATCATAATGCATCATTTTTATTCGAAATCTTTTATTTTTGTAATACGTGAGTATTTTCTCTTCGCCTTTCCAATAAGTGATAAATATATTTCTGAGAATAGCGCAGTAGACTGATAGAGTCTTACGAATTGCTGTAATTACCGTCATCGTTTCATCAGTCCTTTGGTTAAGTCCACTACTGGATATATACTGTGATAAAAAGTAAGATAAGAAAACTCAAAATTTACTTTCATTTGTATACGGAGTTACTGTGATCTTGCGAATAAAGTCTGTTGCTTGTTAGTGTAAAATTTATTAATGAGTAGTGTGCAGCCAATTATTTGCGCCTTAAGGAACAATCCTTTGTGTAAACACTGATTGTCACGTGAGCAAAAGCGGAGTTGAAATACTCATCTTACAATTGAATCGGTGAAGAGAAGTGAACTAACTACGAAATTTTTTGGAAACGATCACAAAATTTTCCCTGAACCATGGATGTCACCGCTTGGTTGCGGAAACTAGCCCGCTGAGATAAGACTAGATAAGACACCTATTTCGCAATTCAATATGCTTTCTAGAATTTTCTGTCAAATCCGAACTAAAGGACTTCAAAAACTGCATTTTACCACCCATTTAATTGTAAATGCATAAATGTTTCTAAATGAAGCATAAATAAATACTACATGTGAATGTTCGACATTGCTCTGTACTTTTATTAGATGCGTCGCTCGTATGCTCCAGTCGTAAATAAACGGTGTAACATGCAATCCCGTCTGATCCTCTACTGACAATTTGCGAGCGTCACTAAAGTTAGCAAGTTGGGATGCGCTTTGATTTTATTGTATTAGATAGTGACAAAGACCGTTTATTCAGTAGAATATAAAGCAAGCCGAGTACACATTTTTTTACACAATTTATATATATCAACCGTGATAGTGATCGCGTGATCCTACCACGAAATGTACTCCGTTCGTGTAATGTGCAACTTTGTTCGCCAGTTTAGTCACACTGTAATGTTCGGAGGTCAGAAAGGGGTCATGAAAATGAAAACCAGAAAGCGTCACAATAAATATAATATTTATTACAAGGAAACAACACTTATGCGTATGATCTTAACTAAGAATAAATAGAGACTGAAATATGACTTAGCTATAATGCTGTTACAAACCGACCGTCTTTACTAAACGATGAAGAACTATTTTTAGTCGTTTAAACAACTTATATATTTTTCTGACTAACACTTCCAATGTATTATTTTCAACTTGTATAACAATAAAGCAAGCCAGATAGATACGTAGCAAAGCTTTTTAGAAGAATAGAAGGTGCGAGGCAAGCAGAGATAGATTTTAGCAGAATGGGAAAACTTATACTAAAACCAAACGAAACAACATATTTATGCGAGAAAGTTGAGGGGCAAACTGACATACGCTCCGCGTCAAAATAGTACCGAGACTGGATCCCGCGCCGGTGCAACCGCCGCACGGAGTGAGCAGGGGCTGCGCGGGCGACGGTGGGCCGTGACCTACATAGTCGGCCGGCAAGCAAATGTCGTCTAAACTACTAAAATAAATGTTGCGTACAAAGTCGATTTGTCAGTTTGAACTCGAATATTTATTTATTAAATACACATAAACAATTACAAGTAAATATAGTTGAAATGAATTTAGGTAAGTTTACAATGTTTTTCATATTTTATAATATTTATCTATTTATTAGTTTAAGTTGTACAAATGACTATGTTACACAAGATATTGTAAATAAATGTAAATAAAATCTTTTGTACCATAATAAATGTAAATATAAATTTTGGCAAACAACAATTTTGATAAAAACAATTTAAATAACAAAGTGACTAGTGATAGTGAGATCACTACAACAATGAGTACTTATATCAATTTGACTATATGAAGACATGATTTAGATACAAAATATGAGAACATTACATCACTAGTCAACCTCGCGGCTGCTAAAGCATATACATCTACCACATTAGAATCTATACCGACGGAACGCTTCAAGCGAAGTTTCCGTAAGTGACACAAGCTACAGGAAAGAACGAAGAGGAACACCGCTGCAATCGGTCACCACGTTAAGAAACTTCACCACAATAAATGACATGCCATTCGATGCGCCGCGCTACTGTTGGAAACCTATATAATATCATACAAATATTCCATATGGAACAATCATGCGATTCACACAAATTTTCCATTATAATTAAAATAGAGATCGACTTAAAGATTTCATTTTTTATTTTTTTAGTTAATGTAGTCTTATATGTTCTGACAGTGTCACATAGCTATCGATATCGTAAGAATGAATTGCTTGCAAACTAAATTTTCTGATCGCATAATTTAAAAAAAATCATTTTTTTTTTGGTCGCTCTGTACATATGAGGACGAGTTTTTGTACAATTAAAGATTTGTACAATGTTAAATAGTGTATACCATAGGTTACCAACGCAAGCCATGCCGACTTCTACTATCGATCGATTGCTGAAAATAGCTCTGTTTTTACAACAAATTTTCATGTCTTAAATATATAAACATTAATTTTTATTTCGGCATAAATAAAAATATAACATCTTAATAAACATTATGTATACAGTAGTTGGTTCAGTTTAGGACTGTTAGTAAAAAGTCGATGCAAGCTAGTGTGATTAAACACCAAGCAAACAAGCGTGTTTTGATTTAAAAAAAAACAAATGATTATCATCTTGCAGAGCAAGTGAATCATCACCATTAGAGAGACAGTGAGAGAAAGAAAGAGAGGGATAAGTAATTTTTAATTTGAGATAATTGACTGCTAAGGAGAGGGCTACGCACTATTTCTCTACAAGATTGAATCCCGATGGACAAACGATTGTTATAAGGGTCGTTGGAAGATGCTATATGCAGCACACTTCCAGGCGTTCGTATCGAAAATTTATGAAAGAGACTTATTTCCAACATTATATGACATTAGCTACGGCAAATTCTAAAACATGCCTACAATGCAATTTATCAAATTTAAATTTTATAAATATTTATTAAGGTCAATGCTGAATATTTTTTTATTACCCGATTATATTTTTGATGTTCACGGTGACCCATACGCTAGTCTTTTCAGCTCCGAACCACGCTCAATTCCATATTAACCGATACAAAACACGCCGATGAAGACTGACATAGATGACGTGAATAGTTCACGACAAACTTGCCTATAAGGGTCACATTCCTAAACAGTGAAGAATACAACGCGAGAAGGGAAAGCCCTATTGTACTCTCTTTGCAGATGTCTTTTATAATAAATATAATAAAAAATCATTCCGCAAATATTAACTTTTATTGTACAATTTTCTTTTACATTTATGCATAAATGAAAGCGCCCATAGAAATATCGTCTGAGCTTATGATTAGAATTTTCCCCCTTTCACTACAATGGAAAAGTATTACAATGAATACTGAGAAAAAGGGGGCTATCTCATCAATCTTTTAGGTATATACAATAACATCACCTTTATGGCTGTTCTGGAGATTAGAAAATTAGGAACGTCTCGTTTTGGTCAGAGCTGGACAGCAATGTACTGATAATCTAATAATATTGAAAATAAAATTGTTAATTTAAAATGTAAGCAATAATTAGACAATAGCATTATTAGTTACTAAAAGTAGGCACAGCGTATTTAAAAATAGAGTGCATGTACATAAAGTAAATAGAAATTTATATGTAAAATAAGTGTTTTAAAATGAAAAATGTAAAATTAATAATAAATTCTTAAAATAGTATTATTTTTAAAATAAAAGTGTAAATTAGGTTGACAATCATAAGCTAGATACCTAAGAAATTAAACTGAGGAAGTAAGTTTTTTTATAAAAAAATATAATAAATTAATTATTCTGAATATATATATACATATGTATATTATGCAAGCAGAAAGAGACTTGATTGGTGTTTGTAAAAGCTTCCGCAAGAAGAAGCTTTATGCAAAAAAAAGCGTCGACGTCATCTGACTTTACCCGTTAAATGATGCATAAGGTTCATGTACCGCTATCTCATAATAAAATTAACAATATCCGTCTAACATATCTTAAATATTCTCCTCATGAGACTAAATTTCAGCGCCAGAGGAGATGAACTCTAATTGAATACCAAACTGTGCTGCAACCGGACGGCGTTGTAAATGCATCTCAGAAGTTTCTTACAAAGCCATCAGTTGCGTTGATTAAAGCACACGTATACAGGATGATTACTTTTATTATGTTACAACCCTAATTAGGTATATGTACGTACATATAGCTCATTGATCAAGCAATAGCTTTAAAACTTTTACACATATTTCCAATCATCCTGTATAAATTAATCACTCTTAAATAGGTTACAATAATTTATTGTTTCTATTGGAATGCAACAGGTTAAAACCTTCTGACATTACAGAGCCTTAAGTGACAGAATAGAGAAAAAAAAATAATTTTAATATATATTGATTCGAATTTTGAAAACACTTCAAAACTTTTTTGAAACTTTTCATTTTAGATGCGGTGTGCAATACATTAAAATGAACTTTTCAATCATCCCTTTAAAGCTTTTACTCTGATAGCTCCATAAGTTGCGATTGTCGACTTTATGCATGGCGTTTCATTTCAGTGTCCATGTCCCACATAGAGAGAGATAGAGAAACAAGATATTTACGATCTTCCGAACCATATATCTGCAGCCAAAAATTAGTTTCATAAAATCAAATATCTAACGAGATGATATGTAACGGTTAAAGGAGAATATGTTTTATATAAAAATAAACAACAAGTCTGACCCACTTAACGTTGGAAGTACCTTAAAACTTTACGGAACATAACAAATGTTGCCTCTAAACTTTTTCAACGACTACGCTTTCGTATTTAATTTTCAAAACAAATTGTTTCTTTAAATCATAAGAAATCTCGCTACGTTACTTTATGACTTTAATTTTATAAGTTACTTGGTTCTGTTACGGGTCACTTGGGAGGAACTCGAAAAAGCTACTTTCTTGAGTTGGGTCATAATGATTCATTTGTTTTTTTTTCGTTAACTTAGGAGATATAATGATAGTTTCTTAGAAAGCTTATTTTCAAATAAATCTTGTGAACAAATAATATTAACACTGATTTTTATTTCCACAACTTAATATACATTTTGTTATTTATATTTAGTTATATTACATGTCACTATCGTTAGGAACCCGCACTCGGTATAGGTCTCCTTCAGCTCAGTCCAAACTTTCCTATTCTTCTCCTTCCTTCTCAATTTCTTTTCTGCTGTTGTTGCTATTTGTTTCTGTTTTTTGTAAAGAATATATTAGTTTTATGTTTTCGACCTTAAATCTGAATAGATATTAAATTTCATTATATCCGATTTTGAGAGATTATTTATAACGATCCAAAAAATAAAATTATAATTTCATATCTATATGAAATACAGATTAAATATACACCGATATCTGCCCAGTTTTTTGTATTTATTTCATCTGCTTTCTACCATTACTGCTACTCTCTTTTCAGCCTATGGACGTAGATATCTTCATAGATATCCTCATCCGCTACGCGTCGGCGTCACTACCCCCATAGGTATATACCACAATCGCTATTTATAAAATGTATCAAAGTATCATAACAGCTATTTACTGCTAGAACTGCCATTCACAAAATTCAAAACGCGTATTAAAAGTAAACTAACGGAAAAGGCTTATTATTCAATAAACGAATATTTAAATGACAATAATTCTTGGCAGTGATGTCGTTTGATTATATTGATTTTATTTAGGCTATATCTGTATATGTATAATTCTGTATCTGGTAAACTGGTAAACTTTATTAAAAAATATGTTGTTATTGAGTTTTTTTCCTGCTTCTTCTCCACAACTATAACACGTTGCGAAGTAGACTATTGTCAAAATTAAAATAGATTAAAAAGATAAATAAATAATGATTTGACGATCAATAACAGTTCTGTTAAAAGTTCCAATGTTGTATAAGTTACTTTATTTCTACCTTCTTTGGCTATGTAACTTTCGTACGTATACGGATCTCCTCAGTGCTGATTCGATCTCGTAAAAGAAAAACCCGATTAAATCCTTCTTCATGGCTCGTCGAGGGACTATGAGCTTGTCAATGAAATAGAGATAGTTTTTTTATTGTGTAAATGTGAACTAAAATAAATTATTTATTCCGATATTATATTCAAATGCGATTTCAACAACTGGGCACCTTCATTACTTTTGTTTTCGAAGATTAAAACGCTCGTGAAGAAAGTTCGGCGGGGGCTTTTCATTTCACAATACGCGTCTCGCACGGGTCCGTGAATTTCAATTTGCAATTCGCTTTGTCAGTACGCCTTCAACCGACGCCGTTTATTCAGTTACCACAGAGGTATTTACTTCTTACTTTTGTTACATATTCTTTTAATATTCAACATTTGTTCATATAAAAACATTTCCCGGATATACTACGAAAAGATCTCTCATACCTTAAAAGATTTTTTAAAATATTAGAAGAAAATAATAGACTCTAAGTTTAAGAATTTATAATAAAAGCAGCAGTCCCAAACACAAGTAACAATCTTTTCCCTATATTTTTCGTGACATTACATCGACTTGACCGTTAAACTGTCAAGACAATGAAAGTTACAAATGTGATACGTTATTATTTAGTTATAAGTAATAATGAAATAAAAACTTAACCCTTAACTATGGACGTCATTTTTTTGTCACACTACCATGGACGTGCGGTCTCTCGGACCGCTATGTTCTGAAGTCCAAATATTACGTAAATATTAATTTTATTTGTACACTTTTGTGTTTTTTATTTTTTATGTATATTAAAATTAAATAATTTCGATGCTTTTAATTAATCTTTCTTTATTTGTAAATAAAATAAAGCATAATAACAATTAAAGGCACTTTTTGGCATACATTTACTAGAGATCAATTGTAGGACGAAAAACTCGAACGAATTAAACTTTTTAGAAGAAATAACAATCAAAACTATAAATCTAAGGTTTAACCTAAAATAAAAACGAATAAAAGTCTTCTCAAATTCAAATAAAAAAATTTTGACATTGGTCCAATTGTTTAAAATTATTGGCAGTCCTTGCACAAGGGTTTGGAATACTGTAAACATATGACCTGCCTACAATCTATACAAGTGTAATTGGACTTTCTCTTTGGTTTTGGTGGACAAAGACGACATGTTTTTCGTTTTAATGAATCACTCTCCTGGCTAGGGGGTTCATCTAGGAGCATATCTGCGCCTAAAAATCGCCTCATTGTCATTTTCAATTCGTTTGATATATTTGATTTTATTGCTCGTCTCCTTTTATTATTCGTTCCGCATGCATATATGACTAAAGATCGTGCCATTTTTTTAGGAATACTCCTCTTTTTATTTTTTTGCTCTGATGCTCATTGTGTAGTACATGAGCATTTATACCACACAAGTCAAGAATGCGATATAAAATGATCAAAGGCCATCTTCTAGTTCAATATTCTTTGATATTTTGAAAGAAAATAATATAAAACAATCAAATTAAACCAAGTCACCGTTTATATTATTTACGCAGGAAACGTGGACGTGCGGTCCAACAGACCGCGGTAAAAGTATAAAGTAAAATAACTCATCTAATTTGTGGCCGCCGACACAATCTCTTATCTCATCATACGTTTGGGCGCTAAAACTAAAGCTACTGAGAGCATTAAATGCGGGGAGCAAGGGGAAAGGGGTAAACACAAAAATTACAAACTGCAAGCGGTCTGTGAGACCGCGCATCCACAGTTAAAGGTTAAAAATAATTTTATCTTTAATCCACAGTAATGTTAACGGAGAAAGGAAAATAATTTCACGGAGAGGAAAGGCCGAAATTAAAATTATCCGTGGGAACTTTTACCATCACGAAGCTTCACAAGAAGCACCTCATTACTTGGTTCAAAATGATTCGGAGAGTTCTGCATAGGACTATAGCATCGAAGTCCAAGATAGACCAGGCCAACTATAACCATAAGAAGATGAAAGTATAAGAATAAGAAGAAGAAACATTCTAGACGACACCTACGCATATAGGGTAAATTAAATAATTTAATGGATTCAGGCGTTACATTGCGGAAGTCCATCCTAAATAAGAAAGGACCAATATCTAGCCACTTCCGCACATGCAGTGGTTGTCGTGCATGAAAGTGCACCGCCCGCCAGCCCGCTCGTAAATGCGCATGCGACAGACAATGCCAACTACACAACCGCCACCGTAAATTCACTCAACACGTGTTTCACCCCTCCACGGGGCATCTTCAGGAGTTGTTACACAGATTAGTGGTCTAAGCCTTGACTATCAGCTGAAACGACGACTAGTTGCGGTAAGTGAAATCTTTGACGTTATTTCAGTGTAACAATAAACAAAAAGCAATTGTCTTTCAGAGTATAATAGTCTTTTAATTTTTAATACAAGATGAGTAATGTTTATAAACATTCTGCGGTTTTTATGACTATAGTAAATCTTTGAAACCGCTTTATAATCGTTCATTGCGAACTCGCCGTCTGAAGTCTCCCTTATTTTTAACGGATCGTAAATTTTTGCTATAACTAATTTAGTGTCAGCTACCAACACGTTATCATTAAATTGATTTCAGAACTCAGTCGTTCCACGTTCTATTTTCAAAGTTTAAACTTTCGTTGAAATTCTTAACGGTCTACGAAATTGACGTCTTTCTTCTTTTAATTTACCTTTATGGTGTGAAACTATGTATTCTCCGACCGTATTCTACAGAGATTGTAGCGTGCCATGTGGGGATAGCCACAATGCGAATCACACAACTGCCACCGCCAAACCACTCAACACGTGTTTCACCCCTCCACGGGGCATCTTCAGGAGTTATGTAACACCGATTAGAGCCAAACACAAAAAAAGTATTTTGGAAGTGGCTATATATTGGTCTTTTTCTTACGGAGAAATATAGCTGTTATTTCATAAGTTCAAAACGTAATTAATAGAAAAAAATATTTCTTCCTATCTAGTATTTAATTATTTTTAATACCTTGGAAGGCAATTTTATGTAATTCCACCATCATCATCATCATCATCATCATTATGTCAGCCAATAGACACACACTGCAAAGCATAGGCCACCAGCAAAGGTCGCTACAATGACCGGTCTTGCGGAGGTGGAAATCTTCAGGCGTTCAAGGTGCCCCGCCTCTGGGAGGAGGCCAGGGGTATGTGGGATTCCTACCCACTAAAACCCCCCCGGTGGTCGCCTTCTGCGCTATACAGGAGACCGCGGTATCTCCCGGTCAGGGATCGCCACGCCGTCTTGCCTCGCGCCGTGCTATTTTCGATAGCCCGTCCCGGGGTATGCGAGTATACGCTATCCCCGAAACCCTCGTGGTGCTATCACGATGGTTCGAAACCACGTCTAACCATCGTCCGCCTCAGAGTAGTCGAAGCTAGTGGGAGTTTAGGGCCCCCACCCCGTATCTAGTAACCTTCCGCAACCTTGACTATATATTTTTTATGGCTCCAGCTATTAGAGGCCTATCCTTTCACTATCTTATTTTTGGAATAGGGCTTTCTTTCTTTTAATAAGTTTGTCATTTAATACTTCTATTTCCGCTCTCTACTTTCATTCATCTTCTACATTTCGCTTTTATTCGATCCTTTCATTCCTCATATCGTTCCTCAATTTCACGTTTCTTTACCTTTTACTAATTTTTTTTAACGTTTTGTTCTATTTACATTTTTTTTAATTTTACCTTATTTGTACCTAATTTATTATTGACATTTATTTTTACATTTCTACTTTGTATATATTATCAGTCTACTTTGTACTATGGGATTCAATCCACGGGCCTACTCACCTAACTCAATTGTCTTTGTAAGCAACTTGACATTGATTTTTTCCGACGACCATTCATTTGGTGAATTGTTTTACCCTTTTTTTAGACATTCATAAATTGACAACATGAATATTTGTAACTTTAAGTGAATACTTGTAATCGTCTCTTTATTTAACTACACTCTTAACTGCAGCTAATATAAAATAGTAAGAAGTCAAAATAAAATAAATATTGATGACTTAAATATATAGTGTATAAATAAAAATGAATCGCAAAATTTGATAATCTTTTTTGTTAAGAGGAAGGTACTAATGGAGAGATAAAATTCTAAATTTGAAAAATTACGAGCAAAATTATAAAGACAAGAGTTTTCTTTTCTTTACAAACCACATAATTTATGGAAACAGCTATTTCTGGTCGTCAAAAATTTCACGTCAACGTTTTGTTTGAATAGAACAAAAAACATTATCATGTATTATTATTGTACTAGATTGTAAATATAACTAAATTATACACTATTATTAAACAGTTCAGCAATCAATGAAATATAAAAGTTATTTTTAGTCTTGTGATTTATCGTTAAGACATTAAATCAATAAAATAAGTGTTCACTTTAAAATCTATTTCTTAGATCTCGAAGAGAAATCCCGAGATCTCAGAGAAATATTCTTACGGATTATTGAGCGACTGTAAGCTTGCCAAATAACATTGTTATCCATCGAGAAAGAATGTATGTGAAGAAAGCCTTAAGTGAAAGGGTAAATTATTTTTAACTTAATTTCTTAAAGAACTAGCGGTTTTTATAAAGGATGTTGTCAGTAATTATCTTAAAACTAACAGACGTAGGATTTAAGTTCAAACTTCGTTAGTGAGGCATTAACAGCGCAACTTCCGATAACTTGGCTCGATATTAGCATAAAAAGTTCATGTAACTTAATATGAAGTGAGTACTGATCTAAGAGAGATATTACAAATGAATTTTTATTCGTTTCAAACTTGTAGTAAATTACAGATGTAGATAGCGGAAAAATTTATATTTAAATGAGAAGCTTTTAATTAACATTTATAAAAACACACTGAAAAATTATTTTAAAAAAATCGTAAAAGGCTTTACGACAAGGGTGCTTAACTTTAGCGCCGTCGCCCGCGGAAATAATTTGTAATCAACGCTAAAATATCACAAAGCTATATCGTTATAACGAAACGCTACTACACAGATATATTAAAAACGGAACGATTATAATTTTCCACGGTTAATCGTTTTTGTGCTTTCACAAAAATTATTTCATGAAATTTTTAATAGAATGCTTCTTAATTTTTTTCTTATCATTGCAGTAATTTAAAGAAACAAGTATTAAAAAACGTATGAATCAAAAAATAAATTTATTATTAGAATGAAAAACAAAGGCTGCATTTGACATATCTAAATTCCCCGAGTTAGTACAGAAGCAAAAACATCTGAAGTCGGACAAAATGTTATTTATTACAGTTATAAATATTATCCTAACATCTGTGTCTAAGAAGTTATTTTGTGAAAGGCTTTTTCGAAAAGCACTTACAAATCATAAGGCTATTATAATAAAAAATATATTTAACATCGAGAGGGGAATGGTAAAGGAAAATAATTGCACAATATTTATGGGAAACAATGCAGTTTCCCTTAGGATATTGGGGTGACATTTTCTAGGTGTTCTGTTTTCAAGCATTCGAACCTGTGATTCGTATAGTATATATATATATATATATATATATACATATACATATATACATATACATATATATACATATATATATATATATATATATATATACTTATATATAGTATATATATAATGCTTTAACTTACTGTTCCTTGAAAAAGAAAGACAAAGAAATACACCACACAATTAAAGTGGACTAAGTTAACAATATAAATAGGAATAATTTCATAGTGAATTTAAATCGTGAATTTACATTTAATTTTAATCATGGCGATCTTTGGAGGCAGTGGTAGTCCAGTGGTAGAGGAACGACACTTGCGATCGTAGGTCGCGAAGTTCCCGGAATGCTTTCTAATATAATTCACACTTTGTGCATCAAATATCTTATTTTGGAATGAACCTCGTTATAACTTTAAATAGCATGTAAATATGCAGTCTGTTAATACTGTAGCAACACCCCTCGAGTGTGCCCCACCTACACGCTAAATAATACAACCGTATATGTACAAAAATGATGATGATTATCATAATTTGGCTCTGTGATTTGCACTAATCGGTTAACATAACTCCTGAAGATGCCCCGTGGAGGGGTGAAACACGTGTTGAGTAATTTGGCGGTGGCGGTTGTGTGATTCGCATTGTTTGCCGCATACGCATTTATCAGCGGGTTGGCGGGCGGTGCACTTTATTGCACGACTACCACTGCATGTGCGGAGGTGGCTAAATATTGGTCCTTTTCTTACTTAGGATGGACTTCCGCGAGGTAACGCCCAATTCCATTAAATATCATAATTTCATTTGTAATATGTCCACTGCTGAACATAGGCCTCTCTCATAGATTTCTAATAAGACATGTTAGAAGCGGCCTGAATCCAGAGTATTTAAATAAGGTATTTATAACAAAACTATTCTAATATTTACGACAAATTTATTCAAATCATCGTAAGTTATTATAAAAGTTTAAATCAAACTTCTGTTTCAAATAAGTTTCAAGCCTTTTGCGAAATGCAGGTGTTAATGATGATCTGTGCATAGTTATATAAAACTTGTTTGCATATATCAATTATTTTTTTCAACAATATTTTTCTGCTAATACTTAAGCCAAAATAAACATAACATAACCTCAATTCCTTTTCATATTTATTTTTAATTCTTTTTACAAAAAATTACCACAGATATACATAAAACCTGTATGACAATTTTATAATCCGTCCATTTAATAGATAATCGCGCCATAAAACAGTACTATCTAAATTGGCTTCTTTATATCTATCATCTTTAAAGATATCAATTAGAACTAAAGAACAAATCTAATTTATTATTTTTATTTGCATATTTAGGGCCAATAGAAATATTTGATATCAAATAAATCATTTACACAAATATAATCTACTTTTTCACCACAAAATAAAGTTAAAAGCATAAGTCACTTTAACACAACATGTCAGTACTTCTGAGGAAAACTACTCAAAGCTCTCCACATGTATTCGCTTTGGTGTGTAACAGGGTTAATTTTAAACTGGCGCGTTTTCATACGAGTCGATGACTTTCAATTTAAAACTCAGTTAAGCTACGCTTTCTGCTACACTTGATTATTCTTTTGCATGGAACACACAAATTTGAGTGTTTATACAACTTACATTTATATGTTATATGACATAAATACTTTTGAACACCATTATTGTTATAATAAGGCACTTCTTTTAATCAACTTTCGAGAATTAGCGTGCTCCCAAAGTGCTAATATGTAATAAATTGTAATTCCTTATTTTTTCTACCTTTTCCCACCGATTACCACAGTATTTTGAGCAAAAAAATGAACTGAATTATTTTATATTGTTTAAAACAAAATATCTATTGAAAATAAATGTAATTAAATAATTTTACATTTTAATTCCCCATCACCGCTGGGATACTACTGCTAAAGGACAGCTTAGGAATATAAGATGCGACCTGTTAGCCTTTTTCAAACTTTCAAACCTCCATTACTATTCATACAAATAAAACGTATTTTCAGCATTCTTCCATGTCATGAATACTTAAAAATAAATTTAAAATTCAAATACAAGTAGTAACTGTTTTTTTTTTACTAAAATTTTAATAAATATATCTGAATATTGATATTCACTACGTACTATGAATCTTTTAACAATTTATAATCCATTGGCCAGCAAAGAGAGAAGCTATTATATGAAGCATATAAAATAGAAAGCTTTTAACCTAAATTCATTTGTTCTATCGACCGCAGTTATATACGTCAGAATAATCTTTGCAACAAGGCGAGGTAAAATGATTTACGGTATAGTTATTATTTAAATAATAACCATTGATATAAAATTTTTAAAACGTTCACTCTACGAGATCGAATAACAAATGAAGAGATTTGTAGATGATCGTGACCAATAACCAGTAGCCTAGCTAATTGGCAAGGTAAACGCCATTGTTAATATATTGGAAGTCTATGTGGGGGATTATGTCCAGCTGTGGACGTATTGCGGCTAAAATTATGTTAATGTTTAGTCAACAGTGTTATTATAGTCCTTAGTCTCTGATCGCTGCTCGAAATTCTACCTCAGTGGGATATTAATGACAAAGAAATAAATATAGCTAGATAACCATATATATATATATATTGGTGTGTGTGTGGGTGTGTGTATTAGGGGCCGTAAGAAAATGGTGCTTTCTTAAAAATGTCAATCGCTGTTTTAACTTCTCATGCGTTCATGTAAAATCAAGAACACAATAATCTAGAAAATATTCCGTAAAACCTTTCACTTTTATTAAACACAGGTCACAGTTTTAATGTATTAGAAGGACCGGAAAGTAATGTCGCTCTCTTAAGTTAAATTCACACGACTACATTATCAACAACTTTTACTTTCTAATCAACAATACATTCACCTTCGTTATCAAGAACCTTTTACCATCTGGTGTACAAATTTTCAATGTCGAAGCGGTAAAAATCAATCAGATTGTAAAATATCTCGACAGAAATGACATTACTTTTCGGACCTCCTAATATATAGAATTAAAGGACCACGGTTATACACATTCAAAATATTCTTACTATAATTGTGAGAAAGATTTGAGATTGAAGCGGTAAAAAAACAGCTCAGGAACTATTTCTAAGAACTACCTCATAAGCTTCGGCACCCGAGATAACCCGAGGTTCATTATATTGTTTTACACAGAGATACCGTCAAATTCTTGGGTAGAATAGACTGTTCCTCAATAGGAGCATGATTCCCAAGAAATACCTCGTTTTGGGCTGTGTGATGTTTGGAAGACCAAACCAGCCATAGTATATTGTGTTTTTAATTTTCAAAAACACCTTTTTTAGGAAGAAGCTCCCCTTGGCCCTGTTATAAAGTAACGTAGGAGTATCATACGATATTAGTCGAGCAATCCAATCATAGGTGTAACATTAATAGAAAATGCTTTATTGATGTTGATATCTTACTCATTTCATGCGCGAACTACTTCGATCTGACCTCTTTTTTATCTTTATGTCGCAATGTACAAAAATTTCTAACATTTGCTTCAAAATGGTTTTTAGAACGCTAGTACACCATGTAACATATTACAAAGTTATCACTTTAGATAGGGTGTTTGAAAATAAGTGTAAAAGATTTAATGTACATGGCTGATAAATGAGCTATACATTCACTACTTTAAAACTTTTACACCTGTAATTAATCACTCTGTATGTGAAATTCATCTAAAAATAATCAATCATCGCGCGATACAAATGTTACACATATAAAATAACTCATAGATAAATAATGATTTAATCCGCACATCAAAATTTGTCACTGCCCGCGATAAAACTGTCTCACAAGTCTTGGTCCAAAGTGATTGCTTATATTCGCATGCCATAAGTTACAACGGACCTGTCTGACACTTATACAAATTCCTAAGAGAGTCATCCATCTTCACGAGGCAAAAGGCAAAAAGCCCTCGGGAATTTGTAATTCGAATAAAAATACAACTTTAAGAAGAAGTTTCAGCTTAAATTTATGTTATTGAATTAAACAGATTTAGAAGTGGGACTTTACAAAAAGTCGTTTACTTAGAAAAATAAATTTAACTTTATTAATTTATAAATGAATTTTTGTATAAATTATCATGCTGTTTTAAAACTGGTTTAAAAAGAGAACTAAGTGGAGAGAAATAGTAAAATAATGAGTTGTGTGGGACACAGAAAGCAATTAGAAAGAGCTGAAGGTTAAAAGAAAACAGAAAGAGAGTCAAGAAGAAAAAATAGAAAAAAAAGAGTAAAGGTCTACATAGTAAAAGATCACCGACGTGTCTCGAATTGCCCGTGTGAAGGAATTGCCCGTGTGAAGTGGCCGAGGGCGAGCTATATCGCTCGCGAAACCGATAGCCGTTGGGGCCGAAAAATTCTCGAGTGGCGACCACGACTCGACGACATAGTTATGATCACTGGAAGTCATTGGATGCGGGCAACGCAAGAATAGTCATCGTTGAGATCCTTACAGTGGGCGTCTATCGGCTGTAAAGAGGAAGAAGAAAAGTCATCATACAGCTCAACATCCTTCTGACAATGGTAACACTAATTTTTTGTGTATATATGAGAATAGAAGATCTTTATACACCAATCCCCCGATTTACACGGTAGATACGTTCCTGAGAAAAACGTATGAATCGAAAATTAAAAATTTTCAAGTCAAAACCGTATAAATCGAAAAGCTTGCAGAAAATGCATAATTTTTCTATTTATAATAACAGTTGTGGTTTTTTTCAAAATGTTTAAGGTGTACACAGAAATAAAAATAAAATGCATTGACAAGTTAAAATATTTAATATAACACGGAAACACTGTTTTTTTTTATTTAATTATAATACATTAAACAGAAGACCAAAAAATAAAACCAAAGGTGTTTTATTATCTTTTATCACTGTCAAAAATTATTCTCATTTTTTTCGGAATAGAAGGTTCGAATTCACTTTCATCACTCCAAGTTATTTATGCTGATTCGATGTTTGAAGCAGAAATATTGACATTATGAGAGATGGTATTAAAATCGGTTATTAACAATTGCTTCGAATTTTTTGTGAAAACCGTGTAAAAGCGAAAACGTGTAAAACAAGTACCGCGTAAATCGGGGGATAGGAGTATAATCTAAGTATAAACCGATGAAATGAGATTACAAGTATAGATAATTTCAATCAATACACGATTTTGTAATGAGGTACAAGAGGGAACGTAATGTTAGAAGAATGGAGATGAAGAACGCATCTTTACATATATTAGTAAAACACATGTAACCTGAGCCTATGTCTTGTAATAAAAAAATATAATGAAGGAAATACTAAAAACGGATCGGTTGTATAATGATTGATGGATCCTAATGAAACGCTCACGCTAAAAACTCAGCTAAAACCGAAAAACGCTTCGCACCAGATAAATTCGGCTCTTAATTACTAGTAACCATCCATCTTATTCCCCAAACATGAAAAAGTCAAAAGGTAAGTAATACTACTCGTATTTAAAGCCGAGATTAAAGTGTTTTGATCACTAATTTTATTCCTACTACATGTCTATCTTCAACATTTTTCTTTTTTTTATTTCTTACTTCCAAAAAACACTAAAATATATCGTGATTTAAAAATAAAGAATCCGAACAATTATTTTTTAGTCAATATATTTATTCATCTTACAGAAATGTAACGATATATTTAAAACAATAACAAAATTTGCATCGCTAGAACTTTCTAGAGTAAGTACCATAATAAATTTAGAAAGAAAGGAAGAGAAAAGATTTTAATAATTGTTTATATGCAATATACAAGTACATCATCATCATTAAATCAGCTGATAGACAACCTGGAAGACATGGGCTTCCCCCAAAGATCACCCCAATGATGGGTCTTACGCTGTTCCGTGTCAGACAACTCCTCGCGAACTTGATTATTTCGTCAGTCCATCTAGTTGGGGACCACAGACGCCGTGCCTTTCGGCTTGCTTACAGCCTCAATTGCCATCGGTTGCACGAGAGATATATTCGAGGTACATACCATCTTCAATATTTTGTTAACTTAATAAGAACTTTCATATTATTATTATCATTAAACATATCAATAATTCTCTCTTCTCTTGGGGCTTTAAATACAACATTCATTATTGTTGCCGCGATACCTGCGAGACCTGCGTTCTATATATAAGAGGAAATTAAATATTGAGAGAAGATTCGTAGACGAACCAAAGTAACTTAGCTAAACGTATTGGCAAATTAAAGTAGCAGTGGGCAGGTCATATAGTGGATAGTCGTTGGTGCCTTAAAATTCCAAAGTGAAGATCACGGACAAGTGTCTCCACTCCAAAGGCAAGCGGACAAGCGCAGCACAGAATGTCCAAGGTAGACAGACAATATTGTTAAGATTGTCCAATACGCTAAATTCAGGCGACTTCCAACCTAGGCCGCTAGGAAGCCGTCTGAATTAAAATTATATGTCCAGATGTGGACATTCTACAGCCGAAATGATAATGATGATTCCTGTCACATATGAATGTGATTGTTGAAGCACAAGCCTCTAAAATCTGATTTAGAACAATCCGGCAACATGATTGCAACTTGTACAGTCCGTTTTAAACCGTTCGTTTGTGTTTGCACTGTTTGCACTGTTTTCATTTTGCATTTGCTTCTAATTAGTTATGCATCTTATGCTACACCAGTATTTATGAATCGCAGCAAGTGGACCTTATTTTATCAATAAATACTTAAACATGTAAATAAACAATTAACGTAATAAATACATGAACTTCTAAAACAGAATTTCGTTGACTGTAAATTAGAACTTCGAGAACAAACGAACACTAATCCCGTTGTCAAGTCAAGAGCTGGCTCGGTCATCTGCTTGGGATAAAAGAAATTTCATGACGTATTAAAGAAAAATAAAAATTGAAAATATAAATTATTTATGACTACTTCGCCCTTTAACGTCCACGTCGGGTCGTGTGAAAGCTTTTGTAGATTTAATACTGATAAATGAATTTCATCTGCGTCTCGTTTTCGTTGGGCAAAAAGTCGATATAGTGTAAAAAAAGATGGGCTGTGTTTGTAAGAATTCGTGATTCTATTACCGTCGAAAAGAAGTTATAAATATTTATTACATAATAACTATATCAGTAAAGTTAATTGTGAATAACAAATTTTATTTTGACTGTGTTATTTTAACTTTAAAATTTACATTTCTCAAGTACAACGCACTGCTACTTATTACTAACTCCTTCTCGATAAACTAAGTGAATTGTGAAAAAAAAATTCTAAAAACGCAGTGTCTTGGATAGCTACGTTTAGCTTAGTTAATACACAATTCATTTATACGTAAATAAATTATTTCACTCACAGGACGGTGGTGCCACGCTGTGCTTGCCTTATTTCAATTTTTTGCACTCTACTTCAATTTTTTCGATGACTATGGGACTAAATAGCTACATTTGATTGGTGCCGGACGCTGTTAGCCGTTTTGTCTTTTACAGCTTTATCGAACTCAGGGATGGTGGATTTCGGATCTAATATATTAAAAAATATATTTGACTAAAAAGGCTCTTGAGCCGGTAGATGTAATTAAGATCGTAGAAAATCGCCTGATGCGATCAGCGCAATCGCGCGTCTGTTGGCTGTAAAAAAGAACAATAATACAGTGTATATTATGTTTATATTATATATAGTAGTTGATAAACTTTTGCAGTGTTTTTCTTTAACTTTAACACACTCGCCTATTTCTTATCTCTGCATCACTTTAGATCAACAGAGAGAATGCCGTTACAGCAAGAATCAAATAGTAATTTGGTATTTGACTGCAATCCCGTATCTTATATTATTTGGTATTGCAAAACTAAAAGTCTAATCATGTGATGACACGTCTCCTGAATGCAGAACATTTGTTTAGCAAACCTATGTATAAGAATATAGTAAATGCTTACTAAATTAAAAAGACGTTGTGAATTTAGACATCTAACAAAAAATAACTTGCAATTAGCACTCGTACTTTATTAATTTCAAATCTTTTACAATGTAGATATATTATATCCTATAAGTTTATATGTACAATAATAATTGCTAAAAGAAAATAGTGTCCCATATAGTAAAATGATTAACCCTTTCCACTCCAAATAGTATCTTGCGATTCTAGAATATGTTTCATTCATTCGTGATTCAAACATTTTAGTAACAAAAATCTTTCCCGTTTTAAAATTTTCCGCAAAAAGAAGTATGACACCATGTCGAGTATCACTCGACATCGGAGCTTGTGAAACAAAATCAGTGTCGAGTGACACTCGACATTGGAGTGGAAAAAGTTAAATTTTATTAAATCACAAATCGCTAGACGTATGTTCATAGCATTCTCTGGAGTTACTGTACTGATGCTAAATACATTGCGTTATAGGGAGAGAGTTCGAGTAAGGTGTTTGGAAATGACGACCTGCGTTTAAGTTAGTGGGTTTAAGAAAGCATCATTACAATGTTATGGCGTTCACTTTCACCAACCATACTCCTTTTCCCTCCAAACCAAATTTGAAATAATCTTACTGATCCTGCTTTAGAAAACCGTTCAACATTAGTTCAAGTTCACTATTGACAGGAATAAATTCTTTAAGAAAGTTATAAAAAGATTCAGCTTTTTTACCTCTCGCTACACCACCATCAAGTCACTATGAATTTATCTCTAGTTTATTTGTGAGACAAGAGACTCAATGTGAGGCCTCCATTGAAATTCAGAATCGATTGTGATACCCAGTAATACAGTCCAGTCTTCGTAGATCAGAAGATGCTTATTTTAAGACTGTAGAGGCCAAATTCTGCTATTTGACCTACCCATTGCCACTAACTTGTCAATTCGATGGCCATTTCGGTAACTATCGCTCATCTACGGTTCTCCTTATTTCTGACTCCATGGGAAATTTAATAAATATCAGCTTGCCAATAGGGCTTAGAGTGATGGACCTATTTACACAAATATAATGTTAAAAACAGATTTTCTCGTAGTATAATTAATATGTTTGAAAGCTATGATCATATTTGAAATATATTAAATCTATTATGACAAGAAATATACGTAAGTAGGCTAAAGAACCTTTGAACGTAAGCTTTACAATTTTCTCATTACATAACTTTCGATATTGAATAACGTATTCAATCGCGAGGTCCCAGGTGACCGGAATAGGAGAATCTGATGTAATTGAATCGTAACATAAAATATCCACGTTTTTATACGTGAAAGAGGGAGTTTTATTTAGAATCATGTTATTAATATTTATGGATTCAATATGTATTGGAAGTTTTATATTAAATCGTTACTTACTTACTTACTTACTTCGCTGGCTCAGTGACCCAAAGTGGGTCTTGGCCTCCGAAACGAAAGAATTCCACTTTTCTCTATCTTGCGCCATCGTCTGCCATTGGTGGACATTCAATTCGCGCAAGTCTGCCTCAACGCGATCGATCCAGCGATACCTGGGTCTACCCACTGGTCTTCCAAGTACGCTATCTTCACGCTCCGATCCGATCCCATTCGCTCCAAGTGACCAAGCCAGCGGATTCGTTGAGCTTTATATTCTCCAATGATATTTGGCTGTGCTACTAAAGTCTCAATTTCGGCATTCTTTCGGAGCCTCTAAGATCCGTCTTGATTTCTCGCTGGTCCCAAGATCTTCCGCTTTCTAAGTCGTTACTTTATTATTATTTCTGACTAATTTTTAGATCAGCGACATATTATAATCACCAACGTTGCCGACAGACGTTCATAGCTGGACATAACCATTCTCCGTAGAATTTCAAAAGACCCGATTAGAAACGGTCTGCACTTTGTTGCACGACTACTACTGCATGTGCGGTAGTTGCTAAATATTGGTCCTTTTCTTACTAATTTATTTTTGTTTAAATTTTTTAATCCAGGCTGGTAAGAGTTCTGGAAACTGTGACACATTTCGTCCAATATCGTTCAGTGCCTTAAGAAGAAAGTCTGTTTGTTCGTTTTCAGACCGTGGACGCCTACTACAAGATCTAGGCCTCTCCCAAAGGTGTTCTATATCTATGGTGGTATATAATCTATGGTGGTATATATCATAATAGCTTGGCAGACGAGTTAACGATCACAGTGTGGTATTATCGAACGCAGCGGACGCTGATGTTTATTAGGGCGTTGTTAAAATAGTTTAAAATACTTCAACACTGTAACAAACTGGTAGGAACTGCTGGAACATTGCTGGCTGAAATGGTGAAGACGATGATGTAAAAAGCGTAAATAAACAATAAAATAAATATAAAACATTTCCTTTTATAGGTCTATTGCGATATAAATTCACAAAGAGGTCATTCTCTTCTCAACGGATTAAGATATAATTAGTCAATTATTTTTTTTAAAATACATTTTAATTTATGTATGACCATTATAATTCGTAAATAAGAATTAATTTTTAAAAATGTATTCATATTCCACATTTTCATAAAGGTAGTCCGAAAGCGAAGTGTCTCTTTTCTATTTTATTCAGAAGTATATTCGTTAAAATGGTACTACAGAAATGTAAAATGTTAAGATGCACTCGAATAACATCAGCTACAGCGGTTTTTAATGCAAAATGTAATATTTGCATGCACATAGCTTGAGGGAACTCCTATCCAAGTTCGGCGACAAATGTTCCGCAATGACTAACTGACCTCCATTAGATTTTATTTCACTGAAATGGAACCATAACGGGTGCTATTAAATAAAGGACGAATGCTTTTACTTCGAGATGTTTCTCATATTTCTAGACGCTCTATGGTTCCTTTAAGAAGCCTTTTTATCAACTTGATCCTGTGATTGAAGACGTAAATCTAAGAATTGAAATCAACAACTGAACAACTCGTTTCGTCGCTCCTTGTTGATTGAAAAATGAAGGAACTGTTTATTGATGTTGCGCAATAAGGAAAGAACTCGTTTCGGTTTTATCGAGCTGGACACGGTGTTGGCCTAGATGCTCACGTGGCACGGGGTATTCTCGGAATACTTTCACAGGTCAAGCTCATGGAGACTCGCTCGTGCTTCTGTAAGGCGGGGGTGGTCCAGACCGTGGTGCACCTAATGGCCAACTGTCTAAGTAAGAAAAGGACCAATATATACAACTGTCTCGCATTCGAAGGACTCCGATGCGATTTCTAGCTACTGCTAAGAAAAATATTAGGTGAGAACAGCATCGCCTCACTGATAAACAGTGACGAAGACATGCCTGTGTCTCTCAAAAGTTGCAGTGCGATAATTGAGAACGTAATTAATATGAATAAAGGTAAAAATAGTACAGGACGGGAAAGAAATTAAAGGAATAGTAAAAAATAAATAAAGCTAAAATACACAAAGAAAAAACCTGTGTAAGTATGCAAAAATTGTTTAATTGTGAAAGTAATAAAGTGTTTTAATTAAGAATGTTGTACATTATAATTAGAATCTAATGCTTATCATATAAATATGATAGGGGAGAGCGAGCGGCCGGCAATATGGAGGGCCATTTAAAAAAAAAATAAAAAACCCCATTGATTTATAACATATGATATAAACATTGTTGAAAATACTACACCGTGAAATAGGCCTATTCTATTTTTTCATTTTTTTTGCAATGGCAGCCCACCGATAGAGTGACTTCTTCTGAAGTTCTTCTTGAAAGGTTCTTCTTCTTCGTCGTTGACTCCTTGCTTTCGAATCTTCTTTTTCTCCCCCCCCCCCCCTTACGGAGAGGACTGAGATTTGCAAAACTGAGTCGAAGGGTTTGATTCCCGGAATACAATCTTTTATAATTACCATTACTCATAAATCACATTCCAGAGGATGAGCAGCTGTGTCTTCATCGTACCATAATACCACACTGCGATAGCTACTTCGCCTGCTAAGATTGGTGATTATGGTATATCCCCCCCAAAGATATTTTTGGGGAAAGCCTATACCTTGCGATTGAAGTCAGTAGGCTGAAACGACGATTTATTTACTATTTTTCGCCATTACACAATGTGGACTTAATGTCTAATTCTCTAACACAAAACTTGGATAATGCAGAGAAGTTCTAATTAATATTTATAAAAAATAATGAATAATATAATATTGTTTAAAATTAAAAAAAAAGTAAAGCTTTATAGCTTTAAAAGAAATCACACGATTCTGAATACATTTAATAGTGTAATTTCATAGCTATCGTCAATCTTATCCCTAAGATGCGTAGGTAACACAAAAGAATCGATTGAACATTTTTCAAGACTACACACTCATTTATTATAAGGCGCTACGCTACATCTTCATTGAAACGAATGTGTGCAAATGTGATAGCATTTGTTTTATTATGTAATAAAACTGCCTTACTTCCTTCGAATACAAAGTGATTGGTGACATCCACGCGCCATAAGTCACTAAGAACCTCTCTTTTAACGATCGTGAACCGTTTCATCTTTGAGGTTGTAAAAAACGCACGTGAGCATTGCAAGATCACATCTAGAATAGGTTACATTGACATATTCACATTCATTATGACTAAATCATTTACAATGATGTATATAATATAATGATGATTAGCATCTTTGAACAGAGAAAGTGATAACTTACACAAATTTCCTTAACACAGGATTTAGAGAAATTCACCCCTAAGCTGTGCTTGGTTTCGATTAAAGTTTATGCTGTTAGCCCGGAGGCTTTTACAGCTTCATCGGAAGTTAGTTCACGGATCTGAAGGGTCTGTGAACTTAAATCCTAAGCTGTATTATCACCGAATTTCACATGAATTATAATAATGATTCAACATTCTTTGTTATACCTAGATCACAAGTATTATTGCAATAATTGTCTTTTGTAATTCGATTCCTTTTTTTAATGATGACTCTTTTTAATTTTCATAAAATGTATTCCAGACCAAGAATTGATCAATTATACTCGTAAGCATCACTTGTGCCTCCAGCTGTTTTGGTTAGTGTATGGCGCTTTTAAAATCTTCTTGAGGTATCTCCAAAGAATTCCTTTATTGTCGTTAGGTTTAAATCGCTTTTGGTGTCGACGTTTCTCTAGTAAAACTCCACTCCGTTTGCTTTCCGGGCGAAGCGATTTTGAATCACTTGCAATTTATTATACCGTTCCACATACCGTTTAACCACTACCAATGTAGTATTAGATGAACCGGCGACCTGGGTAGACCTGTGGCTTTGCAATGGACGTCTATTTGCTGATTTGTTAATCATGAAGATGTCCAGTACAGTACAGCTTCGTAGAATCTTTTTATATTCGATTAACAGTTTAACAACGTCTTCAAAACTAGACAAGTGTCTTTTGTAACGTCAGTGCGTTATTTATATTCACCAACAATATATATACTTTGTTCATCTACCCTCAATAACTACCCCACAATTACGTGATTTAACAACGCGGTCAAGCCGACACATAAATATTCTTCTCCAATTTATTGTCTAGATTCGTTAGATAGTACGCAAGGCACCAATAAATCAAGCTTAGATCTCCAATTTAGGTGTTAGAGTTGAAATTGAAGCTTACACAAGATTGCCTGGATTATTTGCCAATAAGCAATTTATTCTGTGATTGTAATTGCAAAAAGTATCACCTATATGTCCAACACTTATTGCTGGGAGATTAATGAAAATATATATATTTTTTGTTTGTTCATTACAAATTCTTCAACAATTGGTTTAGAAAATCTCTGTTTAGTATAATAAAGTTTATAAAAATCGTTATAAGGAGAGTCCCCACCATCTTGTAAGTTAAAATTAGTAATAATTATGCAATAGAAATATTGTGAATGGTAATTTTAAAAGATAAAAACTAAAAGCATGTTCTCATATATTCAAAGATACAGTGATTTTAATTGTGACTTTATATGTTATATTTACGGATTGATGTTATTTAATTAGGCATTTAACCAATAAAAAAAAATTAAAATAACGTTCTCACGATTCATATTTTGTTATCGAAATAAGAAAATTAACAGCTTCGCAATTTGCTGTTTTTAGCTAATAATCTAAGTGAATGTGAGCATCAAAACAAACGATTAATTTATGTGGTACGATAATAAAAACTACACTTATCCCCCGATTTAAACGGTAGATACGTTCCTGAAAAAAAAACGTGTAAATCGAAAATTTTAAATTTTCAAGCCAAAACCGTGTAAATCGAAAAGCTTGCAGAAAATGCATAATCTTGCTTTAATTGTAAGTAAAAATATTTAATATATTACGGAAACACTGTTTTTTTTTTAATTTATTAAAATTATGCATTCAGTTGTAATTTACGAATATGGAAAATTAAATCTTTCTGAAACTGTGAAACTTTCACTCAAATACAATTTTCCGTAGCTAAAACTTTAATTTTATGCGAAGAAATACAGACAGTGTGCGTGTGCAGCAAGTCAGCACATAAGCTTGGGATTCCCCGTGAAATATGTACACAGCACACGTGTTCAATCACAGTAGCATTTAGTAGAGTGCGATAAAAACAAAAAAAAAAACTTATTTGAAAAATCGTGTAAAAGCGAAAACGTGTAAAACAAGTACCGTGTAAATCGGGGGATAGGCGTACTTTATTTTTATAATAAAATAAATAAATGATATCACACTAACTAAACTCACACAATACCATAACGTTTTTGTGAACATCACACATTGTGAACGCCATATTGATAATCCTTATAAACGTGAATATCAACATCATATCAACTAGTAGACGCCTACTGGAAGGCTCTATGACTTAACCAGGTTTCCTACCAAGTTTTCTTTAATCGCTACTCGAGAACCTTTCGATTAAAACGGCCGCCTACTGCTGCTTCAGACGTAATTTTTGGAGCAACGTCGGTGACGTTAGTACTTCTGCGGATTTCCTTATTTCAATATAAATAAATGACCTTTTCTTTCAATTTTACTTAAACTCGTTGTTTTTCAAACTAATTTGGTACTTGCTATTTAAGCAATCATTATTTATTGCTGTGATATAGCTAGTAATTTATTTATTTTGTTTTCATTTAAGTTTTCTCTTTAATTTTCGCGCTAAACCAGCTTGATATTGTTCGTAAACTGTTTCTAACTTTTACGCTATGAAGATTAGTAATTAAAATGAATTTTGCTAGTGATAATTTTTAAATATTTATTATTACATTATATTTACGTACATTGTTAGTGATTCTAAGAGCAAATAAGCGTCTCTATTTAAAAATTTAGACAGTAAAACGTACAAACCGAAAATTGGCACAAAATTTTAATACTTTTTAACGCCCTCTCCCCTAACGGACTTTACCCAAAGAGGTCAATGTGAAATACATCTGAATAATTATTTATTCACAAGATAATTATTTAGAAAGCTTTTCATTGTATCAACTCTCAAATTATTCTCTATTCATTAGCATTCAGAGATATTTTCGAACCTCGTTTATTTAATTTGAAATCTAATTTTAAGATTTGTCTTAACGTTATTCGCAAGGTTTGCTTAAACTTCTGTCTAATCTCGTTTAATCCGTAACTGGAGATGAAATAAACTTGGATTTTGAAAAAGATACATAAATTCATTCCCAGTCTTTTCATGTTAAAGAAGAATATAATAAGCTCTATATACATTATCAGTTTTAAATATTTATAAGACATAGTTTTTTTCAACAGTTTCGATGGTAAGATATCGTGGGGTTGTGAAGACACGGTCTAGGTGGCGTTTAAATTAAAGCTATTTTTTTCTAGCAAAGTATGAGGGCTCGTAACTATTTATTTACGTACTAACGTATAAGATATTTTATTGTGCACAACACTCATCCAACCGACAGCTGTTGGGACAGAAACATTCTCAAGTGGCATCCAAGATCTGGTAGACGCACCGTGTGGGTGGAACCAAAGGCGGACCAAAGACATAATCAACCTTGCGGAAAGTCGCTAGATGGTGACAGAGCAAGATAATCGTAATTGTAGGTAGTCTATGTTTTGCAGTAGACGTTTTTCAGTTCACACGATGATGAAGATGATTTACATAATTTGAAGGTTTTTATTCTTAAAAATTGTATCAAACAAATGTAAGCGTTCGCAGTATTTACTTGTAATTTCCAATGGTATCTATTTTTAATTATATACGGGCAGATAAATGCTAGCACAGCTGCGATTTTTTCTTTTCAAATATATAATTTTTATGATAATCATGCAGTAAAAATTTCATAAGAGTAGCATATAGGCTAATTTATATAATCTCTGTAAGATATCAGTTTTCCCTTGAAAATAATAAAATTAATTATAAATTTACAATTTGACAGTTAATTCGCCTGTTCAGTTTTAATTTTATTTACAATGATAAATTGTATACAAAAAGAAAAGTATGGTAGAAGAACATAATTTAATAGAAACCAACAACAATTTGAAAACCTTATCAAATAATTTATAATAAATTTGCAAAGGTTGAAACGTGTCCTAATCTAAGAATAAACCTGAGCGAATAAATCTGTGTGCTTTTTCTTACTCTCAAAAACTACTCGTGAAATGGCTGATAGCACTCTGTTTATTAAAGTTATAGCAAGGTTTCGTTTAGAAGCTTACGTAAAGAAAGTTATCCTCCCATCAAATTCCCACCAACTTGCTGTAAATACAGACAAAAGTCTTACTTGCGAACAAATAGGAACTTTTACACAATTTTCCAAAACTTTTGCTTGCATCTTAACGCAAGTACTACTACGCAAGCAATGCGATGGTTGTAAGAGAAGAGAGACGCTCTTATTTTATATATTTAATAGTTTGACTTAAGTCGGTGATGACTTAGTGATAATACACATATTATCACTAAGTCATCACCGACTTCATCGTCATATAATCATCATTTTAGTAATAGTTAACCTATTATAGGACCTAGGCCTGCTCATAGATTTCCCATAGGACCATTTGCAACCGACTTGAATCCAGCGTCTTCCGACAAACTAAACAAAGATGACTCTGTGGGTCCACCTTTTGGATGAACTTCCTACACTGCGCTTATGGGTCCGTGATCTCCGGTCCGCGGTCCTGAATCTTATAGACGGCAAATATGGCTGCTGCGCCATCTAGGCTATGGCAGAAATATGGAGATCCGTAGAAGAACTAAAATCACCAACCAAGCTCGAAGAATTGCTCGTCTCATGTGGCAGTGGGTGAAAGGTTCTTGAGTGGCGACCATGAGCCGGCAGACCCGGCGTGGTTAAACCAACCACTAGATGGACCGGCGACATTGACATAGATAAGGTCGCGGGAAATCCCTGGCTACCCGCATCCAGCAGGACCGGTCATCGTGGCACTCTTTGGGGGCGTCCATCATCTGAAAAGAAGAAGAACAGATAAATTAATGAAATAATAAACCGGTTATACTAATATGAAGAAACGTCATAACCGCCAATATCACTCTTTATAAAGAGGACTTTGTAGGTAATTCTCACTATTTAATAATGTGAAGATATAATTAAATTAAAATAAAAATACGCCTGACATTTCGATCTATGATAATTCATTAAGCGCTCTACCGACGATTGGAAATATTCTTCATTCCACGGCGCACCGCTCGGGAGTTGAGACGCATACCAATGGAATATTTAAAGCTTCTTTCTATACAGGGTGTTTAGTCATAGGTATAAAATCTCTGTATTGATCAATTTATAGTTTATTTGCTGTCAACATATGAATTATATACCCTTTCCAAAAATCAAAGATTTTAGAAATAATAAATATAGTAAGAAAAACTACATATTAACATTAATTGTTTTTATCGTCTGTCCCTGCAGACTTTGTACTTCGATAAGTTATTGGCCTTTCACATTTCAAAAGAAAAAATTAATTAATGTAACATACATTACAAAGATCATTTTAGAAAAGGTGACTGAAAACTGGTGATCAGGCTTTAAAAGTTTTTGCTGACAAATGAGATATACATTCATCCCTTTAAAGCGTTTACACCTATAACAAATCACCCTGTATACGTCGAAGACGCCAGCGAAGTGAATTGATGCGAATGTTTTACTGATGACATACTCCACCTCAAAAAAATATATCAAATTCATTTTAAATATAGACAGACAAGAACGCAGACTTACCTTTTAAAAATCATTAAATTTGTAAAAAAAACCACTTTTAAAAAAAAAAAACAATTGTGCGAATATAACACTACATTTAAAGAAAATACTGTAGTAATATTAAGGTGTGATTATTCGATACGTGAAACTTTACTACATTATTTCGAATTTGATAAATTATTTTGTACAATACAATGTCATCCATAATTTGTATGGTCTTTTAAAATGTTTCCAAGTTTTGCTTTGTTTATTTTGTTATGATCAATGTAATTTAAATCTTACTTTTACGGTCAGAGATGTGAAAATTTATTTCACACATAATATGACGTCAAAAGCGAAATCCGGAAACGGAAATACGTTCTCGGATAATAGAGCAACAATAGCTCATAACCTTAACAAACAGCTTAATAACAGCTTGTGCGAAATTAGGTGAAAAGAAAATTTATGTAAACAACGTTATCCTTGACAAAAAAGACGAATCTAGTTTCTACGTGGTATGAAAACCTCCGACAAAGATCGCTGCAATAATCTGGTCTTGTACTGCCTGCATCCAGCGACTTCCTGCAACCTTACCAACGTCGTTGGTCCTGGTGGGCGTCTTTCCCACGCCGCATATACCAGCCTGTGGTAGCGTCTCGAACCTTTCAACCTCAAAGGCTGCCTTCTGTATGAGCGATGTGCTCTGTGCACTGCCACTTCCGACCTGTTACCTCAGAGTCTAGACAACCCAAGTTGGTGAACCTGGTGCTTTTGAGGATCTCCTTATTTCTGAGTCGATCTCGCAACGAAGCTCCCGGCCTATGCCAAGAGTTATCTTTCCAAACCATGTCGACTGTACAGGACACCGGTTAATTATAGTGATCGATAACTCAAAAGCTATGTCCAAATTTATTATGACCACATTAGTTAGCAGCTGAAAAGCAATTAATCAAGCTTTAATCTTATCTCTTTAGGATTGGCACCTTCACATTGTCTTAGTAATTGGTTCTAGCTTGCGGTAATACATTGTTCTTGTTTTAGAATTGTTTGTATGATTGAATGCACTTTAATTAAAATACCTGTTTCTAAATTAATAAATAGCATGGACTATTGATAACAAGATGTCCCCCGCCTGCTTCGCGTAGCCATCACTGCTTTTTGTTGGGGTTATAGAGACGCCGTGAAAAAAATTGTCACCTAGTTTAAAAAAATGCAATTTTTACTTGAATGACCTCTAACACTTCACGGATAGAATTTTATATAATCAGTTCAAAGCTGCCTTAGCGGATGGAATATTCTTACTAAATTTCAAGTCTCTTTGACTCCTGGTTTCAAAGATATCGTGATGAAACATACATAGGTGAAAAATAACCTAGTTGCCAAGTTACACTTGTGTTTTGTTGATTGAAAAAAGAGTGTGACGTATACATGCGCTGCTAAAACATATTATAGATGTACAAGCCAAAAAGGGATATATGTATAGGTCTATTGCGGTGAATTGGTTTATGGTACACTTTGTAAAAACAGAAATAATAAATAGCGCAAAAATTATATAGGAAGAAAAAGCGTTTTCAAAATTCAGATTACAACATATTAAAATTAATTGATGTCTTCTATCTGCCTCTGTAGGCTTTATACTGTAAAATACAAACAAACAAATAAATTAATTAACAAACAAATAAATTAACCTTACATATTTCAAAGTGATCACTATATATACAAGGCGATTGGAAATAAGTGTAAACGCATTAAAAAATCTTACTAATGTGCTATGTATATATACATTTACCCTTTTAAGCTTTTTAACAAAAGAAACAGTAAATGATTTGTGATCTTCATTCTTCTTTTATTTGCAAAAAAACAAAAATTTATTTCTTAGTTAAAAAATACTATTTGAATATTTTTATCATAAAAATATTTTATTCATGAAAGCACAAATACTGTGCCAAATCTTATTAACCCAATAATTAAAACCAGGTTAAACTACTCGAGAATGTTAGCGACCTAGAAGATAAAGAGAAAAGTTACCTCATACGAACGACGACGACTTACGTGCTTTATTCTATTAGTCTAGATTTGGAATGTTCTAGGGTGTTTTTACGGAGAAGTATTTTATATCAAATCGATTATAACGTCTTTATAATAATAAAGATTAAATTATATATCCTGCAGCAATAGTTTTACTTTTAAGACAGGCAACAGATGAATAAAGAATTAAATAAACGCATTGCCACAGCCAGAGTGTAGAACGATCTGCCGACTTCCTTTAACGTTAGAATATAACCCAGGTCTTATCAGGATCAGAGAGTTTTCAGAATTCAGATAAATATCTACCGAATCTGCGTGCTCCATCAGGCGAGTTGGTGATCAAAGACGGACAAGAGTTAAAAAAAAATTCTAAAATTTATTTTAAATATATTAGATAATTTCTTTTTATTTTTTCCTGTAATTTACGTTCGTAATCAACATGGCCCAGGTGGTTGTCAATTCGAAGTGGCAGTGAACAGGCCAAATAGCGCGCAGAATATCCGCTGGGTAAAACGTCCTAACATAAGGACATAAGGAAGTCGCCAAAAGACATTGGATACGGGCAGCTATAAAATTTATAACCAGCCGTGGATGAACAGCTTCAATGATGAATCAAATGATTATGTTAATTATTATTCGAGTGTTAATGTAATTGATTGTTCCCTGATATAGAAATATACACAAAGAACATACAAACACATAGGTGACAAAACCGCCGAAATAACTAAGGGAAATTTTATAATATTTTGTATATGATGAACGTAGTATAGAAAGATTTAAGAATAAAATCTGGTTAAACTCTATTGAAGGCTGCCTGTCAAAAGCGAACATCAACTCATTTGTGTAATAAACTTCTAAAGCAGCATTTAAAATAGGTAGGGTGAGTCTGAGAGATGTGGTGTGTATTTCAAGGAGAGCTCCCCAAACGCATGTCGTCAGCCTCCTGCACCGTATAAGGCATTCTCTCCCTACATCTCGGCATCTGCACGGTAAATCCGTAGAATACTAAGTAGCTACTTCTTATTTAATACGAAAATTAATAAACCATTTTTAAAATTCTTAAAAATTGTATTTAAAAACCACATTTTGAATTAGTTTATTAATTTAATTTTACAGCATTATTATAAACAGATAATACACTGAAATATCTCGGCAGCTCTCTGTAACTTTTTCCAATATCTGAAGCAATTTATAAATTCTATTTTAATAGCTTTTAATGCGGTTCAGGTGCACTTATCATCTAATTAAAAATAAAAACTGATTCTCCTAATATAGAAGTAAAAACGAGGTTTATTTCATGAAACTCAATACGAAACAAATTAAATACCTCATTTAATTTAATGAATTGAGTTCTAAATCAAATATAATCAAAATGCATCCATTATATGTTGCCTCAAAATTTGTCAATCTTTGAAAATGATACTAATCGCTATAATTTTTCGTGTAAATAATTAAAATGTAATTTCATCAAGTAAATTTTCGATATCGTTATAGGATCCCTTGAGGTTTGCAGTTCCTTCCAAGATGCAACATAACTCTAAGTCTACGCATATATAATAAAGTTTCAGAACATATTATAGACCTTACTTTTCTTAGTCCTAGATCCGAAATTAAAAGTATATTATTAAATCAATCTTATTATAATATTTAAGAGAGTTCAGATGACTGAAAACATGTGAAATTTGGTTAGTTGACTCCATGCCAGTGTTAATATTATAATGTATGCATTAAACAAAATTACATTTAATTTAAAAAGAGCAACTCTTGAATTTTCCGAGTAGCTTATTCAAAATTGTGTGTAAATAAAGATATTTTAAATTAGAATATTTATTTCTACATTAAACGTTTTCTTTCAATTTCCATTTAGTTTTGAATTTGGTATAACAAAGAGAAATAAGTAAAAAGCACAGCAATAACCTAAAACACTGACCTATTTATAACGCTTACTTAAATAAACAAAGTTTGAATTTGCGTTAAAAATATACTTTACCGTTAACTTTTGAGATATATTTAGATTTTTATAATAAAGTATATATAAATAGGGCTTCTTTTGTTCTAAACAAAGGCTGGAATAACCCGTGAACTAGTCATTATATTTACCTCTGTATGATATATCTATCTCTTTTTTATTTGACGTGTAAAGTGTCGTCACGCCGTCGAAGCATGTAAATTTGAAAAGCGCCCTGCTGCTCTTTTTGCTTGACGGAACACCAAAGCCGGTCGACGCGATGCATTTTATTCACACATTCTCATTTATATTAACGAATGCTCCCGAAATAGAAAAAAATTATGAAAATATTGAGAGAAAATTTACAACTAAAAATATCTGTTATTTAATTATCATTACTTTTGTATTTAAACTATTTTATTTATTATGGACCATTAACAAAATTTACAATGTTACATGGAAATAAGAATCAATCATAAAAACACAGAACATGTAAAATAAAAAAAATTTCAATGACAGCTAACTTCAATTTAAAAAATAGAAAATAACAAAAAAAAACAACGTAAATAAAAAAAAAGAATTTGTGGATAATAAGAAAAGAACTAATATATAGCTACTTCCGCTATGTAGCAGTAGTCGTGCAACAAAGTGCACCGCCCACCAGCCCGCTGATAAATGCGCGTGCAGCGAACAATGCGAATTACACAACTACCACCGTTAATACACTCAACACGTTTTTCACCCCTCCACGAGGCATCCTCAGGAGTAATGTTACATCAATTAGTGCCAAACACCGAGTGGCACTAATTGGTGTGTTCATTGCACGACTACTGCTACATAGGGGATGTAGCTATATATTAGTCTTTTTCTTACATAGGATGGACTTCCGCAAAAAAACGCCTGAATCAATTAGAAATTTATGGATAAAATATACACACTGTACGCCAAACTTTTTTTATTTAGTCTTATACATCATTGTCATTTCAGCCGTAGGACGCCCACAGCAAGATATAGGTCTGCCCATACATATGAAATAAACCGGAAGATCCAGCATTTTGCAAAGACGTGACAAAACTTAAAAGCGCTTACGGAGTTATTTGAAAATTAATTAAAAATAGCCTTTAATCTCATATAGCTTTGTAAAGACATGAGCTTTTAGGCATTGTACAAGTATATGTGGGAGAATATACCATAATCGCCGCACTTGGCAGGCGGGTTGGCGGTCGCCGTGTGGTATTATGGTACGCAAAGAACGCTGCTGCCGATCCTTTTGAAACTTGTTTGTGAGCAATGACAATAAAAAGTTATAAAAATGTCATATAAAATGCTATATATAGTCTCTAGTATTTAAATCTTCCTAAGCGTCTGTTAAAATGGGTGATTCTTCTACGGAAAAGAATGCTATAGGTAAACGCTAAATTACGCAATTCGCAGTATAGCATGCAACATGTTATCTAGGCTTAAAAGATTAAACTACTTTTTATGGTTATATAGTAACAAAGATAAATATGCACAAATCTTTATCTTCGTAAAATAAACGTTAGCTAGAACGCAGATTGATGGCCCAAGTACGAGTGAAATGTGAACACAATTCTTTTCACTTACATCATTTAGTGAAGCGAATTTAGATAGATAAATCAAAAGAAAAACTACACTAAAAATACATACTTATATCAGAACTTATTTTACCTCAACTACTCTAAGCTATAAATATGAAATACATGTAGATTTTAAAATATTTACCTCGCCAAATACACACACATTTACATGTTTATGTCTCTTTTTTTAAATATGCTATAAGCTATAATACGAAAACAACAAGCTGTAATACATTAGGAGACACTGCTATTTGGACATATTAAAATGTTTATTACGATCTAAGCAGTAATAGTTATAATTATATTTTTTAAGATACTAGTAACTTTGATTTTTACAGTTTTTTACATATTTACTGCAAGTTGAAATTTCCCTGTCGCATTCCATTAAAGCTATTTTCTGACAAATGAAGTATTAATTCATTTATATATCTCTTGTCCTTATAACGAATCAGCCTGTGTGTACCGGCTTTTGAAGTAAAAAGAAAATTCAATTTCAAAAGTTGTAATTAAAAAAACGATCCAATAAAAATTAACGACCGATACTGTAACGACTTTGCTATTTCACCCGTAACGCTATTCAGCCAGTACTCGATTTACGCAGCAAGTATCCGAACAGGTCTGTACATTTTTAAATCGGATACGTGCATACATTTTTATGTCAATTACATAGACCAAATATTTTAAGTGACATATAAGGAAACGTAATAAATATTTTACTTAATATAATTTATCATTATTTTTATCTTATCTTTTGAATATTCATCGATATTAAATTGAATTGAATCACATTAAAATATATTTATATTTTTTAAATAGCTAGTTAAGACTTATTCTTTGACTTATATTATTGATAATGGTAACACTGGATTGGTCATATTTAATAAAAACAGCTGTGCGTAAGAATTACCGAATTACAATTTAACGACACCATATGTAATAATACCTTTTCTACTCATATATCAAGGTTATAAATGCTAGATTTATTTAAACAGTATTTAACATTTAAACTAAATACATAATTATTTCGGTATTCTCTATATAACCCTTAGAAAAACATTCTAATTATTTTATTATTATCTATGGTCTATTGCAGTGAAAAAAAATGTCATTGTTGTCACTCAACTACGCTCTTTTTCGTAATGAATTAGAGAATCGCGTCCGTACTTTATTTGGTCAATCTGAACATAGTTTGCTAATTTAAAAAAAAATCATTTGTTTTGATTCATTAACAGAGAACATTATAAAATACAAATAAGTTTACATAATCGCTACGTTTTCATTATATCTTTAATTACAAATGGACACATCATGTGTAAATTGATATATCATTAACTAAGTTAAGCTATTACATTTAGGTGTTTACAGAATGTGCAAGACCTATTAGTCAACAAGTATAAGTCCATCAATTTGCTGGCATATGTATTGTTTTATTTTGATATGCGTACAAGATATACAGTTTGATCAAGACTAATTCTATATTGTTTATTTCTAAATATTGCAGCCAGTCTTAGCATCTTTTATAATAGACATTAAATTAATATTAATTACAACTACAAAACAATATAATAGTCGTCTTCAAGATTTTAAAACTTGTATAAAAAAATAGTGGCATATACATGAAAAACTAAAAAAAATGTAACGCATAAAATTTAAAAAACAAGTTAACAAATCTTTCATAGGTCTGAGTACGCATAAACAATAAATTTTCACAACACATCTTAGACGATCCTTTTTAGTTTTAAATCTAAAATTAAAGATATGTTATTAAATAAATCTTATTGCAGCTTTTAAAAGTTTTTAGTTAATCCTATGTGTGAAAACTGGTTTGTTGGATCATACACATTTTTAACCCTTAATTAGGCGCATGGGGTCAGGGCCACTTGAAATTCAAAAAATTATGGCTTACAGACTTCAGAGCGTACTAACGCTCTTTCTAGCTTCCTCACTCCCCCCGGGATACCCGAATTAGTCACATCCAGAACATTAACGCATGTGCATGCATCGCTGTCCTTTAGAGAGCTGACCCCATGCGCCCAGTTACGTTCCATTTTTTGGCGAAGGTAAGTTTTTACTTTTGTGATTTTTTTGTGTTTATATTAGTATATTGTTTACTATTTATCTTTGTATGTGTGTATTTTCATACGGTATGATTTCTTTATGTATTTTTGAGTTTCTTCTATGCTTTTTCTTTTTTTTTTTATTGAAATGCTTAACGACAAACAAGTATTGCAATGGCTGGATGAAGTGCTTGATGAAGAGCAAGATGTTGCTGCTTCGGATTCGCAAGACGAAACTTTAAACGATGCTGTCATTGATAGTGCTCATAATTCAGAAAGCGAAATTGAGGAGTCTAAACATATCCAAGACATCAGAAGACGGAAGATAATTATTTTTTATCTCGACATACTCAGAGAAATGGCCCGAAAGTGAAATGGTGTAAAGTACCACCATCGAACGCAGTAAGGAACCGAGCACAAAATATTATTTTACATTTACCTGGAGTATAAACATATCTGCCATTTGTCATACACAAAGCGAATATTGAGAAGACTTTGACATATTCAAGACGGATTTTCTTGAAGAAAATAGCTGCGGCACTTGTGGAAGATTACCAAAAACGTCGCATATAACTACGTGCTATACCAGCGACAACAAAAAAACGACTCCGTGAAGTTTATAATGTGAACAAGGCGGTTTATCAATCGACAGCTTAGCGCGGGCGCTGTTCATCATGTCCTAGATAGGACGACGAAAAAGTGCCAACAAAATGTTTCAAGTGTCGTAAATTTATTTGTCAGCAACACTCAAGGATTTACTGCGTCGGATGCAGAACAGAAGATTCCGCTGATGAGGCTGATTAAACTTTATTTCTTAAGTTGATCTCGGCTATGCCAAAAAAATTAGTTTAAAGAGAGGTTTACTGTTTTAGTTTTTTTTAAATATTTTTAATGTCATAGTAAGTATTTGTTTCCTAAAGTTAAGTATATTAAAGAACTTTATTAATTACTATAGAAATCCATTAAATTTTATTCCTTTTTGATACTCCTTTCCCAATGTTTTTTTGGGGTCATTTAAGACCCCATGCGCCTAATTGAGTGATTTTCTTAATGCGCCTAATTAAGGGTTAATATTGTAATGTAAACGTCAAACATTGTGAATTTTATCAAAAAAAGAAATTGTTGAGTTTCAAACCGTCTCTTCTCAACAGATCAGCATTCCGCGCCGGTGGTAGCTTACTACTTTTAATGTGATAATAATCGACGTGTGGTAATGCCTCGTGGAATAAAGATAATTTGAATTCGGAAAAGAAGATTCGATAAAGTAGGTGCCACACAAATCTTTTTCCGTCAATAGACAAGGCTATATTGGAGGGTGACAAAATTGCTATTTTAACACAAACAGCCTAAAAAATAAATTCGAATAATCCTAGTAAAGAGATATAAATGTAAAGTAGAATATTTTCGATATAACCAAAACCGTCTTTACAAATTTAGATAACCTAAATCCTAAAATACTTTTTATTGTGGACGGTAATGCAAATTTATGTTATTTTCTGTCAAACGTACCTTAGAATATTACGCGAGAAATAAAACAGCCCTCATCTTGATGTTTTATTATAACAATTTAGATTTTTCTTTATTTTACATAGATTATATTACGTACTTTACATTAAATATTTTATATATATAATATATTACGAATAAGATATAGTATTAGATTAGCTATGAAGTTTTTGATTCTCAATACTAAGATTTTTATTTCGCTGTTGTTTCGTAAAAAGATAGTTAAATTCAGAATACGTACGAAATATCATTCGGATATATTTTTTTAGTGAATCAGAACACGAAAATATATCCGGTACGTCAGTTTATTTTTCTATATTCAACAGACATTAGCATTTGGCCTATATTTTTACGATTACAAGAAATATTTCTGATTTTTTTCTATATGTCAAAGAGTTTATTAAGTCTCTTTAATTGTTTTTTTCCTAAATCTGGGGGTGTTAAATAATTTGTGTCGTATTGGTTTAGTCAATCATTAATAATCGTACTTTTAACTTATTTGATTTAATATTTCCAAGTTCAAACTTATTGGAAATTAATTAAAATCATTTTTAAATCGTTTACTTTTTGATATTCTTTATTGTACAATTGACAAAAGAAATATACCATTTATAATAAATAAAAAAATACCACGAGCGTTCTTATCGCTTAAGGCAATTTCTCACTGGCACCCATAACTATGTACGCATTTTTTCGGAATTCACATATCTTCTTGTGTAGAAACTTCAATAGGTACTGTACAGTCAAAACCGCCGTCAAAACATACTTTGTATCGCGTTTATACAATAGCAGATGTTGTTTTACTTATATTAAAAAAGGATTTGACTTGTTTTATTTGTACAAAAATATTCAAGTGATATTTTTTGCGTATGAATCGAATAATTTACGCATACACTTCCAAGTAAATTAGTATAAACACTTACGAAATTTTCTACTAAGTTCAGAAAGCTTGCATTGCTTGATTTAAAAAAAGTGTCAAAGGACGTTTGTTTGCTAATAGTTTATTGCAGTCCATAGATGCCCAATGCAAGGCATAAGCCTTCCCCAAACATATCTATGGGGGAATATATATCACCACGCTTGGCAACCAGGGTCTAGGTCTTTAACTATTTGATACGTATTCCTAATCAGCCTGTATAACATTATAAAGCGATAAAAAAGAATCCCGATGACGTATCTTTATATGATTATGACAATTATACAGTCTAAAATTTACATAACCTATGCAAAAACAAAGTAAACCAAATTGATATCAACAAGTTTTGACTTCACATTCGCAAAGTCAACATATATATCTTTGGACGCGATAAATCAGTCCAACTCGACGCTGGTGCAAAGTGATTGATAATATTCGGATTCCATAAGTTAACATGCTGCTAGCAATAGTGAACATTAATGTGAATCAATATTTATATCCAGTAATACCATACAGAGCTATTTATCTAGAGCTTTCTATTCGCGTGTGATTAAAAATGTGACAAGTAACAAAGACGCCATCTTGAAATACCTTTAGCAAATGAATTAACTGGTGTTTTCTCAAAATATTTCTACAATTAAAAATAAAATTTATTGTAGTCTTTATTAAGTCATTTTAAAAATTGTGCTTTGTTATAATTTGTGAATGAAATAAGATTATTTTATTGGGTTAAAATTATACTGCCATTTAAGCAACATGTCATCCATTGGCAAACTGCCGTGCCTTTTGTCACACGTACTGTCTTAAAGAAAACTTTAATAAAGAAAATGTTTTGATGTTATTACTACACTGGTTTAATGATTTAATTTAATACTCTTTATTATACACGTTAAAAATATATACATAGTTGCAAAAAAATTTATAATGGGTGGTCTCACCATACGAGGCAATTTCTTCCGGACAACTATAATATGGAAACAGTAGTGAACATAATGAATAAGTATTTATAACCATTATTTGTCATTAAAATGGCTTTTAGTTGTAGTTTTAGTTCATTAAGGATAGTAAATAGTGCCAGAGAAGCTATTTTAGCTAATCATTTATATGAAAATTACCAAAAAAATCTTGTCGTTTGTCTCTTAATCACAAAAGTTATTAGGTTGAACATTAATGAAATAATAATGCAATTAATCTTAGCTCTGTCGGCAGCGGAATGAGGAAGCAACTCAAATACGGCTATAATTATGTAAAGTGATATTGAAGGGAAGACAGTAGATTAATTAATGGCCACAAGATTCGTTTTTTATTTCATCTAATCGACTTTTTTTGCTAAAACGAAATGAGTAATTATTTTAAAACCAATACGCTTATTTCCCATTTAAAATTTCAGAAAAGTCTTGCCATTTTTTTACGTTAATCGCATTAAGAGCGGTGACAAGGCGAAGCGAACTGTCAGGATATAAATCTTAGAAAATTTTGAATTTTAGAGTGAATATTAACAGGAAAGGTTACACAAGTTACTTTTAAAATTCTATTATTCTAAGTAAATAATGTTGGCCGAGGTCTTTCACATGAACCTCGACTCATTCTACTAAGAACCCAATCAATCGAGTGTGCCCTATTGTGCTACCCACGACAAAAGATAGCACAGGGCTATCAACTACCAGCATTATCTATTGGCGCTTGCCGAAGTTACAGCATTCGGACCAATACATGTCGAGTCTCTCTTGATTCTTATTAAACAATTAGTCCTAACACATATATATAAGGTGTAAAAGCTTTAAAGGAGTGAATTTATAGCTCGTTTTTCTGTAAAAGAATTTTTACACCTATTGCCGATCCGCCTGTATAAAGTTATCACTCTCAAAAGTATTATGTTAATTTATTTTCCCATTGAAATGCGACAGTAAATAACTTCTAGCAGTACAAAGATTGTAGTGGCAGTTAATTAGCAATAATTAATTTTAATATGTATTAATGCGAATTTTTGAAAACTTTTTCTTATAAATATAAATTATCATTACGCTATTTATTATTTCTAAAACCATTGTTTTTCATACTATGTACGTAACATTAATTATAGTAACTAGTAGTAATAGTAAACGGGCTGTACGTTTAGCTCAAAGTTTTTATACATATAACTAATCACCTGTATGCCGCTTGCTGCAGCGCAATGCAATATGCTACTAGCGCCATCTATTGGCACTGTTCGATTATATAGTAAGCTCGGAAATTACAATATATTACAATTTATAACAAATTTAAATAAAATTTGTTGTATATTAACATTACTGCGATAAAAGCTTATGAAGATAGTTTAAAACAATCTAAATGAAAAACTAATTCAATGAGCTTCAAAATTCACAAAATTGCTGACAAGCATAAACACAACTAAAAGGAGTAAATAAAAGTGATCGGCAGCCATAAAAACATTTCTTAAGACTAACCACATTAAGATGCTGTTAGGTCATTAATCATAAGAGCTAAAAGCTAAAAGCTCCGCGGTTTTGTACATAAGATTAATTTTCACAGCATCCATTTTTTACTTAAATGTTTTATAACATTTTAATAAATCACTAATAATTGTTACACTTGAAACTATATCTGTACACTAATTACTTAAAAATCCCACCGAATCCCACCGTTTCGGTTTAGACGTTATTATGATGGTTTCTTGTTTTTATTTATTTACTTATCCGCTATTTTTAGACATTGTATGATCGCTAAATTAATGCACAAGCATTTTCAATTTCTTTTTCATAATTACAATCGCAGGTTATAGTGTATATAAAGATTTTAAACATATTTTTCAAATGATTTAAATAAGGAATCCTCTACCTAATACCCCCCCCCCCCCAAAGTAAATTAATGTCACTTCAAAAAGAAAGATAATATAGAAATATCGTGGTAAAGTATACAATAGTATATACATAACTATTATTAAGATGGAGAATGGCGTTATAGGGAGCCCAATTTTATTTTTTCTTTTTTAGTTGAACATGATGTAGACAATCGACCATTATAAAAATCCAAAATGGAACAATAAAAATAAATAATTACTTTTCTTAAGATAGTGGTAATCACACGTACCCTTATGTTACCATTTCAGAAAAAAGCTATGTTTGTTTTATAAATCTTTTTTATCTGTATCGTGATATTGTCAAATTGAATGCATCAATTGTCTGACATTAGTGCAAATGGTTGAAAATGCTACGAATATTTTTACAGCATTCGGATACAACTTGATAATTGATATTGTCCCGTCAGTAATGAAAAAGCTTTTAGGCATCGTTTGTTTTATTTTAAATGCATTAAATTTTACATAGTGACGATAGGCAAATGGAAAAATGTAATAAAAATTTGTGAAAAAATTTCAAAGCTAAAAGCATATATTCTTTAGACAAAATTATATAAAAAAGCACATTTCAACCTGGAAGTGATACGAGCAACCCACCATAGTGCAGTTTTATAGGTATATACAAGCAAAAGTATTATAAAATACACAACAACAACATATAATGAAAATACTAATGGTTGTTTATGGTACAATTATTTTAATATCAATTAATAAATATCACGTTAAGAGCATATATTCTTTAGACTTTAAACCAGCCACGTTTGAGAAAAGTAAAGAAACAAAAAAACTTTAATTTAAAAATCGACCGGGAAATGGAGGTTGGTGCCAAAAGACATTAACTTCCAATTCAATTTATTACAATCGTTACATTTGTTCGTATTATTTGGCCCGCAAATCCGACGAACGCTTAAACAAAAAAAAAATAAAGCCAGTTTAAAGTTTCTTAATATTACAGGAACATATATATATTAGAAAACAAAACTAAAAATACGTAGTGATCAAAATTGCAAGAAGCACTATCGTTTTTCATTTCTTTTTCGCTTATGTTTCATAAATAAAAATATCTCCAATAAAAGAATTAGGTAGAATTTTTTATCAATTTAGCTAGATTTATACATCTTTAAACGGAAGCAATGAAGGACGTGCAAGTTACTTTGCGTTGCCTTTTATTTCAATATAGTTATATACTTATATATTTTGAGTACTTTAAATATCTGTTAAAATGTCACTGTTTTCTTCTTATCCTTCGGTTTTACCGAAGCATTCTCATATTTTCTTGTTTGTTAAGATTATAAAAATATATATACGCATACCGTTTGCAGTTTTATTATAATTTTATTATGAAAATGGTGCCTCACGACACCCTATACTTTTAAAGAAAGATATGTTATGACAATTTACGAGTACAGTATGTATTGTCACAAAGCACGAGTTACAGAACCCTCTAAACAATAAACACTGAACCCTAGGATCAAGGCACCCGTAACCTTGAAGTTATGTATAATTTTTTGTGTACGGTTCTCGGAAATTCTAAACGAATGCTATCTCGAACTTACTAGAACCTTATCCATAGTATAAATAAGTGTACTCCCCATGACAACAGGCAATGTTGTTTTTCGAATTATAAAATTAAGATCTACATTCAGTGATATAAAGTGATTCTTTGTCAATTATTTGGACAGTAATTTCTTGAGCAATTTAAAAGCGTAGTTTGGACTAAGCGAAAGTATACTTTGTGTAAAAATAGGGTGACCATCTGATTTGTGAATAAATGACTCTTTGTGAACCAGTGGTGTTTTATTTCGAATCAGAACCTAAACTGATTTACTGTGTGAATAAACCGTATGGTAGTGCCAAATGGAACGCTTATATTTTAATTGATTCTGTTGAAGTCACTGCTGCTAGGGTTCTGCCTTATTTAGCTTCTTCTCACCCTAGCTCACGGAACTGGGGTTTGAAAACTGTATTACAAAAAATAACGTGTCCATTAAGTGAAGACGTGTACAAAAACAGTGTGGTATTTAGTGTGGTAGCTATGTGAGTAATTACGTGTATTTGTTAATGCGTAGAGTACTTCTCTGACCGACAACCTTCGCTGACAGCGAATATGGGAGATGACGATCAACACTCCCGTACGCGAAAAGCTTATGATAAGTGTAGAGCTTGGCTTTAATGGAGCACACTCAAGATATACGTGATGTGATGTAGGTAGACAACTACGGTGATAATCCATGAAAGCGAATCGACAGTTTATCCATAGACCTTGCTCCAAATTCTGTTTATCTCACAGTTTATGTCAGCAATAGCTTCCGCCACCTTCCCCAGTGGTGAATAAATTTAAAGATCTATTGCATAAAAGTGACAGGCAGAACAGAATTGATGACAAATCGTGCTAACAAACAAAGCAAAGAGAAGAGAGAGATAGTTATTCAAAGCTTGCCGCCAGTTGGTCATCCAGTCACATTGGAAATCTTGTCGGGACGCCGATGTCTACCAGTGAACGCTCTGTGATTAAAATGATGATATTGGTGATAAACTATGCCTATCGTAGTTTTGAAGTTTTTAATTTAATGGTTTATAAAATGAAATTTGCTAAAAACAATAACTTAAAAATTTAAGAGTACTTCCAGTGTAAACATATATTACATTTAATAAAAAACACTTTTCTGTAGAGAGCAAGCTATAATTTTGGGATTTGACCTTTGACTGGATCATTTAAAACCTCTTTACATATTTTTTAATTTTTATATTGACAGTTATTGTCAATGGCAGTTGCACATGTTTGTTTATTGTCAGTCTATAGTTACGTATTATTTTCCTATTATCTAGTTTTGTAAAATTATAATTAAATTCCAACCATCATTTTTATTTATTTAATCCGTTTTTACAGTCGACACGCTCTCCGACATTTTTAGGTGTCTACTTACGTAAATAAAAAGACGAAATATTTAAAATTTTCACTTAAGCCTTTTCAACTTCAGTAAAGTAGGTTAAGTTCTACATTTCCGTAAGTTCTTGAAATTCAATAACTGTCAGGGCTAACAAATAAATTTTCTCTCTGCGCTACCGTGAAAAGTGCAGATGCCGCGCAAAATTACTCTTAAATTTTTATTCAAAATTGCAAATCCACTGGTGTTACCAAAAGCATAAATTGTGGTAACCTTAGAACCTCTTTATTGCCTGCAATATTTTAAAAATATTACTCCACCACTAATAATACAGATTTTAAATGTATTTTAAATGATATAAATAAAAGAATTCCTTTTGTAATGGACGATAAAATGAATTTATGACATTTTAAATAAAATATAGCAGGAGCGCTTAATATGTTTTAATATTTGCGAATGCGGAGTGTATTCGAAACATTCGCGTTTGTATTGTCTTTTTATTAAAATCAAAATTTATTACGTATAACAATGAAGATTACATTAACATTTAAATGGAAAATGTAATCCATATTATCACTGATTTATTTAACTGCTACGCTTCATCACTTCATCACTTCCACTTCCCGTAACCTTGCGATATAACTGTTCAGCGTTAGTTGTCCAACCACATACAATGTCAACTTGATTGAAAAGGCTATTTGAGTCTCTTACCATGCCCAGCTTGGACAATCCGTATGCCTTCCTAAGCTATAGTAAGAAACGCCGTCATACCTACAATACATATCACTTTAAGCTACAGAACAGAGTTCCCCAAACTTTTTTGTGTCGCAGACCCCTTGCCCTGTTTTTCCGTGTTAGGTAGACCGCCTACTTACCTGATATTGATTTCCTGTAACTTTCTAACTGTAGTGAAGTTTAGTGTTAAAAACTTAAAGTAAAAACACATGTTAATTTATACATTTATTAATTGAATTTAAAATAAAACTACTCAAAATAAAATTTTGTATCTGTTATGTAAAATATACGTAACATTAAATAAACTTTAAATAAAATAACATAAGCAATAAGTCAATATTTTTAGTGACAAGGATGAACCTGATGCTTTAATAATAAATTATCAACATTTGGCGTCAATTTTGTCAGGGTTAATCTTAAATCTCCTCGGCTAATAATGTCCAGTCTTAAATTTTTACTTCATAGGTACTTTTATAAATAAATTAAATGTTTTGATATTATAAGATAGTAGGATGTAGGTAAATAGGTACTATCAGTGTATGTGTTGAGATCCACTATCGTGGACCCCCATTTTCATTTCTTGGACCCCCAAATTTTGTTTCGCTGACGTAGACCCCTTACAGGTTGTCATAGACCCCCTAAGGGTCGATATAGACCACTTTGGGAATCACTGCTATAAAATATAGATCCGTCCCAACGGATGGCGACCAAGAAACCGCAGCCCCCTGTGCCGGTGCGATCAAGTTCGAATAACCCCCGATTCTACAGTATCCGAAGCTATACACCGCCAAAGACCAGTATAGACAGCGTAGTGAATACGCAAAAAATTCAATAAACAGGTCACAGTTCTTACTAGTGGGGGATACGATACAAGGAGGAGAAAAGCCAGGAATCGAACACGTCACACACGTGACGTTACAATTCAAATCTAACCTAACCTAACCATCTTTAGACTGAACTATTTCCATAATTTCTGTTGACGACTGACTGGGTCATATAAAACCTCTTTATATTTATTATATTTTCGTTTTTTTTACTTTTTATTTTGACAGCTTGTGTCGCGATGCTGTTTGGGATATTCGTTTGTTCTGCCAGACTGTTGTTACGTATTATTTTACTGTTACATAGTTTTGTAAAATTGTAATTAAATTACCACCACCATTTACATTTATTTAATCCGCTTACGTCCACACGCTCGCCAACGACATCCTTGACAATAATTAGAAAAGCAAACTGGAACTATTGTTTAAACCGATCAATTTATATTGTCCCGAATGTTTCTACCGTTGCAATAAGAGTGATCGATTTTTAAAAAATTAACTACAAGTCATGTTTGGATGTCAATCAGAGACTGGCGTTCATGTGTTTTAATTTTTTTCTAAATTTTACATAGTGAAAAAAGTAGTTACGAATTTATTTAATTTAAAAACATATTAACATGTTTAGTTTTAGTTAAGACGAAACGAATGTGTCAATATAGTGTAAAATTTAAAATAGCTACAAACCACTGGATAACTGACGTGTCTTGTTTGTCTAGGTATCTCAATAGCCACCCACTCCGCCCACGTTCCATCTAAACCCGTTCAGAAAAGTCAAAAAGCAACACGTACTTCTACAACTTCGTGAATTTCAATTTGCAATTCACTTTAAGTCCGCCCTCTCTTAATAGCTATTATTCAGTTAGCGTTAGACTGATAGAATTTTACAATTTTAACTTTGTGTTTTGATTTTAATTTTTAATGTAAGAAAGTTTCATGAAAGATATTTTAAACCATCTTAACTCATGATGGTTCATAAACCTTAACACGGTATATATATCGAAAGACGAAGTTTATCTTAATATCATATAAATATGTATAAAATTAACCTACCCGCGTTCCCCGTTACGCGTGACCCACACTGCGTTTCGTGTTTGTAATTTCATAAAATCCATTCTTGGTTGGTGATGGCAATAAAAATTCTGACCATGTTTTATACTTGATACATAAGCTACACTTTCTTACTAAATTTCAAGTCTTTAAGCCTTAAGGCTCTATAGATATTGTGATGGGTCAGACCCCCTGCTGGGATACATTCTGTACGCTTATGGTCTGTCCACTGCCACTTCGTACGGATATCCTTCTTTCTCATTTATAAGCTTAATTAATGTTAAATCTCTTCCCTAACAACGCTTAATTGGACATTACAAACAATATATATAGAGTAAATGCTGTAGCCAAGCGCTAAAGGACTTGCGATCGTAGATCACGGGTTCAATTCCCGTGATACAGTCTTATACATAATTCACACTTAGTTCATTAATTACATAGGATTGCCACTTGTCACAAATAAATTTCAAGAGAATGAGCAACAGCGTCTTCTATACCATAGTACGAGACAACGATCGCTAACCATTCTGCCAAACGTGGCGATTATAGTATATCCCCCATAAATATGTTTGGGAAAAGTCTATGCCTTGCAGTAAGGGTCTATGTGTCGAAACGACGAATGTTGTATAGATAGCTTGAAAAAATAAACTATTCTGTTTATATAAAGGCCATAAACATTATGATACGTAAGATTGTAAGATTTAGAATCAGTATTTGCAATTAGGAACCTAATACTCTTTTATCCTTCTTGCGCTGTATCTCTTACAGCTGAGGATCGTGATTATTTTTGGTAAGTTTGTCGCTCACTATGTTACGTCATCTATGTCGGTTTTCGGCGGTATGTATTAGTTCAGCTACTGTGGTATCAAACATATTCAGACCTGACCGACCAGCGCATGTGGCAGCGGCCTCGTGGTCGCCGTCAATCTACTTTTCAGGTGATCAATAGTTTTTCTAGGTTGTCACCGTAGTTCCTAGCTTTGTGATGAAAAAACTCAAGAATCTGCTTTGTGCCTAGAAAGGCGAGAGGATACTTCGAGTTCTATCAGTACCGTTGTTTTGGTGCTACAAGTAGTCCAAGAAATTCGTAACAATCGCGTACCATGTTTCACGCTTCTTACCAAAATTATTGCAGATCGGTTTATTTCACCATAAATATATCTCTGAATTTACCATATATCACTTGCAATTTGTATACAATTTTTTGAACACTTTCTAAGGAGCATATTTACCGTGTAAAAAAGATTTAGTTGTACTTTACCTTATCACAAAGACAAAAAGACTTAATGTGCGTTTCTGTTAAATTGCATAAAGTTTTTTAACATTCCGTGCAACCGAAGCTTTCCATTTTATTTTAAACAATAAAATATTGATGGTGTTTCTACTTTAAACTTATTCCACTTTGTTATAGTTTCAGTTCAATTGTTCGGGAAAGTGATTGGATTAAAACAAAGCGTTAGCTTTTTCTTAATACTTAGGAAAACTATTTTAGAAGTAATTTAAAAGAGATTTTCTAAGTTGCCAACATTCGAGTACATTTTTTTTTTTTTTGTAAAAAGAACGCATCATTGCCAATTCGTACTGCATCGGTACTTAAATGTGAAAAAAGACGATGTAAATATATATCAGGGATTGCCAAACTGCGGCTCGCGAGCCACATGCGGCTCTTTGAACTATTATTTTTGGCTCCGATAAAATGTTAAATGATTTCAATATTTAAATTTATATTACCTATGTCAGCTCCTGGAAAATCGAAATAAATTACTGGTGTGAATAATTATTGTTATTATTCATCATAATTAATTTACCGTCATCTTAAGTATTATAAGGAGTACTTTAATACACGAGCGTATATATATCTAACTTCAATACACATATTTTGTACTTTTGTTTAAATAATTTCTTATTGAAATTGAATATATTTTTGTAAAAAAAAACATTCTTTTGCGAGTTTCAAATGCATATTCCATTGCAGCCACCAAAAAATTTTAAATTTTGAAAAATAGCTCTCGTATTTATTATATCATAGTTTTTATTATATCTTATGAACAATGCGTATTTAATATTAAAGTCTAATAATGACAATCTAAACAAAAACTTTTGTTATGAACAAAATAAAGAAGTAAAAACGATTTTTGTAAACCGTAATTTATTTACTCGACTTCAATACACAAGCTTTTACACTTTTATGGCTTTATAGAAGATTGCACACCTTGGGAAAGATTTATTCGCGTGCAAGCTATTTACAATGTTACGTTCTCTTAAAAATATATAGTCCCACAGAGTTTCTGTATCCTGTTTATAAGTCTCGGACATTTATCAGTCGAATAAGTGACAGACTCATCTTCGCGTCAATAGGTGATGAAATTCATTCCATGTCGAAAAAGGATTTTTCAATTTGACATAGGATTTACTTACATGAATGTTCCGTGGATTTATTAAAATAAATAAATACTTCACGCATATATCGTATGAATAGCTTTGTCGGTATAATTTGGGTGATAAAAAAACTTCCATTAGAACAGACTTTCAACATAACGTCTTTAGAAATCCAAACGCTCCGGTGATGAACCAAATGAAACAACGACGAAGTTTGCTGCGGGCTCTTTTCAGATCAGAAGGCGTCAGAAAAATTGTCTTTGGTTAAAGGTTGTTATTATAAGTTACATTAATTCGAACCTATTATTAATTTGAAATTGGATTTTTATCGCATTTATCTATTGACGCACAATAGTATTGATAAATTATTCAAAGTGAAAATTGTGGGAATAAACGTAGATTATTAAGATTTATTCTTTATTTATTATCTGTTCATTATTAATTTATTATTTTAAAGATTAACCTACAACTGTGTACTCTTAGTTATAACGTGATGAGAAATCAAGAGAGTAATAACTAACGCGATAAGAGGACTCTGAGGGTGGTGACGGTCACAGTGACGAAAGCGCTCATAAAAGTAGGCTAAAAATTAAATATTAACTTAATTTAAATATGTAAAAGTCATGAAAACCGCTCTAAAATTATTTTAGGTAATTTGCAAATGCAAGTCCACTACATCGCTAACAATGTTATTATAAATAAATATATGCCTGCGTATATAGTCGACATTGTAAGAATCGTACAATGCAAATACAAAACACAATAACTGTGACACATTTATATACGTAGCTTTGGCCGACCGTGCGGAAATAATATTCCATGACATACCGCAGTAGAACTGTCTGAGTGTACGACATTCATAATGTACTATTCCATATTAAATTCTGAGCTTTCACGACTTGTCACACAGATATATTTTATACTCAGTATCAAAAGCGAGAATTTCTAGTCGTTTATTTATTTGCAATCTTTACACATTGTATAATGGTGAACTTAATGCCTTACGACTTTTCAATAGTGTATAAATGTGATTGAAAAAAGTATATTTTTTTAGGAACGGATACTGCTGCCCTTTACAGATTCCGCGTGAATAGAATGTGACAAGCAGCATTGCCTTCTGCTTAACGCGCGCGAGACGGTTGCGCGGACGCGCGGGGCGATCACAGCAGCCCCAAGCCAATCGGCCACTTAGACAGAGGGTGCTCTGACAGACTTTTTTTGCGATTTTTTTCTGCCGCGTATGAAAATTTCAATCAAACCGGAACATTTGTGCCAAGGAAAATGTTACAATTTTGATTTGCATTTGATGAAGTAAGCAAAAAAAAATACAATAAAAATGTGTTCACTATTATATTTCAAAAAGTAAATTACATCCCAAAATTTCTACGTGGATTGTAAATTACGTTCACCATGAACACTGCTCTTATTTATCTAATGTATTAAATAATTATAATATTAATTTCATGAAAATGCACGTAAAAATGGTTTCTCTCTTCTATTAGAAAAGTCACAGTCGCGCAACGACTTAGGGAGAGGGATTTTTTTGCGATATTGAATCAGGAATGAGGAGATATGTAGACGAACGACCACGAAGGGTTTGCCAATCGAAGTGGCAGCGGTCAGGACACATAGCAAAATAGATAGCCGCTGAAGCCTTGAGGTTCTGCAGTGAACATTATTCAACCAAGTACACTTGAAGAAGATCGTGTTAAGGACGTTTAAAAATCTGGATGCAGACCGCTTGAAACGAATCCTATTAGAAATTTACGGAAGAGACCTATGACCAGCACTGGTCATCGGGGAATATACTATGTCGATATATGGATGTTGGTGATCGCAGTGTGATATTCTGGTATGCGGAGGACACTGCTGCCCATCCTCCAGAAACTTGTTTATGAGCAGTGGCAATCCCGTGCAATTATTGCACAGAGTGTGATTTATATAGGATTGTTTCCTCCTAAATAAACCCGCGACTTACCATCGCAAGTCTCAGTTCTGTACCACTGGGCTAATATATCTCAAATATATTAATGAAACATATTACAGTGCAATCACAAGGTGATTGTAAATAAGTATAAAAGCTTTAAAGTAGCTGACAAATGAGCGTTTAAACCTTTAAATACTTTACAAGTATTTCCAATCACCTGTATAACATTATTTGGTGAAAAAAACGTGTCTTGATGAGGTATCTTTATATGATTATGACAATTGTACAGTCTAACACTTACCAAACAAGGTAAAACCTTGTTTTTGCTTAGGTAATGTAAATGTTAAGTTAATAATCAGTTTCAGATTCACGTTCGCAAAGTCAACATATATCTTTGGACGCAATAAATCAGTCCAACTCGACGCTGGTGCAAAGTGATTGCTAATATTCGGATCCCATAAGTCACTGTGCTGCTAGCAATAGTGAACATAAATATAAATCAATATTTATATCCAGTAATACCATACAGAGCTATTTATCTTGAGCTTTCTCTTCGTGTGTGATTAAAAATGTGACAAGTAACAAAGACGCCATCTTGAAATACCTTTAACAAATGACATATTATATTAAATGTCCGTGTCACGAAATGTTTCCAAAACTAAAAATCCACTGCTAGGAAGTGATCCTAAATTTAAAATAATGATAAAATAAATACACACTACACCTATCCTCCGATTTATACGGTACATACGTTCCTGAAAAACGTGTAAATCGAAAATTAAAAATTTTCAAGTCAAAACCGTGTAAATCGAAAAGCTTGCAGAAAATGCATAATTACTATTACTATTTAACAGTTGTGATTTTTTCAATATTTTAGGTGCACACAGAAATAAAAATAAAATGCATTGACAAGTTAAAATATTTAACATATTACGGAAACACTGTTTTTTTTTATTTAATTACAATACATTAAACAGAAGAACAAAAAATAAAACCTAAGGTGTTTTATTATCCTTTCTTACTGTCAGAAATTACTTCATCACTCGAAGTTATTTGTGCCAATTCGATGTTTGAAGCAGAAATATTTACATTATGAGAGATGGTAATAAAATTGGTTATTAACAATTGCTTCGAATTTTTTGTAAGATATTTGCAAAGTTCTTTATATTGAGCCAAGCAGCGATTTATGTCACGTTGGAATCGTAAAGCCCTTTCAACGTTTTTGTCATTTTGCTAAAAATGATTACCCAGCTATGTTCCCAATACGAGTCCTTCGCGGATGACTTTAGCAGTGAATGTTACAGGTACTAATTCATCTTCATCAGATTTGTCAGACTCACTTTCGCAAACTAAGTTAACTAAATCATCCTCAATTAGTTCTTTATCAGCCATTAACTCTGCGATATCACCATCAGTAAAATCATCAAAACCATCTCCGCCTAAAGAATGGGCCATCTGTACTATCTGCAATTATTCATCATTTAACGTTGAAATTGAATGTTCATTTTTGACTACATTTGGCCACAATTTTTTCCTACAGCTATTGAGCTTTGTTTGCCTAATCGCAGTGTATGATAAGGCAATATGCTTCATACAGTCTAATATTATAAGATTTTTTCAAGCACTAATAACTGTTAAAGATTCATCGTTTTCCATTTGTTCCAAAATATTTGTAAAGGCACGTTTTATGTACAAAGCTTTAAAAGTAGAAGTTATGCCTTGGTCCAATGCTTATAATAATGAAGTTGTATTTTTTGGTTAAAATTTTACTTCAACGTTCTCATATTCTAGATCTTGTTGGTGACCCGGCGTATTGTCAATTAACAAAAGAACTTTAAAAAGCTATCCCTTTGAACTTAAATATTTTTTGGTATCTGGGATAAAACATTCATGAAACCATTCAGTAAACATTCCAGCAGTAACCCACGCTTTCTTATTAGCTCTCCAATAAACGGGAAGATTGTTGATGTTTACTCCTTACAAGGTACTCTCTTTTGTGTTTGATCTTCTATCCAAAGCATTAAAGCTTTCTCCATTTTTTCTATTTCGATATTTCTGGTGTATGACATTGTGCCCATACTCGTGGTATTGCCAGCTGCAAGACTCTTTCTAATTATGTTTTCATTTGTTCTAATAGTTCTTATTGTAGCTTCGTTCATGCTATATGATTTTGCAACATCTACTACTCTATCTCCCTTTCGTAAGCGATCCAAAAATTCAATTTTAGCTTCTAAAGAAATACCTTTTCTTTTAAATTCCTTCTTCATTATAAGCCTATAATTTTTTTTTTAATTTGTGTTAATTTGGCTGTGATTAAAGTAAAATTCAGAGGAAAAATATGCGGGAAATTTTGGAGGGAAGATTGAAAACTTTTATTTTTTATTAAATATTTATTTCTTTCTTAAATTTTGAATAATTCTTTATTAAAGCGTAAGAGAATTCTATCTAATGTTTATAGATTAACTAAAGAAAATCAACAAATTATGTATTATAATAATTGTTTTTTTCATTAATTTACAAGTATTAAGCACCAAATAAGAACAATTACATAACATTATACCTTTAATAAAAGAATCAGTTGTTTTAATTCACTATAACTAAACTGCTTAAAGTTTAATAATTATATTTTTATTCAAATTAAAATATTTAATTTTTTTTTATTATGCCTATTTGGTAAATTTCCATCATTTCCCTTCAAAATTTCCTGCATTAATTCCCTCTGAATTTTACTTTAATCACAGCCGTTAATTTATAATAATCTAAATTATGCACACACCTGTAATTTACGAATATGGAGAATTAAATCTATCTGAAACTGTGAAACTTTCATTCAAATACAATTTTCCGTAGATAAAACTTTAATTTTATTTGTAGAAATCCGGAAAAAATCCGAAAAGCTCGGGATTCCCCGTGAAATATGTACACAGCACACGTATTCAATCACAGTAGCATTTAGTAGAGTGCGATAAAAACAAAAAAAAAACTTATTTGAAAAATCGTGTAAAAGCGAAAACGTGTAAAACAAGTACCGTGTAAATCGGGGGATAGGTGTATATGTGTTCGACTGTAAAAATTTTACTTTTATTTCTCACCAGCTGTCTCCTCTTCGCGTGGCTCGCACTGGTTTTTGTGGGTATCATTATATCATTGTATTATAAGAATTAATTTATAATTTAAAACTAAAAATCGCCTAAGTTACTCCTTATACATCAGCTATCTGCCAGTATAAGTCCTATCAAAATCGGTCCAACCATTTCATAGATTAGCCTTAACAAACAGACAAACAAAAATTTAAAAAAAAATGTGTTTTTGATATGTACCGTATATTCAATATACATTATTATGCAAGTGGTAAAAAGCGGTTATTTTAATATTACAAACCGATACTCCAATTTTATTTATACATAGGTAACCATTACATACATCTCCAATAAATAATAACTCTAAATTAATATGGCGTCATTAGACTTGTCATAAAAAGAGCTTCATCTTTCCCCGTCTTATTACGACAAAGATTTTGCTCGCTTTGTGAGTCACGTTGTATTACAAAGTCAAAGAAAGATATTGCAAAGAAATTTTATGAATAAAACAGTTTATAAGCTATGATCTGCGACATCATATCATTTGTACTATATCTTACTCTACCGAACATTTAATAAGTGTTCAGAAATTGAAAATTTTTCAAGAATAGAATGACATACACACTTACGCGAGTGTAATAAAAATATTTTAAAAGAAATTAAACGTGAAATCTGTCGATAACTTAAAAAATACTTATAAAATTATTATAGTTATTACATTAAAAGAAGGGTTATTTTTTAAAACAAGCTAGCAATATGACATGTAAACAGTATTTAATAAATAAAAAAATTGCTATTTTGTACTTCTGTATATACTTATTGTAAGTGTACATTGCGGCTGTTCTCGAAAAATATTAAAAAGTACATATTACATTCTTGGATACTTATTGAACTGTCACCATCAGAAACACATAGTTTTTTTTCTCGTAATTTTTTCTAAAATATCTTTTCATTTAAAAAAGGAATTGTTAAACTTTGAGGTATAAATCGTTCTATACTGTCGCGGCTATGGTATCACAATGTTTTTATGCAAACGATTCCTTAAATAACCATGCAATATTCTGATCCTGATATAAGAATCATCTTGTGGGACTCTTTTGAGTAGATCTAAAGGTAATAAAAACACGAAGTCTGAAGTAGAATTGTCTATATTATATTCATGCTAGTTTCGCCCCTATTTATATCGATGTAAATAAAGAATTATATTTCTGTGGAATTCCCCCTTTTCAACGCGCCCCTGTCGCTGACGTAATGTGCAACCTATTTATACTCTTTCTCACATGGCGTGCTTTTACTGAAGAGAATAATTTAATGCGTTTAACCACGGTTCCTTTAGTGCGACGTTTAATTTTGTGGGGTCGATTATAATGTTCCGCACGGTGGTCAAGTAATAAATTCTTCAGTAGAAAGTGCTTATAAAATAATATTAGTATCAACGTGATATCGGATATACTCAACGTATTTAAACAAAAAACTTTGCTACAAATCCTCTCTCATTTTATTTACCAGAAAAAAGTAATATTTAATAGCAAATCTGCGTTCGATTACATCGACTATTCATTGTCATGAACTTGATGTCCTTAACTTCTAGGTAGTTAATAATAGTCTGTCATTGACTCTGGTTGTTTTTCTTATTACACCATTTCACTATTACAAAGACTTATATTAAGACTTGTAAAAGGCAAAGACTTAGAAGTTTAATGGGCAACTACGTTCGCGAGTTCCGAGTACTAAGTCTTTATTCTGGTTAATTACCTACAATTGAACAAAAAGTCGTAATCCTTCTGAAACTTTTGGATGAATAATAAATTTCCTAATTTAAATTCAGAAGACGCCTTAAATTAGTTTTTCATTTGATACCTTTAAAGGCCAGTCTTAAATAACAACTTATTAGATCCACGAAGTATTTTGAGACAGAAAGGTTAAGTTATTTAAATATGCAACTTGTTTTAACACTAATTACAAAATAAATTTTCCAACTACAACGTTGAACTTTGGAGTTGAATGTAATTGAAATATTAATAAAATCTTTATTTTTTTAAACATATAGTCATACCGCTATCTCCTTGCAGATGAATATTTAATAATACGTGTCCTTTTACTTTTTTCAATAAAATTATGGATGTTAATAATATTACACAAATTATTTTAAAAATGATTATTTTACTTTTATTCAAAATAATTAGTAACAACGACATCTGGTTTTATTCGCTTGAAATTTCATCACATGATGTTATTTTCAAATCAAAGAATATCACCATGAAGTATTTCGAATTGTAGTTTACATTCTCAAAATGCAATATTAATTTTGTATAAACGTTATCGATCAAAATGGCCGCTTTGAAATTGTTATTATATTTCCAAAACTTTTTTGTAAATGTAATGTAATGTAAATTATATGTAATTGAATGAAATAACTAAATTCACGTGGTTAAATCGAATAACTGTGGCGCCACTGCGCACATCAGGTGTTTTTGAATTACACTGAACTGTTTCTTACCGGTCCTTTTACACGATCTTTAAAATAAAACGGTTTAGCAATGAAAATAAATACGCACATTGTTCCATTGTTTTTTTTTTATTATTGTAGAACGATTTCCTACATTTTTTAATTCTAATTTTGGCATTACTTACTGAAACTTATCTACACAGCATCAAAATAAAATTTGACGGTTACGAACATTTTCATTTCTACCATACCTACTGATTTTTTTATAAGCATTGTTGGTCCAATCCGTAAAAACAGTGCACGCTTGTTATCAATGAAAAGTTAAAAAATTGAATTTTTTTTTCTTAATTTCAATTGATATTTATAAATGTTGTGTACTTATGGCTTGAAAATTGGTTTTCCGCTAATTTTAATATTTTTTGTATTAAAAGTGAATATTGATTTATAAATTTTATAATACATTATTTCTACAGGAAAGCGTTCAGTTTTGTCATTTTAAACGATTTCATATATTTTTCAAATATATACCCCAATTTATCATACTTCACATGTAACCGTGTAAAAAAGAGTTGGATGTATTTTGTTAGAAAAACAAAAAAAAAACAAAATGTGACAAGTGGAACAAACTAGTATAGATTGTTGAGGAAAGAACTCTGCAGGGGAATTAAAAGGGGAGGCATATGAAAAGCCTGAAGGACTAACAGAGGATATGTTAATGCATAGAATTAACTTTTTTCCTAGGAAAATCTAATAATCTAAACCATTCATAAGAATGTCACAAATATTTGTGCCTAGTAATTACATTTCCATAACATAGATTAGAAATAATTTTAATAGGCTTAATAAATTTGAATATACAGATATGTCTTAATATTATACAAGACATATGTTAAGATGTTCAACTAATACTAAAATATTTGATATAAATTACCAAAAAAATATTTATTTTTAAATAAAAATTTCTCGAAAACTAAATAATGTGTTTAAGCTATCAATCGATAATTTCTCGTCACACTTGACTTGTAATTTTCTCTTTTTAAATTCTATTTTCTTATAATTCTTAGTACAAAACAAATCATGTTTATCTCTAATACAAGTCCATATCTTTTCACTACGTCCCAAAGTAATAAATTTGCTACAAGTTTCTTTAAAGATATTTGCAATTTTTGAATCAGTAATCGTACAAATTAAATTACTATTCTTAAATAAGAATAAATATCCTTGAAGTTAAATATTTGTTACTACATGTCTTATTTATATTCGTAATTAAAATTCAGGGGATAGACAGCAAAAAATATACATTCAACGAATTTTATTGAATAAAACCCGGGGAAATCCCTAATAACGGGTTAGTAACTTTAATGGTTACAGAGGTTTTTTGTACTGTTATTTATTCCAAAAAAAACTCGATTCATTGTAATTATTCGTATATTTCATAATAAATTTAGCAGTATTGTCTTGATACCCAATATTGCATGGATATTTAAAAATAAAGATGTTTGAACAATCCACATGAACAATTGGTAAAAATCTGTATTAAACGTCAAATTTTCAAACTATAAAAATAACATTAAAAAGCTAACACAAACGTTGACTAAAGATTTATACAATGAGAAAATATAAATATAATATTTGCATAATTTTTTTACAAAAATATCTAATAAATGTACTAATGCTTGTATATTTAAAAATAACATCAAGTGTAGAATTTTACACATTAAAAATAATAACAAATCTCTAGAAATTACCACAAAAATATTTATTTTCGATGTTTATAATAATATAATTTGAAATAATCATAAAATATTACCGATTTTACTACAAATCGATTTAACTATCTCGTAAATGAACATCACTAATTTTATTCTCTTTCATCACGAATTTGCGTGTGACGACAGTCGTTAGTACGTAGATATAGATTTTCGACTAATTTTATATTATAATAGACTGAGTATTAACAACTATAAAGGATGAAGAAAGTTATATTTATATGTTTACTATCGCTTTCATTTTGCCTGTGCAAACCTGCTGACGATCAAGGTAAGATAAAATAAAGAGTAATCGAGCGTCTACAAAATTGCGTTTTATAGAATTTCTTTATGGTGACATTGTCTTGTAAAACTTGTTTTTGTAATGATGCTGTTACTTTATTTCTATATTTGTAATTAATACTCGTATATATATATGTAATTAAGCAATGGATTTATTAAAATCGAAGTGCACGCTTTTGAACATATTTGTATATAATCATCGAATTGTAGAAAGGTTGAACCCGTAAACTTATAATAAATTTCCCAATAATTATTGGTAATGACGCAATTATGGGTTGGTTATTTACACGCCTTATTACTACGGGTTGTCTGATGGTAACACATTACACTAAAAATATAATCGTTAAATCATTTCAAATTTAGAAAAAAAATTTCTCATTACAAAAATTAACAGCCATAATTTAGGGATAGCATCTTATTTCAATAACGTTTATTAATGAAATCCAATAATATTTTTGTATTTTATTTTTTCCACGTTTTCGATTCGTACTGTTTTCCTGGTTGTTATTTAAAAGAGGAAGTCATGCATAAATCTACCTCAAAATTAAGTTATAAATGATTATTACCTTATTTATATACTAATTTTGTAAAATTAACAATAAATTTTAGAAAAATATAATTGTATGTTGTACAACCATAAAATAAGTTTTCTTAATAAATATCAAAAAAAAATAATGATCAGTTATTTTAAAGTAGGACTGAATAGAAAACAGCTATGAATAATGCTGTTATATATCACATTATAAGTGCTATAAATAGGCATAAATGTGCTAAAAAAACTACCAGTTGAAATATGTGGCCTTAGGCTTTGTAATATATTTAGGGAACTAGTCAAGAAAATATTAATAAAAATATCTTTTATACATTATCAAAATTTTGTACACTATAAATAATACTAGAAATGAACTCAGGTTAGTTTCAAGAAGATAGTTTCAAAAGTTGGTTTATTCACTGAAAAGTATTTTTTGTTATAATATGCCTTTGTAAATTAAGATAGTATTTGAATGACCATAGCTTGTTAACATCTTAATCATTCTACCTGCTGTCTGTTGTAAAATATTTTGTATTAGTTTTGTTTTATAAGTATGACTGTTGAATTTTGTGTGGGGCTTCTTTACATTTCAAAACATTTGCAGGAAAATAATTACATGTAAAATATCTTAGTGCACTGAATAAAATATTTGTGAACTTTATAGTTTCACTCATCAATATCTTATATATTTTTTTTATATTAGCTATGGAAATATTGTAAAATTCATGGCTTCCCATAAATCAACGTCAAGCTAAAAGGCATGTAGTGGGTCAGAAGATTAATAAAGAAAATCTTTGACATGTTTTTAAAATTATTGCTATTAAAAAAGTTAATTAATTTTGTGCCCCCATGTTCTTGTAGATGTATTGTTCCTTCTATTAGAAATCTCTAATTTTATTTTAATTTTATGTTACTGTAACACTTCTGTAAATGACACAAAAACAGCAATTTTTATGAAAACACATTCTTAAAAAATATAACTACTTGAAACTTGAATAATTTTAAAAATATGTGAGAAATCTATGTTAGTTTACTTGTGGCCACAAAAGTGAAAAAATGTGAAAGTAAACCATTCCAGTCACGGTAATAAAAATAATACCAGATGATACATAAAAATCATTAACTTTTTGGCAACAGATTTACTAAAGAAAACTTACTAAAAAAATTATATCACAAAAAAAATCTGTCTGCTTGATGTTGATTTATGGGACTAATTGTCTAGATATGTACATGAATTTGATGCAGCAGACAAATGTATGAAGTAACATTTAACTCAAACATAACAAATTAAATTTTGATATATATATATATATATATATTATATTGAGATATACATATAATATGCAACTAATTAAATTAGTGCACCTTTTCTTGGCATTAGTGTAACTGGTTTTATATGTCTTCATCTCAGCTAAACTTTTCTAACCATTGTGTTGTTTTCTTATTTCTTTTTAACAGTTATATGTTTTTGTCGCTGTTAAGCGTACATTTTTAACACACTCCGTGCCATGTGGGGCGTACAACCCTTGCTGCATTTCTCATTAAAAAGAAAGGATTGAGGAAAATCAATTGCAGGGTCGAATATGAATATAGATAATTTCACATTGTCGTGTATGCATTGCTTTTTAACATTTATGACTTTTTACCGCTAATTATAGCCTTGCATTATTGAAAAAATGTAAAGCTAAGTCTCACATGTTTTTTTTTAATTTTTAAAGTGTCAGTTGTATGCGCCCCATGCACCTGTATGGAGAATCCTCAAATATTGCCATGGCATGGAAAGTGTTAATATTGATTTATGCTTATTACAATAAGTAATATTACATTTCTTTTAAATAGAGCACATAGACGTCTTTATAAATGAAAAGCTAAACAAGCAGATTGATATCCTAGGAAAGATATTGTTATTTATGATCTTTGATTAGAAAATTAATTTTTGTTTCTCTTTATTTATTATAGAAGTACATTTTAACAAAAATATCACTTGTGTTAGCCGTCACAAGTGCTTGTTGAATAAAGCTAATCTTGGAAAAGGTTGTAGTGTAACCTATTATTACTACCTCTTATAGTAAATTAGAGTCATATTGGGATACATTTAAGTGTAGCCGGCGCTCAGTGTAAAAGAGTGTTATTATGTTGGCAAAGTAGTATAGAGTTTATAGTGTGATCTAAGAATGATGGTTTACTGAGACTACACTCTTTATTGTAGTTCAGAGTTTATCCTTTATATGTGACTATTGTCTCTAATACTTGTAACACAAGTTATTTCTTGCAAATACACATTTTTTAATGATTTAGTAACAGACAAGAGATTTACATATGAAGCACATATACAGATTCATTAGTTCTAATTGCAAAAACTATGAAGAGGTGAAAGTATATCTCATTTAACAGCAACATGCTTTAAAGCTTTCATATTTATTTTTGACTACCCTGCATAAAGTGAACACTCAGAAATACCTTACATCACATTTTTTTTAAATGAAATACACCAATAACTTTTGGCAGTGTTAAGTCAGCAGAGTTGGATAGTAAATGATATTTAGTGGATGTAAAGCAAACACTGAAAATGCTTCCTTATACTGTAGTATCATTACATAAATTGTCATTTCTGAAATTATTGATTTTTGGATAGAGAGTGGCTGTACTATATATTTATTGACAGCAAATTAGCTTTTACACCTATAACAAATAGTTATGTATCTCATGATATAGAATTGTTTTATTATGCTATTTTTCTTTGTACCAATAACTTATGAAAATTGTTGATTATCATACCAAATATTCTGATATTAATACTATGAATTTAGGTTTGTATGAGCAATAGAGATTTTTGTTTTATACACTAACTAATGTTGAAGATTTTGTGAAATATGTAAGGAATGTTATGAAGAGTCATTATAATTTATTGAGCAAAATGTGTCTATTGTTAAAGTCAAAACTGAATGCCAAGTTTATCACTAATTGTTGCTCAACTACTTGAAACAATAAACCATTTTGATCATTTCATATCTATTCATTGTATTGAATCTTATTCAAAATATGTGGTTAACAATGTTTGTGTGGTTTTGGTTGAATTGGATAAGGCTGTATCTGGAATCCCTGAACTGGAGATACTTATTTACAAACATTTTAATACTATAAATTAAGGGTGAGCAAACCTTTTTAATTTGCATCAGGGTCAATTGAAATTTTAAAATTATATGGCGGGGCGCATATAAAGTAACACTTAGTAAAAATTTACAAAAATTTATTTATAATTGACATTAGAATAGAAAAATGTTAAAACTAAAAATAAAGACTTCAATTAAAAATTCTATATAAAAAATCGTGATTCTATATAAAAAATTGTATTGCATGTTTGAATAAGTCACTGACAAATGAGTTGCAAACAAACTGTTTTGATTGTACTACCATTTCCTTATAATTTATTTTTTAACAATATATTGATGAGAGAAAGTCAATAAAATAAATCAACTGTTTGAAACTCTTGGCGAGACGCATAAACAAGTAAATGGGTAGCAAGCTATGTGTTGGTTATCTGTGATATATATTCACATACACACTCACACATACTTATATATATATATACATGAAGTATTGTTAATTGGTTGGCAATCCTTTATAAACAAAATATGATACTAATAATTTACATAATAACACATTGAAGCCTCTCATAATTTCTAGTCTACTAATAATTAAGTAAATATACATATCAATATTTAATCACATGCTATTGGATACTATTTAGTCTAGTCAGATTTTTTATTACTACCTGCAGAATCTAAATACATCAATAATTTTTATATATTAATGTTTTCTACAGAAATAAATCTTATTTCTTTCTGTAGAAAACAATTGACTCTATTGTTGTTAAGTGTAGGTAAAATAATATAGTTACCCAATTTTATTTTGATTTTGCACAATAAAGGTATTTTTGACAATTTTGCACTATTTTGTATAATCAGTCTGTCTATAAGATATTTATTTATTACCAAATGAGCAGTTACAAAAAGGAAGTTCAGTGCCAGTAGTCTACATATGTCTACTAAAGTTACCTATCCAGTCTGTTCTTGAATATATTGATTTTCTAAACTGCATCTTCAGGTAACTTCTACCAGTCTAACCACACAAATATGAGGTTGTTTTGAGAGGTCAGAGTCCTATATTTTTCACCCGGATATTCGGTTTCCTGAAAGTTTTATGATACAGTGCAGGGAGTTCTTAAACGCTTTTGTAACTGCATCAGTCTAGAGAGTAGGTGACCTCTAGCTCTTTAACCTCCTACATTACTGTCAACTTCTTCTAGATTTTTTGAACTTGGCTGAATACCTTGAGAATTCTACATATTCGAATTAGATAGGTCATTCCATATTTTGAGCTATTTTATTTTAATATTAACTTGAGAAAGATTGAGATAAAACAATTTTATCAGAGGTACATAATAGTGCAGGTAAATTGAGAACCTGTTTTAAAATTTAATCTTTTCTCAGAAGACATTTCATCCATATTCATATATATATGTAGCTTATAGCTGATTCATGCAAATTTATTGTAATATTATTTGCAACAGATTATGTTGGGCTTTAAACAGAATACATATTTATTTTGCTTGATAAAAATTGATTAATAAAATTCTCTAATAGATGCTTGATATCTGCAAATTCTTTTTAAAGAGATTTAACATGAGAATCAACAAAAACATGTTTGCCTGTAAACACCAAGGTTGTTTTCAAGTCATTAAGTTTTAAAACAACTTTTATTAATATAGATACCAAATACAATGAATAGTTATAGAGTAATAAATATTAAGTTATGTTTCGCTATGTATTTACTTAAACGAAGATTTGATTATTTTGTTAAATACCTGTAAAAATTATTATTTGGATCTTTATATTATAAATCACTACCATTACATACTATTTAATGTATAATACTACCAAATTAATTGATTGGAAAAATGGTACTTTCTCAATAAAAATAGACAAAAAATCATTGATCTATAAAAACCTTCTAACAGCCTCATCCAAAATCAGTATCTCTTGTTTGGTAAAACCAGCTAGATGAGACATAACAACACCTTCCAACAACTAATATTTACTCAAAATATGCCTATCTTTTGGGCAAATATTCACATTTAAAATGGTAATATTTAAAAAAAAATGTAATCATAACATGTTTTTAATTACTGAATGATTCCCAAATCTCACTTAAAGCATTGTTTGCAGTCACAGGTAAACTTGCGCAGCAAAATGAACATTTAACTGCTGAAGATCCAAAGAATCAAGTGTCAACAGAAAAAGCCCAAAGTGTACCAAGCACCACAATATCTGAACAGAAGCCGGCACCATTACCTACAACTATTAAGAATGATGCATCAACAGAAAAATCTGCCGCTACTCCAGACAATAAAACAAACACACCCCTACCTAACACAAATGAAAATAAAACAAAGAAGGATGCAGAGCCTCAGAAGGAGACAGAAAAGAAAGTAGAGCCAGCAAAACAAACTGAAACCACTACAGAAGCTAAACCGGCAAACACCACAGACAAAGACAAGAGTACCACTACAACAAAACCAGAAGAGAAAACTGAAAAATCCACTGTCACTACAACAGAAAAGAGTGCTACTACAATCAAACCAACAGAAGCTCCTAAAAAAGATGAAGATAAACCTACACTTCAAGCCCGAGGGTAAGTTTATAGTGTACACCAGAGTTTTCAAGAATTTCTCTCAAAGTTTTGCAACTACATTAACCATTCCATATACCTAAAACTTAACCGAAAATGAAAAGATTGGATCTAACTCTGGAAAAATTTGCATTGCTGCCCAATTCCAATCACAAACAAAAACATAATTCATTCCTTTATATGTCACATCACAAACTGAAAATTGAATAAACAAATCTTTACAAGTAAATGTCACTCTGCTTCTTAAAATATGTCTACATTCGTAAGTGACGCGAATTCTACCTTAAGCATCTAGCCTCCAGTTCTTCACTATTGAAAACTTAAACTTTAACCCCTTTACAAATAGTGAAGCCCCATTTTTTGTTAGTCCAACATGCCTCCAAGAAACACCTAACAAAGTCATCTTGCTGGACTCCTAGGGTCACCTAGACCACTTTGAAAAGTGAGGATCCTACTGCCTTGATATCTACTGTTATTTAATTTTCATTTGGGTTTGTCAACAACCTCAGTATTTCAATAAACCAGAGGTTTCCCTAAGTTCGAAAGTTTAGAATATTTTTATTAGTTTCTGTTCATAATAAATCCTCACATTTATTTATATTTTTATTTCAGATTTGACGGACCAAGTTTCATTGGTGGTATAATCCTGACACTTGGTCTCCTCGCAATTGGATTCATGGGTTTCAAATATTACAAAAATCAAACTGAAAGGAATTACCATACTCTCTAAACATTTATTAATTTAAGTCTAACCTTCCTAGTTAAGAAGTGCACTATATAAAATACCTTTGCCTTCGTTATGTTCCACAAGGTACATTGTAACCAAATAATTTCAATGTGCATTGTTTTTTTTTTCAGTTATACATCAAGGAGTATGTTTTAGTTTTATTTTTCTGTGTCTGACTAAGTGGTAGCTGAGAAATTTGTGATTTATTTTATTGAAATAATTTTACCGAATTAAAATGGTGGTGGAGGACATTTTTACTGAATATTAATGTAAACCCACTGATATTATTCTTTAATTTTGCATGTATATTTGATTGAATGAATATATCGTATCTTGGCCCATATATATTTTTGTATTTAAATAATACATTTGCATATGGAAGACCAAATAAGTTTAGATTGCATATTTGATATTTTAATTGTTTGTGTAAATTTGAAAGATATCTAAGGTTTTTTGTGAATTTATTAGGTGTTAAAGTTAAGATTGAGATATTCCAAATTATAAACTGTTTTGAAATTCATGTATTATATATTGAAAGGATGTTAAAAACACTGTGCAATTTAGTATTAGAAATCCTCAATTTCACCTGTGCCATGATGCTCTGGACACTTCATAATTTTCCTGTAAGAAAACTCAGTTTGGAAATCTATGACTTGTAATTGCACTCAATCCTCATTTTATAAATAGTTCTAAGCATATTATTATTAAGTGTTGTTGTAAGGTAACGCAATGTGATGATGAAAATAAGGGTCTAAAATAGTAAAGTATATTGGTTCGGCACAATTGTCGCTCTGAATCTCAACAATGTAACGTTATTGAATCTCCTTTACACAAAAATATTATATTTCTCATCCGAAGTCGCTTTGAATGCTGAACCAATTTGTGCATTTTGCTTTTTGTAAATTGATGTTTCATTCCATCCTAAAGTGCTCTTATGAATCTGAACTATTTATGATTATCGGTATTTTACAGGCAAGCTAATTTCCTATTATAATTATTCTGCTCTTTTCTTCTTGTCACTGTCAATAGTTGTGTTATTAAAGATATTTACGAAATTTGTTTTTAATTGTTGAACAACCTTCTCCATTTATAAAATAAACACTGTTATAGGTATATAGATTGTTGTAGAGTAGAGGCTGTCTATCCTAACCGAAATTTCTGTTTTGTGATGTAAACCGTAGGACTTTCTCATGCAGAATGCTTGCATTGTCGAAGTTACTCGAAGTCCGTTACCAGTCAAGGAAACGATTATTTTCTTTGTTCGAAGTGTGACCAATCAGTGGGGTAGCAATTAGTCGGTAAATAATATAGGTTCAAATGGCCACTACATTTCGGGCGCGTAAATGCTAATCTCCAGAAATGTGAGAACTGGACAGGAAGGTGAGGTAGACACTTTATGCCGTATATTATCAAATATCTCGTTCATGTCAATAAAATTAAAAAATAGACCAATAAAAGTTTTAACAAAAATATCACCAACTAAGGAACTGAATTTAGGCTGTCTATTATATACCTAGAACCTTTAAATACAAAACGATTTACAGGATTTGATTATAGTATTAGCGTCTGTTCCTAAAAATAGACAAAATATTAAACATTATTTTCTGTATTTTTTTGATTTTAAAAATCGCCAGTAAGAACTGAAATTTTAGGCAAGTCGCTCTGCATATGTGCGTTAAAAGACGTTTTACGTAACTATGTTGTGATGTGTGTATCAATATGTAACAATGTTATCGATTATTACATGTTGACTATTTTTCGAAAATCTGGGCAACGTAGCTTTATGAAATTAGTAACTTTTGAGGGCAACCGTCTGAATTGTCTTTTAATAAATTTAAGAAGTTTATCAAACAAAAACTAGTAAAAAAATCATAGTATGGAACTGGAAGCAACATCGTCAGCTGCGCATCAAAAAGGAATTCCGCAGAAATATGATTTACATGGGTAACATGGCGGCAACATTACGTCATCATCAGCGGCGTTTTGATTATACATAATATATGTAATACATAAAATTCTCGTGTCACGGTGTTCGAACTTGAACTCCTCCGAAACGGCTTGACCGATTTTTACCAAATTTTACATGCGTATTCAGTATGTCTGAGAATCGGCTACTATCTATTTTCTATACCCCTAAGTGATAAGGGTGGTCCACCCCTAAATGTTATTTTTAATTTTTTAGACAATTTTTTGGTTTTTATTTTATTATGATACAGCATACAAAAATACATACAAACCTAAATTTTCACCCCTCTACGATCAACCCTTATCTTACATTTGTTAATTAAAAACTATAATTTTTTTTGCAAAACAACGTTTGCGGGATCAGCTAGTAGCTAGGTATAAATATGGGCTATACTCGAATAAACATTAACACATCTACCTCAGATTTCATGTTAATACCTCAAGACCAGCCGGTTCTAGGAAGAATCCCGCAAAGCATTTTTAAGTGATAATTGAGCTTGGGAACAGCTCTAACCACTGTTTTTAGGACAGTGATCACAAAAAAATCCGTCTGTTGTGGACTTCTCAGATCAGCGCATTTGGAACCCTCTTAGCTTTAAGTTGAAGGATACCTTATGCTGGGATCTAAGCATTCATGGTGTACACAAGTGATTACTTTAAAAGAGGTTTTGTATATTAATATAAATAAAACATTTTGCGATCAGATTTGGCCAAATAACACTCGAAATTGTTATATAAAAACAACTCCGGTGTGAAGGCACATTTGGAATGCCAACCGCCAACAATTGCATTGTAATTTTAAAACACTTTTGGGCAGGGTATGTCACAATCAGCTTGTCTTACTTAGCATTGTATAAAAAGATTCGACAGCTTTTCGGTTTATAATAAAGTTAAATGCCCGCAACAACATGTATAAAGGAAAAATGTAAGAAAATAAATAAAACGTCTAATTTTCTCTTGCATTTTTGGTCTAAAAATATCATTTAATAATATTATTTTTTATTAAATACAATTTTAAATTTAATGAAAAGCATCAAATATAAACTTAAAATAATAATTAGTCATAATATTTAAAAAACACGATTATCTGGTAAAATATCATCAACATACACTGATTAAATATACACTATTTGTTTGAAAAACATGAGTCGAAAGCGCAATAATTCACATGATTATCATAAATTTCAATCACTCAATATTCTGAATGTCTATTTTAATTTATATGGAGTCATAATACGGCATTTGATTCGGCAAATGGAGAAAAGTTAGATTTAGAAAGCTTCTGTTATGAAACCGTTGTTTTTATCACAATGCTCTGACACATTGGTATGTAACGCATAGGATTTATATTCCTATCATGCGAAATTAAATATCGTGTATAATAAAGTTTCTAGACAGTATGTTAAGAGCACACAAAAAATACTAAATAAACAATCGATAAATCGTTTTACTAACTGTTGGCCCTACATTTCTACCCAGGTCTCCATACTTCAAATTGGCTAACAACATTTCTCCTTCTCTTTCATTACAATGTTTGTACGTTTTAATAAGAGAGTGAGGAGTTTTGTATTGATTCGTTATTGCAACCGCTTTCTCTACAGAAACACCTTTAAGTTGGAGCAATATTTTTATGAACATTTCATTGACAGACAACGGTTTGCTTTTAACAGTAGTTTTATTAAAGTAGTTAAATGTCATAAGGACATTATCCTTTGGCGAAGCGTCCCAACCTCTTAGATTTTTATCCTGAAAACAAATAATTTTAAATTTCAATTACTGTTATTATTAGACAAGATATAGCTAAAAAACCACCAAATATATCATTATCATGTGAGCCGATATACACCCGCTGCAAAGTATGGGCCTCGCGCAAAGATCATAATGAATGATCCTGCGCATGACTTCCCTCAATTTTGACAATGACGTCGGTCCAACTTGTGAAGGTCTAGCTACGCCACGTCTACCGATTCGTGATAGCTACTAAAGAACCTTTCGGCACCGATGGCTAGCGACGCGCTCCGCTTGCTGTCACTTCAGACGCACAATTATTCGAGTTACGTCAGTGACCTTAGTTCATCTGCGGATATCTATATTTCAGATTCGATCTTGTAGTGAAATAAGCAAATACCCCAAATTTTATAAAAGTAATTTATTTGGGGCCATATGCTCTATTTCCTGAATTCATACGAAACAAAGAATATTATCCATTTTCCTTCTTTTTATTCATAATAGTAATGTTGAGGAATTTAGTCAAAACTTAAAAAAGGTAGTATTATTTTTTAAAAGAAAGGCATATTGGTGAAGAGTGGAACATGTGATCAGTATCATTAGGTTATATTATAAACCCAATTGTCCGACGCAAAAAAAGATCTGCAAGCAAAGAATGCCAGATGTTGTGAAGCGTAAAAGGAATAAATAAAAGATAATCGGACGAAAGAGAATGTAGAATAAAAATTCAAAAAATCTTTTAACCCGAATTTGTAACGTCTCTGCCCTACACAAGGCCTAATTAAAAAAAGGTGCTATACCGAGGTCGCGCAGGCAAATTCTTCTTGCGTCTTTATGTTAACGGGTGAAGAGTTCTCTACACTCTACTACACTAGACCACCGCCGTTAAAACTAGGGCACAAAAGGCATCAAAGATGTCCGTGAGGTTTTAGCCGACAGAAGTCTGATTTAACCCTTTGGTTAAAGACTGGAAGAAAAAGTTACAAATATTTCATACAAAATTTTTAACAAAACAGTTTGACCCAATAAGAATGCTAATTATATATTACTCTCTTGGCGACTTCGCTTTACGGCCTGTGACATTTGCAACGAATGAACGGAAAAATACCTACTTTCCTATTAAAATATTTCCGGGATGTGAATAAATGAGTGAGATATGTAACGACACCAGCTGCGACGCGGGCAGAGCGTCGGAAACAGTTCCTTTTGTTAATTTATTATTCAGAAACTTGATAAATATGTACCAGGATATCTTTAAACATCACACAAATACATTTTTATCTCTTTTTCATTCTATATATAAGAATATTTCAATCCAATATCTCTTAATGCCGAAAAATGTAGGTCGATGACCAATGTGGGTTATTAGTGATGAGTCATGGTCATGGGACATGGTGCGATACCATTCAGGACTCATTAGCCAGCCATAGAGCCTTTACCAAACATTTCTCTACAAGCACAAATCAGAAATGAGAATATAATTAATGAATGAAAGTAATTGACAGGGTTCAGTGGATTGGCAAGTTGAAATGGCAGTAGACAGTCCACACAGTGCGCAAAACAGATGACCTTAAGATTCGATTTGGTAATCCACTAAGCCTATATTCAGTGGAGATGAACAGGTTTAGTTAGTACTCACCTTATATCTAACAGCTAATCTTTTTGTCAGGATAGCTAAAAACCTGGCTGAATGTGACAAAGACTTAGTTATATGCACTTTAAAATCATCAATTACTCTAGTGTTTGCTAGCGCTTGCATTAAAGATTGTACAGGTAATCCCACATTCTTATTACTGCCATAATATTCAACTAAATAGATTACATTATCTATACCACAGCGTCGCAACCTGAACTTCTGCTCATGAAACCTTCCATCTTTAATACTTGCTGCTAAGTCATCTATTCGCTTCCTCTCAACTATACAGGGTAATACTAATTCTTCATTACTGTCTCTGTTCCGAGCTACCCATGCATAATCACCTACTTTTAAACTTCTGTACTCATGACATATGTGAGGATACTTCTTAAATTGTACCACAGTAGGATCATCCTTCTTCGAAACTCTGTAAAAGATAATTTAGATTTGATTATTTATACAGATTGTTCCATAAATCATGATCAAGTTGAAATTGAGTTACAGGCCAGATAGTATCTAACATCCAAATGTTTTATCCAATTATAAATATAGGATGATCAGTTAGAGGTAAAGGTTTTGTCATGTTTCTGTATAGCTCATTTGCTGTAAAATAATGTATGGTACACCATATTAAAAAATCAAAAGTTTCAGAAATAATAAAAAATATGGTAAAATAGTAAGAATAAGCATTTAAAAAATTTGTGTAAGGAGGACCAGAAAGTAGTCATTTCTGTCAACATATTTTACAAAAAAAAAAAAATTATTTTTAAAACTCAGGCATTGAAAATTTGTATACTAGATGACAAAAGGTTATTGATAATAAAGGTATTTTTAATTAGAAATAAAAACTTGTTAAAAGTACATTTTTAACAAGTTTTTACAGCAAACTTTACTGCCAGAAGTTATTAACCTGCTTAATTTCAGAATGATTAAAAATATGTGTAAAAACTGAAGCTTTTGCTGACGAATGTGTGATACGTACATTCCTATAAAGCTGTTAAATATAACTATTACCATATGTAAGGAAACAATTAATTTGTTGTAACGATAAATAATAATGAAATAATATAAATGAGATAATTACCCGCTAGTTTCATTTTTATCTATCAGTAAAATAATATCAAATGAATTTGCTGTAAAATCTATGTATTCTTTATGTGAATTATCTATGTTTGTAGACTCAGGTGGATTATTGTTTTCAATAGATTTGTTTAGTTCTTTATCAGATAAACAGCTTTGACTTGTTGGATAATGATTGAAAATAAGGTCGTCTGTAGATGGTATATTCTGAGAAGATTTAAATAATTCTTTTGCCAGTAAATACCCTTCATCAGTTAAGGAGTATTCAACTTTTTTACTCCTACTTTTTTGAACTAAGCCCTTAGATATTAACCTTTGCATATTAGACCAAGCTGTGTAAAATGATTCTGGTTTTTTAACAGTAAATGAAGTGTCACAATGTTTTTGTGCTCGCTCAATTAAGGTTTCCTTGTCCAGAGCTCTTAGCTCTCTTTCATTTGATTGTTCAAACAATGCAATAAGAATGGCATAACCTCCTGATTGGTATGCTGGCTTATAAGCGATTTTAGATTTACCTTGAGTTTTTACAGGGCTTGTGGATTTTACCGGACTAATGTGTATGTGTGGATTATCATATTCTTCAATACCAGTTGTAAGTTTAGTTGGACTAGTGATCAATTCATTTTCTATTAGATTAATAACTTTTGTCGGGCTATTTGTTACATATTTGCTAGGAGCAGGAAAGTTAGATCTATTTTCTTTTGTGTGTATATTTTCAGAGGTTGGAGATGTGGGTGAGGATTTATTTGAAGAGTTATATATCTCCAGCTTTTTATCTAAAAATGCACATAACCGTTTGTTGAAACCCTTAAGAATAGCACATTCAGCGCCCGTGTGCAATGGCAAAGGATATTTAGAAAGTGATGTCAATGCTTCGTTCAGAATGTTTTCAAGTTTACTTTTCTTTTCTTTTGCTTCGTTATGGAGATCCTCTAACCAACTTTGAAAAAGCGGGTTCGGATGTTTACGCTTTAAAGTTATTCGTTTACCTAGCTCTAAGGATTCCATAATTGTTTAATATTAAAATAATGAAATAGTATTTACATGGTTTAATCTTAACGAACTCCTTAAAAACGTAAACAAATATAAGTTGACATTGACATTATCCCCACTTATATTTTTTTTAATTTTAGATTTACAGATAGGACGAAAGGGTATGGTGCTTACAGTATATTAGTGCCTTCATTCTTTATTTAATTCAATATAAAAATATTCTGGTTAAAAATAATTTCAATGAAAGTTAAATATTAACTAGTTAATTAAGATTTAATGTAGATAGTAAAGCGAATAATTTTAACGAGGTAAACATTAAATATACATATAACAATCGCACACGAAGAGTTTTTTACAACTTGTCAGCATCTTTGATCAATTGTAGAAACTCGTCTTTCCATTGGTAAGGCACTGGAAGCTTGTAATTTTAACTGGTTAATTATATTTAATTGTAATTAGTACCCGTTTGTACTTGGAACAATAGGATCTAATCCATAATTAGAAGTAAGGTCAATCGACACAAAAAGACGGCATTCCCAACAAAAAGGTATAAACCGGTAGCTTCGTTTTTATTTTAGACTATATAAAGATGATAATAAAGACGCAACTGTAAGAAATGCTGTCAAAACTTCTAGATAAAATAAATAGTTTTAAAACAAAAAAGAATTGCCAATTTCCGTTCAATTAGTTCGTAGATTTAAAGATTGCTTTATGTACTATTGTAAAACATTTATAAGTAGTCGATTGGTGTTTTTTTTCATATTTTGTTGAAAAACTTTACAAACTATTATGTATATAAAATGCTGATAAAGCTAAGATGCACAGAGTGAAACATTACATGGGAAATTCTACATTTATTTAGAAGGCAGTTGTAGGAATAGGAAACAAGTTTTAAGTCTTCTTCCTTTATTTACTCTTTTATTATACATTAATAGAACAAAATGCATAAAATCACATGAAATAAAAAAATTAAATACTAACGGTTTTTACGCAAATGGCGGTTTCTTCCAGACTAGTTTAACCCATATTAAAAAAGGCGGCTTTTATTCCCAGATATTATTTGCTTGCTTCGGATTTCAATAATCATTTAGAAAATTTGTATAAAAGGAAAAATTAAAAACAAATATTTGAAGATAAACTTTATTAACTATTGCAATATACATAAAAACGCAATTATAACCTTGAAGGTACGTTGGTAGTGTATAAACTCCTTTTTGTAATAAACATTAGGTAAATTAATCTTCGTCTTCACTAGCAGATACGGATTTTCTTGACACTGGGGTCTCCGGTCTAGAATTTCTCGAGCCAGATCTAGATCTGGATCCTGAATGTGAACGGGATCCTGAACGACTTCTGGAACCACTTTTGGATCTGGAACGCGATCTTGACACGCTTCTAGACTTTGATCGTGACTTGCTCTTTGATCTGGAAAATGCAACAAAAAATTTAATATGATATTAAACACATTTTTTAAATGCGGCATGATAATAATGTATTTAACGAGACTCATTACATTAATATGCGAAGATTGAAAACTCAAATGCAAAGAAATCATGGACGCCACTTCGATAAAAGATTTAAATTACTAATTTTTAAACAGATGTTGGTTAGCAGGTATCAATCTAAGTAATCAAATTCATATCACGCTATTTTTCCTTTGGGTAAATTCGCATTTATATAATTCAACTTTGAGTAAATATTTATCCGAATATATCACTGCTAATTAGTCATTGATATCTTTTATAAAAAAAAAAAAATTAATACGTATTAATGGTGTAGCGCATTTACCATGAATGGCATTTAGTTAAAAAATATAAAACTAAAATTATTAACGTCAATATAATTTACCTGGATCGTGACCTCGAACGACTTTTAGATCTTGAAACACTCTTAGAGCGCGATCGGCTTTTCGACTTGGATCGACTCTTCGAGCGTGATCGGCTTTTAGAGCGAGATCGGTTTTTAGAGCGAGATCGGCTCTTAGAGCGGGAGCGACTCTTGGATCGGGAACGGCTTTTGGAACGAGAGCGACTTTTCGCAGACCCTGAACGTGAACGACCACGCGACTTCGAGCGGCTCTTAGAACGAGACCTACATAAAAAAAAGATTATTTTAACATATTTTCTTCTTCATCTCTTTAGCTGATATACGCCCACTGCAAGGTAAAGGTTTCTCTCATAAATTCCCATGATCCACTATGTGTTTGTACAGTTCGTTATCGCTATTTAAGAATCTTTCGGCTGCAACGGCCATCGCTTGCAGAAACAATGTGCCCCATTCATTGCCATTTCTTTCTTAGTTTTTTGGGAGTATGATATTTTCTTTGAGAGAGAGATATGAGTATTTTTTGACAATTGATCATTTATTTATAAATTTTTTGTTTCGTTTTTCAATGTAATAGCTGTGTTTTCCTTAATATCGCAATAGTTGCATATTGTTTATAATTTTTCCTTTTCTCTCTCTGTTTAAACCTACTGAAGATTCTATTACATACGTAGGTGATATACATTTACATATACGCAATAATCTCTTAGCATTATTTATCTTAGCTTATAAAGTAAAAACGCAATTCTTGACATTATATTAACTAAAACTATAAGGAATGAAAATGTATGTGAATTATGAATAGTAAAACAAAAGTACAAATATTTTTTTCCTGAATATTGCTTAAAAATTGCTTACAAACAAACAATCAACAAGTCAAGGCATTAACACAGTATAAATTTAAATAAGTATCTATATATAGACTACTGCCAGGTCATGTTGATTCTACAGAGATAAACCTAACAGGAAATAGATACTCTTTTATTGCTAATTCTACAATTTTTCATGTTATAAATCATCTATTTGTCATGTTCCTCCTATATAGTAATATCATGTTTATCTCCTATATAGTCTTAAATACAATAATATGCTTTATTCAACAATCTTGTCAACAATTCAATTCAACAGCTTTTGATTTTTGCGGAACAATTTAAAAAAATTTCAGAGGTTTTATCATAGAAGTGTAACCTTGTCTGAATAAGGATAAATCAAATAAATCAAGTTAATGAAAACTTTGGGTTATAAGCTTGTTTTTTTCTTGCATTTAAAGAATGGATGGTTGCTGTTTTTTTTTTTAAATCTCTGTCACAGTGATTATAGTTCACTGTAACACATTGTGCCAATACTGTTAAACTACAAGTTCGCTACATTGATAACATTATTCATGATTCAATAGTCTTATTATTAAATAAATGATTAATTGTAAGTAAACAGAAAAATAAAAATTTGAATAAATTCCTACCTGTCACTATCGGAAGCCGAGACGATTCTTTTCCGACCTTTAGTCGCAGGTGGACTTCTGCTGCGACTTCCGCTTCCACTTCGACTCCCACTTCCGCTACGACTGCGGCTTCGCGACTTCCGTGAAGCGTCAGAGTCTGACTCGGACGTGGAGATCGTCTCCTTAGACACGATCTTCGTTCGTTTCAAGCCCAATTTCTCTTCAGCTGCCTTTGCGCGGGCTTTTTCACGTTTTCCGATACCCTTTTCTCCCTAAAAATAAGTAATGATTCAAATTTATATATTTCGATCAATTGACTCTCAGCACAGCAAAGCATTCGTTCATTCATTCATTTATGTCAGCTTCCTCAAAGTTGCTACGATGACCGGTCTTACATTGCCCACATCCAGAGACCTTGTCTTTATCTTCGGTCAACCTAGTGGAGGGCCCACTTATTTCACGTCTACCGGTCCGTGGATTTCGTGCAAAGCCACAGAGGGACTAGTTTTTAGAGGATAGGCAGCAGCGTCCTCTGCATATCGTAACATTGCGCTCGTTAACCCTGCCTGTTAAGCATGGCGATTGGTATATTCCCCCATTAATGATATACTATTTACAAAAATTATCTTTTTTGTCTCTAATCACCGATAACAGATTACATAACTGCATCAGAATAAAATTATAAGCAATACAACTTCTTTCGTAAATCCACAGTCCGGGCATATTCCCTAATATAGATATCTTCCACAACAAATCTCATAATTCGGGTAGGCTCGTGGCGATTGTCAACTAATTTCTACTGAGTTTTATTTCTTAAACCAAAGCAACTGAGGTAGGCAAGGTTGTATCGGTGTATAACCTAAGCCTCTTACTAAGAACCTTCCATCAAAGTCCCAGGCCATCTAACAGTATTTTTTGATTTTTAGATAAACATAAAACTGCTTTATGGATTTATCAATGAAGATTATATCTCGTAGGTAGTTGCACATACCTTCTTCCGTCCGCGTTTAGTAGGCGGGTCGCTGTCGCTGCCGCTACCCCTTTCCCTGCGCTTCCTCGACTTGCCCTTCTTACCCTCTCCACCGCCTTCGCGCTTTCGGCTCTTCTTTTGTTTCGCTTCACGGCTGCAAATTATCATCGTGATTTTTATACTTCACTCTTGAACATTCAAGCAAATACAGGGTGATTGAAAATAAGTGTAAATATACAGCTCATTTGCTGCCAATTAGTGTATAGTACACCAAAAGCAAATCATTCCAGAAATGAGGAATAACATAAACCTTTACCACCTGTGACTGCAGGCTTTGTACTAAAGGAAGTTATTAGCTTGACGCGTTCTGATAAAGAAATATCTTGCATTAATTTATTTTTTTTAAATCATAGTGCGTCATATAAAACGGTTGAAACTTGATACAAAAGCTTTAACGATTTTTGGCGACATGAGTTTTTTTACCTATAGCTAATCACTCTATATAATAAATAAACTATTATAATTTCTAAATCAGTTACTTTAGTTCGTTAAACTCTATTGAGCTATGACTATTTAACGCAAGTCACTTACCGTTCTTCTTTTGGTCCGTCACTGCCACTGCCCGGTGAATCTGACACGTACTCGTCGCGTCTGCGACCTTTGCCACGGGACTTCCCCTCTGGGGGCATTTCTGCGAACACCAGTGCATTTTTCGTCTTCTCCTTGAACTCTTGTCGCTTTTGCAACATCTCCACTGTACTCTTCGCCTGTTCTTCCTCGCGACGTTTCTTTTCTTCTTCCTTTGGATAAGAAATCATGCTGAGTTAGATAAAATATTTTAGAATTCTGGGACACAACATGTTCTCATAGAGGGTACACTGCATCCAGAGGCCTCCTTAGATTCTCGATAGGAATAATTAGAAGCGGCCTAAAACCAGCTTCTTCCGAGGACCTTGATTAGATTGTCTGTCCTCCTTCTGGATAGATATTTTACACTGCGTTTGAAATATCAATGTAACAAATATCGGTATCGTAAATTGCTCTGTTGACAGTGTTGGCATCATAAGTGTCTATGTTGATATTGTCAGTCACAGGTGATTGAGTAAGACATACCAGTGTTGGCAGTGTCGGTAGACGTAATGATTCATCATAAGTAGCTGTATAGGCGGTATCAGTGTTATAAGTATCTATGTTGTCAGCATGAGTGTCAAAAGTGGCAAATTGGCAGTAATAATGTAACAAGTGACTATATAAGAAGTATGGATATCACATATTGCTATTTCGTAACTATTGGTGTCATAAGTAGCTGTGTTGGTAATGTCAGTGTCATTAGTTACAGTCCTATATGGCTGTAGATACAGTGTCGGTTTCGTTAGTAAATATCTTGATAGTGTCAGTGGCATGAGTGGCTGTGTAAGCAGTATCACAGTAATAAGAGCCCTTGTTGACAGCATAAGTGTCATAAGTATTCCAAGCCGGCATAAACTGTCACAAGTGGCATTACAAGTGTCTTTAATACAGTATTGTTAAACCTTCTTTGTACCATGCCCCAACTTAGTCTTTTTCAAATTCTTACGCCCCTCTATGTTACATATATAATTTTTATTTTAAAGCTTAAGTATTGAATTAGTGTCAAGTCCATTTTCTATTGACCTAATCCTGTTGGGCGTGGCTCCATATTGGGAAACACCGGTGTAAGAGCTATCGGTGTTATAAGCGGTTGTGTTAAGTGTTGGTGTGGTTGTGTACCTGCTGTCGGCGGAAGGCTTCTCGCTGCTCGCGCTGCCGGTCGCGCAGGGTGAGCTCCTCGTCGTGCTGCCGGCGCGCGCGAGCCACGTGCCACTGCGCCTGGGACAGCAGGTCTCCACACGTCCGAGCCTCGGCAGCCGCCGCGCCGGCTTCATATCGCGCACGCTCCAGTCCCTCTCCACCCGATGTCGACAGACGTTGGAAGTAGCTGCAACATTTTTTATACAGGGTGATTACAAAAATGTGTAAAAGCTTCTGCACCAGTTTTTGTATTGTAACATGTCAGGCCAATAACTTCTGGTAGTACAAAGTCTGCAGAGATGAATAGTAAACAATAATTAATTTATGTAGTAGTATGAATTTAAAAAATTCTTTGTTTTGTTATAAACTATCCTTATATTATTATTTCTGAAACCATTGATTATTGGCTAAGGTGTATACATTATTTTGCAGCAAATGAGTTACATTCAACAGTTCTAAGCCTGAGGGTTACCTAGGGAGTTTCAGCTCAAACTGTTGCATTATTTATTTCAACTTATTATGAGGTTTCTAATCTCATAAGTAGCTTAGGTGAAAGCTATATTTAAATATTTTTTCCCCACGTTCAGATTACGTTTTAAAAATGATTACACAATAATCATCATTGTGCCATTTTTTATCATTCAAGACTGGCCTCATCCAGCCACTAAAAGAGTGGTTTATTTGTTACATTTCTCAGAAGTTTTTCGACAAAAACTTTTTAACACAAAAAAAAAAGAATTAAACGACTATAGCCAAATGTCCTAATAAAATAAATCTAAACACAAGGATCTCAGAGATTAGTATGTATGACTGGAGTACCAATTTATTAGCTAAATATCGTTAAGTATAGAAATTAATTTGCAATCAAAACATTCTGTAATGTCTTCTTCAAAAAATATCAGTGACTATATTTGTTGAAAAAAAAAAAAAAATTCTATCGTTCTTTTTTTAAAATATTTGTGTGTTATTGAATGTACACGCACCGGTGGGAGACTTGCAGTTCGTGCACGGCGCGTAGTACAACAGCAAGCTCGGAGCGTTCGTCTTTAAGCACGTGCGCAGCCAGACGTCGCAACGATAACGCCGTGTTATACAGTAACGCGGCGTCATGCGGGGCGACGCGGCGCGCGCGCAATAACGCAGCCCGCGCCGGCTGCGGGCGTCCGGCCAAGCTGTGCGCTCTTGCCAACCACGTCAGCCACTCCTCGTCGTGCTGCATGCGGAACTTGCGAATGCAGTTCTCGTACTGCGAACATGGAATAAATAGTTTAACTTCGTCTTGTCATACACATATACATCTCAATGTCATCTATGCTATAATTTAAGAAAAGAGATAATAAAATCTAGTTAATAGTCGAAAGCGTCTTGCATCCAGTGTCTTCCGACGACTTTAACAATATATATCCACCCTATAGGTGGACATTCCACGCTGTGCTTGCCGATCCATGGTCACCACTTCAAAACCTCAACTAGCACCCATCTGTTCTGCAGTCTATGTCGTTTATTTGTCTTATTCACATTATCTTCAAATTTGTTAACCTATATTTCTTTCAAGTCATATGTGTCAACCAAGAGACGCCTACTGCAAGGCATTGGTCACTCTCAATCATTGCCACAATGACTGGCCTTCCGTTGACTTCATCGACGACTCCCACAACCTTAACTTCACGTCTACAAGCCTCATATTGGCCACTCGAGAACCCTTTAGCTCCAACTGCCGTCAGCTGCACAAGCGATGTGCCCCGTCTACTGCAAATTCTTCGACTTACGTTCATGACTTCTTCGGATCTTTTTTTTTTTACCTCACAACGAAGCTACCAAAATAGCTCTCTCTTTAAATCTGCTCTCTAGATGATCTTGAGCTTTCTAGAGCATGTTAACAGCAACATTTCACCAAAGTATATGAAATAATTACTAAAATTGTAAGTAAATGATTAAAATAAATTTTTAAATTTCCTCTTACCATCTGTATAGCGTTTATGTATTGCTTCTGTTCAACATATATGTGCGCTATGTTCATCCACACGTCGGGGAAGTCGGCGGTCGCTTCGCGGACTTGTGCGAAGATGTCCCGGGCTTCGTTGACGCATCCCTGACGATAGAATCAAAAGTTATGCAACATTAATCAAATTCAATAACTCTTTATTCAACATTACATCTATTTCTCTTTTTTCTATGTACATAGTATTTTATTTAATAATCTCACGGTTCAGAAAACGTAAGCGGAACAACAGAAGTTCATCGACATTATATTAGCTGATAGAAACCCATTACAAGCATAGGTCACTTACAAAGATTGCCACGATCCTAGACAACATTGTCGGTCCATCTAGTATAAATTTCAACGATGATAACGACGGTACTACTCGGCACGTTGACACAGGCTTTGATAATTAAATATTAAATAGCATACAAAAATTTAAATTTTATTATTTAATGGAATCAGGCGTTACCTCGCAGAAGTCCATCCCAAGTAAGAAACCAATATTTAGCCACTTCCGCACATGCAGTGGTGCAGTCGTGCAATGAAATCAAGTCAAAGTGACTCTGTGTTTGGAGGCCCCGTGGAGGGCTGAAACACGTGTTGAGTAGTTTGGCGGTGGCGGTTGTGTGATTCGCATTGTTTGCCGCATACGCATTTATCAGCCGGCTGGCGGGCGGTGCATTTCATTGCACGACTACCACTGCATGTGCGGAAGTGGCTAAATATTGGCCCTTTTCTTACTTAAACTTTATTGTTATACCTTATGTGCCAAGACACAACCGATGCCGTTGGCCGCCCAGATGTTCTTGGGGTCGTTCTTGAGCACCTGCTTGTACATGGCCAAGGCTCGTTCCTGGTGCCTCTTCTCTCTGTCTTTTTCCCGGCACGGCTGGTGGAGTGTTTGCAGCCATACATTACCTGAAAAAAATGTCAATCGCTGTTTTTACTTGTTCATTGTCATGCGTTCATGTAAACACAATAATCTAGAAGATATTCCATAAAGGCTTTCACTTTTATTAAAAACAGGTCACAGTTTTAATGTATTAAAAGGACTGGAAAGTAATGTCGCTCTCTTAAATCCACACGACTACATTTTTAACAAGTTTTTATTTTTAATCAATAATATATTCACCTTTGTTATCTACAACCTTTTGCCATCTAGTATATAAATTTTCAATGCCGAATTGTTTTTTTGTAAAATATGTCGACAAAAACGACATTACTTTCTGTCCCTTTAATACAAAAATCTTATCTAATCCTTTATAATACCCAGGAGTATAAGAAATTTTATGTTATAGAATAACTAAAAAATTACTGGAAATTGTTGTAGGATGAAGGCTTTGACCTAAATAACAGATTTAAGGATTAGCACACTCCTTAAATAATTTTTGCAAATTTTAATTGATCCTATCATTGCTTCTTTGGAAGTCGATTCCAGGAATGAAATGTATCTCTTCTTTATATGTGTAAATCCTTCAGCAGGTTACATTTCGCTCTTATGCCTCTCGTTCGTACCCCCATCATAAGCAAATGAACCTATTCCTAATTATTTCGTTGACTAAGTCCTAATACTTGTTCATCTTATGTGCTGTTTAGGTATATATGTTCTGAGGGGTGGTTGTAAGTAACGGCCTCTCGTCAACATCCCCGTCAGGATCCTCGTGCAAGGAAAGTCCTCGTGTAGGGGAAACACTCGCCCGATGCTTTAAACGTACCATTAAATATCACAGCATAAAAATCTCAATCTGAGTTACATTGAATGTTTTGTTGTTAAAGCGGTCAAAGCGACGCGTAGAGAGAGAGAGAGAGATATACACAGGGTCAGGAGAGTAGAAATAAACACACACAGTTTCTAGAAAAGGGTAAAATTATATTGTAATGTACTCTATTTTTAATTGTATGCTCATTATCATTCTGATGTAAAAATACATAATTAACCTTCTCCTAATTTAACTTATACGTTAGACGACTTTTCAGCTATAACCTAATAATGATAGTTAAATAGAAAGACCTATATGTAGAATTTCAGATATCCTTTGTTATGAAAGAAAACTTAACTCACCAAGTGCAATCAAAGAGTACGCGTCAGTAGACGTAGACGAGTTCTGCAGGATCCTTTCAAACTTCTTCTGGCCAGGTCCCCATTCCTGCTGAGCCAAGTGGAGATTGCCAAGCAGTGACCATGTGTCAGGATGTTCCGTGTTTACTTTCAGAGCCTCCTTGAACCAATCGGACGCGTCGTAGATGCGGCCCTTGTCGCGCGCCATACATCCTAACCTATAATTATATTCTTGTGATAAGAAACGTGAACAGACAACCTTATTAGGGTCGCTTAAAACTGGCCTTATTGGAAATCTATAGGGAGCCTATATTCAGCAGCTAATAGCTGAAATGATAAGAACACGGCTTTATAAGTTTTTTAAACAATATTGATTCACTAATATAAAAAAATATCTTTATGATAACAGAAAAAAAGTTCAAAGAAGTTCAAAGGAGGTTAAGGTTATCCATTCCGGGACGCTAACCATTTCAAAATGCAGAAACTATAAATTACTTTCAGCACAGAATTAAAAATGAAATAAGCAACCTATTTTATCGATATAAATCTCGCTATTAAAAAACATAAAAGAACGATATTTTTGTCACAGATTAAAAAGTAAGTTACCATTTGTCAAAACCATTTTTATGCTTTACAATTTAAAATGTTAATAAAATAATTTCAATATTGAAAAAATTGATTGTCAAAAGTTATATTAACAAATACAATATTATAAATTTTTATGTCTCTTAATTAAAAAGGTCTTATAGATTAGTATTTATTTTAAATTGTGTATGTGTCTTTACAACTCATTCTAACAATAAAACTAGATGGAAAGTGATTGTGCAGAGAGCTTGCCTGCCTCGATCAAGAGAAGAATAACAAAGAAGAATTTATAATAATCAATATTACCTCAAATAACAATCAATGTAGTTAGGATGTTCCTTCAATATATCTTTATATAATTTTTCTGCCTTGTTATATATACAGAGTGCTTCATTTAACCTTGCCAAGTTATACATAGTGGTTACTGCTATGGAGTTATAGTACTGGGCATCAAGAGTTTTGGCGTCTGCTTTTTCTCTGTAAAATAACATAAATTAAAAGATTATAAGAAACTGGCGCAATGATTGCTATATCACTCATAAAAATGTTATTATCAAAAGGCTATAGAGAACCATAAATATACAGGGTGATTGGTAATAGATGTGAAAGCTTTAAACCGGTGAATGAAAACTCTCTCGCTGTCAGTTCGTGTACATACTATCCAAAAATTCATATTTCACAAATAATAGGTTGTCAAATATCTCCCTTCCGCCTTTTTGTCTTTTGAATTTCGCGGCTATGTACAAAGCGCTACAGAGCTCGTATCTGGCAATACTATACACAATTTGAAAGGTCTTGACATAACCTACAAAACGACGCTATGCATGATTAGTTTGGATATTGCGTTCAACAGTTATAGACGTGTAAACATGGAGTTCACTAACGCCGAAATTCGCGCTATTTTAAAGTTTTCCTTCGTTAAAGGCAAATCCGCTAGAGAAACGTTCCGTGAGATTAATGGCGTTTTGGGGGATGGTACTCTATCACTTCGAACCGCGAAGGAATGGTTTCGACGATTCAGAGCCGGCGAAAACGACACCGTGGATAAGCCAGCCGGCGGAAGACCTGTGACGACAAATACCGATCAAATCATGGACTACATCGAGTTAGACCGGCATGTGGCATCTCGTGACTTCGCCCAGGAGATGGGAGTTTGTCACCAAACCATTTTAAACCATCTGCAGAAGGCTGGATACAAAAAAAGCTTGATGTTTGGGTGCCGCATGATTTGACGCAAAAAAACCTTCTGGACCGAATCAACGCCTGCGATATGCTGCTGAAACGGAACGAACTCGACCCATTCTTGAAGCGGATGGTGACTGGCGGCGAAAAATGGATCACATACGACAATATCAAGCGAAAACGGTCGTGGTCGAAGGCCGGTGAATCGTCCCAAACAGTGGCCAAGCCGGGATTGGCGGCCAGGAAGGTTTTGCTGTGTGTTTGGTGGGATTGGAAGGGAATCATCCACTATGAGCTGCTCCCATATGGCCAGACGCTTAATTCTACAATCTACTGCGAACAACTGGACCGCTTGAAGCAGGCGATCGACCAGAAGCGTCCAGAATTGGCCAACAGGAAGGGTGTAGTGTTCCACCAGGACAACGCCAGACCACACACTTCGTTGATGACTCGTCAGAAGCTACGGGAGCTCGGATGGGAGGTTTTATCACATCCACCATATAGCCCGGACATAGCGCCAAGTGATTACCACCTGTTCTTGTCCATGGCGAACGCCCTTGGTGGTGTAAAGTTGAACTCAAAAGAGGTTTGTGAAAAGTGGCTGTCCGAGTTCTTCGCAAATAAGGAGGGGGGCTTCTACGAGGGAGGTATTATGAAGTTGCCGTCTAGATGGAAACAGATTATCGAACAAAACGGCGCATATTTGAACTAAATCCGATCACTGTAACACTTTTTATAAAGGATTGAATAAAGAGCAAAAAAGCGGAAGGGAGATATTTGACAACCTGTTATTAGATAACATAATGATAATATACTAAAAAAAACTGTTTCAAAAATCCAGATCACTACTCATTCATATTAATTGTTTACTGTCTCTACCGATTTAGTACTGAATAAATTAATGTAACATATTTCAGAGTGACCACATTAGAGTAATTACTCTCAATTGGAAATAGGTGTAAAAGCTTTTATCGAGCACATTCAACCCTTTAACCCTTAATAGCCTGATTTACGAAATTGATTTTTTTTAATAATACTGTGTTTGCTTGAGGGTCTAGATGAAGGGAAAAATAGATTTTTTTTTTATTTCGTTGGAAAGAATATTATACAACAGTAAAATTCGTACATCCAACCTATAAAAAAAAAACTAATAGTAATGTGAACATTCGGTTTAAAAGATTGGTATCAAAATTGAAACTCTAGGCTATTAAGGGTTAACCACTTCGGTACGGTAACCGTCGGCCACAAAACCGTATCCACAGCCAAACGTCGACTAGGTTGATGGTCGTGATGTAAACAAGCGCAGCTGAGCGTCGACTTTAGTCGTCAACCAAGAAATTTTAACTTATCTCTGCAATTAGTTTACTACAATTACGTCATGCGTCATGTCAGAATTATGATATAAAATTAATTACGTTACAAGTAATATCCGCTTGTAATGTAAAACAGTTTGAACACAAATGCGTTAAAGAGCAAGACGTGCGCAGTGTCGCAGCATGTAAGAGCCGGCTTTGCATTCACCAGTGGCCGTCGAGAATACTCGACGCTCGTACCGAAGTGGTTAAACCTTTTACAACTATAACCGATCAATGCGATATAATATATTGTTATAGCATAACCATAAACTATAGCAAAAATAAGATTTTTTATGGCAATTTAATAATCTGAATAATTTTGTCAAAATTGTTACCATAATATTTACTACTGAACTAAAACTTTTAAATATTGTATTAAAATATTGTCATGTGATATTAAAAAATTTCAAGGTATGTAAATGCATTCAAAGTTTCTTTAGATTCAACATGCCGGATTTATAATCTTGTAGGGAGAGGGACCCGGTGCCATGTTCAGGTTTGGAAACCAATGTAACAGGTTCAGCGATTCTTTACATTAGCGTTCATATACACCGACCAAACATCTTCCCCTACTTAATCAAGTTTAAAATGACCCTACTTCTTCTTAGTAATGCGGCTTTAGAAACATCCTTTTGAAGATTATAGAGATTTTACTATCACAGTTTTACATACTTTATTTATTTTATAATATTTCTTGATAGTCAAAAAATACTTGGTAAGAAAAGGACCAATATTTAGTCACTTCCGCACATGCAGTGGTAGTCGTGCAACAAAGTGCACTGCCCGCCAGCCTGCTGATAAATGTGTATGCGGCAAACAATGCGAATTACACAACTGCCACCGTTAAACCACTCAACACGTGTTTCAGCCCACCACGGGAGCATTATGTTACACTGATTAGTGCCAAACATAGAGACTAATCTTGTCACTAAATTGGCACGAATCAGTGTAACATAACTCCTGAAGATGCCCCGTATATTAAAAAAAATAACAAAAAAAACTTATTACCTTTCCAATGCCTCTTCCAAGTAATTCTTCGCTTCAGTTAGATTTCCTAGTCTATAGTGTAGTGCTGCAACGTTGTTTAATATTTCAGCTGGAATATCAGCATTCACTTTTTCTTTCAAGATTTTCATCGCTGTGCTATATGCATTTAAAGAGCCCTGATAAAAGAAATAATTGCTATTAGTTATTCTGTAGTTATAGTTAGGTCATTGACCATACAAAGGTAGACCAATATTTAAGATTTTTTTAAAAGCAACTTCATTTTTTTATCAAAAAAATGTAATTGTATGGTATATAGCCTTTTGTCATTGTTGTCCCATTTACATTTAGTATTTTATCAACTGCTAAGACAAATATCGGTAAACATGCGCCCTTATATAGGATGTGTGACCTCCACAATTCATATATTAGCGATATTCTCATGCTCTCTTGTATATTTTAAAAGACAATTTCATTAGAAATTATTGGATATACAAAATACAATTTTAACCTCATTAAATGAAATATGATGACTTGGTGTGACTCGTAATTATTACTGTCTGCAAACATGTTGGATTATTGATCCCTGTTTAGTAATGTTTTTGTTATGTTTTATTATTGTTTAACTTTCATTCATTAAACATGCTTAGTGAGACAGTTTTAAGGTAATAATTGTAACTAATTTTGTATTAGAAAGTTATTAATTTCTTACTGTATTTTGTTTCTGTCTATCTCCAATAAAGTAAATAAAAAATAAATTAAAATATGTATAAACTAGGTAACTAACCTGCAAATCATTTTGTTCCAAAATCTGCGCCAGTTCAATCCATGCTTCAACATCGTCTGGGAATTGTTCTGTAACCTTTTTCAGATGTTGTCGAGCGATATCACGTTTAGACTGCGACGAAGAATTCGCATATAATGAACCCAAAATTTTCATTGTTTCATAGTTCCCCGGTTGTGCTTTGAGTACTTTTTCAAAGCACTGAGCTGCCTAAAAGTCAGTTTAAAAATGGTTAAATACACAATATTTAAAATACACTCTAATGTTATCAGAATCTAAACAGTGTGATATATTTTTTTTCTTCAAAGTTTAGTGCCTTTACTTGCAAGCTTGTTATACTTAAGATTACTTATAATGAACAATAACATCCTTAAATTTTAATTTATTAATGTTCCAAATGTACCCTAGTCTGAATATTGCCGACAAATATTTTGTCAGGTTTTTTGAGGTCATTTTTACAATATCCCATATAAAATAATTTATTAAGAAGCTTTATTAAAATTGTTCACACTGTAATAGGATTTCTTCTTTAATTAATTACATGATAATTCAGGTACATTACACCAGAGTGTATTACAATAGTGTAGTGTATTATTGACCATAAGAAAAGGATATTTAATTAAAATTAAATAATACTAATGTAAATAATTTAAAAGCACTTTTTGATACATAAAGGTTTGGGGAATTGAAACAGATAACTATGTGCTTGAACTAAGCAGAAAACATACTACATTTTCTTGTATAGAGATACCGGTAATGGTTTTTATGTAATTTTTCTAATAGAAACAAGTTGATCTCTAATCATAAGCTAGAAGAAGTAGAAGTAGAAGATTCTTACGTTTTCTGTATCTCCTCTGTAAATGTACATTTGACCAAGTCCATAATGCGGTAACACAAAATTAGGTGGAGCGAACTGTGTTGCCTGGTAATAATACTGGAAGGCTTGATCGCAATCACCTTGGGCATGGAATGCGCGCGCAAGATGGTGACAGCTTTCCGCGCGCATCGCTTCATTTTCTGTGTTGTGAAAAGCGTGCATTGCTAAATGTAACACCTTGCCATAATCCTGAAAATAATAATTATTAATTACCAGTCATTCCATTTGATAAATAACAAAGAAAAAAATATCAAATTTTATTTTTCTAGATTAACTCATTAAAATAATATGCACATATTGTTATAATAACATAAGTAAATGGGGCAATTCACTTGGGAGGTCCAAGGGTTCTAGGCAAATACGAGCCAGTAAACGTGGCGTGAATAAGCCCCTAATTAGGTGGACCAAAGATATAGTTAAAATCCTAAATAAGTTGGTGTATGCGGGCATCGCAAATCTGGTCATCATGGCTATCTGTGGGGGAGGCCTATGCCTTGCAGCGATCGTCTATTATCTGTCATGACGAATATGATAATATTATTAAGATAACAGTTTTGATTTAATGTATTTGTTACAAATTCATCATTAAACGGATTTTGTGTCACAAAACTATAAACTGTTTCATTTTGCACATATACACATAAGTTATCACAAGAGATATGGGATAAGCCATATAGTGCTTGGAAGGTTAAAGAGTTGAAGGCGCTTTGTCTAGATTTCTATGTAGTTACAAAGTTTGTAAATCTTCACAGGAGCCATTGCTATTATTGTACTAGAACATGTATGTTCCCCATAAATTTGCAAAAGGTCTGGAGAGAGTCCTCTGTCCATCTTAGGGTGAATATTCTACACTATGCTTTCTGTACTGTGGTCACCACTATGAAATCAAAAGATGCCAGCAGCCATTTACTCTGCACATGTGATGACTTACTGCTAATACAATGTGCCAATCCGCTTGTTAATTGGTAGCTATAATGAGATTAAATATGTAAAATAATGCAACTTAATACAACATAATAAGCAAGATTATTAATAATAACCACATATTCTTTTATTTCATGACCAAGTTTTACTGATACTATTATACTAAACAACAAATTTACCTTTTTAAAGAAGAAATGGTTTGCTAGGTGATTTAAGACCATGGGATTTTTTGGATCAATTGCATATGCTTTTGATAACATTATAACAGCCATTTTGTTTGATTCATTCTCCTGTAGGTTCAATTTTAAGATTGAGAGTCCCACTAATGCACCCACACATTGTGGATCCAGTTGAAGAGCTCTCTCAAATGCCATCCTGAGAATTAAATGATATATTATTTTTTAAAGAAATTTCATTAATCATTACATACCAGATCATTTTAATTAAAACATGAAAAGTTAGTTAATAATGTGTGTAATATTTACTAAAAAATATTATAGCAGTCAGGTCAACCCTATACTACTTTAAAAACACTACAAATTGAAAAGTCTATAAATTTTGAATTAAATTGGTGGAGTATGTTATATAGAATGTTATCAATGTGGAACTGGACTAAAATACCACAGAACTGTTTATAATTGAAGTCAATTGAATGATATAGGACAAGAAAAATAAGTTGAGACTAGAATGTCAATCTCAGAAGCTTGCTGTGCAGCTAACAATTCTTCGAACAATGTCTTGGCTTTAAGAAAAAACAAATTTGGGTTTTTAAAACACAAATTAAATACAGAGATACTACATACTCTTACTAGATAATTTACTCTTACAGTTTATACTTAATCTTACATATCTGCTCATAATCTATTACTGATTGCATGATGTTGAGAAAAAACAATTCTCTACAGACTGCATTGCCTGAAGTTATTGGCCTTTCACTTTTAATAGAAAGCATAAGCATTTTTGTAAATGAGTATAAAAGCTTTAAATCTTTTTGCTGACAAATGACCCATACATTCATTTCTTTTAAACTTACCTATCAACCTGTATATTTAAAAAAAAAAACAGAAACTTAAATTATTTTGATCAAAGTAATTTTAATAAGTATATACATACCTGGCCTTCTCTTGATTATTTAGTTTCATGAAACAATGACCCATTCCAAGTCTCAAAGCAGCTGGACTATCAGGGTTTGTCCGTAGAGCTTTCTTGTAAAATGCTAAAGCGCCTCTATAGTCTTTACGGTTGAATGCTATACAAGCTTTACCAAGCAGTGACGGCACATTATTAGGTGACTGATTGAGTACAAAGTTGAACTGCGCATCTGCTTGCTCCATCTTATCACCCTCAAGGAGGCAGAAATATGCACGACCAAGTAGATGGTTCTAAGATATAAAAATTTATCATCACATAACTTAAATGGCAGTAGTAAAATATATGTTAAAGAAAATTATAACAATATGTTAAGTGTTTAACACTAGAGTACCTAAGGAATAAAGAGGTATTCTAACCTAAATGAAATAGAAGACAATTAGGTGAAGTAAACCACATAACTGTTCCATATGGAATGCCTATATGGAATGCTTGTATTTTACATGGCCATTTATACACCTATAGAATAATACCATACAAAATTTTCAGCCATGCAATGCATAAGTTGTAGTCCTGTTGTACTTTGACAGCCACTCCTAAGTTCATCAGTGACAACAGTGACATATGGGTTATCAAGCAGCTGATAAATTATGAAAGTTCAAGTGACAGCTACCAATGCAATTTTTTCTTCCAAAAATAAGAATTAATGATGAGTATGCTCATAATTTCATAACATCTTACATCAATAAAAATCAAACATTATGGACCTGACACATTTTAAATAAATTTGAGTCCATAGTTGTTTTACATATTTCCATATCCTAAATTAGCATTTTATAAACATGTTCCTCAACCCTGGGGTTCCATAGAAATCACTCAGGGAATCTACAGCTTACACATTTTTTTTATTACAAGGAAGTAACATAAAAAAGTGATATAAATGTAATTGCTCAACAAATTTCTACATAGTATTTTGGCTTGTCAGTGCAAATGTGACAGTCCAATTTTGCAAATCATTATGGCACCATCAGACCATTCACTTCAATTCTTCATTGATCATTACACTGTGAATATCAAGGTATAAAATAGTCACTTGCTATAATAGTACACTTTGCGGCCAAATCTGTCATAAAAATTCAAATTCATCGACTAAGCCTAATATTAAGTATATTTGTGATAACAAATTCTGTAAATGTTAATTTAAGTTGTATTAGGAACTTTTAATTTTAAATTAATTTTTGAATACTATTAATGTTTTTTGAAATAATTGTAATTGTTGTTGCATATAATCCATTTTCAGTATGTTGCATTAAAAGGAAACTGTTGAAAAAAGGTCCCTACCTTTTTTTCATTGTGGAACAGGGGTCCAAAGACTATTAAAAGAATATCTAATACATATAAAAAACATTAAAAATGCTGTCCTGGATTATAAATGGAAATGATTTATTATAAGACATATTATGCCTGCATCGGGTTATTTCCAGGCTTAAATTGATCACTACTTAGTGGAGTAGTTAGTTTTTTTATATGTTGATGAATATCTAAATAACTTTTAAGTTATCTACTAATATACCTATATAAAAAAAATAAGTGAACTAAACACTCACTTGATCATACATGATAATCTTGTCAGCCATAGTGTAAAGAAGTGTAGCTTTAGTGAAAAGTTCCTTCTTTTTATCCTTCGACTTCTCCTTATTTGCCTCCTGTACGTAATACGCGGCCAACATGTCGAGGGCGCGCATTTGATCCCTCTCAAAATCTCGATAATCAATGTTAGCATCCGCTCTAGACGCTTCGAGGATCTTAAGAAAATCATCGATTTTCTTTTGTTTATAGTATGCAAGCTATAAAATACAATATGTGAGTTAAAATGGACATAGTGTGATAAGTGGAATAGTTACGAGGTTATGTGTTAGAACTTACTGCAACATTGATCCAGACATTGAGTTGGGAGCGTTCTTGCTGCAATATACTAAGAACTTCATCTCCAGATGGCAATTGCTCTGGATCCAGCTCAATCACCTACAGAATTGATTACAATTTTAAAACATTGGAAGCAACATCAAAAGAATACCGCGGAATATAACTAAAACACGAACGATACCTCATCTGTGCTCATTAACGGTATTTCGAGCGACATCTTGATTAATTTTTATGTAATTTATTTCATAACACAAACACACGACATTTTAACTTCACTAAGACGCCAGCAAAATATATTTATAACGAACGTTTGACACTTCGTAACGTTGTCAATATCCCCTGTCAAATATTGCTGTCAAATTCTTACAAACCGGTACAGAAGCCAAAACAGATTATAAAATGCGTACATAGTTTCACTTAATTACAGCTATACATGTTTTAACTATTACAAGAAGAAGGACCATACTATGGAACACTTTTGAGTAGGATTTGTATATTTCAAATCATTAAAAAAGTATATTGTGTTAGATATAAATATTATTATATTTAATATTTTTTTAGGATTAAACAAGAAATGTTATAAGTGGTCATGCATGCATGGAACATGCATTATTAAATATTTATTTTTAAATTGTGATCTGCGTAAATAACGATCCTAATTTTTTACTGCGCACTTCAAAGTGAAAGTCCATCACACTCCATTCTTGATAACGAGATAACAATGTATAAAAATGAAACAAGAATATTATTTTGTATAAGTTTATTTGTTATTTAAATATTTCTACAAGATTTTAATTTAAGTTCACCCTATATTTATTTTTGTAAATTGTTCTAAACCATAAAATTAGTTTTTAATATAGAAAAGCCAGTTTTTATTATGTAATTTAATATTCAAACCTTATTCAAATTGTTCGTATATTATACTCGTAAGAAATATGAGATTTTAATAATTTAAAATAATTTTTTAAAGATTCAAACCGAAAATAATTTTACTACAATTTTAATACATATAAGCACAATTCATTGCAACATTCCATAGACTTAAAATACGTATTTGCTTTTAGCAAATTAAAAATTACACTTAACATAAGCATATTTGATCTAATGGACTAATATTTATCAATTACATGATTCACATTTATTTAATAATTGAGCGATTTATTAACAACCATTAAATAATATTAAAATAACATTTAACAAATTTGATAATAAAAATTAATAGTAACTATGTGTTGAACATACAATATACATAATAGATAATAATTTAATCACAGATAAAATAAATTTCTTAAGAGTAGCATAACATTTATATAGATTAAATATATTTAACAAAATGTTCACATTTTAATAAATTATATTCTAAAGAAAATAACAAGAAATATGGTCTATGGTATAAAATTTAATTAAATATGATGTAAGCAAGTAACAAGTATAAAAATCTTCAGAGAGACTGAAAATACTGAATCATGCTAACAATACAAAAATGAGTGTTAACTTTAACTACATAGTGAATTCTATATTTGAGTGGCTATGTTTTACTATAGATATCATAGTACAAATGTAGATTTGATGTTATAACTATGGATAAATAATTGTCTGTACCTTTTTTGTTAGTGAACTGTGTTTGAATTTAAAGAGGTTTATTAGAAGATTAAAATTATTGGTATAAGATATTCTTTCTATTTTATTCATATGAATCTGTACTTTTCGGTGTCTGTATTTAAGCTAAAGTGAAATAACAAATTTGTATGACCGTGGAAAAAGAGTAAGTTATTCTAGAACATGATACAAATTAATAAGTATTGTATCTATTGTGTAATATTATTTAGTAGATTCCTTACAATTCCTTAGTTTAATATAGAGACTACTAGAAAATTCCATACAAAGGTTACTAAAACTTTAAATTCAATAAAAACTTTATATAAAACTGAGTACATGGCAGTTTTCATTTCACATATAAGACGTACCAGTAAGACTAGAGTATATGTATATATATGGTATTGTACATAAAAGCTTGATGACTTTTACCGAATTCTGATTTAATCTTAAGTAAGTAATTAAAACTTAATATCTTTATTTCTGTCATTTTGACAGACTTAATCATGCAATGTTAACAAATAATATATTAAATACCACATATGAATATTGAAAAAAATTGTAAATATATGTTGAAACAAAAGCTTAAAGTAATTGAGTAATTATTCTTCCATATATGTCTTACATGTTATTAAAAAAACTGATTCTTACAAATACATTCAATGTAATAATTGTTCAATTTTTATCATAGCAACCATTTAAAATTTTTAATGCAAAATATAGTAGAAACAAATTTACATACTATTTCGAAAACAAAGGATCAACACAAATCTATATCAATGAAGTGATCAATATAATGGCTGTAGTCAAGACTTCCGAGGAAAACCTCCATCTAAGTTATTGTAAAGGCTAAACTTCAACTCTGCTACTTACATGTCAGTTAAGTTATAAATAAGAATTGGTAAATAGCATATGTGTGACAAAAAACCTATTTTAAGATGCAAATTGATTCTGCATTACTTGTCTAAATTTGATTAATTCTCTAAAAAAAATTAAACTCAAAACTCATAAATAAAATAGGATATATACTTTTTTCAGTATGTATTCTGTTATAAGCTACATTTACTTCAATTTCTCCACCATCAAGGTGGTAATATCTAAGACTAATTTTAATAGAAAACCATGTATGTATAATAAATTGTTTAAATAAAAAAAAACAATATTTTTAAATAATCAACATAGAGAAAGGGTTATAATTTTTATTTATGGCAAGACTTAGTTTGAGAAATAAGTATTTAAGCTACAACCTCAATGATGCCAATCCTTTCCTACATTTCAAATCCTTATGTTCTAAGGTATATGTGACTAACTTACAGTTTATGGTATAATATGCGATTAGGAGTCTTTTACAGTACTTGGTATTTCATTGGTTTGTCCAGAGGCAATGTTGCCATTGGGAATACTAGTTTGAGGGCCACCGAGGAATGATGTAAATGTCGTATCGCGACTCATCGGCGGCTCCAGACCCTCAATGGGTATACAATCAAGAGTAGGAACAGTGTATTCCCTGGAAAAGAAAATAGCAAAGTTATATTTGTTATTGTTTTTCATATTTTCACTATAGTCCATAGGAGTACTATTCAAACTTTTTTTTCAAAGGGCCATGTGTTAACATGTGTTAGTGCTATTGAAACCACTACCGCACTTGTCAGTGGACAATGACAGGACATATGTCCAGCTGTGGACTTCCCACATGTGAAAATGATGATGTTGATGAAAAGGTAACATCAGATGAGCCATTTAAAAAAAGGCCAGTTGTCTGCATGTGGCTCACATTGCAGCTTAAATATAAATGGTGCATAGTAGCAGATGTGATAATTTTGATAAAACATAAAACAATAATTTGCAATAAATTTATGCACTGTACTAACATCATTAGATAGGGTTTTTTAGTTTCCGATTTACTAGGCCAGGCAATAGGGTATGACATGTTATGTTTATAAAAAAAAATCAGAATATTTGTAGGTATTAAGGCATACTTACAGAGATACATTATCTTGTGAGCGAACTGTGTCATTTACAAGTTGTGGTAAGACTTCCTGAGGCGGTGGAGGTCTGGTAGACCTCGCGCTGAACAAGAACACACCAACCATTGCCAGCAGATATGACAAGAAGTAGAGTGCATGGAACTGAAATATAATTTTTATTTAAATCTTTATTCACATAGGATCATTTATGGTGATCACTTGCATTTATCATGAGAAGAATGTCAGAAGAGCCTAACTTAAAAAAAAACTAAAATTAGACTCAACTCGCCTATAATGGGATCCTGCAACTTAAAGCTATAAGGGTTCCAAATATGTACTGATCTGAGAAGAACGCACAACAAACTCAGATGGGTTTTTCGGTTGTGGTCTTGCCTCATTGTGTTATCCTTTTTCGTCGATTGACGCCTACTGCAAGAAATCTTCCTCAAAGATAGCCCTGATGACTGGACTTCCCTGTGTCCTTAACTATGTAGTTGGTCATCCTAGTGGGGGGCCTAGGTACGGGTACCGCCTCGTGAACGTCACTCGATAACCTTTCGGCCCCAGCAGAACAATGTTCTCCGCTACTGCCATTTCAGACAGGTAATTCTTCGAGTTATGTTAATAACCTCTCTTGTACAATGTGATTAATACAGTACACTATAATAGGATGAATCACAAGAAATATATAATTAAATATACTGTGTGATTGATTATATGTGTAAAAGCTTTAAAGGGGTGAATATATAGCTGCATTTGTCAGCAAAGAGTTTTACAACTTTACACCTACGTCAAATCATCCTGTGTAACCTGATCACTTTTAAATATGATGCATTCTGTCTATAAATACATGCTTTCCTATCTGACAGTATAATATGAAATATTCTTTGAAAGTATTATTTGAAAGCAAACAGCAATCTAAAATGCTTAATAACATTAGTTAGGCAAATTGAAATTACAAAGAAATAAATTTCACATACCTTAAATTGGAATATGTACATCCCTGCAATGAGTGTGTAATAGTCAGCTGATAGAAATGACAGATGCAATATAATGGAACCAGCATCTCTGAGCATTAGACACTGCAGAATTTGAAACACTGTCTGCAGGCCACAGTAGCTTCCTAACTGCACTATAGTCTCAAAATCATACCAATTGAATGTTACAAGCTCTGAAAATTCTAAGAAGAAAGTCTGAGTGCTTGAAACAATTCCACCGGTAAAGCCTAACATTGCCAAATATTCTGAGCAACTTAGATCACTTAGTATCATTTCTTGTAAAACAGTTACCATTGCATATAGCAATGATCCAGCCAGACACAGCATGTCTCCCACCAGCTGATTTTTTCCTGTCAAGAAAAATGGATTGTTAAAAATATTTTCATCAAAAATCAGTCACAAAAGAATAAAAGAAGAATGAATGGGTAACATAAAATGGAAGCAAGAAGAGTATGGAAGTAAGAAAATTCAGTAAATAAATAATTATTGTAATTGTTATCTCTATGTACCCAGGAAAGGGGAAGTTCGGCAGAGGCCGCCAATAGCGGGGAGCCATTAAAAAAAAACAGTTGGAAATAATAAGAACTGTGAACTGTGTGTGTGTGCTGAATGACCAAAAATATAATATACGAGGTATGATAAAAAAAAATAGTGACTAATTTTATTGCGAAAAAAGTATTAAATTTATATCAAATTTAAATTAATCTCTTTCAAAGTATTCCCCTTGGCTAGCAATGCACTTACAGTAAAACTCTACTTAAAGGCGTAAGATGCGTTTTTAAGTTCACGGATTATTCCACTCAGTAAACTCAGCTCCGATAAAGCTGTAAAAGCTAAGCTAAGGCTAAAAGCAACCACATCAACAGAGAATAAGTAAGATAAGTTCTATCAAAGTGAAGCGTAATGCCAAACAGCGATAAATGAGGCTATCTTAACAATAGTCAATAATGGGTTTAGGGGAAGATGGAAAATTGGTTAGGTATTACAAAGATATTTAATTTTTATTAAAATAAAACCATATGTATAAAACTATTTCTGTGAAATAAACAATATTCCAAGCATGTCAATGTTGATCCCACAATTGGAAGCACTTCTAAAATATTTCTTCCAGAACTTATATGCAGAAACTAACATGATGTGATAATAAGGATAATAGGCCCCTATATTGCAGAAACGAAAACACATACCATCTGTAGGAGCGCCTTCCACATCTGCCCACACCACACAAACTACAGCCATAAGGCCCAATGTAGCCCCTGCCACATGGACTATACCCAATCTCTGGCCACGCCATGCTCCACCGACTAGTGCAGCACCCACACCACTGCATGCTAGCAGCTGTCAGCTCAACACTGATGTGAATCTTTGTGACATCACTAGCAACCAGTTCGCCTCTACATCCAAAGTGCATGCTATAATTAGCACCCACAACTTTCTGTAATTACATGGAAATAGTGAAACAAACTTCTCCTTATACTTATTAACTACACTAATGTATTAAAACTTTATAGTAGTTATGCTAAGTACCAAATCATCTCACTATCACTGGCTTTTTGCCTTGTCTTCAGTTCAACATCTGAACGATGACATGAAAAGACATATTTAAAAAAAATGGCATTCAACTATGAATTAATGATTTGATTAACCAAATTTTAATTCAACAAAATTTAAGGTTTTTTTGATAGTAAAGATAAATTTTCTGATTTTTTATTTTATTTACAATAAAAACTATCACTTTATATATATCACCTATTGCTAGTTACTTTTTCCACATACAAGATAATATATCTTATTAAAAAAAAAGTCTAATTATTTTAAAAAATTACATCAGGTTTGTGAACCAGTGACTTGGGCATTCTTGAGGCATCTAATAAAATAAGTGGCTAATTGGAAGAAGCTATGTTTCACAATTAAGTCAGATATTCTTTACAGCTCTTACAACTGTTTACTTCGGGTAAAGCACAAAAAATATGCTTTCATCTTAGTTTGTACAAATATTGATATGTACAAAGAAAAACATGTAGTTACTTTTTTGAAATTTGATATTTATTTCATTTATTGCAAGTGGTCGACTTTCATAAAATTAGGCAATCACTGAAATCAGTAATTTACATATATTAAAGTTTCTAGGAGCCGGCTATATCTTTTCAAAATAAACCAAATTAATTTGTACTCCAAACATGAAATGGACAAAATGATACTTAAGAATTTATTAGATTCACCTTTAATAAATGTCAAGTGATCTTAATAACTCTTACAGGTTATAACTAAAAATCAGGTTTGAAATAAGTTTTCATGTTTCAACTTAAAGTTAAAAATAAACTTATTTTGTAAATAAATTTTATGACTAGCATACTTTAGGAACTAATTCAATTCACTAATCACTTATGTATGTACTTCACACAGACTAATTTTAAATAACACCTAATTGGATAGTAATTCATAAACAATAAAAACAGAAAAACTTTTACTATGTTGCCACTTAAGCAGTTCTGAATTAAGTAACTTTGCATTAGAAATAAAAACTTACTTGGTCAATTGTTTCACATTAACACATAGCATAGACGGAGAAAACGCTATAAAAAGCTGAAGATACGGGATAACCAGCTGTGCTGTTATTGGAAATTGCCATGTAGCACTTTGAAGCAAAGTTGTAAGTATACATTTGCCGCTTAATAATAATGACAACAGCTGTCCCAAGATAATACTTCGCCAAACTTTCCTGAAATTAGAAACTTCGTTGTCTAACATTGTCTGTAGTATGTATATATTACAATCAATGTAAAACATAATTCAACTTGCCATCTCCCGAGTTCGGTGAAGTAAGCTTGAACTTTATCACTGAAATTTGTATTTTCCATGATTATAGACATAATAAATTGATACTCTAGATAGAAAAATCAATGAAATATAAGGCATTCCCATTTAAATTGATGAAAAATATAAGTTCATCCATTATTTCCGATATGGGCTTGTACGTGTTGGGAATCAAAACATTGAATTCAATTGACAATTTGCGTTCTGAATTTATAAGCTAAGCTTGTGATAACGTTTTTAATATTAACTTATGATTTAAACGTTTTTTTAATGATAAATATTAATAAATGTACAAATTATGTACCAGTTTAATTTTTTTTGATAAATATTTTGAATATTACACATCTGTGTAATTGTTATTAATGATTACAGCTTTGAATGTAATTAATTCTTTATAATAGTGCTAAAGTTTTAATAATAAACTTTTGGTTTATTATATAAAATAATTTACGCATATTTTAAATGTACATTAATATTTTTAATCTAAGTATTGTAGAAAAACAAAATATTTTGACAGCTTTGATGGTTGTTTTGTCATTTCTTGAATTGTTTTGTTTATAAAAAATATATCAGGAATTTGATATTTTGGCGTTTCATCACAAAAGTTTAATAATAAAGTATAAAAATGGGTGATGGTAATTATATTATTAACTTTTAGTAAAGGAAATTTACAAATGTATATTTACATTTTATTCTAGTATAATACACCATATGTACTAATTAAATATTTCTTAAATTACAGAAGATGTTATTAGAAGGAGGCTACTTATTGACGGCGATGGCACTGGTGATGATAGGCGTTTAAATGTGTTATTGAAAACTTTAATAAAATGGTGCAACAGCACCGATGAAAAACCGGAAGAGAGGTTAGGAATACTTAATAGCATTTAATTAATGCTTTTGTAAATATGTCGTTCACAATCAATTTATTTCCATATAAGACAATAGTTTGACGCGGGGAGTATATAAACTTAGTTAACTATTTATACGCATCATTTTTTTCATTTCTTCAATGAAAATTCGGATCTAGCTGTAGAAATCTTATACAGGGAGAAAAGAATATTTTAGTCAAGTAGTATTATTAATGAAAATTTTCGTCTCACATGTTGCAAACACAATATAATTTGAAAATAATGCTATGTGCAGTGGTAGAAAAGGTTTCGTTTTGGATAATGTTTCAAGGTGTTTTCTTTTACTTTTGTAACCAAAATATTTATTTGTGTTTAATCTTAATATATTTTTCAGCAAATCAACTCATGATAGAATGTTGGCACAGCTTGCTCAATGTGAATTTGCTGTTACTAAATCACAGCTCGGAGCAGGAATGATGGCTGCTGAATTAAACAGCTATGAATCTCTGTCAAAAATTTTAGAAAAAGGTATAGAAGCAGCAAAAAGTAATATAGAAAAGAGTAAATCTGATTTAGCACAAGCAAAGACAGTCCGTAAAAACCGGATAGAGTATGATGTGCTAGCAAAAGTAATAAGTGAACAGCCTGATAGAAAAGAAACGTTAGAGCGCCTTGGCACATTAAAAACAGACTTGAGCAGCTTAGAATCCACAAAACAGCAATTGGAAAGCAGATTGGCATTGAGAAAAAAACAATTTCATGTTCTTGTGACATCAATCCACCAGTTACAAGCACTCCTGGATGAAACAGATGAAACCGAATCAATATCTGATGATGTAGACATGAAAGAAGTAACAATTGATTCTTAGTAAAATGTTTAGTTTATTATTTCATAATAAGAATGACTATTTTGTGACAATAAATTATGCTATAAACAATATATACTGTTTGGTGTGAACCTTTAACTTCAATATTTTAATTAATACATATAATAATTTATATTTACTTGTCACCTTTATATATTGGAGCCATTAATCATAGTTTCAGTATTTAGATGCATGATCCTATGTATCATATGAATATTTCATTAGCATTGGCACCACTAACTGTGATCACTGCTTAATATGTTACATTATTTTATTTCTTTTAGTGATATGTGATTGGGTAATACCTTCTGGCAGTACAATGCCTAAAGTGACACAAACAAAGGATCACATAGTTTATTGTAATAAAAATGTTTGCTAAAATTAAAAATTAGGTCATGTTACTAATTACTATATAATACTGGCAAATTTAAAAGTAATTATAAATACAATATTGAATATTATTTCGCTTAACACTTTTACATGAAAGTAGGTAGGAACTAAAGCAATGTAAATATGCAGTGCCCATGATAGAGAGTTGCTTGTATGTAAGCAAACCTCTAACCCATTGTTTCCTAACGTAGGGCCCACCCCCCAGGGGGGCAATTTGATAGTGGACTCAACACGAGGAACATACATAATTTTTACATTAAATGACGTAAGAATTTTAGAAAGGCTAAGGTGGGCCACAAAAAAGGTTGGGAAATACTGCTCTAATCTATTTTTTTACACAGTGGTTTAAGAACCGAAATTTATACATGCACATCACTAGTGTGCGGCAGGGATAGACAGCATTTTGCGAGGGAAAAATAACATTAGTTTTTTTCGTTGATAAATGCCGGGATTGAGGTCAGAGTAGGTGGGCGTTAGAAACTTTTTATACCTCTTAACAGTAACTAAGGTTCTCTCGTAAGCCTAAGCAAAGATCATTTATTTCACCAAACCGAGCTTTTTGATTAGCTATTAGTTGGATGCCTCATGGTGTGACTGCGCGCAAAAGAACCACGGTTGAAGCTGTGACTAGAGACGCATTTGGTGTTATAGAGGGTCAAATTTTGGTACATTGTCGGGGGTGGTAATTATACATGTTACATTTTACTAAAAATTATAGTTAAGTCATTAAAAAAATATTGAAAATTAAAAAAAATTATAGCTAATAATATGAAGTTCTTTTCACCTAACAGTCAAAAAATGAGCATAAATATATATTTTTTAATTTACACAAAATGACCAAGTTACAATTTTTAGACAGCCAGACTGTTTTCTTTTAAATTTAATTTTTGTTGATTAAATTAAAACTTTAATATTTTTTTTCCTATTCCGGACAAAGTCAAATCCAAAAATTTTGAAAATTGGTTCACCCGTTTTTAAGTATAAATGGTGTAAATAACATGACGTTTTTTCATACGTTACATACGGTGGCTGCGAGAAGAAAACTCACAGGAGTTGTCCCAGAAACCTTAAAAAAAACCCTCTGCTATAAAATAGGAAAACCTTTTGGAATTGGCTTTAACACTCCAATATATTTCATAAATTATTTAAGGATGTACTCTGTTCACGCTGTTATCTTATAGCAATAATATTTCATTTATCGTACTTCTAGATTGGATTCGTCAGATCAAACCACATTTAACCAATTTTGTGAAATGTTGGTGCCAAATGTATACTGATAAACACAACAGTATTGTTTTTCGAAAAACTTCAGTTTTTACTTTTATCTATTGCTTAAAATAATATTTTATTATTGTAACTGCTGTGTTTTTAAACAGATAATTAGTTTTTACTTTAAATTTTAGGCTGTACATGTTCTATTAGGGCGCGTAATACTTTTGGCCAAAGCTTATTGTTCGCAATAACGTACGTATAAATTTGTAGAATAAACGTACGTAAATGTAAAAAGAATTGTTTGACATTAAACGAGTTTTGCTGTCTCATAAAGTCAGCTAGCTAAAGTACTAAAAGTATAATGATGTTACGTTAAACTTCTTTATGTGATAATTATATATTTATTTTTATGTGCCTAGTTTATGTGCCGTCAGGGTATAATAGATTATAAATATAGCTGTGCCAGTTTTTGCTCATCTTTATATAGCATTTATTATTAATAACATGTCTTGGTCTGTTGAAAGAATAATAACGTAATGTCCAGTTCAGAGGTATACATACTTATTATTTAATAAAGCTAAAAGATTTACTATTTTAAGTAGCTTTTAAAAACATTTTTTTTTATAAATTACCTTAAGTAACTATTGGTGCTTATTGTTTGACATGTCATTATTAATTTTTTTTTTACTTTAGTAACGGAAAATTAAATGAAACTCATATCATATAGTTATAAAATAATAGTTATGTTTATTCAAACATGTCTAAAAGGCGCCAATTATAAAACAGAAAATTTGTTTTAATGATATCGATGTTTCAAAACTGTTTCCATTTAAGATGAGTTTTTTAATTATTTTTAAAGTCTACTGTAAAAATTTTATGTAAGGCCACATAATGTCATTAACAGTCAAAACGAGATCGAGCCATAGTGTATCGACCCCTGTCTGTAATACATTAAACATAAACAATATTGGATATGTGCGTTAAAAAAAAATATTTCGTATCACAGCGAATTTTTTAATCAGAACTTTCGCTGCTATCATCAAACTTAGATAGGAATGAAAAAATATTGCTATAGAAAATTTAAAGTTAAATCTATAAAACCAATTTGTAGATACTTTGTTACATATCCTGTACGAAAAGCATGTGACGGAAGTAACATGATGATAAACATGATGATGAAATGCTTAGATTCACAGAAGAGTCACCGCCGTAGTAGAAGAATTGCACGTCATGATACTTATGTGGGCGGAGCACATCGCTCTTGCAACCAATGTCCGTTGGGACCGAAAGATTCTCGAGTGGCGACCAAGAGCTGGTAGACGCGACGTGGATAGACCCTCCATAAGGTGGACCGTCGACATAGCCAAGGTCGCAGCAAGTTGCAGGATGCGGGCATCGCATGACCAGTTATATATATATATATATATATATATATATATATATATATATATATATATATATATATTTAATATTCAGATAAGAATTCGTGATAATGTTTTCTTTCTGTGCAATTTCATACTCAAAGTGCAATAAACGTACAATTTCCATTATAAAAAAATACGGTAAACATTTGAGTGTACGTAGCAGTTAGGTTAGTTTTGACTATCTTCATATAACATACATTCGTAAAACGGCTCCGACGAGGTCGATACAGACCTCTGTTTAACTCTTTAAGTATTTATAAATTCTTAAATATTAACCAAGTCAGACAGACTGCAAAGGTGAAGTCCTCAAGGGAGTCACCAAGCGGGCTACAATGTTTTTCTTTTGTTTGTATAGTTATAAACTTACAACCCATGAGAGTAATGTAGAAATAAAAATATAGCAATTTTTAAATACTTTGTAACATAGTTACTCAAGGTATTATTAAAAGAATTTTTCATTTCATTTCTTGAATAAATTTTCATGTCGATTTGAATACTTGTTGGTTATCACAACATACTATTCGTCGAACATAGTCTATATATTGAATGATTGGTTATGGTTGTATATTGGCTTTAAAGGGGCCAGTGTATAGCTTATTTAGCAAAATGCTTAAAATCTTTTACATTTTTTTCGTATAAAGTGATCAGTCTGAAATAGGTGACATTATTTTTTTTTATTAAAATACGACCGCCAATAATTTCTGGCAGAACAAAATAATTAATTTTGAATACGCTTTTTCTTATTATATTATCATTACGTTATTTATTTTTTCTGATATAATTAATTGGATAGGGTGTACCATATATTAATTGTAAGCAAATGACCTACAGATTCACCTTCAAAGCTTTTACTTCAACAACTAATCAACTTATATACTTACAACACATGGTAGTAATGTAATAAAATGTAAATGTTTTGCTAACGCAGGAACTATTACATTCTTTGTTAAACGGTTATTTTAAATATTGTCAAAGAAGTTTTTCATTTAATTGCTTTAATAAATTTTTATCGTAAATTTAATATAATATATTTTAGCGATTACAATAGTCTATTCGCCGAAAATTGACAATATATCATCCTTTTCACTAAGCAAGTGGAGGAAACAGATGATCGTAGTGGACCTCAACAATTATAAAGAAATCTAATGATACGTTCACTCATGTTCACTTTAAAATAATAATTTCTATACATTTTCTTGGATCCTTTTGTAAAAGCTTATAAATTTTCAATACAAAGACTTGCTAACTCGATTCTTAAGTAGAAAATTAATTAATCGAGTCGTTTAAATTGAAATGTGTTATTCGAAGTAGGGCTGCGGTCGTTTATACCTTTTCAGCGTTTATTAAATTGGAACACCATTTCCTAATGCATTTGTTTTATTTAATTATGTAAAACCTTTTGTTTCCGAACAGTTTGGTCAGCATTGTACAGTTATGTGCAAAAGTGTTTTCTGCAAACCTAATAATAATTTCTTTTTCTTATTATCTGTTTAATATAGTAGTACAAGGTGATTAGTTACAAAAAGTTTTAAATGTAGAGAGTGTAGTTTATTTATCTTTTAATTTATGTAATGTAAATAATGATTAACCTATTGATAATATAAAAATGAAAAGCGTTTTCAATTTTTTTTCAACCGAAATTGTTTTTTTTGGATTAGTATACATCACTAGCATTTGATTAATTAATATAAATTGATATTTCTCCTCCTTCCTTCTGGTCTTTCTTCTTCCAAAATGTCTTGCATCCAGCGGCTTATCGTAACCTTAACTATGTCGTCGGTCTACTTAGTAGAGAACTTAACTTAATTCCTGTTTACCGGCTCGTAGCCGCCTTTCGAGAATCTTTCCGACCCGAACACTCCTTTTTTTTTCGTGGGAGAAATCTTCCGGACATTCAAGATGCCTCGCCTCTGGGGGAAGGATAGGGGTATGTGGGATTCTTACCCACTAAAACCCCCCGGTGATCACCCTCTGCGGTATACGGGGGACCGCGGTATATCCCGGTCAGGGATTGCTACGTGGTCTTCCCTCGCGCCATGCTATTTCAGATAGCCCGTCCCGGGTTTGTGTATACGGTTCACACTACCCCGAAACCCTCGTGGTGCTATCACGATGGTTCGAGACCACGTCGAACCATCGTCCGCCTCAGAGTCGCCGAAGCTAGCGGGAGTTTAGGGCCCTCACCCTAAACTCTCGCGACTCCGAAGATCCCGTTTATGGTAGACACGAACTAGCCTATTCTAACCCGGGCTCACACGGACATAATTCGGACTATAACAAAAAGAATAAGTTAATGTTACATAATTCAGAGTGATAGAGGTTGGTTGGAAATAGGTGCAAAAGTTTGCTGACAAATGAGGTTTTTAAATAATTTGGTATATATAACAACTATTTTTTTGTTATATAAAATGCTTGATTTGCAATGGAGAGCATTGCTTATAGTATTACGAAATAATATCAGTAGTATCTAAGCCGTTTTTAAATTATACAGGATAAGATTTTAGGTTTATTTAGTTATGTTAGAAAAACTAACTACAAATTTTAAAAAGTAACAAAAATGTTTAAAACGATTTCCTGCCCGATTGTACCTGCCATGTCGAAACTAAACTTTAACGCGCAAGTCCATAAGAGAACACAGCAAGCAACCCTAACACGACATATCGGTTTCGCGACTCCAGACGGTCGGACGCGGCTACCTTTTCAAAACCTACTTTGTAACTTCTACACGCGATTCTTGAATCAAAATGCCATCTCTTTGGGATTATTTGCATTTCAATCGGCAGTACTCGAATAAGAGAAATTTGGAGGAAGGCCTCTTTCAAATTGCTTCGCAGACGTGTAATATTTTAGTAAAGGTTAATAACACAAACAACATAAATTTGACACGGAATGACCGAAGCGACGAGTACGGATGCGCCGGGCCTCCTAGAGGAAAGAGTTCGATGCAAGTATGCGTTCCGAAATTCAGAAAAAATTCGATCACTTCGGGGTGCAATCCGGGATTATCGGTAAGTTAAATGAAATTTATTTATACAAAGGAATGATCGAACTTTTATTCGAAATTTGAATCGACAAATTTTTGATAAAATTTTGCTTTTTTTATTAATTGCAGTATCTTTGATATGAAAAATTAGATAATATTAAAGTTTACCTTAGAACGATCTTTGTTAAATTATGGTTTCCAATTTATATGTTTTGTATCTATAAAAAAAAACAAATAACGTTTTTTAAGCCAGAGTAATTAAAAAAAAAAAGAAATAATAGGTTAAATAGTGAATTGACAATAATTTATTAATTCGAAATTCATTATTAAATAAGTACATTAAAATATTCATATTATTTTGTTTGTAATTCTTGGAAGTGATAGTTTCACGTATTTATAAGATTTATTAAAAAGTGAAATGTTGATTAGAATCGTTTTGTTAAATAATTATTATACCATAAAAATTAGATCGTTTGTACTTAAAACATAAATTAGTTAATTTTTTTTCTTAAACAAGATAAAATCAAGCGTTTATTTCTGCTGTTTTACAGTTTCTGTTTATAAAGTGGCAAATCTTTTTGATTACCCGCCGAGATATAGAGACTTTTGTTGTTTTTATATTAAAGACATTTGATCTGCGAAATATTCTTCATTAGTCATTAATTCAAATCATCTTTATTCATATAGACATTTACACGTACTTTTGAATCGTTAATTATTTTAAAGTTATAAGTAGTAAGATGCGACCGACTCAGAATGCTGATCTGCTGAGAGGAGCCGTTTAGACACTCAACAGTTGCTCTTTTTAAATGAGATTTAGCGATGTTTGACGTATACGTTATTATATTGTTTCATATAGACCGGAAGTGCGCCTTTCCACCACAGAAGAAATGATATAAGATTAAAATAACTATTTTAATAAAATATAATGTGTCGAAAGTAAAAAGTTATTATGTAAATAACAAAAAGACTATTAAAATATTTTTTGTGTAAAACCTCCATGTTGATTTCTACAAAAGTTTTTTTTTTAATACGACTAGTTAATGAAAGTTTAAAATTACCGATAGTTGGCGACACGCATCTCCGCGATTATCCATGTTGATAATATAAGGTTGGCCTTATGGCCTTTATTATTAAAGTTCACCGTAGAAAATAATATTAAAAATACATTTTGTGCTTTGACGAAAATATTAATATAATTTAATATTGAAAAATATATCGTCAAGATGATCGTCAAGTTTTCGGGAACATTCTGCCAAAAGAAACTGAAATTTTTCCAAAATACAACAAAACGAAAGTGAGTTTTAATATGGTCAACACTTTATAGACTTACTAACTGTTTCAATTTTAAAGCACAAATTTGAATTATATTGATTTGAATTACTTTGAATTTATAACAAAAAATTATATACTGTAACACGCTTCTTCTGGGATTATTTGTTCGGTAGGGTAATATCCAAAAGACGCTTCCTGTTTCCCCGCAAACCTCCTTCTTAGAGAACTCCAGTTTTTTAATATAAGAAGGCTATTCCTTCTCAAAGTACTGCTAGAATATCACAGGGAATTTCTTTTCATTTATAAATTCAAAAATCTATCAGTAAAGCATAAAATCTAGCAATACTAGCTACTAATTTGGCTACAAAGCAATTTAACTGATTTTTTTTCTGTTGATGTTTTCGCCGTTAGCCCGGATGATTTTTACAGTTTTATTAGGGCTGTGTTCGCGGAGCGGAAGGGTTCGTGAACTAACAAAAAATGATTACTGTATCAAACTTATTCTAATTGCACGATGACCTTCGGACGAAGGCAGCAGCTCTACATGTGGGTGTATAATGTTATGTATGTATTTGTGCGACTTGGTGTGATAGCAAGGACCACTAGGCAATAGCCCTCACTGTTCGTGGTAACGGGGACAGGAGGCTGCCCCAGGAAAAGAACAGGATTGTGCGTTGTTTGCGTTTGTTACATAGTACGCATTTGTGCGATCTTGTAGGGAGTAGATGTTGTAGTGTGATCGACTCATGCAGTGCAGACACAAATCTGTGAAAGAAAAGGACCAATATTTAGCCACTTCCGCACATGCAGTGGTAGTGGTGCAACAAAGTGCACCGACCCCCAGCCCGCTGATAAATGCGTATGCGGCAAACAATGCGAATCACACAACTGACACCGCCAAATTACTCAACACGTGTTTCACCCCTCTCCGGGGCATCTTCAGGAGTTATGTTACACCGATTAGTGCCAAACACAGAGTTTTTCATTTATCAGCGGGCTGGCGGGCGGTGCACTTTGTTGCACGACTACCACTGCATGTGCGGAAGTGGCTAAATATTGGTCCTTTTCTTACTTAGAATGGACTTCCGCAAGGTAACGCCTGATTCCATTAAATACAAGTCTGTGTGTGTTGTGATTAGTGAGGACGTCTTCAGGACACTCTTTCCTGGTCTTGAGAGAGATGCGTTCACTGTGACTGAGGTGTACAGAGGGTGTCTCAGAGAAGGTCTTTGAGCAAGCCTTAAAAGATTCCTGAACTGATGGAAAATTGAGGTCGCTGTGGCAATCGTTGTTACGATATAATTATTCCGCACTGGTAATGATCCGGGTGAAGTGGTTCCGAAGGGTTTGATGTGGATGGAGTGATGATGTCGGGGCGGGGGCGAAGACAAGTTCGGTTCAACAGGAAGTCGCGTACGATCTTAAGGAGCTTGATCGGTACGCCTTGAGAATATTGAAACTATAGGAAGCTGTAATAACTAATGAATTGTAAAAAATTTCGAAGTGTAAATTGGACAGCAAAAATTTTGTATCGTTATTAAAGTATCGTAACCTTTTCATGATTTTAGTAATGTATATTTAGTTATCAGTCGTTTGTGCCTAATCTGCTACTTTCCTTTCAAATACATTTTTAACATTGTTTAACATATACAGTATACCATTACAATATTATATACTCCTAGATATTTAATGGAATCAGGCGTTACCTTGCGGAAGTCCATCCTAAGTAAGAAAAGGACTAATATTTAGCCATTTCCGCTCATGCAGTGGTAGTCGTGCAACAAAGACACAAAAACTATGTGTTTGGCACTAATCGGTGTAACATAACTCCAGAAGATGCCCCTTGGAGGGGTGAAACACGTGTTGAGTAATTTGGCGGTGGCAGTTGTGTGATTCGTATTTCAATATTTTGAGATATTTGAATATCTTTTTCTTTGAGGCTCGCTTAAATGACATCTCTCATAAAAATTGATGTTAATCATCTAAATGTTCAGCTATTTTACAATTTTATTTATACATACATATAACATTTAATTTCGGATCATTTGTATACTTTAAAAACAACAAACTAAAATCAAATAAAGTACCTCCATAATGACTTTTTATCTTAAAGCAACTAGGATTCTAAACAAGCTGTGATCTGATAAGAGCCCACAATAAACGATAACAGCGATAGCAGCCGCAAACATTCTTAAAACAGTAATTAGAACAATTATAACTATAACTACAATAACAGCTTTATTGTCACCTAAAACAAACTTTTACATTGTGATAGTAGTAGTTTATCATAAGATAATTGAGACATTCGGAATAGTGAAACAGTACACAGTTGTCCACAAAAGAGTTCCTAATCTTATTCTAATCTAATCGTATCCTAAAGAAAGGTATAACAATTTTTGTTTAAATTAAGCTTTTTTATAATGACATACTTCAACTTGAATACATGATTACGATAAGAGACATAGCCTGTAAACAACTGGTGTCAATTATCACAGATAATATATATATTTTTTTATATTTACCACAGAGTTCTGATTAAAGCGGACGTTATTACGACTGTTTGTAGTGCATTTTACGGTTAAGCTATAACTCCACGTCCTTGCTGTCAGTGTTAAAGATGCATAGGCGCGGAAGGCATGTGCAGTTCACACTCGCTGTCCACCGCCAATAAGCGATACATCAGATAGTGTTGCGGAAACGCGTAGTTAATAAGTGCTTCTTGGAGCCGGATAATTCGCAAGCTGATTCGATTTGAGGTGAACGAACTTTTACTCATTACACTGGTATGAATAATTTTTTTTTTATAATTGCGTGCGACGAAGATATGCCGCCGCCATATTGATTTTACACGTAAAGATACCGCTGCCACTGCAAATGCCGCGCTACGACCTTGTTCCAATTACTAACCATTAGCCACGGCTCGCTGTGTATTTTTTTTTTCGGGTATCGTTTCAGCTTTTAGTGGACCGATACGTATAACTAATGCAAATCGTTTCATGTCTAGGGGCTATCAACATTTCACCTTATAAGTAATGTTGTAAATCGTTAACATGAACGCACCCTTGCATGCATCGTTTTTTCGAGATTAGTGGACCCTTTATGTAAAATTTTGGTAATTACATATTGAAATTGTTACAAATTGGCTTGTTTATGGCATTAATTGATGCATTGACATGCAGTGTGGCATCTTTAATGCAAAATGTGACGTTTTTTAAAGCCTTATATACATGAATTTTTTCTACTATTATAATAATGTTATTACATAATAATGACGATATTCTATCTAATAAGACATTAAGTAATTATATAACATAACTTTTATAGTGAACCAACTTGATTTATTACTTTTTTTCTTTATTAGATGACATTTTTGAGTGTAAAATGTCTTGTTAAAATATTCTCCAATATACTTACCTTAATTTTTGAGTAACAAACATATAAATCATATACATTTATTAACCAATCAGTACGATTTATTAGATATTTATAAACATATAATAATTCATAAGAATTACAATGCTACGAATATTATAAAAAAATTATAAACTAATAATAAAAAAAATTTCGTCCTAAATATCGTAAAGAAATAAAAATACCGAGAAAAAATAAGAAATAAGAATCAAAAATTGGTTTTATGATCTAAAATGCTGATAAACACTTAATAAGAATTTCCCGTAATTATTTACGAAACAAAAGTTTGAATCTCTTTAATGTGTCAGTTAATTGAAACTATTTATAACTTTGAGTTTCCTAACATAGATTGATATAAATTCTTTGTGCCGAGTGGATAACTTCTAAAACTTTAATACAGAAGACCATAATGGATAAGGAATTTAGATATAATATTTTGATAATCCGAAAGAAGTCGAAGTATGTATATTAATGAGCTGACAAAAATATATTTTACGATGAAATAAATTCTTCGTTTAACTGTTTTTATTTCGATATTTAAATAATTTATGTACCGTCGTAGTAAATCATTGCCCACTGCCATAAAGTTTAAGAAACAACAAGAAACGAAAACAAGATTAAATAAATACATATGTTGTTCATTATTATTTATTTAGTCATTCTTTTTACAACTTGTGTAATGGCAGACTTAATTTATTGTAGACATTCTATATCAGTCAATCGAAGTCGCTGCAGATATAACTAGTTTATAGGTGTATAAATGTTACAGATTTTTTTAATTAAAATAAAAATTGTATACTTAAATTACATATACATTTATAACATAAACGATATAATTCGCTATTAGAGATAAAATACGACGATTCTTCCGACAATAGATCTCGAACATTCTTTATAAATATGTAACGGACTTTTGACTCTAAGTTTTATTCTGTAAAGAAGTCTAAATCCAGGAGAAATATGAATGAAATAATTTAGATCTTATTTTGTTTCTATCACATCGACGTCTATAAAAATGTGTTTAAAATTTTAATTTAAATAATACTTACGCAATCAACTACGCATTTGTGTGAATTAATTATTAAATTCTTCGTAAAAACAATTAAATTTGGAGTAGAAATATTAAAATTTCTTTTTTGTTTTTGCTTTTGATCAGACACGTATTATTATGCTTGTACGAAAACGTTTGCTTCGTTCTGAAACTATCCCTTTGTTCTGAATTGTTGTATGTTTTAACATGTTCTATATAAAAGTCAATTTTGCTATGTCATTGGACTTCACAATGATGTTACCATATGGCAGTTAATTACAGAAACGTGATCGTATTTTTTAAAGATTAGCAACAAATTCTAGCGAAAAACATGATTAATTAATCTGTACAATGAAGCATATTTTTAATCTACATTTTACATATATATTTTACTTGAACATTGTTTTGTGGTAATGTGATATTTCTGTGACTCTAAATATTCTAAAGGTAAGCCTGTATATACTGGTTGATTAGTTACAGAAATAAACTTTTAATAGGATTTATGTATAGCTTATTTCCTGTAAATTAATAAATGATAAAACCTTTTTAAAAATCAACGTTTTCTTGTGAAAATATATTAAGAAAAGAGTTTTCATAATTCAGATTATTAAAAATGAGAATTGATTATTGTTTACTATCCTTCTCCGCAGACTTAGTACCGTCAAATGTTTTTGACCTGATGCACAAGATACAATAGAAATAAAAATGTGTAATCTATTTCAGGAAGATAACTTTATATATAACTTTGAAATTTTCAACTTACAAATAATAGCCATAAATTCGACCCTTTATAGCTTTTAAATTTATATATATTTCGTATGTTGAATAAGCGGGATAAAATTTCTATAAAGTTTTATATTTATGTACAACAAATCTTTATATAAGACGCAACGTGGCCCGTAGTACAGAGGGTTATTTAGTGGAGTGCCCCAGTTCTTGTACTATCGCATATCTTTGCCTCGAAGGTGACCCACTTAGGAAATTTAATTTGTAAAAATTAACTTAATGTTGCGACGAACAAGTACGTTGGGGTTTGATATCGACGTTTACGTTTTGATTTATATCGTGTATATTATAGTTTGTATTGTTATGAGTGTTCGATTGATGTTGTTGATGAACATTTATATTACTTTTATAGCTTTAAGAGTATACATATCTAAACATAACGCCTTGTCTTGTAATAAGAAACTAAGATACGTAGAGGTTTCCATAAATCAACGTCAAGTCGATAAAGCAAGCAGTGGCAGCCCAGAAAATTTTACAAAAAAGTTATATTTTTTTCAAAACTATTGATTTTAATGGGATCTATAAACAATTAAGAGAACATGGTTTGACAGAAAGTTCTTGTTTCTTCCAAAATAAGGCCCTTGGAGTAAACATTTTTGATATATAGAAGGGATGCTCACGGTAACATGAAAATGAAAAAAAGTAGATATGAAACGATTTGTAGTATAAAATGCATTAACTTTTTTTTTAATGGCAATCATTTTAAATTACGAATTATTGACTTTTTTAATTAAAATTATGGGGTTAGTTAGTACTTACTTGCCCAATCACTAAATTTTGACTTGACGTTTATTTATGGGACACCTTGTCTGTACGCTGTGTTGTTGAAATGAACTTTTTACGACCATCACTTGAATTGAGATCTGCCCTTGGAGGGAACGACTCTAAGTCGAATAAGGTGATGTACCGTACTCGGAGATATATATACATAACAGCGAAATTTCTCTATAATATGCTCCTTCTGGAATGGTAACATTGGTAGGATTGGAGAAATTAGGTTACATTGGAAGAGGATTCTAGTAGGTGAAGGTGAACAATAATATATCGCGAGGAAGGTTAAACCTGCTACGCGGGTCGTCCGGATGCCGATAGCTACGGCACCCACGCAATAAATCCACAAGATTCTGAGAAGTAGTTTTGTTAGAACTGTGAACACAGAAGAAGAATCTATAATATATGTAAATATTACAGGGCTTACACAATAGAAACTCCAAATTTTAAGTATTACAATATTTCCCAAATAAATGTTTATTTTCTTCAACGATGCCCGCAAATAACTTTTCACATATCTTTTGTTTTATTTAATGTTGTTTTTACCGTCTAAAATAAATGAGAAACATTATTTATTTTAATTTTTATTTAATATTCTTTATTCTTATTTAGAGTTCCATAAAAATAAATAAAAAATGTGCAACGGGTGGTCTTATCATACGTGACAATTTCTTACTGACAACCATAGTATGGAATCGGGAGAAGTGTAAAAAATAGGTAGTTAATGTGTACAAAACATACATACATAAAGATAAATATATACTTATAATAAATACGGTGTAATACATTTTATACATGTAATAAAGTAATAAATAAAAACATCAGACTGACTTTGATCGCACTTACCTCAGAAAGAACAAATAAACAAGGAAAGAAAAAGAAATGAATTAAAGGATAAATAATCATAAGTTTAGTAAATAGTTCTTAACTATTTTAAAAAAAGGTAGTGATTTAACACGTCTTATATTCAGCGGTAATTAATATTAATGCTTTTAAACAATTTAATTTGCACAAATTTGACTTTAACTGATTTAATTATTATTATTGAAATTTATTTTTATTTATATATAACTATTTTTAATTTATATACACTTAATGATTATGAACAAAGATTGTTGAAATTTAATATGGTTAGTCTTCATATGAGCTTGTTAAAATAGTTTAATTATAAAAATGCATTAAGAAATATGTTTTCAGAGTCACTAACACCGTAAAATTTTCAGATGTGATTGTGTTTCAAAGTGATTTTAATGAGTTATTAAAAAAAGACAAAAGCGGATATAATTCGTAAAATTTATATATGGTGGAATGTTTGCTGACGTTATATTTGTCACGTAAAGGTTTGGGGGGTTTCTGGAGTAGAGACAAGCGCAGTTTAGAGCATCAATTCACAAGATGGACCGAAGATATTGTTAAAATCGTCTGCAGAATCTGGATGTACGCCGCTTCCAACCAGCCTTATTGGATATCTATGGGGGATATGTTTATCAGTGGACATCCTGCGGCTGAAATGACGATAATGATGTTTATAACAACTGCCGATAAACCAAATAAAATATAAAAAAATACGCTAGGAATTACAAAGTAACTGTATTTACAGCAGTAGCTTCAATAAATTCATATTTATAATCATTCTTTTATTTTTTTTTTCATTTAAACATTGTGTTTATAGTATAAACATGTAAATAATAAAATTATAATACAATAATTCTTACCTATTTACGTAACAGAATTTATTGTCTTTAGATTGTGGGAATAAAAAAAAATAATATCAAAAGGCCACTCTGAGGAAATCTGTACAGTACCCGGTGATAAATACTGTACATGGACCTTTGGAAACAGTCGATCGGCTAATTTCGGCTTCGTAGAGCGTTATCTCTGTCGCACGAAACACAATGACTGACCATACGTAACAGGTAGTGTGGGACAGTGATAGTGCTCTACGAGGCTGAAATTAACCGATTGTCTCTTTCCAAAGGTCGATGTGCAATGTGTGTCGCCGAGTACTCGAAATAATTCTTATTTATTCACTCTTTTTAAAACTCGTTTAATGGTGGACCATTGACTATATACATATATATATATATATGGATATATAGTCACTAATCTATATATGTACATATATATAGTGAGAGAGGGAGAAAGAGAAAGAAAGAGATACAACATTTAGTACTAAATGTCACGCAATACCTTTTGATAATATGGTATGTAGTTTATTTTCATAAATTTTTAGTTAAATTATTTATCAATACACAATGCGGTCGTAGCATTTGATATTCGCGTAACCTCGGGACGCTCAGAATATATAATAGCGTCTAGATCGAATTAATACAAATATTTTATTTTTAAATATAAATTACTAGGTTGTTTGATTAAATTAATTTTGTTAACGTGTTGTGTGAGTAGTACAATGTTTAAAAAGCTAATGTTTAATGGCTGCGAAAAAAAAAAGCTGGTCAGAAATAAAAATAAACATGCTATACTTGTTTTCTACACTACATAAAATTAGTAATTTTTTACGGGTAGACTTTGTATAGTTTGACAATACATACTGAATTATTATGTGCATATATATATATATATATATATATATATATATATATATATATATATATATATATATATATATATATTCTCTTCTATCTAGGCTTGCTTGGAGTCCTCGTTGCTGTAGTATAAGTTAAAGAAAACAATAATAGGAGATATTAATTTATAACATGATTAATTTATGACATTCTACTATTGACATAGACAAATAATCAAGCAAGTAATGATAAAGTGAGTGAATAAAGAAATAAATAAACAGCTGCCATATTTGAGGTCACGTTTTGAAAATTCTAAGAGCAGGGTGTAATAAATAAAGATCCAGTAAAGCGAAATTAGCAAGCAAGGCTATCTGTCTACAATGTTTTGCCATCTTGAATCAAGTAAATCTGTCGTCAACGAATAAATACTATTAGTCAATGACCAAAAAAAAATAGTTGTTAGCTGTCATTAATTATCGCGTAACAGTATTCACTTCGTGACACAGACGGCTTGTGGTTACATTAAACATTGTTTGTTTCTCAGGATTAAAAAAATTATCAAAATACATACATCAATGAGACCATTCTTCACAGTTTAGATGTAACGTTACCATTTGCTTTAGCACCTGTAATACAATAGGAAACTATTCATATACATAGCATTCATTGTTTGATACTTTGAATATTTATTCTAGAAAAGTCCTATTTGTGTTGGTGTTTAAAACTGTCATCAGTATGTCTTAAATCACAATCCATTGTCACCAATATTAATCAGAACAGGATAGGCAACTTACAATTATCATCATACCAGCCGATTGATGCCAACCACAAGGCGTAAGCTTCTCCCACCAATCACCACAATCACCTGTCGTGCACTGCATTCATTCAGCGACTTCCGGCGAACTTAACTATGTCGTGATTACATGCTCGTGAACGCAAATCGAAAACCTTTTTTTCCAACCGCCGGCGAGTAACTCCTAATAAGATTAAAAAAAAACAAATACTTCGATCAAGATACATATATTCAAACTAAGTAATAAAAATCAATAATTTATTTACAAACAAACCTTTGTTATTAGTAACTGCTACTAAAATAACATTGAAATAATAATATAATACTGAAGAATATTCCTCTTCGTAAAACCAGATATCAAATTCAAATATAATCAGAAGTTACATATCACGAACTGTATCTTTTATTAAAACGTTGATTAAAGATAATACAATGCGTATAGAAATATTCGAGCTGTTATTAAAAAAAAGCTCCGACCCGATGAATAATCATTATTCGTCTATTACCCCGCCTCAAATTATACGTTCAGGTCAAGGTTAAATATGGCCATTTTTCGTACTGCATTAGGTTTATTAATTAAGACCTAAATATTTTGAACATGGCGGTTAATCAAGATGGCTGCCACGTGACGATTTTCTCCGTAGTGTTTAGGTAATCAACTGCATAAACTGTTGTATAGTTGTTTTTGTTCCTTAGAATGCAATATAAGACGTCTGTCCGCCCACAAGCTGAACGGTACAATTTCATAATTTAACAAATACTTTACTGCGGTATTTCCTTAGAATGCACTTAATGAATGGTATCCCGGCAGTAGAGTCTCCTGGGATACAATCTTATATAATATACACATTGTGCATCAATTATGTGCGGCTGCTCATAAACAAGTTTCCAAAGGATGGACAGAAACGCCCTCTGGGTACCATAATACCACATTGCGATGGCTAACTCGCTTAACAAGCGTTGTTATTATGGTGTATCCCCCATAGGTATCTTTGAGGGAGGCCTATGCTTCCCAGTAGATATTTAAAAAAGAAAACAATATTTATGTATTAGTAATTTATAAACTAAAGGGTTTATGTATTGTTACAATGAATCTCAGAATGCTAGATGTGGGCCGCTTTCAATCGATCCTATTCGGCTTCTATAGCGAAGACCTATGTCTGACACTGGACGTCTTACGGCTAAAATGATGAGAAAGATGAATTGTTACTTCTTCTCATCATTTGGTACTATAACACTCGATTCAGATAACTTTTAATTTATATAATAGGTTATTTATTAATTCGTGATATTGTATCTTGTTTACTATGTAGTATTGTAGCAGGTAATATTGTAACTGTTGCATTAGCGGTTGTATTAAAATTTTTATCAATAATAATTCTGGTAAGCATACTATAAAGTCTTATAAGACATTAAAAGTATCGTTTGCCTTTATATAATATAAAAGAAAACGAAGTTAGTAATATTAGGATTCGATCGATTTTCTGGATTGACATGTAAACGTATTTTGCGGGTGATATTAGAAAACCACCTGTGCACGTAATTCTTCCTTCTTTATTGGCGAAGAAAATAAAAGTCAGTTGTGAATATTATATAACAGTAGCTGCGACTAACTGTCAGTGTTGAATTTAAATCGACGTTCGAATTTAAATTCGAAAGAATAATAATAAATTCTTAAAAATACTGATGATGATAGTGGCCAGTGATATGGAGCGTTCTTACTAGAACGCGATATATTTATAAATATGTATATATATTTGGTTGCTTTGTTCAAACTTACATGAGCGAATTTGGAGCGAAACGACAGAAGTTCGGTAGATTAATCGGATTATATTTCGCTACAATGATTTAGAAACTATCCTAACTTGTGTCGACTATATCCACTTTGTCGACCTATATAGTGTAGTGGTGAAGGATTATGTGTATATATGACTGCTGTTTGGCCCTATCAGCCTTTCTGGCTTTTAAAGTATCGTAGAAGTCAGGGCTCGAAGAAAAACCGCCGTCGGTGGCGCCTGACGTATTGTATGAACTAATTGATATATGAGTCCCGTTCCGAGTCGCGCATATGTGTGGGGTACTACGTCGCACACGAGGCGCGGGCTGCGTGTTTTAAAATGAATTTCGTTGTCATTCGTGCGCCGAGGGACCTAAGACAGCGACATATATATACATATATATATATATATTTATTATTATGTAGGGTGTCCACTGCTCTCAGTCTCTTCCATTGACTTCCAATAAAACCGATTCTAAGCGGCCCTAATCTAATTTTACTGATACATCTTACTAATGTTCAAGAAAAACAAAATATTCTAGGACTGAAGTATATGTGTTCTTCCAAGGATAATCGGTGTTGGGATTAGGTAGACTGTATTGACCCTCTGTGTGGCCCTTCTATGTGTCATAAGTCCAGTGTAATACTTTGTCTTGAAATTAAAATGCACTGTCGATCCTCCCGTCAATATAAGAATATCATAAATACAAAACAAAATCGTTTTATCTATATATTGAAAAATAAATAACACATCATCTAGAGTTATCATTTTATTTATTGTATACAGGAAAAAATCTCTATAGCCTGCTGTAGGATTAAGTCAAGTCAAGAGCGAATTTCAGCTAATTTAGGGCCTCCCACATAACCCGATTTACGGGTCGTCAGCCCCAAGCCCTCTCTCTACAACGTGATAGACCTGGCAATTACAGCGAATCCATGGAATACTAACTATTCGTCTACGTCTTAACGTTTTAATATTAAGCAAAGATTACGTAAATATAATTTCTGTTTCGTAAACTGTAGGACTAATCCTAACACGACTTTTTTTGTTACTATGTAGGTTTGTATGAATAAAAAAATTATTATTTTGATTATTTTTCTAGCAATTTCTCGAATATTATTTTCCATGTGAACCTCTTTCGTGTATTTTGTTTTCAAAAAAAAATTATTGTTATATATTACATTTATACAACATTCCAATACTTATAAAATGACTATTATATCAATATTACTGAAGAACAACTTAATAACGCGCCTTCAGAATTTTTGTATTAGGTTCCTATTTGCACTGCGCAAATATGACCATGTTTCTGAATTTTGTAATAAGCTCAATTGGTTGCCGATTCGACTTCACCGGAATGCCCGCATCCTTTCCCTTCTCTATAGTATTTTGTTTAATCAGCTTATCTTAAATCTAGATTTCTTTTTCTAACTGACTCCCACCATAACTTGCTTAGATCATCGGAGAACTTGAGATTGACTTTATCTGCTCATTCTACTATGTTTATGAAGAAATCTTTTACTGTTGTCACTGTCATGTTATGGAATGAGCTACCAGTACCAATAAGATGCGCTAAATCGTTGTTATCGTTTAAATATGATAAAAGAGCACTTCCTTGGCTTCGAAAGTAGAATATTGTGCAGAATCTGTTATTTATTCGTATTAATGTAATGTTTTTTCCACGCAAATGTATTTGTATGTATGTTTATATAAGTAATCTTGTATGTATGTATGTGTGTATAGTGGTGTATGTATCTGTGTATAGGTTTATTTGTATATATTTTTATAGGTATGTTTGTATAATGTATGCATTTGTACGTATGTACACCCTAAACTGCCCTTTCCTTCATGTCTCTCCTCTCCATCTAAAGGTTGTCTGTTAGAGATCGCCTCGAGCGATAAGACCGGCTCTTGTACGTCTATATGAATTGTTTCTTTTTTTTCTAGTTATTGTCTATAGTATTTATATGGATTTCTTTAACATTTAAGAGTTGTATACAGATGTTTTTCTTTAGCAGTAATCTTCTTTACATGCCAAAATATAAAACCTACTTTTATAAAATGTCAAAAATTACGCTTCTTTTTTTGAATATTATCGTCGTTCCACGTGGAATACTTTCATACGTCGATTCGAAAAGTATGCGATCGTAATAAAAAATTCTTATAGCATTACAGCTGAAACAAGTTGGAGGTATTTAACGTTTTATGTATTACACGTTGTTGCACGACAAAGAATTTTTTTGCTATAAAATCATGATATCTTTGTATATATATACTTTTCATCTTTTGATATTAAAAACGTAATAAAATATTAGATTTATATATAAATAGTCGCAATTAATGATAGAAGTTCGAGTCTTCGTCGTTGGTCGTTTACGATGTCTCATAGGAAGGCTTTAAGGTCACCAAAGGAGCAATGGAAAGGGCTATGGTTGGAGATTCTTTGCGAGAAATAGAAATGGGAAAATGCGCAGAAGAACCAATGTCAACGGCCGGAAAGTTTTCGTATAATGACCACGAGTTGGTAGAAGCGACGTGGGCAGCTTCTCCACTATGGTGGACAGCCGACGAAGGTTCTGGAAAATCGTTGGATGCAGGCAGCGCATGGTCGATCATTTTTGGGGGAGGTTTATGTCTTGCGGTGGGCGTCTGTCGGCTGATGTTATAAATGATAGCAGTTCAATTATTTAGATTTTTAATCTGTTCTATTATGTACGCCATCTTTTATACGACTTTTTTGAACTAACGGAATTTGTTCTATTTTGTATTAATGTCAGAATTTCGAATTCATAAAGTTAAAAAGACATTATACAATTAGTGAATAAATATCGTTGTTTTTAAGTAATATTTTTTGATAAGTAACTAAAGGTATATAAATCTCTGTGTAAATATAACAAAGGAGCTAAAAGCACATATCAAGTTTCATTAGCCGTGCTCATAGGTTAGACAACGCTTCAGTGTTTCAGGCAATTTGCGAGTTAGTAAATGCAATGTAAACTACAAATGTAGTAGAAACAAATTGTTACAATATACAAGGTGATTGATATATGTATAAGCTTTAAATGGTGAATATATAGCTTTTTGTTACTATGTTATCATTACGTTATATAATATTACTGAAGCCATTGATTTAAGATAGGTTGTACCATACATTAATTGACAGCAATAAGCCATACATTCATCTCCTTTAGAGCTTTAAAAAATAACCAACTACCTTTTAATTTAGTAAGCAGATGACGTGTTCATGGCTAAGGTTGTCATGTATATGATACCACTCCAGTATCTTCTTTGGGAGTAAAAGCTTCTCGCATCAGAAGTTAGATTGAAAGCCTTTATTTGGTAATTTTGTAATGAAATACAATGACAATTTTAATTAAAGAGATGTTTTCAACTCATTTTGTACCTTGCGAGTTCTATTAAAAATTGTTACACTTTTTCTCAATATAAAAAACAAGTTACATTATTATACTTTTTATCTTTGTTTATTTATTGATGATATAAAATTCGCAAAATATTTAACAACACATGTATCAATGTTAAATCAAGTTTTTGCTTACATTTGCATTTCTTAATTGACTAATTAATTTGGATTAAAATTAAATTTATTATTCAAATATCGTGTATTGTGTTTGATTAACTTGAATCTAAAGTCAAATAAATAATAAGTTTGCATTGCGAGAATTCTGGCTATAAAGGATGTTTCGCTTATTTGGAAATTTCCTTTGAATTTTCATAACGTAAATATTGTCTGCTGTCACGTCACAGTGTACCTGTGGCTCGCTGTAGTATATTACATTTTAACACGCGATCGCCTCTCTGTCCGTTTGTCAACAGACTGAATCATAGATTGAATTTCTAGATAGGCACTTTAAACTACTTTGTTCTATTAACCCTTTATTGAATATTGATATTAGATTACAAAGTTTTTTTTTTGTCTTTGTCTATTGTGGCCATCATGTGAATTGTAATTATAAAATAATGTACGTGACTTTTTTATTATTTTTTTTTGAATTTATACATTTCTAACTTATTTAGTAAACATGATTTTTAATTTTATTGTAGTTTTAATAATTAATGTTATAAATTAAATAAATGAGATGATGCGAGTCAAGTGAGTTTGGGTATTCATCTTTACATGGATAAAGAATCGTTACAATAATACTGTGGAGAATGTGTATTTACTGATTACTCCGTCAGAAAGTTGGCGACAATTGAAAGTGTTACGTGTGTGTTCCAGTGTACTTTATTTTTGCGTTCTTATTATAAAATAGGGCTTATTTATATATAAAAATTCCTACTATTATTATAAGTATTTACCAAAGCCTACCTACTTGCTACTTGTACCTCTGCTTTTGTGGCTTTTACAGCTGCTTCGGACACAGGGCTCGCGAATTTGAAATCCGGGAGCTAATAAATTAAATAAGAATCTACGTCAGAAGTGACGTAGATTCTTATTTAATTTATGATTGAACTGATGAATTGATATCTGCTCGGTTTTTAAAAAAGGTGTGAACCTTTTTTCTGATGATCAGATTACCTTTTACTTAATCTATATCAGAGTTGGGAGAGGATCGTTGGCAAAATCCAATTTGGTTGACATTCGCGTGCCGTGAGACGGGAGAGATGAACTTATGACAGTACCTCCTATCCTGTTTTATATATATTTATATAGTAGGACGCATCATAAATGCGCAGTAACTCGTCTGGCGTATTAGGCATATTTCTTATATGCTACGCTCCTTCGCCGTTGGCCAAGGTAAAATCACAATATAGATAATATATACTTTTTAAGTCGTTTATTAATGAGTAAAGGCCTCGCATACTTTTTCTAGCAAGTATATCTTTTCCAAAAAAGAAATCAAATTTATTTCTCCATCTTTATCTTTGTATAACAATTTTTATAAAATAAGGTAAAAAGGTCATTATTACATTCCTATATTTATGTATTCCTTGTCTCCAGTTCTAAACAAGAAGTTACTATATTAATAATATAAGACATACCGCGCCGATTTACCTGACACATTAATATGGTATTAATAGAATTGTGGGTGTCAAAGAAGGATGGTTTTAGATTAGCTTACAATATGAGGTCGGTTAGTCAGATAAATAACGAATATATTTTTTGAAGATTGGATTTTATTTCTGTTTTATTTGGTGTAAGTGAACAGATAACAGAAAAGGCTGGGTGCAGGTCGCTTTTCACCAGTCCTATTCAAAACCTATGATTAGGCTTATGTCCTGTAGTGACTTCCTATGATGATGATGATAATGATGACAACTTTTATATTTACATCAAATAAAATATCGTTATTCAATAAAGTCTTGGTTCAAAAATTGATCAATGTATTACCTCCTTAAGAGGCAGGACGTCCATCGACATGGGTGAGAGAAGATCTGGTTTAGATCTTTGGAAGACATTGAATGCAGGCCGTTTCTCACCAGTTTTATTAGAAATCTATCCGTCTAGACGTCTCTTTGGTTATATAAACGTTTCTATTCTTTATTTTAACTTTATTGGACAATACCATCATATTTAGCTAAGTCATATAATGTAATTTTTTAAATAGAATTTTCCAGTAAAAAACGGATATTTTATATTTTAATGTATTTATTTACACGTTATTTTTACACATAGAGTAATGACGGATTTAATGCCTAAACAATCTCTACAAGTCAATTTATTGTGGTAGCGAGATAAAAATAGACAAGAATGAAAATATTACAGAAAAATTATTTAATTACGTAATATTACATGCTATACTTACCAAGTTATTACTAATAAACACTAAAATAGTACATAATATATACATAAATATCCCATACAAGTTATAAAAAAAATCCGCTAATAAGCCGCGAAATTTGTTTTTATACACAAGGGTTTGCTGATTTTCTAATTCCAGGGATATATTTATTCCAAAGAACTCTTTGGCCAGGAAAAAAAGATAGAGCTAAGTGAGATGTATTGAAAGGACAAAGCAGGAAAATTTTAATTGATAGTTTCTGATTTCTCCTCGCGAATTTAGTCAAGAAATTGCAAATTAGTACAGACATAGTAGTAGGACAGAAATAGTACTCCAAAAGAAGAAGGAATCGAAGCAGAAGCCGAAATTAGCTGATTCTCTCTTTCAAAAGGTAGATGTGCAATATTCATCGCCGGGTACTGTACATATTGAAGTATTTTATGTCCAAAATTATGGAGGTGGCTTCAGTGATGTGACATGCGGTGTTAAAAAACATTTTTGTATAAATAATGATGAACATTAGAAAATTCCTAATGTACAAATAACTACAAAACGTACAAGCATCATTATTACGTTAGTTTTATATAATTTAACTTTGACGGTAAAGTTGATTTAACGTCGGGTACCAGCGCACGCTATTTTACGATTATTCATATATATTGTATATATACCATCATCTAAAGTTGCTTACGCACGAATTATTTAAATGTCGTAATGCGGTAGTACTGTCAATATTAATTTTATATATAAAAATGCTAACAAATATTACAAGAAGTACAAGAGTTTTATGTATTATTATAATTTTTATCTGTTGACAGATCCCCAGTTACTTAATTTAAAAAAAATTGTGTAAAAATTAAAAAAAAAACTGTTGAATCTGTCTAAACGGTAATGTCAAAAATTAATGTCGGATCACCTCAACAGATAAGCATTCCGAACCGTAGCTTAACATTTATAATGTTAAAATAAACGGAGATTCAAAAATGCCTGTAAACGCATTGCATAAAGATATTTTCAAATTGGTATTGGAATGCTAAAGATAACGCAAGTGTGTCATTTTCACGTATAATTAGAAGTTTTTTTATTGAAGAATCTAATTTTATTTGCAATATCATACACACTATTAACTTACGTAATATATAAACAAAATTAACCGTCACAGACATTAATCAATAATGATGTCATTATTGTAAACAAATAAAGGTTAATGAATATTGTATTTGTAATCTAATTACCGTCTAATTCTGTTTTAGTTTTGTCCCATTCAGGCAACTGTCAGTCTGTCTACAACACGCTGGATGCAGTTAAGGAGCAGTTGCACTATCCAAATGTTTCATTCATTCGTATATTTAGAAAGAAAAAATAGATTATATATGTGTTAGAAAAAATGAGAAATCACATTAAAACTATATGTTGTTCATGTATACAATTGTCTCGGATCTTTTCAATTTAATTTTGTATCTCTAAAGGGTTAATGAAAATGTTTAATTACACCATTATCTTCAATACGAAATTTTTTTTTGACATGAGGAGAATTAATTCCACCGTTTTTTTTTAAATCGATTCTTTGAATAAATAAATACGTATTTACCAAATAAATCGGTTTTTGTAGTATTGACGGCCAGTGCGAAATGTTTTAAATTTATACATACAATACGAAAGTGAAGCTTTTGTAAAAAAATGTGATATAGTCTTGTGGATTTAACATGTTTTTTGGTAATAAATATACGCTGCTAGTGAAATAATATAACATTTGTTACTTTTATAAACTTTTTTCTTTTATTTCATGTCACTAATGGTTACAACGGAGTCACGTTTAATAAATTGAGCGTAAAAAATTAAAACAGAGCACGTTCTGCTCATGTAATTTATCAACATATATCATACTTATGTGTAACTAAAAGTTCGCGACGGGGGCGATGAACTCTGCCGGGTAAACATTCGGTATTTGGGAAATAAAGAGCCTCTTTGTTTGTTGTTTTGTTCAAGTTGAAGATCAGAATTATGTTACATACCGATGTCATTTCTATTTTATTTCTTTCGAATACAATGAGACTATAAAAGCATTTTTCTTTCAGCTAAGAAATAATAAAGAGATAATGTACGTAGGTCATTGGTTAGCAAAAAGCTTTGAAGTTTTTACACCTATTTCCAATCAACTTGTTTAAAGTGATCACTCTGCAATAACTAATATTAATTTATTTTATTCTATAGCAAAATCTGTGCAGACAGACCGTTAATACAATACATCAATACGTTGTTTAATATTTATGAATCCATTGATTTTTGAATTGTATAATAGATTAATTGGTGGCAAATGAGCTGTACATTCACTCCTTTAAAGCTTTTAAACCTATAACTAATCACCCACTGTATAATCGATGTCAACCCTTCTTCAACAGTTCAACAAGGAATTATGTGCAATATTCTCTACCAAGTTTTCGACTGAATTGACTTGAGATTAAAATAATACTTTGTTTAAAATTAAATAAATAGAATAAAGTCCTTGTTTTGCTTGATATAAAATTCTTTTTGACTTTTAAAGATTTTAAACTTAATAAAGGGAATGTTGTCGCCGAAATAGCAAGCAGAAGATTGCTGTTGCAAAATGCTGGCATTATTCGAGACTTACCTTAAACATGGTTTAATTATAGATCTATATAGTTTTAGATACTTTTTTTTTCTTTTATGTGCCAAGTTAGTCATAAATTCTGTCATGTACTGTTTTAAATTTTATAAATGTCATTGAAAATACCCCCCTTGATTAGGAATACGAACCCTCAACCTTTGGAAGCGGACTTTTATTGGTTATAATATAAAAAGAGTCACCTACAACTTTGTGTGTGTATGTTTAAGTGAAATGATTAAAAGGAAAGTTAAAAAAAAAAAATAGTAATGTTATAGTAATGTTAGTAAATAGTAATGTTATTGTACTTTGTGAATGTATATATAACAATCATTTCAATGTAAGGACGTCCATTTCTGGACATAGGCTTTCTTCATAGATTACCAATAAGACCAGTAAGAAGTGGCCTGTATCCAGTATCTTTCAACGACCTTAACTATATCGTGAATATACACTTCATCACTTTTTGTTATTGTAACATTTTTTGACATTATTTTTGTAATAAGGTTTCTGCCAGAATTTTCCCGCGTGCAGTTTAAATCTCTTGTTTTTTAGAACTGTTATTTTTTCAGACCTTCATTAAGGTAATGCCATGTTTTTGATAATAAGCTCGGAGTAATGCAGTAGCAGTCAAAGTACATGAAACAATTTTTTTTACAATAAGTAATGAGTCTAAGATACATTCCTGTGTGAAAAACACATTCTATTTTTTGCAGCAGGTTAAGGAAATAAAATCTAATTAAAATATTTAAAGACAACAAAATATGATATAATGATGAATATGAGTAATGCACGACGATAATTGCGATTTTAGTTTAGTCCATGCAAATAATAGAAAAAGAAATTTTTGCTTTTGAAGCGTGTAAGTTCCTTATTTAAAACTAATTTAAATGTCTCTTATAAGTGTTCTAAATTTAAACAAAGGTTGTCAAAATTTATCACCCGAAAGAGAAAAAATATTTCATGTTCATTACATTTAAAAGTGCTATGTGAATAAAGTCTTTAATATTATTTACGTTACAAACTTTTATGATCGGTCCGTTTAAAGACGCTCAACAATGAAGTAAATTGAATACTCGTTGAAAGCTGAAAGCTCTTATCGCGAAGGCTCGAATCGTGACAGGTTGTTTAGAGTCGGTTGATAAAAGTCATTCGATATTTGAAATTCCGACGTTGTAAGGCGTGTCTTTGTAAATTGAAATACTTATCATATTGAAAACAAATTATTTTAATTTCTTTTGACTATTCTTTTATTGTGTTTGCTCAACGGGCCATGGATAGAGAGGGCTATGGTCAGGATTTTTCTAGAGGACATAGACCAGCTGATTGGTTAGATGAAGTAGTAGCAGAAGAGATGGCCGATGGGTTCTCAAGGCTCAGGAATAGGGCGCTTGCCTACATGAACAGACGACGCATTTTCACTCTGGTCCTCTAGGAAATTCATTGAGAATTTTTTTTTGCGTCGTGTAAGTAACAGGAGATTTAATTATTTTTAATGTAACTACTGGTCAGGCCGAAAGGTTAGGTGGTTCTTTGCTACTTTAAAAAAAAGCTGACCAGTTGGTTGATGTCTTGCTGTAGATTATTGAATTTAAAGTTCCACAATTTATAACAATAGTTATATAAGTTTTTTTTTTAAACTTTGTATCTTTCAACCAGTAACTTTTTAAACCTTTTTATATTCTACGTCTCTAAAAAGTACGAAAATAAGTAAAATTAAAAATTACTACAGAAAGGGTAATTCTTTTATAGCATGACCTTAAATAAGAAAACAGATTTTCAGGCAAAGGAGTTCGGACAAACAGTTTTCATTACTTAGCCAAGCTAAATATCCGTTTACTTTTTTTCGTTTCATCATTTTTATTTGGTTAAGTTAATTAAAAAAAGTAAATATTAGATGTACTATGACAGTAGCAACAGGTTCATTTAATCTCAGATTTAAACTGAATCATATTTATGACCGCATACTGAAAGGAGGAATGTATAGTTTATTGAATGTCAATTAATGTATGATGCACCTTATCCAAAAGCCAACAGTTTCAGAAATACTATATAACCTAATGATAATATAGCAAAAGCGTTTGTAAAACACTAATTGCTACATATTAACTGTTGTTTACTATTTTTACTGGCAAATTTTGGACTGCCAGAAGCTTTTTATTTTTTTAATGGTCTCCGTTATTGGTTGATTTTTACAGGGTAATTGGAAATAGGTTAAGAAGCTTTAAAACTTTTTGCGAACAAATGAGCGATACATTCACCCTTTTATAGTTTTAACACCTATAACTAATAATATTGTTAATTGCGCAGCGTCAATTTTACTCTACGTAATTTTTTAATTTGTTCAAGTATTTACACGATAAGTCGTTAATTATTTATAATCTATAAGAGCTACGTTTTGTGCAAAAAATATATGAAATAAAACGTATATTTTATTACGTATACGTATTAGGAAATTTAAAAATTACTAGATTTTGACGATGAGATGTTCCTAGTAGCAACTTTTGTGATAGACTACAATAAAAAGGCGTTACGCGGTCATTGACATCTTTAACACATGTGAACTTGATATCGATTTTGTAGAACAGATAACGAAAAAAGAGAAGTACGATACACAACAAGTTAAAAGTGTATACATAAGATACAAAATTACAAGTTATATATTTTAACGGTTTTTGTTTAATTGACTGAATATCCGTGACCTTTTATCGAAGAATTGAGGTTACTGTTTACTTCACTTCTATATTGTATAGTATAATATCATCTCCACCTTGTGATTTATTTAACATCTTCCTATCTAATTGTTTGTTAGCAATTATATAATAAGTATATTATTTATTATGCACAAATAGTACATAGCATAAAATAGCGGTAGAGAATTGATATTTGCGATTGTAGGTCGAAAGTTCGATTCTTGGAATACAATATTATATAATTCACACTTAGTGCAATAATTATATCGGATTTCCACTACTCATAAACAAATTTCCAAGGTATGAGAAGCAGCGTCTTCTTAGTACCATAATACTATACTGCGATTGCCAACCCGCCTGTAATGCGTGGCAATAATAGTATGTCCCTACATCGATACGTATCAAGAAGGTTTATGACTCGGAGTGGGCGTCTATGGCTTGAATCGATGAGTAAATAGGATTTTATATGAATTAAGTAGTATTTTGTATGTAGAAGTAATAAATCCTTTTACAGTTTTGATGTTTATATATCTGTCTACTGGTAATCTTAGGTATCATCACCTTAAGTTGACTGATAGAGAATATCCATAATGCATTGAGGTCTTCATTGCAAAACGTGTGCAAGCACCTCGTGTGGACACGCCGCTCGATTTGGACTACAATTTGTTTAAACGGATATACTTTTAATGATATTCATTTGGTATAAAGTAATTAATAATATCAGTATGTCACTTATTAAAGATATTTTGTAACAAATTGTTTGAAACCTGTCGAGGTTAGTCTAACGACCGTTAGGAACTTGCGACTGTTTCGGATAATTCATGTTGATATTTGCCTAATTTTGTTTTACACCCGTTGCCATGACAACGGTAAATTGGAGCCATGTGCTTTCTCAAGCAATATTTACAACTTACCATACGACCTTGTGACCGTAGTAAACGAAATAAGGACTCCAGTTATTTCATTCGACGTACTAGCTCTACAGTTTCAAGAATTCTTTTATTTGTAAGTACTAAAATTAAGTTTTTTATACAGTATAAGTTAAGTGTCTAATGCATTCATTGGATAAGTCAAATACAGATCATGATTCTATTTTAAATTTTTATAATACACGGAATATATTTCTTTGTTTAGATTGCGTAAATGTGATCATGTGTTTTGATACTGAGTTCAACGAAATTGGCTTTATTTTTATTGGCTAAAATGTGTATTTAGTATTTTTTTTACTATTTTGTAGCTTTTTAACGAATTGAAATGGCGTAGTAAGTCCACATAGCGCGTAGAACTGATAGCTAAAGCCACGTAGCGCGAAGGTTTTGGAGTAAAGATCACGTTAAGAAGATGTTGACTGCCTGTCAAGGAGGACAAACAGCTGTTAAGGTCGGAAGACACTGTTCATCAAACGTGTTCGCCGACCGCCTGAAACCGGTCTTATTGAAAATCTATGAGAGTGGTTTTAGTCCAGCAGTTGACCTCCTACTCCTGGAATGATAATGATGATGATGACCTGCCCTTATAAACTCTAGAAGTGTGATCAATTGTCTAACTTTTAGTGGTCGACTACGCTCAATACCACAGTAGCCGAAGCAATACGATCCGCGGATTATTTATCGGCACAGATAGTGTAGCATAATGCGCGGCAAACTTTCCAAAAAGTTTTCTCTTCTTTCAATTACTGCTATTCTTAAATGTTTTCTCTATGATGTCTGAAACCATAAATATCCAGTTAAATTGATCTCACTTTTATAACATATGAAGCACGCCCCAATCTTACTTATTTTAAAAAGTAAATTGTCCTACCAAAACGATGGTGGTTAACATGATATTAAATTATTTTTATATTCTATTTTCAAATTTATAATTTTTTTTAGTTACGGAAGATCACTGTTTGTCTATTGATATTTACAGTGTATCTAGATTTTAAGTAGCGTGAGAGCCTTTAAAATTTTCCGTAAATCAACGTTGAATCCGATGTCGGGTTGAAAATTAAGCTAAAAGTATGAATTGTTGCTTGTCTGATACAATAATGTTACGGCTACATGTATAAAGTATAACAAAAATAGAAAAGTATAAATTTGTGATAATAGTCATAGAAAAAAAAAAACATTTAAAAATTAAAATAAAATCAAATAAAATAACACAAAATTTTCTTATTTTTTTGAATTGTTGAAAATACAATTACCTGTCCCATCGCTTAAATTCATCTTGACGTTGATTTATGGGAAGCTCTGTATATTGTTCATAACTGCGCTCAAGGTTATGGTAGAGGAGAATTTGGTAAAAGTACTTTTTGTACATGTTATATTAAAGTTTAGTTCTTTTCTTGTTATTAAAAACAATAAAGGTCAGTGGATATTTTGATATCAGTAGTGGATTCGAAAGTCTCAGTCAGGTTACAAATAATAGTTATTTAATTGGTCGTCTATAAATCAATAACGGTAAAGGTAACGGTTACTTTTGGCTGTAATCGGCGTTATTCTACTTAATGTTTTATCAAAATTAACTTTCTTAATCACAGCCTTTACTACTCTACCAGACGTCGAGGTATAATTTCATGGATCGTCAGCCCTAATACGAAAGCAGTTAAAAAGCTTCGGAGACAAATTCAACAATCGATATCCATTAGTAATGAAATGTTTATTTACAAGTCTATGGCCGCACGCGAAGTAAAAGACCTTAACACTGCCGCATTAATGCTATAATCCATTTTGCCATGAAAATTAATTTCTTTACTTAAAGTAAATTAAAAAGCTGCGAAAATGCACTGCAGTATTTCTGTGACAAGGTTAAGTTGTAACTTTCCCGGAATATGTTCAGAAACATATTATAATTAAACTTTGTATATTTGTAGAGACATACAATATAAGGATTAGAATCGATATTTGAATTCAATTCGTATACATCGATTATATAGTATTTCTTAATGTGATAAATTACATTGTTTTAAAAAAGTTTAATCTGTAACTGTTATCTCATATTCCGAGCGAGTACGAAAACATTTTTTTTATCTGTGGAGGAATGCAATACATTCATTTTAAATCGATTCGATCGATTTTATAATCTCTTAATTTGATTAAAGATTTCGCTTAAGGAGATATCATTTTTGTCATAATTAATTTAACTAAATATAATTAATAATTTTCATCTGCGTTTAAAATTTAGTTGTAAATAATTTATATAGTCAAAAGTTATCATTGTATTTCTCGCTGTTCTACGCCGTAGACTTTAGTTACGAATCTATTAACGTTAACAACTCACGGCTTAGTTAGATTGTAGAAATTATTTATTACTTGAAAGATGGCGTAATTCTCTAAGACTTTTTAATGGCTTTCTCAAGACGGTATCGGGTTGCGTCATTCGTACTATTAATGGTTATCATTATATAGCACTATCTTTTCGAAAGGAATATACTTAGAAAGGATTATTCATTGTGATTTAAAACAATTGTACCTAAATTTTATTTTAATTTCTCAAAATATAATACAAACTGTCTTTTCTATTTTAACAAATGAATGTACAGATAATAATAAAGATATTTGTTATCGAATGTCAAATCCAGGGATAAATTTTAAATAATCACTTTTACTGTTATCATTGAAAACGGAGAATGTTATGTCATTTATATCTTACATGACCTTAAGAAACATTGGAGAGATTTAAACAACAACAAGAAAATTTCGTTTCACGGTTCTTTCTATAAACTGATTATTCAATTATGTAAATTGATTTCTCGTACAAGTTATATTGTACAATAACATTTTAAACGATTTTCATTGTGTATCATTTAATACAAAGAGTTTTTTTTATCTATTTTCACCATTAGTATTTTTTATTATTCTTAAAATAATATATATAAATAAAAGTTAGAGTTCGTGATAATTTAATATTTTATAGTTCACCTTTACATTAAGTGTTCATTTAAGTGAATAAGTATCGATTTTTTATGATTCTGTTCATATAATAAAGTATTCAGATAAAATTATAAGCATTTTTCTTAATCGTATCTTAGGTGCAAATAAATTAACCAAATGTACTATTTTCGAAGTCTCACATATGTATTATATTATACTATGTGTTATAGTTAATATTCGCATGTATTATATTAGAGTATTTTTATTAACCTTAAAACTTCTAAAAATTGTCATAAGTTTTTTAATCTATTTTTTTTTCATTTTTAATCAAATACAGCAGTAAATTGGTAGACAAGAGTTACCATTTATGTAATCGTTTTATTTTTTTTAAGTGAAATAGTGTCGTACTTTTTTGTAGTATCGAATCTTTGGTACTATCTATGCTTGTTTCTTATCAAATAAAATATCAGCAATGAAATAATAAGTAAGATTTTTTTAACACAAATTGATCACTATTCTATAAAGACAAAAATTATTTATGGTGACTTTAGTTTCGAAATGTGGAGTGTAAAACCGTTTTAAGTAGAAACGATAATAAATAATTAGATTAAATATATAATAATAAATAATTTGGATTGAATACCCTCGATATTTTTGTAACTTATCTGGACTTATCTTATATGGACCAATTACTTTAAAACTACAATATTTTTCTGCAATAATAGTTCGTTCTTTAGTAAATTTTTTGATAATTAATATTATACATAATCGGTTTAAAAAATTATAAACTACGACTATTTTTAAGAAAAACATTAAAGATTTAATCTATTCGTGTCTACTTTTGGTTTATTTTATTTAGAAAAAAAAAATCTCAAATTTATTTCAATTATTTAGATTGTCTATTTAAAAATTATTTTTCCGTGATCGGTATTCGATGCTATATTTAAGATTTAGCCGAAAAACAGTTATTGAGTTTAAATAAAATCTATTCATTTATGATATTGTGCTTATAATAATTGTTTGACTAAACAATGAATTTAGTATCTGATCTTTCAGTGCGTCGCAAAGTATTTTTTAAAAAAGGAAAATTAGGGAAAATGCAAATAACGTCGATTTAATAACAGCTTTGTGTTATAATCTTTAATTTTTTTTACAAACTGCTAGTATGCAGCATGGCGTCACCCTATTTACATACTGCTTAATATTTTATTGACGGCTTGACATTATAAAAACGTACGTTCCACTCAACTTTTCCTGTGGTTAAAGAAAAACTATTTGTCACACGTAGTATAACTTGGACGGTTATCGTGCTAACACGACAGGGTTGTTGATGTTTATATAAAAACGCTGGATTTCGATTCAATAATGTGAATTAGAATACCTCGAAAAACAATTTCGCTGTTGACGAGTTGTGGTAAAACAATATTCGAGTATAGATAGTATCTACTTAATCGCTTTTTATTAGAAATCAATCCATTTACTTTCCTCACACAAACTTAGTTAGGCCTAAAATAAAAAAAAATTATTACCGTAAGTATTTAAATTTTAATTCCATAATCTTTCGAAAGTAAAATAATAATACGTTCAGTTCTTTAAAACTTAAGATGCTGTTATATATTTCAAAAGATCGACTGAAATAGTAATTAAAATCTTAAAATTCTTGTATGTTTTACTTGGTATAAAATTTAATCGATTTTACTTTTTCTGGTTAATAAACTTCGGCTGGATGAAATAAATGAAATTCGTAAAATTACCCCGCGGTGCAGGTAAGTTGTAACATTTGCGTGATATCACTTTAATGACTGTATTTTGCCCTGAATACTTTTACGGTCTGAACTAACCCAGTATTTAAAATGCACATGAACAATGCGGCGGTTGCCGACGTCATCCACTTTGCAGTAATATTTTTGCTACTATTGCGCCTGCACGGTTTGTAAAGGAGTACCAGGATACACGAAAATGCAGTTAATAACGTATAGTATTCGTGATGGCATTTTAAAAAGTTTTAACAGTGATGCATGCACTTTGAGTATTGATTTTAGTTACTTTTTAACAACGTTGCAACGACTTCTAGATAAATGGTTAGTACATTTGTTCATCGTTTATTGAATATTTGTTAAAATTTATTTATACTCGGAAACTTTTAGGTAAAATGACACAAATTTATATCGAAAAATTAATAACAACAAATAGTAACAATTCTATTTAAAACTTGTACTTCAAAGTTAGTTTTTTATTCTTACCTGGTTTAACATCAATTGTCAATGAGTTGTCAATTTAAACGTCAAATTTGAAATACATATTGTGAATGAAATGACAACAAAACAAAGAAGTTATTTATATAATCATTAAACAATAGTTTGTACTTTTAATTTCAACTTTTATTCCACTTACAAATATTACTTACACCATGGGATATATTAAAGCATTATTTAAATACCTAAACTTTCGAATAAAAGTTCGTATCGTGTTTGTTTTCCCCAATGCTTATTATTAAGTTAAAACTTTTTAGAAATCATTGATTATTTTTTTTAGACTGTACTAGAATCGGGGAGTGTGGGGAACGCGTCATCCTCTGATGAGGAGCTGGAACAGTGGGAGCAAATTTTCATGATGAGAGATGAAAATGGAAACAGCTATAATGACAAGTAAGTTTTAAAACTAATAAACAATATGTATAGTAAAGCAATTAACATATTTTTTAAAGTTAATCCGAGAAGTTCATTGCTTTATAGTATAATGTTTCAGTGAGTGACTATAAAATTTAAATATTTCTTGGATTAAATTACAAATACTAACAAAAACTTTTGTTGGCAGGAGGAAGAAACGTAGTATATGGTGCCGACCGTCATGTATCCCTGTTTCAATAGTGATTTTATTAATAGTTCTGGTTGTTTTGGTGCCTTTGCTGGATCAGCCAAATGTTGCTCATGTGACATCACCAACTACGCCAGTCACTGTGCAGTGCACTGATGAGTGCAGGTGAGATGCCATTAATTTGTAAATGTGAAATGAAAAAAAAATCCACGGAGACAAAAATCACTTTACCCCAGGACACAGATAACTAAGAGTTTCTCAAATGTAATAATTTAAGTAATAACAATTTAATAATTTAATTTTTCATGAAGTGAAAGTTAAATTATTGTGTTATTATGCTACTTAAAATTATCCCATCATAGCATAGTAGTTATGGTCCTGGTGGACTCAGCATCTTTTTAATTCCACCAATTCTCTTGTATTAAGGTAGTTCATAAATTAATTTGGGACAATTCTGTGATAAATTTCATTTGATATTAATTGTAAAGTTGACGACTTAGCAAATCTCAGACAAGTCTTTCCATATCAATGTTCATTTTCCTTAACATATTGTGGCTAAAGTATATCTGTATATCAAATAATTTATAACAATAGAAAATATTACCTATCAAAAATCTCTTATTTTCAAGAATTATGCCAAAATACTTGTAGTTAATGTATATGTAAAAAATACAATTTTATTGTTTAATTATCGAGGATTATTGTTTACAATTTTCTTTCCATTTTTTTCATATGTACTATTCCCAAATTGTCCCATACTTCAAATGCCCACTGTAAGGTTCACATTTCACCTAACTCCAGGCTTCAAGCGTGTCCGTAGTATTGCTTTTTTTAAAATAAAATGGCCTAAGATAATAATAATTCTAATATAAAAAATTTATTTAATATACAGCATATTTATATGACACAATAATCTAGGTTATCCAGATGTGGTAGGGCGATTTGAATGTTAAATGGCAATTCTAAAATGGACTCAATAAGTTTATAAAATTAATGTTACATGGCGGACATAATAATTTCAGAAAGGCTCAGGCACAAAAAAGTTTGGCAAGCACTGATCTGTCTTTAATTTCATGATGTTATAAGTATTCTTGCAATTTGCTGTTTTATAAGAGAAATCTGTAATTTCTTTTATATAATTACAATTTTTATAGAATTATCACTTTGTTTTTTATAGATTAAAACTATTTACAATTTTATAATGTTCCCAACTTTGACACACCAATAGTAAACAATCAAACGGAGAACGGATATTGTATGTATATTTTTATTTGCTTTTGTTTCAGATTATCTCTAGTAGAGAGTATTCCTGAAGGGCATATGTATCCTCCAAACATGACACATACGCCTACAAAAAATGTTTGGTTAGATTTAATAGATGAAGCTCAAACGTCTATAGAAATAGCATCCTTTTATTGGTCGCTTAGGTTTAATGAATTTTATCCTTATAATTCCTCTATAGAGGTAAGTGGTATTTTTATTTTATGATTTTTCTCTTTCATAACAAATGTTTTTATACTGCCACTTAGCTTCAATAATAATGAGTGCATTATTAGTTTATTTTCAATACTACTGTAACTATTTAGATTTCTACTATCGTTTTTGTAGATTATTTTTTAATGAATTCTGTGGATATATACATATATATATGTACTAATTCTTTAAAAAAATTAGTATGTATATATATATATACTAATTTTTAAAATCGATTTCTTGTTATGGATTTTTTGCAATCGATTAACATATAAATTCCAATGGTATTTTTTTATACAGAAACTAACAAACGCTACTACTAAATTTTTCCCTACATGAATCGGCACTTAAAATTGTAAACTTGAATTGATAATAAAAAATAGTTTTACTAAAAACACCTTCATTTAAATAATTAATTTAATAAGATTATAAAACTTTAAATGTGAATATTAGCTTAAAAGGAATATAAAATTTAGCAAATTTGTGTTATTGTGTATTTTGCATATTCTAAATTCTTTTTGTCTACTCAAAATATTTCTGCATTGCAAAACTAGTAAAGTATTCGTATATATCAGGGGTGTCAAACTCACGGGTTGGATGCGGCCGGAGATGAACATTTTAGTTGACTGTGAATATATCCGTCGCGAAGTAAAAATAAGATAGAAAGGTGAATTAGGAACGAAACTTGCATATAGAGTTTCAGCATATTTTATTTATAAACTATTCAGTACCTGGTGATAAATACTGCACATCGACCTTTTGAAAGAGTCAATCGGCTAATTTCGACTTCGTAGAGCGCTATCTCTTTCGCACGAAACAATCAGTCCGGTATCAATTAGGAGCTGTTAAAACAAGTATCATAAGATAACTCGTCCCGTGGTACGCGATGTTCACGCTGCCTCTGCAATTCTCGTAGTGCTACGATTGTTCAAGATCATGTGGACCCTTATAACGTAAATTTGAATTAGGCCCGGCGCGTGAGGCGTCACATAGCTGGTGAGCGCACCCGGCACTAACAGTGTGCGTCGGTGCGTGAGACGATACCTAGCTAGTGAATGCGACAGAGGTCAGGGTCCTTCTTCCAGGAAATGGAATCTAAACTCCTGTGGGTGGCGCGCGGGCGCATTGGAATGTTTGTCATAAAAACCCGCTGTACCGACGCCACTTGAAATGTACCGTGCCCTGTCAAGTATTCTAATATTTTTTACTGTATTGCAATTTATGTGACATTTCTTGTGTGTACATATATATATATATATATATATATATATATTTAAGATTTTAATTTAAACATATGGAACGCTAACATGCAACGTTAGACACTTCGTTCGCCTCACAGTCGAAGCATTGATTTTTTATTTGCGGCTTATCTAAAGTTAAGCCTTGTTTATTTTGCCCTAGTAAGCTTTTGAGTTTGACACCCCTGATATATTTGCAGCAAATCGCCATATTGGCATTATTGTTACCTACAGACACAGCTGTGTAGAATAAAATGGTTTAGTGGTTTATATTACATTGCATCAGCGATAAAACTTAGATTGTGTCTTATTTGCAACATTTATTCTAATAATCCATAAATAACGATTTGTCGTTAAATATGGCGTCTCTACAGATCGGATATTAATGGCTTCTTCGCAAATTTGATATATTAATGACGTGTAAGATATTACGACTATAAAAATTATTACCATGACGTTAATAGATCATAAAATTTGTTTGACGTTTACTTATATGTGAGAGTATAATAAAAAACATTATAATTTGTTTTTGGCGGGAAATGGAGAAATATTTAGGTTAAGACTTTTAGGGGCGAAACGATGTGTAATCAAAATTTTACTCTTACGTTATTACATATAAATACATTTTTTTGTAAGAGTGAAATTCAAAAAGTTTATCACCATCATTATTACTTCAGCAGTAAGACATTCACCGCTGAACATAGATATCTATGGGGATATACACTGTAATTGCCTCGCTTGAAAGGCAGGTTGGCGATCGCAGTGTGGTATTATGGTATTTAGAGGACGCTGTTGCCTATCCTCTGGGATTTGTATGTGAGCAGAGGCAATCCTAAATATTTAACGCATAAATTGTAAATTATATGAGATGTATGGTGGCGAATCGAATCCGCATCCGACGATCGCAAGTCCTCGTAGGCTGGGCTACCACTACTCATCTATACACATTATTAAATTATATAGTCGTTTTACTTATAAATGAATATGTATAAGTATATTGAAAGTGCCTTGTAGTGGCTCCTATGGGCTGAAATGACTTAATAGATATAGGTTAGAGAAATGTTATGACAAGTAATCGAAAGTAAAATTACGAAAGAAACTTTTGATGTGTTTTCTTTTGTTCTTTAAGCTTCGTTGTATTCCAGGGAGAGCAGGTGTTCCAAGCACTTTACGCAGCCGGGTCAAAACGGAAGATTAATTTAAAAATTGCTCAAAACTGGCCCAGCAAATCTTATCCTAATATAGATACAGAGTATTTAGTTAAGAAAAAAGCAGCACAGGTATAGTATTATTTTTTTATATCTTTGAAGTAGCTAAACATTATTTTCTCTAGTATTCGTTGGTTAAGAAAACTGCCCATTTGTAGACTCGACGACGTAACTAAAAATAATAATGAAGAAGGAACTTGTCGTTGAACGTGTCCCCGTGACCTAAGTATTTACGTCCAATGTTTTTGACCAACGTCTTTACATCCAATGTCTTTTTAACCTATTTCTTTACATTCAATGTCTTTTTGACCAACCTCTTTACAAACAATGTCTTTTTAACCTATATCTTTACATCCAATGTCTTTTTAACCTACATCATTACATCTAATGTTTTTTTGACCAACGCCCTTTTAACCAGCGTCTTTACATCCAGTGTCTTTTTGACCAACGTCGTTACATCCAATGTCTTTTTGACCAACATCCTTTTAACCAGCGTCTTTACATCCAGTGTCTTTTTGACCAACGTCGTTACATCCAATGTCTTTTTGACCAACATCCTTTTAACCAACGTATTTACATCCAATGTTTTTTTGACCAACGACTTTTGACCAATTTCTTTTTTGTATTAATACAGGTTAGAAGTTTAAATTTTTCCAAACTGTTGGGGAATGGAGTTCTGCACACAAAGTTCTGGATCGTGGATCGGCAACACTTTTATATTGGTAGTGCCAATATGGACTGGCGATCACTTACTCAGGTATGAGATATATGTTTATTAGGAACGGTCAAAAACGGTTACGAAGCTATTGTTATGACCCGACATCACGTCATCATCACCATCACAGCTACACCAAGGCCTTTCGCATAGGTTTACAATACGACTGGTTGGAAGCTGACTGCAACTAGTCTCTTCTGACGACTTTTATAAGGTCATCTGTTCACTTTATGGGTAGATGTCGTTCACTGCGCTTGCCGGGCCGTAGTCTCCCCTCTACAATCAATCTGGAATATAATAAGCACTTTTATAAGTAACATGTTTAAGTTAGATGACAACCAACATATGTTTATGAGCAGGCAAAAACTTTGAGAAATTGTTTTATAAATTTATCTACTGGTATATCATTCAAGCCGCCTCCATAATTTTTTAGCTATAATAATATTAGTTAAATATGTATCCAAATTACCGATCTCTACGTATAAATTTTTATATCAACGTAGCTTGTATACACAAGTCTTCTCTGTCTAAGAAAGTTTTACTTTCGAAACCCTATTTATTTTATTTATTTCAACCCCAAAGGGACACAGATGTTTTTGTCAATTTCTTACGAACGTTACGTAAGTTTATGTTGTACATTAAAATAATAAAATTTAATTACGTTTGCGGAGATGTCTAGTACAAAAACAAACAATTATAAACCTAATCTCAATAACGGTAGAGTTCAAATTTCGATTTGAATTATTTGTATACGAATTAAATAATTGTAGTACTTGATATATTTTTAAGGTCTGGTCTTAAAGTCTTTAGTATATATTGAGTCTAGGTAAATGCCTTATTGAAACGTTCTGGAGTGGTGATTATGAGTCAGTAGACTGGACATGTTTAGCCACCCCCTACTTAGTCGTAGAAGTCCTAGTATCTAGTTGTAGAATTTCAAACTCTTTTTTTCTAAATTAATTAAACTATTTTTTTGTTCGTACAGGTGAAGGAACTAGGCATAGTTGCGTATAATTGTTCCTGCATGGCAACGGATCTGGGAAAAATATTCGATGTGAGTACGTTTTATTTTTTGTTAATATATATTTAAAAAGAAATATTGATATATATATAAAATATATTTCTATATATCTAAAAATATAATTTTTATATATGTAGTAGTTTCATACTTAAGTATGTGTTTATAAGTAATTATAAAAAAAACTAGGGATGGGTAGTCAAATTTTATGATAGTGAAAACCATGTTTAAAAATTTATAATCTATCGGTATATGGCGTCGTATATATATGAGGATGTCGCTGGGGGCATAAGGAAAGCGGCCCTGTCTGCCAGTCCGACTCAGCCCCGCGTACTGCAAAAATTACCATAGTTTAAATGTAACACAGTTTTATATTGTAAAGAGCGTCACAATACATAAACAATCACTAGTACAAAAATAAATAAAACGTAAAGTGTATGAATTGTGGTGGAGGATAGAAGTTGATGCAAGGAAGGTTCGTAAATAAAAGTTTGGAATGATACATGAAGGATGAAACATAAGAAAATTCATCGAAAATTGTTATAAACGAAACCTATTAAATTATTCAAGAAATCTAATTCCTTATTTTAATTATGACAGGGGAAATGTAATTAAAAAAATACTTGTTCAACACATGTCTAAAGTTGAAAGTTGTGCAGAAAATTAAAATAAAATGCGGAATTTTAATTACCAAAAATATTAAGAAAGGAACCAAATACGTGCATATATGTATTAAATTCACTTTTCTTGATAATTATTTACGATTCGGTGACAAATTGTTGACAGCACTTCATTCAACAATCACTGTTTTTTTACATGCTCTTTGTTAAATTTTATAACACCAAGTAACAGAGAATTCAGTTACATTTATTGAGAGTAAATAAATCCTTCAAAGAGTTGCATGTGGCTCGCCAGCTGGTTCCTAGTATAGACTATATAAATATAGCATATACTATATATGTTTTATTTGTGTTCATAAAATTAATTCACTTTTTTATAACATTTATACACCTGCATTACCTTTGGTTGATTGGATAATTGTAGAATGGGAATAAGGCATGAAAACATAGCCATTATAAAAGTATTTTTTGTTAATAAATATAACATTATTTATTATAAAAGTATATGTTAATAAATATATAAATATAACATTATTTTAAAATAATGTTTGTATCGTTAACGTATAATTCTGAATCTTTTCTAACGTAAGTCGTTAATAAAAGTATACTTTTTTATCCACAGATTAGGTTTATTCGAAATTAAACTTTGTGGTATTGGAATAGAGCTTAGGTTCATATTAACAGCCGCACCGCGTTCTCATCCACGCGTATATCAAAGCACACTTAACTTATATAAGCACTGCGTTTTTAAATGCAAGCAGCTTATTAACGAAATGTATTCAGAAACGCTGGTGTTATTTTTAGATCGTATTTTCTCTTCGTACGTTTAAAAACAGGCATGTTTTCTTGGTGGAATTTTTATAATTTAACGATTTTAAGAAAATAATTGCATATTCATATGTGTTACTCTAGTAAAAGCACACGATCTAATTAAGGTCAACTAAAGAAGCAAAATGCAAGCCGCTTTCAACTTGTAGTTATAGAAATCTACAGAGCAATTTTTATACTATTCTTTAGTTACTAAAACATGACTTTAATATAAATTAATTTATCCAGGAACATACTCATTAAAAACAAACTTGTAAAGTTCTCTTTACGGAGTGAGTAACAATAATGTTTCATTGTACTTCTATCACAACTAATTACTTTTGTTATCTAAATATTTATCAAGAAAGAATCAAAATAAATTATTCGGATAGTGGTCATATTTAATAGTTGTTCTATCGGAATGCTGAATACGTAACAATTTATAGATCGAACCGAGGTTTCTCCTTGGGGCATTTACGTTCAGTCACTACATAAATCCGTTAATTTTAGATGGCTCCACTTAGAAAACAACCTCTATAGGGTATTTCAATTGTCCTGAGGCCAAGACACGCTCTCGGTATCACATGTATAATGTGCAGTCAAAAACAACTTGCCCTCGCTCACGAGAACGCTTAAAAGCTTATCAACGAGAGAGAACCCATTTTCATCCTAGATAAAAGTGTTGCTGGAGTTTCTTCTGACATCTTTTCTCCCGGCGCTAACATATGTTAGTGGTTGTTAGATAATAGCAACAAAGTCGAGAAGCGTCTGGTTCAGCTAAGGGTTCAGCGACCTTCCAATCCCGTAATAACGTAGCAAGTAGGCACTGAGTGAAGTGTCCCAAGGGAGCCTTCAAGTTTTGCTACTTAAAATAAAGTTAAGGCTTAGTACCTTCCTTGCTGTGCACCATTATACCCGCGGGAGTCCGAGAGAGGTGAACTCCAACTCGGTCTGTTGCTATTGCTCGAGTAACATTACAACCGCTTCGGAAAACGTTAAGGGAGAAGAAATGCCGGAATAAACTCTAACAACGCTTGTATCTGTAATAATAGTGGATATCTGATTTCTCATCTCGAATACGGTAGAAGCATTAAGTTTTTACATTTTGTTATTAAATATGTAAATTCCTCGTAGCAAACATTTGTAAATAATAATTAAAATGAAGCAAATAAGTTTTAATATATGTTGATCACAAATATCGTTATAAAGTACGGCCCTGTTGTTTTAAACAGTAATTGCTTCATTGTGAGTTTATAGCGTTACAAGTTTCTCTTTCCATTGCGCATTAAACATGAAACGCTAGTGTTGTGGATACGGAGAAAGGTAATTGGCTCCCCGCTTACCGTCTCGTCTGCCTTCAACTGTGTGCCGTCTGACTTTGTTACATTACAAACGCAGACAGAAAAACTAAGGGACGAATTTAGTAAATTAGATATATACCAACCGTCAATATATATACAATAATATCCTTTTTATTAACAGTAATATAAATAATTTCGGAAAAACGACCACCGTTCTTTTAATACGAAAAAAATACGCCTGTTTTAGTTAGTATTAAGTTGATTCATCGTTTTTGGAGTATACGATTTTATAATAAAATCTCTGAAGCAATTTCACATTTATCTGCAAAAAATTTCAAAGCTTACGTTAAGGAAAGATTGATCAATAAAGTATATTATTGTCATCTCTCCCTACAGATTTTATACTGCCAGATATTATTAACTTGTCGCATTGCAATAGAAAATATAAAATTAATGCAACATATTTCAGAGTGAATACTTTATATCGATTAAATGAGAATATGCGTAAAAAACCTTTAAAGCCTTTTGCTGACAAATTAGACACCTATAACCAATCATCGTGTATAATCTCTCAATGACGTCGTGAGTTATGCTTTTGAATTTCTTTTTATATCTAACATTTACTTTATATAATTTTTAATGTATAGCTGTTTGTTTATTTTACTAATGAATAAGTAAACAAATATGGACCGTGGAATGTTAGCAGATTTAACAGATCTGTTCTCCACCAACTCCATATAAAGACTTGGCTTTCCATCATCTGTTACAAGCGGATTCTTGGGCTACTTCGGCCACATAACTCGGAGGCAACCAGAGAGTCTCGATAAGCTGGTTGTCGTAAGAAATCTACAGAGAAAGAGAGTAAGAAGACAATTACCCGATGGGTGGACTGTATGCGGGCCTCACAATAACGGAAGCACTCAGAAAGGCAGATCGTAGAGACCTTTTTGGAGGCAATTCGTCGAATCCTCAACTAAAACTTTTCAGGAAGGCTGCGACCTTCGGCAATAAAGAGAAACGAATAAAAAAAAGAAATATAGACATTTTTGTACTTTTTATATTTATATTGCAAATATTGAAAGTTTTAATATATAGTCTACATTTTAATTTAACATATTCATTCGTAAAGGATTTGCCGAAATGTCTACATCGAGCGTATATGGTATCGAATAATATTTTTATATCCAATAAATATACTTTCATTTGAACGAATTGAAATTGAATGAATAAATTTTTCAAATCAAGTTTTATGTATTATAAATAAGAATTTACGTTTATTAACCAGCGGATCGCTTGGGCAATCGATGGCTGTTGGGACCAAAGGTGGCTAGATTGACAACCACGAGCTGGTGGATTCGGTGCGGAAGTCCATGGATACGGGTAGACTATTTGTGAGAATATTTGGGGAGGCCCTACGCCTTGCAGTGGTTGTCTAATCGATGACATGATAATGAACCAGCAAATCTGTTAGTTGTCGTGCTGTAAAAGTTATTAGCTTGCCCCAAAGAAAACGAAAGAATAAATCAATAAAAGAAATTCCATAATGGCAACTATATTTCCTACCGAACACTGCAAGACAAATGTTTTGTAGATCTTTATAGTAATGCTTTATGGTAAAGTACATTTGTTGTTTGATTACATACACCAACGTACATATTTTTTATTGATGTCAAATGTTTGATAGAGTAGGCATTTTAACTTTTCTTGCTATGGGAAAAGAAGTGTTATTTTTAATATGTTCTATCTATTGAGACTAATCAAATGGGTCTACTAAGCCTTTGTATTTTACGCTTGGCATCACATTCGAATAAAATTTTTAATACAGATTATCTATTTCTTAGTAGTTCCCTCATTTTTTTAAGATCGTGTCTTCAGAGACTGATAGAAACGACGATGAGCTTTTTCTATGCCATCCTATCCTCTGCTTTCCTCAGGGCAGTTGTAATGGAATCCAGTTATTGAGTTGATCAGACCAGCGAGCCTTTCGCTCAAGTGGTCTTTACGGTCTACTTTTCCTACAACTAAAATTTAGTCGAACTCTAACTTTGTTAATCTGGTTGTCTGCGGGTTATTTGGTCAAAATAACTTAGATTTGGCAACATATTGTGGAGAGCGTGGCATTGATTTAAAAAGATAGGTAGAAAAAATGTTAATTGATTTCACGTATATTTATTTTATAAATATTAGAACACGGAGTACACTATTTAAAAACATAGAAAGGTAATATAAATTCGATATAACCATTATATACAAATATAATCATTTAACTCTTTCGGTGCGGTGCGCTTAAAATTGAATCATTATTGTCATTTATCCATGATAGTGGAAAAATTGATTAATATTTGTATTTGGTTATGTGTCAAAATATCCGCACAGGAAGCGTATGCAGCTGTCGAGTTGGTGACAATACAACAAATTAATGACTATGATCATGCAATTATTGACACGATAATAAAACAAATATACGCTGTCCGCTGAGAGAAAGCGTCTTTAGCCGTGCGCAAGAAGGCGCTGTTGGCTGAGAAAAAGAATACATAGTCGAGCGCCAAAAGGCGCTGTTCGCAGCGAAAGGGTTAAATTGAATAGCTATTTCGTCCAGTGAAACGTTTTCAAATAAAACTTGAGTGTAGTTTGAATGAATAACGAACCTTTCCATTTAAATTGAAAGTTCGTTCCAGTTTCACCTCTTTCATTTTTAATTAATACTTCGTTTATCAAATATACACGGTGATTGGTGTAAAAACTGTAAAAAAATAAATAAGAAATTAATATCTTATTTAACCTATCCAAAAATCAATGGTTTTAGAAATATTAATAGATGATAAGGTAACGCGTAAAAAGTGTTTTCGTATTAGTACATATTAAAACTACTTATTATTATTATCTCTCCATGCAGACTGTATACTGCTTAAAGTTATTGTCTTATCGCATTTTTATAGTAAAAATAAATTAATTTAATATATTTCTGAGCGATCACTTTGTACAATGTGATTGGAAATAGAAGTAAAAGCTTTGAAATTTTTATTCATAAACATTCAACATGTATACAATCCACTTGAACCTGATATTCATAAAAGAAACCTTAGAAATGTTTTGGTACGTAACTAAGTGTATTTCTTTAAGGAATCTAATATATTACAAGGCCTCATGAATACAATGAATCCGTTGTTCGCGACGGCATTTATGAAGGCTAAATATTCATGTATATGTTTTACCTTACATACAAGCTGTGATAAAGCGAAAGAACCAGTATTAAAAAGTCTTTTTCCCAGCCCTGACCTTTGCACTTTGAAAATTTTTGTTAGTTCGGTTTCCGGCAGAGCACTCAGGGATCCGTTATTGAATTTTTAAATACTTAAACCAATGATATAGGTTTAGTGTTTTTTATACACTCACAGCAACGATAACGTACAGAATATGTATGAAACAGTTTTATCAGTTAAGTATTTATTTCGCGAATTATTAAAATAGTTGTTCCATTCTCTCGTAGACGTAGCTCGACGAATTGCTCATCTGAAGTACCAGTGGGCGGCAAATTGCTCGTGTTAACGACCTTTGTATATTACTTAGTACCGAGAATTAAAAATTTTACCTACTATTAAGGAGACCAGAAAGTAATGTCGTTTCTATCAACATATTTTACAGAAAAACTGATTGATTTTTACCGCTCCGGTATTGAAAATTTGTATACTAGATGGCAAAAGGTTGTTGATAACGAAGGTGAATATATTGTTAATTAGTAATGTAACTTAAGTAAGCGACATTCCGGTCCCCCCGGTATTTTTTTGATAACTTCGTCAATTATTTTCTGCATTTCAAATCTCACGTTTATTTGCCAAAAAATAAGAACACGATACAAAAACAAAAACAGGTTTAGGTGTACAGTTTTAACGGAGCTATTAAATAATGTCGGTGTTGTAGTCCCTTATGTATACGAGGTGTTTGTAGTGTAGTGACATTTATTAATTAACAACACCTTCCCGCGATATAGTAATATTCAACCGAAGGCGCGCCGAAGCCATAATAAAAAATAATGCGTCGTTTTCCCAAGGGGGTTCCCCATCATTTCTCTTTCATTTCGCTTGTCAGTTTCGACGCTAATGTATTCGCTTCGAGGCGTTTATTGTGCCGTGTAACCCTTGAAAAATTAATTTATTCGACTAGACTGCCAAGTACGCAATCCATTTTCATTTGTATTGAAACGTGACACGTCAGTTCCAAGGTCCACGTCGTGTGCAATGGTTATTTTTAAATAGTGCACGTTGATGAATTTTAAAAAATATTTTTTATGTCTTGTATTAACTGATTTGTCATATTGTAACGTTGCATACATATACACCAACGATACAACCTCCTTCAACTTATCATGATGGGAAAGGTCGCTGGTAAAAGGAAGGTTGTTAGGAGAAAGAAGTCGTGGCTTCGCAACATTAGAGAGTGGACCGGAATCGCCAGCGCTGCTGAGTTATTACGCAGAACCAAAAATAAGGAAGAGAGCAGGAAGCTGATAGCCAACTTCCACTAGTTGGAGAGGCACTTCAAGAAGAAGAAGAACGTTGCATGACAGCGTCTTGTATGTTTTAGTTAAAATTTTAACATAAGAAATATAAACGCGAGAAATGTCACAAATTGCAATATAGTAACAAATTTTTGAACACTTGACGGGGCACGGTACATAAAAAAAGGCGATGGACAGAGTGGAAGCGTGCTATCGGCTCAGTAGACGTTTGTTTCTATAACAAAATTCCAATGTGCCCGCACCCCAGCCACAGGAGTTTACATCCATTGCCCGGGAGAAGGATCCTGGCGTCGGTCGCGTTCACCAGCTATGTGACGTCTCACGCGTTCAGGCTAATTCGAATTTACGTTATAATATCGGTGCAATATGTATTCTGATTGTTCGTCTTAGTTGTCAGCAAAGAGATTTAAATTTGAAAGCCTTTACACCTTCCTTCCAGTATCAAGTAATCACTCTGATACATGTATTTTTCTATTGAACTACGATCGGCTAATATTACCGACACTCCAAAATCTGCAATGACAGATAGGAATAAATAATCACTCGTATGTGGTAATTTTGATAATGCTTTTCCTTACTATATTATTATTAAATTATTTATTAATTGTGAAGCTATTGATTTTTTTGAAAAAACCGTGTTATACATTTGTTGATAACTAATGAGATATAAATTCGCACAAAAGAAATGCTCTAGAGCTGCGACCACGAGCCAGTAGAAGCGGCGTAGTTAGGCTTCCCTCTAGTTGCGAGATGTGGGCAGCGCAAGATCGATCATCGTGACGTTGTTCGGGTGAGGCATATGCATTGCAGTCGGCGTTTGTCGGCTTAAAATAAAAACAAGAAGAAGAGCTATATATTCACCCCTTTGTAGTTTTTACACCTATAATCAATGACTTTGCATTCATATTAATTTCAACTGGAAGGTTCTAGTGTTTAATGGAATCAGGCGTTACCTTGCGGAAGTCCATCCTAAGTAAGAAAAGGACCAATATTTAGCCACTTCCGCACATACAGTGGTAGTCGTGCAACAAAGTGCACCGCCTGAGTGTTGAGTTATATGGCGGTGGCGGTTGTGTGATTCGCATTGTTTGCCGCATACGCATTTGTCAGCGGGATGGCGGGCGGTGCACTTTGTTGCACGACTACCACAGTTTTGCACATTGCAATCTTTTACTAAATCCAGCTTTTTATTTGGCGCCCCGATGATGCAATTTAATAATACCGAAATGTTTTTTGTGAATTACTGAATAATTTGTGGCGAAGTGTACAGAAACAAGAATATCGATTGCTCACATAAAACAATAAATTTCGTCATGGACCGAAATGAGATTTAAAGTTTTGTTAAGACAATGATAGTATTATTTTTCGTTTGCCATGATTTCTAAACCTTCATTACAATACAATGAAAGGTTGAATACTTTTTACATGAATTCTTTGTAGTTCCGAGTGAACTCGGTGTTTGGCACTAATCGGTGTAACATTTGTGTGAGTGAAACACGTGTTAAGTGATTTAATGGTGGTAGTTGTGTAATTCGCATTGTTCGCCGCATGCGCATTTATTAGCGGGCTGGCGAACGGTGCACTTTATTGCACGACTACTGCTACATAGCGGAAGTAGCTATATATATATATATATATATATATGTATATATATGTATATATATATATATTAGTCCTTTTCTTATTTAGGATAGACTTCCGCAAAGTAACGCCTGAATACATTAGATATGAATTTTTTGTTATTTTTTTCAAACAAACGAAATTATTTTTAGACACCTAAAGACAAATGTTTGGGCAGCAAAGGGTTTCAAATTTAAATTACGAAAAAGTTACAAAAAGATTAAAAAAGCTTGATACTGAATTTTTTTTAAATCTTAAATTACTTAAAATAACGGAAATACATCATTCAAAAGTTATATAAGCTCATGAGATGAGATATGATAAAAAATGTAATTAAGCTTTTTCGTAAAGACTTTTCAAATTTAGAATTTTTACATATTAAAATTAATTATTGATTACTATCTGTCTCTGTAGATCTTGTGCCGCAAAAGGTTATTGGATTGTTACATTTTAATTGAAAAAAAAAAGTAATATTCAACATGATTTATATATATTCACTTCTTAAAAGCTTTTAAAACTATAACCAATCACCGTGTATGTATAATGCTCGACTATTGTTAAAAACTCTGCAATAAAAAATTCGTGTCAATCCGCCGGTCCATTTACATTATACAGTAGCCATTGTTTACTATATCTGAATAGACGGGGTGGATAATTTCGGCACGTCACTCATTTCTGGCTGTTGGCCAAACCCACCGCAAACAACTGATTCGGAAAAGCATTGGTGGTCATTTTTTTTGTTTTAATTCTTCAAACTTTCACGCCCTTGTTCCGTGGCTTGGATGCTTTGAAGTGTAAATATATTGAACGAAAAATAAACTTAAAAATTTTGTACTAGTGTCAAGGATTTTTAAGTGATAAAGGTTTAGAATGAATTTCTTTAAGAGTTATATTGAGAATATAATAGAAGTGATTACGAAAATCCGGAATCTGACTTCTTTGCGGGGTTTTTTTTTAAGCTTGGTACTTTTGAAACCCTCTACGCTATAATAAGGCCACTCGTCTACGGCACGTTTTTGTAACAATGCATCAATACAGTCGTGTGTGTGTCTTGGCCCACTAAGTCGCGATGCAAATGCGACACTGTTGCGCTTTTGTCGCAATGCAAACACGATTCAGCAACCTTCATTCTCTCCCCGTCACGATGCAGCAGGGCGTTGTCATCGCATTGGCGATTATCAAGCTTTATTAGTGCTCCTTTAGCGGGTTTACTAAAACTAAAAGTCGCCGTGTGCAAGGAGCCTAAATTGTTATCATAGGGAAAGTCAATTTGTGTATAATTTCTAATATTTCTACTTTAACTTTCAACTTAGGCTCTTATAGCACAAGTTACGACTATCTAAATCAGAGTTCTCCAAACTTTTTTGTGTCGTAGACCCCTTGCCATGTTTTTCCGTGTTGGGTAGACCCCCTACTTACCTGATATTGATTTCCTGTAAATTTCTAACTGTAGTGAAGTTTAGTGTTTGAAATTTTTTCTTAGCACTTTCCTTTTCAAGATTCAGGAAACGAATAAACGTATTTGTCCCACATTCCTATTTATAGAGTGACGAATTGAACAAGTCAGTGCAAGGTAGCGAAGCTCTGAGCCTGCGACTCTCAGGTTTTTACAAGTTCAAAATGTATTGCGACCACAAAGCGAATGCCAACATCCTACAACTGACAGAATTTTATAAACATATATTATAATTTTTTTACTTTATAGGTACTTTTATAAATAATGTAAATGTTTTGCTATTAAAAGAGAGTATGATGTAAGTAAATAGGTACTATCAGTGTACGTGTTGAGATCCACTATCGTGGATCCCTATTTTCACTTCATGGACCCCCAAATTTTATTTCGCTGACGTAGACCCCTTGCAGGTTGTCATAGACCCCTAGGGGTCGATACAGACCACTTTGGGAATCACTGATCTAAATGATCCTATGTAAATAATGATGGGAATAAATCAATCAAATAAATGGTCGTAATTCTGTTTTTAACCAATACGAAACGTTTTATAATCTGTCAGAAGACAGAATATTTCATCAACTACTTAAGAAAAATAAACGTAGTTGTGTGTTCACAAAGGGATTTTTTTTCATAAATATCTTTTTCTATCAGAAATAAGGAGAAGCAAGCGTTAATAATTAAAATAGTCAAAGGAGAGGTCGGCGGACTTCTCCAAGTAAATAACGTACAGGACAATGTTAGTAAACGTTCTTTGACTGTGATGTAGTTGCACTTTCTTTACAAGAGTCCAATGGCCCTAAATACATTAAGTTCATCAAAGAAGTTGTTTTTTGTAAAGTTTAATAAACTTTACGAGAAATCAGTTCGTTTATACAGTTATAATTTTTTTAAGTAGAATAAATATTACTTTTAACAAATTACTTACATCGCAACTATTTAATTTTATTATACGAAAAAATTGTTTGATGATGGATTTACGGTCATATCATATAGATACCTGCTCCAATGAAGTAATTTTCTTCACTTATAATTTAAAAAAAATATAATATTACAATAAAGGGCTCTGGTTTTAAGCATTTCAGTTAAAGTACCTACATTCGCTGGACATATTTTACCCCATAGGTTCCAACAGGATCTGTAGGAAACAGCTTGCATCCAGCGTGTTCCGACAACCTTAACAATGTCATTAGACAACCGTGTAGTTGCCCCTACTCCCGAAACCATAAAATTGGTTAAAAGCAGTTTACCTGAAAATTCACGACTTTTAATATCGAAAAGAAATCCCAAAAAAGGATACTCTTAAAATGAAAACATTAAAAAAATTGATCAAAAGGGCTTTGCTTCACGGATAAATTTATGACTTTGATGACTTTGACTTGATGAGGGGCCTTTTCACTTTTTACTTAGGGGATATCCCGTAGCTACAGAGGTAACCTAATTTAACTAAAGTGGAATTGTTTTTGTGGGGCTACCTAAAGTTGTTGTTGTAAACTCCTTAATTAAAAATTTGTAAGATAATATTAGTAGAGAAATCAGCTAAATTAATCCAATTTTACTACAGCGCGTGATACAGAAAACAAAGCTCTGTTTAGAGTGTAGTGCGTGCAACTCAACGGAAGATATTTGAATGACATTTTGTTTAAAAAATGAAATCCATATTTCTGTAATAGCGTTCAATGCTTTTAATAAAACTATGTATCAGATATTAAATATTTAATTTATGTATGAAAACACCAGACACCACGTATAAACATTTTATTGTCGTAACTTTAATGTACTATTTATATCTATTATGTGCAGGTGTACTGGCAGTTAGGGGAGACAGATGCCGTGGTGCCAGACAGCTGGCCGGAATCTCTTGCCACTGATATCAATATTCAACATCCGGTTAACATCAGCGACGGTCAGAGGAGCTATGGCGCATATATTTCGGTAAGAATTTTATTATAACTTAGATACGTGTCAAGAATTGCTAAAAGTCGCAATGTGACGCAGTAATCGTATACCTAGTCTAGCTATAAGTTCGGTTTAAAAAATATCCGATAATTTCTAAAAAAAATAATTTTATTTTAAAGTTTTCTATGTGATTATGTAGAGTGAAAAAGATATGTTAACTTACTAAACTAGTAATTTAAATTGTCCACCCTTAGCTTTAACGCACGCTTTTAAATGGTCGGGCCATGCGTCGATGGATTTACGAACGGTTTCCATTGGTAACTAGGTCACTGCTGTCTCCAAAGATTACTTGACCGGATTACTCAATATTTAGGTGACGCTTAGAGAAAGCCATGTCCTCTAGCACTGACCACAATTTATAGTCCCAAAGGGTTTAAGTCCGGACCTTTGTGAAGTCTAGACTAATGTTCTAGTCCGGACTTCACAAAGGTCGATGATGCTCAAGCCAATTTTGGGTAGTGCGCGCCATATAACCCGGGGCTGAATCCTGTTGGAATGTCCACACGTTGTTTTTGAATAAGGTGTTGTAGGCAGTATCTTGATACACTTTGGGTGAAGTTTTCACTCCTTTTTCGCAAAAATGGAGTTTTGTAACCTCTTGGTAGGAGACACCCTACCAAACCTTGACGTATGCTGGATTATGGCTTCGCTGAACGCTTAAAATATCTACTATTTTTTGTGGATTGATCTCACTGCTGCCAAAATGCCATTTGCACGACCCGTGGGTTTGAGGTAACAGGACGCGGCGGGTACCTAGCTTAAAACCTCTTTAAAAGTAACGAAGAGGGCTTCCGATGGAGCCTTAACTCGGACCGCTACATACTAATATTTTATCGGATTGGGAGGCCGTCAAGCTTAGAGATCGCTTCGACAAACTGTCCGTTAAATGTGTAAGCTCAAAGGCCCCCATGAGGGGACCTCGGCCTGTCCGTCTGTTTCGTTCTCTTTGAAATTATTTAGGCAGTGTCGGGTGGACTGCCACAGAACTCCCAAAATTTCTACAGCAGCGACATCATTATCTACAAGATGGAAAAAAGTCGTGGAACAAGGTGGCACCTGTTTATTTATTTAGGTACACCAGCAATACACATATGTTAAAAACACATTAAAAACATATAATAATAATGTTGCTGTTACGTGTTCATTCATAGGTGACACAACATTTAAAACTTACTAATTACAAAATTTTTAAATAAAATATTAAGTACGTAGAAAAAAGTTATTACATGTAAAAGGGTGTTAAATTGTTCCCTCTGGTGCGCAATCTTCTTTAAGGAAAGTACTTAAAAATACCCAAATAAAAAATCTGTTTCGGCTATAAAATATAAAAATAAAAATATGTTATATGTTAAAGAAAAAAATATAAATACTAAAAAAATATGTCTAAAATTTTCATACGAAATTATGTTTAATATTTTGCGATGCAAATGCATTTTTGCCGACCGTTTAACTCCAGTCTAGATACGGTAAGCTGTCGTGTGAAAATATTGCAAATTGCAATTTAGCTAAAGTGGCGCGTAATGACTCCAGACGCGGCGTCCACGCCGGTAAAAGCGTCAAGCTGACTCACTAACGACCTCTTTAGTCAGTGGTGTTCAACCTTTTTTACTCAGGTTACTTATATATTTATTATATTTGGACAACAAATGTAGATGAATATTACAAGTAGTACCTCACATTTTGTACACTAACACGCTTGTAACAATTACATAAAATACGTAAATTAATTCATAGACACAGTAAATATTTATACGAGTAGTATGAACGAGTAAAACATTTCATTAAAACATTTATAATTTTATAATAAGCTATATATTGCTTATAAGGCTTTTTTATATTACTTTTATGTCACAATTTTTTGAGTCATGCTAATTTTCGAAAATTGGGAGTCCATAATTTTTTGTAATAATATAAAATGATTTTGACCTTTTAATAACATTACAAAATTTTTGTACATGTTTGTTTTCATTTTGTGTAATAACCAAAAATGTTTTTGTTATTTTCTAACCTGTTTCATGTTTTCAATATCAAAGTATTTTAATTTTGTATTTTAATATTTTCGAAATTTCATTTGAGGGCACTGTGTCTTCCCTTGTGTTCCCGCAAAAAAGGTCCGCTTATTGTTACCAGTTTAAAGTAGGTACACAGTTTGAGGACCGCTGGCTTAAGTGAAATTACACGCACGCCTGATAACCTTTTATTGTGCTGTGGCTTATATTCACCTTATGACTGGCATCACTCTAATTAAAAGCATTGCTTTTCGTACTATAAACAGACGACACCGAATATGATCAACAGACCAGAGCCATTGGAATAAAAAACATGTAGTCACAAGACTTACTTGTCGTTGATTATGCAAAGAATATAATTGTTAATTAAAGCGCAATAACTATTTTACAAGGTATCATTCATCTGTATTTTCTAAAAGATACTCAATTAAAAATTGCTGAAGAAGAATATATCAGTAAAACGTATGCGAATTATAATAAAATATCACGATAAATACATTGAAGCAAATAAAAATGGAATACTTTATCATATAAGTTAATTGTTGTAATAAATAAAGTGTTGTTTAGAAATATATCTTATACTGTATCGTACGTAAAAGTCATAAACAATCTACCTGATCTCACTGGATGATTTGTCTCTACAGCTTTTAATATATTACATTGGTCTCCCTTGTAGATATCTAATAGTTAGAAGCCTGCATTTATTATATTCCGACGGCTTTCATTAGGTCGTGGACGTCTTGCTAGTTCGTGATCTCAACTCTCGAACAGTTAGGCTATATAGATTAAACTTCTGTACATAGTTAAAGTGAAAATAGGTTGTTGTAATATAAAACCATCATATCATGTCTGGTTTTAACGGACTGTTTACCGCAACCTTTGCACTAATTTCTAGTCTAGCCAAGTAAATTTTTCCCAGCAGACTCCTGATGTCGCCGGTGATCTTAGATAAACCCACCGGAATACTATGCTTGTGGCATTGGAAAATATAGACATTGTATTGTTAATACCTATTTCCTCCAAGGAAAGTGAAGCTGGGCAGGTCATATGGTGAGGTTCGCTGATAACAGGTGAACACAAAGGTTTATAAAATGAGTGGGACCACGAGGTACCAAAGCGAGAGGCAGATCTAATTCCAGATGGGCTGACGAGATCGTGGCTACGGCAGATCACGGGTGGTTCCAAGTTGACAAAGATAGAGAAAAATGAATAGCTTTGAAGGAGGCTTTACCCTAAGGGGATCCATACAAACTTAGTACAAAATTATCAAACTATTATTTAAAGTTACTAATTTTGAGTCATTTGTATAGAATGAAATAAAGCTTTATTATTATTGTTAATACCTAATTAAACAGTACCTTTCAACACCTACAACCAGTAATTAAAGTGTTAAGTTAAATTCTTAACAGATTTTTTATATCTTTGATGCTATTTACGTTAAAGGCTCCATCTAAACTTAGATTGTAGAAAAAAGCTACTGACCCATAAGCTCTTAAAATATAGCCTTTTGCCAAACCGGTAATGGCAGTGTTCCGGCCATTAGGCCAACTTCGTTTACAATGCCTGAAAGCAACGTGTCATACAATGCCAATAGAACGTCCGGTTCTTTGACCCGTTAAAATCTTTTCTATATTTGAAATTATATTTGAAGATGTTCTTTGTGATGACGTAGAGATGAAGAACGTACACATTATGTTATAGAATACAAAAAACATTGTAGCCATAGAAATTTTTAAGTGTTCCAAAGAAGGTTGTAGATATAGTACGATCAAGTTAAAAATACTGTTAATAACCTATTAACAACAAAAGGACAGAATGTCTAACTGGTCACTATGAATGTGATTTTCTAGTTAGTGCGATAGTAAACGTAAACAAACTGTAGCGTAATAACTAGGTTAATGAGATCAGTTTATGGCTCAAGATAATTTCGTATGTATTTACCGTCACACTGTCGTGGGTATCTATATACAGGATGTTTGGTTATATGTGAAAAAGCTTACAAAGCTTGAAAAGGTATCGGTATAACATTGTCTTCCCACCTCAGGTTTGTGGTATTAATACTTCGTGGCGATAAATGGGAATATATACTACAATATGGATTGGCTTCCTAGAATTAGACTAATTTCATTTTAGTCTAGAAACCGAAATCTTCCTATGAATCCAACGAATATATTTAAATAATGTACATTATATATTCAATGTATTAATAACTGTAAAAAGTTGTGGAATCTACGGGCGACCAAGATCGTTTCCAAGCAGTCAGAAGATGACGTCTTTCAAGTTATATAACGTCCCCGGGGCTTCGACTTAAATGTATATTTAACTTACCTATCAGTAGCGTTGCAATGTGCAGTCTATTTCAATGCTTTAACTTGACGTCGTATTGGCTATTGGTTTATATACACACGTATGTTTTGAAATGTTTTCGTTGACTATATTTGATGTCACTTAATGTATGATACATATACTAAAATCAATAGTTTCAAAAATAATTAATAACGAAATGATAATAAAGTAAGAAAAAGTTTTCATTTTTCTAAATTCAGATTACTACCTATTAAAATTGATTATTGTTTACTATCTGTCCGTGCAGATTTTATAATGCTAGTATTTATTGGCAGGTTCAAATATAAAAAAATATAATGTTTGTTACATTATATTTAGAAGTAATCACTTTAAATAGTGTAATTTAAAATAAGTTTTATTCACCCCTTTAAAGCCTTTATAGTACATATTTCCAATCAACATGCATTATATATATGTTTAAATAATGCATCTATTTAAAAATATTAAAATGTATTAAATATGTTATTATGTAAGATTTATAAGCAATGCCTTGAATAAGTAAGTACAATCAACAAGTTTGCTATATTGTTTCAACGAGAGAACACACAACCAATATTGTATTTAACTAAGTCATTGGAACGTCGCGTGCCTTTCGCTCGACTTTATATACTCGCCTCTATATTATTGAAACTATTCAGATGTAAAAGCAACGTGTTTATTTAATAAGTGAGCTAGCTTTATTTCTTCATTATTTATTTGTTTATTCAAAGCTGGCTGTTTTTGACGTCGGCGTAATAGATAGTAGATACAATAAGATTTATGAGTATGATATTTATCTTGTTTTTCAATAATTCAGCGTTCAATTATTATCATTTAATATACTATCACCTGATTAGTTGTAAAAGCTTAAAAGCAGTAAATAGGTGTTTTGCCGTAAATATTGTAGTAAACGTTTTGCAAAGATCAATAGTTACAGAAATAATAAATACAATAATTATAATATAGTAACTACTTTATATTAATTTTAATTGAAAAAGTATTGGCATGTTTTCCAATGGAAAAAAAAATAAATTAATGTAACTTTTTAAAAATAATCAATATTCAGGATGATCGGTAACGAGTGTGAAAGTATATTAGTCGATACAATAGTGTAAAAACTTTTTTATCGTCTAATGATTTAGACATTCACTTCTTTTAACAATTCTTTTTCTTTTCTTATTTTAATTAACTTTTTCATCTATAAGAAATCACTCTGTATAGCTATAAGAATAGATTACAATATCGTATCAAAGCACTCTTACAATTAACAATGCGATAGTTTCATAAGGCTAGTTATAATTTAGACACAAACGACTAGTAAAAGGAAAACGTTCTATGTCCATGGTTTCCACTCCAGAACCTTAAGGCTCTTGCAGCCATCTGTTTTGCGCGCTATATAGAAATCACACAGCATCTCTATACTATATTCTCTCAATGGCTTCTCAAAAATATAACAAAACTTTTATATCTATATATCAAGTGTTAATGAAATATGTGTATAGATAAAAGTACATCACAGAAATGTCGGTGTGGTTGTTATCCGGCTGGGAATGCTTTAACGTAGCATCAACGAACATGTCGTGCGAAAGTGGAGCATCTGTGTAACGTTTCGCTAGAAGATTTATTCGATACAAAAGTCGCAATAGAGAAAGATATACACTCGTTATTTATACGAAGACAATGAAGCCTCGTGCATATTGCACGCGTTGGGAGCGAGAGAATTGTTATATTTTATTTCAAAACACAAATGTTATAAATCGTGTCTGTTTTATTTATTTCTTTAATAATTCAGAACTGTTACAAAACTAAATGGTTTTTATTGAAAAAAGTCAACTACTTGTAAAACTAAAACGAAGGTTTTTTTACTAGAATAGGTATCAATAGAAGATGAGATTAAAGCCAAAACTTTTTCAAAATGTCCGCTTCTATTTTTGATGTATTCCTTTCTCAGTGCGGCCATTCAGTAATTGCTGCAAGCGTCATCGCCGTTGTCTTTTTAGGCCATAGACGCCCACTGCAAAACAAAGGCCTCCCCGAAAGATATATTTAGGGGCGAATTTTTAAATGATTTATTATTATATAAGATTGTTTATTATTGTTATTAAGATATTTAATTAATAAGATTTTGTCATTTTAAATTTTATTATTATGACTTCTGGATGTAAATTTAAATATGAATTAATAACACTTTAACGTAATAACATATTTGACACGTGTTTCACGAAATTAATGATTTGATTTGAATAGTTTTCAAAATTTTGCTGAGATGTAAGCCGTAATAGGGCATCCGATGTGTCAATTTCTCCTTGGGGGATGGAGAAGTTAGTGTATCCAATAACTTAAGTCGAGAGCTATAACTTAGTTTGACGAACTTATTTATCGACACTTCGACTTCCATTACAAGTTTGCGAGAATTACACCCACCATATATTTTAGACGTTGTAATTATTGGAGCGAAATATAAACGGTTTTCTGTAACTAATCGTTGATAAAGAATACAAAATCCTTATGAGCATCAAACGCGATATGAATTAAAAACTAGGATTCATATAAAGTTCATCATTATTTCTGAAAAGAAATATCTGTAGGCACGATCTGCACCATAACGAATTTAATATATTTTATAACATAACTAGCTCTTCTCTGTCCACTTCGCGTAGTCAGGACTGCCTTTTGTTAGTGTAATTTCATAAAATCTATTTTTTTTATTTCTAACATGCCAATAGGAGATACAGTGTAAAAAAGTAGTTTTAATGAACAACTCTCTTTAACCCTTCTTTCGGGTCGAATTACATAAATTCAATTCTTATTCAATTGGTATTAATAATTTTAAGTCTTTTGTTTCCAAAGACATTTTGATGAGTCAGTAAATAGGTTTATTATCATAATCATATCACCTGCTAGATGTCTACTGCAAGCCATAGTCCATCTCCAAATGACCAAATTACCCAAATGCCATCGCCACGACTCGTCTTGCGTTGCCTGCATCCAGCGACTTTACGTGACCTTATCTACTTAGTAGGGTTCCAGCTAGTAAGGCCCACCCAAGCCGCGTCAACCGGCTCGTAGACGCTGCTTAAAAACCAGTTTACAAATAAGTTTTTCAGATTTTTCATCTTTATTCTTCACTCACTGTCATACTTCTCAATTTCTTTTATTACCTTATTTCCATCAAAATATCTTTCATTTTGTTCTTTCATTCCTTCTTTCTTTCATCGCCTTCCTTCCATCATGTTATTACTCTTAGGTGGCACTGGCTACACTGGCTAGGGCGGCACTGGCTAGGTACATTTTTTTTAGTATAGTATAGAATATATATATGTATAAAATATGTATAAAATCAAGTATACATAGATAAAAATGAAATATGTTTTTGCGAAAATTTAATAGTACTTGTTAATAACTCCTCTTGATACGGGCCATTTAGAAAAGTACTCCAACGAAGTGTATAATTCTAGCTTTATCCAAACAGTAACGCCTTTACAATGTTCACCGGACTAAGAATATATACTATATATAGGAGTCAAAGCACGTAATGCGGAGTAGTCTCATGTTGTTATGGTACAGCAAGGATAACAAGGAGCATTCGGCTCATCTTCAGGATGTGTTTTAGAAGAGTACTGAAAGGACTGGTGGGTTCCATAGTAGTTCCTGGTCCCCGTTCAAAGATATTTAAGCAGACCCTCAAGGTGGTTTTACTGGACAGGAACCACGCAAAACATGTTATCTCCCACAGGTTAGTGTCTTGTGCATATTCAGAAAATTTCCCTCAAAACTTTCGAAAAGAAAATTTCCCTCCGAAACCAAAAAATAAAGGTTTCTGATGATGAACTAAAGATGCATTGACATGCATGTTTAAGCCGCATTCAAAAAATAAAAAGTTTGCACGGTGAAGACACGTTCTCTTATATTAATTGTTCACGTTTACCATAAAAGTCATATTCTTGGAAAGATTTTTATGACTTATGATTTTTACGTCTTTCTAAATCGACTGTTTTATTTTTGATTTGACATGTACCTTGAACAACGATGGGATGGCATTTTTCGTTAATGGAGTATATATAAATACACAATTTGTTACTATCTTATTATTTATATCACATATACATGTACTTTTTAATTTGTTGCGGTTTCAAATATAGAAAATATTAAGTACACGTATGTTACAAACTAACTACTACACTGACTCTGAGATATTGGATCAAATTCAATTCACTCTCAATATACTAGCTTATTAACAGAATAATACTTTCCATATAGCACGCCTAACAACGTTGAACGGTCCTCGGAACGTTTTCCCTACATTAATAATCACTTGCAAAACTACTCTCATTTTACCACATAAATTTTATGATTGCTAACATGTATTATTACTATATATTTTATGATTATAATAAAAATAAAATAGTATTATAATATTTGATGAATAGTATTATTAATCATAAAATATATAGTAATAATACATAATACATCATCGCTCGCGCTACCGATGGCTGTTGAGGACAAAACGTTCTCGAGTGGCGACCACGAGCCGGTAGACGAGGCGTGAGTCGGCCCCTCACGAGGTAGACCGACTACATAGTTAAGTATCTAATGGATTCAAGCGTTATTTTGCGGAAGTACATCCTAAGTAAGAAAAGGCTGTGTTTGGCACTAATCGGTGCAACATTACTCCTGAGGATGCCTCGTGGAGGGGTGAAACACGTGTTGAGTGATTTAACGGTGGTAGTTGTGTAATTCGAATTGTTTACCGTATGCGCATTTATCAGCGGGCTGGCGGGCGGTGCACTTTATTGCACGACTACAGCTGTATTGCGGAAGTAGCTATATATTGGTCCTTTTCTTACTTACATAGTTAAGGTCGCGGGAAATCGCTACATACGAGCAGCGCAAGATCGGTCATCATGGCGATCTTTGAGGAAGACCTATGCCTTGAAGTGGGCGTCCATTGGCTGAAAAAAAGTTGAAGAATACATTAACAGATATATACATATATATACATTAACAGATAATATTATACTAGCAGATACATCTTTTTTCATTATAAATTTCGACTCAAAGAATATCTGTAACAAATCGCAGATTGTATGATACGGCCTCTTATATTTATAAGGTATATGGTAAAATGAATTTTTATTATTATTGTATGCCTCTTTTCATAGTTATCTCATTTAAAAAAAATACGGTTGTGTACGTTCACTGCAACCATCAATAACTTTCATTTGTTTACTAATGTTGTCATAATCTTTTCGGTAAATATATTCCCATTACTGGCATAATAAGGTACGTCTTCTCATTTCATGAGAGGGTGGACGAAACGGTGTTGAGTAATAAATGAAAAATAATATGTAATGGACTATAAGAGACTACGATTCACCGTCACGAGAATCTCATGTCGTTCAATTGTTAATTATTTATTATAATTTATGTATAAAATCAGAATATTGAAACTAGCTTTCATCTCTCTCCCACATGCTACAATTGAACCATTACGAAGCTAATAATAATTAAACTAAATCATCTTCGATTTCGTTTATTTTTTTAAGTTACAGAGCAATTGAACAATAACTACGTTATCGCTTTTGATAATTGATTTATCGTCTCTTTTTTGAATTAAAATTACAAACAAACGATGTTTCAAAATGAAATACAATAAGAAAGGCCGACAGACTGTCGTGTCGAATGGCGAGTTAAGAAATTGATCAAAGAGCAGCAATATTGCGAGTGGTCAGCCGTGAAACAAGAGTTTATTACATTCTCATACCCTTTATCGCTACATTCGTTTATTGGAAATTTTACCGATCCCTCGTCATGTTTCATACGGAGTCCTGTCTCGATAATAGAATCAAGGAGGATGTATTTCAGAATAAGGATCTTCTGTCATCCATCAAATTCAAAGTTACTTTAGACTATTAGAGCTTTACGAAAATGTAGACAGTATAGGGGGTTTACTTTAAAAATCGATGAGTTCTTTCGACAAATTTAAAGGTTTATCAAACAAAAACTAGTACAGTAAAAAAATTAACAACCATATATATACTATATCTTTAAATTAATGGATGGCATTATGAAGTTTTCCAATTTGATTTTAGTTTCTATCATATTGGGGTCTTCAGCAATCCATCTTATGAGGTACACCAGTGATCGGTTAAAATAATTAAAATTGGAAAATAAATTGTATAAACGGATAAAATATATCTTAGTGTCGAAAGCCTAACTGGCATTCTCAGATTCCGTGAGATAGAGACGGCAAAAGCGTAGACGGTGCTTTGCCAAGACATTATTTGGGGTAGCAAAGGATACGAGGGTTTCTTGATTAAAATGAATCAAAGCTCTTATCGTATTTGTAGTCGTTTTCGTTTCAACCCATAGGCGCCCACTGCAAGGCAAAGACCTTCCTCTGAGATATCTATGGGGGGATATGCCATAATTGCCACGCTTGGTAGGCGTGTTGGCGATCGAAGTGTGGTATTATGGTGCACAGAGGACGCCGCTGCCAATTTTCGGTAAATTAATTGGATTACCAGTGTTAACAAACATGTTAGCACTGGTAATCCAATATATGCACAAAGTGTATATTATACAAAATTGTATCTCGGAAATTTAACTATCGACCCACAATCGCAAGTCTCAGTCCTCTGGGCTATTGCGAGTTACAGAACTTTAGCATTGCAATATCTTAAGTGTGGCGTATGTCTTATCATCACGTCCGTCTCGCTTCTTTCTGAAATAAAATAAAATTAATCATAAATACGTCAAAGGGGTTTTTTATTTCTTTGTGACTGATTTCTGATTATTTTTCCTAACATTTTTCAATTCTATACTTTTGTTTTTCTTCGTAAATTTAAGTTCGTGTTAAAGTCTCGTAATCACCGTGGAGTTGTTCCTTCCGTGCCGGTGCACAGTTTTGCGAAGCGAAGCCGGCGTTTTGTGAGCCAGCTCGCCCGCAAATTACACTTTATTGGCTACTTACAAGGTTTCTTTGGAATTTGTTGTTTATAGGGAAATACTTGCGGCAAACTTCGTACATATGCCGAGGTATTTCGAAATCAATTCATTTACTTCTTACTTAACATCGATAATTTTTTAACAACACTATGGATATGTGTTTGTGTTTGTGATACACATTTTATTATCCAGTGTTTTGTTTATCTGTATAATTAAACGCTTACGTTTTCGCGACAAAAGAACAGACAAAATACAACGAAAATAGCGCAAATGACGTAAATAACTATAAATTCAAATTCAGAACCAAATACTTTAAATTATCGCTTAGATGATATCGATCTATGTATCAACTGTTAGTAGTCTTGTTATATTTTTCTTCAGTTTTTCTTCATTATATCGATGATGATGATGATGATGGTGATATTAGAATCCCAATGCACGGTATAGGCCTCCCACAAAAGTCGCCACGATGACCAGTCCAGCGCTACCCGCATCCGACAACTTCCTGTGATCTTAACTATGTCCTCGATACTCTTAATGAGGGGCCCATCGACGCTGCATCTACCGAATCATGCTAGGCATTCGAGAACTTTCCAGCTCCAACGGCCGTTCTTAGTTAACCTTAAACTACGAGGAGATTAAGTCAAAGAAAATAGGTAAAATGTTTATTCCAATTTATATTACTTACAGTAAGTACGCGGAAATTGTTCTATTTCATGCTAACAATATAATTAAAACATTTATGTTATTAACTGTTATCATACCTAACTATAAACCTACGTACGTATATTGCGAAAAAAAAAACTTGTTATTCTACCTTGAAATAATAATGAGATCGCTGATATAATTTGATGAAACTGAAAGTTAAAAGCAAAAAAATTACTAATAAATTTTAAATGACGCAATTAAATTAAAACAAAGTTCGTGAAATGAAACTGTAATTGACCGATTAGCTGTAGGGGTTCCTTACCTAATTGGTCTGGGTTTTCGTAGTGATTTTAAATAACATTACATATACATTATATGTGCGTAAGTACATGATGGTAGCTCAGCAGAGGCAGAGGTCGCGGGTTTGAATCCCGTGATACAATCAAATATAATGAATTATATAAGAATGCTACTGCTCACTAACAAGTTTTAAGGACTTGGCAGCGTTCTCTGCGTTTCATAATACCGAACTGCGATTGCCAATCCGCCTGCCAAGCGTGGCGATTATGATATACTGTTGAGGCCGAAAGATTTTCGTGTAGCGACCATGAGCCGGTATATGCTGCGAGCGTAGTCCTCCCGCTAGGTGGGTCGAACACATAGTTAAAGTCGCGGGAAGAAGCGGAAAGTCGCGGGAAGCGCAGAATCGGTCATCGTGACGATCTGTGAGAGAGGCCTATGTCTTGTAGTGGGCGTCCATCGGCTGTAAGTGAAGAAGAAGAAGTCTTTGGGGGTGGCGTGTTTTTGTAGGAAGTGTGTATAGGCTGAAATGCTGATAGCAAAATAGGCGTTATCTGTCATTTTAATATTTTTTTTAAATATTCGAGAAATGACTCTGGGCAGGTATAAAAATAATGTCACAAAAATCTTCTTCGTCAAAGAGCATTTTTGGATAACATAAAATGACGTCATAAATTAGTTTTTCAACTAAATAATTCGTACGCCCTATTACCGTACTACTTTTGATTAACAAAATCTTGTGCAGTACGTTAGCTAAGACGTTTCATCTTGTTATTTTATTAACTTTGCAATGGTATCTAAAAAATTGGAAAACAATGTTGACGTACGATGATGGCATAGTGGTTGCAGGAATAAATCTACGGTTATACTGGGCTATATAAACTTTTAAAAATTTAACTAACGTTAAATGAACCATACACATAATACTAACCATATTCTATGTTAGTATTCGTGCTATATATAACCTGTAGTAAATTTACAACAAAAGATTTATCTTTAAACAAATAATAGAAATGAAATCTTTTGATCCGCCTACGGTCCGTTGAGGATACTGTACCTGTCGGCTACATAAACATTGATAGAGGTCAGAATGGCTAATAGGACGTAAGATATCTTTCCCGGTTTAAATACGAAAATATTCCTTTGATTCAAATATCATTGTTCGTTACATGCTACGTCGTAGTCCGTAGTTGCTACGGTGCTACGAATCTTGTAGTAAATGTATTTAATATTTTACTTCATTGAAAAAAACAGTTTGTTATATGTATTACAAGCAAGATAAAAAGATTTTGTAATTACTTGACTTATCTTCTTTGTCATGTTGCTATATTAGGATAATAAAACTTATCAAAATCCTTTTACCCTTATGCCATACTTATACATACATATAATGTTTTCTTTGACATCAAACTTACTTATCTTTAATAGTATCGTTGTGTTAAACTAGTACCGAAGAGCAGATGGTTTGTCTTTATGTAGGCGCATTTTGTTTACAAAATATTTTCTTTTTAAAAAAGTTGCTATCATTTGGTCCATACTGTTTATACGGGATGATTGATTACAGATGTAAAATCTTAACACTGTTAAATGTAACTTATTTGTTGTTAATTAATATATGGTACAACCCAATCTAAAATCAATGGTTCCAGAAATAATAAATAATATAATGACGACATAGAAAAAGAGTTTCCAAATTTGGATTACTAAATATTGTAAATAATTATGGTTTATTATCTGTACCTGCAGACTTTGTACTGCCAGAAGTTATTCGCCTATCGCATTGCAGTTGAAAAATAAAAGAAATAGGTGATAAAGCTTTATTTCACCAGTGAGCTATACAATCATCTCTTCAAATCTTTTACATCTATAAACAATCACTCTGTATAAATTAAAATATACCGCCTAATGTGTGGCTAAGTGTAAAACTTAAGGACAGTTTAAATTGTGTGGTAATAATAAATAAATTTGTTAGATACTGGCTATCCTTTGTACTTCTTAAAAATGAATTTAAAATTTCTTTAAATTTGACATTTCTTGCGGGGTGGTACTAAAAAAAATTCGTGCACGTATTTTTTCCTCCTTCTTTGGCGAAGAAAATATAATCCAGTTGTGATACATATGTGAAAATAATAATAAATTTTAATTTGTAGTATTCTGTATTTTGAAGACGACTTTTCTTACTATGTACTACAAGATTATTTATAATTTGTGAAACTATTGATGTTTAAGGGTTAAAGGGACTAATATATATACAATGAAGTGCACCGCCCGCCATATTAGACCGACTTCATTAGGTCGATATAACATCTCCTGAGGATGCCCCGTGGAGGGGTGAAACACGTGTAGAATAGATTAACGGTGGTAGTTGCGTTTCGCATTGTTTGCCGCACGCGCATTTATCAGCGGGCTGGCGGGCGGTGCACTTCATTGCACGACTACTGCTGCATAGCGGAAGTAGCTATATATTAGTACCTTTCTTAGTTAGGATGGACTTCCGCTAGGTAATGCCTGGACCTATTAGGTATTGATATTTGACAGGGTGTATAGTACGTTAACTGACAGCAAATGAGCTATACTTTGACCACTTCAAAGTTTTTACACCAATAAGTAATCACCCTGTGTTACCGAGAAAATTTACAAAAAATTTTCATACAAAGGAACGGCAGCGACTATCTCACTAGCGTCAATTTAAAAAAACGTTTGAATTTGAATTCGAACACGCAATAATAATTTAACAATAAAAACTATTGTGGCCGCTGTGAACTAGTAATAAGGCTATACACTCCTTGCGTTGTCGGCGGAATGTTACATCGAGACCACGATTTAAGCAAGGATGTTAACTGCTGTACCTAGATACCGCAAAGATATCCAATAGGGTCATTTTGAAGCGACTTGCTTCCAGAGTTTACCGTTGACCTCAACAAGGTCATCTGACCAACTTTTAGTTTATTATAATTTTACAGCTTGCATTTACGATTCCGTAGAACGTGTCGAGACCGTAAAATGTTTGTGTTTTATTTGTAGAGTTCAAGCTACTTATTGCTGGCCACTATAGTTATAATACTTTTGTGTTTAATCATTCTTGGGCTTGAAATTCGAATGCTGGTTTGATTGTGATGTGATCGCTGCCAAGGTTGTAATTGTAAATTATAAATATTCTATGTAAATATACGCAACCTCCTTCACCCTGGCTCTCATAATCATCATCAAACAAAGACGTGCTCGGGCTGTAACTCACCTTCACCCGCTAATCGAGTGTACATTGAATGATCCATTACTAAATGTTTATAAAGCTGCCGTGTTTTATTGTGTTTATGTTTTGTGGCGTAGTGCGTGTCGATTTTTGTATGTTTATCGCTTGATCTGTGTCATTATATACCGATTGGGCGCGTGGAGTGGCGGTCGTACGTTATGTTGCGTGATACTGGATTGAACTGGTTGTCACTTTACTGCTCAATCGATGTCGCGTTCCATACATTTTTAAACGATAGACCTTGTGTTTTATTGTTTTTGAACGTTTTCTATTCTACACCTAGAATTGGACGACTCCCGACGACGACACAACGTGCTCTACGTGTGCTGTCTACGTCGTAGCTATGGCGTGTTTGGATGTGTCTTGCTTGATCAGTATATCGCTAAAATGTTGCAACAACAGATATAGATATTTTCCTAATAGCAGAGATCGGTGGCGTATAAATTGATGCGACTTTTTCAAGAAAGTAAAATGTGAAGAACACTTTTGAGAACTTTGGTCTTTGTTTGGCTATGCTGAATACTTAGATGACCCGTTGCTTTTGATACGAAGCGTTTAAACTCGATGTTTCTTCACGTAACCGGCCCCGTAATGAGTCACCGACCACCCGGGTCAGGGCTGCGCTGCTATGCGAACGCGTTGTAAAAGACCCGCGGACAAATCTATGACGACGTTATTAAAAATTTTTAAAATTTTTATCTGTTACGTTGACTTCGGAAAAAATTTCCTTAAACGTAATACAAGGAAACGATAAAGAAATAATTTTCAACCAAAATCAATCACTTAATAGGTTCGAGGATTTAAGTTGAATCTTTATCAATCCATTCATTCATTCGTGACAGCTGATAGACGCACACTACAGTGCATAGGCGTATCCTAAAGACGGCTACTGTTACCGGTCTTGTGCTGCCCGTATCCACTGACTTTACACGGTGACGATTATGTCGTCGGCCCATCTAGTGGCGGGCTTACCAACGCCACGACTACCGGCTGTTGGTCACCACTACCGAACCTTTCGACTACAATGACCGACGTCTGCACGAGCAATGTCGTCCGCCCACTGCCACTTTATACGAGTAATTCTTCGAGCTACGTCGATGACTTTGGCTCTTTTGCGTTCCAATCTCAATCATGTTTTATTAATGCAATAAATAGTTGTATAATATATTAAACTCCAACATTTATTATAACACCATCATGTTGATATAGAGAGTAAATGCGTAAAAAGTGCTTTTGAAATTGCATGTTTTCTACGTATTAAAATTATTTATTATTAACCATCTGTCCCTACAGACTTTGTACTGCCAGAAATATTGGCTTGTCGCATTTTAATTAAAAAAATAATGCGAAATATTTTAAAGTGATTACTTTACGCAGGTTGATTGGATATTGTGTAGGCATAAAAACTTTAAAGTTTTTTTTTGAAAAAAAAAGGGGGTTTTACATTGACCCCCTTAAAGCTTTTAAACTTATAATAATATAATCACTTTGTATAAGTCGTTCTCATTCTAAAGTCATGTTTGGTTTCAAAATGAATCACGTACTAAAGATATAGCGAGATCGTATGTCACGGCGCTATACTAGGAGGGGGGGGGGTCTCTCCCCACTCGTCCATTTGTACGTGTTAAATACGCCCCCCTAAATCTAGAACCTAATGAGCGTATTTTCATTTATATTTCCTACCATTAGACGGTTTAATTACAAATGAGTTGTTAGGCGTGCGAGGTTAATGTTGTTGAGATACAATTGTCTTCGTGGAAATTTGTGAAGGTGATCACAAAAAACCAGTCGTTTGTTACGAGCTGTTCTAACATCAGAATACGTTTGAAACATTTATAGCTTCATTTTAAACTTTAAGTTTAATTAAGGAGAAATTTATTTTGATTATAATTTCCTTCAAATGTGGCTCTTAACGCATTCGTTTCTTGGATTTACATGTGATCTATGAATGAGTTGGAGCTGAAAACAACATAGGCCAAATATTTGAATTATTTATTGATACTTGTTCTGACATGTTGTATAATATGTCGAATTTCGATAATAGAATCAAGTAATATATGTTTTAGGAACAGAAAGAAAGAGAAAAGGAATGTTACTGAAATAAGCTTAAAATTTAAATAAATATTATTAATCTGATATAAAAAGTACCAACAGTAGGAGCTCAGGTGTGTATTGCAGTACAACCTAACCTAAAGCGCTGATTTTCAGCAAAGAACCTAGTCATATGCGGACACTGTGCCGGTAAGGTGCCGAGTGAATTATAACTATATTAAACTTAAAAAGTGATAAATATAAATAATAAGGTAATATATAAACTTCCTCGATTGTGTCCATACTTTAATAAAAAAAACATTACATCCTTAGGTTAGTAAAAATCGAAAATTATTAGTATGAAGCCTCCATTTGGAAAGAGGCGAGTAGGTTGGCGTAACTTTTGTTCGTTTCTTGCAACACGTCGATTTCCTCACGATATTCTCATTATGCCATAATTGCTGTTCGTCAACTATCACCTTCTTAGTTGCTTCCTCATAACTGAGGCTAAACTTGTCAGTCTACGTTGCCTTTATCTTCAAGCTTTCCTGTTCTGAAAGTTTTATTGTACCTTGCACGGTGTTGCGCGAAGTTGCATCAGCTCAATGGGTAGGTGACTTTCTACATTGTCGATATTGTCTACCATATACATATATATATAAAATAATGTTTGTCGGAATGTCATTTATAACGGTAAAGAATTGTAAACTATACATTTGATTAAGGGATGATCTTTAGCAAAGTTGTTGTGCATGAGCCCGCGAAGGTCTTTAAATTGTTTTTTAATCTATGAAATGACTCAAAATGAATTGAATATTTGTGTAATGTCTTTTCTTCAAATTTATTTTAGTTGATGGCGTAGCAAAGTGCGCACGATACAGCTAATACTTTATAAAAATTAATAAGTGTTTCTTGTACGCCTGCAGAGTTCACCGCCGCAGTTCAGTCCGGCTGGGAGAAGCAACGACGATGACGTCATCGTGTCCATCATCGAATCGGCCGAACGTTTCATCTACATATCGGTCATGGACTACGCTCCTGCACTCATATACACACACAAACTGAAGTGAGATATCATCAATATATACATATATATATACATTACATACATACATTATACAATATATACATTAGTTAGTTAATAGTTATTGGACCGTCACAATCTATAAGACAAAAGAAATGAGTTTCAGAGCAACCGTTTTATTTAATAATTTATTCTCTTCGTAATAATTATAAATAACTATTACTTATTTTGATAAGTAATAGTTATTTATAATAAAGGATGCGACCTTTATAAGTTTTTCGGAACACGCTGGATAGGAAGAAGCCCCTTCCAATTGGTCCTATTGGAAATCTATAGAGGAGGGCTATTTATGTATCTATAGACTGGCCTATGGCCTTATGGCTGAAATGATGATGTTCAATGATATCTGAGATAAAAACTGATACAATATATCTTTAATTTCATGTGATAATTTTTCCGACTATTGGGCGTATGTATCGGCATAGACCTCCCCCAAAGATTTCTATGAGGGGAAATACTATAGTCGCCACGCTTGACAAGCGACGTGATGATCGCAATGAGGGATAATGGTACCCAGACGCTACTGATTATCATCTGGAAACTTTTTTGTGTGCAGCGTGAATTATATAAGATTGTGTCACGGGAATTGAACTTGCTACATACGATTGCAAATCTGAGTCCTTTACCGCTGGGCTCGTATTTATTTACTCTGAACAATCATAGACACACAGCTAACTACGCATCTGCAGATTTTTTGCTAGTTTAAAAATTATAAATAATTTCATAGCTGTTATGTTGATAAGTTCAATGTGATTTCTTTTTAGTGATAACCTTTGAACAATATAATTAAGTAGATGTTCGTTTCTACTTTGCGGCTATCGATATAATGAATAGTTATTTTTACCACCAAAGCTGACATGTTTACTGAAGTATGTGTGTTGAATAAAATAGTATGAGTAACATTCATCACTTCTGTACGTCATAAAAAAAATTCCAGAAAAGCTTAATTTTGGCATTCTTCTGAGCCCAAAACATATTCAGGCGTGTGTTTTATTTGTACCCATTTTTACAGAATATTTATTTAAATAGTAGAGCAATTTATTCGTTTCATTATCACAATAAATCCTTCACATTTAAAATGTATTTTTCACAAGTTTTTGTACCTTACACGCTTCTCTTTTGATAAATATATACTTATGTAACACAAAGACATTCGTTTAAAAATTTATGTCCGAATGTTATATTTCGGAAATATTCAATAGTACGAACCGAGCTTGTAAACAGGAATACGGAACGATAAACAGTTACTGCAGACACAATGGCGCCTCGGAGCACATTATTGCTATCAGTTGGAAAACAGGGCGAGGTTCAGCGTTAAATGTTACGTTGTTTATTTTATAATTAGCTATCGGATATTCGCATGCCTATTTACATAGATTTTAATTGCTCTCTATTATACAGAGAGATTGAAAATAGGTGTAATAACTTTAAAAGAGGTAAATTTATAGCTTATTTGTCAGCAGTCTTCAATTTACGGTTTGATACATTATTTTTTGTTTATATTTAACCCTCTAAAGATTTTACATCTATAGCACAATCAGCTGGTTCTTTTGGACAAGTAAGAAACTATACTCGCTTCAGCGGAAAAAGGATCCTTGATTAACCTATCTATTAGTAACACATTAAAGATGTCTATAAAAATTCAGATTCTTAATTATTATTATATTCTTAAACTTGAAGCATATTGTATGATAATAATCAATTTATTATTTAATAAAAGTTAATAAAAATTAGGATACAGTTAAAATGGTAGTTGTCTTAAATAATATGTGCATATTTATTTTTACAATGATGCTAAGAAATTCTTAAAATTACTAACAATGCGTTTAACTGAGATTAAGGTTTTAGTTCTTGAAATTTTAGAATTGTGATTATAATTATGATAACATAAGTTTTAGATTATACTTGTTAATTGATATATGATGATATCGTATCATCTTTGACGAATATTCGAATAGAATTATTTGTACTTTTTCTTTCTAAAACGAAATGAGATTAAAAGTACTGTAATACAAGTTTAACCCTTTCGCTTTAATATAAAAATTACGTATACACAGGGGAGCGTAAGAATTTCGCAAATGCCAAGGTGGGGCACGGCACAAAAAAGGTTCGAAAACATCTCTACACATACACGTGTACAGTCTGCTACCTTTGTGCGATCGTTATCTTTCATCTGGCATACGGGGATGATAGGGCCCGTATTTTTTTTAATTCACTTTGTTAAGTCTTCTCAGTTCCGCGTACTCAATTCTGATGATGCTTCAAAAGCCTCCGGGCTGGTAGCATCAAAAACAGTGGAGTACGGATGTCTCGCACAATTATTTGAAGAATTTCTTATTCAGCCAATTGTATTTTGCTATATAGATAAGTTTCAGCATTATCAAAATTAGAATAAAAAGGAGGAATTTGTTTCAAAAATTTTATTATTAAACCGCGTCATTTTAAAATCGTTTAAAAAGAAGTTGATATAGTTTATACGATATGACAGAGCTCGCAAGACATATGCGACTCTAAAAGAATCATTTTTGGCTTCGATTATTTTTCGAATTATTTGAATACACGGAACAATGTACTCGTGTTAACACAGATCAGTATTAACTAACCAGCATTTAAAAGAACTGAAATGTGTCATTAATCATACACCAAATATTAGAGAGATTTAATAAATACATAATTTTGATAGTTAAATAAAATATATATGTTTTTAGCGAGTCTTCAATGAGGCAAAATAGCAGTTCGATTTTCGGAATACAATCTTTTGTAATTCACAATTTATGCATTAATTATATTGAATTCCCTCTGCTCCCAAACAAGTTTCCAGAGGATCGGCTGCAGCATACCCTGCGTACCTTAATACACTCTTTTATATCTTATATAATCCAACCTGTATATGTAGGAACCTATTGTCATATAAAAAAATATAAATATAAGCTGTCTATCTATATTGTAACCCTTATAACTCTACATTGATTTAAAACGAACAATTATTTTGCGTTGTAAAGGTATGGACAGAGTTGTCCCAGTTTATGTAGCACCGCGGTCAGTCATTCGCCGCCGTGCCGTTACAACGACAGGCTTTACGTCGATTGTAAACCTTCGCAGCAAATTGTAGTCATAAAACTGAAATACTACGACACTATACACTGCGAGCTACGCCTCGCGTCGTATATCTTCAAACCTAAATAAATAAAGTTATATATAACACATAGTGTTTATAAAAGCATTGAATGATACAATAGAAGTGGGCATTCCATTTTTATAGAGTTGTACGTGAACAGTTAGTTTTAGTAGATCGTTTGTAAATATAACTGCTTAAGCGAGTGGATTAACTTTAGGTCTAATTAGCGAGGTTTCAGTCGCTCAATGAGCCATCGTGAAATCTATCTTCGGAATTTTACTACAAGGTCTATTGAGTTATAAGGAGATAAGTAGACAAACGAAGGTAACCGACTTAGAACAGCGGACTGGGAGGTTGAAGTGGCAGGGGACAGGAAACATGGGGACTTAAGGCTATGAAGTGGGGACCAGAGAGAGATAACAGAGAAGTAAACAAGCGGTCTTAATAAGTTCGATACGTCTAAATCTAGAGGAAAGGCATATGTCTAGCAGGGGTCCAAGTAGATATCTTATGGCTGAAATGACAATGCTTATGATTCAAATTCTCACTCTGTGTTTGGCACTAATCGGTGTAACATAACACCTGAAGATGCCCCGTGGAGGGGTGAAACATGTGTTGAGTAATTTGGTGGTGGCGGTTGTGTGATTCGCATTGTTTGCCGCATATGCATTTATCAGCGGGCGGGCGGGCGGTGCATTTCATTGCCTGACTACCACTGCATGTGCGGAAGTGGCTAAATATTGGTCCTTTTCTTACTTAGGATGGACTTCCGCGAGGTAACGCCTGATTCCATTAAATATCAAATAGTGTTCTTCTGGCTCTCATTCTTTTAATAAGCATTACAGAGTCTATAGTGGCAACAAGCAAATAAATCAGAACACTCCGGTGTTACAACGAAATTGTGATCTATCAAAGTTCCGTTTAAAATTGTCAGGTTCTGGCCGAAGATCGACGACGCGATCCGTGCGGCCGCTCTGGAGAACAAGGTACAAGTGCGTATGCTGATCAGCTGGTGGAAGCATTCCAGACCTGACGAGGATTACTTCTTGCGATCTCTCGCCGCGCTTTCTCACTCCTACCCCGGCGTCGACATACAAGTGGTTGGTATAACTTTAAGACTCAACCTTGCTGAAATAGTAGTACATAGCGAATCGAGCCGAAGCTCCCTTGGAGTCCTCGCACTTCGCTACCTATAAAGAGGTGATATTAGGTGATGTACCGCCTCGAATCTGCGGAAACTGCATGTACCACTTGGGCATCAGACGTCCACAGTTCAAAAAGAAATCATCATCTCATTTTTATTGATCGTTAAATATACATTTGTGGTGCGGGAGATTTCCTTTCACGCATGTTGCAAGTACCGCCTTAGATAACCGTTTTCATTATTCAATAAAGCAAAACTGGCGGATAGTTTTTTCATTATAACTTATTTTGATTGATTTCTTATCTATAATCTCATAATGAGAGAGTATCAAATCTTGCTTTTAATTAATATAACATAGACAGTCCTTGTCTTGTTATATTATTATTTAAAGAGCCTTTTTATACTGTATTTCTTTGTATTCATTTATTAAAGCTTATATTTAACCTAACATAACAATTGGAAAACACCTTAAATTTTGTTTTATTACAAGAAACTAATGTAAAATTATTTTACATTTAGACGTCGTCCTGCCTATATAGAAAAGAAAAAAAAATCAGAACTCATCAAACGCCACTCGTGAACTAGGTTCTTGTGCTAATGAATTTCATAGGTTACCGCTTCCGGGGAATTCCTGCATGCTGTATGACGATTGAGTTAACGACCAAAGAAAATGAGCGTTTGGTGTTACCATCGCTTTCAGAGTTCCATTCAGTATCTCGTCATTTATTGTTTATCTGTATTCTTTTGTTTTTCTATATTATTTTCCTCTTTGGATCATTTATAGCTACCTCATATGACATACACGATGAGATGAGAGCTAGAAAAGCCGTATTGAATAGAAATCAGAACCAAGAACTCCCGTATTTTCCTTTCACAAATGTCTTTAAAACAGAAGTTATAGTAAATCATTTCCCAACTATACTAGAACTTAAAAATCTTTTACGACATATGTATTAGTTTTTGTTGTTACAATTATTAAAACGAGTGTATATTTTACTAATGGTATTATTCTTTTAGGAACATAAAGTTATCAATATTTATATATGATATTGGTTATTAGTGTAAGAAGGTTTAAAGAGGTTAATGCATAGCGCGTTTGCTGTTAATTAATGTATGGTATACACATCCAAAATCAATGGTTTCAGAATTTATAAACGTAATGTGTTTTCAAAATTATTAGGATTACTACTCATTATTATTTTTTTTTTGTCTATCCCTGCAGATTTCCTATCGCCAGAAGTTGGCCTGACAGATTTCACTAAAAAAAAAAAAAATTAATGTGGTACATTTCAGCGTGATCACATTGGATTAGAAATAGTTCGATACGCTTTAAATAAAGCTTTTTGCTGACAAATGAGCTATGTAATAGCCACTTTAAAGCTTTTTACACCTATAAACAATGTGTGTCGATCTCGTTATGTACTTGTGTAAAAAGTGCGGCTATTTTTTCAGAAACGTTTTGTCGTCCCATCGACTCCCGACCAAGACAAGATCCCATTCGCGCGCGTCAACCACAACAAGTACATGGTGACGGATCAGAGCGCGCTCATCGGCACCTCCAACTGGTCGGGAGACTACTTCACCAGCACCGCCGGCGTGTCTTTCGTGTTCCAGAACTACGAAGACGGCCCTCTCCACAACGTGACTCAGGACATTCGGAGGGAACTTCAAGATGTTTTTGAGAGGGACTGGAGCTCACCTTACGCTGTGCCTTTGAGGAAATTATAGCGTAATGATACAAATATTTTTTCCCAACTTTACCTGATAATCATCGTTATGTCAGCCGATGGACGCTCACTGCGAGGTGTAGGCCTCCCGCGAAGATAGCCATGATGCTGTCTTGCACTGCCTTCATCCAGCGACTTCCTGCGACCATATCTATTCCTTCGATTTACCAAGGCCCCCTAAGCCAACCCCCGCCGCGTCTTCCGGCTCGTGGTCGTCATTCAAAAATCTTTCGTCAGTCATCAGTCGTTGTTAGTTAGCTGTTGGTAACAATAATAACAACTAGATAATGAATAAAACTAATCCTTGACAGATTATATCGTGCATTTTTCTGATTTTTTGAGCATTTTGTCTCATCTATGCCCCTACCTATAACCATGTATATTAAGCTGCCATAGTATAAATCTGTTGCAACACTTAACTTAGTCGCTAACGACAAGCCTTGAGTTATGTAATATACGTATAGTACACGGCATCTGATATGGCACGGCGGAATCAAGAGCGTGATATTCTGTAATGACGGTTGTGTAAAACGTTGTCTTTATCTATCACAATTAAAAAAGTACCACTACACAAGTGCCAAAATGTGTCAAAGGTACTGTAATACGTTTTCACACAAACTTGTGTAGTCGCCTCAGTATAAGCTGCACACAACACACAGCCGACTGACGGCACGCTTTAAAAGATGTCTTCAAAAATCCGTCTTTTTGACATGCGACTTGTCTTCAAGAACCGTCGCAACAGAACATCGCGTTAGCAACCGTTGCCGCAAAAAACAGCGTGCCATTCGATATGCCGTGCGACTGTCGAAACACTTTACATCATTATTGCCGCGTATAAATAAATAATTATTATTCGTATGGAATAATCATGCGGTTTCACACAATTGTTTAATTTCAGTCAGAGAGAATATCTTAACTCTTAAGGATACTTAAATATGAGCACACGATATAATCCGTAAAGTATTCATTTTATTCATAACAAATATTTGCGTATTTGGTACATTTACTTAAATTTAACTTGCCAATGTAGTAATATCTATCGATTATTCGTTCCTTTTTTTAGCATTCCTTCATATGAATTATTTAATGATTGATGATTTATATTCCAAATGTTGTGCATTGGCGGCGTGTCTTAGAGGTTTTAATTGTCTAAGACGATATTACGTGTTCACATATAACATCGAAAGACATGGTTGACACTGTTTATAATATTTTTTACAGGAAATATCAGTTCTATAGGTTAAGATTGGCTTATTTTTACTGTAGTAATCTTCAATTTTTTATTATACTTAAAGATACAGGTGTTATGTTATGTGTTATTATATATATATGACATATAGACATAGTTCTGTTTAATACAAAGAAATAAAAAAATAAAATTAAAATGTTTACTTATAGTACATTTGCAATATTAACACTTAATTGATAGATGAACAATAGTAATATTTAATACAAGTCTAAGATTTCAAAAATGTTTGATAGGTTTCACTTTTCGATGCGTAATAACAGGTTGTCAAATATCTCCCTTCCGCTTTTTTGCTTTTTATTCAATGCTTTATAAAAAGTGTTACAGTGATCGGATTTAGTTCAAATATGCGCCGTTTTGTTCGATAATCTGTTTCCATCTAGACGGCAACTTCATAATATCTCCCTCGTAGAAACCCCCCTCCTTATTTGCGAAGAACTCGGACAGCCACTTTTCACAAACCTCTTTTGAGTTCAACTTTACACCACCAAGGGCGTTCGCCATGGACAGGAACAGGTGGTAATCACTTGGCGCTATGTCCGGGCTATATGGTGGATGTGATAAAACCTCCCATCCGAGCTCCCGTAGCTTCTGACGAGTCATCAACGAAGTGTGTGGTCTGGCGTTGTCCTGGTGGAACACTACACCTTTCCTGTTGGCCAATTCTGGACGCATCTGGTCGATCGCCTGCTTCAAGCGGTCCAGTTGTTCGCAGTAGATGGTAGAATTAAGCGTCTGGCCATATGGGAGCAGCTCATAGTGAATGATTCCCTTCCAAACCCACCAAACACACAGCAAAACCTTCCTGGCCGTCAATCCCGGCTTGGCCACTGTTTGGGACGAATCACCGGCCTTCGACCACGACCGTTTTCGCTTGATATTATCGTATGTGTTCCATTTTTCGTCGCCAGTTACCATCCGCTTCAAGAATGGGTCGAGTTCGTTCCGTTTCAGCAGCATATCGCAGGCGTTGATTTTTTTTTTTTTTTTTTTTTTTTTTTTTTTTTTTTTTTTTTTTTTTAACTCTCGTACCCCTATCTGATTTTTGGGACAGGGACCTTTTCAGCAATATTTTTCACATACGTTTTTATTTTCTTACTCGTCTTTCTTTCTTTACATTATCATTTCTTTCAGTCTGTTTTCTATCTTTCATTCAACAATTCATCTTTCTTTCTCATTTGCTCTATTCAACTTTCATTCTTTCCTCTTTTCTTATTACTAATTCCATTTTATGTTTTTATGTTACCTTTTTTATTTTACAATAATAACAATTTATTAATATTTTACAATAAATTTCTTACTCTATAATTATTTTTCATTTATCACAGGTTTATGTTTCATTTTGTCACTTTATTTTCTATTTTCTATTTGTTTATTATGTTTGCGTTTTGTTAATGCTTGTAGCTTTTTTGACTATTTCTTTACAGAGGGTTAAGAATGAACTTTTGAATTCCCCGCCTATCAGGGAGGCAATCGAGTCCTCCCTGATTTGCACGCCAGACCGGCACTCGAAGTCGTACCGGAGTCCCCCGAATGCGGGACACCGGGCCACAAGGTGGATCACGGTCTGGCCCACGCCCGGTTCACAGAAGCACGAGGGGTCCTCCTTGAGCTTAAACCTATAAAGGTACTCAGAGAACCCCCCGTGCCCCGTGAAGAGCTGGGCCGAGACCGCGTCCACCTCGATGCTGCGGAGCACGCGGTAAGCTGAGGCGGCGTCCGGGAAAAACATCCTCGTTACCGAAGCCGTCGTTCCTTCTACATACCTCCTGTTCCATTCGTCGAGCGACTCCTGTCTCAGTTGCCGCTTGACGAATGAAACAGGGCATCTCTCATATTCTGGTCGTCTTTTACTCTTCAGGGCCGCTTCCTTGGCAAGCTGGTCCGCCCTCTCGTTCCCCTCCATCCCCGCGTGCGCTTTCACCCAATACAACCTTACATCCTTCCCTTTTTCTCTCACTTTCATCACATTCTCCTTCACTCTTAACGCTAAGGGATGGAGGGTGTCCGATCTTGCGACAGTTTCGAGAGCGGACCGCGAGTCGCTCAGTACGGCGCAGACTTGCGCCGACTCGCCGGCCGCGTACCCTGTTGCCTCAGCTAGAGCCAGCAGCTCTGCCTGGTATACGGTGCAGAAGTTGCCCAACTTGAGTTTCTTTGTGTATGACTCTACGGCGCCCCGCTTGACGCAGAACGCCGCACCCACCTTATCCTCTATGCGGCTGCCGTCGGTATAAATTACCAGATCGGCAGCCGCGGTGGCAAGTCGGACTTCCTCCGCACTTTCCCCCAGACAGGAGAACTCCACACCAACTTGACCAGACGGGTGTGGTAGTCTCAGGTAGCTGACCGGTACCTCCAGGTCTCGGTCCTTTACCACCTGCCGGGAATGACCCTTTCTTATTTCAAATAAGCGGGCTGCTTCTTGGACCCGAAGGTCCAGGGGAAGCAACCCGGCAAGTATAAGGGCCGAGTGCAGGGACGCGGTCCTGTGGGTCCTCGCGATCTTCTGCGCGAAGCCCCGCTGGACCGCGCCCAACTGCCTGCGGACCAGCAGCTTCCTAGCCGCCGGCGCCCATGCACTCGCTGCATACAAAATCGTCGGCTCCAGCACCGCCAGATACATCGTTCTGATCACCTCCGAGTTCAGACCCCAAGATACCTTCGCAGCCCTGCACAGCTGACGATAGAGGCCCTGTGCCTTCTTGCTCACGTTCTTCACGTGACTGTTGAACGTGAGCCTATCGTCAACTGTGAGGCCTAGTATCCGGACCTCCCCAGTCCGGCCAAGCGGCTCACCTCCCATGCTCAGTAATGGGTAGTCGAACTTTAGCTTGTTGGTTAGCACCATCACCTTGGTTTTGTGTGGTGCGAACCTCAGCTTGTTCCTGACCCCCCACTCATGAACATGGGCGAGAACGGCGTTGGCCCGACTCGAGATGTCCTGGGCCTTCTGCCCCGAGAAGACCAGCACGACGTCATCTGCGAACGCCTGGCAGTGTGTCCCGGTCTTTGCCACCTCCTCCAGGAGAGGGTTGATGAGGAGGGTCCAGAAGGTTGGGCCGCCTACGGATCCCTGCACGCACCCCTTGGTGGTCTCTCTGGCCCACTCTGCCCCCGCGTACCGTACGGACACCTTGCGATCGCTAAAATAGCTGTCAACAAGACGCCGCAGATTCGCGGGGCAGCGAGTCTCTGCCAGTCTGCACCGTATAGCAGGCCACCAGGCGTTATCGAAGGCTCCCTCTATGTCCAATGATACCAGCACTGCGATCTCCTTCTCCTTCAGCCGGGTTCGCAGATGCTGGATCAGGTCATACAGGGAGTCTTCGGTACACCTCTGCGGCATGAAGCCGTATTGGTGGCTACTGATATACGGTGCAGTGTACCACCGGATCCTACGGACCATCATTTTCTCAAGGACCTTGCCGAGAATCGGCAAGAGTCCGATGGGCCTGTAGGATTTCGGGTGCGTGTAGTCCTCCTTGTCCGGCTTCCGCAACGCTACGACCACTGCCTCCTTCCATCTCGTGGGGAAGTGGGAAAGCGCGAGACACCGGTTGGAGAGCGCGAGGTACAGAACGGGGTCCACGGCGACGGCCGCACGGCAGATGTCCGCGGTGAGTCCGTCAGAGCCAGGTGCCTTCTTGGCGTTGAAGGTCGATACGGACCATCGGAGCTCCTCCATCGTAAACGGGGGGTCGCATGTTCCATCATGGTCCCCCGAATTGACTTCATCGGCTTTAGCTCTTACAGTTCTGTGGTCCGCATTGTCCTTCCCGGGGTCGTCCTCCGGGAAGAAAACCTCCGCCAGCAACCTGGCTGATCCCGCTGCGTCCAGCACTTTACCTGACTGGACGAGGGGGACGTCCTCTCGCCTCACCTCCGTGCGACGCATCACACGGTGGATCCCGTCCCACATGGTCTCGCGATCCTGTCTCTCACAGAAACGCTTCCAGCTATGGGTCTGAGCGCGCCTCGCCTCAAGGCGGTATGCCTCCTTCGCGTCGCAGTACTCGCGCCAGACCAGCTCCTTACGAGCCGGCCTCGCGGCCCTGATCCTTCTCTTCTTCCTCAAGACATCCGCCTTGAGGAGAGAGAGCTGTTCGGACCACCAGGGCAATTCCGTCCTCTTCCGCTTGGAGACCTTCGGCAGGACCAACTCGCAAGCGTCCCTCACGGTTTCCACATACCGACCGACCGTGCTGTCCAACGCCCCCTTTTCGGTGATCTGATTCACCTCGGTAGGCGTCAGACAGCGATCCGATAGCAGCCGAGCGACAGTTCGATGGAACTCGCCCCAGTCTGCCCTACGGGTAGTGTACTGCCGTGTGGTCCGCTTGACGTCCGTGCCTTGGGACCTCTCAAACTTCAGATTGAACACAATTGCCCTGTGGTCCGACGAGGATATGTCGTCCACGAGGCTCCAGCCCACCGCTCGGTCGAGCAGGGTGGTCGAGCAAGCAGTAATGTCGACGCGACTGGAGTAATGCTTACCGCCCCGATACGTATCAAACGTCGGCTCAGACCCCTGGTTCAACACGTGCACTCCCAGTTGGTCGAGGGCGGCTGCGACCTCCTCCCCCCTTCGGTCCGTGGACCGGCTACCCCACCAGGTGTTATGCGCATTGACGTCGCCACCCAGTACCACGTTGGCAGTCCCCAAGCCCTCCACGGCCGAGCCGATCCGGTCCAGGTATGGTCCGACGGGCGTATTAGGCTCCAGGTAGACGGACACCACCCCTATCTCCCAAGCCCCAGTCCTCAGCCTGGCCACAGCAACGTTGCCAGACGTGAGTTGGGGACATTGAGTGATATCGATAGTGTCGTCGAATAGCACAATGGCCGCCTTGACAACCTCCCCGTTGCCTCGCGCGACACATTGTACCACCCTTGTCCCTGGGTAGTGCCTCATCTCGCCAATAGCGCCGATATACGGCTCCTGGACCAATGCGAACGCCCAGCCTCTCTTCGGCGCTTCGCATATCAGCTCGGCAGTAGCGAGCTTGGACCTTTGCAGGTTTAGCTGCGCCACGCGGTACTGGTGGTGCCCTGCGCGGAGAGTGCGGTGAGTCACCTGGGTGCCCTTAGCAATACGCTACGGACGCCCGTGCAATGGTGTCCCACTTTCTCCGCACAGGACAGTCTTCGTCGAATGCGCCGTGGTCCCACCGGTCTGCCTTAGCTAGTCGGCAGTTCCGGCAGGCGGGAGGTTTCCCGGCTTGCCGATCCGGACACTCGGCGCGTAGGTGCCGGCCACCACAATGGCTGCACCGGTCTTCGCTCTCTGTGCAATGCCGTTTGGTGTGGCCGTAACCTAGGCACCGAGTGCACTGGACTAGCGGGGAGTGATCATGCACCCGCACTCGCTGGAGGTCCACGTGCATGTAGCCCGCAGCCGTCAGCCGTCCCCAGAGCGCAGGCGACACGCGCATGACCACATGGATCGTCTGCACATTTCGCGCCCTCCTCCTGAACCTTACCTCCGCCCTCTGATCCTCTTCAGAGACGTCGACCAGCAGGTGTTTATTTTGGGTCTTAATGGCCTTTACTATTTCTTCGTTAGTATTATAGGCCATTACGTCTCTGAGCAGCACCAGTGGGTCCTTGTTTTTGACCTCTGCAAGGTTCAGGTCCTTGCCTGCCCTCCTCAGCCCCTCACGCACCCTCTCCAGCTCGACCTCTGAGCCGCAGCCCAGGATGACCCGACCGTCCCGCACCCTGCGGATCCGGTCGACCCTTATGCCGGTCTGGGTGGCGTTTAGGGCTTTCCGTATTTTTCCCAGGACCTGCTCGCCCGTGTCGGTCCCCGACGAGACCGCCACCGAGTGCTTAGGTTCGCACCCCGGTGGCGGCCTTTTTGCCGGGCCGGCCGCCACGCTCGCGTACGTGCCAGGAGGCTTCGGTTTTTCTTGTATTTTTACAGCCACGAGAGACTCCCTCAAGCCCTCCAATTCTTTGGTATTGGCTTCAAGGAGTCTCGCGTGGCTGTCTAATTTCTTAAGGAGCTCGCACTGGCTCGCCGGCAGGGGGTTTGCGGGTGGATCCTTCACTACTGCTTCCACCCGTTTCGCCCCGCTCGCCGGCTGCTCTACTGGACCCCCTTTTGGGTCCTGGGTTCTCTCTCTATGTGCGAGCTCCGCCTCCTTAAACAGTTCATAGAGCCGATTAATGGCTAATATCACCTGCTCTTTTATCTCCGTTTTTAGGTTGCGCGAGCTGCCCAGGTGCAATTTCGCCTTTGTTAGGCACGCTCGCGCCTCCTTCATCCGGTCCGCGGAAGCCGGTTTGTCCCCTTTCGGGGATTGCCCGGCCGCCGCGGGAGCAGGTGTCGGCTCCACCGCTTTCGGCAACGTACGCGCGCAGGCGTTGATTCGGTCCAGAAGGTTTTTTTGCGTCAAATCATGCGGCACCCAAACATCAAGCTTTTTTTTGTGTCCAGCCTTCTGCAGATGGTTTAAAATGGTTTGGTGACTAACTCCCATCTCGTGGGCGATGTCACGAGATGCCACATGCCGGTCTAACTCGATGTAGTCCATGATTTGATCGGTATTTGTCGTCACAGGTCTTCCGCCGGCTGGCTTATCCATGGTGTCGTTTTCGCCGGCTCTGAATCGTCGAAACCATTCCTCCGTGGTTCGAAGTGATAGAGTACCATCCTCCAAAACACCATTAATCTCACGGAACGTTTCTCTAGCGGATTTGCCTTTAACGAAGGAAAACTTTAAAATAGCGCGAATTTCTGCGTTAGTGAACTCCATGTTTACACGTCTATAACTGTTGAACGCAATATCCAAACTAATCATGCATAGCGTCGTTTTGTAGGTTATGTCAAGACCTTTCAAATTATGTATAGTATTGCCAGATACGAGCTCTGTAGCGCTTTGTACATAGCCGCGAAATTCAAAAGACAAAAAGGCGGAAGGGAGATATTTGACAACCTATTACATAACTTGTAGTAGGCATGCTATTGTTTAAGCAAGGAACTGTCGAGTATTGATTATTTAGCTTCTGTTAAGAAAGGCAGTCGTACCTGATTGCATATAACTATATAAGTTTAACTCCATCACAGTCTCGTTTCATTATACGCAGATTACCCCTTTTTTACTGGTGGGGAAATCTTGCATGGGATACTCCTCCGCTGCGGGGCAACGAAAGGGTTATACCGGACTCCTACCGGCTAAAACCCCACGGTCTGCTAGAACGCTTTTTCTTAAAACTACGGGAACGCTTTCGCATACTACCGCAGTTTCAACGGCGGTGGCCCAGTGCCTCGTCTCCTTACTTGGGGCGGATCACCCCGACTCCATCACCAAAGCCATGCTAACGGGCTTGGAGAAAGTCACGGTATAACACCCTCCGTCGTCCAGGTCTCCGACTGCGGATGTGGGGCTCAAATGTTCTCTCTTTCTCTCTCCCTCCGCAGTCTCCTTCTGCGACATCACCCTTTCGCAGAAGGTTATACCAGCGCTCCATGACTGCTCGTTCCGCACCATCGCCTCAACAAAACCTGGTCCCGTGTGGTCATTCCCTACAGTATCGGTGAGTTCTCGACGCAGCTCTTCCCAGGCTGCACACTCAAGTGTGTGCTGAGGCTGTATCCTTTTCGCTACCACAATGGTGGCATATCGTTGACAGTTCTCTGCCTATGCGACGCAGGTACTTGCCACAACACCCATGCCCTGAAAGCAAGCATTGAAACACCATCCGGAATGTTAGAGCACCGTATCGCGTGTTCGTCCAGTCTTTCAGGACCGGACGAAAAGCCTCGACTGTGGCAATCCTTGGACTGCTCAATCGTTTCTTCTACAATCTTAATAGCAACTGTCGACCATAGGGACTTTCGGAAAAACGTCTTCACGGCAGATTATTCGCCACCGGCCAGCAGCCACAAGGACCTTCGGCCGGTGCCCAGAGTGCACCGCGAGGAGGTTATCTGCCATACCACCCCATACGCAGTTTACCCTAAGTTATATCGTTTTATGTAATGTTATTCGTAAAATTCACTTCTGACAGATTACAACTGGCGCCCATCGTGAGACCGATTTGTAATGTCAATCGAGTTCAGTGCCCAGGTACAAGTTTGCCTTCTTAACGATCGCCAAATAACTGTTACCATATATATGTTAGTTTCATCACCACATCTGTTAGACTAAATTAATAGCATGCTTGCAAACTTATAATTCATATAAAGAGTTATTTGATTTTGTGTTAGAAAATATAATACAATACAATTATCTACAATCTGCTTCAGCCATCTTTGCATTAAAGAATAATGAAGATATTGTTTCTTATACTACATTGTCATTTATTTAAGTAAAAGATAGTTACAAAGATAATGAAAGAAAATATATATATTTTCAATTTTAATGTAACTATTAGAAATAAATTTCTAAGTCCCGCTCAAAGCGGGCTCATGTATATAGTCGAATTAATTTGAAATTTCCTATATTGAGCGTGCCTTCTGACTCGGTGTGAGTGTGTGTGTCGTAGATTTTTATATCCTTCTAGACGTAATTGTAGTTTCCTATCGTAGTTTTTAAAGACTCGTTCTTGGTATATGATATCAAATTTGATTATTAAAACTATTCTTGCATTAATGAATTTTATAATATTATCTCTATAGTTTTTATAAGCGCAGATCGTATATTCGGATGCAGTTTTTTTTTAAGTTATGCATAAAGAATGTTACCATGTTTTCCTATATACTCCTGCTTTTGTGCGGTACATGAACATATTGATCAAATTGGAACAAAATTGACGAAGTTATCAATAAATATATTTGGTAGAGAGCATCTTGTATACTAGGCTGCCTAGAGATACATTCAAGCGTCCAGTGAAACACACACCATAATAACTGAAAAGTGCTCTCCATAACAAGCAAACTTTCCTTCCGTAATAAGAAAATATGTTTTGCATAACTAGCCATTCTGCTTTCCATTATAAGCCGCTATTTCCAATATAAACTAAATTTCTTTCCAATATAAGTCAACGTGTTTTATATTTTATATAAGCCAACAATATATAAATAAAGATGCATCCGAATGTCTGATCTTTGAAAATCTAATACGCGTGGCTCATGTGGTGCTGTAACCGCAATAAGCTCTTAGTACATATCAATGGGAGATGTAAATTGCCTCTGTATACGTTGAATAAAGTGCTCAACGCGCGTATAGGTCAATGCGATTATTAAAGGCCTACTCTTCGTAATTTGTAATTATAATAAAAAATATTCAATAAATACATTGAGTGTGTATATTAACGTATTGTATTTTTATTCTTTTATTTCTCTACAACTAAAATATACAGCAGCGAATCCGAGGACCAATATTCTGTTAACTTTTTTTATTGTATTATTGTAAATTATAATGTGTTCACATAAATGAAAGATATATAATTTACGATATATTTTGTGTTCATTGTAACATTTAGATATTTATCTTCTCATGGTTAACCTGTAAGCAATAGTTTGTCAAAGAGTATAAGCGTAATTTGTTGGTATTGCATGTGTAAATAAATTTATATTGCGCCTTGCCGAGTATTTTTATTGACCCATTTAGGCTGTATTTTTCACAACCTAAACACCTAAATAATCACAACAATGAATTCACGTTGAAATCGGTATCATGAAAATAAATACAACTTTAATGCCATCTAATATTTTAGAACTGTTTTCAACCACTTCGTAGGATTCTTTTTTAAAAATATTATTGTATATTTTTATTTAGTATACCAAATTCAAATTTAAGCTAACACAATTTTGGTTCGGAAAATTTGCCGTGCTATGGCGGGAAAGCCAAGAAAAAACAGAATAGGCACGCAATTGCAACAATGTGATCGATTAGTTAGTTCATTATTTAAGTTACTTTCCAAGTTAATAGGTTTAAATAAGCTTTTTACCTATAGAATCGAAAGCAAAAGCTTACGCCAAGTGTGGCGTAAGCTTTTGCTTCCCTACCTGTTCATTTCCTAATATTTAAAATAATTATTTAATGTCTGACTTTTTAAATGTTGCACGACGCACAAAGGATGCCGTGTATTGGGAAAATAGAAACACTCGTAATATTAAATTAATAAACTTTATAATTTTTTTTTATAAAATATACAGTGAAAAGTAAAGAGCTTGGTCACAATTAAATAGAAAATTATTTATTAATCAATAATTTGACCGAGTTCGTCATCGCACAGTGATGCGATACTTTGGTATGTATATAGAGGTGGCCAAATCAAAAGATTTGGATTCCAGACGAACTTTACTCTTCTCTAACACTCAACTGTGAGATGGCTTTAAATAAAATAATGTCTAACTGAAGTTACAAAATATAATTATACAATTACCAATAAAGGATTTCCGAAGTCCAAAACAATTTTAATTACTTCGATGTTGAACAAGGAAACCATCAAATAGTGTAGATTAAAAGTTCACGTAAATATTCGCCGCACCGTTACCACATGCACCAAAACAATAGTTAACTTATTTCGAGGACACGTTTACATGGTGGCCAAATGTCAACCTCTAAATGTTCTCATAGTTTAGACGCATTTTTTCTATCTTACTTTGATTTTTCTTGTTAATCCTCGTGCATGGAATAATTTAGGACCGATTTCTAATATTAACTTTGGTGAAGGGTAAAACCAAAACTGAATATCATGGACAAATAACATGAAAAAAGTCACATGCCTTTAAAAAAAAGTAGCCACATGTAAACGTATCTTTATAAATCTTCACAATTTTGGAAGTCCACTACAACCATCTGTCTCCTTTACTCGCTTACAAGTGTGGATGAAAGGGCGCTATGTAACCTCTGTTCGGAGAATGTAAGTAAATTACTGTTATTCACCTACGATAAGGCTTCACCCAAAGCCCAGTAAAGTCTTCTAAAAACTAACAGAACTATTTACAAGTAATTAATTAACATTAAAACGATAAATTGATTAAACAAAAAGCATACGCCCGCACAGAAACCATTCAACTAGTATAAAGCGTTCCATTCTCTCAAATTACCGCCAGTTCCTAAATTGCATATTGTCGCAATTAACCTTTTGGGCTCTATGGACGCATACAGCTTTGGACAAGTTTAAGCCAACCCTATAAGATACATGCAATATTGTTAAAAATTACATATCTGTTTAAGAATGGAGTTAGCTGCAATAATAAAATACTGCTTTAACAATAGATAAGGCTTTTTTGGGGTTCATAAAATATCTGACAATATGGAAAAGAAGCGGTGTTCCGCACAGTGGTATCCTGGAGGAGGTCTGCGATAAATTTAAAATCCTAATAGCCGCAATCGACTGGATACGAAAGCATGTTGTATTCGACAAAAAATACAAAATACAGTTTGCACAAAAATGACCGATATAAAGGGTGAAATCCTAAAGAACTTAGGATTTTCACAGACTGTTCCAAAACTGCAGATGGTTCCGGCTCCGGGACCATCTCGGAAGACTTGAACATCAGCATAGCAACACTATTAGGTAACCACAGTACAGGGTTTCAAGCTGAATGCATGGGTATCATATATGCGGCCGCCACCCTGACTGTTAGGAGAATAAAAGGATCTTCCATTCGAATTCTCTCCGACAGTAGAGCGGTGTTACTAGCCCTTAAGTCACACTATGAACTCTGGGTTAACATATGAGTTTCACAGACGTCTAATGGAAGTAAGTAAGGTTATAGCGGCTCCAGAGGCAACAATGTTGCACATGAGATGGCCCGGAGGGGCTCCAGCATGGCCTTTTACGGCCCAGAACCCCTCATTCAACTACCAATGGGTAAGGCCAGATCTCTAGTAGGGTAGCGTACTAGAAGTCAACTCAGTGAAAAATGGACGAGCCATGAGAAGTGCCGACAAGCAAGAGGCAATACCTACCATAAGCTGCCGGCTCTCTAACGCCCTGCTCCGGCTGCGACCCCAACTGCGTTTGGTGGCAGGGACCTTAACAGGTAATCGTCTTTTTAACAGACATCTATTTACTTTAGGCGTCACGGGCAGTCCCTTGCATAGAAGCACGATACTGCTGATCACGTACTACTTCGGTGTACGCGAGTAGCACCATACAGGGCTACCTATCTCGAATCGCCGAGATGCCTCTCCGGAGTTTGCTGGGATTTCTCCAGGAGTTGGGTTGGCTTGATTAAGACAAACCACGACGCAAAATAAGTGCATTGCCACTTTGTTGCGGAACAGCCTGCTGAGAAAAAACAAGTCAAGACAAAATATCTGACAAGCGAAATGTGAAAAACGAGGTTTTTTGACAATTAATACATTGTTGGTTACGACAAACTGTAGTTTTTTATTTGTAAAGTGTAGGCGGTTTGTGATACGAAACGAGAGTAGGAAACTGGGATGAAAAATCAGATGCTAGATTAACAGAGATAGTCTAGAGATTCTTAGATCAGTGAATTTTGAGATGTGGTGTGTAATCAAATATTGAAACGTTTGCGTAGACTGGTTCTCACACAAAAAAAATTAAAACTGACAGAAGTGGTGTCTGTTGATCGCTAGGTTGTCCGTTGATATTTTAGAATTTCTAATTTAAATTTTTCTGTTCATATTACCATTGTATTGTACGTAGGAAATATATTCATAGAAAATTTTAGGTTTATAATAAACTATTTTAACATTAAAAACAATAACCATCCTTAATTATTAACCCTGTGCAAAAAAATAATTTTTAACTTAATTTACTCACATTCAAAAATTCCTTATTCAACATACATTGGATTTCATCTTTTGTTGGAATCAACTTTGAGTCTACCACCTGTTGATGAAATGCCTCAGACCTGAGAAGAATAGGCAAACACATACTTCCCAAGATGTCCTATCTTCTATGAAGTCATTTACAATGAAGTAACCTTTAGCATACAAACGTTCTGACTTTTTTTTAATCAATCAATGGAAGCTTTCTAAACATTTTCTGGGATTCTATCAAAAAAGCGTATAAATTAATCATAGAAAGATTTGTCAACTAGATGACGTCGGGAATCTTAAGTACAGCTATTTTTTTTTGCTTCCGATATTTATATTGTATACTATGTGCCCGCGTGGAAATTAACAAAAAAGATACTTGTTTATTTTAGTTTAAGAATTTTTTCTAGAATAAAAGTGGTCTAAGTTACTCCTTATTATATCAGCTACCTACTAGTAAAGTTCCGTCAAAATTGGTTCAGCCATTTCGGAGATCAGCCGGAAAACAGCCAGAAAAAATTTAAAAAAAAAATGTAACTGTGGTATACATGCACCTATACCTCGTTTGCGTAGTTTCGTTACTTTGCTTCCTATTTGGTACTAAATATCACTGTGCGACGTTAGTTTTCGAGGTTTCGTTGTTTTGGATACGAGTCTTTATTTTTTTAAATATGGCAATACCTTTTTTTTCTAATTGTGTCATGTTATCAAAACTCGGGGATTCCCTTTCTTACTAAAATCAAATTTTAATGCAGTGTTATTTTCACTTTGTTCTGCTAATTTAAGAATTCAGTTTCAATTCCGAAGTGACAACAGCCACTATGGACTCATCAGACAACTAATTAATTTTGTTTCCCATAAATTAATTGAATAGTGTATTTTGTTTTAGTTGAATACGTTTTCTGTTTTTTTTTTACATAAATACGTAATAAAATTTTATATTCTAGTTTTTAAAAAGTAGTATTTTCTTAATCCTGGAATCTATCTTCAATCTTTACAGGGTTTGCTACAGAATATCTTGATTTACTTTGCGTAGTGTTTTTTGGAACGTAACCACGACACGCGTGGTATCAGTGTATGTAACGTATATATATATATATATATATATATATATATATAAATTTATAATTTATATATATAAATTAAATTTTAATTATTTGTATAGATGTCACATTTTCAGCGAAATTCAGTAATGTTTTCGTGAATATAAAGTACTGTTACACATTCATATTAGTGCTCCTACCACTCAGTTCACTCTAGCATAAGTGATAAAGGTATTTAGAGCCCAAAAGGTTAACAATGCTTTCAATACAAAAATAAAGATTTTATTAATTCTTTTGTACCTGAATACAATATATTTTAGAAAAAAATGTATGCTATGCGTATATCAAACACATTGACAACTCATCATTACTTGCAATAGAATAACAATAACACTAAATAATAATTATTTAATTCTAAAACAGTTAAAATACGTCGAGTCTTAAAACCGAGTCACTATTGTCGTAATGACATTTAAGACTACCCACATAACATGAGATGTTTTAATTGAAGGCACGCGGAGGTAAAGATTTATTACACATTGCTTTTAAATTGCTGAAAATGTTTTGATATGTTCATTGAAATTATTTCTCATTTATTTTCACAATATTTTAAACTGGTTCAATCACTATGTTGACAAATGGACTTTTAAACCTGTTGTGCCGTATATAGGTTAGTTTAGAAATGCTCTAACATATTATAAACAATTTATTAATTTATGAAATAACTAATTACATTTTTTTATTTCAGCTCATTATTGTCATACATATATTACATTCAGATGCCTATTCACTTACACTGTTTTAGAGAATTTCTTATAAAGTCATAGAATTAAATATTACATTTTACGATCAGCTGTTTGTTGATAGTATGTTATAAATAAATAATACGACTGTTGAAAATGTTTTCGTACCTTGCATCAGTTATTTGCAAACTCTAATTTGTTTTCAAATCCCGGGGTTACGAGGCCGCTTTATTATGTGTAGAGTTTAATTTAGTTATAAAAGTTCATTTTAGTACCATACATGTACAAGTGTACACTTTAACCCGTTTTTATCTGGTGAATAGGGACCGCATATATAAAATTAATTAATAAAAATCTCAAAAAAAAAATAATAATTAGGTAGTAGAACATATTTCTTGCAACAAAATTGTAATTATATTATTGTGCAGTGAATAAAAACCGCATAAAAATTCTCACGCAGAAAATAACTGAAAAACTTACAAAATATTTAATTGTTAAAATGTATAACTATCATTCTTCATCGACTAACAATATGTGAATTTCTTATCGTAACATGGGTCAAAATAGCTTTACTCGCTTGAAAATACAATACAAAAATTGCACGACTTTTGTTTTACAAGCTTATATGTCTCGGTATCCAGATATACACGGTACTACATGCTAATTTTTTATTGATAACCGTCAATATGTTTCAGTATTTGAATTTTTATATAGCGCACAAAAAATACCACAAATGTGAAAACAGTTTGTATGTAATTTATAACATTTCGATCTGTATTATTTATGCTTGGAGCTAATAACTGTCAATTATTACAGTTTGAAAATTTTATGTACACCCCAAAAGTAGCACAAATAAAAAATCTCACAAAAATGTGAACGCACAAAAACAGTAAGTGTTTCGGTTTGTTTTGTTTAGGCGTGCGTAGCGCTGTCCTCTACGAAGTCCCGAGCCTCCTCCTGCGTGACGCACTCGACGTGGGACACCTTGTTGCGGAACTTGACGCCGTAGAACTTGTGCGCGTGCTCCAGTAGCTCCGGCCGGAAGGTGGTTGTGATGAACTGCGCCGACGCGGACAGCTCGTGTATCATGTTAGCTATAGCCTTTCTGTGCTGCGCGTCCAAGGCCTGGTAAAACGCAAATACAATATTATTATAATAAGAACCGTTGGAGCAGGAAGGATCTCGAGTGGCGACATAACGGTAGCCGCGGCGTCAGTAGGTCTCCGTAACAATTTATTTTTATTTATGTTTATAATTATCTTTATTTACCAAAATTTTGAAATCTGTTCCAAATGAACTGGTGACAATAATATTTGGTATCGACAAATAGAGTCATTGTTTTAAAGATCGGATTTATATTTCAATTTTTAAATATTACTAGCTAATAATCAACTGGGGTCGACTGACTCGACTGGACATTGTTCTGCCTTATTTAACAATACGTATCTCAAAGGGAACCTTCAAACACAGTTCAATAATCATTACATTTTTAGTTTTTTTTTCTGTACGATAATTATCTGAAAATTATAAGAAAAAGAGGTAAATAAAATATGTACAGTCCTTCCAAAGATCTCAGAGGGGAACCTACGCCTTGCAGCGGGCACCAATCGGCTGACATGACTAGGGGTTTCAGGGATTGGTGACTAGATCCTTAAGTTTCCGGAGTGTAAACTAATGTGAACATATATTATGTTGCTGTTGACATGACTATTTAAATTATATTATAAATCATTTGAGAGTGATGTAAAGATCATAAGTCTACTCGCGTTAAGAACACCAGCCACGCCGCACAACTAATCAAATCCTTTTCTGTTATAAAGTTATATTCACAGGGACCAGCTGTAGTCATATTTTTGAAAGCTTGGCTGATTTAAGACTTGTGGACAGTTATGATTGCATGCACTTGCGGACAGTACAAAGCTGAGCGAGACTTAATAAAATGACCAAGTATTAACAAATGGCAGCATGATGGCGCAGTGTTAAAGTTTCCATATTGCTCTTGATTAAGGGTCATTTCCACTAGCTCAATGATTATGCAATTAATGATTGAATTCTCAAATTATTGTCGTTGATATCCAACTTAGATCAGCTTGGCTAGACTGACTTGCTTAGAGACATTAGGACTTACCTGATCTATTTCGTCGAAGAGGTAGAAGGGTGCCGGGTCGCACTTCTGTATGGCGAAGATGAGCGCCAGCGCCACGAGCGACTTCTGCCCACCGGAGAGCTGGTTCATTTCGCGCATGTCGCCATCGCCGCCCGTAAACGACACTTTAATTCCTACGCCCGTAAACTGGTCCGCGTTGGTTCTCTAAATGAAAACAAACAATTTTTGTACTAAAAGGATGCGATTTTATTAGCTGGCGAAATAAACGAATTCACTTCCGACGAATCTCTAATCAGAGGAGATTGAGCTAATCACAGCTTATTATTATATAGGTATTTCTATAGCTTACTCTACTAACACTACTAAAAGCGTTAGTGCAGGAAAGAGGTCCTTCTTGTCGTTGTTGCGTATCTCTCTCTACTGAGTACCGTAAATCTTTTTGGAAAGTTTATAGCGTAACATGTTAGAGCTACTGTAGCATCAAGCGTGATGAGCGTAGCATCAGATTTAATGAGACCAGCGCACGGGGCTGTGGACTCGCCGTTTATTAATTTATCCGACGATAAAGTTTGGTGAATAGGTAGCGGAAGGAATTTCAGCAACGTTCAGATAAATTTAAACATTCCTAACTCATTTCTTAAAATATTGTATTTGTATACCACATTTTAAGGAAAGGCTTAATAAAAAAATATCTTTATATAGAATTAACTTAGCCATGTCTCCTCTTATTGTCTAATTATTAAAATTTATTAGCGGATGATATAGAAGAAATTAAATTCTGAAACTTAGCATAAACTTAATTTACACAACGCTCGTGCAATTGGTGTCCGTTGGGGTCGAAAGGTTCTAGAGTGTTCTGAGAGAATTCTAGAGTGATGACAATAAACTAGCTTCCACTAAATGGACGACGAGAGATATAAGGTCTCGGGAAATCTCGCTGGATGTGGACAGCGTTAGACCGGTAATCCTGACGATCTTTGGGGGAGGCCTATGCCTTGCAATCGGCATTTATCGGCTTTATATTGGATACTGTGACGGAGACTAACCTCGGCTGCAGCTTCTGTGACGTCATCGGACGCCACCCGCATGATGAGGCTGCCACGCCCCTGCGGCACCAGCTTCTTGAATACATCCGTGAAATTCTTGCTCACTTGCTTGAACGTGAACTGAATCGCCTCCAGCTTGCGGTGTTCCAGTGTCTCGATCAGCTCGCGGATCTTTTCACCACTGTGGATTTAATAGTATACAACGGTATTAGGGTCATGATTAATAATTTGCTTTTGTTACTGTTTTGTATGTGTAACTGTTGCATATGATAAATGTCTTCTTATACTTTTATAATATAATGTAAACAAACTTGGTAAAAAAACTTTCTCGAATGCGAAATGTCAAGGAACATTTTCCTCGTTCTATTATAGTAATTATATTTCAAATTTCATTAAGTTCAAAAAATAAGTCTCACGTCAAAAATTAATGTAAATAATTGGCGATGCTGTATCTTCCTTAGCTTATAGATAAATATAGAACAAAGTTTCTGAGCACTGATTTATATGTCGTTATTGCCACTATTGTGCATGAAAAAATTTACAGCGTTCTATTTTCGAATTTTAAAATATTTTTAATACTATTTTTAAACTAACCAGTCTCAACTTTAAGTATAACTCAAATTTCTGTTAATACAGACTTCTATGTGCGATTGTGAAATGAAAATTAATTTCTTACATGAATTGTTTATTTATTACGTCAATGTTGTCATTATTTATATTATAAACATGTTTGTATAACTGCATGTTGTGTTAACAAGACACTGGTAGCATGGGACATTTTTGTTATTGTTTTCTTACAAACAAACGACTGACTCTCACTCTACACGCATTCAGACTTCAATACTGGACACATGGATACATAATATCTCATAAGTGATTATTTAAAACATATTTAGAGTACATGTAATGTTTTACAAGTGTTTTAAGAGGCCAGTGACGTATAATGGCTGTGTAGAGATAATGCTAATGACAGAGACGAGTTAAGCCGGGGCAGAACACTTGGTTGTCTCGAAATGGATTGTTATAAACTCATATGTTTTGTGTTTTTATTAAGTTCGCCGGGAGAAAGTCGTGTGAAATTTAAATTCGACTTCTTGAATATGATGAGAGTCATATACGACATCGCAGGAGGAATAACTAATTTGGCGCGACTTGTGAATAGTTTTAAAAGTATTTTCGGAGTCCTTGCACTAAGTGATACGAACAATAGAAATTACACCTCATTGCCTGCGCCCGAAGATACGTTTTTGAACATCACAGAACTTGCTAGAAAATATCAATATCCTATGGAAGTCCACGAGGTGACAACTGACGACGGCTACATTTTGACTTTACATAGAATACCAAAAGGAAGAAACTCTATTAGAAATGACATCGTTATATTTTTAATGCACGGAATCTTAGATTCATCAGACAGTTGGATACTTCAAGGACCAAATAAATCATTGGGATATATACTCGCTGAAACTGGTTTCGATGTTTGGATGGGCAATGCACGAGGTAACAAGCACTCACTAACCCATACAACGTTAAACACTACACAACCGGAGTTCTGGGCGTTCACTTGGGACGAAATAGGGCAACACGACTTGCCTTCGATGATAGACTATGTTCTCGAACAGACTAGAATGGAGGCTTTGTACTACGTAGGCCATTCACAAGGGACGACAAGCTTTTACGTGATGATTTCACTCAAACCGGATTATAATAAAAAGATCAAGGTGATGTTTTCTCTAGCGCCGGTCGCTTGGATGGGCCACGTCAAGAGTCCCATAGTGAAAATGTTTTCGCCTTCTAATAAAATCCTTCAATATATCAACTCAAACGCTTACTCTCATAGCACGGAATATTTGAGCACGGTGACGAATATAATTTGCAATTTTCTACCAATAAGATGTGACAATCTTCTTAATTTGATCATCGGATATGACTTCAAGCATATAAACAAGTCCATGCTGTCTATAATACTAGGACACATACCAGCGGGATCATCTACACTTCAATTCGTTCACTATGGACAGCTAGTGCAATCTGGAAGGTTCTGTCGATTCGACAGAGGAGAGGAGAACAATTTAAACGCATACGGTACAAGAACGTCTCCAGACTACGATCTCAGTAACGTATCTGTACCAATCGTACTATACTATAGTGGAAATGACTGGCTTTCAGACCCCGTTGATGTAGAAATCCTATGGTACCATTTGCGAACACAATACCATTATTATATAGAGGACTTTAACCACATGGATTACCTTTACGCAGATATAGCGAAAGATATGATATATTTATCTATCATTAAACAGATTTTTTACTTCCACACTGAAGGTGTACTTACGACCAGAGATGACAATACAGAAAATTAATGTATAAAGTTATAAAAAATTTAATTTTAAATTAAACCTAAATGGTATGTTATTTGTACACTAATAAGCAGAGATTGGGTGTATATTTATGAAAAGTTATTTAATGCTATGAAATTATGGAAGTTACAATTTTCTCTTCGTATTTGATCTTTTTTATATATATGACTAGCCGTGTGTAACTTCGTTCCATGGAATTTAACAAAAAAATGTACTTTATTCAGTATTTTTATAGTTTAAGAATTTTTATAAAACAGTAGCCTAATTTACTCCTAATTACATCAGATAGTATAAGCCGTCAAAATTGATTTCGCTATTTCAGAGAGTAGCCCGAACAAACGGAAATTAAGCCAAAAATTAAAAATAAAATTGGTTTATATACCGTATATATATATTGATATTTACATAGTAAAACGCAGTCATTTCAATATAACAAACAGACATTGCAATTTTATTTGTTTGTATAGATATTGTATAATGTAAATATTAAATGTATCACCTATAAATGAATACACAGCAGAAGCATTATTTATAAGGCAACAAATGTACTTCAAATGGTACCGGTATTTTAACTTATGTGTACTAAATAAATAAATAAAGATTTTTCTTGGACACAAAAGTAGTTTCAATAGTAAGCCGACCCTAAAACTTTAGCCACCTACCTAAATATCCCATCATGGTTTATAGTGAAATAATATTAAAGATGTTTGAAGATTTGAAAGAGATATAATTTGTTTAAATAGATTTGTGACCTATTTTTAAGACATTAGCTAAATATATTTTTTGTAACCAAATCTCACTGTGAAAGCGTGTATATATATAACATTCAGTTAGCAATTTGAATATTAGCCAGAAATCATTATTATTATGTCAGTCGATAGATGTCTACACAAAAATCGCCACTATGACCCATTTACCGCTACTCGCATCCAGCTACGTCCCGCGACATTCACTATATAGTCGGAACCTAGTGGCAGTTTCTAATTTGTCAAATGTAGTCTTTATTTCCCATAATTTGTGAGCAACTTCACCTATCTCATATTACTTTTTAATAAGTGAAAAATAATTACTTAAAATAAACTTTTATAGTGTCTAATGAATGTTTGTGTTTTGTTCTGCCAACAATGGTAAAAATAAATATAAACTCACCCAACATCGAGCTCTTCTTTCCTCTTATACAACTTCTCCTTCTGCTCGGAAAAGCTGATGAATTGATCCAAAGCCTTCTTGTTCACGTGGTTGTACTTCTTAAGGTGCTGGTTCGCTTTTTCAAGTTCTTTGAACAGCTATAACATATTTAACATTTAAACTTACAATATTATGTAGTCATTCTGTATATAGTGCGGTACATTCTCCGATTCAATGTTTTCACACCTATAACCAAACACACCATATTAAACTTTTTGATCTGAATTAATATCAACTTGCCTGTTTCAACGACATCTTCTGATACTTGGCATGCAGCTCGGGCGCATTGGACAGCGTGCCAAGCGCCGCTATCTTGTCCAGCGACTCCTGGATCTTTTCTTGCAGCAACACTTCCTTCGACGCCATCTTCTCTAATCCCTTGGCGTCTTCTTCCATTTTATCTTGAGCTTCTTTTTCCTAATAACAATATTATTTAATTGATAACTAATTAAAATTTATCAGTAATATCTCTGATAATTAAAAATACCGTGGACAGCGCGCCGCAATAATTCATTCTTATAGAGTCCACAATAAGGATTCAACTTAGCCTGCTTGCAGCAGCTTGTCTGCTGCTTGAGAAGGAGGATATTTGTCGACAAAGTAGACGGTAACAGTGACTAGATGACAGTCACCTACTTGTTGGATTAAGGCAATTGAACAAAGTTTTACAAAATAGAAAAGCCTAAAGAAGAATAGTAGCAGAGACTGCCGTGTTTGACCATTAACTTTAGTCATGAGGAATTGAACATTAGGTTATATGCCGAGATTAATGGCTACTAAACGAAATATGCAGGATTATTGATGGCTTGATCGCTACATCGGAGACCAAGGTCATAAGTGGCAAAAGGCGATCGCACTGTGGTATTATGTTACGCACAGGACGCTGCTGCACATCCTCTGCAAATTTATTTGTTAGCAATGACAATCATACATAACCCACAACCTAAGACCGGAAGTCCAAGTTCTCTACTACTGGGCTACAACTGCTTTTCCTTATTCATATTAAATTGCAATGCAATTCACCATATTACAACTTTTTAATATACCTGCATCAAGCAAAATAATATAAATGCAAGCATAAATTTTCATTGTACCTTATGTTTATTTATCTTAATTAAAGGAATGAATTCATCTCAGGAAAAAATTTAAATATTTATCAAATATTTTACCGATTACAGCAATGATTTAAGATAAATCATTTTATTACCAAAATCATATTTCTACATCACACTTTTTGAGTAATAGTTTTTCATTCTAGTGAACATGTCATCTGTTGAGATTTACAAGAACTTTTTTTTTATATTCATCATCATCATTAACATATCAGTAGGTACACGCCCACTGTAAGGCATAGACCTCCTTCCCGCGACCATAACTGTCTTAGGTTCACCTGATGGCGGCTCCCGGCTCATGGTCACGACTCGAGAACTTATAATCTCCAATGACCGTCGATTGCATTAATATAAAGAAAATATGACATCGCAGTGTACCTTATTTCGCCATTTGTCGAGTTCCAGTTTTAATGCCTTTTCGTTCTTGACGGCCGCCTGCACCTTTCTCTCCACTTCCTCCAGCTCCTTGTTGATCTGGCGGATTCTCTTCTCAGCTCCCGCGAGGTCGGCCTTACTGTTGGCCAGCCGCCTCTTTCGATCCTCCACAGATATTTCTTGCAGCGCTTGCACCAACTCGTCTTTACGTCTGTTAATGACAGAAATACATAGTAGGTCCATATGAAATATATTAATTGACTTGAAATAGGAATCACAGTTAATAAGGCTCAAATAATACTTGTATTCATATCACCCTTTATTGGATATAAGCCGCCTCTATCAATTTTCAATTTTGGTTGCAACCTACTACATATCCAGTGTCTTCCGACAACCAACAAGGTTGTCTGTCCACCTTTTGGATGTTTTGTTTAAATATGAATACCAAGATTTACCTAATATAAGCAACTGTAAAATAAGGTACAATTGAAACATTTACTTTGCTAACTCTTTTATCATTATATGCAATTTGTACAACATATGATTTGATGAACCTTAAATGGTTCTGACAAAGTTCACTATACATATATATACTTTTATGTAATAAGAGATAATTAATATCGTTTTTAAATAATTACGACATGACTCTAAATATTTTACAGAAAAATTATGAGAAAAGAATTATGGTCTTAAAATTATAGTTACAATGTTATAAATGAGCAGTGGTAACCCGGCGTACGACTAGGCCTTGCTATCATAGGTCAAAGGTTCGATTCTCGGGATCCAATCTTATATAACTCACACTGTGCATTAATTTCATAGGATTGCTACAGCTCAGAAACAAGTTTCCAGAGTATGGGCAATAGCATCTTATGCATACCATAACAAAACACTGAGATCGCCAACCCGCTTACCAAGCGTGGCGATTATGGTATATCCCTCAGGTATATTTGGGGAAAGCCTATGACTTACAGTGGGAGTCTATAGGGTGAAATGACGCTGTTATTATTAATAACGATATTAATTTATAAGTCACTATACCAAAAGTCAATTTAGTACCTCTACGCGTTGCTACGCCAAGAGTCAATTAACTGTTCATAAGAGTTGTTCCATCGATATCTATAATACCTAATTAAATTGTTGGTGAGAAGATTTTCCAGTTTGTTCTTGTTAGCCTCCAGGTTCATTCTCTGACTGAAGGCTTCTTTGTTCTCCTGAGTCAGACGACGGATGGCGTCGTTCAGCTCGTCCACCTTGCCTTGATCTGCCGTCGACAGCTGCTCCATTAACTCCTATAATAGACATACATGATTTGAAGGCATGTTCCATATCTTCTGTTTTCTTGAAACATTAAATATAATACATATTTATACAAAAATTGTTTTTAATCTTAAACATCTAAAAAAGACTTTTTTTATACAAATACATCATTTTTAACATCCTTTATTTATTATCCTTTTATTATTCTTATCCTTATCATTTCCTAATACTTTCTAGCAGATTCTAAAGGAAAAAAAATGAGTTACGGAATCTCTCAGAAACTTGACGAATTTCAAAAAATAAAATGACTATTGAAGCATTAGACATTTGACAGTTCGCTATGAACTTTGTGTGTTTGCCAATCAGCTATGAACGTCACGCGTTTAAAATTTTACGTGGCAAAATTTATATTGCAGTTTAGGAGCTGGATCATCAGTCTGTGATTATTAATTACAAAATGTATTTATTAATTTAACCTTTCATCAATAAATTGATCATTCTAAAAAATATTTTAAATGTTTATTTAAATTAATATTTTATTATTTATTTTAGAATGCGACAAATCTTTAATTATGGTAGTACAGAGTGTACCAGGACAGCTAGTTATATGACAATTAAATAATATATGTTATAAAGGTTTCTTACTTGATGCAATTCAGATTCCAGACCCTCTTTTGTAGCCTGCATAGCTTCGAGACTGGAACGACATTGCGCTAGAGACCTCTCCTTTGGCCCGCGGAACCTTTCTATCGATGACAATTCTTCCTTCATGAGACGAATGTCTGCTTTCACTTTGTCGAAGATATCCCTATAAACATAAATATATTAGGCACTAGTAATTTCATCAAAATTTAAAGAATATGAGGTATATAACATTATTTGAACATACTCACTTAGCCTTTCCCTGTTTTGTTTCAGTTCTCTGCATTTCAGACACAATGCTATTGATGCTGGTCTCCGTTTTGTTCAACTCCTGACGAAGAGTGTTCAACTCTTGTTCCAATGAGGCAATTTGTTCCATGAGTTCTGAGCGTGTTTTTTGCATCTCCAGACGGGAGCGCGATTGATTGAAATATCCACCCGTCAGTGAACCTTTTGACGATACCTATAAAGTTATAATGTATTAACTTTAGATGTAAAAAAAATTTTTCATGATCAATTACGCACAATGAAAGCAAGTTTCCTGTCTCCTTTTAAGTATATAATGTAATTGTATTAAGACACTGGTCTTCTTTAAAATACACATCAAGAAAATGTGTACTTATAAAAAAAAGATCAAAAAACAAAGCAATAATAATAATGTGTGTATGTGTTTTTCATGCAAATTATGTTACTAAAAAGGTATTGAATCTCATAGCATTGCTTACTTTTTAAGCATTTTGTCATGAAATAAAAGTATATTTGAAGAAATGTAAATTGTGTCGAACTATTTCTGCTTGAGCGAATTGAATATAGAAACAAATTAAAATTTAATCACATGTTTACGAACAATTGTGTATATTATTACTATGCACTCATATATACACATGTATTAAAAACCAATTAGTGTGAATATTTTTTTTTTAAATTATAAAGCTTGGAAATCAAATAAACTGCTATATTAAATTGTTAAAGTGTCCACAGTGACTTTGTTATTGGCTTTTTTGTAACCCCCATGGCTTTTATGTTGAAATATGCCATTATAAAGCTTTGATTCTTATTTCTACCTTATTGGGTTCTTTTGGCATTCTTCTCATGACATTAATAATAATATGAATATAATGATATTATCATTAAACTTATTAAAGTAAACAGAACAAAACTGCATAGATAATAAATAAACAGCCTATTTCTTATTACATTCCTTTGTTGATTTATTATCGGAATGATATCTGTTTGCGTGTGTGTTGTGTTTTTGTGTATGTATGCAAGTGGACCGCGGATAGTCATTCAAAACAGACCGTCAACCGTTCACTATGCCCCAAGTTCATAAGCGACGGCGTTCCATTATTAAGCACGTATTTTATACAGATTTATTATTTAACTGTGCAATTTTTTTCGTATTTTTAGCAATATTTCTTTGTACTTTGACCTAAAAGTAGTTATTGATTGAACACAACTTATTTACCTGATCACCTTCCAATGTGACGCAGTCGAGATGGAACTGCTTTCCCAGCTCGGTGGCGCACTCGAGGTTCCTACAGATCAACGTTTTACCGAAGATATATTTCATTGCTTTCGCATACTTTGGATCGTACTTCAACTTTTGTACCATGGCTATTGCATTCTGTAATGAAAACAGTTATGAATATATTCAGTAATAATGTAAGGGTTCTTACAAGGTATCAGGTATAATACAACTTGTTAGACAATCACATGATAGTATATGTCATTTACCTATAACATTATATCTATCTGTGATACAATCACAGGCGGATACATTTATCTATAATCAGATCCTTACTATTATACTTAAAATTAAAAATTACTAAATTTACAGAAATTATTTATTCTTGTATTAATGTCAGTGACCATTATATTTATATGCTTATAGTTGAGATATAATTGTTGGTGCATATTTTGGTAATTTTCACATATATATTACAGACACTGCTTCTTAAACGTAATTAAAAAACCTATGAAGAAAGTACGGGGATTATTGCTTTTATGTATATAATGTGTGCGTGTGTGTGTGTGTCTGTGTGTGCATGTGTGTAAAAAGGTTTAAATGGGTGAACCTATAGCCCATTTGTTCTCAATTTATGTGTGGTAAACTCTATCCTAGAAATTATAGATAACGTAATAAATACATTTTAAAACAAATTATGCATTTACTATATATCCCTGCAAACTTTGTACTGCTAGAATTAATCGATCCTTCATATTTTAATGGAAGTAAACTAATGTAAAACAGTTGTTAAATGTTTAAAGCGTTTTGCTGACAAATGAGCTAAGCATTTACCACATAATAGCTTTTACACATATTTACGATCACTCTGTATATCCAATATTGCCTAGCAAACTCATTTGGAAAATTTTAGTAATAGATTATTAATATACTAACATTGTCATTCGGATACACCATATCCCGCACTTGCAGACGGTTCAGTGGCATAAAGGTGACTTCACCAGGCAAGCTCTGTCTGTTCATCTCCTTCAGGATCTTAGTGCCTACGGTATCCGATTCCACAATGTGGTGAAATAATCTGTTCCCAGCAGTTACCTGTAGACAAATGTTTAAAGGAAAATCAATACCAGAACTGTACAATACAAATAACGATATTAGGCGTTTGCGTTTACACGATGGCAAAACGTCAGTCTACATCTGTCTTTTGCACGATGCGGGCGCGATCTCTTGCTTTCATATTGATTGTTCATGTTTGTGGCTTGGTGTTTCTCAGACAATAAATGGCAAAAACTTCGGAAATCACATCAAAGACAATGATTATTTTTAACGCTTGCTAATATTTACTATGTAATTTATTACTTATGCTCTTTTTTAAAACAGCAACCTACATGGTTGCTGTTTTAAAAAAGAGCATATGTTGCACAATTATTTTTTTAGGAACCCTTTGCTTTTCAATGAGAACTGCAAATACCCTGAACGGAAAGTGCAGCGGGGGTCGTATACGCCCCACGTGGCTTGGAATGTGCTAACACTTTAGGTATATATACTATATCTCAAAGATTACCTTGACTTAATATATGAGATTTTAAAAATTAAAATTACCTCTACAGCAGTGTAAATAGTTTTATCACACGTGAAATTTTCAATAACTGGTCCATAGTACTGTGTTGCAATCTTCGCCCACTCGCCTCCTCTCTCTTGGAATGTCTCTAATACCTTCCGTACACTGTCCCGACCGTTAAGAATGGGCTAAAAAATTTTAAACAATTTGTTAAAGTACATAGTAATAAATAGAAACATATAATTTGGAAATACAACATTCTTTTCAAGAGCTTGGAAAATGATTTTAACTTGTAATAAGTTAAAATAATTTTCAGTGAATCATCTTATAGATACACAGTATTTAAAATGGTTTTGTTGATGATTTATTTATAAAACCGATGAAAACATTGTTTGAAAGTAAAAAAAATACAAAGTATTAAGAAATGGGAATAGGTTAATTTTATTTCTTTGTATTCTGATGGTTGCCTTCCACGTTACCATCGATTTTTAAACTTACGTGTTGCTAGTATAGAAAATTTAAATCAATAATAAGTAAATTGTAAATCTATAAATAAACTAATTAAACAGCAAGACCGATAAGTAAAATTATATTACCTTTCCAGCCATAGAGCGAAGAGCTTGGTCTGCTTTAGCTAAATCATCCTTTAATAATGAAAGGTTTTGTGTCAGTGTTGTTTCTTTACGCCAAAGTTCACTGAAAATTACAATAGTCAAGGATTAGTGTTATTATTATACACGGTATCTGATATGACACAACAGAAACATTAGCTAGATATTCGACTAAGATCGTTGTTGTAAGGCGCTCGGACTGAACTTTTAAAGACGAAATTTACGCGTAACGAGTTTATTTATATATCTTGTATGTACCATGTGTCTATCGCTATTATATTTGTATAAGATTTTAAATGATACATGACTTAAAAATACTTGAAAATTGGCATATAAAATTATACCTAAGTTTAGAAGTATTTATTAGTGGGAGCAATTATTTTTAAATCAGAAAAAATGTGATCGAAACCGTATAAACACTTGATGCTTATGTCGGATCAATTTTGAATAGTCTGGGCCAATGAAATTTCTCACTGCATAGGAGTCATAATAACAGAGAAGAGACTTCGAAAATCAGGATGTAAACAATAATTCAACAATATATGTTAATTAAAACGTCAAAAAATAGGTGTTAAGAACATTATTTTTCTTTTGCGGCCCACATAAAGTTAACCATTGTTTATTTGGCACAAGTTATCTTTTGAGTTCGACACCCCTGGCTTAAATAGTTTTAGTAAAAGATTGCTCTCAATGGATTTTTTATTCAACAGGTTAAAGAAACAAATTGTTGTTTAATATTTACTTGCGAGCACTCTGCTCCTGGTCTTTTCTCTTCTTGCACTCATAATACTGCTTATTGTGCTCATCTATAGCGACCCGCTGCCTCTCCATCTCCTTCGTAGTCTCCTCTATTCTCTTCTGCAGCTCCGTAAGTTTGGTCGCGTCGCGGCGTAAGTCTTCTTTTAGCTTATTTTCATGATCTTTCTTGTCTTTAATTTGTTTATTTAATGACCTGAAGAGCAGTTGTAAATCCTTTACAAATAATTATATCTACATATGAAATCTACGAATGTCTTGAAGTCTAATCAATAACTAAATAAATGTGCATTTAATTATTCAGTATATAATGATTCTAGAGATTTTGAATTTCATATACTTATAGAGCTACAGAAACAGCTATAGCGCGCGTCGAGTATTTAGCGCGGCGAGACGTAGAAGAGTGTCGGCTGTTGTTTATTCTATGTCAGGTGCATATGGGATAAATAAACAGAAATGGGTGGATAGTTATCTCGTGATGTTAACACCGTAACTTGTAAATATTTTAAGAAAAGAAAGCAGACAGACAAAGCTTTTAATATAAATGTAATGCAAATATCGTCAAGATCGTGGTGAAGCCTACGAGATATTGCCAAAATATCGTAAAAAATGTCATCAAAGCACGCTCTTCATCAACTATTATAGAAATCTGGGCCTGATTGAAATTGGGCTAAAGTAACAGTAGTTATATAGTGGAGTCGTCATAAAAAACGAGTGCCTAGTGTTATAATTATAAATAGGTATTTTGAGGTTTAATTTTAACTAAAATATATCTTAAATAATTAATTAAGTGAAACATTAGGTGTGCAGATTTAATTATTTAATACTTTGAGAATTTTAGTCATTTCTGTAAATAAACCCATAAAGCTTTCATTAAAATATTGTTAACCTGAGGTCAATCGGACAATATCAATATTATATGTAGTCATGCTCTTTTCCCTAAGCCATCTCCTCACAGTGCTTGCCTAAGGCGCGGTACAGCGATTTCGGTAGCACTATAAACAAAAATTACTTTGACATATCTACTTATTATACTATGTTAAAATGGTAATTTTTTGAGATAGCCATCATTACAAAAACATACTTTAGCTCCTTTTCAATCCAACGGTCTCTGTCTTGTTTTGAAGTGAACTGAGTGCCACGGCCCTGCTTGGCATACAACTCCTGTCGCTTCTGCTGGTTCAACGCCAGCGCTCTCGTACATTCTTCCTCTCGCGCCTTCATCTCCTCATATTTCGGCTTTAGTTCTTCCAACTCTCTCTCTTTTTCTGCTATTTGTTGTCTAAGCCGCTCCAATTCAGCTTCAGCCCTTTCCTAAATACGAAAATGCTATTTATTTTCTTTCTATCACTATTTAAAATGCTGCCAGTTAGAAAAATCTCTGTCATTGTGTCAACCGATAGACACCGGCTGCAAGGCATGCGTCTCCTTCTAAAGACTACCACGAAGACTGGAGTCGCGGTGCCCGCTTTCAGCGACTTACCGCGAAACGTGACTATGCAAATCCTCGTTGCGTCTACCCTTGGTCTGCTCTTAGAAAAATAGACAAGCAAAAACCCATTGAAAGGAGAGTAAATAGGAAGATGAGTTGAATGATGCGATTACATGGGAACCAAATCGAGTTTCTATTAAATTAGGCTCTTTCGAAATCTTTTCCTGATGACATATGCAAGTCACTGATATATAAATAATATATAGAAATTAATTTTAATTTTCCAGTGTAACTTTTAATCTTACTATATGCACTAATAATGTGGCAGTGACAATTAAACATTGTTATATAAAGATTTATAGCAATATTGGACACTGAGCAGAAACGCCACTCTCTAGACATCAAGCTCGAACTTTGGAGTTGTACCTGTGACACCAGCATAATCAAAATACAGATCTCAGACTCAGAATCTCAGACTGGTCAAGTCTGGCCAATTGATTTAAATTGGTTTCATAATCTATACAAGATAGAGGCATCTGAATAGAATGACAATGACTACACTGACTATATAAACCGATTTAACGGAGCCCTATCACCTTTGAATTGGAATTCTGCACAAGTATAATGGCAGCCCGGGTTATGGTGACCTATCGAAGGTCTCCCACTCAACCACAACATGTATCTGTTTTATTAATAGCCTTCTGGTGGTACAAGCAATGCAAATACGGTTACTTTTGGATCATAATAAGTAATATATAAGTAGGCTTTATTGAACGTTATCATAGACTAATCAACACCTAGGTACATCAAGAGTTCATAGAAAGAATATATACCTTTGATTTATTATCGCCATCCACATCATCTGTCAGATCTTTGATCCCGAGTTCTAATTTAGTCTTCTCCCTTAACAACTGTTGGTGCTCTGTAGATAAAATGTCCTTTTCTTCCCGAGCCGCAGCCACGTCTTTACGCGCTTCTTTTAATTTTCTAAAATAACAAAAAACATTTTTAATATTGCACTAAAGTTTCAATAAAATTGAAAAAAAAAAACTTTATGACATGTAGCGCCTAGTCTGAACTGATAACAAACTCATTTTTACTTTTATTTGTTATATATAATTATACTCTTAGCTTTTTTTTAATAACTACCTGACTCAATAGACATTGTTTTTTTTTTGCTATGAATAATATTATAATAGTATAACAAGATAGGAACTGTTACAAGGTTTCACTAATAAAATAAAATAAAAACGATGAATGGTATTGGTAAAGTGGTTTTTAGGGATAATTGGTTTTAAGAATAATTGGTTATTGATTTAAAAGGTTTAAAGATGTGAACGTATCTCTTTTTTATATAAAATTAGGATTACATTTTAAAATTAATTATTGTTCACTACCTGTCCTGGCAGAGTTTATGCCAGAGGTTATGATCACTTTATAGTGATTGGAAATAGGTATAAAAACTATACATTTATTGCTGACCACTGAGTTATACATTCACCGCATTTAAGTGTTAATACCTATAACAAATCATCCTGTATACAGATTTCTTATAAGATTGTAAATAAACTACTGGTTTATTTGTCTATATACAGTTAAGAGTTTTTGACCTATACATTAAAAGTTTAATTACATATAAAAATTAAAAGTGTATACTAAACCTATTAGCTTCTCTAACATGGTCCTGTGCTTCACGAACCAAGTCTGCGTAATGTTGTTGTTCCTTGCCACTATTCGACCGCATTTTTTCTAACTATAGAAAGTATATTAAAAAGTATTATTTCATTGTTTAAGTTGCCTTGCTTGATACACACATGCTTTATGAAAATTCAAACTTCTTTTATTTATCAGTCGATCAGAAGTTTTTAAGTGAAAAATTTAAAATGAAACTCTTCATAAAGAAATAATAATAAAAATATTACTAGTTTTTATGAGAAAATTACTCAGAAGTATTGATGTGCCCAGACTAATTAAAAACTGTGTTATATAAACAAAATCATTTATAAGTTTTATTTACAATTAATATTTTAGGCACGGAGGTATCAATAAAAAGGACATTTTTGTATGTGTATACATAATAAACACATGTCATCAAATCATGTCAGCTGATAGACGCTCATTGCAGGGCATCCATAAGAGATCGCAGCAATGATTGGTCTTGTGCTACCAACATCCAGTGATTTCCCTTAACTTATGCCAGCGCTGCCCGTAGTTAAGACCTACTCAAAATTATAATTTACCTCTTCTAATTTTCTCTTATTCTCTCTATGTTCAGTGTCATGTATGATGAACTCCAAAACACGCCGCGCCCTGTCCCATTTCTGATATTCTTTCAACTCTTCCTTTTCTTCTTCTAGTGTTTTCAAACGTTCTTCAATTGTTTGTAAGAATTCATTAATTTTTTCCACCTAAAATTTATTTTAAATTAATAAATATTATAATTTAATGTTTTGCTAAAGCACATAATTCATTTTTTATAGACACATCATCAATGTTAACACAAACATATAAGAGAAACGTTACAATAAATCATAGAAGTGCACAACATTTTTGAATAAATCAGTGCAACAATAAGTTTTTCCTATATGTAAACATGTATCCTAATATCCATATCTCTGGCTATATATTACTTAAAGTATGTATGAAGGGTGAATGTGACTAAAGCATGCACCTTCGACACTAACATAATAAAGTGAAACTTTATAAGTTATATTTTTCATAACCATGTTAATGTTTTCTAGTAAAAGTAGACATGTCCCATACACACCTTGCCAACGGTTTCTTTGAGAATTGTAACAGATTCCTCCCTGCGTTCATCATAGACACGAGTGCCTGCCACTTCCCTAAGCAACTTAAGTCTATGTGAATCTGGAGCAATGGCCATCTGATTGATCTGTTGACAAAAATATTAAAAAAAAAAGTTATAATTGATTACACTGTCTTATTAGTGGAACTTATTAAAGAATTTTACTTACTTTTCCCTGCTTGACAATATAATATGGGTTGGAGTTTGACAACCCCGCACTTTCCAAAAGGTTGAGAACTTCTGACCGTGGTACGACTTTCTTATTAAGGAAGAATTGATCTTTCTTGGATCCAATAACTCTTCGTAAAAAGATTTCATCTTTTTCAATCTGGAAAAACAATAAAACGCTTATTTATCCCTTCAATTATTATTACAGACTTAAAAGTTCTAAAAACTTAATTTTTTATTATTTACCGCTCAATATTAGAATGCTATGTCCCAACCTATTTTTAAGATAATGGTAAAGAATTATTTACTAGACCTATGATTATTTATCTGTTAATTCAATTCTTTTTCTTTCTCAGTTTTTTTATTCCTTTAAAGGTACGTGTGATCCAATTTGATATTTTTATTTAATATTGTATTATATTTATAATGTGTATTATACTGTAACATGCATTATACCTTATTTAAGTTCATATGTAGTATACACATGTATGCATATTTATGTATGTTTGTCTATATGTATGTTTTATACTTGTATCTACCCTTTGTACATTTATTTATACTTCTACCTTTTCCATGCTAGGGTTGTCTGTAAGAGATTGCCTTGTGTGAGAAGACCGCCGATTGTATTCTTTTGTTTATTATTATGAAACTATTTAAATATATCCTAGCGTGTACAGTAAACAATATTAAATTAAAATAAAATTGAAAAACTTTGAAAGAAAAAATGATAAAGGATTTTTTAAAGCATGTTTATTTGATGATGTGATTTATCAACTACCATAAAAGCCTTTCATATATGCAATAATATGAATAATATAGACAAAATAGTTATTTGATTATTAAAATCTTGAATTACATATTTTTCTATAATACTATTATGAGACACTAATAATTCACTCGTTTCATGGCCCACACACTTTTGTAGGTGTCATAAAATCCATTCTCAGTAAATTTTAACATGCTAAATAAAATAGCCATACATATGTATATATATATATATATATAAATAAATATATAAATATATATATAAATAAATATATAAATATATATATAAATATATACATATATATATATATATGTTGTTCCTCCTTATTATCCAAGCCATTGAAATTTCATAAATTCTGTTCTTAGTCAATCTCAACATGGTAAAACGGAATATTCTTACCAAATTTTAAGTCTAGGCCTATGATGCTTAAGATATAAATGATGATCTATTATATATAGATGAATTTGGATAATTCTAGGTCATTCGAGATGTTTACAATATTTTTTTTTTACAACTCACCGGTATTCTGTTGTCAGAGTTGTCAAATATTATTTCAACAAATGCAGATATTACTCTTGGTCCAGTACCTTCATGTAACAAAGCAAGTCTCTGCTCTGGTCGGAGATGTGAAAACTCATCACTTAACACAAACTGTATTGCTGAAAATATTACCTTCATTTTATAAAAATATATTATAATTAAGATGTTGTGGCATAAACCAGCCACTCAACTTAACATTGATCCTCCCAATAGGTGGACCGTAAACATAGCCAAGATTGTGGAAAGTCACTGAATCACATTGTAGAAAGACATTGTAGCTATCTTTGAGGGAGGCCTAGGCCTTAACTAACATTGACTGATATACAATCACATTTAACACTTAATTTTACAATGATCAGTCAGATCAATCTAGGGTCACTAGAGATTAGATAATTTAATGTATATTTACCTAAAATTATAAGTGTTGGCTTATTATTGAAATTGCTATTATATTTAAAAAAAATCCCAGATTGCAAGTGTCCAAGTGCAAGAAAAACATTGTGCTTGTGCTGGTAATGATAAACTACAAATGTGTAATAAGAGTCCGAGCTATATAAAGGGAGGCTCCCTTTTGATGTAATTTATCTATTACTAAATCACTGAAGCAGAGTTTAAAGTTGCCAACAGCTAAATGCCTAACATAGATTCATTCTAAGTTACTACTCCTAGGGCTTCCTCAGGAGTCTCAGGTTCCTTGCGTAACTCTGATTGGCTGTCACTAAATACAAATTAAAAATCTTATAGTTCTTTTTCAACATTAAGATTTATCTTAATATGTCATACTTTATTAGTTCTCAAAGACCCTCTCATATGTCCTCCTTCTTTTTATAAATCTTGAAAGACTAGAACACAGTGAGAAGGGCCATGCAATGAACCCGTTTGAACATGACTGCCAGAAGCATACTACTGAGAAGATATGTCATGGGACTCAGTGTAAAAAAAAACATTAATTTTACATAATTACATTAAAAAAAAATTATGTTCTTTTTAGGTTGACGTTGCTATTATTGTAGACATACCAACGTAATTGCGTATAAGTTGTATTAGTCAAACCGACAAATAATTTGTGATGAACTATTAATTTTTAAGCGACTGATTCTTTCACCGACTATTTTATTATTAAAGAATAAAAAGGATACACGTAATAATTAATAAAACCTTTATAAAAATACTGAAGTTATGATAAATTGTGTCGTACATGTTATACGAAACAGTAATGCAAAACTATTACAAATTATGTGTAAACTTACCATGGAAGAAATTACTTTTGCCTGAGCCATTACGTCCTACGACTACATTATGACGTTTATCAAAGGGTTCCACGACTATTTGTTCGCGGTAACTCTTAAAGCCCTGGATTATTACCTGTAAACAATAACATTTATAAATGATAATCAACTGTTGACCGTCATAAATGAACTCTGATATAAATTGACGCAAAGACTTATGGACTTCAATATTAATACCTGTTTAATATGCATTTCTAATAAAAATAACTAATATAACTTAAGAAAACGAAACATTGACCGCCATTTCTTAAGTTACAGAGTAATTGAAAATATTAACAGATTATAAATTTACTAGTTAAAACGCTTTGATGGCGGGTCATACCTCGAATGCGTTCACAATTAAAGACCATAAAAGTATAGATTAAAAAATCAGAGAAGTATTAGAATTTTGTGGCTTTTCCATTTAACTTATTTTGCATTATTGTGTATTAAGTCAAAATATGTAATTTTACTACTATCAACGATTGCAAAAAAATTAACAATATTACATACTTGAGAATTAAAATAGTACTGGACTAACCGCAATTTGAATAAAAGACAATCTCAACCTGGGCTAGAGTAAAAAAAGAATTAAAATACATAGATGTAACTACATGTCTAAATCTAATTCAAAAGTTATTAGGAATTATTGTTCTTTAATTATAACTTATTAACTATTTATTTAATATTATCAGAATGCTATACATCATTAATATGTCTCAAAACATTTGAATAAAGAAAATGATTTCCAAAAACAATTAGTTATTGAATGCTGACAGACGAGGGATAGGCCTTCCCACATTGAAGAGATTACAACTATTTTAAAACGAAGAAGTCATATAACATACTTCTTTTATGTGCCTCTTTATTAGTAGGTGTCAGCTGTTAACACTGAAAACATCTGTTCCTTATCCAAGATGCTCACTATTTCACTGGTGGTCGGCGGAAATTGCGGAACTCCGCAAGGTCTGCTTGTTGAGCCGCCGCCGGTACACCCGAGCCCGAAGGAGGCGAAGGCAAGCTCCGGAGGAGGAGATGGCCAGACTGTACAGGGAGTACCGGGCGGCTACAAAGGCGTTGCAGAAGGCGGTAGCTGGCGCCAAGGCTCGGTGTTGGGTCGAGCTCCTGCAGGGACTCGACAGGGATCCGTGGGGGCGTCCATACCGAATAGTGCTGGGAAAACTCCGGCCATGGATGCCCCCGACGACGGAGACCTTAGAACCGGTCTTTCTGAGGAGGGTAGTAGATACTCTTTTTCCGGAAGATCGGTCAAGTCCCTCCGCGCACCCCCCGGCACAGCCGTGGGAGTGGACGGATGAGACGAGGGTAACGGCGCAGGAGCTGGATCGAGCCGTGAGCCGTCTCAGAGCGCGAAACACCGCGCCGGGGCCCGACGGAATACCGGGTCGGGTCTGGGTACTTAGTCTGGCGTCTTTGGGGGGTAAGCTAGCGGAGCTTTTCACGAGCTGTCTCCGCCGAGCCACGTTCCCCACGCCTTGGAAGGAGGCACGATTGGTCCTCTTGAGGAAAGAAGGCAGGGCCGTAGAATCTCCCTCTGCGTACCGTCCCATATGCCTGCTGGACGAGTGCGGCAAGCTGTTCGAAAGGATAATTGCCGCTCGTATCGGCGAGCATCTGTCTCGCGTCGGCCCCGATCTTGCCGACAGCCAGTTTGGCTTCCGTCGAGGGCGTTCGACCGTCGACGCGATCATGCGCGTTCGGTCCTTGTCGGAGCAGGCCGTGTCGCGGGGTGGTGTAGCGTTGGCGATAAGCCTCGACATCGTCAACGCTTTCAACTCACTGCCCTGGGATGCGATAAGGGAGGGACTGATCCAGCATGAGGTCCCTCCCTGCCTGCGAGGCGTCATCGGCGATTACTTGCGAGACAGGTACATCGTGTACATGGACCAAAACGGAAGGAGTAACCGGAGGGAGATCAAGCGCGGGGTGCCGCAGGGGTCGGTCCTAGGACCACTCTTGTGGAACCTCGCGTACGATGCGGTTCTGCAAGTCAGTCTCCCCGCCGGCGTGAGCGTCGTTTGTTACGCCGACGACACGCTGGTAGTCGCCAGCGGAGACAACTTCGAAAGGACCAGGGAGCTCGCCGAGCTTGGGACGGAAGTCGTCGTCGCTAAAATACGCGAGCTGGGGTTGGAAATAGCGCCAAACAAGACCGAGGCGCTATGGTTCCACCGGTTGCCTCGAACGAGGGAACCTCCCGACTCGCGCGTTCGCGTCGGTGGGCACGATGTCACGGTGGGGCGGTACATGAAGTACCTCGGCCTCACTTTGGACAGTCGCTGGGGCTTCGAAGAGCACTTCGATCGCCTCGTCCCCCGGATTGAGAGGATAGCGGGTGCCATGCATAGACTGCTGCCTAATCTCGGGGGACCCACGGAGGAAGTCCGCCGCCTCTATGCAGGGGTCGTACGGTCCGTAGCCTTGTACGGGGCGCCCGTGTGGGCAAAAAGGCTGGCGACTCGACGCTGTAGAACTAAGATCTACAGCGTCCAGCGGAGGATGGCCATACGGATCGTACGCGGATATCGCACGATATCGTTCGAGGCGGCGACAGTCCTGGCGCGCTTTCCGCCCCTGGACATTCTAGCGGAGTCGGATGCGAGGATCTACGACCAAGTCCGCACCCTCCGCCGAGACGGCGGTGGCGAGCCGAACCGTGTGCTCGAGGCGGTCAGACGGCAGGAACGGCGCAGGGCGCTTGCGACGTGGCGCGCTAAGCTCTCGGAAGAGCGCTATGCGCGCAGACGCGTCGTTGGAGCGATCCTGCCCGTCTTCGAGGCCTGGATGCAGCGACGAGACGGAAGGCTCACCTACAGGCTTACGCAGATGATCACCGGGCACGGATGCTTTGGTGATTACCTGTGTAGGATTGGTCGCGAAGCGACGGCGAACTGCTTCCACTGCGGAGGAGCCGCCCAGGATTCCGCCTTGGCAGTCGGAGCGGCGGATTCTGGCGGACGAGATCGGACAGGACCTTTCCTTGCCAGCAATCGTGTCGGCGATGCTGAGTGGGTCATCGGCGTGGAGGGCCGTGGCCTCTTTTTGTGAGACCGTCATGGTCCAGAAGGAGGCAGCCGAACGGGATCGGCAGAGGAAAGATCCCGCTCGGAGACGACGCCGTCAGCGCAGAGACGTGCCTCGCGACGGCCCTCCGAGGAATGGTGCTCCCCTACCATGAACGGGGCCTTCGGAGTCGCGGGAGTTTAGGGTGGGGGCCCTAAACTCCCATTAGCTTCGGCGACTCTGAGGCGGACGATGGTTCGACGTGGTCCCGAACCATCGTGATAGTACCACGAGGGTTTCGGGGGTAGTGTATCCACGCATACCCCGGGACGGGCTATCGAAAAATAGCAAGGCGCAAGGGAAGACCGCGTGGCGATCCCCCAGAGGCAGGGCATCTTGAATACCGGAAGATTTCCCCCACCGAAAAAAAAAAAAAAAAAAATGCTCACTATTTTAAGTAGGTTTAATGTGAAATTAAGAAATAAATAACGTTATTATTGCCTGCTTAATGCGGCTCGGCATAAATAGACCGAAGTAAATTTCATAACAAAAATTTATTATATATTTGTCTTTATTATTTTTATATCTAGTCATTAATTTATATTCCTGTTTTACAGGCTAACGCGAGAAACACATCACTTCTATATTTAATTTTCGAATATCTCAACTCATAACAAAAGATTGCAAGTCTTTTATTTACGTGACCCATTTGATACATAAGTCGAATGGACTCGTGCTCACAGGCGGTTGTAATCAAACACTTTCCAGGCTTGCAGCATTCAAATGTATTTTGCCTTTAGGAATATATTCGAATGGTACGAACTGTTTCGCTCAGTCTTTCTAAAATTCTTACGTCCTCCTATGTAAGGTACATAATTTTTATATTAAAGCGAAAGGGTTAAACTCGCGTTGAGTACACTTTCTAGTTTAGCCCCCCTTTAACAATCAAACTGTCCCCCTGTGGGGCGTGGGCTTAATGTTGTGAAACTCTGTTCTATTGTATTCCTAAGAAGATTAAAATAAGAAAACTCGATTAATATAGACGTATTGTATTTGTCTATTCATTTTATTTGGGAAGCTCCATTCAGGTACTAGATAATGTTAAAGTGGCAGATGTCACAAATAATCTGCGTTCATTTACACATATAATGTCATGTACAAATTTAATGAAAAAAAAGTTTTTGAAAAATAACATTTGAATGAACTATGTTGACGAATTACGATTTATATTACAATAAATCTAGTGAAAGCAATAACAGTAACATTGTACATTTAAACTTTAAAGGATAATCTTTATTAATTATAGTAAATGAAACAAAAATAATATTAATGTCATTATCTTAATAAGTCTAACCAAATACAAATTAATACATATTTATGCACTATCGAGTACAATCTTTATACCATAGGCCTTGAATTAACCTGTTTACATATAAATTAATTAAAATTCAAAACAAAGCCTTTTTAAGTAAAATCTAATTCAAAGAATTTTGTTGACTTGCATGATTTAAATATATGTATATAATGTTTTTACAATTTTAGGTTTTACAGTTGTATTCTTTACAATTTAATTTATGCAAACACAAAATTGAGAGTGCTGAAGACTTTAACTCAGTAAAGTCAACTGGAATAATAAGACTATTATCTGTTTTGTTATTAGGATTTATTTACATAGATATATACTAAGAAGTGATCCAAATATTCAAGGGTGGTAGCTCTCCTTTCTGAGGAGAAATTCCAATAGACGAGGATCTATTTCCACATGTAGTTCTTAGCAGCTAACAATTTTTTATTTGCCCTTCAGTTGTTTAAACAATGCTTTTTTTAAGAATAGAGAACCATAGGAGCAGAGGGTGGTTTTTTATTCTAATTGAAAGACTGTTGTGTGAAGAAATTCATGTAAATGAAATGCATGTATTTTTGAGAAACAAATTTCTCAAAATTACATGGCTATTTAGACTTCTGTCGGAACAATATTATAAAATGTTCCCACAATGGCGCGAAAAGATTTGGCCTTGTTGCACTTCAGTTCTGGCTCAAAGCACCACGTCCGTCACCAAAACGATTATTTTCGCGTCAGTCGGAACTGAATTATGAAGCAAACGATAAAATATGAAGTTTCAAGTGCCCGCTACAACGTGCTATGTTATTTGTTTTGTTGGACTATGTTAGCCCAAAAGGCTTGGTAAGATCAATTAAGCAAAAGAGTAGTTGTGTTTCAATGGAACATAATGCAAATTAAGTAAGATAAAATAGTTGCTAATCGCAGTAAACGGTAATTCTGACGTACGTTGCTATTGTACGGTTTTTTTATTTCAGTTATTTAATATACTTTTTTAATTATTTTAGTTGTTTATTTACACCTTTTTGTACACCATAGACAATAATTAGAAAAAAACAAACAATTCATATAGACGTACAAGAGACGGTCTTATCGCTCGAGGCGATTTCTAAAATAACATATAATTAAAATAAAATTACAGTTCGATTTTTTACAATTATTTTTAATTTCACTGACAAAGTTTTTTTCCATGGCTATATAGAAGTTTGTTCTAGCTTTAGTTAAAAAAAACTTTCTCGTTATGTCCAATTACTGAAAGAAAATAATAAGGTTGTGTTACATATTGACATATACATGAATGAAAGTGTACACAACCTAATCTTTTGAATAGATTTCATCTCTAACTGCCTTGAGTTTACGTCTAGGTAGTTTAAATAGAGGTGCACACAGTTCTAGCCTAATATCTCTATTCTCCAGAAGTTTAAGATCAAAGAACGCCCCTCGGCAATTGTTCACTTTTGAACATGACAACTGTCTAGACCACAACTGCTTCGCCAAGAATACGTTGTAAATGTAAATGTTCAAAAGTGTTGTGTCGTGTCAAATACGTTGTAAATGTTAATGTTGTAAATGCGCCTTTGTAAAAACTCTCAGTGCTACACTGAGAGTTTTTACAAAGGCGCATTTTAAAAATAATTCAAAATTAGAACACAGATTTCTTTATTTTTCACGTAAATTATATCATTTTTTTCGCCATTTTAACAAGTATTTTAATTTAATTACGTTTCACCGTCATTATGGACTTAACACGTAAATATTTTGGTTTTATGTATTTTTTTTGCTATTTTCGTTGTGATCTCAGTCAGCGACAACGATACGACGTACGTTACCAAATTAGAATAAGCTTTGAGGATCATCATCAGATCATCATCGACAGTGGTAATACATCGGTAAAGGATTAAGACTCGTAATCGTTGGTCGCGGGTTCGATTTCCGAGATACAATCTTAAATGATTCACACTTTGTGCATTAATTATATAGGATTGCCACAGTTCACAAACAAGCTGCCAGAAGATGGACAGCAGCGTCCTCTTATCAACCCGCCTGGCAAGTATGGCGATTATGGTATGTCCCCCCAGAGATATATTTGGGAGAGGCCCAAGTCTCGGGTGTCTACGAGCTGAAACGATTCATCATCACTTTTACCATCATTACAACCGTACGACGTCTACTGTGGGACATATGTCCAAAAGATTTTTAATAAGGCAAAAGGTCGGCAGAAAGCACCTCCAACGACCTTCTCTTGTCGGTCCGTGGTCTCCACTCCAGAAGCTTAAGGCCTCAACGATCACCTGCGCTGCGTGGCCTGTCCACCACTACTTCAACATGCTGATCCGCTGGACTATGTCATATTCAAAATATTTTATAAGGTTATTCAGGAGATTGGAAGTGCTAGATCTAAAACGCCATCGCATTTATAGGTGCCGTCATGTGTTATTGAAGTTTGGTAACAGGCTATTGTGCAACAATTGTTATCAAAAAGAAAACAGTAATCGCAAACCACTAGCAATAGTTTGCTTGTTGTTTTGTAGAATGTTCGAGAACATCATCTACTCAGCAGGATCTGCATATTCGTATAGATAATTATTACACACAGTGCTATATCTATTATGCGAATCGAAGACATAGTAAATGACGGGGAAAGTCGCAGGATGCGGGCAGTGCAAGAACGGCCATTTTGGCTAAATCCCCTAGGAAGACCTTTGCCTTCTAGAAGACGTCTGTTGACTGACGTGATAATGATAGCTATGGTAGGTGTGGAATTGTAACATCATCGTCCTTACAGACCCGACTTTTCATGTCACCCACTTCATTCATTTCCGATAGTAAAAGAGAAACTTTGTGGAATACGGTTTCGAGAAAAATAAGAAGCGGTAGATGTGTTTGAAGACGCAGTGGAAAAGACAACGAAGAGGAAAAGGCTCACTGCTTCTTGAAATTGTTTTTCAGAATGCATCGAAGCTTTAATTGTAAAAGGAACTATTTCTAAAACAGAAAATTTATCATCATATATTATTTTGTATTTACAGTGAAATAAAATTCATTTTAGACTCACTTTACAGGGTGATTGATTTCAGGTTTATACTATAAATTAGTGTTTTGTAAAATTTATTCAAAAATCAATGGATTCAAAAATAATAATATCGTAATTATAAAATAGTAAGAAAACATTTTTCAAAATTGATTAATTATTGTTTACTAACTGTCTCTACAAACTTGGTATTGTCAGGATTTATTGGTCTGTGGCATTCGAATTAAAAAATATGCAAATGGAACATATTTCAGAGTGACCACTTTATACAGAATATAATATAAAATAATTACTAACCTTTTAATAGCTTTTATGCCTTATACCAATCACATAAATAGAAACAATTAATATTTAGGTACAACGTAATTAAGTTATGATATGCTATCACACATTCTTATCCAGCTAAACAGTAAAGAATGCTCTAATTAAATACAAATGCCTGTATTATTTTTTTTGTACAAATTTATAAATGCAAATCCATTCTTTTGATGTGAATAACTTAGCGCTTATCGCATGGTTCTAGCAAAACTAACCCTACACAGAATGTTTTTGTCAAAATTCATTTAGTACTTCGACAGCTTCCGATTCTAGTGGTTGTTTAGAAAACATTTTTTTTAAAATAAACGTTCGGAGTGAGAAATTAGATAAATAAATTATGACTGTGTTTATTCCAACGAACACGATGCATAGTGATGTGTTTAGGGATATTGAAAAGTTTGCCAAATATCAGAAAATTCAGTATTTTTTTATATGCATTCCACTTCTTATGGTTTCAATGATTCATGTTAATTATATATTTGTTGCTGAAGATATAAATCACAGGTAATTTTGATAATTTTTTTAATAACTTTTCTCTTTTAATAATAAATAAATGACTAAATAAAAAGATAATGTAGTAACGGACGAAATTTTGACAGTATGTTTTTTAATTTAATTGCTTGTCTTAATTATTAATTATCGATATTCATTTCGTTTGGAATTTAGTAATTAAAGATTGTCGTTACGATTTTTATTTATATAAACATATTCGCAGTGGATTTTTTTGGTCAAGGCTATGGGATAAAAAAATTATTGAGCTTAACAGGTCCACGATGATTTTTTTTGAAATGATGACTAAGCGTCAATGGTAATAGGGATGCTTTGATGATTCTACAGATACCTTTTTCTTTTCGTATCAATGGTTCAGTGGAAATACGCTATAAGCGCTATTATTTTATAGCTGGATATCATTTTATCGAGCTATAAATTATTAATAAGTTATTTTTATGTTATAATTGATAGTTTTTTTTTTATTGACTAATTACGGTCATTAATATTTTCAGCCGCGCAGATATGAAAATAATTCAGTTTATTTATTTTCAATCTATATGTTATATCAATTGTTTTTATTCTGCAATAATCATCATCATCATTTTAGCCGTAGGACGTTTACTGCTGAACATAGAGATATGGAGGAGTACCCCCAAAATTTCCAATTGGACCGGTTGGTAGCTGCATGCATCTAGAGCGTTCCACCAAATTTAACAAGTTCGTCAAACGTTACGGTTGGACGTTGGACTGCGTTTACCAGTTCGTCGTATCAAGTCCAGAAACTTTAGACCCCAAGACCGTCTGTTATATGCGCTATGTGGCTTTCTAATTTTTAAATATGTTTTCCATGCCATTTACAATCAATTGGTGCGTGCATTTGTGACAGCCGCCTGTAGTTTTGGATTATATATTTCATAGTGTACAGATTCAGATTTTTTCTACTATTTTATTTCTTCTATTTGGCTTCTGCCTTTAATGCCTTCTGTAATTAATCCTAGGGTATCGGACGAGTCTTGGCACAGGCTGTCATAATAAATAGAACATCAGAGTTCCTCATATACAACCGTCGAAAGATTTCTACGTCGAAGGAGGTTTTATCACGTTCTCCTTCAACGCCATTAATAGTAGTTACTTAATAGTCTAGACAGAGTTATCTACTGCCTTAGCTCCGCGGTCGCGCGCGATGTAATTCTGCTCGTAACCGTTTATTAACAGATGGAAAGATCCTGCTATATTCTAAGACTTTGAAGAATTGGGCCAACGCTATTAAAACAGTCATATGTGTAAGCGTTCCGTAGTTTTAACAAAACGTGTCAATGACAGTGGGATATCCAGTAAAAGTCCGGCATAACATTTTCATTAGCCACGCAACAGAAAGGTACGAGTACATTACATTTTCCTTACGGAACCATTTTTTTTAAACATTTTTATTGACTTATATCTGTCACAGTATTAACACCGGATTGTTCCATTTCTATAACAAATGCTAAACTATTCTTTACTGTTAAAACATTTAAAAAAACAATGTAATTAAAAAAAAAAAGATATTTGTATTTATTTAATGTGTTAGTAAGTATATGTTTTACTTTTTAACATAGCATGTGTTAGGTGTTCCACTTTTGGTTACTTAATTCTAGTTAAAACCGGTTTGCTTGTAGGTTGTCGATGATATTTCTCACACTAAATGTACATTTGTCGGTAATTGAACTAAGAACCTATTATTGTAAATCATACTGGTTTATAACTAGGCTGACGGATTATCCACGTCGTGCTTTCAGCCCACAGACGTCCACAGCTGGGCATAGGCCTTCTCTTAAGATATATACCATGATTGGATTGCTTGGAAAACGAGTTGGCGATCGCAGTGTGGTATTATGTGGCAGAAGACGCTGCTGTTCGTTCTCTGGAACACAGATCTCAGTCTTCTCTTCTGCTAGGCTACCTCTGCCTTTTATTTTAATAGATTACTAACACCAGTGCAACTCTTTACTCATGATGTGGCTAGAAGACTTTATTAAGGTAATCAGAGGACATCGGATTCAAGCCCATTGGTCCTCATTAAAATCTATTGGAGGGGATTATGTGATGAAGGTCTATGTTATTTACATATTTATTCACTGTTTTTTCAACTTATGTTATGCAGATTTAATTCCTTATAGTGATCGTGTGTCAGTTGATGTGTAACTGTTATAGAAAAAATGTTCAATAATTGAATTTTTATTCAATAATTTTATGTTATGTACACATATATATATGTATATAACATAAATATTCTTCTAAATATCTATTAACTAATAAAACAAACTTTAATAGGAGAATACATCATAAACAAATATTATAAGTGCATATACTTTTATTTGCAATAAGAGAGAACGCACGATAAGGTTATGGTAGGTATTGGACTTTTTGCGGCTGGAATTATGATGAGGAATAATACTAGTGCGTACTATATACATTGTATGAAATTTATAAAACGAGAAATAACACAATTTTTTATAAAGATTTGTTTTTAATTAAGTCATCATTATCATCATCTCAGCTAATAGTTCACCTGGAGGCAGGTCTTCCTACACCGCGTCTACCCGCTCGTGGCCACCTAAAAAACTTTCGGCCTGAACGGCTATCGTTTGCACGCGGTATTTCCCCGCCAGCTGCTACTATTATTAATACTTCGGTGACTGGTTGCGGATCTCTTCATTTCTAACTTGATCTCCTAACGAAGTTAATAGCACTCTCCATTTTTAATTATTTTCTAGAAATTATTACGATAACCTTTGAAATTTCAATCACGTAGGCGAGTTATTGCAGCGTGACATTAATTAAAAATTAATGGTGTTTAAAAATTGTATAACATTCGTTTAGATAGCGTTCCTCTTAACGATTTAAAATATTGTTTTCAATTTGTTACTGGTTTTAAAAATCGTTTTTGTATTAAAGAAAAAAAATATAAATATTTTACGAATAAACTAATGTTACGTACAAAATTAATAAGACATATCACATTTCAAGACGATAAGCAAAGATGATTTGTTACGCTTTTTTTTATCCTAAGACATTGCAATGTCGCATTGTGGTACAGTTTTAGTTTCGGATGGCTCGAACTTACCTTCAAATTATAATTTAACGGTAAGTTTAACCTTACCTGTTCGACTTGACACTTATTAACTAATAAATAACTATTTATACACAGTGAGACCGATCACTGTGGCGATTTTTGGGAACGGCCATGCAAAGGGCTATCGGCTCACAGGAATGAATGAATGGATGGATGAATGAATGATTGAATGAATGAAACCATTAAATATGTATTCTAAGATGTGATTTTTTTTACATTTAGCCTTAGTATTTTAGTTACTAGTAGTTAGTTACTGTAAAGTACGTCTGTGTTATAAAGTGTTTTCTGTTTAGAAAATTCATAGCTATTATATTAATTTAATTCTCAATTTATTATGTGTTTAATTGAAAAAGAGAAGTATGAAAACCATATTCTTACAGATCACAAAACACGACATATCATTTTTTCTGATAAATTGTCTGAAGATTCTTTGTTTAAAAAGAGATTATAAACTGTATGAATGACCGTCAAATACCTGAACGATGTGTATTCAAATACAAATAGAGAGTTCGTTTACTTCGAAGATAAATACAAAACGAATGTTACAAAAATAATATTTCATTGATATTAATTTATCAGATTAAAAAAGGTTATTAAACTATTATTAAACAGTCTATCCATTGAATAAATTCAATGGATAGACTGTTTAATAATAGTTTAATTAATTTAATATTAGTTAAATTTCCGATTATAACCGGAAGTGTAAAGTTTGATATAAATTTAATATAAACTTGTGGAAAGAAAAATTGTTCCATTGATTGAAATTAAATTTTAAATTTTCCCATCAATTCTGAAAATATCTCAGTTTGTATAAAGGAGAAGCAATAATGTCCATAAAAAACAAAATAAAAAGGAGAGAATGAAAAAAAGTAATCTGTTCGTTAAGCTCAAACAAAAGAAAATATCATTATTGAAAACTTTTGCCAAGTGTCAGATAAATAATTTAAGCGCAATTTTATATATTTTAAAATTAATCGATATATTAGGCTCTATTCGAATATTATTAAATTTCGTTAACATTAATATATTAATTAAGATGTAATCTGTATATATATGTTTTGACCAATACTAGCAAATAATGTAATAAATATATTATCTTTCTATATGCTTTTTGCTAAGTTTTATCGAAAAGTCAAACATTGATACAACCAACATATATATATGTATTCATACATGGACTACTGTCAGGGTATGTTGAATATTTAATGGAATCGTGCGTTATTTTGCGGAAGTCCATCCTAAGAAAAGGACCAATATAGCTACTTCCGCACATGTAGTCGTAGTAATGTAACATTATTCCTGATGCCCCGTGGAGGGGTGAAATACGTGTAGAGTGATTTAGCGGTGGTAGTTGTGTAATTCACATTGTTTGCCGCATGCGCATTTATCAGCAGGCTGGTGGGCGGTGCACTTTATTGCACGACTACGACTGTATCTGCGGAAGTAGCTATATATTGGTCCTTTTCTTACTTAAGTTATGTTGATTCTATAGAGATATACCTAACAAAAAACTCGATACTCTAACGCAATTTTTACAATATTTTCTTGTCATAAATAGTCCATTTGTGAACATCGGCATAATAATCATATCAGGTATGTTCATGTCGTATATAATATTGCCTGAACATAAATTTTAAATTTTACGCGGATAAATTTAAAAATCCTTTCGATATTTTGTTATAGAAGCATATACCTTATTCTAAAAAGAATGAATCGACTTTGTCAATGAAAATTTGTTACAAGTTTATTATTCCTTTTTTATTAAAAGAATTGTAATCGCTGTTTTTTTAAACTGTCTGAATCATTTTTAAATATAGGACCGTTGATATATTTCTATTTTTAATACATTATCTTCTAATGCGCCTGGTACGGACTTCTTTAATTAGATATAATAAATTATGACGAACTACAAGTAATTTGAATTCAATTGAATTGCAAACAAGGATGACTTAACAAATGTTTTAACGTGTTTTATGTGACTAGATATAGTTGGTGCTTAAAAGTTTATCTTATGTGAATGCATATCAATGTTTTAGTAGAAATTTTACTTTCCTTTGTCTATTATCCCATAACTCAAAAATTAAGCTGTTAACACGTTAAATTCGGGAGTCGTAGTACTTCGATTTATCTCGACTGTAGCTTAAAGGCGGGAGTCGTATTACTATGACTTATCTCGACTGTAGCTTAAAGGCAGGAATCATAGTACTACGATTTATCTCGACTGCAGCTTAAAGGCGGGAGTCGTATTACTATGATTTATCTCGACTGTGGCTTAAAGGCGGGAGTCGTATTCCTATGATTTATCTCGGCTATAGGTTAAAAGCACGAGACGTAGTTTTACGATTTATCTCAACTGTAGTTTAAAGGCGGGAGTCGTAGTATTACGATTAATGTCGACTGTTACTTAAAGGTCTGTTACCTAAAAGTCGTGGTACTATGATTTATCACATGATACGGTTCATCGAACTTGGCGCCACGAACTCCACGATGTAAAACTTATCGGCTTCGCCGTCTTACGGTAGACATCAAAAGCCATAAGTCAATTCGGATAGATAATGAAGGCGAAAAGCTATATGTTCGACGAAACTGCGTAGTTTGTGCAGAAATTGACTTGCTTCAAATGCTAGTTTTGCAATGAACTTCTTCACCGTGGCGAGTGTTGTAAAGATGGTCACGCTCATAAAAGATACTAGATTCTTCTCATAAATATGTACTTTAAAACAATTTTTGTAATTATTGTTTAGTTCATTTTTTTAGTTAATATTTCTTGTGTTCATAGTTTTTAGTTTAAATAAACTGTTTTAAGTCTAAATTTTAATTTTATGTTTATACAAAATATCGCCCGTTCTAGGACTAAAAAAGAGGCGGGGCGATCGCCGCGTTACCTAGCATACTTTCGTCAAGATTCAAGATCTCCCGCCTTTAATATAATAATAGCGAAATAAATTACGATTAATCCATAACACTTTAAAATCAAAAGTGATAATATAGGATAAAACCAAAGATCTACATAATATTAATTATAACAGGTTTGAATAGCAGCTAATAAATCTCATGTGGTTGTAATTGCTAAACGAGTTATTAAGAATCATGTTATTTAAATAAATACCAATATTTGTCTGTTGAAATAAATATTTTTTAATAAACTAATAATGTTCTTAATTCAAATAATCGATAATGTTGTTTTATTCTGCATATTTAAAATCGATAAATGTATTAAAAATGGACGTAAATATGTAGATATTATTTATGTATTTATATACAAACTACTTATACAATATTAAATACAAATAAAATACTTTTATTTATGTACTGAGTAGGTGAAATAAATAATTTAAGAGAAAAAAAAATTGTTAAGTTAAATTATATGTTAGAGCAGTGGTAGTTCAGCGGTAGAGGACTGGGACTTGCGATCATAGGTCACAGGTTTCATTCCCGGGATACAAAGTTAATTATTCACACATATATATGTATATTACGCACGAGGATAGGCAGAAGTGTCCTCTGGATACCACTATACCTCACTGCGATCGCCAACCCCCTTGCCAAGCGTAGCGATTATTGTAGGCCTATGTTTTGCAGTGTGCCTCTGTCGGCTGAAACGACGGTTATATGTCAATCCAGTCTAATCTTACTTTCGCATCCGGTCTTACATGATAAAAAACCGCTAAAGCATTACCAGTTTTTTACTTTTTACGTGCAATGACCCATCCTAGTCTCTCTAAAATTCTTATGCCCCCTTATGGAAAATATTTTTTTTTTTTTATATTAAAGCGAAAGGGTTAAACTCGTGTCGATTCCAGTTTCGAATTGCCGTCCTATGAGGCGTGGGCCCCACGTTGAGAAACACACACTACACACTAAGAAATTTTTACAAAATAAAGATTGTTTTTAAAATACTCCATATGATTACCAATGAATGTGTCCTAAATTTGGTCGCATCAACATGATCTAGCCCGCGATTCATGATCGAAACTAGTTTAATTCTTTAATATTTTAATATAATAGTATCAAATAGTATAATTATGCTTAAGGAGTATTTATTAGACCAGAGATGCGCCCTTTCAATATATTTATGCGCCCCACTAAGCATTTCGAAAATTAAATTTATTCATCGACTTTCTTCTATCAATATATTGTTATAAAATAAATTATAAATAAAAGTAGTACATACTAAACTGAAACAATTTGTTCTTGACGAATTACTCTCACAGCGACTTGTTTAAACACAGTACGAACGCGACGCGTCTCCCTGATTTTTGTTATATTGAATTTCTATATGAAAACCTTACTTTTTTATTTTTTTTATTCCAATGGTTATTGTAAGTAGAGTTTTGTTGATTATTAATAAATGTTACTTTGTTTTCGGCCCGCCAAAAAGTTCTGTATCCTGTACTAGACCATTGATTAATCATCATTTTGTTTTTTTTTTCTTTCACTTTTTTACCCTTTCTGAGCCAAATGCAATACAAGTTAATTTTTTTGTTTTTATTTATTATTGTATCTATTATTACGTATCATACTGTATTTATTAAAGGTATATACGACAAAATGTATGTTATATGTATGTATGTTTTGTCTATATGTACACGTTAACTTCCCCTTATTTAATCTATGTTTTTTTAATACTATGATTGTCTGGAAGAAATTACTTCGTGTGATAAGACCACTCATTGTACTTTTTTATGTATTTTATAGTGTGTACAATAAAGACTATTGTGCTAAAATAAATTCGTAGCCTTCCTGTTCTTTGTCATGTTAGCTGATAGATGTTCAAAGCAAGGCTTAGGCGTCCTTCGATGATCGTCACAATGTCAGATCTTGCACTGCCTTACACTGCCAGGAGCTTACTCAAGCTGCGTCTAATGGCTTGTCACCACTCGCCATGCTCACTGCCATTTTAAACGAGTAATGATTTAAGATATATCGTTGACCTCGGTTTTTGTATAGATCTGCATAGCTTTGTTTGAAAGTAATAAACCACTTAAGGCAGATAAATTCAATGTGCGTGTGGCGTGTGTCTCGCTTATTGATATCAATTGTACACTGTTGTCAAATGAATATGACCAATCAAAATCATATTGAACACTGGTTCAAATGAATAAATTATTTCAGCAAAAAATTAAATCAGCTCCTCTGCTGTAATAGTTGATTCTCATAAATTGATATTTGTCAATTCATATTAACATTTGAATGATTTTACTCGTTATGCAGCTTTTTATAATAAAAGTGTTGTTATAATTAGTAATGTAATTCCAGTGTTACCATCTGCTACTTGTATATTACGAAGAAAAAAGTCTGTATAAAAGATTTATTATTTTTCTGAAGTTTTCTCCTATAAGAAGACTCTTTTTCTGAATTTAGTTTTTGTTAATAAATAACATGCTACATTTTTATTTAGCAATATGCTAATAACGCTAATAACAAATACTATACGTTTTAATTATCGTAATTAAATCTTGTTTTGGATTAATATCAGTGATTAGTTTTCAAAATTCGAACTTTTTAAAAAAATAATTAAAGAATTATTCTTTTTATTAGATGCCGAGTTCCAGAGTGCGATGATTCGGCTGCGATTGCAGAAATGCCACATTGGTGGCCACAAAACGTGGACAGTAGGTGCTTCAGACCGGTTGTCGACGATAGTAATTTCGAGAAGGCGAACCAAACTTGCTCCAGCAAGATATTTTCTGATGCTTTTGTAGAATGTGACGAGTGGATATATGAGAGCGATAACTCAATCGTCTCTGCTGTAAGTAAAATGCTAATAATAAGTGATCAGACGGCGATGATGTAAGCCTGAATGTAAGCGCAACGTTTATTATTATATAAGCGTTAAAATTTTCAACTATTTAAAAAAATTAAAAAAATAACAACGGCTATTACTTTTTTTAATTCATAATTTTTTCAGTCTTTATGGCAAGTTTTCTATGATTTCGATATATTCTCTGGACGCAATGCACAAAGAAAGCTCTATGCATAACTATATAATTAAAGAAAACAATTTAAACATAAAACGCCGAGTTGTGTTAAAAAAATATGAAACGTACTTAAAACGTCCCTACAATGTCGAATAATTATCAGTAACCATGCAATCTTCCTAAATCTGAACAAATAATTTAAATTTTAATGTCAACGAACGTGTAAGCAAATATTTATTGATAATAAACTGCATTCATATGTAAATAGTATAGTAATGCATTCATTGTTTTACATAATGATAAAATTCCTATTTCAATATTAATTTAACTAATTAAATATGTTATGATTTAAAATAACAACATATTTAAAGGTCGATAAGAGTGCATTGTTTTTTTTTAATTGGTATATCAAAAATACTTATAAGGCAATATTGATAATAATAGACGTAATAAAAATTTGCAATAAAAAATAATAAAGACCTACTTGAATCTTAAAAAAATTAATTTCTTTAATATTATGTATTACTGGCTGCAACAGCCACAATAAAAAAGAGCGTAGTTTAAAAAAATATGCATTTTTAATGAACGCTTCCTGAACCACTTTTGTATGTCAAATTTTGTAAATATCTTTCTTAGCTGATCTCTTCTCGACAAAAACAATATTTCTAGAAAACTTAAAGTATCTAAACCTTATGGTTCCACAGGTGTAGTGATAAGTCAGTACATAAGTAGGAATATAGGTGATTGGTTACAGATGTAACCTTTTACATTCTATTTCCAACTGCCTCATATTAAGTAATCACTCTGATATATGTTACAATAAATTATTTGTTCTATAGGTATACGATAGGCCAATAACTTCTAGCAGTACAAAATAATTCGAATTTTAAAAAGGTTTTTTATCGCTATAATTTCATTATAGCGAAAAAAAACCTTTATTTATTATTTCTGAAACTGTTGATTTCTTAAAGGGTACTATATATTAATTAATAGCAAATAAGTTATGTATATAGCAAATGAGTTTTATATATATATATATATATATGTAATGATTTGTAATATTGTTTGCTGACTTTTTCCTGTCAAATAGAGGTATTAATTAGACATTAGTCTTCAATTGTTGTTAAATTAAAGCTTATAATAAGAAAAAAACATTGCAAAAAAAGAATTCAGGGAGTTACTCTACCAAATAGGCTTTTTAAGATTCTATAGTGTACTTGGGGATGGTTGGGAAAGTCAAACTACAGGTATTGGATCGAATGACTAGAATCATGGTATGTAAGAAACGTCTTATCTGTGCATGAAGTACTTGTGGCTTATATAAAAGAAATTGCAACTTTAAGGCAGTATGTAGCATAGAAATTTACCTGGGCTTATATATGTGTTATCAAAGTTGACTTTGAATAAAAAAATATTTTTTGTCTCTTTTTTATTATAAAAAAATATTTATTACTTTTAGTTAAATCTTGGCTGTCAATCATGGAAGTCAACCTTAGTTGGCGGCGTACATAATGCTGGTATGATTGTATCTATGATGATCACTGGCTGGGTTTCAGACAAGTAAGTTTTATACCATTGAAGTTATTTCGTCATTCATTCAATCAGCCGATAGATGACTACTGCAAGACATAGGCGTCTCACATTTGGGTACGGCTAATGAAAATGTAGCAATATTTTCATTCAGCAAAGAAAGTTGTAAAAGACATTATTTAGCTCATTGAGGTTTTTGTAACAAAACCCCCTGTAAGGAAAAAATTTAAAGATTTATCTAGAGAATTATTCTTTCATTCATGACTGCAGATAAACACCCACTGCAAGGCATAGGCCTCACCTAAAGATCTCCGTAATGACCGGATTGATCATGTCCTTGATCCATCTAGTGGTGACTTCCTAACACCACACTAAAATTATTCGAAATACATTGTTAAATTACGACAATATTATCTAATAGATTCAGGCGTTACCTTGCGGAAGTCCATCTTAACTAAGAAACGGACAAATTTATACCTACTTCCGCTATGTAGTGCAATGAAGTGCACCGCCAACCAGCCCGCTGATAAATGCGCGTGCGGCAAACAATGCGAAACGCAACTACCACCGTTAATCTACTCTACACGTGTTTCACCTCTCCGCGGGGCATCCTTAGGAGATGTTACACCGACCAGTGCCAAACACCGAGTCTGGTGGCATTTATCAGTGGGTTGGCGGGCGGTGCACTTCATTGCACGACTACTACTGCATAGCGGCAGCAGATATTTATTTGTCCCTTTCTTAATTATAATATTAGTTTATAGCTTTTAAAAACATAGCCTATTCTTTTTCCAAAAATATTATTTTCATTAAAAAATACGAGTATATAAGAATTTACTTAGTTTTTATAAAGGATTTTGAAAGGAATTTGGATTACAATTTGAATTTTGATTTAATACGAGGTTAAATGTTTTATTAATTACATTGCGATTCTTACGCCAATATAAATGAAAGAAAAGATAATAAAGGTAAAGGTAAAGGATGCATGAAATAAAAGTAAAGGATGCTGACACTCACGAGGCATATCAAAAAGCTATCATCTGTTATGGCGACGTTTGTTAAAACTCCGTGTCTTGTTGTTGTGTAAATGTTGTGTGTGTATTACCTATTAAAAAGATCGTTGTTCACTAAGAGTTTACTCCGAGGAATCCGCGAGTTAAGATTTGTGTGACATGTGTAGCTTTAAGTGTAGTTCCTAAAATTTTGAAAATCTGTTCCATGAAGTGAGTGAGCACAAGAGCCTATGGGAGGATACACTTAGCATTCTTATTCGAAGGATTGTACAACTTTAACAATGATTACTGTTTTTAGAATGACATAAATATACATCATGTTTTTTTTTTCAGAATCGGAAGAAAACCTACCGTCATTATGTGCTCTATCGGCGGCGCTGTTGGTGTTTTTAAAATATTCATCAAAGACTACTACGCATATTTAGGCCTTGAATTTCTAGAATCTATGCTCGCGTCCGGGCTTTATACCGTCGCTGTAGTTCTATGTAAGAAAACAAAAACCCAGGAACAACCTTTAACATTTCCTTAATAGATTACTAAATATTCCACATAAATTCTACTAAACATTGTTAAAATTTTAAGTAGTTTTTTTTCTGTCTTGCCTAAACATTGTTTACGTAACTTAGCTTGCTCCGTGACCAAAGAGCGATCAGTGAGTGCAAGTGATCAGTGACCATATGCAAAGCATCTAAATAAGGACTTCGACTAAGGTGGTCATTCAGTACGCGTTCAATATTCTGATTCAAACCTTATAGATTTAAATGTGACGTTTTCAGTAAACCAAATCTAAAAGAACGCAAAGATTATAGTTATTTTTTGAAAATTAACTAAATCAGTGTAATTTATCGTATTTATGTAACAAAGTAACATTCCAAAATACAATGCGTTGCAAATTAAAATGTTGTGTGCGTATCAACTGTGAACGTGATAATGTTTATAAAATTAACATTGAATATATTTTATACTGGATTTTTGTTCCAACATTATCATTATATTTCAATCGTAAGGTGTCCACATCTGGACACAGGCTTCTCATAAATTTAGGACCGGTTGATAGCGGCTAGTACCTACCGTCTTCCGAGATTGTTACAAAATAGATAGATAAATAAAAAAAGTAATTGACTTTAACTCGTAACAAAGATCAATTAATAAGTATGCAATTACCTATATTATCATGAGAGAATAAATTAGTAACCTTTGTTTGAAGTTCCAGTCTAAATCGAATAACGTCATTGTTTATATTCTTTATTCCTTTTCAGTAATCGAAGTGGGAGGTGAAAGCACTAGAGTATTGGCAGGAGTAGTATTCGCGTATGCAGTTTACGCTGGCGAAGTGTTATTTGCATTCATTGCGATGGGTCTGCAATACTGGAAATATTTGATACTAGTCGTATATACACCAATGTATATATTTGTGTTCTACGGTTTCGTATTACGGGAAAGTACAAGATGGCAGATGTTGCGCGGAAAAATGACTGAAGCGAAAGAAACTCTTAAAGTAATAGCGAAAACAAACAAAATAAACATCACAGATGAAGAAATTATGAATATAAAGGATGATGAATTACGTGCGAGATTCAACGTATCGGTACAAAAAGAGAAAGAGACTATAAAAGACATAATTAATTCGAAGGAGACGATGGTTAGACTTATTGTAGCATCATTCTGTTATTTTAGTTCAAGCTTTTTATATTACGGTATGGCAATTCATTCCGTTCTTCTTCCGGGAAATAAATACACGAATTTTATTCTTTCATCTTTAACTTCGTTTCCGGGTGATTTGTTAACATTTTATGTTTTTAATAAGATCGGTAGAAAGCTATCGCTGCAAGGCGGTTACGTATTTTCAGCAATATTTTTGATGGCACAAGCATTCACCCCCGACTGTAAGTATAAAAATATATATTAGTAATACCGGAAAGTAATGTCATTTCTGTACAAATCACTTTTGTAGTCAGCTCATTAGCTACAATAGCATTGTATCTTCTTTATGTCTATTTATATTCTATATTTATATTCTTTATGTCTATATATATATATATATATATATATATATATATATATATATATATATATATATATATATATATATATATATATATATCTTCTTTATGTCTATTTCAACCTGAATGCGCATCTTCCCAAATGCATTCGATTAGTTTTTAACTTTCGGGAATACGACCAAACCGTCTCTGTTCGTCAATGTTCAAAATATTCGTTTCTTAACTACTTTCTATTCCTTCCTCGTTTTAGCCCATAGATGCCCACTGATAGGCATAAGCCTCTTGCAAATATCTAAAGATCTAGGGGAGGATATGCCATAGTCGCCACGCCTTTTTAATGGCCCCTGTTATTGGGGACTTCTCGTTCTATCTTGGGAGGGACATGGTTTTTACTTCTTTTTGTTTCTCTCCTTTTTTCCGTTACAATCTCTGTCATACGTTACTCTATTTTTCTTCACAATATCTCACATTCCTTTGGCTTACTAGTCTATTTCTATACATCGCCTTTCTTGCTTCTCCTTATCTCCTAAAATATTACAGTAGGTTTCCTTTCATATTGCAGTACTATTTAATTCTTGTCTATGGTTATATACCTGCTGTTTATCTATCTAATTACATTCTTAGAAAAGTTTTACAGTTATATATAAAACCTTTATTCACATTTTATAAATTCCTGATTCTACCCGACCCTTACTAGTCTGTTTTATTTCTCGCTATAACAACCTGTACGATTTTTTCGCTGAATTATATGTTATCTGTCCACCATATCTCCGCCTTACCGAATTCATCGGATGTTATACTAATTTTTGGTTTTCTCTTTATCCCTACCGCTACAACATTTATAAATATGTTTGCACCCTAGATAATAAAAGGTTAAGATTATACGGATATCATAGATTAAAAATAAAAAAAACTCATTAAAAATTCACGAAAGAACTTAAAGCAAGGAAATGGCATGACTTTCCGGTGCCATATTAATGTTTTAATATTATTTTGGTGATATTTAGAAATATTTTTTTTCAGCTATAATGTGGTTGAAAGTGCTTCTATTTTTGATTGGTAAAGTAGGAGTAGTGGTGTGCTTTACTGGAATATACACGTACAGTTTGGAACTATTTCCCACAAGTGTCCGAGGATCATTAGTCGGTTGGGGAAATACGGCAGCTAGAGTTGGCAGTATGCTCGCCCCGCTTACGCCTTTGTTGGTAAGAAGTTTGACACTTTTTGACAGTCATCAAATTCGAATTTAGAATTCACAATATTGTGGATTACGTCTCTTGTTGACGTCAAGTTGTGTACATCCTGGTTAGATAAAATGTCTGATACCTGAGAAAAAAATGCGAAACCATGTATTTTTTTTAAATGATATGAGATCAACACTAAAATAGTCTAAAAGCGAACACATAATACCCGAGGTGTGCTTTCTTCTATGAATTCTTAATATAAAATATACCAATTTGTCTATAAGTGGTGGCTTTAGGTTGGGGTGAAATAAAATAAACATTTTCACATTATCTTGACATATTTAATTATTTAGGAAAATTACAACTGTACGTAATAAACACCATTATACCTATTGTTTACATGAAACATTGTAATAATAATAATTCTAATTCTCAGTTACTTCCATTTCACCTTATTATAATTTTTTAAAATACAAAAAATAATTATCAAAAGAAGCAGATGATACTTGTTCAGCTCCTAATAGATACCGGACTGCTTGTATTTCGTGCGACAGAGATAAATCTCTACGTAGCCGAAATTAGCCGATTATCTCTTTCTAAAGGTCGATGTGCAATATTTATCGCCGGGTATTGTTTAATATAGAATGTGCCAAGAATCGAAATAAAAGAAAAATTCTGTTGAGGTAATATATATTTGGTACGATAATGGCGCTACGCCATCTGTTTTGTGGAAATTCAAATTAGAAACGCCTAGACAATATTCTAGATTGACGTCTTGCCTCCACAAGTATCATTGAATGGTTAATCATGAACATTTATGATGGTCTCAATGGGGTTTGACACATCCTTAAAAGGCTGAAACCCCAAACTAATAATAAAAAATTCGTATTACTACTTTCTACAGCCAGAAGTTTTTGGCCTATAAAAAAAATAATGTAATATATTTTAAATTGATCACCCGTATGTACAATAAAATATATATGATAATAAAATCTTAGTATAACTCTGTTAAATATTATTCTCTTTCTTCTTCTTTTAATATTACTTAATCGTTTCTATTAATTTATTATTATATTCAACAATTTTTATGTATACAATTATTATTTATGATTTCTTTCAGTCAGCTGAGCTATCGTCGTTGCCGTCAATTCTCTTTGCATCGACGGCTATTATTGCAGCATTACTACTGACGTTTACGCCTGAAACCAAACACTTACCGATGTTTGACACGATAGCACAAGTAGAAAATTATAAAGCAAAAATTACAACACATTTATGAAAATTTTAAAACGAAAGACATTGCTAAATTAAACCAAAAATGAAACTGTAAATAATTAGAAATAATACATAAATATTTACTTTTATAAAAACTAGTTAAATATTAGGTAAAAGCACTGAAATTTTACATATTAGAGCAAAATTTATGTAACTAGAGACAGTATGCTATTTGTATGTTAAGCAATTAAGTGTTCTTTATTTGAATTAAGTTATATGTAACAACAATAATTAAAATTTTAACACAATCTAATGATAATACTACTTGAATATTACTAATTATTATACTTATAATAATTGTACTTTAATTTCTTTGTCTTGAATGCAACATTAAAAATATCATTAAATTTATAATAAATGTATTAAGTGTATAATATATATAATAGGCGATTGCATTGGTTATGATTAAAGACAAAATTTTTAAGCCAAAGTGGGTAATGTATTGTAAATATTACTTGTGTTCAAATGCAATTAATCCAATGCAACTAATAAAATATTTTAAAAATGATACATTTTTGTTTACATTGTAAAGGTAATAGTTTCTTGTCATACAACGAATAACATTATTTCGCTGAAAAACTTATTTTCCTTTATTTATATTTTATTTTATACAACGGAAGGTAAAATACTATTTAGTGATACTGTAAGAGCGTAAAGTTTTTTAATAAAGTTTATTACTAAAAAATAATAACTGCTACTATTTCCTTTTACGACAGTTTTTGACGATATATTTAAAAAAATAGATAAACGTTTTTTATCATTATTTTGTCAGTATAAGTCGTCTTTAACTTCTGCCCGCGGTTTAAGCTAGGGCGTAATTTAGTCGAATATTAATTATGGTTATAGGCATTATAAGGTTTTCAGTAGAGTTGCGAATAAAATCCAGCTCTTTCAGATTTTATTTCAACAGTTTACAAATTTACGTAGAATACTGTAATTTATTAATTATTTCGAGTTGTTTCATATAAGATTTAAATTGAAAATGAACTAAAATTTGACTTAAATACAAATTACACAGATATACACGGATCATTATTTAATATTTAAATAAAAGTTCCTTAATAATAGAAGCAAAACAAATTGAAGTGGAAACATCAATAAATGTCATATTCACAATGTCATTGATTTTGATTGACAATGAAATTCAAATCTGATTACCCCGTGGTACAGTGTTATAACCTCCTAGAAAGTACATAGATTTTCATAAGCATTTTAAATTGTATTTATTAACTCAATAACTTAACTAACTGCTCAAAAGATGGAAGGGTTCGAAATAAAAACTTCGAATAGTAAAAAGGTAAGTAACTTTATTTATCAACAACACCGTATTGCCGAAAAGATAGTTTGGATATTTATTGTTTTCTTTATTTGTAATTTTTAAGGGAAAAGGTTTATTTGCTACTAAGAAATACGACAAAGGTGATATTATATTGGAGGAAGATCCATTAGTTTCCTGTCAATTTGCGTGGAATGCTGCTTATCGGTATTTAGCATGTGATTATTGTATGAGGTAAGCTCATGTTTTTTTTTTAAAGTTATACCTAAACCTTGCAATATCAATAAAAATTTAAATAACACAATACGTTTTATTTCTAGCAGTGATGTTTTTTTTTTTATAAAAAAATTGTTACAAATATTTGTTCAATGCTTTTAGGCCATTAGAAACACCAGAACAAAATGTAAGACGTCTATCGTGTAAACCAGATATTGTTCTACCGCATGCCAGTTGTTTTGATATTAATTTGGAGAATGTAGCTACATGTGATCAATGTGGAATTTTGTACTGTTGTGAAGAATGTAAGCAGCGTGCCTTTGACACTTATCATCGATTGTTGTGTTATGATGCAACAGATGCACAACACCCAATAATGATTCTTATGGAGGCCTGGAAGTAAGTCTATTTATAATTTCATTTTGACATGTAAAACTGCCATAATAAGAAAAGTATATTTAATGTATTCAATACTACACTGTAACTTGTTACATAACATAGTGAATAACAAACCCTATTTACTTGTATCTTGACACATAAGATGGTTTGAATTAAATTATTATTTCTTGGTAGACTTAGGCACCACTGTAGTGCCAAAAAATTGGCTCTAGGAAGAGACACCAACCACATGAGAATGAAACATTTTTTAATCAGACATTATTGTATGTTAAGAAGCTTAATTTCCTGGTATTTGTAAAATTGTTATGTTGACTTAAATTTAGTTAAAAGACAACATGACCAGTTAGTTTCATCAGAGATTTGTTAAGTCAATAAAATTTCCCATGTTTATTCTTCCTATTAATAAATTAACAAAACAAGCTTTTATTTAAACAACAGAAAATAATATCAACTTCTTTTAAGTCATGTCCAATAAGACCTTTTATGTCACAGAAGAGATAAATTAGAAACAGAATTATTAATTTTTAAATCAGAATTCTTAATTCAAATTTAGAAACATATATATTTAACCATAATGTAACTTCTATTATCATGGTGCTGTTTATGTCCTAGGTTACATAACTTATAAAGTGGTGGTAATATATTAAAGATCTGTAAATTTAGAACTTGTTTAATTGTATGAAATATTTTTGTTATGTATCTATGGGTGTGTCATCTCGGGTAATTTTTTTATTTTCTCACATACATAGAAAAGTTAAATAATTGTTGTAGTCTATGATGTTTTTTTATTTTTTTGCCAAACCAGTTAGTTAGGTATTTATGTCTCCCATATATCATGCATAGGTGGTTGGCAATACTGGTAAATCTTTTATCTTACATAAGTAAGACTTCTAAAATCTTAATTAAAAATTATCTGTTAGGTTAAGACTGTTTGTGTAAAATATGAAACCATTCAAGTTAAGCAAAATTTCTAATAATAATATTTTAAAGTTTCATCGTAATTAATAATTTTATATGTTTCAGACAAATGCACTATCCACCTGAAACAACAAATGTAATGCTTTTAGTAAGAATATTAGCTTATATAGAACAGAGCAGCAACCCAATGGCAGCAGCAAACACCATCAAACAGTTCTGTCACAGGACCGTTAATGAAGACGCTGAATTGGTTCACAAATTATTGGGAGAACAGTTTTCAGAGCAGATAAATACACTGCGTGAGATGACTGCCAATGTTATTAGCGGTGATCACATACAAGAGGTAAATAAGTTTTTTGATATTTACAACACTTAAAAAATTTAAAAAGATTTTACTTCATAAAATAATGGTAACACACTACAGGTGATTAATTATAGATAAGATAGAAGTTATAAGTTATACATGAATGTATAGTTCATTTATCAGCATAAAGCTTGAAAGCTGATACACTTATTTCTTATCATCCTGTAAAAAATACACCAATTTTTCTATAAGTGGTGGCTTTAGGTTGAGGTAAATAAAATTTAAAAAACATGTTCACATTATGTTATACATATTATGTACATAAACACTATTATACCCATTGTTAAAATGGGACATTGTAATAAAAACAATAATAATCCTAATTCTCAGTTCCCATTCCTAATAGTTCCTCCCATTTCACTATCTGTGTTCTCAAAGAGGTCAGGTTTTATTACAATATCTAATTTTAACCATAGGTGTAATGGTGTTTATTATGTACAGTAATAATTTTCCTATATAATTAAATATGTAAACATAATGTGAACAATTTTTTTATTATATTTTTTTACCTTAAGCTAAAGTCTCCATTTATAGAAAAAATGGTGTATTTTATACAAAGAATAAAAATAATTATCAAAAGAAGCAAATGATACTTGTTTAAACAGCTCCTAATAGATATGAGACTGTATGTATTTGGTGTGACAGAAATAACGTTCTATGAAGCTAAAATTAGAAAATTATCTCTTTCCAAAGGTGGATGTGCAACATATATCGCCAGGTACTGTATACTAGACGGCAAAAGGTAGTTGATAATGAAGGTGAATATATTATTGATTAGAAATAAAAACTGGTTAAAAATGTAGTTGTGTTATTTTAATTCAAAAGCGATATTACTTTCCGTTTCCCCTTAATAAAAAATTGAAAATTTATATAAAGTATCATTGTGTAAGATCCCATATATTTCTATATATAATTGGCATTTTCAGAACATACATCTTCAATTATAGCTTGAATATAAGGGTATTTGGAATGTATAGTATTATAACATAATAGATGAAAAAATGTTAATTTTCCAGTTCTTAACACCAGAAGGATTCTGTAGCTTAATGGCATTGATTGGAACTAATGGGCAAGGAATTGGAACAAGCCCGTTGGCTTTATGGGTAAATTCAGTTTTGGAATTGACCATGTCCGATGATGAAAGACAGCAAATTGATTTGTTTATTGATAAGCTTTATCAATATGTAGAAGAAGGTAAGCATTTACTTCTAATATTTAACAGGAAAATTATAAAATTATGATTAGATCTTCTCATAAAGAATTACATTAATATGGTAAAAGACATTTATTTAAATTTCCTATCAACAAGCCAAGTAACTGTTTAAAAAAATTAATGATAATAATATAAATTTTTTTTTATTTTTATTTATTACATATATCTATACAAATAAATCAAATTGTCGTTAGTGTAATATTAAAATAACCCCTTTTTACTATATACCTATGAATATATATAACAAATATATACTAAAATTACATTTGTTTAAATTTGTGTCTGTTTGTCTGTATGTTTGATCTAGCTAACACGGACATATACGGGCTGGTAGCTGATGTAATTTTTTAATTTCAGAAAAATTTTGAAATAAATAAATTAAATTCCATGCGGTCAAAGTTGCAGGCATAGCTAGTTAATAATAAAATTAAATAATGATGCTCTATTTTGGACCTTTTTATTGATTCTCACTTATTTAATTTTTTTTTAACAAAGTAAAAATAAAAATCTTTTAAGCTGAAAATATAGACTTGCTGCCAAATCAACTTGTTATCATTATATTGTTTTCGTCGTACATATTATATATTGACAATAAATAATCCATATTTCACAGAATCCGGAACATTTTTGAACACGGAAGGATCTGGACTATATAGATTGCAGAGTGCTTGCAATCATAGTTGCTCTCCCAATGCTGAGTCATCATTTCCATATGGCAATCATAGAATACAGTTAAAGGCGGTTAAGCCAATCTTGCCAGGTGATGAAATATACATAAGCTACCTGGATGAATGCACTTTGCAGAGATCAAGGCATTCTAGACAAAAAGTAAGTATCTCTATTAATGTACCCTCGTATTTATGATGTTTAATTTAGTTTTGTTATGCATCTTCTAGTAGGCACAAAAATCCTCTCAGAAAGATGGTGTGCTATTACAACCCATTCATAAAAAGAACATAGTGAGTCATCATTGTTCTATGGGGATTCCTAAAGCATCCTGATCTAAGAAAAGCTTGCAATAAACTCTGTCGGTTTTATATTGTGATTCCGGATAGGCCAATAAAACACTGAACAAAAAGAAATTACATGTGCCCCTTGTCCCTTTAAACATGCTTATGTGGCTTGCCAAGTATTTATAAAATTGAGCTAGCCAATATATTGTTATAAAAAAGTAATTAGTGTAAAATGGTAGTACATACTAGACCGAAACAATCAAAAATGACCATCAAACAAGACTGAAGAATGCATGATTAGAAAGTTGCTTAATCGGCTTGTATTGAAAAACAATGACAAACTTCTCATTACATATTTCCAGTAATGACCTTTCTTCCGTATTTTTTTAATTTAACAATTTGAATTAAAATTGTAAATAGTGTAGTGTTGTAAATAAAGTTTCGTAAATTAATAATTATGAATTTAAATTGGCTCATTGATTTAAAGGCTTGCTCATCCATTAACTAGAAGGTAACAGAATACACAAAACAGCACTGGATATGTAAACGACAAAAGATACAGGAAATTAGGCGAAACCAGAAATGGAAGCATTGTGTGCACTTCAGTAGTTGAGTAATAGATATGATTGTTTTTTATTATTTTAGGAGTTAGGCCAAAACTACTTGTTTGTATGCTGGTGTGAACGTTGCTTGGCACAGAGCTCACAACCAGACTGCACCAGCGAGGAGGACATGAGCGATGAAGAGATTGATGCAGATGACTGATGTTCCAACTTCTTGGCCTTCTGCCTCTTAGGTCTATGATGACCATGGAGACATGGTGGCCGTATGCACAAGTGTTATGTACTCTTGGACTAGAGAGTGACTAAAAAATGTGTTAGTTAAAGTGATTATTGGAGAACTTGGCTGCCTCCATATTCAGTGAAAAACCTATAAGTAATATATTAAACCAAGGCTTTCAAGGGTTAATGATTAATAAAAGATAGATTGAGGCTTAGTGCCTTGAGAACTTTACTACAGAACTGAAACTATTAATGTGAATAAGATAAAGTGACATTATTATTTAAGTTTTAAGTTTAATTCTCATTGATAACTTTAAAAAGTTGGAAATGAAGAGTTAATCTCATAAAAATGCAAAGAATTACATGCATCATACAACGACAAATTAATATCGAGGACTAGAATTGATATATATCTATATATATAATTATTACCTTCGTGAGTTATATCCTTGAAAAGGAAATTAAAATAATTGGTGATTAAAATTATCATGTCATTGATAAAATGTTAATTATAGCACATTAATGTTAAAAATAGTTTTAAAGGCAGCAGCAACATGAATTAATTAAATAATTTTATAACCTAATTATGGGTTATGTAACACTTTTTGTGACATCAATATTCATTTAAAATGGAGTGATAATTTAATATATTAAATGATAATATTCTAAATTGATCGTACAAAGAAAGAATTTTATGAAATGGCCTATGTATGAAACAAGGCTTAAATAAACAAATAAAGTTAGGATAAAAACTAAAATTAGTAGCATTTAAAATATTAACTTTGTAGTGATATTTCTATTAGAATATTTATAGAGCAATTTACAAGTTAAATTTACAGATGAAATGTCTGTTTCTTTTTTAAATATCTTTACCCATGTATAACAATTTTAACAAATAGTAAACTACTATATGCTCGAAACATTGATCTGCAGAGAACCCACAAAAACTTAACAATTTGGTGTGTATGTTATAATATCAATCATGTAAATGAGTCAACAAACCAAGTTCCACACATTTAAAACTCTTACTTAGATGCTATAATAAGATCTATTTAATAATATACTTTTAATTTTAGATTTAAAACTGAAAAAAAGGCTTTATCGATCTTTTCAAACTTGTTTGTTTGGATACTCTCAGACTAACGCAGCATTAGTTATTTGTTTTATAGAGGAAATTTAGATTATTACGAGTTTATTTTTATATCTTGTATTTATCACATGCGCACTCTTTTCAATATAATATTTTACATTTTGGATCATTAATAATATGTTACTAAATATGTATAAAGAAGCAACCATTAGAATACCAATTTCTTTAAAAACATCTCTCAGGGAATCTCTGGCTTTCAAGTTGTAAATTGTTATTGAATTTTTGTTTCTTGATTCGCCTAACAAAAAGTAGTAAGTTATTCTTAACTAATTAAATTTAATTTTAGACAAAATACTTTGTTAAAACTGTTTGCTTAAGTAAACGAAATTGCTTATACCTTGATACAAACTCTATTGACTATTATGTTATATATGACCAAATGTAGAATAGTTATGTAATATAAATAAAATGTGCTACTAAAATTGAAATTGTTATTTTGTCAATGTATAGAATAAAATTGTTCATTTTTAAGGCATAGCGCTGTATAAAGAGCACACATACAGCTATTTTTTAAAAGGTATATATGTTACAATTTTGGTATTTATATTATTTTATTTACTCCATGCCTTCTCTATTAAAGAAAAATGTTTTTCCAATCTTTTTGAATTAGGACCTTTTGATATATTTTAATCGTTTTATTTAGTAGTCCAAAACATATGTATATACACAGATACGTGTAAACGCATTCTTAACTCGTAATCAACCCATGAGATAAGTTTCACATTTCTTTTAAAACTTTTCAAACATTAGTCAAATTATTAAGTGTAAGCATGAGTAGTGTCAGTAGAAAGTAGAAATTTGTAGCTTCAATGTTTAACTATAAGGTTTAATCGTGAGCGTACAACGATAAACAAAAATGAGACAATGAAAATATAAGTAAGTTGTAAAGAGTGGTTTGTCTTAGGCAGTCAAAATGATTATATGTAATCTGTTCACTATTTCAATAGAAACAGGGTGGGGTTTGTGCCAAGAAATCGTCTATTTATTGTCAACGTTTTGGTATATAAAAAATCTAGTAATGAATGTATGAAAAGGCAATGTCGTGAATAAAAGATAAAATTAAATTGGATATGTTTTATTTTTATAGAAAATATTTTCTCTATAGGTGTTTCCTTATACTGAAAATCAGACAACTAATATCAGCAAATATGCTAAAAGGAAAAGATGTAAATTTAGAAATTTTTACGTTTCTAATATTTTTAGACAAATGATTAATGCAAAATATTTAAATGAATGATCTTTTTACGAAAAATAAAAGGAATTTTTATTAAAATTCCAATTTAAAATTATAATATCCTGTACACTAAATTTAGTCATGGTTAAAATTTGTAGTAAAAAAATTGTGTAATGACATATGCCATTTGACATGTCATTACACAATTTTTTTATAATAGGCTATTATAAAGCCAGTGCCGATAATTATTATGAAAATTTATCCTTTAATTACAGGACATAATATTGCAGGAATGTACCGAATTATTGTGTTCGGTATATTGAAAGTTTTTGATTGGCAAACATAGCGCATAAGTTCGCATAAGAAGTTAGAAATAAAGAAAATAGAATAAACTTTTTAGGTTAGAATTGTTTTATCTATAATTGTTAACCCATATTATTAAGTAAGGATTACCCTTATTATTAACTTATATTATTTTTTAACTATTAATAAACAATATAAGTTAATAATAACCTTGCATTGTTTTCTTACTGCCATCAATATCTTCGTCTGTTATGTTGCGCTACAAGTTCCTATCTTTAGCATCGTGGATCGCAGCATGAAGTTTGTTGTTGCGTCGAGCGGATATTACATCAACATTACAAAAAGTAATACCCTTTTTAAAAAATGTATCTTCAAAATATCACTTCAGTCTGATGTCGGTGGATTAAATGTCTATCCCTATGCTGTTGGGATAAGATTTGTGTAGTTTCTTTTTATTTTTCTATTATGATTATTTCTTATCAAAGACCTGTGAATTTTTAGTTACATAATTCATGTTAATGTGATTTTTTAAAATTGTATTTAAAAATGCTTTCATTTAGGCAGTGGCGTACCTAGGGGGGGGCGGTGGGTGCGGTCCGCACCGGGCGGCACTTACCTTGGGGCGGCATTTTTTATATTTACTTATAGTTGTAAAAAGCAACTTATTCATTTCATATTTATTTTCTTTCTTGAATAATAAATGAAAATTCTGTTCCCAACATTATAATTTTGTTTAGAATTTTTTTAACAATTTCTATCAGTGTCGCTAGTTGCGAAAGAAACTTCTCAAAATTGAAGTTGATAAAAAATTATCTTCGTTCTACAATGAGTCAATTAAGACTACAAAATCTTGCAATATTGTCAATAGAACAAGAAATTACAAATAATATAAATTTTGAGAGCATTATACACGATCTTTCTGGTATGAAAGCTAGAAGAGCAGGTATTACATACGAGTGCATACAAATATGTCTAAAAAAATTTACTCTGTGTATTAATTAATATTGATTAAATAACTTATAGAAATAAATATATTATATTTATTTATGTGTTATTAATTAATTTATAAAAACCACTATTTGATTAACTTATAATAAAAAGGGCGGCAAACTGGAGATCGCCCCGGGCGGCAAAAGTTCTTGGTACGCCACTGCATTTAGGGTAATACAGTATTTGAGAATGTATCGTATACAGTGTTTTATTTATTTATACAAATTGTAACTTTTTCTTCAGTTACATTCCTGTGACGAGAAAAATGCTGTGCGTGGCATTGATAGGAAGCACGAACGTTTTGATTCTCAAAGACGTCAAAAGCGATTCCAAGTCTATCATACATTTGTCTATAAATCTTCAAGTATTGTGGTAACGTAGTCCCAAAAAAGATGGGGCGAATCTCTGGTAATTGAAAAAATAGAAAAGAAAAACCTCGGGGAGAAGTTCATTGTACTGAATAGACTATATATTATAAAAACTTAAAAACCGAAGATAGCTGCCGATTAAGCCGATGTTTCTCTTTCTAGGATCCTCGGTTTGAAATGGTACATATGGCGTTTCGAGTGACAATCAAAGCCGAGGTCTGTTCTAAGTACTTACTTTCATCATGAAGCGGTCACCTAAGTGGTCATGAGAGAGGTTAACCTTTCGTTGGCTGGTAAGGGTGCAACATGGCGCCTGTCAGTGTAGAGCATGAAATCTTTTTAATGATGACTGAAATATATATATTTTTTGATCCTGTGGTCGTTAGTATATCCAAAGCAAGCAATTTTAACTGTATTTTTATGGTAATTCGACATAATGCAGCCTACTTCTTTTCGGGCAGATTTAACCCATAGTCTTCCGAGCGTTGCGGGCATACATTTCCAAAGGCAATTGACGGGTTAAACGCCATTAACAAAATATGGTTTTTAGCAAAAATACCATGACCAAATAGGGCACCTCGGGCTTGAAAGATGCGAGAAAACTATTAAATCTTAATATTGGTTTGCGGGAATGATGCGTTTCATTAGAACGTATATGAAATTGTGTTTGCGAAATAGGAAATTGTAGTAACATTTGACAAATCTGACTATGAATTAAAGACAGGGCGAGGTTTGTCCTATAGAAGAAGTACCAATTCTAATGCATGCTTTACGTGTCGAATTAAAAGTATAGCAAAATCGTTTAAGGAACAACTTTTTGAACAACTGACACAGTTATTTTTTCTATAAAATAAAAATAACGTAACCTATTGTGTACGTGACTCGACACACTCTTTGTGTGACCTCTCGCTTATAGGACATGGTATGAAATCATATCCATGTGACTTCACGACTTTGTAACATTCCGTTTATATGAACCATATGTGAGTACAGTCTGTGTGACTTAATGTCGGTGAAATATCTAAATAAAAACAAAATTATAAACTAACATAATCTGTTGTCAATGTGATATGACATAGTGACATTTCGTGGGTGATTTTTTTGTTTGGTTCTTCTTAACGTTTTTAGATTAGTCATGACGGGGAAAACAAAAAGCTCTGCTTGAAAATATAGTTCATTCAATTATTGTTCTTAAAACTGTATTACAAATATTACTCCTTAAGGAAATAAAAATGTAGGTTCCATAATTATAATATTAATATTAGAAATACAAACAAAATACCGCCAATGATAATGAGGAATTTTTTACGTTTAATTAGGCTTTACTGGCGTTCATTCAAAACTATCTACGGCGTGAAAAATCCACATTAAATGACAAGTTTGTCGTGGTATTTAATTGTAACAAAAAGTGACACTTCTTTAAGTTTACAAGGTTAAATATTGGTTTTTCGTTCCCTTTTTTTATGAAACGTCAATATAATTTCGATATGTCAATGATTTTTAATTGATAATTAGGTGTCCCACCGTCATGTATACTTTTTTTATTTGAACTATGTGTCAAAAACTACGTTCACTTAAATGAAATGAATTGTATCACTCACAAAAAAATGCAAGTCAAATAAATAAACACACCATTTCCATTGTATTATTTTAAAGCCGTAGGCACACCCGAACAGTCGTAAGTATAAAAACAAAATAAAAATTGAATTGTAAAACAAACAAGGTTGGTTGAGGGTCGGCCTAAATTATGTTAAAGCTATTATCCGAGGGACATCAAATCACATTAAATTTCTCACCCATTTATATTTGCGGACTCACAGGCGGAGGTTCTGCGCTGTCTTTGATCTACAGCAAATAAAAAAAAAACAGAAACGTACTTCTACTGTCTTCATGAAAAGGGGAAAATATAATTTATTCAGTAGATAATTTTCTCCTCTCTTTTAAGGGCACGATTCAAGAAGGGAGAAAAGAAATGAATGTTTGTAGAGTTGTGTTAGGTGAAAGCTTTCCCCTCGCATATTCTTTGAGATGTTTCTTTTTGTTATTTTTATGTCTTCATCAAATGATTTAGTCACTTTAATCAACAGTAAAGTGCCTTTGCAAACAGTTATCGGACGTAGAAAAGGGAAAAAGAATTGATTCCAAGAATTATATTGTTATTTACAACTTTATGGAAAAGAAATAAATATTTTTTTTTTATTTCCATACTTTAATTATAAATACGTATTTATTGGTGGATAGTTTATATAGCAGCGTAGCTAGATGGGTTCAACGGGTTTTATTTCTTACGCCAATCCGTTATAATAATAACACACTTATTTATTGTTTGTATTTACCTATATTAGTGATGCTATATAACGATTTGAGCGCCTTAGTGGTGGTACAAATATATCGAATTGTATCTCTTTACTAGTTTCATATCAAAACTTTCTTGTTTAACATCTTAAATTATATTAAAACACATTAGTATAATAAACGAAATAACTATTTACTGGGAAATATCTTCTTCCTGACAAATAATAAAAAAATAAAACACGTACTAAATACCAGGCAAGCTTGTCAAGATAGTAAGTGCCTTCCTGTCGAACCGCAATTTCTGGTATCGAGCAGAAGGTGTACTCTTCACCTCCCAATCCACCCTAGTAGGCATTTCACTTCGCATGCGTGTACTTTACCTGTGTTTTCGTTTACCTGATAAAATCGAGATAGTTTTACTTTGTTAAGTTAGTCGATTCTTCTGTTTTGCGAATGCAGTTCCGATGAAACAGCGAAAGCCTCCGAGCTAGCAGTATTAACATGAACATATACTATAATTAAACTCCGTCAGTAAAAAAAATGTATTAATGTCTATTATTTAAACATGAATAAAAATGATAATATGACAGAGTTACTACGGACTCAAGTTTAAATTATTTTGCAAGTAATATTAGTAGTTCTAGACACAGTTCGACTAGGACAAAGGAATTTTATATATATTTTGCTTCCTTGTTGTGCTTCGCATTTTAGCTCCCCTTTTTTGTTAGAAATTAAACGCTTTATGGGTAATTTGGGGAAACGTGATTACACTTTAACCCTGAAGTTAAGCATATTAAGAATGACATAAGAAAAGAGAAATATAAAAAAAAGTATATGGATAATCTATTAAGAAAGACTGTCTCTGTGAACTCAAAACAGGAGTTGTATAAAATGTTCCTAATAGCAGGGCTATTAAAAAAAACCTGCTAAGTTCATCAGAAGACATGATCATCGGGTGCAGACCACTTGCCACCGGTCCTATAGGAAATTTCTAGAGAAAGCCTATGTCAAACCGTGGATGTTTTACGGTTGAAATGATAAAGATGAAAATATCTTAAGTGGTATAATCAGCATTTAGAGAAAACAATTTTATGATCACTTTTGTCTAAAACAAACAAGGAAATATTGCTGATCGAGTCACGGCTCAAGGGAAGCCAAGTTTGATAATATCATTACTTACAAATTTGTTTCATAAATCGTACGATTTAATTGAGTAAAACTTACAAACTTCCGGTTAAGAGGAAGATTAGGAAGTTTGAAATATCCCTTGGAGTGTTTTCGATCCTTTTGAACATAATTGTTTAATGTTTGCGGTGTAACGACGTTAGTTTTGGTGACGAAAATTACGTTACCAATCACAATATATGTACATTTATTACAAGAATATAAATATAAAACTAGAAATATAAATTAACTTATATCAGGGATGAGTAATATGGTTTTGTGGCCTGCAAAGCATTATTAGAATTGAATTTAGTTTATCGACTTTCTCTCGTCAATATATTGTTATAAAATTAATTACGTGCATGGCGTTACATGCTAAACAATTTATTAATAATTAGCAACGATCAAAACTGAGTGATGCACGATTAGAAAGCTGCATTTGTATTACATGTATGCTTGGATCTAAAAAACGATTCCAAATTTTTCATTAAAATCTTCAAGTATATTCATTTGTCAGATCTTATTCGTCATGTATTAAATTAAAATTTATATATCTTATTATTCTCATGTTATTAAAAATAAAGTTTTGAAAGTTACTGATAAACAAAAAGGTTGGTCACCTCTGGCTTATTTCTTTAAGTGCAATGAAACGTAGACAACAACAAACAACTGCCTATTTTTTATGCGTACATTTTGTACGCCTTCTTACACTCGCCTTTGCGACGGATTATGTTGAACTAGCACCGAACGATATTCCTCCATCGTCGCTATATAGTGAGACCAGAGGCCAAGGAGACCACGAGAGAAAATAGTCTCCAGTACTGGCCCTTATCATACCTTTGTGAAGGATCTTCCACCTTGGAGGATTACTCACCACAGCCAGCAGCAGTAAACACTCCTCTAAGAACGGCCGCCACTGGCCAGCCATAGTAGGTTCCTCTAAGTAATATACATATACACACCAGACCCTTTTTGAGTTTTTTAATCTTTACGGCCTTTGCAGCTTTATCAAACTCAAGACTAGTAAATTCTAAATATCAATTTTTTCGATTATTGGCACCGGGTTTGATGTCTCAAAGAATTAAAGACCCTATAGGTTAATCAGGTTGATCTAGCTTTAAAGTATTGTAAAGTTTTGCCCTTTGATTCTCGTGAAATATCATAACAATTTTTTAAAAAAATTTCAAATATTTTGTATTTCATAAAATTCAGAATATGAATATTCTGGTAACGTCAAATCGTTTTCTACAGTAGTACATTCGAATGAAGCGAATTGCGAAACATAGTATCCTACCGGATTATCCAAGCTAGAGTCCAAATTGTCCGGTTTGTGCAGAGCAGTTCAATCGAGGAATTCCAATACTGAATAGCAAATTGTTCAATAGATTCGCTGTTTGCTAAGAGTCCGTGAGTCTCTTTTGAAATAGATTTCTATGTCCGACGACTTCAAAAGTCGAAGCTAAAAGCAAACCTTTATTTGTAAATTAAATCTTATTACAAACAAGTGCCTCTAATTTTCGATGAGGCTTGAATGAAATAATAAATAATATTATCATTTATTTATTCCCTTTTCAGTTGCGTTTCAGTTTCACTTGCGTATGTCATGAGTATTTTGCCAGAAGAGCATAATTTGATAGAAAATAAAACCAGCTCTTCTATAATTGCATCCTTCAACTTTAAATTAACAAAGTTACAAACGCGCTTTCTATACTTTACAAATATTATAAAAATCTTACATTAACATACAATACAACAAATATTATAAAAATCTTACCTTAGTAATGGTCTTGATTTAATGATTTATTTTATTAAATTCCAGACATTTGACATTATTAGCTACTTCTCTATTGTTTAAACATTAAATAATACAATTTTCCTATCAGTCGATACTTATAGAAAATAACAAATCTTTTTAATTCACCCAAAACCCAGCATTGTACTTCTTCCGCCGTTGTATTGATATTGTAATGTTACTATTATATTAGTAAGATGTGCACTAAAACATTAAATAAGCAGCATTGTATAACATAAAATTCCTGTTGGGTTGTTATATTTATCAAATAAATTATTGTTGGTCATTTCAGGCATAGAAACTGCAGTCTTCCCCAAAGATAACTATGGGGGGATATACCGTAATCGCCACTTTTGGCAGGCGGGTTGGCGACCGCACTGTGGTCTTGTGTTACGCAGAGGACGCTGCTGCTCATCCCCAGGAAACTTTTTCGTGAGCAGTGGCAATCTTATATAATAAAGGCACAATGGGTAAATTGTATATAAGATTGTAGCCTGAGAATCGAATCTACGACCTACGATCGCAAGTCTCAGTCCTCTACCGCTGGGTTACAACCACTGCTCGATAAATTAATTACGTGATCTTATTTTTTTTCTTTATATAATAAAATTAAAAAATTAAATTCCATTTCAGACCTTTATAAGTTACCTTTTTGCCGCATTTTTTAATCAAAATTGATTAGGTTTTTTCCTACAGTCCGCCTGCGACATTGTATGGCTTGTTCTTTTCATTTGCAACCCAATACGTATACGAATATCGAAATAAATGAAACGTTATTACAAAATAATTGTATATTTGAAATACCGTAAAATTAGTTTACCAAAGATGCTTGCTGTACTATATTTTTTAATTAAATCAGTTTGCATTTAAAATAAGAAAAGATAATTATAGATAATCAAATTTTATAAAATCATATGATCTAATAATAAGATTTATTATTTATGTTCTATCAAGCGGTTCTCATTCGTCTCGTTTTCTTACTCGTTAAGTTTATTAAGTATATACATAGTATAATGATTCAAAAACAAAATTATGAAAAAAAAAACAGTTTTGAAATTTAAAAATAGAACTATGGTTTGACGTATTAATATTAGTCTATCATTTATTATCATGTGATCAACATCATTTATTATGCCTTCAATTCGTGATAATAAATTATAGACTGATATTACTAAAAAAAGCGGTATTCAAGCAGTACTTTGTTTTTTATTTTGGAAAAAGTAAAAGAACAACGACCACCCAAGAAACTTCCTCACCGAAACAACGGGTCAGTACACTGGGAAAAAAGTATAATTGAGTATTTGCGCTATGGTTAGTGTGTTATTGTTGCGTCAGTTTTGCTGCAGATCCGATTTTACACAACGCGTCTAACATTTATTTTAAAAAAATTAAGTTCATGGAATACGGTTTCAAGAGATAGTCAAGAGATCTGTAACGAAAAAACAATAAATTATTTATGACTTGATACTTATTTTAATGTGAAGTTACGAAGATATTGGATAATATACCGGATAATTACTTACATGCGTAAATGTTAGCGAAGAGGTTTAAAGGTTTTATACATATTTCCAAATACTTTGTATAAAGCAATCATTTTGAAATAGGTTACATTAATTTACTCTTTCTATTCTTATTTTGAAATGCCACAGGTTAATAACTTCGGGCGGAAAATTATGCTGGAAGGCTGTACCATACATAATTTGACAGCAAATGAGCTATATAAAGTCTAAACTCTAAAGTGTTTACATCTGTAATCTATAAACTCTGTATATATTTTTAGATATTTGGTTTAGTGCGGCAAAACGCTAAAGGTGTTAATCTAAAACTTTTTACATTAACTAACTAGCGCAAGGACTTCATGAGGAACTTCTGCAGAGGCTGTCATATTGTTTTATAGGAATGGGAAGACTCAAACATCTTTTGTCGCCCAGGATCCTTGGCCTGTCGAACTCGAATTCGAATATTAGACAATAACATAACTTATGACATCAAAGTTTATTATTAGAGTTTACGTTTTTTTATGACCTTCGCTTTTCGGGACCTCCCGTTCCCCCGACCGTGTTTGAAGGATCTCTGCTTTACAATACCCGTTGCAATCTCAAGTAATAATTTTTTCAGGTACATTTATTTACATTTTTCTTCTTTGTAAGCATGAAAGATGTTGTAAACAAAGTCATAGCATCTTTCATAATTTTTCATTCCTTTCATCGTTCATAATATCTTCAATTCCTTTGGAATTCTTCTTTTCTTTTCTCACATCGCTTTTGATCCCTCTTCACTATTTCAAATCCACAGTTTTTCATTATATAATTATATATTGTTTATCAACGGGGTGTCCTATTGCACCTTAGGTTTCTTGAAGTACTCAATCCGTTGACTAGACAATTATTCTCTTTTCATTTAAAGTTAGTCATCGGTTGGGACTTTCTTTGTCAATTGTATGTAACTTTAAGTGTGGAAGCAGAACTATGATTAATCACTGCTAAATGAAACACTGGTTCTCTCCATCATTCAAAAATTCTTTAATGACATTTAACCTAATTTTGTAGACATTTAATTAAAAAAAACTTTTATTTATTATACGAAACGATGTCATTTCCCGCCGAGGGCTGAATGGAAAATAAAATAGGCCAGGGTATTTAATTATAATCCGGTGGAAATATCGGCCGCCGTGACGAGCGGGTTGGAAATAATTGGCGAATAATTTTATACTTAAAATGTCTTTTGTCGTTAGTGATCGAGTTAGCTGAATGACTTTGCTTAAATTGCTAAATGTTATAATTTAATAATGGACGTAACGAAAAAGTAAATATCCCTTAATTAAACATTTACTTAGAAAAAATATATTTATTTTCTTGTTTGTACAGTCATGATTTATGGCAATGAAACGTGGTCTCTCACTCAGGGCAATCTCACAGTCTTTCAACGAACCGTGGTTCTATGAAAAGAGCTGTGTTCCATGAAAGTCGTGGTTTTTCAAGAATTAGGAATGAGAAAACTCGTAGGGGTAAGAAAGTAACCGGCAGACCACATAGCGAGTTGAACGAATGGTAGTTGCTGCCTTATGATGCTGAGAGTGGTGAACATAAATCAAAACCGGATCAACGCAGTATATGACGTACTCCCACAATGTGGAAGATCTTTTTATGATCCTCGGAACCCTCCCAGCCGGTCCTTTTCATGATTTTTTTGGCACAATTACCTTTATTTTGGCATTCTTGTTGGCAACACATATTTTGTAAGCTCTTAAGGGTATTTAAGTTACAATGCCCTGGCGGCACATATTGACTTATCGCTTAAATAGCACGACCAATAGGATCTCTCAAGATTTTACGTTGTTACATATTATACAATAATTATTTATACATCGACATCAATCATTCTGTGTTGGATTATAATTCTGAAAGCTTTAAAGTGATCAATTTATTTATTTTCATTTGATTGCAAAAACCTTAAAAGAATTTGCACAGTTAAAAGTGATCGACCGGGAAAAATATTTAGTCTATTAGAATAAATAGGATTATTAGTACAAAGTGTACAGGAACGGACAGTTAATAATAATTATTTTTTATAAATTTTAGTCCTCGGAATTGTGTTTACCAATACGTTATTTATTATTCCTGAAACAACGGATTTTTTCGATAGGATATAGTATCATACATTTATAAACAGAATTTGAAGAAATCAAACTTTAATATTTATAACCAATCGTCCTGTATATTTTTTTGTAATCGGGGACTTATGTTATTATTTTCAAATATATTGCATAGCTGTGCGTACAATGGTAGTCTTCCTAAAAGTTTGTTTTATATCATATTTTATGCTTGATTACAATAATTTCATTACTGTCGCTGATGGATATGAATAACTAAATAAATTATTCAAAATTGTTAGATATAAATTATTTCATTGTGGCCACACCGTACCTCAGCAAATTCCCGGGGGTTTACCGCAAACCGTAAAGTTAGCAGGATTACGGAAACGCGGACTCGTCTAGCACTCACCGCAACGTTATTGTCCATGTTATTTAAACTGTTTCTCACCATTTAAATTAATTTTTTTTTAACCAATATCACAAACGCTTTATATAGAGTGATTGATCATCAATGTAAAACCTTTAAAGGGGTGAATGTACAGTTCATTTCACAGTATCTAAATATCAGTAGCAATCAATCATAAAATCATAATATCATACAGTTCACACACTATCTAAATAGATATAGAATATAATATATATAGAAATAGATAGATATTTGAACTTAACGCAGTAAGGTAAACATATATAAACTTTCTTAAGACGCGACACACCTTGGTCGTCTATGACGCAAGTTTTTTAATAGAGATTGAAATGCAAATCACCGCTTAGCTTGTGGATGTACTGTGAAAGCCACTTCGCCAATGCTTATTTTAAAAGATTACACGTTAGCAAGTTGGACCATAAAGTTAAATCCTGGCCTGAAAGATTTCTTATAAATAATAAATACTTTAATTAATCTTTATTTATTTGACTAACAAACATTTTTTGTTTCACATTAAGAATTACAAATAGTACGTATACGATATTAAAAAATACAAAAGTATATACTACGTTCATTAAGGATTATTGTATTTTGCTAAAATCGTATGAAAACATTGTGATAAGAATAGGTATTTATTGCTATATCTACATAGCATATACGGCATATATATTCTACGTATATATAGCTTTTATGTCACAAGTAGTACGACAGGAAGAAACTGTAAAAAAATTAAGTCTGCGCATACTACGTCTCAATACTGCTTTCGGAACCACGGAAAGTCTTTTACTAATAAGTAATCAAATCTGTGTCCTATTTAAATAAATAAAATTGGAGTATCTGTTTGTAATATTAAAATAATCGTTTTTCTACATGCATGTGAATATTTATATGGTACATAATAAAAATATTATTTTCAAAATTTTGTCTGTTTATTCTGGATAATCTCTGAAATGGATGGACCGATTTAAATGGGATTTATACTGGCAGGTAGTAGATGTAATAAGGAGTAACTTAATATATTTTTATTTAATGAAAATACTTATACTAAAGAAATGTAGTAAACTAAATAATTTTTTTGTTTAATATCATGCGGACGAAGTCGCGGGCATAGCTTAACTATTAAAATTAAATAGTGATAAAAGAAACATCAGTTACAAAAATAATCTTCTTGATTCAAAGGTTTGTAGGTTTTTAAAAAATTAGTATATGATAATAGAATCACAGCTTTTCGAACACCAATAGGCTTCGTCGAAACGTATATCATAGTGATTGTCAACCTCTGATAATTATAGATAAACGCGTTGCCGTAGTCTCTTATGCTACATCTTCGCCTAAAGCTAATACTTTCCGAAGTGGCAGTAATATCAGCAAGGTTAGCATCCGGTCAAGTCGAGGTTCTTACTTCTCGAATGCTCTGGAGTCGAAATATTAAACTGGGTTTTATCGACAAGTGACAGCTCAAGTCGCGGTCTTCTCAAGTGGCCTTAAACCTAGACACTCCATGGAGCTTATGAATATGCCTAGTCACTCAAAATAACTTAATGACTCGTCTACATATTTGAGATTCTTTAGTGAGATGTAATGAAACCAAGCGATCACGTACGACAAGAATTCGTAAAAATAGTAGTGGTCGAAGATCGGTCGGACTTCACAGACTGCCAAAACCCCCAGTAAGATGATGTTGTTTATATGGTGGGATTGGAAAAGATTGTTTATTATGACATGAAAAACATATGTCTCGTATTTTTATATATAATACAAAGTGACTTTCTCTCCAAGCTATTATGTCGTTATATCATTAAAGTATTACAATTTTTATCTTATTTATTTAATATTCTTTATTGTACACAATAAGATACATAATATACAGATACAGAAAAGTACAATGGGCGATCTTATCACACAAGGCAATCTCTTACAGACAACCATAGTAAGGAAAAGATAATAGTAATTATAAAAGGTAGTTCACGTGTAAAAAATACATATTCACAAACAAATGAACATAAATATACATAAACATACATACTTTAACATACATACACACTTATGTATATATCTCTTATTAAAGTATGAAAATATATTAGCCTAATAAATAAATAAACCGGAAACGACATTTAATGTGAAAATCGCCAATGATTTCGAACCTGTTTGTGATAAAGAGCTTTATTACTAACGGATCACAATTACACGAGTCACGCCGCTACTTCAAAGAAAGGGACCGCTTTAATTTCTATATCGCCTCCGGAAGTCCGTTATTCTGATCATTATTAAAATGTTAAGCAATCGTTAAATATTTGCGGGAAGAAACGAAGTCCAATTGGACATGTACAAATATGTTAACCCTTTGCCATCGGTCATATGTCTGGTTAACTCGACCCCTACAGAACGACGCCAGAGGACGTAAAGGTTTTATTTATTATTTTCACATAATAATTTTCAACAAAAAGTATGTACATATAAAGTTGCTAAACTGATAATATATGAAGATGAAAATAAGCGCTTCTATAAATAGTTGTTTATTAAATTGAATTATTATTAAACTAGGACACAGTTTTAATTATCAGAAATGATTAGATCCGTAGACTAATGAAAGTAACTGACATAGCTCAGCGGATTGTCAGGTTGAAGTGGCAATGATCAGGCCATGTAGCACGAAGAACTGATGACTGCTAGAACCTTAAGTTTCTGGAGTGAACACCGTCACCGACAAATGGCTTTGTTAAGGTTGACGGAAGATTCTAGATGCAGGCCACTTTCAATCGATCCTATTGGATATGGGATAGGGAAGGCCTATACCTAGCAGTGGACATCCTTTGGCTTAACCCTTCTTTGCATGGTGATGGAAATTTCAATCATAATATTTAGTCAACAAAAAAAGATTCTCAAAACCCTTGTAACGTAAATTTGTTGTTGCTCGCAACTTTTTAAGCGACTATTGCGTACAACAAAACGCGGTTGTCGAAAAATAGCATAGGTCACTGTGAATTACCAGACCTAGAACTTGTTATTCTGCTGTTTGTTGGGACTGGTTCATATTGGTTCATATTGTTTTTTACATAATACATATTTTTATTCACACTAGGATTTTTTTGGATATTTTTCCTTTAATCTAGAGCATTAATTACATCACCCTGATTTATTTTAAAAAAATAGTAAAAATCATGCAAAGAAGGGTTAAAATGATGATAATGGAACTTACAGTCCCTACACGGCTTCTTTTACCTAAATATCTTTAATTACTGTTTGAAATAATGTGAATGAGCACTTTAAACCTTTTTCAACATTCGAAGATATACGAGGGGCTTTAACCTAATATAATGTTATTTATATAATAATAGATTAAGATCACCGACGTAGCTAGAAAATTACTCGTGTGAAGTGACAAGTGCAACCAATGGTCGTCAGAGCCAGAAAGTTCTCGTGTAGCGACAATGATCCAGTAGATATGGTGTGGGTAAGCCCTCCACTAGGTGAACCGACAACAGAGTTAAGATAACGGGTAGTCGCTGGATGCAGGCATCGCAGATCTGGTCATCAAAACAAAATTTACGCCTCCCAGTAATAACTTAAAGGCTTCAAGGTTTAGTTTACATTATCTGAACGGTTATATAATATTTAATGGAATCAGGCGTTACCTCGCGGAAGTCCATTCTAAGTAAGAAAGGACCAATATTTAGCCATTTCCGCACATGCAGTGGTAGTCGTGCAAAAAATCGCACCGCCCGCCAGCCCGCTGATAAATTCGTATGCGGCAAACAATGCGAATCACACAACCGCCACCGCCAAATTACTCAACACGTGTTTCACCCCTCCACGGGGCATCTTCAGGAGTTATGTTACATCGATTAGTGCCAAATACAGAGTGAGCTCAGTCCGTCGCCGCTTGTTAATTATATGCCACCTCCTCCCCCACTACTACTCAAAGTCACTTATATATACAAAGTAATGTATTCTTATAGAGTGAGGAGTAATAATTAAAAATGGCGTTATAAAACAAAATTTAAAATTAATGTCATGATATTCTATTTCAAATTTGTTATGTTTTAAATTGTTATATACTTCATATATTTTTTTTAAATATTACCAGAGATATGACGAATTACGTATTTCACAATGTCAATTGCGAAGTTCCTTATTCTTAATAAGGATCGTGAAATATAAATATTACATTTTAAAATTTTTCTATTTAAAATTGAATAAGAATTTTTTTTCATACTAATCGAAAAAGAAAAAACCCAAGGTATTTGGTTATAAGTGGAAAAAACTACAAAAATAGAGTACTATAAAATATTTCAGACATATCACTTTATACATTTTGTGTAAAGCTCATTTACTATCAATTATTGTCCGGTACACACAATCCAAAACTCAATGGTTACAGAAATAATAAATAATGTAATGATTATATTGTAATAAAAAGTGTTTACAAAATTCTTTATATTAAAATTATTTATTATTTACTATATGTCTTTGCAGAATATGTGTTGCAAGAAGTTGTTCGCCAGTCGTATTCCAATACAAAAAAAGTGTTACATATTTCAGAGTGATTAATTTATATTGGAAATAGATATAAAAGCTGTAAAGCTATTTGCTGGCAAATAAGTTGTATATATACTCCCTTAAAGCTTGTATACCTACACACATCGTAGCCCATCTTGTGACAAAAAACAGTAGGTGCTGATTGTAGCTATGAATAATGGGTGACTTTAACCTCGTAACGCATTTATTGAAGCTGTAACTAGCGCAGGCAATAAAAGAAATACAAAATAAAATAAAATACAAGATTACATACATATAAAATACAATAAAAAAAATATACGCTATATATATTAAGGACACACCTATGTACGTAGAGAGTTTGGTTTTACTTTACCTATGTAAAGTTTACAATTTATTGATGAAATCAAATAAACGATCGGATAGTACAAGTAATAAATTTTTCACGCGATATTTCGATCTTGATGAAATTCAAGGAAAGTAATAACACAAAATCATAATATACTGAATTCGTACGAAATGTTGCGATCTCGAATTCAATTTCTATAAAACTAGAAGAGCCGACGCGATAAAGCGACGATGAAACGAGTCTGGTCAAATAACAGTCGAGGGCCCCAAAGCCTAGTACGGGCAGCACAAACATTCATTTCCTCCTGCTTTTTTACAAGCGTCTGTCTCCACAAAGGGTGGAGAAAATTATCTTGTGAATAAATTATATTTTTCTTCTTCAAGCGGACAGTGGAAGGGAACTTTACGTATTTTTTTTTCTTTATTATCACTTCACTTTGATCAAAGTGGCAATGTCCAATGTGGAAAAAAAATATAAATCATAAATATGAGTTATGTTGACAGTTGTTTTTTTTTTATTTACATGAAATAAGGAAAAGGGATACGTGCCTTGAGGCTTACATTTGAGGCAAAAAACTCGACATGGTCACTAAATGGTAAGAAATAGTCCCTAGTTTTTGGATTCAACTTGTGTGTGTTTTCAAATTTTATTCAAGTCGACAACTATACCCATTTTGTATTAAGTTAATATTTTATGTAGTTAGCTACCACCGGTTCGGAATACTGATCTTCTAAAAACTCTATGCTATGATAAGATTTATTAATTAATACTCTTTTAATTTTAGATTTAAATCTAAGAAATACGTAGATTAAACATATGTTGTAGTATGTGTATGATTACAAGTTTGTTGTTTATCATCATTAAAAATGGCATTTGTATCAAATGCATAAGTTTTTTAACCTATTAGGCCAAAAAACTCATGCATACATTTGACACTTTATGTGAAACAAAAATATTTTAAGTTATATAATATATAAGTTACACTATTATTAATTAGTGTGGAGGTTAGTTATGTTTGTAATTGTAGAGAGAGTTTTACACGCTATTTTAGGTGGACCGTATCACCTTATATCAGATGTTTACGGTATATATATTGTCACATTCTGGTAAAAAGAATGTCTAAAAATGTGATTCGTGTAAAGATGAGAAGGTATAACAAAGGGATAGGAAGGGAAAAGTGTCGAATAGTGCTTATTTGCTTGCATTTAACGCATGGCACACTTTATCCAAAAATGAAGGATTTCAGAAGTTATTAATAATATTATAATAATATAGTAATAAAGAAGCGTGTTCACAGTTTGGATTACTACATATTAAAATAATTATTGTTTAGTATCCTCTCCTAGAGAATGTATAGCCAGAAGTTATTGGATTGTCACATTCCGAGAGAAAAAAAATTAATGTAATCTTTTCTGTATTGTATTAATCGGAAATGATAAATCGGTGTGTAAGGTTTAAAGCATTTTACTGCGAAATGAGCTATACATTCACCCCTTTAAATCAAACTTATTTAAATCGACCTGTACATATTTTAATAAATGAAAATATTATTATGATCCGTACGCTTTTAAATCGAGTGAAAAGTAATTGTCGAATTTTATTTTGTAATCCTTTCTCCGAAGCCGCGCATTATTGAGTTAGCCGGATGACTTTCTGGTGAAACGGAAAACTCGTTACGGTGATGAAATCCATTATTAAATTGCGCGCTACGACTATGAATTAAATTTTAACTGAATTTAAAAATATTTTTCGTGAATTTTTATCGTTAAAAATGTATTTTATACGATACTGGGAGGTTATTAGTCATTTATTTATTTATGTTTTTATTATATAAAAAATCATTTTATATTGTATGTAAAAGAAGAAGCAAAAAAGGCGGTCTTAACGCAAACGGCGATTTCGCTTAAAGAATTATCAGGTGGTTTTATTTACCAAGAAAAAAGAGCAAGTGGTTAAAAACTGATTAGAAATACAATATTCATAATATTAAATAAACTACTCAGTTAAATACGATATGTACATACAGTGTGTTTGATCATAGGTGTAAAAGCTTTCAGGAGGGAATGTATGATGATATAGTAATAAAAAGAGTTTTTGAAATTGGAATTGCTACATATTAAAACTACTTTTTACTATCTGTCCCTGCAAACTTGATACTTCTAGCAGTTTTTAGTCTAACTCATTTGAATAAAAAATTGATTAATGTAACATATTTCAGAGAGATCACTATATAAATTTGGTGTATGTGTCTAATTTGTTGTTAATTAATGTATGATACATCATATACAATTATCAAACTGTTTACTATCTGTTTAGCAGAATTTGTGTTGTCAGAAGTTGTTGGCCAGTCGCATTCTCATTGAACAAAATAAATTGATCTATAATATTTTAGAATGATCACTTTATACAGGATGATTGCTAACATATGTAAAATCTTTAATGATTTTTGCTGATTATGAACTATGAATTCGTCCCATTAAAGATTTTATACCTGTTACTAATAACTCTGTTTAAACAGTGATAAGCAGGATTGTAGAGATAAAAAAATTGGCAAGTAGTGAAAAAGATCCCTTAGTTATTATATCATAGTTTTATTATATGCATTACATGATTTATGTGCTGTTAAAATTCGCCATGTGTTACAAATATATATTTTCTCCAACATATGACTAATTTAAGAATGAAAGTATTTTTTTTTATTGGAACAAAAAAGTTTTCTATTTCGCAGTAAAACTTCTAACTATTAATATTTCTATAGTTCTGTTAATAATGCTATTTTTTAACATATTCTTACACGCGGTTTTGATTTTGAGTGACGTCAGACATTTGATATACTGTTCCTAGACAGGCTTCTAATTTATTCTACGATTTGAATGAGAAAATAAGAGTTGTTTTTAATATTTTATAGCATATTTTATATCCGTATGAAATATCCTTGTACCTTAACGATATTATTAAAAAATATAGTCAAATTAGTCAACTTGTGAGTTTTAGGTTGGGCAACACATATGGAAAATTAATTTTTATTTATATATATTTGAAGGGTGTAGAAAATATTAGGTAACGTGTTATATTTCGGAAGTGCACTATTGTATTGTAACAATTCCTTATTTAAGAATTCACAAAGAGAGCATTCCGTTCGCTGCTCAATGTTCTTTTCATTGTTAGGATTGTTGGCACACAAAACAGTCTCTGGGTTAATCGAGTCTAGTGCTCTCTTGTATAGACGGCCTGAGGGTACTCGGAACTTCGTTTTCCGATGCCATAGTGTTTTTGCGTTGTGTAGATATTTCGAACTCGATTCTAATGAAACTCATTCCTGCCTCTTAATTAAAAACTAACAAGCGACTAACATGATCTACATTTCATTTTTTATCATTGATTACCTTAGAAATTTCTCAATTCCTGCTTTAAAAGTCAATCATTTTTGTAAATATTACAAAGATTATTGATTTTATTACGTATATATATGCATTGTGCGGATGCATGTATTAATTCCTTCTTGATTGCGAGGAAAATGAAAGACAGGTGTGATCGACCTGGTGTATATTACTGTCTAAAATTGTGTAATATCAACTGAAACACAAGGGCAGCGACTATATCACTGTCAGCGTCCAATTTTAAATCATCATTCGAATTTGAATCCAAACGTATAATAATAATTTAAGTTAAAAAATGTTGTTGCCGTAATCGTCAGTAATATGGAGAGTTCTCACTTCAATGCTACTCATATGAAATTGCTAAAATTTTATAATTTTTCTACATATTTAATGATTTTTACAGAAACCTGGCAGGCATCGTACGCACGCCAGCTTGTCATCAAAATGTATATTGTATCTATGTAACATATAAATTGATCATAGCATAAAAATATTTATAGAAAATTACCTAAATTTTTCAGAAGCGAAGATAAAACGACTATAAATAATAGACAAATATAAAATACGTTTAGAGAACTAATTAGAAAAGTATTAATTTACAATAATTATTTTTTATTCATTAAAATCATGTACGTATATAAATTATTTACTTAATAAACTAACATAGATTGGTTTGGTATACATAAAAAACACTCCTAATATGTATATAAAGCTATTTAACGGTAAATTACATTTCTTCCTACCGTTTTTACATTAATTTCCCAAAAATATTTTAAATCAAATAGATCTTTGTATTTATTAGTTCATTACTCGAAAGAAGTCGTTATCAAAAATTGGGTCCGGTGTAATGTCCTAGAACCTAATTATCTCACCTCAGGCGTTAATACCGGGTTGTAAAAAAATATTAATACTAGGTGAAAGAAAGAAACAATTACGTAAAACAGAAATTACTCGAGAGAAACGTTAAGGTTCTAAGTGAACTGAGACGTGCGAATGTTATTAGTTGGTCTCATTAAAGTTTAGTGTAATCGTCGCCGAAACACGGCCGGAAAACTATTTTCAAAGAAGGCTCTCGCAAGCCGTAAATTGAAAAGCTTCGCGCACTCGCATAGCGTTCTCGCAGTGCCGGGGAAATAAAAACAAGAAGGAAATGAAAATAGGTTAAGCGGGCCCTTGAGCTCCGCGATGTAGGGATCGGTTTCTGTACCGACCGACTAGCGGGGGCGAATTCTTCACGATATACTTCAAATGTGAAAAGAACTTGGCGCATATATAACCAAATAAATACCGTACGATAACAAAAAAAAAAACTTAAATTGTTGATGCATATACGTCCGCACCTACCGTAAAAGTAGACGCAGTTATAACGATGACGTAGTCCAGAAAGAAGACAGAAAGTTGCTTGAAGTGGGTTTCTAGGGGAAGCCTATACTTTGCAGTAGGCATCTATCAGCTGACATAATGATGATAATGATAGTCCAAAACATGGCACAGGAGAGTGAAGATGAAATAAATATTGTTAATATCTATGTCGTTAACTATAAATATGGCGTTCGTAATTTTTTTCACACACTTAACAGCTGACTCAGCTAACCAAAAGGGTACCTATTTTTACGACCACCTGCGCCATCTATCGTCATCGTCCATAATTAGAGCGAGTTTAAAGCCATAGTTTGCAACATATAGACAAAAATCACCTTAATAATTTGAAGCATATTCCTCTGTCTATTGTGTCGATATTATATGATACTCTAAACTAGTCTTAATGTGATTCTAAAATTCTGTTAATTGATGACTTGTTATAGTAGCTAAAATTATTTCGAAAGTTCTTTTGTTAGCATGTATTTATATTTACATTTTTGATTAAATTCAAATGTCGTATTCGTCGCAAGGAGAGGAAGATATTCGTCCGAATAGGTTATGATGTTACTTGATCACACGAAGGTGTATCAATGTTGCCCTATTTCCTGTTAGAAACATAGTAAAATTTATATTTATAATATTTGAACCAATTAATCTTTAAATAATTAAAATTTTTATTAGTTCATCTAATAAATTAATTATATGAGTTATTTAAATATAGACCGTTCCATGTATTGTAGTGTGTTTACGTAATTGTTAAACATAAATAATTTTATACAGTGTTGCACAGATTTTAAATTAATTAAAATGTTTCTAGTATCTATATAATGAAAGATATTAATTAAAAGACTACGGAATAAGTTTATTTTATTATATTTTTAAATGAATAGTACACTGAAATCGTTGCATTACTCAATGTTAAGCAACGTAAAAAATTATGTCGAAGTCAAACTATTATACAGAAAAAAAAGCATTTCAACAAACTATAAAGTGACAACCCTAACGGTACGTTAAATGAGAAATGAGTTTACTACAAAACTAGGTTAATATTCATCTTAGCGGTTGCCACAAGTACCCTTATACTTTTAAAGTTCTGTGTGGTTATTAATGTTTCATACAGAACAGTTTTCCAAGTGAAAACGTTAAAGTTGGGAGTGGTAATTTGAAAATATTTTCAAAAGTTTTACATACATATTTATGAATATTCATATCGGTGATGCAACGCGGCTATGTTGCATCTAGAATCTAGCTGTGAAAATTTACGAATAAATATGTTAAATATTTGACGCTGCGATCCTGAGGGCTTATGTCCCACTTTCGTAATAATTTTGCGTAAAAAATCTGTCTCCAGGATACTTGATATAATCATCGCCATATCACAAGTAAGACGTCCATTTTTGGACACATGCCTCCCCCATTGACTTCCAATGAGACTGCATCTAAGCAGAATATAGCGCCTTTCTATGACCTTGACAGGATTGCTTTTCTAGGTAGATATCATGTGGTTGCCGGTCCGTGGTGTCTAGTCCAGTAACTTACGGTTCAAGTGGTCATTTATTCTGCGCATCATAAGACTGACTATCTGGTCTAAGTCGGTAATTTCGTTTGTCTACGGATCTTCTCAATTTACACATGAATCGATCTCGTAGAAATATTGCTTAGAAGCGTTAACACTATGCTTCTGCTTTTATATATGCATTAAAGTTTCATGTTTAAATATATATTTCCAAATATATAAAAAAATTGAACGCTTGTAAAAATATAATATATAAGCTGAGGTAACGGGTTTATCTATATGCATGGGCGTTACGTGACGTTGTTTTATAGAACCTTAATGTAAGTGCACATTCAAGGAGACGGTGTTTAGTATCAGAAGACTATATTTATTCATTTATTTATTAATAATGTAATAATAATGTTAAAAAATCTTATTAAAGTGTAAAGGGTGATACTCGTAATAAAGCAATGATAAAGGAATGAGTTGTTCTATTAATATATTGTAAAAGTGGCAACAAGAGAAAACGTGTCTAAGTTTATGGTGGGCTCTCACCAATTAGCGTTTGAAGCCTTCGTAGATTTAAGTTGAAGCTTGCGATTGAAGGGGAGTTCAATGTGATTCAAGTTTATATGAAATTCAGTTTTTCTGGGATTGGTCATTGTAAATGATTCCATGTGGATAATAACGTAAAAAAATTAATTATGAAGAAGTATACAAACATAACACATTACATTAACGAAATAGAAGGCATTTTGCGAACAATATTTTGGTTGTTTTTATATAAACATGAATATAATAAACCTTTGTTTGTAGCAGTAAAAACAAACTATATTGATATCTAAAAAATACGAACAAAAGAATACTAACACATGTTAGGTATAGCGTATCATTCGTGTCCCGATAACAAGGTGAATGAATGTTTGATAATTAATAAAACTTCACGTTTCTGTTGGATGTCACCCAAAGTTGAGATGGCCCTTAATTAGAGTGGCTTCTGCTCGTGCTAAATAACGTCGATTTGGAGCGACGTTTGTTAGGCTTAGGAGATGGTCTGGGTAATCTCGCATCCTTTCCCTTGCCGTTTATACATTTATGGCGGGAATTTGTTATATTCTGTCTTCTTCGTGCCGTTAAATATGCTTGATTAAATCGCACGTCACGGATCATTTATGATGATAAATAGCTGTTTTTATAACAGTTAATGTAGCATATCGTATTACTATCGTTATAGCTAGATTATTTTTCATCCGAACATAATGTCGTTGAGACAATGATAGTGGAATTTGTTCAGAGTGAAAATCTTCAATAATATATTACTTTAGATTCTGCATACATAAGTCACTAATACTTGGTTTCGGTTACAGTTGATGCTATTAGCCCGGGGGCTTTTACAGCTTCATCGGAATTGAGTTCACGGAGCGGAAGGGTCCATGAACTTAAAATGCATATGTCGGTGAATGTAGCATCTCGGGCAAGAATATCTGACAAGATATATTTAAAGAGAAGTATATAACATGATACTCTGTCTTTTAAAAATTAACATATCTTTTTGTGGTTATGCGGTACTGATTACTGGCCAGAATTATTTTCTTTTTAACACTTTTTAAAAAAAAATTTACTTTTTTGTAGAAGTTAATATCTCTACATTGTCACTATTATTTCAGCGTACATAGTTATTTCGTGTGTAAATTTAAGAAAAAGGTTCACGTATTTTTTTATTTCTTTATAGATCTCTCACGAAGACCATAAAGCATACAATGAATATAATGAAGAGACTTTGATTATTAAATAATTTTTGTTTTAGAGCGTTTTTCTATTAAATAAGCCCCAAGAATGCAAATTATAGTATAATAATAAAAGAAAAGTATTATGAAACAATACGGCACTTTTCATTTTTTGAAGAGAATTGAAACGCAGAAGAGAACATTATATACCAATATATTATATATTTAAATTGAAATTAATAATTAAATGCTATTAATATAATAGGTATTATTTATTAACTTTTATTATGATATATTGTATTAATTTTATCATTATTATCATTATTATTTTAGAGTGAAGACTACGGGCTGTCAAACGCAGAGTAGATCATTTTTCGGTCGCTTGTAAAGGTCGTCCGAAGATACTGGATGCAGGTAATTTTCAACTGGTCTTATAGGGTATCTATGTGGCAGACCATTGTTCAGCGTTGCAAGCCTTATCGATGATGAATAATGATTATAGTATGGCTATGAATAGGAAGAGGACATCTGTATATATGTACATTTGTTATTATTATATTAATAATTATAGAGTGTATAAGAATAGCCTTATGTAATTATAAAATTGAAGTTTTAGATATAGTATAAACTCAGCCTTATGAATTAAACATTAATCTTTTCACATAATATGGTAATGTTTTTCACGAGTGTGTGTGTAGCTTTATGCGGCTACAATAAACGCGTAAGTAACGCAGGGTCTAACATGAATAGTTATTTATACTTCATAATCTGCCGGATTTGGGGTGCTAAGTTGGGCCTAGCGTCCGTTCCTTGGTCCTCATCAATCTTGCTCGGGCTCGCATAATCGCTTAGAGTAAAACGCGGGATTACCACGTGACCTCCATTTTTAAGCGATACATACACGTCTCGTGTGTCATGAGCCTTATTTGTCCCGTAAAGTATAATTTATAAGGAGCTTATAACAAATGAGATCTGGCCTTGTAAGAGTGTTCCAAGTCTGAAAATATATTTTAAAACTTGGAGCGAAAATGTCGTGTGTTATAAATTTCTAACATGGATGTACAATTCTTGATATTTATGAAATCATTTTAACATTTTATTCGAAGTTACATATTTACGATCGCTCTGGGATCTCGTTATTGACTCTTTAGCATTATAGTGAGTAAATTGTCGTATGTAATGCCCTGCATTGTTAAGTAAAATTTTAATCGGACTGCTCTATTAAATAAGCTTCATATTTTAAGTAAGTTTATATATTAGCGTTGTAATGTTTATACTGCTTTGATACCAGCTTTCTCTTAGATAATAGAATAAGGGCAATCTACCTCGCGGATCTAGGATTCGTGAATATCACTGGACCCACAGGGTTTTTTTTAATGTAGTTCATATGTGATTAAAACAGAGTATGTCATCAATTCTTATAAAATATGGTGTCATTAGACTACCACTTCAAGATTACAAATGTATTGATCTGTACAAATAGTTAATAATTAATTATAAATGACCAATATTACTTTCTATTTTACGAAGATATATTACCATTTAATATCTATATAAACAAAATTAGTTGTCAAATGAATTTTTGAAAATGATTTAAAGGAAATAGAAACATTTTAATGGAAAAGGTAATTAAGACACTCGTCCTTATCTGTCAAACATTTGAATTCAATAATAAACTAAAAATAGGATATAATCAAATGAAAAATAAATGGTTTCATAATCATAAAAAAATTTTTGTGGTTTAAGTAATATATGAAACATTTTTCAGTCAGTAATCGGTGTTATACATTAAGATACGTAACTTTGCAGCAATTCGATGGATTTAATGCGCGGGTGCCACCGTAATGTAGAGAAAGAGGCCAGGTACTATATTTGAGGCTATTGGTCCACGTTCAAGAAGGTTTAAGAAGATCTCCTTGCAATGCATTTGCGTTCAACAATTTCTAATGGTTGTACTAAGACTGCTTTAAAATTCTATTGCAGAATTAAGCTGATGATTTGATATGCTTCACTCTTGGCAGGCTAAAACAGATTCCTCAGCAGGTTACAGAAATGTTAGTGTTGCTATCATACCTCTCGCTCCTACCTCCCCTGTATATAATAAATAAAGTTACCCCATCGAACTCAATTTTGATTGTATATTGTTTTATTGAACTGCCGACAGACGACTCGCGACACTAAGAAGCTAGTCGCTGCAAACAATATCATATAAAATTTTTGTGTAGCGTAGTACTGTAGTTGTGATAATTTTTAATACAAAAGATTATTAGAATTTGACGGTGTCTATATTATTGTGGAAGAGACATATGAGGTTTAAGCTAAAATGCACGAAATTAAAAAAGGCGTAATGTTAACACAGGACGATCTTGTAATTAATTATTAAATGAGTCCAATTTAAACTTAATCAAAATAATCTACGTTTATGTCACTCTTATTTACAGCTTTGTCGGAGTCGAGAGTGAAAGACGTTAACCATAACAGAGGCTCCACAACGAGGCATACTGTTACAAATAATATACATAACAAAATGGCCTTTAACGGTCTATTTTATGGCACAGAATAGCCTGTAAGGGAATAATTCGGGATACATTTCACGACTGGTCGGCCGTAAGAAGGAATGTGCTAATAACGGGACCGTCAAGCCCCACAAAGATAAAGTCGGTGCTCCGGAGGGTGAATTTTAATTAAATGCGTCTACGACATTAATGAGATGAAAGTGAACTGGGACTTTAATCGTGATTTGTTTGTCCGATCTAATTACTAAGGGTCGGGGGCATGAGTACTTCGCAGTTTTCGAACGCCTTTTATTTGAATCGCGTGGAACGTCTCTTTTGACATGACGCTCGACAAATGACAAGATTGCTTTATAAACGTAGCTCGTAATAATAATAATGATTTATATTAATTACTTCAAGCGCGAAATATGGACTATATTACACAAGTAGTTGTTATCTCACAGATTTACTATCAATAGGTCTCTTGAACGAAACCGACATAAGGTCCGGTAAAGATCGTCTTGTAATGTCCGGAATTCAGAAAGGGGTCTTGAAAATAAAAACCTCACTGCATTGCAATAAAAATGTAATATTGATTGCAAAGAAATAACACTTAGGCGTAAAATCTTAATTAAGACTGATTAGAGACTGAACTGTCTCAGCTAAACGTAACAGCGTTATAGTACTAAACTATTTACAATTGCTTAAATTAAATAACTTATTTGCATTTTTGTGTATTTTTAAACCTGGATAATATTAATATAAGTACTATTATCAATTTAAAAGCATGTAGACATCTTTTGAATACAAAAATGTGAAAACGTTAGAGATGGAAGACGCTGGATCCAGGCCGCTTCCATCCGGTCCTATTGGAAGTCTCTGGAGAAGGCCTATGCCTAGAAGTGGACAGGATACAATGAGCGTAGAACAGATGGCCGCAAAAGCCTTAAGGATTTAAGGTGGAGACCACGGACCGGCAACCGCAGTGAAGGAGATTTCGTCATGGATTATGTCAAGTCGTTTCAAAACGGACACGACTAAAACGTATAAATGACTAAAGATATTGTTTCTAACATTGTAAAATTATTAATAATAAATAAAAAAATGTTAAAAATAAAGTTTTTGGAAGATAATGAAACAATGAAAGAAAGAAGAAGAGAATGAATTAAAAAAGTCATAGGTACAAACAAATCTTACTTTTTTCCCCGCTATGAGGTAAATCTTAATTCTGTTAATAGCCTAGCGTGCGCCACAGATCGTAAAACTGTCCGAGTTACGAGAACGCGAACTCGTCCGAGCTGCTGCTGACCGCGGTGTTACTTTGCATCTTGTTAAGCTATCACTCGCTTTTCCGTGTGCATTAAGCGAACAAATTTACATTGTATAGCTACATTTATGTTACATTGAAAACTAAGCGTAGCGCTACGGCCAATATCAAGACATGTTTATGTATTTACTTTAATTCTATATCCTTTAATAGTTATTTCCTTTGTGGTGTTGCTACATTAAAAACAATTGAAAGAACAATATTTGAAAAAAAAATTATAATAAAATTTTATCAGGAGGTCGAAAACTTGACGTTTTCAGAATAATAATCGTCATTTGTCGTTTTAATCGATAAACGCCCATGGAGGATATACCACGATCGCCACGCTTAGGAGGCGGACTGGCGATCGCAGTGTGGATTACGGTGCACAGAGTACGTTGCTGACATTCCTCGGAAACTTACATGTGAGCAGTAGCAATCAATTATAATTAGTCCACAGTGTGAATTATAAAAGATTGTATCCCGGGAATCGAACCAGAGATTTACGATCGTATGTCTCAGTTCTCTACCGCTGGGCTACCACTGATTTCTTATAATAATAATAATATATATTAATTGCACACAATACACAGATTACTTCAAATGAAGGAAAAATTGAATTGTAAACCAAAGTGCTAATTGAACTAAATTAGACAAAGTTTGTTCGATTGTTATAATTAAATTAATCAAAGTATGATAAGAAAACTAGACAAAAAAAATTCAAAAATTATTAAAAAATAAGGATTGACTTATTCTCGGTTGATGTTGATGCCAGTGGATGTTGTGCGAGACCGGGGGCTTTTACAATTTCATCATAGTCCGTAAACTGAAAAATGAAAGCTGGACGGACGCTTTCCAGGTGCACCTAGCCGTTTTTGCTCTACTCGAATAGAGGTGTGTAGTGTTAAGGTTGTGTATGTGCAGCTTGGGTCGGCAGCTTTGACTATAAGAGAGCTCAGGAGTGATCAGGATCCAACTTCGGCTCGCCCACGATGGTCGCGGTTAGGGTGCGGGCAGCCGACTACTAAGATCGAGTGTTGTGGTGTAGTGAGTAGCGTTTGGTTATGTTGAATTACGTGATGTCTTGTGTGGTGTGTTTCAGGTGCAATGGGTGCTGGTGCTGTGTGGTTAGCGCTTGCAATATTGTATCTGCGGTGGGTGTGGTGTGGTGCGTGTTCTGTGAGTTGTCCTGAACGGAATAGAATCTGTGTGCGTGTGTGTATGTGACAGTGTGTGTGTGTAAATGTGCAAGTAGAACTATTTAGAAAGAGGCCGCGAATGTGCCGCGGTACGCTAGTTGCAGCAGGCCCGTTGTGTTATATACGCGGGTCGTGTCAGATTACTTGAACAGTACTGATAGGCATTGAATTCCAGACCGCTCGCAAGCGATGGGAGTCGCGTTGGTATTCAGTTTGTATAGTTGCAAATAAGTGACAACTCGGCGGAACTAAAGTTCTATATTGGAGGCATTGGAAAGACCTATGTTTTAATATATATAGGAAGAGGTTTTTAAAAAAATATTTTTATTATAACATAGATTCCTCAAGCTCTTAATTTATCGTTATGCGAAAAACATATTGTTTTTAACTGAGGGATTTTAAATTCTGAGATAAAATGATAAAATGAGTTTCAGTGTGTTGATTTCAGCTTGACTTTTATTTATGGGACATCATGTCTGTTTTAGAATAGGTTCATACTATTAAATTTCAGCATTATTATGATAAATGGAACAATATAACTAAAATTGTGATAATGGAAGGTTGTGATAACATTTGAACATTTCAAAAACAAACGATTTTTTTTATAAAAATGGTTTTGTTTTGCAATTTTCAGGGAGTTTATTGCTTTAAGTGTCTTACAAGAAGAAAATGCTATTATATTAATGTTTCTTTCCATCCAATGATTTTGGATCGCTGTGACAAGAATTCCGTGGAGACGAACTGTCTTTTACGGCAAATGTTTTGGTAATTGTTAATAAATGTCTTTTTATGGCATTTACATTATATTCTTTATCATGGGGGACACAATTTTGGATTTTTGATAAGAACTAGTTCCAAACAGTCAAAATAAATATTATTGTTTAAAATTGTCTTTATTTGTACCACACTTTAAAAAAAACAACTTTAAAATAGATAGTAATTATTTTTAAAGACAAAACACATGGAAACGTATTCCATTCAACTACTTAATGAGGGATTTTTAAAATAGTTGTTATGTGGACTCAGATGGATCTTCAAAAAATAATCGTAGATATCGAAACATTGCACTAAAAATTGAAAAAAGGATAGATATCATGAAAAAATTAAAAACAAATTAATTTTCGAAACTAAGCGATATTTTTGAATGCCATAATTTTTTAAATTTTAGTTTCAAAGACATTGTGGCGAAGTAAATAAAATAATAATTTATTTAGAGTTTTACCTCAAAATACTATTCTGTTGTGAGAAGATCCAAAAAAATTTATACTCACAACTCGAGAGAGTTTCGAGTATTAGCGTGCCTTGAAAGAAGAAGTGAAAAAAGGAGTGGGTGTAAGTTTTCCCGTGCTTGTGGTAAAAGGTGAATAATGAACTCTTAGAGAACAGCTTTATGAAATGACATCGTAGTGGCGAGGGAGTTTCTCTTTTATCGGTACTTTAAAGTGAGTCGGAGTGGTCTGCTCAGTGGCGAAAGTCACCAGAATGTTCTATAGAATTCCCTGTAGCCCTTGTTAAGTCATGAGGGCGACCTGGTTTTACTGGGTAGGAATCACCCCAAAAATCTATGTACTTCATTTAGTAAATCGAGCTGACACAGTTTTACTTTCAAAAATTTTCGATTTAAACAAAAATAGTTATTGGTTTGTTATAAAACCTAGTCATGAATAAGGATATTATTTTATTAAATAATATTTTGGAAGAAAATCTTGCCTGGGATACTAATCCCTATCATTGTTATCAGCATTGTACTAACAATGCTGATTTTCATGAGACATTAAAATAACTAACTCGTATCTATCAAATTCCTTGCGAGATTCTTTTCAAACGAATCAACATTCCGAACCTCTTATTAGTATATGGAGACAAATAGGATTGATAATACTATGTAAAAATATATTCTTAAATGTACATTATATCGATGTTTCGAAAGCGCTTATCTAAGCCTATTAGAAATAATAAACATTTATTTCACTGTTTTATTTTTAATTTATTTATTTTATTTAATATTCTTTATTGTACACGTTATGATACATTTAATAAGTTTTACAATAATATACAAAAAGGCACAATGGGTGGTCTTATCACACAAGGCAATCTCTTACAGACAACCCTAGTATGGAAAAGGTAAAAGTACTAATGATGGGTAGTTTACGTGTACAAAAAATACATATTTATAAAGAAACGAACACAAACATACATAGACATACATTTAGTTTTAGTTATATTGTAAAAAATACTATAATCAGGTATATGAATGGACTATGAAATAAATATGTTATATGTGATATGTCAAGATAACAAGCGTGTTGGCACTAAATATAAGCACGTACGTTACGTAAACGACGAATGCCATTTTTAAATCGCAGCTGCCTTGGGTCGTCATCATCGTTTTAGTCAATAGACGCTTATTGCAATAGGCCTTCCCTAGAAATATTTACGGGGAGATGTACCATAGTCGCCCATTGGCGAACGCATTGTGATATTATGGTACACAGTGGACCCTGCTGCCCATTTTCTGGAAACTTGTTTGTGAGCAGTTGCAATCCTATATTATTAATTCACATAATGTGAACTGTATAAGATTTTTTTATGACCTCCGCTATTGGAGGCCTCTCGTACCCCTAATTATTTGGGATCAGGGTCTTTGCTTACAAATAAGTTACAGATTTTTCATTTTTATTTTTCACTCACTTTCATACTTCTCAATTTCTTTTATTCTTACCTTATCACAATATCTTTCATTTTGTTCTTTCATTCCTTCTTGCTTTCATCGCCTTCCTTCCATCATCTTATTAATCTTAGGTGGCTAGGTACATTTTTTTATTCTTTATTTTATTATTTACATATTCAATTTTTTTATCACAGTTTTCTTTGGGTTGTACTTTTTTAAAACATTACTATACTTTTCTTATTCTATTTTATATAATTTACTAGTTATTTTATGTGTAGTTTTATGTGTAGGTTTTAGCACTGTTTTGTTCCTATTAACAGTGTCACTCACCACCCTACGAGCAAACGATAGGAATGATGAGCGAAGGTTGTCGTCGCCCATCATTAAAGCGATCTCTAAATCTATCTTTAACTTTACAACTGTATAAGATTCTATCCTGGGAGTCGAACCCGCGACCTACGATCGCAAGTACCACCCGTCTACGGCTGTTCAAGTTGTGTTACAATAATCAGTCATATGACTGGACTATTATGTATATATGTTATATGTAATAACTCAGTAAATCAAGCGTAGATGGGCCAATTTGTAGCATCGTAATGTTACAGACGTATCGTAGTCGTATACATTTTAAAATAACAGCTGCTTTGGCCCTGTGTGTTATACAGGATGATTCGAAATAGATGTAAGAGAATAAATGTACAATTTTACCTAAATTATATAATTATACATAAATATGAATTATTTAATTTAGAATACTATTACATTAATTTACGATTGTTATATCAATACGATCTTTGGTCTTATATACGTATAATAGCCAAATGTAATACACATAGAAGCCACGTTAAAATTAAAACAATGTTATGTTCAGAAGTAAATAACAATAAAAGCAATTTTAATGTTGAGCACGATAGTACAGACATATCGTGGTATCGGCCGATCAATAATACTGCAGTTCTACATCTCTGCAACCATTTAGCTTCTACACGCCGGATCACTAATCCTAAATTAAGGTCATTACAGCTAAAGCTATACCTATGATTTACACGTGTATTTATATATAAGTATTATATCGGTGAAAGGGTATTTTCGTAAATAGCATATAAGAAATAAAAACAAAACTTCATCTTAATATATATGTATCTGGCTGGTTTTGATGACTTAAAAAAAGTTACATTATAAAAAAGTAACTAGTAAAATATTCCTTTTGTTTTCTTCCGTTTAGACTTTTTGTTACATTAAACGTACAAACATGACAGGTATGCAATAGAGTTAAATGTAAATATACTTAAAAAAAGTCTCAAATTTTCATATAAAATGCGAAAGAAGTTATTCACTGATCTATTAAAATAGGGTTTTACATTGTCGTTAAACGCTTTTATAAAATACGTAATAATTTATGTCATGTAAATATATTTAACTTACTAAAACAAATTTTATAAATCTAATCAAAAGTAATGTCCTGTTATTTCTGCGATTAAAAGGACAAAGACTTTGAAACTGCCTTTGATGAGGCTGTTTCAAGTCTAGTGTTGAACAAATTTTACATTGCGCTTTCTTTTAAACACATGGGTTTCTATAGAAAGAGATGCTTGTGTGTCTAAGAAAGTTCAATTCTCTTATTGTCACAAGTTTAGTAAAATTTCACTTTTATTGAAAGATAAAGATAAGATAAAATTCGTTTATTCAACATTGGAACTTTTAACAGAACTCTTATTGATTGTTAATATTTTTTTTAACTAACTTATTTTTTTACTCTACGCTGCTTCACAAGGTGTTATATTTGTGGAGAAGAAGCAGGAAGAAAATCCACATGAACACTTCTTTTAACAAAGTAAAATAAAGATTTATACATATACACTTTATGAAGTGTAGCCTAAATGAAATCAAAATAATCAGGCGACACATTGCCAAGGGCGCTTATCATTTAAATATCAATTTATTGAACATTAAGATTTTCCCGTCAATTTATTTTTAATATGCGTTATGAATTATACAAATTTTACAAATTCAATAATGTTTTGCGGAATTTTATTAAAAATGTGGACTTGTTTATTACAAATGAATTAGAGACTTTTTGCAGTTTAAACTTTGGTACAGCCAGTTTTTCACGGTACCTTGTAAATACACTATGGACGATCCCTATTTTTTAATATTTTATATATATATTATATGACTTATACAACAAAAGATAAAAAAACGTACCGATATACATAATTTTAGTACTGAAAATAAAGATAATCTTCTTATACTTTTATCTAGGCTTAAAATATTATCTATTCTTGGGCAATTGCGCACGGTAGTACAATACACTCTCGTGTAACTTATTTTAATTAGCATATAATATTTTTAAGAAATTTGACAAACAAAATTTTGTAAAAATATTCTATAAAGTCGTGAAGGATTTTTAAAGTAATAACGAAAAAACATGACTTTAAGAGTCTGAGTTTGTTATGGGCTTTGGTCAAATCAGGCCCAATATAGGGGAGCTCAATCTGATTTTAGTTTTTATCTAATTTGGCTTATTTGTCATTCTACGTGTGTACACGAGTGGTCGTTAATGTTTTGTAAGCGTATAAATTTATTTCTATACTTATACTTATCTATGGATATAATTATCATAATTAAGCTGTGTAGTTTTATTCAAGCTTTAACTGATTTTTATTATATTTATTTTCTTACCGCCTTCGATAATCACCTATTCTATTTCTCTTTGGTAACTAATTTCATCCAAAGTTAGTCTGAAAAAATCACGTTTTGTGATTTGTTCGTCGATAGTTTTCCTTGTTCTCTTATTGAATAACATTTTTACCCTGACACTACTGTCTTTACTACTAAGTAAAAAAAAAGACCAATATTTAGCCACTTCCGCACATGCAGTGGTAGTCGTGCAACAAAGCGTGTTTCGCCCCTCCACGGGACATCTTCAGGAGCTATGTTACACCGATTAGGGCCAAACACAGAGTCTACGTGTTGAGTGATTTAATGGTGGCAGTTGTGTAATTCGCATTGTTTGCCGCATGCGCATTTATCAGCGGGCTGGCGGGCGGTGCACTTTGTTGCACGACCACCACTGCATGTGCGGAAGTGGCTAAATATTGGTCATTTTCTTACTTAGGATGGACTTCCGCAAGGTAACGCCTAAGTCTATTAAATAGTCTTTACTACTGCCTTCATGTAGACTGAATTGTTTTTAATGACACTAGTCATCCGACATCTTCACAATTAATAGACTAAAAAGTACGCATATCTAAATAAATGATTCTTATTTAAAATTAAACACTATTGTTAATTGTTAACAGGCTAATACGATTTTGTGTACTAACATCGCTGAATTAAACAAAAATAAACAATTGATTAATTAAATTGCAATTTGAATAGAGTATAAATTCATATAAATCCAACAGGGATTTACGTTTATGCTCATTTAAATATTTAAACATTAAAACTAGTAGTAGGAAACAATTGGTAGAAGAGTTTTGTGCTGCTTATTATCACTAAACTGTTTTACAATTTAATAGAATAATTGAAAAATCACTAGTTGATAGGTAATATATGTACATAGAGATAGAGTAAAATTGCTGAATTTATCAAAGTGGCGGCTTAACAAGACATAATTAACTTATATTTTTAACTCTAAAGAATTTTCAACATGATTGATAGCATTTAGTAAGGCCAGAAAATCTAAAGATTTAAACGAAATAAATTTAAAATCGTTTCATTTAAATACACACACATATATACAAATTAATTTTTAAATTAATTGAAAGTAATTTATTTAATAAAAGTAATAAATCACTGTAAATAATCTTACGTGCTTAGTTGCGACACACAACCCACATCGGGTCCCCGAGTACGATGTACCACAAAATCTTCACAATTGTACTCACGACACCAACGGTCAGGAAGTCCGAGTCGCTTTCGGCCACCGAGTAGTCCTCGCTTCAAAAACCTACACATTCCTCACATTATATTCTTACACCAATATAGTTACTGGTACAGTATAGTTACAATATAGTAACTGGAATACGCTCATCTGTACTAAATTTTTAGTTCATGGTCCGCTATTTCCGTGATCTAAATTTCAATGAAGTTTCACACACCCAAAATCTACTTACAGAATTATTTTAATCGTATTAAATAAAATGATCCCATGATAATAATATGAATATAAAAATATTTCAGAAAACTTTTCTCTTGTATTTTTCAAAATACTTGATTTAAACCGCGAGGTGGTACCGCAGCGGTACCTGAAACTCGTCGTGGCCCAGCACGCGATCTTCCGTGCTCGAGTCACTTAAGTTACGTTCAATGAAATTAGAGAAAAATATTATACTTTCCCGTTTCCCTTGTTTTTAAAACGCTATACTCCCACGTAAGTGGTCGGATTTGAGTGATGTATATAATTTTTCTAAGCGTGTTTTTTAAAATTAGTCTACAGTTTTACTAAAGGTTTTTGTTTTGATGCAATTTTGCATTTTATTTAAATAATTTTTATTGTCATATCAAGATAGTAATTGGATGAATAGAAACTTTATAAAACAGATGACAAACGTACAAATAACGATTTCATCTTTAGTTCAGAATGTTATTGTTTATTTAGGTATGCGTTCTTCTTGGTTTAATTTACATAGTGATGATGGATTACAATTGTCAATTAAAAACAATCGAGGATAAATTATCCAGTGCTCTGGTATTGGGAAAAGTAGTTTACTGTCACCTAAAGAGTGATGACAAGGGGATGTAGAAGAACCAAGTTCGCCGACGTTGCTCGAAAGATGTGCTCGTCTCAAAAGACAGTGTGCGGGGTACATTGCTTTTTGCTACCGATAGTTAATGGACGCCGAAATGTTCTCGTGGCGACCACGAGCTGGTATCATGGGTAGGATCACGGGCAGCGCAGTGCATGTCATCGTGGCGATCTTTGGGGGCGGCGTATAACTTTCAGAGGTCTTTATTAGTGGAAAAAAAGAACATGTCTTCTTGTCGTTTTTTTTAGTTATATTTTTAATTAAAACAGTAAAAAAAGAATATATAAACAGGAAAACCATACAGTACAATCGACGAAATTATTACAAATGGCAATTTCTTCCAAACGTATAGGTTTTAAATCTAATGGATAAAGCTTTTAAAAAATTTATATAGGCAAATTAGCATTTATATACACTTTTGAATCGTTAATTATTAAATAATAAATTACCGGCGGCTCAGAATGCGGATGTGCTGAGAAAAACCGACTAGAAACTCAACAGTTGCTCTTTCATATTAAATTTTACAATTTTTCATATGTTCATTATAATATCAATCATGTAAATGAGTCAACTAACCAAGTTCCACACATTTTGATCAACTAAAAACTTTTGAATGCTATAACAATATTTATTTAATTATAAACTTTTAATTTTACGTCTAAAACTAGGAAAACAGACAAGAAGTGAAGGTATCCTAGCCTTTTACAAATATAAGGAGATATTACGTATTACTTATAAAAATTATAAGAGATTTGTTATTTAACATATATAAGAGTCATGTGCGGATTTAAATCGACGTATTGTGGTTCTTATTTCACACTGACATCAAAATTATTCATTTATTGTAAGTCGAAATTTCCGATCGCAAAATATCCCGAAAGTTAGTTGTTAATTGTCTGCCTCTATTTATTTAATTTTAACCACCTGGTATTTATTGTAGCTGAAGGCCGTGATCTCATTCATACAGTGATCGTATCTCTTACAACGAGTACAGGGTAAGAAACATTCATGTTGAGAGTGGTGCGGATTAGTACTAGTTATTAGTTAGTAGTAGTAGTACCCCCCTGGGTTACTTATTATCCATTTGCCGGTAACATTGAGTTTTTGGAAGTCGTCGCCAGAAATTCGGAAGATATGTCGGAAGAATTCGAAGACCAGTTGGCAATTTTTCAAAGCTTTTTCTTATCCATCTTCTGATCGTCTAGTATCTTTATAAAGCCAAACGACTAATTTGCAAAAAAATTAAAAATAGAATCGACACTCGTATGCGTCATTTGACAGATATCTCTTTTAATTTTTCATAATTCATAAAAGTTATTCTTTACAATACAATATGAAAATTGTAATAATTTCAATACAAAATCATTGATATATTTTCATATCAGTTGGTGGTAAAATTGACATTTTCATATTTCATTGCCTTTTATATTTCATGTTATGATCACGGTCGGCAATATCTCAGGGAATGTTACGGGAGCGCGTACTATTTCTTTGCTATTTAATATTAAGGGAGTAATTCCATTTACGTCTGTGCGTATATACATTATTATTAATCTAAAAAATAAATTATTATAGTATGTACTGGAAGATTTTTTGTAGGTTCGCAATTTTGAGTTGGCTACGCTATTTTATTTGGCAATTCATTTAACAGCTGGTAGTTTATTCCTTAATTAAAGCATAGGGCTCCAAAAAAGTTCGCTATAATAAGGTCTTGCGATGAAGCAACATCCCATGACCTTGATTATGTTCTCGGTGCACCTAGGGGACCCATCCCTGTCGACTCAACCGACTTGTGGTCGCCACTCGAAAACTTTGTAAGTTTGCATGGTAGTGTCCTCTCTTACCTCAAATCAAGATTTTAATGTCTTCATCATGCATATGAGATGTCATTGAGATCATCAGAATTTGAAATTAAATTTTTCAATTTTTTTCATTTCTGATGACTGGCAACGAAATTTGAGTCATATCCCTCTCCATTATTGCAATTTTAAATAATATAGAATATATCAGACACGGCCACATAAAGAGTTTTGCAACGATAAGTTTGAAACTTTGGCAAACTACTCTGACATTAAAAAATTATATATAAAAGTTATTTAAAAATATATGTTTTCGTAATTTGAAATTTCTTTATAAATTCGGTTATGCTACAATCTTGATGCGCCTACGTACTTCACGATCAAGACAAAGAATTCCCTAGACAGCATACCGATTATTCTTCTTTTAGTTTATTTCTCTTTGTATTAATAAGCGATAAAAAAACCTCAAGAACTAACTTTCGACAAGCTTATAACTAGAAGAAATTTTAACTTTGATACTTGTGTTTGGTTCCACTTAAGATTAGAAAAGGACTTTTTTTGTCTAAAATTCAGAAGAAGCTTCCTCAGTCCTGTGAGTAAGTCTCTAACATTGTAATGGATCTCAGAGGGGTATAGATAAATGAATTCTTAACGTAAGGTTTTATCCCCAAGGAGTTTGCGGAAGTTATCCAATTGAATAAGTGATGCGCAAAGGATGTGATGTATACAGGATGATGTAAAGGATGAATGTAAAGCTCATTTGTTGTCAATTATTTTGCGGTACACCCTATCAAGAAAAGAATACATTAAAATCTTTTATTTTTTACTATTATTCTCAGAAAGTTTTGGCCAGTTATATAAATTAATGTAACGTATTTCAGAGTGATCACTTTATACAGGATGATCGGAAATAAGTGTAAAAGCTTTAAGGAATTTTGATGACAAATATGCTGTATATTAACCCCTTTAAAACATTAATACCTATAACCAATCACTCTGTGTATCCATGGCATTGAACAAGTCAGGTGTTGTCAGGTGACCTACATATTAAGCGTCTCGTTAAAAGAAACGCATTGTCTGAACTAATTGCCGTTGTCACGACACTTTTCGTGCTGGAGTCAGTTAAGCTAATGCGAATTAGCAACATAGCTTTTGTATTTTTGTTAATCTTTCAAAAATACAGAGCTGAATGTTTAAAAACTATTAACATGGATAGCTATACAGTTGTTTTTGGATTTTTTTAATACATATATGTGCGATCATATGTATGAAAGCATATTTTACACGAATTCTGGTTAAATTAAGTAATTAAAACTGGATATTGTATCCAATTTTAAGTGTGACAGTTCGACTTAGTGTTGTAATTAATTTACAAATGTTAATAATTACTACCACGTATTTGAAAAACACGTAAGTAAAAAGTAAATGTATAAAAAAGAATTATCAAAGGTAATTTGTTTAATTATATTTAAGTTTATTATTTTAAGATATTTTCCATAAACGTCGAAGAAATAGCATCAGAAATGTTTCTTTGAACAAGCGTAATGTCAGCTATTATATACTACTAACATAATTTGGTTAATTCGAAACACACTTTCAATACTGTTTCGGAGATTTGAATATTAACTCGCACCAAAAAGCAACTTGATTCTCCTTATTTTTTTCAGCCGATGGACGACCACTGCAAGGCATAGGCCTTCCTGCGCTGCCCGCATCCAGCGGCTTATTATATAAATACTCGTATATATATATATATATATATAAATATAAATATATATATATATATATATAAATATAAATATATATATATATATATATATATATATATATATATATATATATATATATATATATATATATAAATATTTAAGTACTAACAAAATATGTGAGCCTTCAATGATTAGTTTTTAACAATTACATAATTTTATAACGCGGTAGTGCCTACTTGTATATACGAGTATCTATATAGTTGGTATGTTAAACCTTACGATAATATTTTTAAGTTATAAATAATTATTTCAACCTTTTTATTTATTATGGCAATTATTTTATAAAAGTTAGAGGTGTTTTAAGTGTGTTCGATATATGCTTGATAATGCTTACCTTACAAAAATACTATATAGGGTCAATAACTAATTACATATTTTTCAATTGATTTGATATGTGAACGATCACATTTCACATATCACATTGAAAACATCACAAAGATTTATCAACAATGCTATCATCTGAATCAGTCATCGAACATTAGTTAATGCAGAGTAATATGTATACGGAATGATTGGCTATATTCGTAAAAGCTTTAAAGTTGTGATCGTTGGCTGCATATACAATAAGTGTATAGTACATACTATCCAAATATGAATAGCTCCAGAATTAATAAATACCGTAATGATAATAGTAATAAATTATCAAAATTCGGATTATTGTATACTAAAATTAATTATTGTTTATCACCTGCCTCTGCAGACCTTGTACTAGAAATATAAGTTAACATTACATATTTTAAAGAAATCACTTTATACATGTAGATTAATAATAAGTGTAAGAGTCTTAAAGCTTTTTGCTAACCAATGCTGTTTAAACAATAATCCTGTTTAATAATAATATAGCTGTTCATACGAAAAAAAGAGTTAGGTAACTGCAATAGAATATGTTGAAGTAAAGTTAATAATTAATTTAAAATATAATAACTAGATTAGAGATATAAACCAATATAACTTACAGGTAATATGTGTTTGTAGCTTTAAGCTCTTTGCATAAGAACTTCTGAAAAGTTCTGTAATGGTGTTTAAGTAATTAAGTATTATTACAGTTGCGTCGCAAGATATCTCTAATAATGTTTTGTTTGTTTGCAAAAACTTTCAAAATGATCACTAAAATAGTGATAAACACGGTGTTAATACCAAAAATAAAAATATGCTCTTAGTTTTCGTCTTGAAAAGTTGTATAACTCGTTTAAGCACAACGTGTGTATGTACAATATAGTTCCAAAGTAAATTTCATATTTGCCAATGGATAGATTTTAACCCAGTATTAAATAAAGTATTGATTAATCCTTGGTCGCGGGTTCGATTCTGGGAATACAATCATATATAATTCCCACTCTGTGAATTAATTATATTTGATTGACACTCTTAAAAACAAGTTTCTAGAGGATGGGCAGCAACATCTTCTGCGTACTGTAATAACCTGTGATCACTAACTCGTCTAGCAAGCGTGGCAATTACGGTACATCCCCATAAGTAATTTTTGGGAGGCCTAGGCCTTGCAGTGAGCGTCTAAGAGTTGAAATGTACGAAAGAAGTCACATAGCCATGGTATTTTAGCTAAAGCATGATATTATAAGGGAGCATAAGCTAATTCAAATTTCTATGAAATTGATCTCTTTTGATATTCTTCCAGACGTTCATAAAAGATCGCTATAATAACACAAATAACATATATTTTAACAATCCAATTACAGACGTAAGAAAAAAGTCAAACAGATTTTTAACAAGACCTATTAGAAGAGGCTTGTATTTAATGTTCTCTGACGATCTTAATATTTTATAATATGCACAAATTACTTATGGAGAAATTAAAAAGCATGATGTTATTCTAGTTCACCAGGTATATATGGAAAATGTAAATAAAAATATAGAAATGTATATGGCGAATGTTATTCACTGTAGCGCAAGGCTGGTATGCGTTTATCTAGGCCTCGTTACGAGCACGGCGCACAATAACTTCAGGCGTTTTACGAGACAGCCTGCACCCGGCCCGTTTTGTTCGATAAACAGGCGAGTCTGTCCCATATAATGATTGGATTAGTTCTGACTTTGTACTTGATGGTTGTTTGTGTAAACGACTTGAAGTCTTTTTTTGCCATTTCTTTTTTATATACATAAGATTTATCGGTGAGTTATAAATAATAATAAAGGGCTTTTATTATTATAAAAGAATGGTGATTTCTTAACCTTGAAGTATGCAATCTACCTTAGATAAGAAACCTTTGTTCAATGTGTGCAATTAACTTTATATTTCGAAAGAGAGCTGATGAGGTTATAAAATATAGTGGTTTTCTGAAAATTCTAGTTGTCAGTTTTTAGATATGGATTCGTGAAGGTAGAAGGTTGACGTCGTACTAACTTTGGCATTACATTTTAATATGTTAAAAAGTACAATCACTTTTTTTTGGATTGTAATAAAAATATAAAAGAAAACATATTAAAGAGCTGCTGAGTCACCTTTTGTTATGAAAATAATAGCCAGGATACTCAATTTTTTTAAATCAGTTCTATAATAAAAATTATGATGTTACAGTATTTTTTTCTATTTTTAAATATTTAATTAATAAAAAAAAAACACGAGAGCATTGGTAGTCTAGCTGTAATAGACTCCGGCTTGAGATCGCAGATTGCGGGTTCCATTCTCGGGGTAAAATCTAATATTCACACTTTGTTTTATAAGGAAGACATTTTTTGTTCATAAAAAGTTTCTTTTAAGTCTGTTCTTCTACCTAACGTAACATAAACCAGACAAACATAGTTTGGTCACATAACAACACAAAAGATATATTTGGTCAGTGATTACGGATTATCTGATATTATTCCTAATGGATACCTATGTGTGCAATTTTATTTCTTGTTGAATTCCATGTAGATAATTGATTTTTATACTCGGAAATGAAAACTGTACAAATTTGAATATATACGTATAACAGTTTTTTCCGTATTTTATTTAGTGATAGTTACATTTGCAACATTTCAATAAACTAGCAGTTGCACATCATTTAGATTGGCTCCGTTCCAACTTGTTTGTGGTATTTTTATACTTAATATTCTCATTTCATTTGGAAGTAATAAAATTGAATTATAAAATAATAAATGCAATTTTATATGTATTTGCGAATCTTTTTAGCATTAAATCTATGTTATGTTATGTTAGTTTGGTTTCGAGATGTAAATGAGACAGCTGTTTACCAGTTTAATGGAATCAGGCGTTACCTTGCGGAAGTCCATCCTAAGTAAGAAAATGACCAATATTTAGCCACTAACGCACATGCAGTGGTAGTCGTGCAACAAAGTGCACCGCCCGCCAGCCCGCTGACAAATGTGCATGCGGCAAACAATGCGAATCACACAACCGCCACCGCCAAATTACTCAACACGTGTTTCACCCCTCCACGAGGCATCTTCAGGAGTTATGTTACATCGATTAGTGCCAAACACAGAGCTGTTTACTAGTTGTCTGAGCTCAGGTATTTTAGAAAAAGAAAGGTTGAACGCGGAATTCCTGACCGATTATTTTTTATTGAATTAGGCAAGAAAAATATCATAGCGAATAATCGCATTGCGCCTCTTTTTGAATCTGTGTTCAATGGTCCCTACCTATTCCACGGATATTTTGGATACTGATGGCGGTCAACTGTCAACGTAAAGATACACGATTAAAGATTCCAGGATCAGTCCTAACATATGACCTAGAAGGGGGTAGCTTTGAAAGATAGATCTACTCAAAGCTTTCGATTCGCTATCCTGGAGGACGATCAGAGAGGCTACTAAGCACCATCGCGTGCCTGACTACAGTTTTAGAACCTACCTACTATAATACATCAGTCGATCATGTAATGATACAACTGTAGTAAATATCAAGATTTTACGCAACAAACTTAGCCAAACGCCCAGGTACTCAGTTGTTCCAGGATATTGAGTCAGAACTTTGTCTGTCAGTAGTAGTAGCGGCCAACTCCAGCCGACTCACCCATCTAGCACTTTATAGGCCTTCCTCAGGGATCACCATAATGTTCTGTCTTGCTCTTCCCGTATTTCCTTGCGGCCTTCTTCATGTCGTCGGTTCACTTAGAGGGAGGGATGGGGGTAGTTCCTACCTAAACCGCGTTTATAGGCTAGTAGTCACCATTCAAGAAATTTTCAACCTTAACGATTGTCAGCAGTATGAGCGATGTGTCCTTCACAAGGCCTCTTGCAATTTTTCGAACTACGTTAGACTTTCGTTTCTCTTCGGAAACACTCATTTCGGATTCGGCTGTAGGTGTATACTTGCGTCGAGTTTCTATATTATCCACTTATAGCGATTTACGGTATGCTATGTAGGATTTTATATTCCGAAATACTAATTAGCTGTAGGGCAACCGTGTTACTCTACGTAATCTAGCGGAGTTACCGTGAACGAGGTCGGGTGAAAAGCGCAGAGCCGTGTGCGCAGGCGGCGAGAATCGATGATGTCGGTGCTCGCAGCGATGACATAGATGCTCGCAAACATCGATCCGTTTATTTTGTTTCCGTTTGACCTATTAATAATTGTCTGGCATACCTCATAAACTCATATTCACAAAAGTATTGATAACAATTCATACCTGACGAGTTATATCTTATAGTTAACCTACAAGCTGTATTATATAACTTAAAATTTTCTAACGATTCGTTTCCCATTCGCAGTCCAACCGTCACGTTTCAACTTCTTTGAACGTACATACAGATGGAGTACCCCTCGCTTCACAGGCGAGTTTTAAGCGATTACCCTTTTAAGTTTTTGCCCTAATCGGTCAACTTGACACTTTAGCAATTACAAGCAAATTGTATACCAGAAATTGCGAACGTTTTTTTAAACACTTCTATATTTTAAAAGCAGTATTTTATTATTTATATACATAAGTCTGCGCATACTGCGTATATAAAAAATTTGCGTATAGAAAAATATTGTTGTACTTCGAAACTTAACGAGAACAAATTTGATAGCGTTCTAAGGCATATAAGTTATCAATCCATATATACGATGGGAGATCTATCCGATTATTTATAAGTAAGATAAAAAATAATTTATATAAGCTTTGACTCGACCAAAAGAAATGGTTATTCATTTGTATATAAAAAGCATATTTATTTAACTCTTTAAGGTTTTTTTTTGCTTTTTTTCATCAAGACAAAAAAAAAAAACTTTTAATATTAGAGTAGACGTACAAACTGCGGTCTTATCGCAAACACCGATTTCATTTTTCCGGCCAACTATTGGATAAGACTTACCAAATAAACAGAGTATAATTTACTAAATATAAGTACAGTTTTTATATCGTTTATATGTTACTACTAGAATTATGTAAATACAATTAGGGTAAAATTATTTGCTGGGTTTTAAACGAATTGTTCAAAAAAAATTGAATTATAATAATATTGCTTCCTATCTATAACGTTATGCTGTGAAATATTAATAACGATTTCAAAACACGTAACACAAGCACACAGAGTGGCTTGAAGTGAGCGCACGTGTTCACGAATAATAGGCGGATAATTTAGATAGCGTGTTTAACAGAGATTTTATGTTGCACTAGTGATTGCACGTGACTTCGTCTCGTTAGTAACCCCTTCTGTAACAGACATTACTTTTCGAGATCAAAACCATCACTTACTTTGGAACTTGGTTGGCAAACTTGTTACAAAAAGAAGTGAAAAAAACAAATTTGAATTATGTTTAAAGAGCCCTTTGTTTTAATATTATATGAGGTGATTGGTTACAGGTGTGATTTACACCTATAGATCATTTTCTATCAATTAATGTATAGTTCACCTCATCCAAGGAGCAAAGGTTTCACACATAATAAAAAAAATAGAAATTATTTATTGTTTACTATCTGTCCCTGCAGGTTTTTTACTGCCAGAAGTTACTGGCCGCTTGTATTAGAATGAAAAAAAAATATGTTTCCGACCGATTAAGTTATAAATGTTGATTAATATTACGTATGAAAGCTTTAAAGCTTTTGCACCTTATGATCATGTATACTCTCACAGACCTCATAAAGCTAAAGTTTAAGAAAGAAAACAACAAATTAAGCGTATTTCAGAATAGTCGCTTTATATGTTGATTTAATTTATAAAGAATGATTATTAACAAAAATATAAGTTTCGCACGCTAATAAATGAAGATAGTTATTTTTGAATATTCAAATTATTGAATTAGAAAGAAATCTTCGTCTAATGTAGCAAAGTTAGTCGAAGCTTTACTTTAACTTATGGGTATATATGAGCTCGTATGATGCAAGGTCAGAACTACCACGAAAATGACCCCGGCAATTCTACTGCTGTTATAGTCAAAAACTCATTTGCTTCTCCGGTGGAGTGCGCTGATGCGTTATCCTGATAAATGAAAAAATGTTTAAAATTTATGTCATCTTACATTATCATCATGACAACAGACTGATGTCCGCTTCAAGGCATAATCCTCCCAGAAGATTACCACGAAAGCAGGTCTTTTGCTGCCCATATCAAGTGATCACCCTCGATGTGGACTTAACGTCGTCGGTTCAATTAGAGAGACGCCTACCTACACCGCTTTTACCAGCCTCTGGTCACCACTCGAGAAACTTGGTATTTACTAAAACTTAATTAACAATATTTTAGGATACTTAATATCATTATAAAATTTGTTCTTTTTTTGGATCGTAGCAAATTCGCATCTCGCATATTTTTGACCTGAATGTAAAAGGTAAACGGCAACGCAGGTGACTGCTTTAGTAATTATATTATATAAAAGATTATTATACACTTTGTCTTGTAGCTATGTGTTAAATCACTACAACGTGTTGAGTATTTAGAGCATTCTGCAATAACCAATGGCACGTATACACGTGTTTACGGTGGCGAAGCAATTGCTCCAATAACTCACAGCCGGTTAGTAGGCGCGTCAGAGCCGTGCCTCAAATATTTAGTTACGTGGATGCCGGATCCGTCTCGGCCATAAAACTTTCAAAGTTATCGCTGTCGGAGTCCGTAACGAGCCGCAGGTAGAAGCAATTACATTGCCCACCCGCCATACTACGCCCGGACAAATTTAATGAAATAAAATTTCTCTAAATTGTACTTTTTATGTTTTTTTCTTGTAAAAATATTTAACATTTTAAAATTTAATATTCATCTAGTAATATGATACTCTTTATTGTACGTGTTTTTTTGTCACCTGCTTCAAATGGCCGGTTCTAATTTCATAAATTATATTCTGGGTGATTTTAAACGTTCAAGTTTGTACGTGCTACATAAGCAACAGTTTTAAAATATGTATTTTTTAATGAATTCAACCTGCTATAGGTGGAATTTTGTAAAATCCGTTCCATCCTTCGTTTATTAATCTAGTCGGCGAAAGGAATATTTTTACCAAATATGTTATGTTTAATCACGGTAGCAAAGATATCGTGATATATATATAAGAAAGAAAAAAATTGAGTAATTATCACATTAAAAAAGATCAATGGGCGGTCTTTCTACTCGAGATTATTTTTTAACAAACTACCTATACCTATAGTATAGTAAAAAAGGGTTAAGAAAATACTCCTCAACCTTTTTTTTTCATTTGTTAGCAAAGTCCTATAGTTACCGTTAACACATTCTACAATCGAAATAAATGCTGTCGTTGAAGTTGACCTTTTACATAATAAAAACGCAAACTGTCTTTTAGTTTTTGTCAAATGAGACTCTTCCCATTCATACATGTTGTGTTTATACAAGATCCAAAGTAAGAAATAACATAAATAAATTAAATATGAATTGTAGGTTTTCAACCGCTCAGGCACTGTCCATGTAAATGCTACGTAGTAGAAATAAGAGTGTAAAAGCATTTCATAAATCCGTAGACGTGCTACGACAGCTACGGATTCACCGTAGCGCTACACTCGTAGCATGCAGCAAGACTATGATGTAAATTCGTTCGTTTAAAGTGCACAGAAAAGCGAGTGATAGCTTAACAAGATGCAAAATAACGCCGCGGTCAGTAGCAGTTCGGGCGAGTTCGCGTTCTCGTAGCTCGGAGAACTTTACGCTCTGTGGGCGCTGGTGAATTTACAGAATTAAGACGTATGGCCTGACGGGAAAAAGTAAAAAGTTTGTTATTTTGTCCATTTAATTAATGTATTTATGTCATTTTGTGTATGTAACTTAGCTAAGGCAAAAAAAATTGAATATAGTAAAGATTGTTTACTTAAAATAATGTGCTAGTTCTAAAGCTTACATTACTGTCCTCATATATACTTTTCTTGTTTGGTCAAATCTAATTTTTTAATTAAATAAATATATCCTTAAAATATAATCCTACCGTAACTATACTCCGTTTAGTTTTTCTCTTTAAATATTTTTATTAAAAAGATGAAGTAATAATAATACATACCGATGTAGGAGGTAACTATAAAATATCTAAATTACATTTGAACATTCAACCAGCCAAAGACAAAATTGATCATAATACAGCTCTCCTACCGAAAAAATTCCGATGATGTAATATTTAAACGAAAACAAAGCAGAACAATAGCGCACTGAGGTTCATGACTTCGCTTTTCCGTTTACAGAGAAAACAAGCAGACGTTCGAAACAAAATTTATACAAAGTCAATAAGGAAAGAAAGTTCAGTTGTCGTTGCCTCGAAACCGGAACAGCTTCTCATCTTTTATGTTATGATGAATTAATAATTTACTCAGAATATAAGCTCTTTTCGTGTTTTAGTCAGATTTCACTTCTATGATTGATGAAAAAACTGACTAATTATTTTTTTTTACTTTATATTTAAATATATTGGTTTATAGGATGTAAAAGCTTTGTAATGGTGTATGTATAGGTTTAAACTAACCGCGGTATTTAAAGTAACCTAAAATATATTTTTAACTTTGAAATACGATAAGCCAGTAACGAATATTATATTGCAACAAAGTTTGCATGGACAGACAGTAAACAATATTTGATTTGAATCTGTAGTAATTCGAATTTTAAAAATATTTTGTTACTATATTATAATTACGATTTTTATTATTTCTGTAATCTATTCTTTATGGATAGGGTGTACAACATATTACATGACAGCAGAGGAGTATATATTCACCTCATTGAAGCTTTTATACCTATAATCATTTACTCTTTAAAAAATGAAAAGATTGAATACTTTTACTGGCAATAAGTAGACCATATAGCGAGCAGAACTTATGACTGCTTGGACTGACTTAATAATGCTCTTCCGAAAAAATAGAATTCTTTATCTAGAGTTAGTGATTACAGAATGTAGAACGTAAAAAAAATATTATATATTATTTTCTTTAAGCAAATAAATATTTACGAATAACTTAATAAATAGAAAATAAAAGAAACAATTATTTAATAAATAAAATTTGTTGAATTATAATTAATGTAAATAAATATTAGTAAATAATGTGTAACCCTAAACGTAAACAAAAGTACAGCTTCATTTTAAAACGGCATCGATTTGTTGTAGTTTTAATTTCAATAAGTACTGCGATTCAGAGAAGAATAGACTGAATACAAAAGGAAAAGTGAACAACAACTGATTTGTAAGACAGACCGGTAAGTTAAGATTTATAATAGTACTGAATGTCTTCTCTGAGAATGGAACTTGAGTACTCAAAAAGAAAGGTCGATAATGAGATGGAAATATTACGAATATAAGAAAGTGCTACTTTACTTATGTATAGAAATACACATCTAATATATGATATTATCGTGTCACGGTGTGCGTGACTGAACTCCTCCGATTATCGTGAATCTTAGCATGCATATCGGCCAGGGTGAAGAGTCGGACTATTTTTCATCCAACTACATGTTAAGGGTGGTCCACTCCTATTTTTTTTAGACAAAATTTTTTGATTAATGATACAGCATACAAAAATACATGCAACCCTAAATTTTCACCCCTCTATGATCAATGCTTATTTTTTAATTGTTAATTAAAAACTTTCTTTTTGCAAAACAACGTTTGCGGGATCAGCTAGTAATTGTATATATTTGCTTAGATAATAGACGTTTATATATTAAACTTCATCTTCTTTGCAGCCGATGGACCACTACTGCAAATAGGCTTCCCCCAACGATCGCCAAGATGACCGGATCAGCGCTGCCCGCGACCTTCAATATGACGTCGAACCACTTAGTAGGGAGCCTACCAAGGCTGAGAATATTTCGGCCCAATCTGTTGCAAGAGCGATGTGCCCCTCCCATTGCCACTTCAGACGAGCTATTATATTAATATTGTTATCAAAATCGATGTACCGCGCCTTAGAAAAGCGCTGCGGCTTGCGGCTCGGTCTGGCGTAAAAATCAGGGAGGAAACGGGTAGATAAAAATAAAGACTAAAAAAGTAAAAAATTGTAAACAAATAACACAAAGATAAATAAAAGCAAAATAAAGCAATGTGATATAGAATATAAGAAAATGTAAAAGTAATAAGGAATGAATGAAAGGCGATACAGAGCGAAAGAGAAAGATAGTGGAATTGTGGAAGAAAGAAATGAACGACAGATAATATGAAGTATGAAAGAAGAGAAAGAAAATAAAAAAACGTATGTGAAAAAATAAAATAAATGTAAACAAAAAGTCCATGTCCCTACCAGCAAGGGGTACGAGAGGCTCCCAATATCGGGAGCCATTAAAAAGAAAAAAATAAGACTTGTAGGCTGAGGAAAAATTGTGTTGACGATGAACTCATCATCCGCCTACTTAACGCTTTTAGGTTATTGAATAGGCATCGCATAAAAGTAAACTCATAAAAATTTCGTAAAAATAATTAAAAAATAGCTTTATAATAAAAATTTTTTGAAGCATAACTAAAAAGTATTTCATGCGGTGAATAGGTACCTAAAAAGTGTAGTCTAGAAAATAATTCAAAAACTTTTGAAATAACTAGGAACTGCTGAAACCTTTGATCATTATACTTCGTTGTTCGATAATAAGCGAACTTTTATATTGTAAACTCGTTCGTATTCGCTTTCATCACGTGATAATACTACCTAGCGCTTGTTTAGAGTTGAATTTCTTCGGTTACCATGTCTCGGTGGCCAGTTATGCAGTATCCAGTCTAATATATTTATTTTAATCGTAACTTCGTCAATTACGTTTCAATTTGAAATAAATTTGTATAAATTTAACAAGTTCACTGCGGGCCCAATTTTGAAGAACTTTCAGCTGGTGCGGCTGAGGTCGAATCAGCCTCAAGCTGAACTTTCTAGTAGTGTGGTTGAGGCCTTTTCTGCCTCATGTTTCAATCATTTTTTTTACAATATTGAGTCAATGCTTCGCAGACATTAAGAAAGAAATATTTTTCTTGGTCATACCTCATACGGTTGAGTGTAAACAGCCACCGCACTAGAGAGAAAACACGAGTTTTACGCGCCGCACCAGTGTAAAGTCTACCATGAGGCTGAATCGGCCTCAAGCCGCAGTGAACGTGTTAATAGTTAATTATAAGTAAGCTGTCATAAAAATTTTACGTAAAAATACGTTAAATTTTTTTCGTTCGTAACAAAATTCGCAACAGGTCGTTGAATGAATTGCAATTAATGTCTACACGTTATCAGTTTCCATTTTAACGTATCGTCAATTTTGTCAAAATGAATTGGCCGATATCCCATCGGTTCAAAGTACTGCTCTGTACATTCAATGCGTTGATGACATTTTGTTAAATGTCATTGAAAAAGCAAAATTACTCAATTGAATTTAATAAATTTTAATATGCACAATATGGTATTAAAATACACTGCCATCTGTTAATTATCTTAAAAAATGTAATATCAATAATTGGAATAGAACTGTTATGTTCATATTGTCAATTTATTCCTAATTTTTTTTTCTATTTTCTTTTTGATTCTTCTCTGCTGCGGAAGATGTTATAGTTGCGGTGAAGAAGCAGGGAGCAACTCCACAAAACCAAATATTCTAATAAAGTTTAAGAATACGCCCATCGTATCTACAGATTCTGGATACTCTGATTTAATAATTTGCACAATTTGTTATTACGTATTTAAGTATGATTTTATCAATTTCACACTAATATGTCGCGATGGACGCAATCTAATGCTTTCGAAAGGTCGCAAAAATACCAATAGCATAATGTTAATCCTCCCATGTTTGATATATAAATTGTACCAAAGCAATATAAATATCCAAATTGTTAGCTATGGAATAAATTATTAAATACAAATTATACAAAAATCTAACTATAATGCAGAGAAATTATAAAGTTAAGGAATGAATAACTCTACTACTGTTATAAGAATATTGTAGAAGTGGCCACAAAAAAAACCCGTCTGAGTTCGTCGCGTTCTCTTCTCGGATCGAGGCGTATTCGGAACTCACGTAGCTTCAAGTTGAAAGGTACCATTATAGTGGAGTTCAATCTGATTCAAGTTTCTATTAAATTTGGCTCGCCTGAAATTTTTTCATTACTTTTACAAGTGGTCACTGTAAATGTGCTTTTGTTAATAATAACATAGATTAATAAAAAAAAAAACGATTATACACCAAAAAAAGGTTAACAAGATAAAGACCCTAACAAGTCTTTAAGAAGTATTTTTTATTTTACAAGATACAGAAAAGTAACGCTGTAATAAGTAAATAAAAGTTAGTTAAAAAGTATGTATTGGTGTAAGCAGTATTGGTTAATGTTATTAACGCTTTAATTTTGACGAAACTAAATTGTTTGTCCATTTAATAAAGTGACTTTAAGTTGACAGTGTTAACTTTTATAAATGGCAAAATAATATTTATTCATACGAAGTAAATGCTAATATCCTTAGCTATTTTTTTACAAGTTTGAATACTTTGAATTGTGAGTATATTTTAAAGTCGTTCCGTAGCTTCTGTGATTACTAGATAATGTACAGTCTGCCCGTGTCGTTCATCGCGGGGTGTCTGTTGTCCTCCTTAGCGAATAGCTTTCTCTAGTCTTCATAAAATTAGCAATACTTATGTTAGCTTTAATAATTAACTTACGTGTAATGTTTATGAATTATAATGCAATAAATTTAAGTTGTTCGGTCAACGAAAATAAGTATGTTATATTACGTAAGATAACATAAATGATGCAATGTATAATATGAAAAAATTAAAACATTTTTCGTCAATTTTTTTGTAAGTCCTCACCAGTGGCTCATTGTAATTGATAAACAGATTGATTTCTTTTAGATTTAAAACGTTTAAAGGGATAAGTACATAGCTTAATTGCCGTCAATTAATGTATGGTACAATCTGAAATTCTTTAAAAATGAATAGTTTCAGAAATAATAAATAAAGTAAAGATGGTATAGTACGAAAAAGCGTTGTCAAAATTCGAGCTCCGATTATTAGTCTGTATTATTAAAATAAAAGAAATAAATTAGTGTAACCTATTTTAAAGTGATCACTCTATACTGGGTGATTGTAAATAGATGTAAAGGATTTAAATGAACATTTACCCATTTAATTTTTTACACCTATAACTAATTTACACCGTTTATTTATACGGAGTCATAGATAAATATTTACCTAAATACAATGGGTTAGTCTTTACTTTCGTGGCGGTGGACGCAGAGCCGTGAGTTGTTGTAGACTAATTCGAGGAAGTTTACGATTCTGCGGCGTACGCTCGGGAATTTTCTAATTATGATACGGTTTCCTCATAAATATGTATGCGATACATGTTACTAAAATTATTCAAAACTTTCCATTCGATGTTGTAGGCGTTGTGAGGTTGATTTTATTAATTTTGTGCTACAAGAGAGCATGTTTCATGTTGAAAATGCGGTTGGTTTTCGGAGTTTTACAGAGGTTGTTTATTTAGATTATTATCTTTCAAATACGTGCCAACGTAAAATGTTAAATAGGTGTTTCTAAGCATTAGTTTTTATCATTGCAGCCATATGATGTCCATGACTGGATACAAGTCTTTTCTACAGGTTTCCAATAGGACTGTGACTCGACCAAGGTGACTCTGTGTTTGGCACTAATCGGTGTAACATAACTCCTAAAGATGCCGCGTGGAGGAGTGAAACACGTGTTGAGTAATTTGGTGGTGGCGGTTGTGTGATTCGCATTGTTTGCCGCATACGCATTTATCAGCGGGCTGGCGGGCGGTGCATTTCATTGCACGACTACCACTGCATGTGCGGAAGTGGCTAAATATTGGTCCTTTTCTTACTTAGGATGGACTTCTGCGAGGTAACGCCTGATTCCATTAAATATCCAATAGGACCGGTTGAAAGCTGCCTGTCAATAGCTTATTCCAACGACGTTTACAAGGTCATCTGTTTTTCTTGCGGTCGGACGCCTTACGCTACGCTGATTGGTCGCTAGTCTCCCCTCCAGAACTCTAAGAACCTAAGAGCTATCTGTTATATGCGCTACGTGGCCTGAACACTTCTACCTGTCAATCCGCTAGGCAATGTCAGACACTTTACGGATCTCCTTATTACATGGCTAATAGTTACGTACAACTAATCATATTACTAGTAATAGTATGTAAACGTCACTGTATCCTTTATGGCAGTTAAGGGCGTCGTAGTTAAGTAGATTATTGAAGTAATACAATAATCCGAATTATTATCTCATGACACAATAGGACAATAGTAGACTTTGTGCATAAGATCATCGTCATCATTATTTTAGTCTTTCGACGTCACCTGTTGGAGATTTTTGTGGGTCGCTTCTGCACATATGGCTTTTAGAGATTCCACGTGCTTGAAGTTGCTTAGCCTAATACCTCATTTAAGGTAGCAAAGCTCTAAAGCTCCCGGCGGAGCCCAGATTTGTGCCGCTACTTAATATTACTAGAATAGTTGCCGAACGCATAGATTGCTTCTGTGGACGCTCAATGATGTAACATGGGCCCCCACAAGGGGACCTTGGCTTGGGTTACCACTTGTCGATAATACCAGCTTAACGTTAAATAGCGTCGAATCTCGGCTTCATCGGTTGATAACGTTAGGCTAATTTCACTATTCCAATCTCAGAAAGCGTTAGCTTTTGAAAACAAAGTGGCGGAAAAATTTCCATGACGCTTCTATGTAATATGTTTATGCGTCCCCTGTGATATACGATTCGGCCTCATTCCCGGCGAGATCTGTTAGTTATAGAATGGTCTGTGGATATGTTTCTGTTGTTTTTATGTTTTTTGGACTTTGGATATGTTTCCCAGAGATCAGTTAGTTCTTCGCGTCTCAATCTATTTGATATTAAGAATAAGTATAGTCTAAAAGACAACGGTCATATACTTTGGGACTTCATGTAGTTTCTCATACGTCTCTTTTCTTCGTCTTAATTCTACTATAGGAGGTTGCAATATTAGTTGAATGGTATAGTAAAGAAACTGCAACTTTATTGAATTCAAGGGCGCGGTGTATAACTTTAGCAAAACTTGATTCGCATTTGACGATGAATGTGTACACTTGGTCTCTAAATTTACCGTAATGTTTACACTTTACGACCGCCTCGTCTTCGAATATCGCACGGAACTTGCCTCTTTCGAACCCAAGTGTTTTCTTCCATTACCCTAAGTGGGTACGGGAGTCATTACGAGTTTCGTACTTTTACAGAGACGTTGAGTTTGAGACATTTTAACATTTTTTTTTATTAGCGATACGTGCTTCTAACTGCCGATGGTGTTCCTGTGATGCCTTTTATGACATTCTTATTTATTATTTTATAAAAATTAAACACAAGAGTGTTTGCGTGTTTATTTATTGATATAAAATTTTATAAAACAATAAATATAAACAAAAAATTTAAAGTTTCTGTCCCAAAAAATATAGAGAAACAAGACGTCACTAAAAACGGTGACCATTAAATAAACGTACGAGTACTTGTACAGGTTTTATTGTGACATGATTTATGTTAATTTTTCTTATACTCATGAGCTGAGATATTTCTTATGCTGGAACCTTGTGGTATATGATTGTTCCTATTAAGTGGTATAAAGGAAAGTATGTTTTTGTTTATTTTCGACAAAAATCATATGTTTTATTTACACCTGCACTTTGTCAACTCAGATATGATTAAGTTGACAACCAATAGGCAAAGAGCATTTGAAAATGACAAAAAGAAATAAGTTTACTCATAACAGTTATTTTAAGATGTCCTGATAGGAATACAATCAAATTTATATCGAGAAGTAGTCAAATTTACTTTAGAGAAAAGAACATTCTGGATTAAATTAGTTTCACGAGAGATTCCAGCGGTGTTCGATGACACGATGGTTCAATTAATTAGAACTTGTAAAAGTTGTATCAGAACTTAAGAATTATCAAGAAATTCTTATTTAAAAGTGAAATTAGTATGGACTCTTTAAAATTAAAACCTCTCTATCAACATTTCTGTTTGAATTTCATTTACATTGAGTTATTTATTATGCTATTTTAAGAAGTGTTTTTATTTTACTGGATAATGGAAACAAAATTATTATATACACAAAAATATACATGTTATATTTTCTAATTCTAAGAAAGGTTTTAGAGTTTAAATAAAGCCAATTATAAATCTTGTCGGCAGAATAGCAGTATCTATTACTAATTTTATTACACAATACAGTTTTAACATGGTTTCTATTAATAGCATGAATTCATTGGATTCATCGATTACGATTTAATATTATTAAGAAGCTGATATATTAGTTAACTAATTAGGCGTGTAAAAGCATTAAAAGGGTGAATGCATAGCACATTGGATGTCTATTGATATAAGGTACACTCTATATTTCATTACACGTATTTATTTAATGAATCTACTGATTTCACATAAAAAACAAACATGAAAATTCAAGCCACTCACCTTGTTAGTAAAAATTGTTGCTAAACGGACTTTTGAGTTACAAAAGCCTTCGTAGCAATTTTAATCGTCTCTAATATTATTAAAGGCTTTTAATGGAATCAGGCGTTGCCTTGCGAAAGTCCATCTTATATAAGAAAAAGACCAATATTTAGCCACTTCCGCACATGCAGTAGTAGTCGTGCAACAAACGACTCTGTGTTTGGCACTAATCTGTGTAACATAACTCCTGAAGATGCCCCGTGGAGGGGTGAAACACGTGTTGAGTGATTTGACAGTGGCAGTTATGTAATTCGCATTGTTTGCCACAGACGCATTTATCAGCGGGCTGGCGGGCGGTGCACTTTGTTGCACGACTACCACTGCACGTGCGGAAGTGTCTAAATATTAGTCCTTTTCTTACTTAATTATTAAAGGCATCATGGAGTAGTTTTTGAATCCGTCCAATTTTCCTCTAGATTTTCCTGTTTTTGTTATTATTCCACATGTAGTGAGGCAGGGTATTTATTATTTTAGAAAGCGGCTTGCTTTCAGTGTCATCCGCCAACAAGGCGTTCACGTCCTTAGTTGCGTTTGACGGTCTGTGGTATTTATCCAGAACCTAAATGCGGCTACATGCGGCCATCTATTCTGTGCGCTATGTGGCATGCCCAATGTTACTTCAACTAGCTAATCCACTAGGCTACTTTGGTTACTATCGTTAGTCTATCGATCTCCTATCTCTCTCAGTCTTCCTGGCTCAATTAGTAGAGAAATCTTTTGCCAAACCATAGCCTCTTAAGTGATAATCACCTTGCCAAGCAGGCCCAGAGTGAGTCGTTTCTGGGCTCACGTGCAGGGGACTTCCATAGTGAATTTCTTGTTATATATGTCTATGGGTACGTATTTCATCTAGGTACATACATTGCAAAGACACTCTGGTTTGTTTATTTTACTATAAGCTAATACATAAATTGCATCAAAAACTATACACTGTCACCGAAATTATAACGTGTTGAAACAAGTCATAAAACCAGATGCAACTTAAATGTACCAATTCATTCAATTCGAAATAAATGTAAACGCAGATGGTTTTGAATTACGTAAATCACTAGATAGCAAAGTTGTACTTGACCAACGTCAGTAATGAAAACGGGGCCATGACGTTCCATTCATAATATTAAATAGGTCAAAATTAGATTTTAATATTTAGCATAGTACTTAAAAAAGGTATTAAATAGATTGTATTTGATTTAGGTCAATGTACAAACATACATAAAATAACATTCCATAATTTTTTTCATTTTATCCGTTATTAACGGAACTATATACTGCGAGTTTTAGTTTTAATTGTATTAAATATATTATATATATAAAATATATAAGACTCTTCTTATAAAGAGGAAATATGTTTTATGTTTTACCTGTTTAAGTTTGGTTTTTTTCGTGAACGTAGCAGGTATATGTCACCAAACCCATATGTATATATACATATATTTATTTATATATATACACACACATTTATATATTTATGCATATATTTAAGAGAAACGAATCTGTTTCTTGATTACAAAATCTGACGTATTCATCATCGTTTAAAATTACATAGATTAATCAAGAGAGAATACAAGACTGATTAAATAAACCGAACTTTACATCTAACATAAAATTAAATTTAAAACTTGTTGGAGATGTATCTTAATACGGGATATAAATTTGATATATAAATACAATAGACTATTTTAAAATAATTAAATATGTCAATATTATGAGATACATAAATTGTTACACGGCAAATTGTTACAGTCTGATATTTGACAGCAGCTGTTAACTTTATTCCCAATATCTACATTTTTCAATGGATTGATTTGTTAAAAACTAAACTTTTATTATTACGTTGATTCATTTTAACGACCATAACTATTTTTAATAGCTAATTCATAAGTAGTTATGAAATTAATTTGCAAAATTATTCAATAATTAGCCAATTTATAAATAGAGCAGAGGTAGCTCAGCGGTAGAGGACTGAGGCTTACGAGCGTAGGTCGCCGTTTCAATTCCTTGGATTGAATGTTATATAATTCACACATTGAGCATTAATTATATAGCTTGGTCACAGCTCACAAATAAGTGTCTAGAAGATGGATTGCAGCGTCCCCTCCATAACCCAACACCACACTGCGATTGCCCATTTGCCAAGTGTGGCGATATATCCCCCCGAATATATCTATGAGAGAGGCCTTTGTTTGCTGGGCGTCTATGGACTGGAACGATGACGACGACGAATTCATAAATGGACTCATGCATTAGTAGTAGTTTAGTGACCTATTTACCCCAGCGTATTTGGCAAATTCAAAAGATAATGGGCAGGCCACCCCCATAGTGCGCAGAACAAATGGCCGCTGGGATCTAAAGGTTCTGAAGCCAGCACGACAGACTGGCAAGCACAGCTTAGTATTTTTACTCATAAGGGGCACAGAAGTCATTGTTCATTGTTAATGAAGTCGAAATCTGCTGGACGTTGGCCCCTTCCATCCGGTCTATGTCCAGCGGTGGGCCGTCTTAGACTAAAATGATGATAAGGACGTAAATAGATAAATAAATTTACAAGTAACATTTGATTTAATTTTGTTAAAGAAATTAAAGTCGTGATTCTCTTTTTTCACAGTCCTTTAACCGTTCACAATTTCTGAAACTATCAGTTTCATCTCTTTATTAATAGATACAAAATACCTTTAGTATATACTAAAATTTACTTAAAAACGAATTTTTTTTTGCGTACTACTCGATCGCTTATTTCATGGCCACAAAAGAGGCCCAGCCGGAGTCACGGTTGACACGTCAAGTACTAAACACGCCCCGACATGTGTCCGTTGATGCGCTGCCGTTTTGGACACATTTCAGGCTTATATTCCGCGCTATGTATTTATTACTTATATATATTAAGAGTGATTTTAGTTCACTAATGTGTTTTGTATTGTACCATTTAATATTGATTTTATTTCATTTCATAAATAGCAGCGCTATAAATTATGAGTTTTATTTACCTCTCTGAATTACTTTACAATAATTGGAGATCTATTTCGATTGATATAATGCATGTAAAAACTCACATCTTAAATCATTTTGTGATATTTATTTTCATTTAGTAAATTAGGTTAGCTACTCCAACAGACGATAGATAGAACTCTATTAGTGTAGAATTAAATAATAGAAAGGTAAAAAAATATATTTTAATTTAATTTTATTATAAAAGACGGTTATTTATAACAATTACTTTTTTAATTCACCCCCTACAAGACTTTATTAACAACGAACATAGTATTTTCATTACAATACTTTATAGCAAGCTATTTTTATCTGTTTTCAATTGGCATAAAATATTTGTTAGCTATGGAGGGTTGTCAGGTATAATTTCATGCTATAATTTACAATAGGGTTTTATGAAAAAAAAAAGTGTACTATTTCTCTTGCATTTTGTTCATTTTTTTTAAGAACGAAAGAATCGGTCAAGCCGTTTTGGGGTTTTATACTGAGAAACACATTTGGTGATTTCTTGTTATTTATGCAGATATGCTTTTATTTTAGTTGCATACAGTATTCTTAAAGTGGAGACTACGTTCATAAAGTGGACAGATGACTTTGTTAAGGTCGTCGGAAACCGGTCTTATTAGAAATCTAGAGGTTGGTCTATATTTAGCCGTGAACGTACAGCGACTAAAATTAGGATGTTAATTAAGTACTAATCTATTGATGAAAGTTTTAAAATTTCGGAGATTATAGATAAATTTGATTTTTTTCCTTTTACTAAGAAGTTTATTTTAAATGATTCTCGAAATTAAAATTTATTTATACGAACTTTTAAATCGTCAATTAATTATAACATTATAAAAAAATCAGTGAAGACAGATCGTGAGCAAGCTATCATCAGCTCGGAATGCTGATCTGCTGAGAAGAATTGGCCAGAAACTCAACAGTTGCTTATTTTAAATACAATTTAACAATGGTTAATGTATACATTACAATATCAACCGTGCAAATGAGTTAATTAACCAAGTACAATACATTGCGATTAACTAAAAACTCTTATAGATAATAACAAGATTTTTTTAGTAATGTAAAATCACGATATCAGGATCAGGATAGGTTTAAGATATCTTAACTAACTTTTTTATATATATATATATATATATATATGCCTAAAATCGGACCCATGATAGATTTGTAAACTTTTAGATGAGTTTGCAACGTTAAGAGTTTATTTTTATTTACTGTATTTTTTTTTGTGTTTGATATTATTTATTGGTAAAATATTCACGCTTTTACATCCTAATTGAATGTACAAATCGGCGTAAAAGAAAAGTTTGTTGTTGAAACTATATCGATGTCGTAGTTGTCTCAATTACGGGTTATTCTCAAGCAATCAATCTTTACTTTGTTTCCGTAGCTTCTGTAAATAGTGGCACAATGAACAAACTTAACCGCTTTTTGTTTGACTTGGCGTAAGTTACGAGGGGTTGTTTGTATGTTTATCCAAGTTAATGATTTCCGGTCTGTGTTTATAAGAAAAGGTAAAATTAAATTGCAGCTATTAGAAGATGCATAAGTTGATGTATTTTATCTGTCAAGTGAATGTTAAAATTATCATCAATTCATTGTACTAACGGAATACGTTAGCGGTATATCAAGAAGTTTAGAGTCTAGAGTTGGTATCGTTCAAGATAAAAGTCATTTATTTTACATTAGTACAATTAATCGTGAATTTTTTATCTATTTTATTTTTGACTCTACTTCACAAGGTATAGTTGTGGAGAAGGAGCAGGAATAAACTCCACTACAACACATCATTTAATAATTTAACAACTAAGATTCATACACATATACTTCATTAGATAAAACCTAAAAGTAATTAAAATTGTCAAGCGAAATGAATGTCAAGGATTCTTGTCATTTAAATATTCGTTTATTGAATGATATGCCTTTTCCGCGAATTTAATTTTAATACGCGCTTTGAATTTTTAAAATGGCAGTCCAATAATATTTTGCGGATTTAATTAAAAAATCTGCTTGAATTTATTACAAATGAATTACAGAGATCATATGTTGTCAGTGTGTATATAGAATTTTGTCCTTATCATATCAATCTTTCAATCGCAAGACCCAAGGCCTGTCGTATACTGGAGATATGCTTCCCACATACATTTCCGAAGGGAGCTGCAAGAAACAGATTGCATGCATTTATAAGTTCATAGTAAGACTGCAATTTTAACTATGATAAAAATATCAAGAAAATAAAACAAGAATTAAAGTTTAAAACTAAAATTCTAGTCAATCAAATATCAAAAATATTTATAGTTCGAATGTGAGAACTGTGGTATTCAGGAGTAAAGGCGATGAAAGTAAGGCAAGGTAAGGAAGGAACAGAATAGAAAAAAATTAAGAGTATAAAAATAACAGAAGGAATGGAAGATTTGGAAGGACGAATGAAGAGTGTGAAAATAAGTTAAAGTAATATGTGTTCCTAATCGGTGGACCTCCTATGTAAATGCAAATGCCAGTTTCTGGTCTACACTCCAGGAACGCACACACAGCAACTATCCCTTCTGGTAGTCAAGATACTCGTATAACGGCTAATCACGTTCGTCTACGGATCTCAATATTTCTGATTCCTTCTTGTAAAGAAACCTCAAGCATAGCCCTCTCTCTGCTTCATTTTTGTATCAGCTCATAGACAATCACTGCAAAGCGTAGATCTACCCTAAAGATAACTAATGGGGGATGTAACATAATCGTCACGCTTGGCAAGAGAGTTATCGATTGTATTGTGGTTTCTTGGTACGCAGAGAATGCTGCTATCCCATCTTTTGGAAACTCTTTGTGAACAATGGCAAAACGATGTTATTTAATAACAAAATGTGATTTATATAAGAATGTATTCAGGGAATCGAATCCGCTACTTACAATCGCAAGTCTCAGTTCTTTACTGCTAGTTTACCAGTCCTCAATGGCACAATGTAATATACTCGTTGAGCGACTGTGAACTGTGCCAATGTGGTCCGTAGCGAGAGGCTAAGCTGCTGCTGTCGTAAGGTTTGTATTTACAATTATACATAAGAGAAAAATACGTAATAAAAAATAAAGTACGTAAGAAAAAGAACCAATATTTAGCCACTTCCACACATGCAGTGGTAGTCGTGCAACAAAGTGGACCGCCCGCCAGCCCACTGATAAATGCGCATGCGGCAAACAATGCGAATTACACAACTACCACCGTTTTTACCACATTTTTTAGTTTAGTCTTTAGTTGATACATAGGAATAAACGCCACTTTAAATTATTTAGTTAAAAAATAAACCCAGGTTACGGACTCGGAAAAAATTAAATTGCATATAAGGTGTTGTCTTTTTATCGGTATATTTATGTGTATAACTTTTAGTTAATTTAAGTTTAATAATGAACGATATTTATAATGGTTCTAGATGGAAATTAAATTCTAGTAGAAGAGCCGTTAACGGTAAAATTTAAGAAGTGAAGTACATGTATAATTTTTTTAATCCTTCGTCTATTAAAATTTTCAGTATAGCTTTCATTTGTCAGAGAAATAAAAATAATGTAGGTCATAAAATTTAAGAAGTAAGTAGCAAACAATGTCTTTTCTTTTCACCTGTTACAACTTTTGCGTACAGTTAACAATGGATTAATAACAATTGTAATTTGAGAAGGTAGTCAAAAATGGCGTCTGAAATGGTCAAGGTATTGAACTGTACCATTCTCGATTGAGAGGCATGAAGTACGAAGCGAAAAGAGCAAAGGTAAATCCCTCCTGACCAAACACCACTTAAGGGTGTCCACTTAGCGATTCGAGTGTAAGTGAAAGCGCTCCGCTGTATTCTGAGTCAGAAATAAATAAATGAAATTTCTTTTTATTAGCCAAAGCTTCAGCGAAGGTCGGCGCGGTTAATACAACATAAATAAAAGATTCACCTTTGTCTCCCTACAAAGGAATTTCGACAGATAAATCTAAGCTAAAATGCTTTCAAAATAATCAAGTTGATAATTAATTACTTTTTTCTTTTATAAAAAAGCTAATCATTAAACAGTAGACATATATAACGGGTAATTAAAGAGTACAAAACATAGACATACATGCATACGTATATAGCATATGTACTTATAGTAAATACAGTGTAAAACATAGTATGGTATATAAATAAGTGCTTATATGTACTATCCGTAATAAATCATTACACTAAAAGAAAACGGAAAGTATTGACTGTAAAAATGTTTAGCAAGATTCTTACTAAAAATCGTGACTAAGCACTCGAAGAAAACTTAGAAGTAAGAACTCTGAAGAACTGAAATAATAGACACATTTCAAGTACAAAATTGTATAAGATTTATGTGAATAATCACCAAATATGTAAAATATTTACGTGAATAATCACCAGATAAATATAAAAATATTTATTAAGAATCGAACTACATATTACAACTATGTATATTTAACAGAATATATCAAATTTAGATTTTTATATATAAACTATTTTCTCCAATAAACTGTTTTAACAATTTTGTATGACCGTATATTTTTGTTAATTATATAGGATGATTAGTTATAGGATAAATTATTTAAAGGTATAAATGTGTAGGTCATTTGTCAGTATGAAACTTTAAATCTTTTACGTCTATTTTCATTTACTCTGTATTGAGTGATCTCCAGTATGTAACATATTTATTTTGTTTTGGAATGCGACAGCCTAAAATCTTTGGGCAGGACAAAGTTTGCAGGGACAGATAGGCAAAAATAATTAATTTTGATATGTGGTAATTAGAATTTTGAAAACGATTTTTCTTGCTATTATTATTACGTTATATATTATTTCTAAAACTGTTACATTAATTTACCGGTTTAATTCAAAATTATGAATGTATAAACGGTATTAAAGGTGTGAAATTACTTATAAACAATCGATCGGAAATAAGAAAAAAATTTACGCAAGATAAGAAGGATATAACAGTTTCGTTATAAAATTGTACTTTGTATCTTTACTCTACCGTTATATTTCTACACGGTGTACAAGAACTATGTTTTCCAATAGACATAAACACGAGTAATTTATGAATTCAATAGTACATTGTCATAGTTTGGGCATCTCAAAAAAATTCAAGTCGTTATCAATACAATACAGTAAACATTTTGCAATAATTTTTATGAGTAAGTAAGCAACAGTTAATATAATTCTTATTAAAAAAAAGTAATAAATAGAAGTGAAACCAATACAAATACACATGCACGATAGATCCTCACTGCTAATCATAGGCTTCCTCCATAGCTAAAGTACTACGATGGCCGGTTTTACACTTCCCACATCCAGGGGCTTCTTGTTACCCTGACTATGGCCTCAGTCTATTTAGTGAGGGGCTTATCTAAGCTGTCTACCAGCTTGTGGTTACTATGCAAGTACCTTTCAAAACCAACGGCCATCCGTTCCATGAGTTCTATGATAGTATTTAAAATTTTCTACAAATTTCAAAACTTGTTTTTTTAAATAAAATAATTATTTTTAATGAAAATAATCGAATTAAATTATTTGATTTAAGTGCTACCATGTGTTGTATTCATAGAATATAAATATATTCATGATTTACAATACGATTTAACATAAATCATTTCAACGAAACAATAAAATGAGACTTTAAAAAGAAAACTTGTAGATGGTTTGCGGTTGAGTTCCCCGTGAAATCGATACAGCAGACCGGCTCGCAGATACTTGCTTTCGTTTAGTATGCGGACCACGGCCCAAGTGTGTTACGGTCTCTTTCCGTAAAAAGGTACTCTATAATTTTATTTCCCGACCAATACGTAGTTACTTCGAGCAACTGATACTTTTAGTGCTTCAGTTTTCCGCCCGTGTTTGAGATAAAAAAAAGTAAATAAATTTTACGGACGTGTAGGTGTTCCTTTTCTCGTTTAAGTAAATGACGTATTTGTTTTTATGTCTGTGCTCCCCATCTTCAGTTTTATTAACTTTAGCCTTTATTAGTAAATACGATTAATTGTAGGTGCCTTTAAAGTGAATGTGATTCATTTGCTGTTAACTAATATATGGTACATATAACGATAATTCTCGTTTTCAAAATTTAAGTTACAATATATTAAAATTAATTTTTTCACACTATCTGTCCCTGTAGACTTTCTATTGTAGGAAGTTCCGTCCAGTCGCATTTTTATAGAAAGATAATTAATGGAATAATTTTTCAGAGTTATCTTTTTATAAAAACAATGATCCTGAAATAGATGTAAAAGCTTTAAATCACTATCTCTGTCTCACACTACCTATGTGACGTTTTGGCAGTCATTGTATTTCGTGCGACAGAGATAACGCTCTACGAAGCCGAAATTAGTCGATTGTCTCTTTCCAAACGTCGATGTGCAATATTAACGCCGGGTACTGTATACACGATACGATGTTTCAGAAATGAAACTTAGATAAATTAAAACAATTTAAATTGACGATCAAGTCCGTATCTGATTACATAACGTACTAGTGATTACGTTTCTCAGTCACGTTTACGGCACCGACCCGGCTGCGATGTTTGTACACGCTGTTTGCTTCCATTCTTGTCGATACGTTTGACTTTTTCTTTATTCGATCTACTTGACATCAAGGGAAGTACAATTTTGATTGTATTTTTCTTTACTTTATTATTTATTTACTAGAAATATAAAGATATGGTACATTTATATGCATAAATGTTTCGTTTTGTAGTGAACATCAGTGATATATTTATTTCTTCAGTCCACACATTAAAGATTTTTGCATTGTTGCTTAATAAACTGAAGGAATCATCACGATAGTTGGTTTTTATTATTTTTTAAATTTATATAAATAGATTTAGAATATTATATTCATAAAAAATTGTATTAAGTAATAGACATTAGTTTATTTTAAGTAAGGTGTTTCTATGTTTATTGTCCTTCACTATTTGATTTTACTTTTATTGATTTATTTTTCGGGTTTTATTTATTAACCTGTTTCATCTACCTTTATAAATTTATCTTTGCATCGCCGAAATGGTTAGCTATTAGAGAATGCCTTCGGTATTAATTTCGCCAATATACATTTAATGTTAAAAAAGTGTTTAAAAAATCATAAATTAATAAAGAGTGATGTTTTTCTGTGTAACCGTAAAGGCATGTTCTTTAAGAGCTAGGATGAGTTCTGATATACATATTGACGAAAATGCAATTATTTTATTAGTCATATGCTGTAAACAGTAAAATGAATTCGTTCGTAAACGCTGTCAATTCTGTCAAGTCTAAATGGTTACAGATATTTATATTATGAATATATTATATATAAGGTAAAGGTTATTTTGTACCAATACCAATGGAATGGAATGGTTAAAATAGTAAAAATAATAAACTCTCTACAAAAGCAAAAATTCTAATTAAAATGTCAAAATAACGCTTTAATTTTACATTTCGCCAATTCATATTTGCAAATTAATAAATTAAAAGTAATTACGTTGATCTAAAATGGAAACGAATATAAATAATTCCAATTGAATTTTAAATTCATTGGACATGTTCATTTCCACATTTAAGCTGACAATCCCAAATCAATCCCAATAAAAATAATTATTTATTCAGTCCGTACTTTATTGTTCGTGTGTAATTTATGAATTTGATTACATTTGTTTCATTTTATGCCTTTGAGAGAAATTGATTTTGATTATTGTTCATTTCCGACATCAATTTACTTCTGTACATAAATACATACATAATACATCCACGAAAAATTTCAAGTCTATATATAGTTAAAAATTCCATTTTTAAAATACTAAAACTTTTTTTGTAAGACTAAAGCCCTTTTGTATTACAAAAAACCGATATTGCTGGTTAATCAAAGACCACCACCACTCCGGTGCGTATAGCATAAGTTAATTCTTACCATGGGCACAAAGGGTTCCTTTTTTATTATTTTTATCATTCACGGTAGGTATCCATGTGGTTAGTAATGAGAATGGTTTCAAACCATTTATGTCTCAATGTAACACTTCCATGTATAACATAATAAAATAAATAAAATTCGATATATTTTTTGTAGTATTGTAAGTTATAAATAACATAAGATATATAGACAATAAAATAATTTCAAGTTACTTTTAAATTAAGAAGGTTTTCTGGCGAAGTAATCTTACGTGAGCACCTGTAAACTCTACTCGTAAAACTGGGTATAACATTTATATAGGTGCTGTTATCACGGATCTACCTCAGTTTAACTGCTTACCGTGAAAATGAAAAGTGACTACGGTAACATATATTTCCGCCAAAAGAGACAATTGCGTTATTTAATTGGTAATGCTCTGAACGATATAACCATGACATAGCCCAGCGGTAGAGGACTGGAACTGGCAATTGTTAGTAAGACAAGGGCTAATATTTAGCCACTGCCGCACATGCAGTAGTAGTCGTGCAATGAAGTGCACCGCCAGACAGCCCGCTGATAAATGCGTATGCGGCAAACAATGCGAATCACATAACCGCCACCGCCAAATCAATTAACACGTGTTTCCCCCTCCACGGGGCATCTTCAGGAGTTATTTTACACCGATTAGTGCCACCTTGTACATTATTTATATAGAATTATCATTGTTCACCTACAAGTTTTTAGTGCAACGGCAGGAACCTCTGCGAAGTATTGGTATGTTGCAGTATGGTTACTGCAATCCTCAACCTGCCTGCCAAGCGTGATTTCTGAAGGGATTTCTGTCAAGGGATTTCTGAAGGCCCTATGCCTTGCAGTGGGCATCTATGGACTGAAAAAACGATGATATTTAATGAAATGTTATAAAATGAAAGTAGCTTTGGGAGCCAGGAAGTGATTTGTGTGTGTTTATTCAAAAGACTTCAAGAAGAAATGTATAATTACAACCAATTTAGGCAGGTATAAATTTTACTTACTCGTTACTTCGAATTCTTCACATTTCATTCATCATTATAGCTGTGGGATGTCCACTGTTTGATATTCTCACCTATTTCCAAAAGTACCGGCTGAAAGCAGCTTAAATTCAATGTCTTTTGCTGACCTTAACAAGTTCGTCCATCCACCACGTGGGTGGACGTTTAGCATTCTCCACTACTCTTCACAACATCAAGGCCCACGTGGTTATCAATTCTGCGCGGTGTTTGGCTTGTCCATTCTCACTTCAAGTTGCCAATCCGCTTTGCTAGTTATGTCACTTTCATTCGTATTCATTCGTCTACGGATGTACTCATTATTGAATTAAAGATAATAATATAAGAGGTTAATGTTCTATTATAATTTCAATTGCTACTTTGATTTTCGGACTACGATATTTTCTGAAAATATTTATCTAAACCATTTCTATGCGTTATATTGTTCGTCATTATTATTATTTTTCCGGACTTTCATTTCTCACATGACATGATCTCTTTTATCGATATACAATAGGACTAGTTAAAATTGGGCGGAATCATTGGATTGGAAGACATCGATCTTTCGCAGATTTTAACGGGAAAGTCCGTCGACCAGAGCATTTACCAGTCTATGGTCTCTACCACTCTCCAGAACGTTATGACCTGAGCGGCTGGTACAGTTAAAAGCAGCCGGCAACTGGTATTTTTCAACTGATACGTTTTGATGAGTTTTAAATTATACTTTTTAATGCAACCTTTTAATGAATTTGGCTTCCGGCTTTGATTCTGTAGCCCGTAATTCTGTATCAAACCCATTCTATTTATAGCAGACCTGATCTTAATCGCTGCAAAGGTTAATTCGCCATTTATTATTCAAGAAGTTCAATAAGCCGACTTTGGCGTGCAATAGTAATAAGGAAATTGAAAATTTAGTAGGCTCGAAGAAGGTATGATACGACAACTGGAGTCGAGCGTGATATAGAATCATTTATTCAATACAGCCGTGGAATAAAATATTCCAGCACTGGAAAATGTTTGCATGTTACTCATGCATTGTTGGATTTTATTAAGCATATTATATTGAAAATCGACGTACCAGTATGTTTTTCATATGCGTATTTAGGTTAAAATTTTAATATACTTTGGACATGTTGTACGAAAGACAATAAAACTTGGCGTCTCACGTCGGACTCTTTGGCAAGTTCGCAGTCGTTTAATGAGACAAGGAATAAGATATACTGAAGATTTTTTACTTCTTAAGATCTTATCACGAATGAGGAGATTCGTAGACGAAAAAAAGTAACCGATTGTGGATTGGCAAGTTGAAATAATAGTGGGCAGGTGATTGTATATGGCGTAGAATAGATAGTCGCTAAAGCCTTAAGATTAAGAAGTAGAGACTTCGGATTAGTTTGCGTAAGACGTTCTCTTATAAGGAGGACTTACGACCATGCTATACTCATTTGTTGCTGGTTTATATCCAGCAGTCCTATGGCTGCAAGACGACCCTTTTGAAAAACTTGTTGTCTAAGGTAGAGTTAATGGCACAAGATTCAGAAGACGCTCCTCGGGGTCACTCGCAACATTTGAAACGAATGCTTCATAAAGAAGAAATTGTTTGAAAAGTTAAAACTGCGCAGAATAGCTAAACGTAAGCCTTTTCCATAGTTTTCCAATTGGACAAGCGGCTTTCGTTCAGCGACGACTTTTGCAAAGTCGCCTACTTAAGCACTAACAGTTAAACTAATTGCTTACTGCAAAATCAATGTATAAATGTCTTGACATGTATCTACTTCAGTTCATTCTGTATAATATATGTTTGAAAAAAAAATAAAGCAAAGTTTACGACTCTAAAGCTACAAGATAATTATCATGAAACCTTCATCCGAACCTGTTAATGATGCTTATATTATCTGGTTATAATTTAGTTGAAGCTAAGTATTGTGATATATTTAAAAGTATTAGTTTATCGTAAACTCGTATTTGTGATCTTGTTTCTCAACAAACACTAATAAATACAATAATTTTATTTATATTTATACAAAAATAAAATCATAAATTAAAATGAACAGTTAACGATTGGTACGTATCTTACATACAAAATCTGTTTGTATGACAATCGACAAGTTGTCTATCTTATCTTAGTTTTAACATATATACGCTCATTGCAAGTCATAGGCTTTCCCCAAATATCTAAAGGGATATAGCATAATCGCTACGCTTGGCAGGCAGATTGGCGATCACATTGTGGTATTATGGTACGCAGAGGACGCAGCAGCTGTTTGTGAGCAGTAGCAATCCTATATAATTGATACATAAAGAGTGAATTATATATGACACTGTATTGTATGTAGAATCGAATCTGCCATCTACACGATCCTAATTCTAAGCACTCTACTGCTGGGCTAGCACTACTAAGTCTAGCTCGCCTAGCTTATAATCGAGTATGTAATTATAGTTCTGTAATAAAAAAATAAATATGTATAAAAAACAATTCAGTAATTATAAAAGTATAAAATTAGCAAAAAAGAAATAATTAAAAATAGAATTCGCTGTGCCGCCTGCCTCAAATTTCAACGTTGCATTAATCCGGCAATGCATTCGACAATTTATTTCGCAGACGTAAATAAATTTCCGTTTAATACGAGGTTTGTTCGATTCTGTCGTGAAGTTTGATGCGTGTTATTTAATATAACTTCTATTTAGTAATGTTGTTAGTTCGATTCGTTAGTAATAATCAATGCGATTTTCTATTGCACTCTATTATCGGATCGAAGTGAATAACATCGTAGACACGGTCTATACGAATTACAGACTAAAAAAACTATAGAGTCGGAAACTTTTTATTGCATACTTTTCCTTCTTATTTTATTTATTTATTACTTGGTTGCTTATATCGACGATATACTCGAGGTTGTCTAAGGCAAGCAGCGCAAGACTGAATAATAATAATAGTGAAAAGATCTATCAATTTTTAAGGAAATGATAAAGCAGTATTTTCTTACCGATCGATCATTTACTTACTTCTTTCCACTACCAGCTACTTGTCCTTGTTCTTTTTCCACAAATTGATTCTTTTTCTTCTTTTCAGCCGATAGACGCCCAATGCAAGGCATAGACTATCAAAGTTTGCCACGATGACCCATCCCGCATCCAGTGACTTCTCACGACTAAGTAAGTTGTTGGCTTACCTAGCGGGGGCCTATCCATGTTGCGTCTACCTGATCGTGGTCGCCACTCGACAACCTTTCGGCTCCAACGACCATCGTTTGCGCGACCGTTGTGCGCCTTTCACTGCCATTACAGATGAGCGATCCTCCGAATTACGTTGGTGACCTTGATTTTTTTGCGGATTCATTTATTTCTGATTTGATTTCGCATTGAAGCCTCCAGTATAGTCCTCTCTATTGAACTTTGGGTCACCTTGAGCTTTCTTATGAGGCCCGTAGTAAGAGAACACGTCTAGAATGTGTATATTATCACTCGCAACACACATTACTAAAAGATTCGACTTTAGAGATTGCGTTATTTGTGACGAGAAGATGCTTTGGAGCTTCCGGATGTAGCCTATTCGAGTTGGATTCAGCGAATGACCACCATCATGGTTGTCCGTAAGAAATTACGTCTTGTGATAAGACCGCTCATTGTAGCTTTATGTTATTATGACTCTATGTTTTACTTTCTGATATCACGTGTACAATTAAAATGTATTAAGTAAAAGTTAATACATTACAAATGAAAATTGATGCATAACTTGATTCATATGTAATATTGAACCACTTAAGTTTTATTACGTGACTGCTAATTAATTAAACTTTTTAATCGATAACATTGTATAAAAGTTGTTTATCTCATTGTTTATACATTAGTTTTTGGAGTAGACGTCCGTGAAATTGTGTCTGAGACTTTTATTGGTCTATAGTGGGCAGTTGTTTCCACGGGTTCTCGTTTGCCATGAATTTAGTAGGGGTTGGGAGATACATGGTTGCGGTCTAATAATTTATTACTTGTTTTTTGTAACAGACGAGGTTAATGGCCTATAATGGGGTACTTGCGTAACGATTACAATGACCTCTGCCCCCCTGCAGCATCATAAATTGACCGGCGATGCTCTGTAATGAATAGCTCAGAGGAATGTACTTTTTTTATTTAATTACGAGCGAAGAATGCTGGCACGCATCGTTTAAATGTCTCTTTAACAAATTACGTGCTCGAAGATATTTTAATATGACTATTTAATCTAAAAATGTTTTCCAGATAATTGAAATATTTATTTTTTAGTTCATTTACATTTAAATATAGTAGAAAAGAACCCATTTCGATTTATTCGATTGCGTTGTCCTATATTGTAGATAGTGATACGATTCTGTAGAAATTTAGAGACTTTGAATTTAAAAACGTTATGATATCTATTTTCATGTTAAACACATACTGCGAACTGGTGGTCGTCAAAAATTGTAAGGTTATGGCTATATGGCAGATGTGTTTTTATGTCACAGCCAAATTCTGTTTATTTTTGCCAAGTGGCTAAATATGGGTGTGGTCTAGCGTGATCATGATTAAAACAATACACTATATTAATCAAAAAATAAATAAACTTTTTTTAAGTTTTATTTAGTTTTTCATGACAGTAGTAGTGAACAATATTTTGCTTCAGTCTGATGGCCGTTAAAAAGTTTTGTTCTATGCTAAAATAAAAAAAATCTCGATACGTGTGAAATACTTGAACAGTAAAGCAACGGAACATTACTTTGCTATTCGTGTTCCGTATACTACGTGAGTGCAATATTGCACCTGTGTCGGCTTTTCCCGCCTCCTCGTGCCATTTACATGAAAAATAACCGCAGTTTTCTTTTATATAGTTACGTCTCGTATAAAAATATCGTGCGATGTCTCATAATCGTGTATATACGAGAGACGTCATACATGCGATTTGTTTTTGCGAGGGATGTTCTTGGTAAATAGATTTATAAAAGGTATAATATAGGACATCCATTTCAAAATAATAGATTTCTGTTATGGTAGTGATTAATTTCCTCGTAAATTTTAATTAAAAAAGATTGTAGAATAAATATTTAAAAACGAAAAGAAAAAGTAACTCATTTTATTATTAATTTTATAATACAACCCCTTATCAGAATAATTTTGGAATAAATTTAAGTAGTTCATCAAACAAAAATAAATTCAGTCATTAAATGTTCATTCGTATAACGAAAAGAATATTTTAAGGTGTAGTGGGTTATTATTGCTCTGTGTTTTACGTTTAAAAATGTCTCAATACGTTGTGATTAATCACGAATAAACCGTGATTGAGTTTGTTGTGGGGTTGTTGGTTATGATAAATCTATTCTCTTCTCTTTTCAGAAAATAGACGGCCATTGCAAGGCATAGGCCTGCCCCAAAGATATCTATGGGTGATACCATAATCGCCACGTTTGGCAGGCGGGTTGGTGATCACCGTGTGATATTATCGTACGTAGAGGACATACTGCCTATCCTCTGGAAACTTGTTTGTTACACAAGTGTCAATTACATTAGATTGCAACTCGGGAATTTTAGTTTTCAACCGCTGGGCTACCACTGCTTTAAAAGATAATAAATAATTAGAAGGAAAGTCAATATGATTTTAGTTTCTATTCAATTGGGCTGTGTTGGCATTTTGTTCTTGATGTACCCAAGTGATCTAAAGTGTAAATTAACATGAATAAAAGTATATAGAAAATCATATTTTTATAACAAACAGTATTTTTAAAATGTTTTCGTATTATTTTTTAGATATCAGAAAAAAGGTGTTATAATTTTCGTCAACTTGTTCACCGGGTCTATTGCAGAAGAGTCACCGGTCATGCATGTGGAACTGATGACACGAGTAGACGGTTAAAAGGGTCCCTCTAGCAATGTTTTTGCAATCACTTTCATGATTTCTCTTCCTTCCTATTAAAATTGAAATTATCCTACTAAAAGGTGTTCGTTGGAACGATAGAAGCCAGTTCCAGAAATAACCTTATGTTCGCTCTTGACAGGCCTAAATCCCTCAGCCAAGAGAGAATTCGCTGTTATACTTTTCGCCTCTATATATAGCATTAATATTTTATTTAGTCCATCGTTAAATAAAACTAGTTATTAAGGATTTAATGCAAACTCGGTGTAGCATTTGCAAATTAATTATTCGACCTTGTAACTAAGGTAAGGTTTGAACATGGGACGAATTGAATTATTAACGTGGTTCGGCCCGAGGGAAATCACAAGTGCCTCAACCACTAGCTTACAGGCTGAAGAACGGATGGAATTTTACATTTAAAGTTTTAAAATCTATGAATTTAATTAAGGCAATAGGTACTTTTAAATTTAATATTTTTAGTGTTTTACATAGTATTGAGAACAAATTAAAACTAGTAGGTGACACTAATAGTAAAAAAAAACTTGACCCCGAAAGTTGATAATTTCAGATGGTAGTAGGCCATAGGATTTTTTTATGGCCCCGTATATGGGGCCTCTTGTGAACTCCCCTATCATGAACAAAGACGTTTATTTTTGAATAATTTTTCAAAATGATTTTTATTGACATACTCTTCTAGATGGAAGAATGGACCTTCATTATTTCTACCACTCTTCTTCCTTCACATTATCTTCAACTCTCATTCCGTTAATTACAATCCTTTCACACATCGCCTCTTTTCCTTTTTGCAATATTATAAAATAAAATGATAACTATTATTTACTCTACCCCTACTCAATCTTTAATTTATCACATTAATAGATTTCGTTCGTTTTTCAACTTTTACCAATACTCGTCTTTCTAGTTTAATTTATACTTTTTTTTTTCAATTTCACATTGTATTGTCTCAGACTTTTATTTATTTATAGGAGTAGCCTAAAACTTGTAGTGGGCATCTTGGGGCTGCAATGATAATGATTATAATAAAAATAAATTAAATTTTTTTTATCTGTATTACAATAGTATTTAGTATTTCAATTAACACATATATGTAAAATTATCATTAATTTTTATAATTATAAAGATATGTTAACGTGTGCGTTGTATGCCAGTAGCTTTAGCAGCCGGCGTCTCCGTACAAAACTTTACCGGAGGCCATGCATTAATAAGTTGTTGTTTCCTTGACTCCCAGTTCTTTGAAAACATATGACAAGCGTAAGATCTCTGCTAATTCGTTATTCATTACCCAACCATATATAAAATAAAGGTGGATAAATTATTAGTAAAAATTAACATTCTGTACTGTTTAATGCACTAAAACTTCAGATATTTTTTTCTACGCTCAATGTCTTCAACTCCTGTGTGAAACATCATCATTATCGTTATTTCAAGTATGGATCGTCAACGACTTCCATTAAAATCTTGGAAGCGGCTAGCATCTCCCGTTTTCCGATGACGATCACAAGGTTATTGTGTCATTGACCTTATGGCTGGATATCCCACACGGGGCTTACTATTCCATGGTCTTCACCTCAGAACCTTAAAGCTCAAGTGACCAAATTGTCTACGCCTACAGCTGGACAATTTCGTTTCGTTTCGTAGTCAAACTTAAAATCCTTAAAAACCAGCTATAAAAAATATGAAAGTTCTTTCCGCTGAGATCGTCATAATTTAAAAGCATCTTTCGATTTTTAAAAATACGTTATTTAATTGTCATAATGTAAAAGGTTACACATGGTATTCACCCGATATTGATAAGTGATAAAATAAAATTGTGACGAATTTTGCATACAGCTTTCGTGTAAAAACGCTGCTTATTATTAAACAATGTTCGCTTCTGCTTATCAAGCTGCAAGAGTTCTAATTGAAATATAATGATTTGGTCAACGCTTTTTATTATAGTACCCTTTCTATGTTGTGTATTTGATACATATTTTGTATACAGGGTGATTAGTTATTGGTGTAAAAGTTCAATGAATGTTTGGCACACATTATCCAAAATTATATACTTATATTACAGAAATAATAAATAGCGTAATGTTTCAATTACTACTAGCAGTAGTATACTATATGTCCCTGCAGACAGTATAGAACAGAAGTTATTGGCCTATTGTATCCTAACAGAAAAAAATATTAATTTAACATATTTCGTAGAGATAATTTTATACGGGTCGATTGTAAATAGGTGTAAAAGAATTTTGATAAAAATGAGTTATATATCCTTAAAAGCTTTTATGTTTAAAACTAATCAACTTGTATATGAAGTTAAGGTATGATTATTAATGACCATTAATTTGTATAGAACCTAAAAAAATATATTCTTCCCTGTTTAATTTACACTGGGGTTGAGCGAGACGCTACCCGCCGCCCCTGGCAAATTTAATTCGAATTGACGACTTTATTGGTTAAACCCGAAAAGCACAAGAGCCTTGGAGAATTTGTTTTGCATGCATTAAGTGCCCTCTTTACTTTGAAGTTTATTTTTATTTTTTACCTAACGTAGACAAATCAGTTACAAGGAAAATATCTAGTACCTTTATTTCTCATTCAACTTTAGTGCCTTAATTTACTTATACATATATGTACTATACATATGTAGTATATATCTTTGAAATAGGTGAATATATAGCTAATTTCTTATCAATATGCTTTTACGTCTATTACCAATCTATGTGTTTATTATCACACTAAAATATGTTAAATTAATACTTTTTCCTATTGAAATGCGAAAGGTTAATAAATTCTGGCAGTACGAATTTTGCATAGACACATAATATACATTTACATATTTCAAATTTTATTCATATAACCTAATATCCTGTATACGCCTGGGCGACGAATTTACGAAATACGGATTTGGTGCAGCTAGTCGCTTTGGATGGTTAGCAAGCCGTTTTTGGCAGGACTTAGTCAATGCTCTGATCTCTTTTTTGACTTTTGCTATCTTTAGGTGTTTGTTAATTTCAGAGATGGTTACGTACCGCTCTACAATAGATATTCTTCTAAGAATCATTTAATATATTATAGAGATATTGAAGGATAAAAACATGAAAAAAAGGAATTTATGATTACTTTCCCATGAACATTGTATTCGTTTTAGTTTCAAAATTAGATGCCAATTTTAGTATCGAAGACTTTCTTTTTATTAATGTATATATTTCACTTCTTTTTACACTTTTAGTTCGTGAATTAATGGTTTATTAGAATTCTTTACCAGTGATTATAGTCGAAGCTCGTATAAAATATCTTCTTTCTATGTTTCGCAGCATAATATTTATTCGTTCGCGGTATTATCATCAACGGCTAGTATCAATCGGTTTTAGCTATACCCACTTTAAGGGCAAACTACAAGTTGCTTACAAAAGCTTTATTTATAAAAATAAAACGTGCGCCGTAAAAGGTAATGGAAAACCCAGAATGGTACTTTGTACAGCATAATACGCTCTTCATTTAATGCATACATTTCCCTCGCGTATTTATTCTTTATTTAAAGAGACCTTAGCCACTAATCAGTGAAGTGCAATTAGCGAGAGCTCTTTTTTCCTGTTGGGGGCGGTGGCTGGAGAGGTTCGTTTGTGAGTCCCGGTCTCCATCGATTAGTTTCAAGTTAAATTAAATTGGAATAAAATGAATTATATCTCCGTTATCTTTACGTTTGAAGCAAAGATTTGTTTCTAGTGAATGGTATAGAATAGAATTCATAGAAAAAAAAAATATTTTGTAAGATTTAACATTATAGATAGTAAGCTACTGTATCGAATCGCCGATCTGACGTGAATAGCTGTCCAGAAACTCAACAGTTGCTCTTTTTAATAAAACAAAACAGTTTTTGATGTCTATATTTAAATATCAACCATGTATATGAGTCAACAAAGTTCCAAAAATTTCGATAAACAAAAAACTCTTGAATGTTATATAAAAATTTATTTAATAATATACTTCTATATTTAAAACCAAGAATGCGTAGGTGAAAAATATTTTGTAAAGCTTTATTATATATGTGAACAATCATACCACGAAAGAGTTACTAACTTCATGATGCCTAGAGAAAAGTACAAAAATTTGTTATGCGATTAATATGTAAGTGTGGTAAAACTTTATTTAGATTTAGGCTTCATACGATAAGTTGAATCCCGTGTGGGATAGATGTTGAAAATTTGTTATTTAAAATATTGTATTAACAAAAACAGAATATAAAATTTCTTTTACATTTAATTATTTATTTAAACTTTATATTTGTGTAATAATGAGCGGATTTGCCACAAATATTATGGGTTTGTTTATTATATTGTGTTCATTTTGGACCATCAATAAGTAACATAATATAAAATATTCTTAACTTTACATAAGTATATTCAGATTTTTTTTGCTTTTATAGAAGTTGTTTAATTAGCTCTTTAGTTCGTTCAGTTTTATTTAAGTTTATCCTATTTTTACATTTTCTGTCTTCTGTGTGTATTGCATGCAATAAACATGGTATTATTATTATAGAACAAATCTAAAATTTTAATTATGAACTTAAACTAATATATTGCGAGCACTGGTAGCCTAGCGGTAGAGGACTTCCAATCGTAGGTCGTAGGCTCGATTCCCGGAATACAATCCTATACAGTTCCCATTTGAGCATTAATTATATACGATTGCCACTGCTCATAAACAAGTTTCTAGAGCAGTGATTCCCAAAGTGGTCTATATCGACACCTCGGGGTCTATGACAACCTGCGGGGTCCAAGAAATGAAAATGGGGGTCCGCGATAGTGGATCTCAACACATACACTGATAGTACCGATTTACTTACATCACACTATTTTATAATATGAAAACAATTACTTTATTTATAAAAGTACCTATGAAGTAAAAAAATTATTATATATGTTTATAAATTTGTATTAAAATAGGAGTTACAAAATTGACGCCAAATGTTGATAATTTATCATCATTTGGCGTCAATTTTGTAACTACTTTTTTAACACAATTTTCATCAGGTTAATCCTTCTCACTAAAAATATTGACTTATTGCTTATGTTATTTTATTTATAGTTTGTTTTTTGTTTATTTAATGTTACGTATATTTTACATAACAGATACAAAATTTTATTTTGAGTAGTTCTAATTTAATTTCAATTAATAAATGTATAAATTAACATGTGTTTTTACTTTAAGTTTTTAACACTGAACTTCACTACAGTTAGAAATTTATAGGAAATCAATATCAGGTAAGTAGGGGGTCTACCCAACACGGAAAAACATGGCAAGGGGTCTACGACACATAAAAGTTTGGGGAACTCTGTACTAAACAATTACACAATAAACAGGGTTTTTTAAGTGCTAAAAATAATACAAACATAAATAAAAGTGGAATTTCATTCGTAGTGCAATTTAGATATTGGGTTCAGAGCAGAACTGGAAGTCGTAATATTTTTACCATCTGCGCACTCGAGTGTCTGGCGTAAAGCAAAAACAAGGTAATTCCCCGGGACTCGTTTTTTTCGACGCTTGACTACCCGTCGCCGCGGTTCGGCTTTATTTACATGGGTTTTTAGCGTTTTTGATCTTTTTCCAACTGGATTACTTTAAAATATGCATTAGGTTTCATTTTATGTTTTCAAAATATGTTATTGTATACTAGATGTCGCTTTGGCATTCGTCTTAATGAAATTAAGTAATTATTTTTTGCATGAGTCTTACTCAGAACAGGCTAGCTTAAACTCAGTAGTAACAAGACGTTATTGATCCAGTATTAAAATCTACTACTATTCGAATTGTCTTGTTGTCAAAATATTCTCACATCATAGGTGTTATTTAGATGACCTAACGAGAATATAAAAAAGAAATTAAATTTGGGATTTGGAATGTCTTTTCTAATGTAGCAGACATGACATAGACATTTATATTTAAATAGATTCTTTTTATTTAATTTCGGCAGACTTTAAACTCAGTCGCCCTTTTATTTATTCTTATATTTATTAAAGTTTACTTATAAAAAATATACTCATAACATTAGATCTAGCTTTCTTCCAAAGGTATCAAGTAAAATGATTTCTTTTCTTTACTGATGATTTCTAATATTAATCATTTTTGGCGGTTCTGGGTGTCTTTTACTTGGTAAGTATTTCTAAATAGATATTATCTAGATACTACTTCGGGACCTAAGAAGACACGGGCACTGCAATAAAGTAATAGAGACTAAGATAATTTTCTATCATTGGTTTTGTAAAGCGCTATATTTGTTATATTACTAGCTTTCCTGCTCGATATGCCAAATTTAAATCATCTTTAATTTGTATGAAATGGTAAGTGAATATTGGGTCAAATGGTACCTAAGGTATCAAAATGATTAGTGTAGACCTAGTACGAAGGGGATTTTAGTTAATAGTGTCATTAGACGTACAACACTAACGTTTACATAAACTAAAATACGAAAAATAAAAAATTAAGTCGTGTGGACACAGATGTAACATGGAGTTACGTATAAATTTAAAAAGGAATGTTTTTATATAACGTGCTTATTCCAAATGTAATTATATTAACAAGTAGTTAATTAAAAATAGCATAGAGCATTTAATAAACTGTATATCCCTGTTTTATATTAGTCGCAGTTAATAGATGTATGTTTATATAATTATGTTAGCTAACGTCAAAGAGGGAATGAATAAACGCAGGACGGGCAATGGGCCGTGCAAGGCGTTGTAAGTACTTCACCATGTGAAGGGATTAAAGTATTAAGCAGCGTACACTCCCGCACTCAAATTTTTCAATCGCATAAAAGAACTTCTAATTACTACGGAGTAATCTGCGCTTGGGTTGTTTTATGAACAAAATTACACGCTTTTTGTGTTCAAGCTAGTATAATAAATTGGCATGTTTGTGCAATAAATACGTTTATTTTTTATATCAAAGGAACTTTTCTATTGACATTCTTAGCACTGAGAGGCTATATATAATACTTGTGTATTAAATTACGTATGCATGAATTTCAATATTACATACTTATTATTAATAAACAATAGATAAATAAAAAAACCTTGTGTGATAAGACCGCCCATTGTGCTTTCTTGTTTATTTTTATGAAACTATGTAAATGTTTTCTGGCATGTACAATAAAGAATATTAAATCCAGTTAAATTAAAATCCCCTGTCTTGGGTACAGAGAGACATTATTTTTCTTAATAAGTTTTGCATTTAATAATTTCTCCTAATCTATATCTTTTGTCCTTCACAATATCTTCCATACATCTTTCTTCATTTTTATTAGTCACATTATATATCATTTATTTACAAGCTTTGTTTTAATTTTTACATCGCCTTGAAGTTCTGAATAATACTTTTTACATTTTTATTGTTTTTCTATTTTTGTATTTACTTTTTCATTCCAGTTTTTTTCCATTCAGTTTTTTTTTATTTTGATTCGTTTTGTATTCAATATGTTTTATATACAAATTTAGTCTCAGGATTTGCACCTCATTCGACTCTTACCCTACTAGAACTTATTTCTTTTAATTACGCCCCTTAGAACCTTTTTGCAGTACTCAAAGATGTGTCGTCTTTCTTCGTCTTCTATGAAAATGGCAATGTTGCTCTCCTCTACTCTTTCCTGTAACCGAAACTAGCTATCAATTAGTTCTACGCCCAAAACGGGACAACTGATCAGTTAGTATTCTAACGTAAGGGAGACTACATTTTTTTCTATTTCAAGATATCTGTGACTGTACGAGTATCTAATTCAACTCCCATAGGCTACCATGATATATAATATAAAACTCACCTGTTTACATTTAAACGTTGCGGTTGCATTTCAATTTGTCTTTTATGATTAGTACATGGAAATTTTCAAAACATTTTTCGAAATTTATGTTTCATGTGCAAAAGCGAATACGATGAGTAGAGCGTTCACTTAAGTATACTATGGCTAAGTTAGTATGCTCCCTTTTTTGCGCGTATTTTCTTTGTACAATGTGTTTCCCGTTGAGAGAGATATACCTGATTACTGAATACCCACAGAGGTCTTTTCAGAGAAACGTGCCATAAGCACGAGAAAACTTTTGCACGTATCATATATACGAAACAGAGGTATATCTCTATAGTTCGATTTGCTACATAGTCCAAATTACAATCTAGAAAAGCAAAACAGCAAAACTAGCTAAAACTATTAAAGTCATTCAATGGATCACCAAGTTATTCGATATGTTGCAGGAAAAAAAAGGTTTTATATCTGCTCCAAATGCTGGTGAGTTATAAGTTATTTTAAAGTAAAAGATTATTCAGAGGGCAATGGAGAGAGCTATGCTCAGAGTTTCGCTGCGAGATCGAATCGAAAATGGGGAGATCCGTAGAAGAACAAATGTCACAGACGTAGCTCGACAGAATTTCCTGTCCGAAATAGCAGTTAGCGGAGAATATGGTTCTTGCAACCAACATAGTCGTTGGGACCGTAAGGTTCTCAAGTGGCAACCGCGAGCCGGTAAAAATAGCTTGGGTAGGGCCCCCGTTAAGTGAACCGTCGACATTGTTAAGGTCAGGGAAAATCATTAGATGCAGGCGTCGCAAGACCTGTCATCGTAGCGATCTCAGGGGGAGGTTTACGTCATTCAGTGGGTATCTATCGGCTGAAAAAAAAAACTATATTTTCACTGTATCGTAAGAGCATTATGAAGCATCTTGTGTTACAGTAAAATGGATCAACGTTGGAAATGTTTTTACGACTTCAATTCTAACTGGAAACCTGACGATTAGTTAAGCAATTTCGTTTAAATTTTAAAGATAAGAAATCATTTATAACTACCACGCATTGCTGAAATAATAGTTTTCGGCCGCTTTAATTTGAAAGATGAAGCAAATAATGATTGAAAAATTTGATTGAACAAACGTGGTGAATAAGATACGAGGGGACTCATAACCTATAGATTGAATTGGGAAGAGTTCATTATATGTTAATCAAGCACTTGCCTAAACAATGTTTTGTGCTACCCGTCAACATTAATGGTAAAATTTTGAAGTCATCTGCCTTATTGTCTTATCGTCTTTAGTTGGCATCGTATGACTTCTTGTTGTTCCTTAAAATTGAAAACCATCATGTATACTACCAGCACATATGTATATAATTTTCATCGATGAATGCGCTTACTGAGTTCGAGAAGGCCATTGGTTAAGTAGCTTTTTGAAAATTGGTAACGCATGAATAAACGCTGTTGAAGAGTTCTTTGCAACAATTTAATATAGAATTTTAAATGACACAATTTTTTTACAAAAACTATCTAGGCGTAGTAATATTCTTTCTACAACGTAATCAAGTCAGCTGTTTGGTCTTGCGATGCCTGTATCTAGTGTAAGCCCGTGACCTCGAGTATGTTGTCGGTCCACCTAGTAAGGGATTTATTCTTGCCTCGTTTACTGGGTGGTAGACTTCACACAAGAACCTTTCTGCCCCGACGGGCGATGTACCCCGCTCACTGCTACTTTAGACAAGCGATTCTTCTATTTACATATGCATTAAAAACATTTTTACGATGTCATTTGGCTCCATCATAACAGAAGAAAATATAAGCACTGCTGTATTCTGTGAATATTTCACTTAAACGATTGTTCGACTTACCAAAATCCTGTGTATATGTCGCCTCGCCTGAAATACGTCGAGACATTTTAAGATATTAAATGTGTTCTCGTAATGTATGCGTCCCCTCAGCGCCTATTTTCCACTGAAGAAGGCGATTTGTATTCACAAGGGGAAGATAGTAAATGCATTTGTTGGCCGCTGCACGTCTCGGCTCGTGACGAATTTTTACTTCGAAATTCTCGTTCAACAACAAAATATTCATGCCGCGTTGTTTTGAGGGGACACGGATACAGCGCTCTGCTGTCTAAATAATCTACGTTCTTGAGTAGCTTTGAAGCAGGGTGGTACCCATTTATATATTTTATTTATAAAAAATGCAATCGGTTATTTGTTATTAAAAATTACTTTTTTTATAAATTATTTATTGACATCAAATTCTGTCTACTAATTGTTAGAATAGCAAAGACCGAAGAGAAACGGACAAAAGAAACTCAGCGGAACCATGTCTTTTTTAAATAATAAAAGTTTACTTATTTAATAAAAAATAGATAGCCTGGAGGCGAATACATCATTCCCAAGATTTGCTATCTTCTATGAAGCCATTTACATTGTAGTGACAACTCTTTGTATGGATTCACGACATTCGTACACGGTCGAAATCCCGTCCACCTGCGCTAGGCGTGTCATTACTACTTTTATATTACGAACAGCCAAGGAGTCGAACCTACCAGCCTCGTTGTTTCCAGCCAACTGTAACTTACAAGTCTTCAAGTGAAGAGTGAATAGGTTTCTTCTAGGCGATCATGTACCATCGTAGAGCTCGATATAGCTTAACATCAGGCGAAACAGAGGTCAAATGCTTTTCATACATGCGTAAAAGAAATTCTTTGACAACTTTTTATAAGTCTAGCAATGGAAGCTTTCTAGACTTTTCTGGGATTCTATTATAAAAACGTAAGAATCAAAAACAAATTAATTTATCTAAACTTCCACTTCATCTAATTAGCAAATTTATCTATGGTCATTGTATACGCTTACGATTGCTTGTACTGTTGTTGAGTTTTAGGTTAATAAATTTGTTTGTAATTATTGTATTTATATTGCTTTTTCATACATATATTGAGAAGTAACAATTGTATTTTTTTATTGTTAAAAAAGCTTTAATATCTTTATTTAAGGAGCTCCCATTGTGATTCTGTGATGTACCGTACAAACGTGATCGCTTGCACAAATATTCTTTATATGGTATATAAAGAATATTTGTGCAAGCGATCACCAAAGAAATAGCCCAATTGAATTTGTGGGCTCTTGAACCCGGCATAGCCAGGCATTTTAGTAAAAGAATGGTTTCATACGCCAAATTAATTAGATTCTAGTTAAAACAAATTGAACTCTTCTGGTATTCTTGTAATAAAGTTTAATGTAGTTTAATGAATTAAAATTAAATGCATAAAAATCATATCTCCCGCTGGGTCCATTTTAATAAGTTAAATCGTAAAATTAGAATTGTTGTCATGTTTAATACAGAGGTACTACTAACTTTTTTTTTATTAGACCGCTTAAAATTAGTCCTATTGTAAATCTATGTAGGAAGCCTATGTCCAATAGTGGACATAACATGACTGAATTGATTATGACGATGATGTTAATTAGCCTTCTATCGTTTCTATCTTTGGGATGTAGTCATCGATTGTCTTTTTGAGAGTGTGTAGATCGTAATTTCAATCTAGTCATCAGAAGTTGCTAATTTTGTCGTTTCCTTCTTTATTTATTCTTTCGTGTCTTTTTTTCTGTTTAGAAATCAAACCGTTTCACTTAATCTTTACTATGGCCATGGTCAAGTAAAAGGCTGTTATGATTTTAAAAGTCTGATGAGTAAATAATAAGTTAAATATAGTAACTAATAAATACATATTTTAAAACTGATTGCAAATTGCATCTATAGCGTATAAAGATTTTATTCTTGAGGTCTTCAGAAGACGTTATCTGTTGGAATCCTTTTGGGAATCTATGGGGTAGGTCAATGTCTAGCGACAGATGTCCGACGATTATTTCAACAGATTATGTTTTTAAACCTGCGATATATAAATATAACACAAAAAAACGTTATACGAATTGAAGTTGAAATAAAACGTGGCTAAGCAAATGAGGGGTAGAAAAAGTAATGACGTATGCACAGTGGCGGGGCGGCCCAGCGCGACGGCTGCAGGGGCCAGAACACTGTGCAACACTGTGCAACTCAGCGCAACGTGAGCTGTGTAAACTTTAACCAGACGCTGTTATTTCGGCTCACGTGATTAGTCATGCGGAAACCTCCCGCCTCCGTATTACTTTTTCACAACGTTTCAAGTTTACTTGAAGCCTGAAAACTCGACTAGGACGATATTTGAAAATCATTCTGATGAAAGAGAAAATGTATAAATGAGAGAAATCATTTTTGTTTTAACTAATTCCATGAGTTTTAAAGCTTTTCTTCCGTTTAGTGTTTTCCAGAATCAAACAATTACCTTATGCGATTAGTTATAGGTGATAAAGTTTTAAAAGGGTGAATTTATAGTTTATTTGCCAGCAAAAAGCTTTTTATTATTTGTAAAACTATTGCTATAGGAACAGAGCGTCCGATAAATTAATTGTTAGTAAATGTGCTATAATTCAGCCTTATAGAACAAGAAAGTGATAAATAGAATACATTTTTTTACCTTTATAAATATTTACAAAAAACTAAGTTATTTATTCCAATTTGTAATCTGTCGAAGACCATCAACTACTTTGCCTTCGTGCAATTGCAAAAAACTACGGATTATAATGAAATTGTAAAAACTTAATAAATGTGCTTTTTGATTTTATGTTATTTAAAAATGAAATATACGTTCAGATAAGATTTGAAGAAAATATCATGATTTGTAACAAACTGATTGGAAACTTAAGGTTTTGAAAAAGTACTGCATGCCAGAAATATATGAGACATGTTTTGCTCCAATTATCATCATAAATATTTTAAACATTTTTAGAATTTTCTATTTCAGAGGCTATTTACTGCAGAAATTAGCACGATTTGAACTGCACCAGCCTAACGTGCGACGTAATTTTATAGTATTCCATCAAATGTCATTGCTAGATTTTTTTTTGTTAAAAGTGGAATTATCGTGTTATGTTCTATCACTCTTCAAATGTTATGACCAATATTAATCATAAATAATATATTAATGCAACAAAAAAGTTTTGTATTGCAAGATTTTTTTTTTCTTCTAGGCAATGAGTAAGAATATATAACCGTGGAGTTTCAAAGGCGCGAATAGTTCTTAAAAAATAATAAATTTATAACAAACCAGTTATATTAGAATCGAGTCTCTAAAATAAGCATCATCAAAATCCCGAAAGCAGCTGCTGTTTGATGTTGTAAAATCAGATTAGTTTTGTTCAATATGCACAATCCGCTAAATGATTGTAGAGCTTTAAAGCCTTTTATACTCTTTTGAGCGATTTGCAAATAATTGATTGCAATTTATGATAAATGACATTTCAAAATAAAAAGAAATTAATAAATAAAAAAATGATAACAATGAAATGTAAACCTTTTTTGTTTGTTTTGGAATCATGTGGATTTTTTTTCATCGTGACCGTATAATATTGGTACAAAATAGACAATAAATATGTTTCATTTTAAACCCAATGAGAAAAATTGTTGAATAATTTAGTTGAAAAATTTTAAATTGATTAAGATTTAAATCACGCTTAATTTTATGTTGAATAATGGAATTTAAGGAATTATTCAGAGTTCATAAATCAAATCGTTTACTAAAACGGAAAATATTTTCGACTAGTCCCCTAGCGGCGAGCGGCATTCACAGACAGACGGAGACCAATTAAGCCCAAAATTTGACTTTGAATCCCCCGGAACGACCGCGTACAGTGAATAATGTAATCTGTTTATTGGCACAATGAAGCAATTTTAAGTTTGATTAATGTATGTATGGCTTTTGTGCAAACACAAGTTTTCGTATATTAAGTAGTTTAAATAGCTAGTTGCAGTGTTTAATAACGCTTCAATTTCTTTTTACGCGTGTTACGCATTGTGTTGTATTGTTATATCTCTGGAATAGCTAATGTGATTGTCAGATTTTAACAAAACCACAAGATTTATTTTTTATAATACTAGATATAGTTATTACTGAATTGCTCTACTATCAAGCCTTATTTACACATTTTGTATATACATGAATAAATCAAGTTCGACGAAAGAGTAAATTCATGCAGCCTACTTTTCTCCGGTTTTATTAAAAGTCTACGGGGAAAGCATATGTCAAGCAGTTGACTTCCTATAGCTCAAAAGATGATGATGATATTTAAATTAATATTGATTTCCTTGAAGCGGATATAACCCGAGAACGACTTGACTGATTTCATTCACCTTTTTAATAGTTTCCTAATACTACTAATAAGATTTTTATGAAATAAAATATATAATTACGAAAATACTAAACATTTTAAAAACATCTTGTCGGAATGACGTCCAAGAAATCAAAGTCCATAGTGAACTTGAATATCAGATAATAATTGATTTTTCATAGCAATGGACAGGACTTCTTTTGGGTTAATTCTCTTTCTTCTTGGTCGTTTATCTACTTTATTATCGCGATCTTCCTGGAAAACTTTGGTCGAGGAGTCCATAGTTCTGTATGATCTGCTTTTCTCAGAGCTTCTCCTATTGCGAGACCCGTCACTATCCGCACAGTCCGCAGGTTGGGTTGGTGATCGCCCTCTCGGTCACTTTTTCTACTTTTCCTACGAATAACAGCTTTTGCCAGCCAACCAGCTTAATTTGTAAGTAAAATAATATTTTAGCATAGCATTTTGAGCAATTGTAGCTAGCCGTTGAGGACTGATGCTTAAAATCATAGTTCGATTTCCGAGATAGGATCTTATATAATTCACATTTTGTACATTAATTGTAAATAGCATTGTCACTAGTTACAAACAAGTTTCCTGAGGATGAGCGACTGCGTTCTCTAGGAAACATAATACCACATGCGATCGTTAACCTATCTACTATGAAATACCCTCCGTATATAACACATAATAAATGTTATTAAAATAAAAATTATTATAAAATTCAGCGTTATTTCCCGCTTGTTGAAAACCCCGACGGGTTTCCAAGTGACCGTAGAATTTACTTGCAGTAAAGCTCTTTGGACTTTGATAGGCAGATCGGTGAGTAGGAAATTCCGTTTTCGCTCGCAAATATTATGCCGGCAAACTGAATTTTCTTAATAGACCATTTACACTAGTTAGCATGCAATTTATACATCGTTAGCCTTCGCAACGTTAGCGTTTAGACATTTAAATTGTGCCCCGTGAAGATATTTGGACATTCCCGAAAGCTAAACAAACCTGTCGATTTTAAACGTGAAGTCCACAACTTCGGTGATTCTTGATTTTATACAGTGTGATTGGTTACAGGTGTAAAAGCTTTAACGAGTTGAATGTATAGTTCATTTGTTGTGAATTAAGGTATGGTACACGCTTATCCTGTTTATATCCTATATATATATATTTATATATATAACCTAGCTGTCTCTACAAATTTTGTACTGCTACAAGTTTGCATATCGTATTTCTATGGAAAAATATAATTCAGGTGTTTTGAAATGAGCATTTTCCATTGATTTAAAATAGGTTTTTGGTACAAATTAATTATATATTCACACCTTTCAAGTTTTTACATCTATAATCAATCATCCTGTATGTTTAGGTGCATAGATAAGCCTATATCCAGCTGCAAAAGAATATAGCCTCATATCGTAAACTATAATAATATACTCAATTCAATTATGATTAAATTGAATTAAAAAAAAAATTTAGTCCGAAAATTGTTAAGTTGTATTTTCTGTAAATTTGTAGTCACAATATGATACAAATAAAGTTTACTAGTATACTCAATAAGTCCTAATGCTTTCTGGCGTTCTCCCCATGAAGTGCAAAAGTGATCACTATAGGTGATCCAAAGTAGAAAATAACATAAATAATTGAGGCAAGAAAATGAACTTTCGTTACACTTACGTATAGGGTTATCAGCTGCCTCTTTTCTAGAATTACATCGACGGTCTGATGGGAATCAATTCTCCGAATAAATTGAAAAAGTTCAAAAGCGAAGTTTTGTCTTTCACACAAATTATTGGGTCAACGTCATCTGTCAACCACTTGAAGTGATGTTTTCTAGAAGGATTTTTTCACGAAATTTGATTCCTGTCAGCCATTTTATAACACCTTGGAATTAACAATTCATATTATCTTAGGTTACTGTAATTTCTTATAATTGTATTTATATAATATAATTGTATTTTTATTTCTTAATATGAATGAGCGAATTATTACTAAAAGAAATAAATGAAGGAAGAAATGTCCTAGACTTAGGTTTGATACTATTGTTTTTCTCATCAAAAATTGATAACAATTTTTTTTTTCTATAGTTTACAGGTTTGGAAATTATAACAGACAAGTTAAATATTTCATGGATAATTTAAAAAGTATTTGAGGTCTAAACTACTAACTACTAATTTTTATTTTCATTGTTTATCTTACGATTATTTTACTCATAATTTTATTTGTTTATTATGATTAGTATGTCAGTGTTGATGGACTATGTAGCGGTGTAGATAAATTTCTTTATTTAAACAAAATTAAATATTTATTGCACCGATTGTTTAAATGTACGGAAAAACTTTTAGATGCACTTATATGTACGTTTTACGAAGATTAAAAATAAAAGAAAAATAAAAATGTAGTGCATAAGGTGAAAAAAATACACCTTAAAAACACTGGTTGGAAATAATAGTGTCGTAACAGTGGAAATGGATTTTAAAATTGGTCAATTAAAAGAAAACTTGTCTATCCTCCCGTTCAAGTATCGTTCTTAACATTAAGAGCACCTCAATTAAAACTTCTAAGGAAAAACAACAACAATACTACTTAATTAAATATTAAGCTTCAAATTGAGGAAAGTTTTTGTCGAAACTCAATTATCGCTTCGCAAGTAAATGTTTATCCATTCCAATTAACGATTATTATTTTCGTTTGGAACGCTGAATGAATAAAAAAAGTTCGTTTCTTACTTTCTAGTTGATTGCCTTTTCGTTATAATTTATCGATAGTAATACTACAAAATTGGACTAGTTTGATATTAATGAAATTTGATAATAGAATATCAAGCAAAATTTTACGTGAAAGGGTAGAGTAGTCATCTAGGTCAACTGAGGTATAGATTGATCCGTTAAAAGAAGGATTACATAGTACATTTACACCAACGGTTTCTATGTATTTGAATATCTTCAGAATGATAGGTTCCACTCTTAAGTCAACTAGAATGAAGATAGCCGTCGTTACTTGACATTCCATGTATTCACCGTGAAGGTGTGGGGTCCATCGCGTTGTAGGGAGAGAAGCATCGTTAGGAAAGCCTCCTTGCATTTGTGTTTATTTGTGCAGAGACCTCCCCTAATCTAATAAAAATTTAAATTATCGTAATTAATGTTCGTTATTAGCAGGCCTAAAACCGTTTGTAGACCGAATTAAAAACTGAAAGTGGTGCATCTAATTATACAAGTAATTGTGCTACTCGTCATTGCACGTTGGTTGATATTGGCGTCGCGTTGAAACCTATTTACCTTAATTGTTCGTAGCAGAGGCGACCTACCAACATCATCGTGCCTTTTTACTCCACCATTATTATATCTATTTACAATTATAATTTTAATTTATTGGTATAATAATAACATATTATATATATTTATAATATGTCTAAAATGCATTTAAAAAATTGTTTCGCGTCTTTATACGAACCTGTGAGATGCCCAAAATGTTTTATTGAAGGATGATAACTATTGCTGTACTAAAATAGGTTACTTAAGGGAAAAACGTAAAAAGCGCATAGCCTAGATATCGTCTTAGGTTGCAAGAGTTGAGTGCTCGGAGCCTCGGTTCTGACAGATATATATTATTTTCATTATAAGATAAAACAGCCGCTTTGATTAGTTTTTTGGATGCATCGTAGAGCGACTAGATGATGGGTCATCGAAAGTATAATAGATATTTAATTAAAGAATAAAATTATTTAAATGTTATCAATGCAATCTTCTGTATATTTTCCACTGTATTTTTTTAATCCTTGTACATAATATTGGTTGGCTTCTTACACCCGGTGAATGTGATTAAACATTAAATTATATTACCTCCTCGGGATTACATTACAGGTGGGTTTTACCGAGGAGGGGGAGAATAAAGTGATTATAGCTATGAGTATTACACCGTCGTGGGAGAGTTGATTATGCAGATTTTAATTACAACTGTAAAAGGTTTATCGCGTATAATTCCGGTCTGCATCTTGTGTGTATGTTATGTATAGTAATGTTAGTAATTATATGAAGCATACACAAATACATATACAAACAAATATATATGTACAAAAACGGAATTTCTTTAGAGTGGCTCAAATCGAAGTTACCACTCCATGGACAGATAATACACAATTTCTTCCCGGTCATTCTGTGCTAACTTACTTAATCTAAATAATCTATCTCATTCATTTCACTATGTCATCATTTCAGACGTCCACTACTAGAAATGGGCGTTCCTAATAGATTTGCAATAACATATTGAAGTTTTTGTGTTGTTTGTGAAATGTTTGTTATCTGTCCACCTTGTGGGTTGACTTTTTACATTGCAATTGCGGGTCTCTGGTCTCCACTTTAGAACTTTAAGGTTCCAACGTCGCTATGTCTAATATAATCTAATAAAAATAATAAAAAAAGTTTAAATAACTCAAAAAAGTGTCAATAATCTTTGGAGGTACTAAAAATTTTATGATACGGTCGATGATCACTGTATAGACTTTTGTTGTTAAGAAGCACCAATCTTTTCAGAAAATTCATGAGGCTCTTATATCACAAAGTATGATTGCGAATAGTTCCTGAAATACACGATATTATTGTAGGATATATTGGACATAACTTGTCAGATATGAACTGAATACAACACTTTTGTGAATATAAGTTTATTGGCTATGCCAGATAATTTTTAATAGGCCACGCGGTAAGAAAATAAAAGAAACACGCGTATGTCGCCGCGCTCGAGTTCTCACTAGGACTATTGATGTTGGTGAGCATCTAGGTCATCGCTGCTTGCGGGCACCGACGTCGTCGATACTCCCCGCTTCGTTCAAGGGAACTCCACTAGACGACGTAGAGTAACACTTTTGTCACACTATCTAATCGTTCTTGCAACCGATGGCCGTTAGATCCGAAAGGTTCTCGAGTGGCTACAATAAGCCGATAGACGCGGCTTGGATATGCCTCCCACTATGCGGACCGATGACATTGTTAAGGGTGCGGGAAATCGCTTGATTCGGATAGGCTAGCGCTGGGCAGCGGTCATCGTGGCGATCTTTAAGAAAGGCTAATATTTTAAAGTAGATGTCCATCGACTGAAAAGAAGAATACGACACGATATTTACAGTGGATGGTCACACATTTGACATGTATTAATCTGTTTATAAATTATATACAGTTGGAATCGTAACATAAACATAATTAATATTTTATATGTTGTTACACAAGCATACGTGAAACAAGTTTTCTTAGTTTGTACGAAATTTCACGTCACTTTAAGTAAGTTTTTACTCCTCTGTCAATGTTGAAGCCACTCCAAATCCTACTCGACTTAATCAATATTGGCTTCGCCTAAGAAGCTAACATAATATTAAATTTCACGACCTTCGGTATGATGCAAATTACCTGCCTGACTTCTGAATTAATTCCTCATAATCCCGGGATTACATAAGCCACGTCAATCGGCTGTGACATGTATTATGCGGAGTTAATTGTTCGGAAACCTACGTTAATACCTTCAATGCATGTAAATATGCCATTTTGTGTGAATTTTTATCAATTTTCGAACAGTTTGTTAGCTTTTTTTCTGTGTGTGCATTTTAACGTTTGGTTTGGTTACATAGTATAAATAAAAATCAATCACCAAATACATCTCTAAGCGCATATCTCGAGAAAGGCTTGATAAGTTCAGATTTTTTTTAAATACTTATGTTACGCACGAATAAAGAATAAATCGAATTGCGAAAAAACTCACGAAAATAATAATTTGTATTGTAATAATATAGACACAAACTATATAGACACAACACCTGTCACTGGCTGCTAAACATTTGACAATCAATACCTAAAAAAAACTAAAATTCTTTATTTTTAAATAAAGAATTTTAGTTTATAATAAAATTAAAGTATATAACAGAAAATAATTTTTGTGTTATTTATTGTGACATTAATTAATTAATTTATTTATTTAATATTGTGACATATATTTAGCAGATAGCAAGTTTTTAACCAAATGTAAGGCGTAGACAATAAAAAGATTATAGTCGAGTTGCTTTTGTTATGAAATTGTATAAATACGAGTATATACGCAACTAATAATTATTATATAAGTTAACAAGTTAGTGTGAAGTTTGTTTTATTGTGTATTCATTAAATAAACTAATTAAATGATTATTCCTAAAAAATGTTTTTTTTTTCTGTGGACAAGCTACAAATTTATTGGTGTTACTAGTATAGTAATTAAATATTGGTTACTATTTAAATTGTAGGCATTTAAGTTATATGTCGGTATAGAAGCACCAATAAAACACGCGAGAATTCGCTGAAAGTTGACATCGCAAGATCGGTCATTGCGGTGTTCTTAGAGATTATTTCACGTATGAGAACACCATTGTGTATGTGAAGCCGTCAATTTAATAATGATATTTGTTTTTGTAATTCCGGCAGCGGTATAAATGATTAAACCATAAAATATTTTTATGTGTAGCTAAAGTTAGATAGGAGAAAGTTTTAGTCAATGTAGTCAACATCAACCAAGATTTCTCGAGGGATGGATACGGATTTAGTAAATTTTCTCGTAACCGGCAAAATGAAACCTGTGACTTTTTACGATATTAGAACTTTTTACGACTGTGCCTACTGAAAAATAATATAAAGTAGCGTTTACACTATCAAAAGGCTTAAAAATTTGTGTAACAGTTTTTAAGAGTATTTAATATTTTCCAAATCAGTTACTAATACATTGTATTACAATTAAAAATATTAAAATAAATAATTAAAAATAAGAAAGATGTTCACGTACTAAAATACGCTCAAGAAATAGCATCAGCAGTTTTTTTTTAAGTGATGATATCACAATTTTCAAATTTACAACAAAGGTCTTAAACAACACAGTTTCGGAAAATATGTTTATACATCCACTAACAGCCTAACAATGTTTTAAGAAATTCAAGGGCTTCGGCGATTTATACTGTGTCATAATTTACACTGCCAATAAGATCATTTAGGTAGTGACAAAATATATAATTTCCCTACATTAATATTTTTTAATAATCTAGTTATTTTACACAGTTAAGGAATTAATGATTAATATTGTTACATATTATTTATGTAATATGTAAATGTGTCTGTCGAATTTATATTTATTATGAAAAACAAAACATCAAAGAAATAGTGAGTTGTAATAATCAAAAGACATCTGTCCTTCAAATAAAAGCTTTAAATTCATTTCTAATGAGGAACAATAGCTGTTCGTTTGCTTCAGCAATTTCACGGCTTGCTAACTCTGCTGGGTAGTGTTCCCGCGAAACAATATTCCATTTCGTGTACAAAGGAAGAAAATTCATTTTAAATCATTATTATTTAGGTGACTTCAGTTATTAAGTAACCGAGGATTGTAGAATCGACAGAGATTGTTTTTGGTCGGCAAAACGAGATATAGTATAATAAATGTGTTGCCTGAATCCTGAGATTTATTAAATATTATTTATTTATTAAACGACATAGTAAAGGTCACTGATTGGTCAACTTGGCAATGTGGGGAAAGCCTATGCCGTAGAGTAGGCTTATGTGGACTAATACAATGAAGATAATGAAATATGTATTGTATGTACACTTTTACTACCTGCTGCTTGTTCTTTTACGGTTGTTTGTATGTAGTCACTTTGAGTTATAAACATCTCCCACTGTAATTTTTTGTAGTTACATATATTTCTCTTGTTACGTATACAATAAATTAAATTCTATTGATAAAGTTATCGAATGTTTACCGATAAATATAACTAAAATGTACGAGTGAAAATCGTAACAAATTTCTAAACAAAATATATAGAACGAATAAGCCAAAGAGAAAACTACGAAATGACATCAAAGGCTGTGATACAAACAAACGTTTTAAGTTCCTTTCCAATCGAGAACAATGGCTGTTGGTTTGCTTCAGCAATTTCACGCGCCGCTAGCTCCGCCCAATGGAATGCTCCTGCGAGACAATATCACTTACAACTATTTCTGTTTATACTTCGCAAGGAAAATATTTTTTTGCAATTTACTGCATTTCTATGTGTTTTTAATGAATTATATTATCGTTGTCCTTAAGATACGTTACCTATATTACATGTATCAGTGAGAGTACTTAATCATTATATCCCCTGACAGACGCACATTGTAAGGCATAAGCGTTTTCCAAGGATCGCCACGATCACCTTTCTTGCGCTGCCCGAATTCAGCAATTCCTCGCGACTTTATTATTATTTGTAAAAACTGAAAGTAACTAAATCTCATTAACCTTATTTGCAATTTATACCTCTGCCTATATCTTTTTTATTCTATCATACCTATATCTCTACATGCTTACTTTTCTTTAGTAATATGAAACACCACTTCAGTCCCTGATATAACACAGCATTTTCTGTTTTGATCTATTTTTCTATTCCTAACAACTTTTCTTATAGTTATAAATTGAAGCAGCTTGTTTCTGCCATATCTGCCATTTGACCAGTATATTCAACTTTAAACTGGTTGTAGTTTGTAGACCATACAAAAGCTTTCGTATTTGCAAAGCCATTCAATAATTTTTGTAATAGGAGAAAGAATTGTTAGGGCCTTAATTTTCTTAAGATATAATTGTAAGTTCATTATGAAGTCCGTTATCATCATCATCGGGGCTTCTCCTACTTGATATAAGCTTCGCCAAAATATTTAAGGTTGGAAGCATCCTAAGTTTCTTCATAATCACATTTTTCTCTTCGAGTGGACGTCTGTTGCTGGGCATGCATCTTTCATTTTTAACGAAGTTACTCAATAATTATATTTTGTTTCATAACAATTAAATTACATATTTTTAACTATAACAAAAATACAGCAACGTTAAACTAATATTTTTTTTCTGTGGTTTATTTGGTTTATAGGCAATTAAACTTTCGATGCATAGATGGCGCTGAGTGCACTTTGCCTGTCTTTTAGGCAGCCCTACGAAGTAATACTGTAAAGAATTATATCATTCTAAAATTTTGTGATATGTTATTTGTATGTATGACAACGTAAGAATAATAAGAGAATAAGACGAGATATATAACTTTTTGCTTTTTTTTTTGGTAAATATTAGCCTGTGGTCTGAAAAGAGTTTATGTTCCAACAGTTGAACATTATAAGGTTCGTAACAGTTATTGCTAAGTTGAAATAATTGTCAAGGGTACTATAAATGCGGCGTTTGTAATTCACAACTGGAATTTATTTGAATTGAAAGTTAGTTTAATGAACTAGGCCCATATTTTAATTATACGTAGTATTGCAGTCACAGATTTTGTGACTTGGCGCAAGTCATAAACTTTCCGCTAGTATATTTATATCAATAATAATACCTATAATATTTTATACCATTATGTTCCATACTACATTTCTGAGAAGATTCTCTTATGTCTGAATAGTTGGAACACTAAGGCTGTATAGATAATATAACTATAGTTACATCTTATTTTATGTCACGTTAAAAAATTCTGCATGAGTTACCTTTTTGCTGTAGGAACAACGAAAGTGTTACGGCAGACTGCTGCCGGGTATATTTCAATTTTCTTTGACGTTTTGTATAAACTAAAATGCTTTCATATATTACCATAGATTCAGCTCTTCTCTACCATAGATTCCTCTTCGGAAGCTTTCAGCTCCCTACCATTAAAACACGGGGTTGACTACTTTTTCATTTTATGCATATTTTTGTCATTATTAAAATATTATCACCTTAGTCGTGTACGCTTAGCAAAACGGTCGGGATTAGGGCCTTTCTCATAATCAATCGCCATTTGCAATTAAAACCAATACTTTGCAAAACAGGGCAAAATCTCGACTTTGGTATTCATGATTTCTGTCGTGTTGCTTGGAGATCTCTTGACCTTTATAGCGTCATCTTTTTTTTATATGACGGGGTCAGATTGGCAGTGACAAAATTTGAGTGTGAACAAGTGCCGAAAGATATTTGTTGACATAGAGCTTTTGGAGAACGTAAGCATTAATCCAGCACTGAGTGTGTATATATTAAAGGTTAAGGTAAATGAAACCTTTTTGAACTTTTGTCACTCGCGGTGTTGCTCACGTTGAAACTAATTTTTTGCTACAGACTTTTGGGCTATGCTATTGTGTAAAGCTCGTTAAGGGATCGCCGTTTGTTTACGCTGCCTCTATGGTTTGAGAACTCGTCAATCTAAAATCCGTCTAAATTGTTAAAGCTTGTAGTAGATTAAGGTTCCCTTCTAAAACACCCGCGACTATGAAGATATCGTTGTCGGGTGTTCGGTTGGATCCAAATTGCGCAAGATTTTAAATTAAATCTTCAGTAGAACTGCACTGTTTTTGCATATCATCGACCATAAGATGAATACTCTGCCGGTGACGTCTTTAATAAAATTCCGAGGTACGGTTAGTTGTTCTCTTTATTTTTCATAAACTCCCGCTTCTGCTTGTCTATCACAATTGTCGGTTACAGCTTAAAGCCACTACACAAGTTCATAATTAGCCATTTCCTATTTCGCCCTCGGCCACGGGCTTTAGCGTTCCCGCACACTTTAATTAACTGCGTTGAAATATTGTTTATGGTTGTGCATTGTAATACAAATATATGGGGTAACGTGGAATAGCTTCGTATTTGTTCTATTTTTGAAGATTGAAAGAAAAATATTTTTATGACCCTTTTCCTTTTACTTCTGTTTAAATTACGTTAAAAATCATCTTCCTCTTAATACAGGCGTCTCATTCCTAGATATCATTTTCAACATTCAACTAGATGATTGATGAATGAAAATGATAACTAGTATCATTTTTTCTGAGGTTTCAGGCATTACTTACCCTTTTTGACTCTAAGATTTCTATATTCGAGGTCGCGTCACTGTCTCATCTTCGCATAACATGACCAAATAATTTAGACGGTTGAAATTTTATTAAAAGATGCGAATTTTTGACATATATTCGCTGACAAAAACATAATTTTTTGGCGTAACTTATTTTACGAATTAATTTTCTTATAATTTTTACGTAAAATAGTCTTTAGCCATTTTTCATTTAGGTGACTGGTAAGATTGCTACAAATAATTATAATTAGAATAATTTCTAAGCATATCTTTCCCGAATTTAATTTTAATTTTTTAATTTTAAAATGTTTGTTTATTTCACTTATCTTCATTGATTTATCTCTGCATCGCTAGATCGGTTAAATGCTAGAGAATATCTTCGCCATTAAATTCTTCGTAGAATTTAGTGTAGTATTAAAAATGTAAAAATAGGTAAATAAATTTAGTTAGTATTTATAGCAGTTTTATGTCACCGATGAATAAAATCGCCATTTTGATAAGAATATAGACGGCGGGAACCAATTTGGTAAATTACGTACATACCTTACCAACAATTAGTATAAAAACAAAATTGTAAACAAATGTCAAAGACATTACTACCAACTTTACTTTGCATTTTCACACAAAATTCCATTTTGCATACTTTAAGTTCTTTGAGTGCCTTACCTAATAACTGCTTTAAACTTATTTTAATTCAATCAAATTCTAACTACCTTCACAGAATAAATTAATCTGTCGAAGTTCTATTGTTTTCAAGTGCTTTATCTCCCAAAGTTTTTGAACGAACCTTTAATTTATTTGTTGTAACAAGTTTGCTCTGCGATTTTAAATACAAGTATATATTATATTTAGCTTATGTAATACATTTACTGAATATTAAATACATTAAACGAATGACTTAAAAAATTAAATGAGTTTTCGTAAGAACTTGCAGTAAAATGTTGGTTGTCCAAAAATTCCAAATTCGAAAGAATTTTAAGAATATACGGAAGTCTCTTTAAATTGAGTCTTTGTTTATTTATTGGAGTTTTATTATCAATTTTTTGTATTCTTTACATCAATAAGGATACGATAAAATAAGAGTAATAGGCCTTTGTCGCGTTACGACGTGAAACTGTAAGCAAACGAACGCAACGTTATTGGCTTGGACGATTCTGTTATGGAATTTTTAATATGAAGGATGAACCTCGAGGTCGTCCGCAAATTAAAGTCAATAATGACGAATTAAAGGTAATTTTGAAAGCCAAAAACACTCATTTTACCGCTAAGTTAACAGCAGCTATTAATGTTAGCATCAAAACAAAATTAAATAGTTTTGCTTCTTGTACTTCTAGGTTCACAAAGATAAACTGAAAAATTACAAGTGCATTGGCAGAGATATATCGACAGCATGGGTGAATATATTTATTAACAGAAATATAAGATAAAAAATTGAAAAAAGTATTTAGAATTTTGTATATTAAACGTTATATATATTTAAGTGAGATCCTATTTGAGCTTTAACATACGGTTATAGGCTCTACGCGTTTTTGAACTATTACGAATAGAAAACAACTTCTTCAATCAATTGGGTTAACATATAATATTTCAAGTCGTTATTGTTTGATAAATATCAAGTTTTTATAACCACGAACACAAGGAGAATGAAAAAACAATATTGTCGTCTCATACACTTTGTGTTGTATTTTTTTACAAGCCACTATTTTTTAAAGATTTCTTCGTGGTTGTTTCAGCCCATAAATGCCCGCTGCATGGCTTAGGTCTACAAAGAAGTCTATGGGGGGACAAACCATAATCGCCACGTTTGGTAGACTAGTTAGCGATTACATTATGGTATTAGGGTACTCAGAGAACGCTGCTGCCTATCATATTGAAACGTGTTTGTAAACAGTGACAAATCCTATATAATCAACATACTCAGTGTGAATTAGGTAAGATTATACCCCGGCAATCGAACTCGCAACTTATGATCGCAAGTCTCAGTTCTTTACCGCTGCGGTACAACTGATTTCTTTCATATAAATATTTATCTGAAATAAATTTAAATTTAATCGTGGTTTCAATTTTATGAAAGTTGATTGGGTAAAATTTTATAACGACTTTATATATCTTATTTATTTTTTTATAAGAAAAACTACAATTCAACTAACATAGTTTTCACTAGAAAACTTATCACTTCGATTGTTATCGAACGAGTGACCGAGCTCTCGACTCAATAATCAAAACGCTTTTTCAACCTCACCACTCTTAATCCTTTTACTGAAAGTTGTCACAAAAGAGTGAAAGGGTCGAGTAGTGTTGCTATTTAAAAAAAATAAAACCACCTTTTATAAAATTATTACATTTGCCCATCCTACGAAATGTGTAGCCTCCTGGCACACTAAAAACATCAAGAACTCTGTAATAAATTACTTACTAACTTAAGTTACTCATTATTATTTTGAAGCCAATAGAATAAAATATTAATTTTATTTTGATTTAAATAAGCATAATCTCATAATAATATCTATTTTTTCTAAATTTAAATAAATACTCTAAGGTAGCTTCTGTACATTTTTCTGTAATTTATGTAAATTTTACGTGTATGTTAAATAATACAGTACTCTGTATCATGGCATTTAGGTATGCATACATTATTATTATACATTTACAAATAAATGAGTTAAAACATTATAAATGTTAATTTTCTCATAAGCATACTTGTTACGTATTACAACCTTTATTTGATCATAATCGTTAGCATATTTTTCAAATCATATCATCAAATTCTGGGTTTTAATTCCGCCTTTCTTAGTTTCTTTCATTCTTCTGTTAGCTCTACCTATGAACAAAAAATGAGAATTCTGTTAATAAAAAATCGTGTATTAAAAAACTTTACGTAAATTATTAAGACGTAATTTACAAAAAATCTGGTACAAAGTATTGAACGAACTATTTTTTTTTCGTTCGTTTAAACTCACATACACTCACTGCAGGGCTTAGGCCTCCTCGTCTTAAGATGAGGGATATATAATAATTGCCAAGCTTGGCAGGCTGGTTGGCGATCGTATTGTGTTAATTTGGTACACAGAGGATGCCGTTGCCTATTCTCAGAAAACGTGAGTGAGCAGTGGCAATTCTATATATAAGGCATACAGTGTGATTTAAATATGATTGTATCTCATGAATTGAACCTGCAAACTAAGATCACAAGTCTCGCTACTCTACCGCTGGGCAACAACTGCTCGATTTATATTTTTTATTTATAAATGGTTAATCGAATTCATCGGTCTTGTTGTTTAAGTTGTATAAGGAGTTTCCAAGTGCCTTTGAGCTACAGTTGAACTAGAACTTATAACCAAGAGCGCCCCTACATATCTCCGGAGTGTCAAAGAAAATTGCTATGAAGAAATTACAGCGAACCAGACTGATGCAGTCCTTTCAGAGTCGGTGCAGTGTGAATCTCACTTTATATGGTAATATGTTTCGTGTAAGTTTATATTTTCATTTTCTCTTTGAAAAATAAGTATTACATTAGGAAAAAAACTACTCAGATTTTTATAAAACGTCTCCTATTAGTGTAACTATCTTGTTTAAAGTGTGTATAAATTGTTTAATTTTTTTTCTTACTTCTAAAAATCTTTTGCAATTCTTGTCTGCTGGTATTATTACTGTCTGATTACACTTGTTTTTTAAATATGAAAATGTGTTCTTTTTAAGATGCTGTTTTAAACACATCTTTTTAAAATAAATTAGAAAAGAGAATTTATTTAAATTTTAAAAACAGAAAACTTATAAAATTCATGTGACGTATTACAACATTTTTTCTGGCTACTAAATTATATTACGCAATATTCGATAATTTTGTGTCCATATATAGTTATTTAAATAGTAATACAGTCATATATAATCCACACTTTGCATTAATTATATAAGATTTTGCATTAATTATATAAGATTGCCACTGCAAACAAAAATTTTTCAGAGGATGGGCAGCAGCATCTTTTGCGTACCATAAAACCTCACTGCGTTCGCCAACCCGCCTGACAAGCGTAGCGGATATGGTATACCATAAAGTAAAACAGTTTACGTAAAATCGTTGAGCACTTTGAATGTCGAAGGAATTTTTGTAAACAAATATTAAATAGCTTCTTTAAGATATTCCTCGATTTAAGTCAATCGAATATTCCTTGTCGATTTCATATGTACAAATAAAAATAGGTTATGTTTTTCACACGTTTATTCACAATCGAGTGATAATTATTAATCGAATTATAGGTCAGTTTGATTTTTGCCAGTTGCATCGGTTGGTATTTATTGATCGCAAAATAATTAATTTTTTATTTAATCAATAAATAAAGAGATCATTTTGGAGCATTAAACAATAATTAATCTTTTCTAGTGGAATGCGAGTGATTAATACCTTGTGGCAGTACAAAATCTGCAGACAGATAGCAATCATAAATCGTTACTTATTTATAAAATGATAGATTTTTGGACAGGGTGTAACATACACTAATCGACTTACTGTCGATTAGTGTATGTTACACCTTACGAGGGCCAAACTGAAAGTTTTTAGAACTGGCAACTTAAAAGCATTATATTAAAAAAATAAGTTTAAATTTTGAAAATAGAACTCTTTACTAATAATATTGAGTATACATTTCATTCATTTGTCATTTGTTTTACGATTTGGCGGCAAATTGAAAATTGTCTGTGCACGTCAGAATGAATTTAAGCCGAGAAAATTTTCGTGCAATGATTTTTTATGACTTTCGATGTCATATAAGTCAACAAGAAAGTTATGATAGACTTCGATTGGCTTTTCACGATGAAGCCCCATCTCGTGCCACAGTTTACAACTGGTTTAATGAATTCAAACGTGGTCGAACTAATCTCACCGATGATTTGCGTGAGGGACGGCCTTCTACAGCGACGACTGAAGACAATATCAGTGTTGTGCGGCGTATGATAGAGACTGACAAAAGAGTGACCTATCAGCAGATTCGGACAAGTCTAGGCATAGGTATGAGTCAAGTGCACAATATCCTCCATGAACATTTAGCGGTCAGGAAGCTTTGTGCCCGCTGGATACCGCATAATTTGACCGAGGCTCAAAAACTCCGCCGTGTTGATTGGTGCCGAGAAATGATCCAAAAATTTAACGGAGGTGACTCAAATGCTGTGTTCGACATACTAACGGGTGACGAAAGCTGGATTTACTGTTATGATCCGGAAACCAAAAGACAGTCTGCTCAGTGGGTGTTTCCTTCCGAAGAGTTGCCAACTAAAGTGAAGAGAGGTCGAAGTGTTGGAAAAAAGATGGTGGCCTCGTTCTTCGGAAAGACAGGTCATTATGCGACAGTTGTCTTAGAGGATCAGAAAACGGTTAATGCAGAGTGGTACACTAACAACTGTTTGCCACTTGTCTTGGAAAAAGTTCGAGAGAAACGACCTCGCAGCAGGATCCTCCTTCATCACGACAATGCCTCGTCACACACCGCCAGGCAAACGATCGACTATTTGTCGACCTCAGACGTGGAATTACTGGGTCACCCGCCGTATAGCCCCGACCTCGCACCCTGCGATTTTTATTTATTCCCGAAAATAAAAGAAAAACTTCGAGGAAAACATTTTATGGACGCCGAAGAAGCAATGGCTGCGTTTCAAAAAGCCGTCGAAGAGACCCCTAAGGCCGAGTGGGCTAGGTGCTTTTCTCAATGGTTCCATCGAATGCAGCGATGTATTGATGTAAATGGACGCTATTTTGAAAAGTTATAATAAAACTAATAACTTGCTAGAATGCTTAGTTTTTGATTTTCTAAGAACTTTCAGTTTGACCCTCGTATAAGCTATATTTTCACTTCTTCTAAGCCTTTATACCTATAGCCAATTATCCTGTGTATTTATTCTGTATAATATTTAATGTCATGGACCATGTAATAAAGATGTAGCATAAATTATTTGTGCTGTTATAGTTTACATAAGACAAAGTTAGGTATCATATATCATATCAGTGGTATATTGATAATGGTACCTTGGGCATTTTGGTGATAGCTCAGCGGTATAGGATTGGGACTTGCGATTGTAGGTCTTGGGTTCGATGCCTGGTGTATAATCTTACAATTCTCATTTTAAAAATTAATCACAAAGGATTGTCACTACTGACAAGTTTCCAGAGGTTTTTTGACAGTGTCTTGTAAGTACTATAATATCACACTGTGGTCCCCAACCCGCCTGCCAAGTGTGGCGATTGTGATATATTCCCCTCATAGATATCATTGAGAAGACCTGTGCCATGCAGTGGGCATTCTTAGGTTAAACCGTTCATGACATTAATACTAGAAATTAAAATAAGGAAACGAAAGGATTTATCAACTAGTACTTTTTTCAAATATATATATATAGATATCACTGACATGGTAGTTCATAACCATGGATAATATGTCACATAACCACCGAAACGATGAGTTTAATACAGCACTTAATAAACTTTATTGATCATATGATGTAACAAAATTCAACTGTTCGTTGCCTCTCCCGATCATACGATTTGTTTAATCTTACTTGTCTATGTTTGACAATCAACTCGGAAAGCGACGACGTGGTAGGAGATGAAGTAGGCAGACTTAGTAAACAGGTTATAATTATGACAATAAAAGGATTATACGATTTAAAAGTACCGAATAATTTTTTTGTTGCTACATTAAAAATTGTATACTTTACAGGTTGATTAATAATAAAAACCTTCTGTAATTTTTTTTTTTGGTTATGAAAAACAAAGTTAATGTTGAAAATACGCCATATTACGTTTTGTACTATAAGTTTCAAGACAGTCATTATTTTTTAAAAGATATCGAGTATATATACAAAAATTTTGATATATTTGCACCATATAGGATAATGAATGTTATATCAATACTAAAATTCCTGTATGTTGTATTATGACAGTTAAAATAATAACATACAAATATTGTACAATATATGAATGGTACGCGAAATTCAAACTAATTTAAAACTTGTGTATTAAGACTATGCGAACTAGTCAGTAGAGCTAATCTAAAAGCCAGAACGTTTCTGAAATTTAATTACCTCGCTATTCAGACGTCGTCTGCAAGGACTTATAAAAGTACGAACAGTGTTAGCTAAATATTAACTCTATAGTTTTGTGTACCGCTCAAATTATGCTTTGAAATTACATTAATGGATTATTTATTTTACAATATTATGTAAAGGTACATATTGAGAACTGGTAATCCAGCGATAGAGGACTGTGTGTTGCGGATACGATTCTTGGATACAATGTTATATACTTCACACACTGTGTATCAGTTCATTCATCACTGTTCACAAAAAAAGTTTCCAGAGGATAGGCAGCAGTGTCTTTTACGTAAGATAATGTCACACTGCGATTACTTACCAGCCTGCCAAGCTCGGTGATTATGGTGGATATATTCCGTACATATCTTCAGAGGAGGCCTGTACCTTGTATTGGGCGTATATAGGCTGGAACGACGACGATAACATAAGAGCTATTCTAATATTTTCATATTGAAAAAGGACTTACCATTTGCATTACAAAATTGCTAAAGGTTGCTATATGCATGTCTATATTTCGCTACGAGAATTTAATGAAAAGGATCAGGAAACTAGGTCATATATTTTAAATATTTTTTTTTAATTGCTGCCTACATCGTGTTTAACATTCAAAATTAAATATAAATATTTTTTTTCAAGTAGGTATTTACGTGCACTTTTAAATCTTATTCAAACATTCAAGTAGTAAGCTACCATTTTTGTTAATGTTTTTTTAAAATATTATTTAATGTTAAGCTTTTAATCTTAGATTGAAACCTAAGAAAAGTAAGGTTTAAGATATGTTGTGGAACTAACGTACATTTACTATAACTACGAAAGATTTGTTAACTTTTAATTCCTTTGTACCTAAATCTTTAGCTTTTCATAATCTTCTTTAGTATTGTCTAACATTACACTAGTCTATAATATTTTTCTGACATTATTTACTCTAGGAGTCATGTGTAGAATGTTTTGTTAAGCTGTAAGTTTAATTGTTATTCTAATGTTATAAATTATTTTTTCTCTGCATGGTAAATAACAATGACCACTTGTGCACGACTTAAGAGTAAAATCAGAAGAGCCCAATCTACAAACTAGAATCAAATAGGGTTTCCCGATAATGACATGCTTTAACTTGTTTTGTCTTATGTAGTAGTTACTAAAAGGATAAGACAAAACTTAAATTAACTTGTTACTTTTATATATCTGGTAAATTATACCAGACATTACACATAATATAATTTATTTTTCCTTTCCTTTTCAGACGATAGACGTCCACTGTAAGGCGTTGGCCTTCCTCAAAGATCGCCACGAAAACCGATATTGCGTTGCCTGATTTGTTGCTATGTGGTCGGGAGGAGCATGAGAACCTTTCGGTTCCAAAGTCCTGCGGGTTACACGAGCGATTTTATAATAAATAAATATTTTTATATTGTATTATGATATATTTTATTTACTTGATATTTTAAGATAATTGTCTAGTTTTTTTGTATGTTTATTTTTATTAACACTGGATTCTTCATACTTGACACAGTATGTAATACTTAGCAAAAACTTTAAAAAATATTATTAATGAAGACTTTTAAGTTAATGCTTATTCTTGGCTGTTTATGCTCCTAGACATATAATTAGTTTAATATTATATAAAGATTACAAATAAAATTTTTATTCATTACCTCTGAGTCGATAAGATTTAATGTCATTGTATAGGCTTCATATTTGTTTATATTATAATTTTGGGTTCATCATCATTTCAGTCTTAGTAAGTCCACAGCTGGACATAGCCCCCCCTCCCATACATTTACAATAAGATTGGTTGGAAGCGGTCTGCTTTTATAACCGTTGACTTTAACAACGTCCAATCACAAACACAAAACACAACAGAAAAAAAAATCACAAAAACAATCAAACGGTTTACTTTGTAATTCGACTATAGAATATTTTGAATTAAAGATAGTTAATATATTAAACCTCTTTATGGATGCTGTTTTCAAAATAAAATTCTTGCAACTTTTAAAATTCGAATATACAATTCAACACAATTCCAGTTTGAAATCTGATAAAATTATATTACGAAGTTTCTTGAACATTAAATATCTCGACAATTGATCTTAATAAGGAATGCTTTTAATTTACCAACGACATTTTCGCGTTAGTAAAGCCCCAAAAGATTTCCCACGTCAAATATTTACAAAGATTTGCCACAACTCTGTGCATTTCAAAATTTCCCCAGAGCAATAAAGTTCATCCATGAGTTTCCTCATAGACAGTTTCCCCCTAATTGATCGTATTTCGGGCAATCCCCTTTAGGCATAAGAACGATCAAACATTATCTAGATACAGCATCAGTTCTCATTAATATTCAAGATTACAATCGTATATCTTTGATTTATTATTTCAGAAACAGATTACTAAATATGAATTATTTTTGTCCAAGATTATTTATAAGGTGAGTTGTTTTTTTATTTTGGTTAGTCCTGACTTTTATTACTGACTATAGCTGTTGATATTGACTTGTATGTACTTTAAAATTATGTAATTGATGTTTTTTGATATGATTTACTAATAAAAATAATAAAAACTCTCAGATCAGTTTTAAAGTGTAAACCACGGCAAGCGCAGCGTAGACCATCCGGAAGACACAGTGCACGCAGCTTCCAGTCGGTGATGATGATAAAAGTTTCTTTGCACTTTAGTTATTAAAGGTCGTTAAGGCATATTTCAATAAAATTTAAATATTTTAATAAATAGATTAAATTTTACACGTAGGTAAATTTCATTTAAAATAAAAATAAATAAGCATCGCTGAGGTGTAGCGAATGCTCATGCCGTTGATTACCATACAAAGTGACATTCACAAAGCGCTTGGTTTTCAAAGGACTGTCTTAGCTTTGCGCAGAGTTAAGCTGCTTATTAACAGTTCACTTTGACCCAGTCATTGTTGTTTCACGCCTGTTACTCACGACGATTATCATTTTAATTTATTCCAGGTTAGACATTTGTAATACATTTTGTCTCCAAAAAATATTTAAATTTTCACTATTATTTTAAGAGACTTCAGACGATTGACACATTGTATTATAGGTCTTGAAACTTGCCATGCAAAATTCTGTTACATGTGAATAAAATCCGCGGTATATCAATTAGAAAACTAACTTCATAAAACAGATAGTTAGATGATTTACAACCTTTACGAGAATTTTATTTTCCCACTAAGCCCATTGTTTGTTTAGTAAAAATGTAATTAAATAGTATCAAATATGAATAATGGAGTGAATAAAAATTTTAAACATAAACATCGAAACTCGTGCCTTTGTCTGAAGCATTGTCTCTCTTTCATCGTCATCAACAATTCTGTCCTAAAACGTTGCCGGGACTCGCAGCTGGAAGAAGAAAGATACGTACCAAACAGCGACAATCCCTCTCCCTACTGTCTGCGCTTAGTAAACGCGAAAAAAACCACCCTAGCCATACAAATTAGAATTAATAAAAAAACGCGTGGATATACACCACCATAGATTTCTAGAAAGATCGGTTGGAAGCGGCGGTGCTCACCTTATCTATCGCCTTATGAAGATAAAAATGTTTGCGCCTAGGATATGATTAGGCAGGAAATCAGAAAAAATATTTAAATATAACAGCGTAAGCTGTCTTAAACAAATTTTCAATGCAGTACAATACAATAAGAATCATGTGTAGAAATAAAAATTATACCTACGAAACTATATTTAGGTGTTTTTGTAAATATGATATTTCTTTATAAAATTACATGTATTTTAATAAGTTCTTATTACTAGCATTTATAACAGAATTAATCTTTTTCTTTACAGTAACCGTTTTACGGTTACGCGACGAAAAAACGCTTTTATTTATTTATTGTTTTATTTAAAAAACCGCGAAATTTCAGTATTTCTTCGCTGCACCGTAGGAGTAGACGAAATCTGGCCTCACGCGTACTGTAACACGAGTCATTGTATAACTTTTTACCCTTTTTACATATATTTTTAAAAAACAACCATGTCATCGGATATTTACTCGGACATTGATTCGATTGCTAGTAATTCTGAGAACCATGAAAGAACAGACACAAGTAGTTATGATAGCATTATTATAACTCGTCAAAGAAAAAGATGAATTTATATTTTAAAGAAAAAAAAAAAACAATCTAGATTTATTGTATCTTTATAATACGAATAGAATTATAAAATTGATTAAAATTTGTCAAAATGAGTGGTTTATTTCACAACATCAAGCTAAAATATGTCCCGCAGTTTCAGAGCTTTCTTGCGAGAATTCTTTAGCAGTCAACCGTAAAGACATAGGCTCCAAACACAAGCAAGTTAAAAAAACGAGTAGATTACCATTGGCTATTGCCAATATAATATTTTATGTGTATTTAAAACTACATTGTTACTTATCTTATGATGTGGGTGCATCTTGTCAAAGCTTTTAAATACAAAATTCTTAGCATTGTTCAACTGAAGGTCGATCGTCGTGGAGGTTAAACACAGAGTAGAACTTCCTCCCTCATTGTGGACAGAAAATTTTGTTAAGTTCGTCGGAAGACGCTGCATGCATACCGATTTTTACCAGTCCTATTGTGGATCAATGGCAGTAACCTACGTCCAACAGAGGAGGTCCAATAGCTGAAATGATGGTGATAATTATTCAAGTATAAATATAATCTGAAACTCAATATGATACACAATAAGTTTTAAACTCTTTTGCTGTACTGTTATGAATTCATAAACGTAATATGCTATAGATATTCCATTTAAATTTCCTGACTTTAAAAAAAAATGTGTAAATTTTTTTAATCATATTACAATGCAACTTTAATCAGCTAGCTTAATTTTGTTTCAGCTGAGGAGCTTCGTAACGTTATGAAGCACGTAACGGAAATAGGTCAGGCACCTCCGCTAATCTCGTAAGTCTAACGATGCCTTAAGGCTAACATGTCATTTCTTGGCACGTACAAGCTATACGACAGAAACTAAACACTGGAAGCGACTAAGGCACGTCGTCTTCAACCGTGTTTGGAAAGAAAATTTCATGAGTAAAATTTTATTACGAAGAAATTGCGGTACGTTTCTCATATACGATTTGAGAATGAGCATGTAGAACTGTACACAGGCTTAATAAGTACTCGACTATAATGTAATTTCCTGTAGAGGAAATTACTAGACATGCTTCTTGGAGAACATATCTCATCCCCATCACAGGGTTCCAACCGAACACGTACCACACCACATCCGCTGCAGACACTCACAACACTGCAAGCGCTAACCACACAGCACCAGTTACCACTTCACCTGCGACCCTCGATATTATTCCCGCAGTTTTATAAATGACCATGTAACTTTGGCAAATACAAGTATTCTGTAATAGCTATAGGCTCCATATAGAATATTCATGCGTATTCATATTCAACTTCACACAGCAGTGATAATGAAAGCAATTTATTGCAATTTCTTTGTCTTAATTGCTTACTTGGATTATCTAAAGCTACATTAGTTTACTTCAGATACTCGATAACTGTCATTATTGATTACTACGCAGGCAATTTGTCCGACATAGTTTAATAACAAGTGCAGTTGTCCTTGATATGGTCGACGTTTTACTTTGCTCTTAAACTTAAGTGTACTTATATTAAAGTTTAACATTCTGAAGGGTGGTTGTTATTAGAGAAACGAGGTCTTTGACGAGTTATGACAATCTCCGTCTGTAAGTAACGAATGGAAAGGTGTTGATGGAATAAATTTAATAACTCATAGGCATGCGTATAACATTTATTTAGATTTGGATTATAAATATAATTGTATCGTAGTAGGTCTATAGGGTGATTTACTTTATCGAATTGGCATAAAGAAATCTGAGAAATTTAGAGTAAGAATAAGGTCGATTAACAGTTATTTACCTAACTGTAAAATAGCTACGGTTAATTTTTTTAAATTATTATTATTATAAATCAAAAAGAAGGGTAACCGTCTTCAGAAAACTTGAAAAGATTTTTTAGTATAACCGTATCCATAGTAAGTTGACGGTGTGGTAACAAGTTTGAATGAACCCGAATCTTGTTGGCGAATAAATTTAACGAGGGAAACCCTTGTCATACCGCACAATGTCGTGTCACCGGCTAGACTTCTTGAATGAGGAGAATAAATTGGACAAATAAAATGTCTAGTAAAAGTAAACATTGTCCGTCCTATTGAAGAAACTATGAAAGGGACCCCATGAAATACATGAATAAGAATAGGAGAAATTTTTGCTTATTTTTTAAATTAAACATTTGTTTATACAGAAATTATTTTTTTTAAGAAATATCTAAGTTGCCTTCATTACTTTTAAGTTTTGACACAAATCGATGATAAAACTATGAAAGAAAAAAGAAAGAGTTTGTACTTTGGTCAGACCAGACAGTGGAGAAACAAGAGTTACCAATTAGAACTGCAACACATGAATCATACAAATGCAACTAGTTTAGACATCTGGTTGAATGAGTCAAAAGGAGTCGTGACACTCTGGGAAAGTACCAAAGAGAGGAAAGATCTATCACAATAATAATATTCCAGGTCGCAGCAAAAGTATTTAACGAAATCGTTAATGAAAATTATATAATACTAGCTGTGCCTTGCCCTGCGACTTTGTCCGCATGGAATTAAACAAAAAAGATATTCAGTTTATTAATTTTTTTGTTTATATTTTAAGTATGTGAACATGAATTTCATACACATAAATTGTTATGTCGAAACGTCATCGTTCGTTCGCATTTTTAATTTTAATTTAAACTAGTATGAACTGTCACGGCGATATATGAAATTCATTGGAATAGTAGTGACGCCATCTGTCGAAAATTGGTCACACTAAATTAAAAACTCGTTGGTTCAAGTGCTACTTTGCTAAAGGTTATCACATAATCAAATGCATAGTCGATGATTCTATAAAGGACATACAGAATAACATTCAATTTTTACATATATATGGGTTATTTATGTTTGTTTTTGTTAACTTGATTATTTTAATATTATGTTAACATTATTTAATTAATTTATTTTGTTAAATCTTAGCATTCAGAATGTCTGTTATTATTCACTTGGAATTATTTGAGTATTTATGTATTTTATGAGAAGTGTACCAGGACAGCCCAACTTGATAGCACTCGTCAAATTAAAGATTCTAAGCGCACCTTGATCTGAGGAAAGGCTAAAACGAACTTGTGTTTTTTTTTGGGTCATGTTCACAATGCTCTTATTCTGAGCAATTTAAACATAGTGATCAGAAACGAAGTCAATTTTTAAAAAATCGTTAAAATGTACAAAAAAATTAAACATACTACTCTTGGTTTCAGGTTAAAAAGCTTGCAATGCTGCACTGTTTTTGTGTTTCAAAACAGCATGTTTATCATTCACATTTAAATATGTAAAAGAGTTTAACACATCATTATAATGTACAAAGTAATAGCACCTTTTAAAAGAGGTTAGTGAAAAAATATTGTCAATTATAATCACAAAACATTAATGACCCATTTAGTTTTTATAGCGTTCACGTTGATTCGCGTGACACACGCGGCTTATTATCGCAGGGCCTCGCGATGAAAACGTCAAGTCTGTCTGACGCGTCATTAGGAGCTGACAAGCAATTAGCGGGTGATTTCACAAAGCTACGCTGGTCCGTTATTATTTGCTCCTGTGACACAAATCTGACGCGTCCAGCTTACAACAGCCGACCTTTCAACTAAACAATAACAAAACCTACTAAATATAATAAACAGTCCACTTAACATATATGTTTTTAAATGTCTGAAATGTATACACACTTTCAACTTCTAAAATGAGTGAATATTCGTATTAAACCTGTGTTTAATTTATGTGACTATAAGTCGAGTTAAAATTTTAATTTGGTAATAAACAATTCGCACAAGTACCAAGGTCATCGACGTAGCGTGAATAGTTGCTCATCCGAAGTGGCAGGGTATACAACCGACGGCGTAAAAAAATTGTTTTTTAATATTAAACTCACTATTTTTTTTATCAAATTAACCATTTAAAACCAATAATTTGATCGATAGAAAAAAATAGGCTATCTATTTATTTATATAATCAATAAGAGAATCAGGATCTGTAGCAAATAAGCTTATAAAACGGAACATTATTACGAGTACATATACCTTGTAATCAAAAAGTGATGAAACTTTCTCGAATGGCCACGTTATGTAAAGTTTTCCAAGTGATTTCCTTTTTAAAATAAATCAATATTAGAATGATTAACACTGCCTTTTATATACATTACTATAATACTGTCATCGGGTAATAATCGAACTATAAGAGAAATTAAATTCTGTAAACGTGTATACATGTAGTGTAAGACAATGAAAGACTGCAGAGTGTTTGGAAGTGAGTCTATTCACCTCACGTACCATTTCTCGCCTCGAGTACCACAAGTATGCATTTAATGAAAATAATTCTATACAACCAATGACATTCTTTTACGTGAAGGATTTTTGTGTTCTATTACTAAAGGAGCGGACCTTAAAAGTAAAATGTATTAATTATAAAATAACAGTAACTATAATTGCTATGCATATTATAGTCTATACAGGAAGATTGTTTTAATTGTTTTAAAGAAGAATATGTATTGCTAATTTTTGAGCAAAAAACTGTTATTATACAAAAGATTTTTACTTTTACACCTATTTTCAGTTAGCAAATATATAGTGATCATAATGAAATATATCATATTATTTTACTGTTCCTATTTTTAATTATGTTACCATTTTTTCTTACTATATTATGATTACATGTCATAAAATAAATGAGAGAAAATCCAATAAATTAATCGTTTTAAAGCGTTTATTTCTATGACCAATCACCCTATATTTACAAAAATAATTCCCTATTTTCCTTTACCATTCTCTTACATGAGAACTACTATCGATCGCAATCATCTTTTTAAAAGGTTATTTATAATTTGTAGAAACAACAAAACGGTTAACAGCACGCATCAACATTAGAATATAGCCAATTATAAAAATCCATGTTTTTATTTAACATGGAGAATCGTAGGTCGTCAATGCACTAGTTAGAATAGCATCAATATTTTTTATTTACACAAGAAAATAATGTTATAAATCAAAAATACTTTTTGATTTATTTTTTGTAATCTAATAACTTTCGAATTCATATTTTATAACTAAGATAGCTTAAAAAGTAATAAATATTCTTATGATCATCATATAGCGCCATCTATTACTAAGATACTGTAACTCTGTTAAAGTGATTGTCAGATGCTACCAGCCGAAATAAGGTTCTTCGGTCATATCAGGCGTCCTCGAGTCAGAACGCTAAACTTGCAGCGATAGTCTAAGTCAAGGTCTACTATCGGGGGTCTTTGCGCCAAGTCACAGAAACCTCCTTAGCAACCTCAGAGCACAGTGCTCTTTGACCTCCTGTTCTGATAATACTACTAAGTAACGGCCGGACCTGGCATATAGCCTCCAGTGTTAGTAATTTAAAAAAGAGATATAATCCTAAAACCAAATGTCAATAAGGCAATAGAGACCTACAGTTACAAATTACCGTGTTAAAAGTTTGGTTATATTAAATACGTACGTTAATGTTACTACCAGCTCAGTTAATTAAAACAATAAAAAATATCATCAATGTAATAATATGCTGTAGTAACTAATTTCTTTTAATAACTGTTTGGCCAAGTAACGTTACGAAAGCGTTTACTTTATGACAAATAACATACATTATACTACACCATTGATATCTCCATCTCCACCTCGCATTGTTGTTCCAATTTCGTAATTTCCTGAACACGGAGTAATCTTCATTTTCATAATGCTCCGTTACCTGTTCTTACCTTTGGTATCGTGGAGCAAGGCATAGAGTTAGGTGACAAGAGACATGCAGATGTGGTCCGATCTACAGGTAACCTCTTGGATTCGTGCCCTCGACATTTCGAGTCACTATCAGTTGTTAGAGGCTTTAGCTATCTTTTCTAGCTACGTGGCCGAAAGATTTCAATACGAGGCGTTGGCAAATGATAAAAAGCCTGGTTTTGAGATTTACATCGTGGTGAATGAAGTCACTGGTGCAGAATGCAGTCCACGTAATTCGCAGGATCTTCATCTACTACTACATTTTGTACATGTACAAAAGATTCCACATGATTTCGATCGGCCTCTCTGACCTGGCCGTTATAATTAAAAAAAACATCTTAATTTAAAATATCATTATCCAAGTAGCTATTTACTTACACCGTTACGTTCTCCCCGACTCAGAATGTTGATCTGCTGAGAATAGTCGGCCAGAAATTAAACTTTAAACAAAAACGTTAAACAAACTTAAAACTTTTAAAATAAAATTTAACAATTTTGTACTTTATCAATCATGTAAATGAGTCAAAAACAAAATTCGACAAATTTTAATTAACTAAAAACTCTTCATGTTACAATAACATCTACTCAATAATATACTTTTAATTACAGATTTAAAACTAAAATAAGGAAACAGTAATGTATCCTGAGGAATTTTGTCATAAATGCGTAAACTTAAACCCACGAGAAGATTGTAAAATTTATTTATTTTTTTGTTTGTAGATTTCGTTTCTATACTGTTTTGGAATATAGACTAAGGAATAATCAACCACGTCTTGATACTATGAAATTTGTAATTAAAAATATATATATTATAGCCGTGTTTTTCGCAAAACTATGATGAACATTCTTTTGATTCTAATTTCAAAATACAAACAAAAACATCATCGTCGAGGACTATATGTAAATTTGATGACGTAATCATAAAATATTTTGGGTATTACCTACATAAATTTAGCAATATCATAGCGAAGAAGCGACCCTTTATCCGGTGCATCGATGAAAATATTTCGGGGTTAAATATAATAAGGGTTTTGAAGGAAACTTTATGTCCCATAAACGTCTAATTTGACGTGAACAAAATTAAGTAAACGCACAAAATATAATTTTATATGCGATAAACACGCGAGACTATAAAATTGAATTTTTATTTAACTTCGAGCCACTGTATTTTTTATAAAGACTTCTTCTATTTGTATTCGTATCAGCCCATACTCACGTTAATCCTATTGAGAAATTAATTGATCCTATTGAGAATAATTGATATTTCGAATGAGTCATATTCGTATTATCGACTTAATAATGTAAGAAAGGGACTAATATATAGCTACTTCCGCTATATAGCAGTTGTCGTGCAATGAAGTGCACCGCCCGCCAGCCTGCTGATAAATGCGCGTGCAGCAAATAATGCGAAAACAACTACCACCGTAATTCACTCAACACGTGCTTCTACCCTTCATGGGGCATCCTCAGGAATAATGTTACACTGACCAGTGCCAAACACCGAGTCTCGACTCGGTGCTTATAGCAGTATATTTAATCCCATTTTTACTTATGATGGACTTCCGCAAGGTAACGCCTGAATCTATTAGAGACTTAATAATTCGAACTATCAAACATTCATGTTTAACTTCACCGTTAATAATATGAGGTGATGTACTATCATATAAAATGTGCGGTTCAATTTATCCTTATTATCATGTCAGCAGGTAGTCGCCCACTATAAGGCATAGGTGAGAAGGTCAAAGATCGCCACATCCAGACTATTTTGTCGGTCCACCTGGTGGGAGACCTACCAACGTTGCTTCTATCGGTTCGCGGTCGCCGCTCGAGAACATTTTGACTCCTGGGATCGCCCACTTATTCGCCACATATTCGTACATATCGCCACATATTCCCACGAAAAATGTACTCCACGCATTGCCACTTTAGACAAGTAATTCTCTGGTATTCAATTAACAATTATAAATTTCTTTTAATTCACTTAACCATCTACATTTCTGCGTAAAGTTAAATTTATGTTATGCTGGACTTTTATTTTTAAGTGCAATTATTTACGTAAGAATATCTTCCCGTCCTGTTCCTTCGACTTCCAAGGTATCGTCTGTTTAACAGATACTACCCTTCAGTATACAACTGTTAACGTTCCACAAATGTGATTCTAACATTAAACCCTGTGGTAACCACACGAAATGCAAGTTAGATTTGAATCAACTGAAATCTTTAAGATCTACTTTGCGATTTCCCACTCATGTAGCCAATGTACAGAGAGACAAATGTACTCATATTTGAAAAATAAAACCGAACTGACACCTATTCGAATTTGTAAACGAAAACAAGCATCAAAGTTCTTGCTATAACTTATACAAGCACGGAAGGCTAATAGACAAAAACATACACACGTTAAATAAATACAAGCAGGAACAGATGGACACGTTTTCACAAATAAATTACGACTTTTAGTGAGTAAGCAAAAATAAATTTCTGGCTTTTATTTTTTTTATTTTAGATTTTCAAACTAATTTCAGTATTTAGAAATACATAATTTTGAGTCTGATGCATGTAAAAAAAGTGAGCAACCTTCTCGATGTGAACATGACTTGCATTAAAGTTGTAATGCAGTTCTGTCCCTCTCTTACAAATAAAATGATTAAAAAAATTGTACATAACAATTGTCCAGCAATAATGTTTTGATAAGAAAATTAAATTAAGAATATCTCTTAAAGCCTCAGTTGCAATTAAAATATAATTTTATATTGTAATCGCTTTAAACAATTGTTTAATTGTACAGGACTTTGCACTTAAAGTATATCATCAATGTATTGGATAATTTTCATCTATTATTATTAAACGAAATCACAAGTTTTATACAGGTTATAGGCATAAAACCTTTATAGGCGTGAATGTTTAGCTTATTTGCAATAAATGTACATCCTTTCCAAAAATCATCGGTTTCAGAAACAGTTAAAAACATAATGTTATTTTAATAAGAAAAAGCTTTAATGTTTTAATTACTAAATTTAAATATTATTTATTGTTTACTATACGTCCTTGTAGACTGTACTGCCAGAATTTATTGGTCTGTTGGTCTGTTTTCAGTATGATTACACTATACAAGGTGATTGGAAATTTGTTTAAAAGCTGTAAAACTTTTTATTGGAAAAAAATTCATATATTTAAAGCTTATACACCTCTACCTAATCATCCTGTAGATAAGTAGGTCGTGTTAAAAGCGTAAAAGGGTTCTAAAGTATTGAATATTATCATTTTCTTACCGCAATACGTAAGTAATGTGTTCCATATAAGGCATGCCGGCATCGTTTAAACGGGTATGAGATACTAATATCGACATTAATTAAACTGGATATGGCAAAGGCGTTGGTAAAAAAAAGTAAATTGCAATTACGTAGTTCACTGCACCGGGACTGATAATGTAGTCGAGATTAAGTTGTAATGCCCTCAGACCACCTTTAAGTTGAGTGGGATAACCATTAATACTTTATTTATTTCATTAAGACCGTTATATTAAAAAAAAAACCTAATTTATTTAGTATCCATTTTCAAAACATTGACATAAATATATTAAATTTTATAAAGTTATCTAATAGAATTAGGCGTTACCACGCGGAATTCCATTCTAACTAAGAAAGTGACTAATATATAGCTACTTCCGCTATGCAGCAGTAGTCGTGCAATGAAGTGCAACGCCCGCCAGCCCGCTGATAAATGCGCGTGCGGTCACCGAGTCATCCTTTGTGTTTTGCAATACTCGGTGTTTGGAACTGGTTAGTCTAACATCTCCTGAGGATGCCCCGTGGAGGTGTGAAACACGTGATGAGTAGATTAACGGTGGTAGTTGTGTTTCGAATTATTTACCGCACGCACATTTATCAGCGGGCTGGCGGGCGGTGCACTTTATTGCACGATTACTGCTGCATAGCAGAACTAGATATATATTAATTCCTTTCTTAGTTTATAAAGTTAACTACAAAAACTAAAATTGATGAGTTATGTTTATTTATATTCATAATTATATTATTCATGAATACCTTACTATATATTTTGAACATTTAAGTTCAACAGATGGCGGTTGGTACCGAAAGGTTCTTGAGTCAAGTGGTGACCACAACGCGGCATGACCTTTGGCGTGGAATTATATCCTGCAGTTGGTTGAAAAGAAAAAGAAAAATATTTAAGTTTAATGAATTATTTATAAGTAAAATTAATATTTCTAATTAATTTCTTTATCACTAAACCATACAAGTTCATCCAGTAAAAGTTGTCGAATGAATGCTGGATGTAGGTCGCTTCAAAGTGTTCCCATTAGAAATCTATGGGAGAGAACTATATCTAGTAGTGGATTTGCTACGGGTGTAATGATCTTGATACGAAATATGTGTATGCTCAAACATATTCGCTCGGTGGAAAGTAATTGGACACGAAATAACGTACGAAGAATAATAAGAAAAACGCACAAAAAAGTTTCATTATTAGCTAAACAAGTCTTCGTATTATTTTTATTACCTTTTGCATTAACACCAGCCACATGTATGCATTACATGACTATAATTAGTAATGGTACACAAAAAGATTGCCTTTTTTAAGTCTCACCACATAACTACGTGAGGTTAATTTTGTTTATAACTAAATTCCTAATCCTAATGGTACGTGGTATAAAGGTATTTCTAAATGAAACTATAACTAATAAAAAGAACTAGTTTTAGTTTCATATACGTTTAATATATGCAAATTTAAACAATTAATGTATAGGTTCTAATAGAATTAAAGATTAATCATCAAACATAATAAAATAAATTTAAGTAAATCGATTGCGATTTGGCAATAGTATTTCTAATATTATACTAAGTGATACATTAATTTATTAAATTTGTAAGTAAGGAAAATACAATAATAAATAAACTTAAATTTAAACATGACAAGTATAATTTTAGAAATTAATTTTAAGTATATGGAAGTGAATAATAAATAAAATAATAAATATTGTAAACATGTACGTTACATGTACTGTAAAAATAATAAGAGAATATTTATTATCGAAATATTTACTATAACATTTTGTAATCCTAATGGACATACGCTTTTCGACCTATTTTGTAATTGCAGAAGAAATATCAATATCTTAGAAACAAAGTTATAAGCATAGTATGCTAAAAGCAATTCAAGTGTTAAAATTTAGTTATAAGAATTTTCGAAGTTATTATCAAAATAAGTTGTTTGATAATTTTTCAATAATAGACCGTAGTTTGATAGAGTTTAGATTGAAGAAGTTTTTTCAAAAAGAGTTTTATTAGTAATTTTCAATATGTATGTACATCTAAAAACAAAACTAATCCGCCTTTACTATGTTGTAAATAACAAATCTTTCCATTTGTTGGACATGAAATCCAATGCAACCATAAAAGGCACCAATTTTCTTTTGATCCGTAAAAAGTGAACGTATATAAATATACATAAAACTTCAGTAAACCCTAAAATCGAAATCGAAGCCTCAGTATTCGACATGCATTGAGCGAAATCAAAGCATATCCTACACAATTGCGACTATCAACTGAATAATTTAATAAAATTTTCAGAGTATTTCTTTGGTTATAAAAAAGTTTTCTTATATAAATTGTGTATAATTTTAAGTATTTAAAGTATAGGAGTTGGAAAACTTTAATTAAAAATGTAACTCATTGTATAACCTTGTTATTAATACAGATGAAAGAGCAAAAATAATGTAAATAGATATATTCATAATTTTTAGAATGTGTTGCTACTCGTAATAATCAAGAACGGCAACATTAATTTGGTTCTGGTTGGTTGCTAAATGTCATTGATGCTATCTCGAGGTATCTAAAATTTGACATCAGTAAAAAGCAAAAAATCATGTCTCGGTTTTTAATAACATCTACGTATTTTATAGCATTATTATTTAAGTATTGCGGTGTAAAATATAGAAAACTGAAAGTAATATTTGTTAGCTACTAAGACATAACCAGCGACTAACGTGTTCGCTTTGAAATGAGTTTCATTTTTCTTTTTTTTTTAGATTACTACTGGCCTCAATCCTTCTTCTATATTCTTTTTTCTTCTATTTCAATACTATGGTTGTCTGGAATAAACTGCTATAAGTGTATGTACAACCATGCACATATTTACTATGTATACAATAAAGAGTTAAATTATATTAAAATAAATTTAAAAAAATAATTTAAAATTTCACATCGTTAGAAACTCTGTATATTTTAGTAGAAAGTGTGCAGACAGCCTTATTCGATTCACTAAAGCTACAGGAGGTAGAAACCGACGACACGACGGGGAGCTCGACACGACAAAGTGAGAAAAATATGGTTGTTCAATATTTATAGGATTTTTATTTCCGTCGTTTAGCTTCGGGTACACGTCGGCAGACGTAGGTAGGGGACAATGTGTGGAATCAAGATAAAACTATTCTCTAGAAACGGTAACGTTGTGCCAGTTAAGTCGGAAATAATGCATCGATCCTATTCAACACTTGTTTTGCCACCGTGAAAATGTTACTAAGATATTTAAAAGTGAGAAATTTTCTACCACAAATTTATCGCAGTTAACATATGAATCAAGTGTATTATTTTTTTGTAAAATTTCATGTTCATCACCCAAAGATAGCCTCAATGAATCTCCGTGACCTTGACTATAACATGAGTCCATCTAGCGGGTGGCATACTCACGCCGCTTCTACTGGCTATTGCTCGTCGCAAGAGAAATTTTCGGCCCCAATGGCTATCGGTTTCACGAGCGATGTGCCCGCCCAGTTACTACAAATGAGCAATTCTTCAAGGTACGTCAGTTACCGTAGTTCTTCTGCGGATCTTCTCATTTCTGATTCAATCTCGCAGCAAACCTTCTAACACCCCGGTACATTACTCTCTGAGTGACGTTGTACAATTATCAACATTTACATTAGTCAACTACAGGTACGGTTTATAATTTGAGACGGAACCGGCGTTATTCACAATCCGCACATGAGATGTTTTAGACCAGACGGCTTGATTTTTGTCAGCGTCCCATGTCCTATTTGCGTACATCAGTAGGTAACCAGAACTTATTCATGCCTAAAATTTCTAATAACATCAACAGTCCGTATATTTATGTGGCAGAATTTTACGATTTACCACATTTGGTTATAAATTATAAGACTGAAAAAAATATTACACGATTTATTTTCTTCAAAACATCACAATATTTGGAACGCTTCCAGTATCGAAACAAATGTGTTGTTTCGTGTGTTGTTTTTCTTGGCGGGTGCATTCATTTGGGCCGGCTTAGGTGGATAAATAATGCATGCGACGAGAGGGGTCATCGGTATTCCGTTGCTGTACTGACGAACTACGAACTGATGCACTTGTTCACAATTGTTGTTACATAAGCACGCCATACTTATCCCGTATTTATTTTTCGCTAGTTTTTGCAAAACAATACTAGATGTCACGATGATCGCTTTAGTTAATAATGACACTGAAACTATATGTATATATAGTAAATGATTTCACGAAAGCTAAAACTAATTTAATTATATACATAGTAACAATGACATCTCAGTCAAAGGTGAAAAACCTATTTAGAATTAAATGTGTTATATTGAGAATGACATGTTCAAATTATAATTAAAAATATCTTTATTCAAGTAGACATTTCCATGAGATATTTAAATCGTCGATTACTTTAACATTACAAATAGTAAGCTACCATAGGCTAGGTACGCTTATCGATTAACAAGAGCCGGCAAGAAACTCAAAAGTTGCTCTTTTAAATGAAATTTAATAATTTTTCACGCGTACTTTATAACATCAATAATGTAAATGAGTTATCAAACCAAGTTACACACATTTGGATGAACTAAAACCTCTTTAACGATATACTCAGAGATATTTGATAAGATACTTTTAATTTTAGATTTAAAACTATGAAAATGTAGGTTTAAAATATCTTGTAACACTAATGTATTTTCGTACACCCAGACCCACAAAAGAGATTGTAATTATGTAGACATACAATATAAAACTCAATATAGGTTCGGCTTAAATAAGTAAAACAGTGTGGGCCTTTGTTACAAATGATGATGATCTATTCGCTTACATAATACTTTCAACTATAAAGCACGTATATAAACGTATACGCACGCATACAGTTCAGAGACTTCAGATTATAGTTATTTTACATAGAATATTACTAGTGGCTTTGTAGGCATGCACTATAAACTGTCCACATGACATCTTAAGATGTTAGTAGTTGCTGAAAACCAGCGATGCTTGGAACTACCGTTCCTGCCAGCACAACCTGCATCTCCTCATTTAGACACTAATAGACTAAATTTATGTTATTATTAGTACACTATGGCAGTAAGTTGATATCATTATAATTATTATTATTTTATTAATGCGCTTCTACCCCTTTCAGAGGACCTCTCGTTCCCCTATCTTAACAACGACAGGGACTTGTACATCAATTACTTTTTATTCTTTATTACATACTCTCTCTACAACGTACATCTCAATTTCATACATTCCTCCTTCTTATATCCTTCACATTATCTATCATTGTCATCGCATCATTTATATTTCATCCATAGCCTCCCGTCCTTCGATAATTAAAAATATTTTATACAACACAACTTTTCTAAAAATTCCTTGATTTAGTTAAATTATTCTTATTTTTTATACCACAATTCTGCTATTATCTTTACTCTACCTTTATTTTGTTGCAATTTATTCGTCACATACTCGTATTACTTTGGTACAAAACCCTTAGAAAATTCGATGTCACTTCCATAAGGGAAGCGATGCTGCCGCAAGATTACATTGTTATTATATGGATTACGTATTACACGTGCTCGTGGCTTTAAACACATTTTTCTTTTACTGTTCAACCGATGACGGAACGCAGAGGAGTATTGAAAATCATTGTTTTTTTCCTCTGGGTGATTCTTGTCACTGAATCATGGCCTAATCAGATTTCACACTACTGTAATAATTTTATAAAAGGTGGTTTTATTTTTTTTAAATAGCTACACTACTCGACCTCGTCACTCTTTTGTGACAACTTCCAGTAAAAGAATTGAGAGTGGTGGGATTGAAACAGCGTTTTGATTATTGAGTCGGAGCTCGGTCACTCGTTCGATAACCATCGAAGTGATAAGTTGTCTAATGGAAACTATGCTAGTTGGCTTACAAGAGTATTAAAAGTGGAATAAAAGTATTTACGGTGCTGTGGATTGGAGTTTTTCTGATACTACTGTGGCACACATAAATTATACCTGCAAAAATAATTTTGTTAATTTTTACTGTTTATTTCGTCAATTCTTTGGATATAGGGCGTAATGAGAACTCAATGGAACATTTGATGGTGCGATGCAAAATGGATGGCAAGCGATCTTGTGGACGCTTTTCAAGACACAGACATTATCAAAACTGTGACTAATAATCGGTAAATTAATGCTCTTGCTCAACTATACACCGAACTACATGCCGAGGCTTGACCACGTTCAATCTGACAAGTCTGGACTATTTAGATTCAAATCCGTATCTAAATTGTATTGCTTTTTTATTTTAATTTAATTTGTTTGTAATTGTTTTGTATGTGTAACTGAATGTGTCATTATGATATGAAATAGATGTTTATCTATCTATTCACATCGTTCTTACGAACACTTATTGCATGAAGAGAATAGTTTAAGTAATCCTCTCCTTTAGCTAATAGCGTCTATATATAGTAACAAATATGTTAAATGTAAACTACATCTTCTTTTATAAGCTTCCTATGACACTGTAAGAAAATTAATTGAAAAATGTGACGTTTTATACGCGCAGATACATAAAAACATTTAAGTGTTATGCAGTGATTTGTCTAGGCTGCGATCGAATCTTGGTTGCGCGCCTCGTAAAAAGGCGATTGCCTTTGGCCTTTCCAACCCGCATCTGCCGATTTCCCACAAACTTCCTCGATGTCGCTCCATCTAGTGGATTGTATTTACTATACTTAATACAGCTCAATTTATTTTATAAATTCGATCGACTTGCGTATTTATAAAAATAAGAGTCGTAAATATAAAAAGGAAATGATCAGTTATTATGTATAATGATAAGATTTTCTTTCAACTGTCGATCTTTTCTTTCGAACACTGTTTCAAATCTTCTTTGATGCACTTTTTTTAAGAAAATATATATTTATTTCTTATACACATTGATTGATTACTATGGCAAAGTATTAGTGAGTTAAATGTATTTAAGATTTTATAATTAAAATGATAATTTTGTATTATAATCAAGTTAAAACAATTCTTAACTCGTACACGCATATATTTGAAGTGTATCAACGTACTTTTTCTTTTTACTATTATTATTGAGTAAAATTATGTTGTTGTACCGCAAAATCTTTATAGGGTTGAACTTATAAGTCATTTAGTTTCAAATAATATATAGTACAACCTCTCCAAAAATAAAAAGTTACAGAAATAATAAATCATTTAATGATATTTAGAAAAGTCGTTTTAAAATATGGATTACTAAATTCATTATTGTTTACTATATGCATCTGCAGAATTCGTACTGCCAGAAGTTATTGACCTGTTGCATTCCAGTAGAAAAATATTCGTGTAACGTCGTTATCATTTCAGCGGTGGGATATTCAATGCCGAATACAGGTCCCCTACCCCCATGGATTTCAATAAGACCAATTGAAGGCTTGTTGAACTTAATAAGGCCATATGAGAAGATGTTCTATGCTGTATTTGCCGGTTGGTGATGTCCATTCTAGAACCTCAAGGTCCTAGCGGCACAACAATTCTGCGCGCTGTCACTTTAACTTACCAATGTGATGAGATATCATGGTTATTATTTATTTAATATTTATTTTGCACGCTAGAAAACATTTACAAAGTTTCATAATAATATAATAAAGATAAAAGTACGATGGACGGTACGAGGGTCAAACTGAAAGTTCTTAAAAAATCAAAAACTAAGCATTCTAGCAAGTTATTAGTTTTATTATAACTTTTCAAAATAGCGTCCGTTTACATCAATACATCGCTGCATTCGATGGAACCATTGAGAAAAGCACCTTGCCCACTCGGCCTTAGGGGTCTCTTCGACGGCGTTTTGAAACGCAGCCACTGCTTCTTCGGCGTCCATAAAATGTTTTCCTCGAAGTTTTTCTTTTATTTTCGGGAATAAATAAAAATCGCAGGGTGCGAGGTCGGGGCTATACCGCGGGTGACCCAGTAATTCCACGTCTGAGGTCGCCAAATAGTCGATCGTTTGCCTGGCGGTGTGCGACGAGGCTAAAGTGTTAGGGTGTAATTAAAAGATGTTTGTAACACTTTATCAATTTATTTAACGCACGAACAAATATTTGTTAACGCTTGAGGGCGAGTAAAAAGAACGTGCATTCGCCGTGGGATCTTGGGGCGCACTGAGCTCCGCGACCGAGCGACAGCGGGCAATAGAACAAAGCTGCGCCTTTGTTGTTTGAAACAAAAGGTCTGCGCCCGCGTCACCGGTGCGTGCGCGTGCCCACTGCACTACGTCGGCACACTAGGCTCGCCCGTCGGCTCCGCTCGCCCACAAAATCTTACACCAATTATTCATCCAGACATCACATTAGCGCATCTACGACTCCCACAGTACTCCCCCGCTGAGACCGAAGGTTACTGCGGTCGATAGTGGTCTGGAAAGCGGACAGTACGTCCCGATTTGGTTTTCCTTACTGGAACGGTTACTTCTGTCAAAGTGGGGTTGATATTTTTAGGAACGGAATTGGCTAAAGTCGGAATCTGCTCGGTTCTGGTTTGTGGTGTCGTGTTGTCATCTCTGGTCATATATGCTGGTTTTAGTCGATCTATGGTAACGGTGGATTCTCTGTCGTTAACAACTATCTTAAAGGTTTTGCTTCCTCTTTCTAGAACTTTATAGGGACCTGTATATGGTGGTTCCAGTGAACGTTTGGCTGCATCTTGCCGAAGGAAGACGAACTCTGCTGTGGCAAGATCTTTCGGTACGTAAAATGTTTTCTTTCCATGTCTGCTTGCAGGTTCAGGAGACAGCCGAGCCATGTGGAGACGGAGTCGTGATACGAAGTCGGTGACGTCAGGAGAAGCCTTGTTAGGTACGAAGAACTCTCCTGGTAGTTGTAGTGTTTCGCCGTAGACGAGCTCAGCTGCTGAAGCTTTAATATCTTCTTTCCAGGCTGTGCGGATCCCCAAGAGTACTAACGGAAGCGCTTCGGTCCATCCAGTGCTTTGATGGCACATGATTGCAGCCTTCAATTGACGGTGTAGGCGTTCCACCATGCCATTGCACGCTGGATGATATGCTGTAGTAGGGCGATGCTGTGTACCCAAGACGGACGTCAGGTTGCGGAAGAGCTCACACTGGAACTGTGTACCCCGATCAGTAGTGATGCGATGAGGTACACCAAAGCGAGACACCCAGCCAGCGATGAAGGTGCGGGCGCATGTCTCTGCCGTGATGTCTGGAAGTGGGTATGCCTCAGGCCAACGAGTGAAGCGATCGATGACCGTAAGGCAGTACCTGTAACCACACGAAATTGGTAAAGGGCCCACAATATCCATGTGGATGGCGGAAAAACGTTGAGAAGGAAGAGGGAAATCGGAAATAGGGGATTGGGTATGCCGGTATATCTTGCTTTTCTGGCAATATGTGCATTCTTTGGCCCACTGCCGACAATCTTTTTGTGCTCCCAGCCATATAAATCTTTGAGTGACCAGTTTTGCTGTCGCTTTTGCGCCTGGATGGCTCAGTCGATGTAGTGTGTCAAAGACCAGTTTGCGGTAAGCAGGTGTCACATATGGACGTTGGTTTAGAGTAGAAACGTCGCAGAAGACAAACGTCTCGGAATCAGGAGCTTTAACCTTTTGTAAGTTGAGTGCTGAACCTCTCTGTATCAGTTCTTTGAGTTCTGGATCTGTATCTTGTGCTTTGGCGAGTGCTTTGTAATCCAGCGTTTGTGTTCCAATTTCTTCTATGCGAGAAAGCGCATCCGCTACGACATTCTGGCTTCCTTTAACATATTGGATATCCGTTGTAAACTGGGATATGTAGTCAAGGTACCGGAACTGCCTGGGGGAACATTTTTCGCGGTTATGGGAAAACACAAATGTCAACGGTTTGTGATCTGTATAAACCGTAAATGGTCTTGCTTCTATCATATGTCGAAAGTGGCGGATGGCGTCGTATATAGCTAACAGCTCACGATCGTAGGGACTATATTTCTTCTGTGCTGAAGTTAAGCGTCGTGAGAAGAAAGCGAGTGGTTGCCAACTGTCATCAAATTTTTGCTGAAGTGCTGCTCCTATCGATGTATCCGATGCGTCTGTAGGTGCCTCAAAAATTGAGAGGGCTTCCGGTCACCTAATTCCTCATGCATAAGCAGCTGCTTTAACTTCTTTTCCTGGGAGGCTGACAGCCGTTTAATCAGCTCCGTTTTCAACTTGAGGAATTTGTTTTCTTGCGGCGGGGCTATTATAATGTCTTTCACCTCAGCGGCATATTGCTGTTCCAGTTGGGATATCACATGGTAAAATTTTGTTGCATCAGATGTGATTCCAGAAACCTGGAATTGGCCTTCCACTTGTGCGAACCACAGTGTTGGTTCCTCGGGCCAAAATGGCGGTATTTTAACACCAACTTTAAAAACGCTGACCGCTCCGTCTGCATTGCGCTCTCGACTACCGCTTCTGGATTCCATCTTAATACTTGCTGCGTTCGTTTCGGGGTCACCAGTAAAGTGTTAGGGTGTAATTAAAAGATGTTTGTAACACTTTATCAATTTATTTAACGCACGAACAAATATTTGTTAACGCTTGAGGGCGAGTAAAAAGAACGTGCATTCGCCGTGGGATCTTGGGGCGCACTGAGCTCCGCGACCGAGCGACAGCGGGCAATAGAACAAAGCTGCGCCTTTGTTGTTTGAAACAAAAGGTCTGCGCCCGCGTCACCGGTGCGTGCGCGTGCCCACTGCACTACGTCGGCACACTAGGCTCGCCCGTCGGCTCCGCTCGCCCACAAAATCTTACACCAATTATTCATCCAGACATCACATTAGCGCATCTACGACTCCCACAAGGCATTGTCGTGATGAAGGAGGATCCTGCTGCGAGGTCGTTTCTCTCGAACTTTTTCCAAGACAAGTGGCAAACAGTTGTTAGTGTACCACTCTGCATTAACCGTTTTCTGATCCTCTAAGACAACTGTCGCGTAATGACCTGTCTTTCCGAAGAACGAGGCCACCATCTTTTTTCCAACACTTCGACCTCTCTTCACTTTAGTTGGCAACTCTTCGGAAGGAAACACCCACTGAGCAGACTGTCTTTTGGTTTCCGGATCATAACAGTAAATCCAGCTTTCGTCACCCGTTAGTATGTCGAACACAGCATTTGAGTCACCTCCGTTAAATTTTTGGATCATTTCTCGGCACCAATCAACACGGCGGAGTTTTTAGCCTCGGTCAAATTATGCGGTATCCAGCGGGCACAAAGCTTCCTGACCGCTAAATGTTCATGGAGGATTTTGTGCACTTGACTCATACCTATGCCTAGACTTGTCCGAATCTGCTGATAGGTCACTCTTTTGTCAGTCTCTATCATACGCCGCACAACACTGATATTGTCTTCAGTCGTCGCTGTAGAAGGCCGTCCCTCACGCAAATCATCGGTGAGATTAGTTCGACCACGTTTGAATTCATTAAACCAGTTGTAAACTGTGGCACGAGATGGGGCTTCATCGTGAAAAGCCAATCGAAGTCTATCATAACTTTCTTGTTGACTTATATGACATCGAAAGTCATAAAAAATCATTGCACGAAAATTTTCTCGGCTTAAATTCATTCTGACGTGCACAGACAATTTTCAATTTGCCGCCAAATCGTAAAACAAATGACAAATGAATGAAATGTATACTCAATATTATTGGTAAAGAGTTCCATTTTCAAAATTTAAACTTATTTTTTTAATATAATGCTTTTAAGTTGCCAGTTCTAAAAACTTTCAGTTTGGCCCTCGTATTACATACATGAAGCAATCTCTTCCAGACAATTATAGCATGGATACAGTAGAAGTAGAAATAATGGGTAGTTAAAGTGTACAAAACATACATATATACAAAAATAAATAAAAACCAACAGCTGATAAATAAATATAAACATACATAAACGTACTTTCATATGTATATAGCATATAATAAATACGGTATATAATAAATAATTTGGTTGTATAAACATAATAATAAATAAACAAATCCAACTGACTTTTTTATTATTTTAAGTGAAAGATGTTAATTACTGCCATGAATAAAATGACTACCTTGGACTACATTTTATTTAATTATTTTTCTTTTGAATTGTCAGGCATATGCTTTTAACAATATGTACAATAATATCTGCTAGGTTATCTAGGTTATTTAGTAAATAATAATAAAAAATAACTTTAAAACTGTGAGAAATACCACAACATGACAACACAACATTTATATTTTAAAAAAGTGTAGTCGAAGCTCTGCTAGAAGTTTGTACATACTATTTTAAGTCACTCCATAAAAATAGCTTGTGAATTCTTGCAGTTTGCCCGTGTCGACGAAATAGTCGAATCGGGGACGAAAGCTTACTTGAAAGTTCCTTTTTCAGAGGAATACTCGAGTAGCTCTTTACAAATCTCTAGATTTATAAACAAATTATATGTATAAATCACCTTAGATACGTTAAAACTAAATATAATTTCTACACTAATTTTATTTTCTATTTGATTTACATGGGAGTAATCTAGTTAAATTAATAAGGCTCAATTGTGTTAATTGCAATTCTTAAAAATATTTCGAATTTTCTATACTTATGATTTTGTTAATAGACGAGGAAACAATGTAGTTTGACGGTTGGAAGTGTAAAGAAAGTAGAAATAAAACAAAAATTCTATTTCAAAAATTCCTTTCCCATACAAACCACAGAATCTATTAAAAAACATATCACTCGATTTCAACCATATGACGTAAGCAAGCAAAAAATATCAATAACCGTAAAATATTACAATAAAACTATATGTACGTTGTTATTAAAGTCTAGCAGTATACAAAAATAAACATTAATATTTCACACAGACTATTTACATCCGTAGTTTATTAACAAAAAATAAATCGATAAATAAAGTGAACACTCTGAAAAAGTTTCAATTTATTTATTTCTTCTCTTAGACTGTATCTGGCCAATTAATAAAACCAAATCTGTCAAACCAGCTTGTTTATTAGTAAAACGTAATAATCATCATAATTATTTGAAGCATAAGAGGTCTATTACTGGACAAGGATCTTTACTATATATTTTCAACAGGATCGGTTAGGAGCGGCCTGCATACAGCGTCTTATCACGATTTTTTCCAAAACGGAAGGACTAAAAATGTTGGCGGACGTGTGGACCATATAAAGGGACTATACGGAAAAACACAAAAATATAAAAAGGTTTTAAATGACCCAGTCCGTCACAAACAAGGTTATCTGTCCGTTGTATAGATAGACGTTCCACAGTATTCCGGTTCGTGGTCTCTACTTGTAGACCTTTAAGACCCTGACGGCCATCTTTTCTGCGCGCCATATAACCCGCCAACTACTACTTCAATTTACCATTTCTCTGGGCCATGCCAGTTACATTCGTTTGTCTACTTTTGAATGTCCCCAATTCTAATTCGTTCTTGTAGAGAAATCCAGAAGTAATCACTTTTTAGTCAAATAACTTTTGTCGATAGACGTTACTTCTAGGATATAACATAAAATTTGATCAGTAAATTGTTTTAAACACTATTTTTTCACCAGAGGTGATTACGGAGCTGTGGTGACTCATCATCGAGAAAGTTCTAAAAGTAATTTTTAGTAACAGAATGGTTCCAACGTGATCTCAATATGTTTAAAATATTTTCGTAATAGTCCTTTAAATTACTATTCAAAAAATCCCTGTTATATTCCTCTATTTATCGATCACAGTTCGACATATTTTCTGTTACACAGGATGATTTGCAATGGGTTTAAAAGGAGTCATTAGTGTATGGGACACCCTATATAAAAATCCATAGTTTCAGACTTAATAGTAATAACCTAATGAAAATATATTTAAATTAATTATTGCTTGCTATCTGTTCTCGCAGATTTTTGAGTACAAAAAAAAATATAAATGGGAGATATTTCGAAGTGACCACTTTATGCAGGTGGATTGAAAATAGGTGTAAAAAAGTATTAACTTTTTGTTGACAAATAAGCATATCTATAACCAATCACCCTGTATATCGATTCTAGAGTTATCTCAATACTGATAAAAGGTTTTTTTTTTTATAATAGTCCATGAAATCCCAAACGAATCGACTCGTATACAATTCTTCTATTTACCCGGCCCGACACTGAAATCGATAGAGTGTCACAGGTGCATTTCTGTCTGATAAAGTTGCCTGCACATATACACGTACGAAAGTATTACATTGAAATGGTATAAAATTTAAATCAAAAACGACTTTTCAATACAACTTTTTACAACATTTGATTTTTTAATACCGTAATAATTCTATGTGAACACGGCTTTCTAATTATGCGTCGTTACATTCTTCAGTCATTATGTTGTTATATTACTGGTATTTTATAAATGATTTAAGTTTCCGTGCTTAACAAAAATGTATGACATTTCTATTCTAGCTTTTGTGACGTAAATTTTTAGACGGGCTTGCAGAAACTGTAATGTTGTTTGACATAAGCAGGGTGACGGGTAAGAAGAGTGAAATTCAAGCGATGAATTTTAGTAATTGCAATTAATCTATAGCTCTCAATGTCTCTTTTACGGTATAGACTATAAAAATAAGTCTATTGGAAAATCTTTCGAGCAGAAGTAGTCACAACCTAAGAATTTTAGTTCCAGGATCACTCGAATTCCTCATCATACTGTTTACTATATCAATATAAGGATTGTTATAATACATTAAGCGTACTTAGAATATTAGCTTACTTACAATATTAACCTGTCTTATTTAAATAATTCTCGTTTTATTTCAATTATTCTAATAAATTGAATTTGCATTGTAATATAGCTGAACCTTTGTTACCATGTTACCGTGGTAACAGTCAGTTTTTAAAGACTTTTTTTCACTGAACTTTACATAAACAGCTATAGTATATCAACATATTATTTTGAATGTTGTAAAATAAATGTAAAACTTCGATTTTTATGCGAATCGGGGTTACATAACGTGTAATATAGATTTAAATCGCCGACAATTTCAGTATCCATTGGTAATTTGCGTGTAATGTAATATTTCAGTAGATTATAATTAAGCCGGTAATGAGGTGAAAGCTTTATTGGAAGAGTTAATTGATAAAGGCGGCTTATTTGTGAAAATCAAAACACTAATTAAAGTGCAATCAGGCATGATTGCTGTTTGATATATATTTATAAAATATTCTGTTTCGAATAACAATTATGCTTTTACACCGACCTAACACAGTAGATTAGCAAGTTGAAGTGAATGAAGGCAGGTCATGTAGCATACAGAGATGGCCGCCGGGGCCTTAACGTCCTGGAGAGACGGAACTGCAGGCATGAAGAGGGATGAATGGGATAGAATAGAAAAGAAAAAAAGATAGAATTGTAGACTGAAAGATAGATAATGTGATGCATGGAAGAAGAGTATGGTAATAGGAAATGGAATGTGAAAAAATAATAAAACAAAAATAAAAAATTCCTGTTCCCACACAAATAAGGCTGGAAGGAGAGGTCCCCAACAGCGGGGCCAATAAGAATAAAAAAAGTAACATTCTGGAGAGGAATTCACGCGCTGGCCAGCACACCGCCGTCCACCCTCAAAGTGAAAACATGACCTTGTTAAAGTCGTATTTCAGATAGGTCTTCACCTTGTTTATTAATTCAATGTCTTAATACAAAAAAAAAAAAACAGTGTTCTACTTCGCTCACTGCAAGATTTTAGTAATAATGTGATAATTCTATAATTGCAATTTATTATGGTTTACGTAACAGTGGCTAGGCTACGTAGCCGCAGTAAAGATGGCTATCTTACCTTAAGTTTCTGGACTCACAATCACGGACCGGAAAGCCCATTGGGCATGCACACAGAAAGTGAACCGATGACTTTGTTATGGTTTTCGGAAGAGGCTGTATAAAGGCTAATTCCAACGGGTCTTATTGAAAATTAATGGGCGGTGCCTATATTTATCATTAAACCTCCTACGCTTAAAATGATGATAGCGATGACTTACAAGTTTTTTTTCTATTTCTCACTATGCATGATTCTAATTATACTGTGAATTTATTTTTATTTTCGTATATATAACTTGAGGTTATTTAATTGATAGCATCTTTTCGAAAATTACAATATTTAATTATACATTAATCTATTTGAAATCTATTGAGGAGGCCTTTGCCAAGCTGTGCCTTTCCTACGATTGAATTGGTGATGATGATGAAATGTTATAAATATCCAGGACAGCATATGTTTTTTAGAGACATGCATGCTCTTATAATAATTGAAAAAAATATATGTTTAAATAGAAATGCCTTAAAACATTTTCTAGTCTAGACGTCGCAGTGTTAAAGTTTGAAAAGTAAATTAGATTTTGTCTGCGAGCGTAACAGAAACCGTTGCTGGCCTCTGCACTTATCGAGATGCTTCGGTATCTCATTTCCATTCACCGATACGGTACGTCATTTTTATATAACTATTTAATTGTACATTCATCAAAAAAAGTGGTTATTGATGATTTATTTATTTCCTTTTAATTTTACGGTACTGAAAAATATATTATATATCATAAAATTCGTTCAGCATATGATCATACTCAGACTGTTTTTAAGATCCTTTTTGATTTTGAATCGATCTGTCAAAGGTGCCGGTTTAAAATTTTGGTACAATGAACTAAATATTTATGGTTAAAATTGTTTACATTTGTGTATGTGTAGGTACCGCGAAACAAGATTTCGATATGTCTTGTGAGTCTTGTAGTAAATCGAACGTAGAACTACAAGCAGATAATTTTGCATATACCAACACTTTACCCCGCCATACAAGCAACGACTAGTATATAATTTACAATGTTATTTCAAATTTGCATGCAGATCTTAGTGAACTAATGCTGCTCAAACTTGCACCGTGTATGGGAACGCCTCCAAGCTGTTCTTACGCAAACATAGAGAATAGTGTGTAGTTTCATCCAAATTAATGATGTAATGCATATAAGTACATTAAGCTTAAATAATTATTATATATCGTTGTTAATTAGCATTTACATATCTACCGGCATGTACGTAATTCGTATAAGATTTTATCACTTAACTAAAATTGAAATGAACTTTTTACCCAAACTACTATTAAACAGAGAAAAGATGTATTTAACTACATAGCAATATTTACATAAAAATAATATTTATGTAGTTTAATAGGTTATTGATAAAAAATACTTTAATCAGATATCGATTAAACAAACATTCATCAAAATCAAAAGTAAATATTGTTCATCAATTTTGTTAACAGTTGGAAAAACACTTAATACTTTTATATTTTATTGTCTTTTGGAACACTTAAAACAACATTTGTATCATAAGTCTTAACTCAGAGAGAGGACATAGGCCATAAACAACTACGTACGTGCTAAATAACTCAGATTTTTTTCTACTAGGATGTATCGGTATTTTCGTGATGATTTAAGGTAGCAATAGCCAAGTCATATGCTATTACATTAGGCTGTTACTACGGAAAAGTTTATTTATTTTTTTTACACTTTATTATACACCAAGATTGACAATAAAAAATAACAAGAAGGATATATAACACACAAAATATATAAATATTAAACAAAAGATAAATAATTTATACAAAGATGGTCAGATACAATAGACTGTCTTATCGCTCGAGGCGACCTCTACCAGACAACCTTTATACATGTTATTTATATAAAAAAATGTATTATATCAATACTAAGTTACATATATTATACTCATCAATTAGTGTTTTACGTGATATGGTTATCGACGAAAAATGCAGATAACTAGATTTGAATTTCAGGTGCAAAGTGACAACTGACAGCTGGTCAGCCTGCCGGGTAGCTATTATTATTGTATATTTGAGTCATGTTATTTATTTATTATATCACGTATAATTCTTTTCGCTTTTTTCTATTGTATTATTTCTTATGTATAATGGAGACAGAGTTGCGTTTCTCGTACAAAACCGATAAGATTCGAAATAAGGCTCTTTTAGAGTCGTTATGGAGCTGTACTACGGACATTGTGATGTTTTTTATGAACTTAATAAATGAATATCTTCCTGTTATAGTTAATAAATCAGAGAGATATTATTTAAAAAAAGATGTCTACTTTGCTTTTCTGTTTTAAAACTGAATTGAGATATTACCGAGCTTTTCCATTTATTATAATTAAAACATTATTAATTTATTAATACCACTAAGGATAATTATAATTATTATCCCTAAAGATCATTTATGGTCATCACGCGTGTACGTTATGAGAACAATGCAAGAAAAGCTTAATTTGATTGAAACTGTAATCAAGCCAATCTAGCCTTTAATTTAAAGTTATGAAGGTTCCAAATACACCCCGATCTACGAAAAAATACAACATACACATACGCCTAGTTCTCGATCAAGTTTACATTTATCCTTAACGCAGTAGTTAGCGTAAATCACTCTCGTTTAGATCAATTATAAATTTGTTAGATTATTTCAGTTAGACAATAACAGATGGCTCCATTAGTCTTTTATAACGCGGTATTGTTTCATTTCTTAAGACGTATAAGAAATTCGTTTGTCATTCCATTATAGAGATTTCCATTATTGACAGTGAAAGTTGTTTTTTCCACATCCGAAGCGGCAATCTTATCTTAATTATCATTTAAAAATCCTTTCTGCTTCATGAGTTGAATAAACTTTTTAAATTTACTGCATGATTATTTAGAGACATTATAAGGTAGTGAAAATCGTACATAGTTGCACATAAAAGATGTACTATAATAATGGAGCATAAAGAAAGATATCAGATATATTAGACTATCTTTATTTCAAGTGCTATATCTACAGCTTAAACTTTTATAGAAAAATATTACCAATTAAAAGTTTTGTAATCAGTTTTGTACTTTACACATTTTGTAACACAACTGAAAATTTGTTAACTATTTTACTTTCGATTTATATTGTTAGTAACCCGAGCATCGATTTTTAAGGCAACCGATGCATAAATTTAGTATTGGTAGCCCAGTGGTAGAGGACTGAGACTTGACCGTAGTTCCGGGACCTAGACCGGGTTTGATTTCCGGGATACAATCTTATATAATTCACACTTTGTTCATTAATTATATAAATTTACATATTTAATGGAATCAGGCGTCACCTCGCGGAAGTCCATCCTAAGTAAGAAAAGGACCAATATTTAGCCACTTACACGTGTTTCACCCCTCCACGGGGCATTTTCAGGAGTTATGTTACACCGATTAGTGCCAAACACAGAGTCACTTTTTAAAAAGTCAGGGGTGAAACACGTGTTGAGTAATTTGGCGGTGGCGGTTGCGTGATTCGCATTGTTTGCCGCATACGCATTTATCAGCGGGCTGGCGGGCGGTGCATTTCATTGCACGTCTACTGCATGTGCGGATAGTGGCTAAATATTGGTCCTTTTCTTACATATAAATTTACCACTGCTCACAATCAAGTTTCCAGAGCATGGGCAGCAGCGTCCTCTGCGTACCATGACACCATGCAATCGTCCATCCGCCTACCGTGAATTAAGGTATATCCCTCCGTAGATATCCTTGGGTGGCTCTATGCCTTGCATTGGGCGTCTATGGACTGAAGCGACGATACATGAACTAGAACAAGAATAAAGTTAATTTGTTACCGTACCTACCTATACCGTTACCTTATCTATTCTTATCAGGTAGTTATAAAAGTATATTTAATTTTATTACATTGAAAAATAAGCATTAATTTATACCAACTTGAATAAGGGCTGAAAAGACATTACAGTTTTTTGAAATTATGCAGTTTTCCTCAGTGAATACACTATTAATATTACTAGATACAATGCTGGTAGCTCACTCGAAGCGCAATAAAATCCACATGAACGAGCCGGCAGTGTTTTGTCGTGTGACGCTTGATGCCGCTAAAGCATTTTAATTTGCATTTTGATTAAACAGAGGCGTCTCGCAGGCGGCTCTAGAACTTCGCTCGTCTAGTCGCGCCGTCATCGAGCATATTCATTGCAATTTATACAACGTACTAAATAACGTTGTACTTAATACTCGCTTATGAATATCATTTACAAAATTTATTATCTTTTAGGATTCTTTAGTATCCTTTGTATGCTTTAGTATCCTTTAGTATCATTTAGTATCTTTTAGTATCCTATAGTATCATTTAGTATCCTTTAGTATCTTTTAGTATCCTTTAGTATCATTTAGTATCCTTTAGTATCCTTTAGTATCATTCAGTATCCTTTAGTATCCTATAGTATCCTTTAGTATCATTTAGTACCATTTAGTATCCTTTAGTATCCTATAGTATCCTATGGTATCCTATAGTATCGTTTAGTATCCTTTAGTATCCTATAGTATCCTTTAGTATCATTTAGTATCCTTTAGTATCCTTTAGTATCCTTTAGTATCATTTAGTATCCTTTAGTATCCTATAGTATCCTTTAGTATCATTTAGTATCCTTTAATATCCTTTAGTATCCTTTAGTATCCTATAGTATCATTTAGTATCATTTAGTATCCTTTAGTACCCTGTAGTATCCTTTAGTATCCTTTAGTATCGTTCTTAGATTTCACTAACCAGTATATAGTGTGTTCATACAATAATTTCTTTTTTTTTTTTAATAAAAGCTCAACCGTATTTTTAACTTATTATAACGTAAACGTCCGTGTGATTGCGTTCAGATAGCGCTCGAATTTTTTTTATTACTAAAAATATTGTGCTTTCTGTCACGTTAACTGAAATGATCTGCTAAAATATTTGTGTAAATTTTGTACCTTTCAATATTATTGTAGAATTCGGCAATTACCTCATGATAAGATCACGTGAATATTCATTTCTTTTTTGAAATTTAATATGTATTCGTATTAAACACTAAAATATTAACGTAGTATTAAAATTAATCAAACTTCTGCAATTCGTGTTGACTTGATTGACTGAAGAGGACATACCGGTTCAGATTATTTATTTATTCATTATTTAAAAAAAAAACTTATAGCAGGGCTAAATTTGATATAGTTTTATAATCTACATCTTTTTAATTTACTTACGGCGGTTTTCAATCATGAAATTAAAACAAATTATCCAGTAAGCAGATAATATTAAATTTCGAGTAGTTAAATCTATATATATAGAAGAAAGTCGTCTTAGTTACACCACTTATAACTCAAGAACGGCAGAACAGATTCGGCTGAAAATTGGTAGGGAGGTAGCTTAAAGCCAGGAGATGGACATAGGATACTTTTTATCCCGTTCGACAGCGTTCCCGTGTGACTTGACATGAAACGTCAGTCACTATAAAACGTGGTATAACAAAAAAGAATCAGACTTGGAATAACAAAACGCAAATGATAGCTATGTAATTGACGTAAAATGACAGCTATGTATTGACGTATGGATGACAATTTGATATTTGTAAGAAATCAATATTAAAACTATTTCTATTAAATAAATAATTAACAAGTGGATTGAAGTGAAGTGAAGTTTATTTAATAATGCCGCGACCAAGACTATCGAATCTTTCCCGACAAATCCGTAATGCAAGAAGAATACAAAATACTGCAAAAGAAAGGACTGAAGAAGAACAAGAAATTGCACGTGAACAGCGATAGTATGGCTCGACTTCGTGCTTCTCAATCACGAGAGCAAAGTGAAGCAGCCCGGGAAACAGCTCGGTTGGCAATGCAGAATCGTCGAGCGAACAACAGAAGGCAACAAATAGATAATGTGCGACGAAGAACAAGATATTTATATGATTTGAATCGAGCAGCGTTTCGATACGATTGCAGCAATGATTACAGCTTGCATCCTAGCGTTTGCATTGGGCAAATGGACGCTGTTTGCGAGTATTGTGGTGCATTAAAGTTTTCCGGAGACGCCTGGATTATGCTGCCTTATTATTAATGGTAAAGTGAAATTGCCAGTGTTGACTACGCCACATGAGTCATTGTATTCATTGCTTTGTGGCGAAACACAAGAATCACGCCACTTTCTTGCAAATACTCGAAAATACAATAGTTGTTTCCAAATGACGTCATTTGGGGCAGACATTATCGAAGAAGGTCAGTCCATAAAATATATTTGCAAATATGTCAAGAAAGGCAGTGATATGGCGGTTTTTGGATTGCAATCCTCAAATACCAACGATGAAATTTCACGCTATCAAGTTGGTCGTTATGTGAACTGTAATGAAGCGATTTGGCGTATATTCGCATTTCCAATTCACGAACGTCATCCTACTGTTATACATTTGGCAGTGCATCTGGAGAATGGTCAACGAGTATATTTCACGGCTTCGAATGCTACGCAACGTGCTGAAACACCTCCAGCAACTACATTGACCAGTTTTTTTGCAATCTGCCAAAGCGATCAGTTTGCACGAACTTTGCTTTACTCGGAGATGCCACGTTATTATACTTGGAATGCTTCATCCAAGAATTTTCAAAGACGGAAGCAAGGTTATGCGGTTCCTGGGTATCCAGATGTGCGTTCTACTGATGCTCTTGGTCGTATGTATACAGTTCATCCAAAGAATGATGAATGTTTCTATTTGCGGTTGTTGCTGGTAAATGTGCGTGGGCCAACTTCATTTGAGACACTACGAACTGTTAATGGTGTAATATTCCCAACATATCGTGCTGCATGTGAAGAATTGAACTTATTAGAAAACGATACCCATTGGGATACGACAATCGCTGAAGCCATTATCTCTGCATCTCCAAGTCAGATACGCACATTATTCGCTATCATAATTTCGACATGTTTTTCATCAAACCCATGTAACCTGTGGCACAAATACAAGGATAGTATGTCAGAAGATATTTTACATCAAAGTCGTGTCAGTTCCAGAAATCACGATATTGAGATGAATGAGGAGATACATAATCGTGCTTTACTCTTGATCGAAGATATGTGTTACCTCATGTGCGGTAATTTATTAATCAGGATAGGAATGCCAGCGCCAAATCGTGAAATGAATGACGCATTTAATCGAGAATTGGAACGGGAACGTGAATATGATCACCAGGAATTAGATTTAGTAGTTCAAAGGAATGTACCCCTGTTAAATTACCAACAAAAGGAAGTTTATGATACTTTAATGAAGGCAATCGCTGCTGAAAATGGTGGTTTATGTTTCCTAGATTCCCCTGGTGGAACTGGCAAGACATTCCTTATGTCATTAGTTTTAGCAACTGTTCGGGCGAGATCCAACATAGCGGTTGCAGTTGCTTCTTCTGGAATAGCAGCCACATTGTTAGAAGGATGCCGTACGGCTCATTCAGCATTCAAATTACCGTTAAATCTTCAAACTATTGAAGAACCAACGTGTAATATTGCAAAACACTCAGCAATGGCCAAAGTTTTAGCGGCATCGAAAATCATCATCTGGGACGAATGCACAATGGCGCATAAACGTGCATTAGAAGCACTTAACCGAACATTAAAAGATTTACGCAATGACTCGAGATGTTTTGGAGGAGCAATGATTTTACTGTCTGGCGATTTCCGCCAAATACTGCCAGTAATTCCAAGATCTACGGCTGCCGATGAAATAAACGCTTGCCTCAAATCGTCAAATCTATGGCGCTATGTGAAGAAACTGCAGCTGACAACAAACATGAGAGTTACATTGCTTAATGATACATCTGCTGAAGATTTCTCGGAGCAATTGCTGACTATCGGTAATGGTCAAGTACCTGTCGATGAATCGAGCGGATTAATATCATTTCCAAATAATTTCTGTAATTTTGTCTCATCAAAAGACGAACTTATCAACAATGTATTTCCAAATATTATTTCTAACTACAAAAATAATGAATGGTTGAGTGAGCGAGCAATTTTAGCGGCTAAGAATAAAGATGTAGATGACCTGAACTACATAATTCAAAATAAGATCATTGGAACAATGCATTCATTCAAATCTATTGACTGCGTCACAAATGAAGATGAAGCCACCAACTATCCAATTGAATTTTTAAACTCTTTGGACGTGCCTGGCTTACCACCGCACAATTTACGCCTAAAGGTTGGCTCCGTAGTAATCATGCTTCGAAACATAAACCAACCAAAACTGTGCAACGGTACGCGTTTGGTGGTTAGTAAATTGATGAACAATGTAATTTACGCTACGATAATGATAGGAAAATTCAAAGGTGAGGAAGTTCTCATTCCGAGGATCCCGATGATCCCAACCGATATGCCGTTTGAATTTAAAAGACTTCAATTTCCGATACGTCTTGCATTCGCCATGACCATCAACAAATCACAAGGCCAATCCTTAAAAGTTTGTGGTTTAAATCTAGAACATTCATGTTTTTCACATGGTCAATTATACGTGGCATGTTCACGGGTCGGAAGACCATCTGCGTTGTTTGTTTTTGCGCCTGATAATAAAACAAAAAATGTCGTGTATCACAAGGTACTTAAGTGAAGAGCAACCTATGTACTAAAATACAGAAATAATAATGAATGATTAATGTAGTTATTTAATTTTTTTTTGTATTTTTTCCAAAAAAAACACAATCTGCTTATTTATTGTCATTAAGGCGGAACAAAGTTCGCCGGGTCAGCTAGTTAAATATAAATAAAGTTTATTCTTAAAACGAATTAAATGGTTATTTTTACATTTGTATTCTATGTTTCAGTTTATAGACGCTCATAGCAAGGCATACGCCTCTCCAAAAGATATCTACAGTAGATATACTATAATCGCCATGATTTGGAAGGCGGATTGGCCATTACAGTGTGGTATTATGGTACGCATAGAACACTGCTGGAGATCCACTTGAAACTTGTTTGTGGATTGTACTAATCCTATATATTTAATGCATAAAGTGAATTATACAAGATTGTATTCCGAGAATTGAAGCCGCGACCTAGGATCGCAAGTATCAGTCACCTGGTACCGCATCTACTACCGCTCAGATATTTATATTAATCTGCATAAAATACGTAAGAAAAAGACTTATATGCAGAATACAGAGTGACAACTCTCAGAGTAAATACTCTGTGTTTGGCGCTAATCGGTGTAACATTATTCCTGAGGATGTCCCTTGGAGGAGTGAAACACGTGTTGAGTGATTTAACGGTGGTAGTTGTGTAATTCGCATTGTTTGCCGCATGTGCATTTATCAGCGGGCTAGCGGGCGGTGCACTTTCTTGCACGACTACTGCTACATAGCGGAAGCAGCTATATATTAGTCGTTTTCTTACTTAGAATGGACTTCCGCAAAGTAACGCCTGAATCCATTAGGTATGCATAAAATACATAAAAACTTAAGAAGTCTTAAAAGATAAAAATTTAATAATCCATATGTTGGCAATAGTACCAACCAAAAATGTTAGTTCTTGTCTATGGTTTGGAGAATTTGTAATATATTTTATCTGTGCTCGCTCTCTCTCTGCTCCCTGCCGCCACCGAGCACACGTGTCTCCGCTTCCTTGTGAAATTAAGTGTTAATAAATTAATTCTTTCTCTGGACCAAGACCTTTTAATTAATACAGTCCACTAAATTCAATCCCAATCTTAAACATGGTCCTCTCACCGGTCTACGATCGTAACGTAAGTGCAGTGCAACAGTTTTTACGCTGAGTTTGTCAAACACGTGCAGTCTCCTACGCCGTGCAACTAACAAGCTCGTGCAGTCATTCCTGCACCTACGCAGCAAGGGAAGGAAACCGCAAAGCCACGCCGGCGCATCATTTTATCGCCGAGCAGTCATCAGTGTTCGGAGTGGATTCGGGCAACTTCAAGCAAAGAGCATTCAGAAAACGCCGTGCAGTCACATACGCCGTGCAGTCATATACGCCGTGCAGGCACATACGCCGTGCAGTAAGTAAGCTCGTGTAGTGCTACAAAAAGAAAAGTGCATCAGCGGTGCAACGTTTGCATCAAAGATTCGAGTCATCGTCGCAGCAAGCGAATTCGCGCATCACAAGTGTGGGCAGGAAGCGGGGCACGAGACGGCCGACGCCTGTACCGGACGAATCCTGCTGTCAACACCGTAACGCCGTCCGCCATTTTGTGTCGGAGCTTGCAGCGCGCGCGCAATCGTCGCTTAGACGTAGTAATCTAGTAATAGTGTTCAAAAGTGTAAAGCGTAGCTTTATTTATAATTAATTAAGAATTGTGTACAATGATGAGTGAGTTTAAGATGGAGCTGTCGGAATTAGTGGCGGCCCCAGGCTATATTAAAGGTTCTATAACAAGAATACATAACTCTATAAACCTTAAAGGTGCGTCTGAAGCCTTGAAGACGCAAAGAGATAGGCTGATGACAGCGTTTAAGGAGTATGAAAGATACAATATTGCAATATTATCAGCAGATCCCTCTGATGCTGAAAAGTTTGATGAGTACGAAACGAAATATGTGTCCGCGTTGTCAATGATTAACGAGGAGCTTAACTCCAGATCAGACGCCGCGTCAAACAGTAAACCTCAAGCCCATCTTACGCCCACTCACAACCAGATTCGGTTGCCACCTATTGAGATTCCTGTGTTCAGTGGTAAGTTTATGGAATATATGCCATTTATAAACTTGTTCAACTCACTAATCCATGACAACCAATCTATTGATAAATTACAAAAATTGTACTACCTGCGTTCTTACTTAAGAGGAGAACCACTAGATTTAATAAAAAATTTGCCATTGAGTAGTAGCAGCTATGATGAAGCTATTAGATTATTAACAGACCGATTTAGCAATACTGTTAAAATTGTCAATGATCATATATACACTTTATTGGATTTAAAGCCAATGACTAGGTCCACATCAGTTAACCTCAGGGACTTTATATCTATTGTTAGGCAGCAATTGGCTGCGCTGTCAAATTTAGAACCAACAGTCTGTCATTGGGATGCTATAATACTGTGTGTGCTCACTCGCAAATTAGACCAGTATACTGCACGAGCCTACCACCTCGAGCGGGATTCCAGCAAGAAGCCTTCCATCAACGAGTTCCTCGACTTTCTGGGTAAGAGGGCGTTAGCACTAGAGAACTCTGAGCCCGAGCGTCTCCAGACACAACAGGGGTCAGCGGGCCAGTTTCGCCAGCCTGCCTCCAGCAAGATGGTCGGCCACTTAGCAGGAGAGAAGGTGCAGCAATGTGCTTACTGTAAGTGTGATCACAGGATATTTACTTGTAAGGCATTTAAATTATTAACATCCTCGGAGCGGATCAAATTTACGAAATCAAAGAGTTTGTGCATGATATGTCTAGGGTCACATGCCGGCAAATGCAGGTTTCATTTTCGGTGTGCAGAGTGCAAACAAGCACACAACACTCTGTTGCACTGCGAGAATGTCCCTCCGGCTATAGTGAACCCAGTTTCTCAAGCTTCGGTCCCGGTCACACCGACCGCAATAAATCAGGCCGCAGCCTTTCCTGCCACACAGACAGGCAATAAACAAGCTTCGGCTCCGGTCACACCGGCCGCAACAAATCAGGCCGCAGCTTTTCCTGCTGCACTGGCAGGCAATAAACAAGCTTCGGCCCCGGTCACACCAGCCGCAACAAATCAGGCCGCAGCATCTGCTGACGCATTGGCGGCAGGCAATATTAATAACAACGATGTGCTTCTTCCCACAGCAAAGGTCAAAGTCATAGCTAGGGACGGCAGAGAGGTACATCTGAAGGCACTTTTAGACAGTGGGTCACAGCTGTCCTTCATATCAGAGAAGGCGGTACAGCTGCTTGGTTTGACACCCACTCCAAATAATACTAATATAATAGGGATAACTAATTCAAAAGGTCTAGTAAAATATTGCTTACCAGTGGAAGTGCAATCTTTAATCACTCCATATAAAGTTGAAACTACTTGTCACGTTGTTAAAAACATTACTTGCAAATTGCCCCAATACAAATTTGATTTGACCGACTTCACAATTCCTCCAAATATCAGACTAGCTGATGAGGAATTCAACATTCCTAGTGAAATAGATTTGCTAATGGGTGCTGACGTAGTATTCCAAGCTCTGCTGCCAATGCAGCCTTTGAGCAGCGAGCAGGAGCAGCAGGCGACGCTAGCCCAGCCTGACAGCCTGCCGCCGCAGCGGCCTGATGTGGAGCCACGGCCTAACATCATCAACACGCAGTTCGGTCACGTCATCGGAGGCAGCATACCCAAGCATAAGTCCCCCAAAGTCTGCAATAAGGTTTCTTTAAAATGCACAACTTGTGAGTCCGAGATCTCCAAGTCCCTAACACGCTTCTGGCAAGTCGAGAGTGTCCCTCAGATTTTCAATGAAAGGTCTTCAGAGCAAGAACTCTGCGAAAAGATATTTAGAGAGACTGTTCAGCTGAAGGACAATCAGTTTCAAGTGGCGCTACCACTCAAGATACCTCTAGATGAAGTTAGGGATACGTTAGGTGATTCATTTCATTTTGCATTAAAACGATTTCTGAATCTGGAGAAAAAATTTCATCAAAATCCTGATTTCTTTGCAGAATATCAGAAATTCATTCATGAATATCTAACGTTAAATCATGGGCACTATGTGGACATAGAAATGTACGATTTAAATAAGGATGCTGTTTATTTTTTGCCGCATCACGGCGTTGTCAAGGCTGATAGTAAAACAACCCGTCTGCGATCAGTGTTTGACGGATCCATGAAGACTAATAAAAAAGTCTCTCTTAATGATTTATTATTAAATGGGCCGATAGTTCAAAGAGACTTATTTGATATCATATTGCTATTTCGCTTTGGTGATTACACATTTACTACGGATATCAAACGAATGTTCAGAAACATACGTTTGGTTGAAGAGCATACTTCATTACAGAACATACTTTGGAGGGATTCCCCCAACGAGAACATAAAATGTATTAGGCTTGACACGGTTAGCTATGGATTGAAAAGCTCAAGCTATCTAGCTACACGTTGTCTCGATGAGATTGCTACTAGGTATGAGCGCGAACTGCCGCTGGCATCGTTCATTATTAAAAATAATACATATATAGATGATATTTTATACTCTGCAAATAGTTTAGAGAAGGTTATTGAGGCGAAATCACAGTTGCGCAAACTATTGAGCTTAGGTAGCTTTGAAACACATAAGTGGTCGTCTAATAATGGCTTGGTTTTGGGTGACACTCCTTCAACTGAACAGCACTTCGACGAAATTGAATTGCAGAAGGATAGTTGTAGTTTAAAGGCGCTAGGCCTTCATATAGTCACGAAGGAAGATCGATTTAAGATGTCTTGCCCTGAGCCTTTCAATCCTAATAAAGTAACTAAAAGGGACATTCTCAGCCATGTAAGCAAATTTTATGATCCTTTGGGCCTAGTAAGTCCCATCATAGTAAAGGCAAAGGCTATCATGCAGAAGATATGGTCGACTGGCACAGACTGGAATGCTGTACCCCCAGAGGATATCAAAAAGGAATGGATAGAGTTTGCTTCTAGTCTGGCGGTAATGGAACCAATTTATTTTAATAGAAATGTCCATGTGAATGATTCAGATACAGTCCAGATCATAGGATTTTCAGATGCGTCGAGCTCCACTGCCTACGGCTGCTGCGTTTACCTGCGTGTCACTGACTGTAAAGGTATAGTTACCATGCACTTGCTCTGCTCAAAATCCAGGATAAATCCGCTTCAGAACAAGGGCATGACAGTCCCAAGATTGGAGCTAAATGCTGCACTTCTACTCTCAAAACTTGTCGCACGGGTTCGCAGCACGTTTAAACTAAAAATTAACGTTCACGGTGTTTATCTCTTCGTCGACTCACAGATTGTGCTTGCTTGGATGCGTACTGAGTTGACAAGGTTGCAGGCTTATGTGGCCAACAGAGTTAAGGTAATAAAAGAGCACACAGCTGAATTTAATTGGCTTTATGTCAATTCGAGGGACAACCCCGCTGATCTTATCAGTCGAGGAGTCAACCCTCAAGAGCTTGGGGCATGTAGCTTGTGGTTTGTTGGGCCTGCGTTTCTACATGACAGTGAGTATAAATTTAATTCAAATCTAGACATGCCAGCTGATTTACCTGAGATAAAAGCTGCAGCAGCCAGCAACCAGGTTTCTGCTGGACCAGCTGCGCACGATAACGTATTCGAGAGATTACGCAAGTATTCTAGCATACACAAAATGACAAGGGTTCTAGCTTACGTTATTCGATTTTGTAATAATACCAGGGCAAATAAACCCGCATTGGTCACAGATTTTTTATCAAGTAGCGAATTGCAACATTCTACTATGCTCATCATTAAGTATGAACAAAACAATTTATTCAGAGACGAAATAAATTCTCTGCAAAAAGGTAGTCCTGTCAAAGGAAATTTAGTCTCGCTTCACCCATTTATAGATGGAAACGGGCTGTTACGAGTTGGTGGCAGGTTACATCATTCTAATATTCCCTATTCACAAAAACATCCAATCATTTTGCCCAAGAGCTCTGTAATAACTAAACTCATTATCACTAGTGAGCATTTAAAGCTCTTACATAAAGGTCCTAGTTTGGTACTCACTAATTTAAGTCAAAAGTATTGGATAATAAATGGATTAAATGAAGTAAAAAAGGTCACTCAAAAATGTATATTGTGCTTCAGACAGAAAGCTGAAGCAGCAAGGCAGCTGATGGGCTCCTTGCCGGCCGAGAGGGTGACTGCAACTACTCGTGCGTTTGTCAGAGTCGGTATTGACTTCGCGGGTCCTATAAGCGTAAAATTGTCACGTGTTAGAAAGTCAGTAGTCGGGAAAGGCTACATTTGCGTTTTTGTATGTATGGTCACCAAGGCGGTCCATCTCGAATTAGCTTCAGACCTCACAACCGATAGTTTCCTTGCTTGCTTAAGAAGATTTGTAGCAAGACGCGGGTATCCCAGCGATATATACTCTGACAATGCCAGCACCTTCAGGTCCGCAAGGAACCAATTAGTTGAACTGTATAAGTTGCATTCTTCCCAAGTCCACCAACAGTTGGTCCAAAATTATAGCGCGCCTAATGGCATAAATTTTCATAACATTCCATGTTATTCGCCCAACTATGGAGGTCTCTGGGAAGCTTGTGTTTCTCTAACAAAATATCATTTAAAAAGAATACTGCAGAAAAATGTTCTCACATATGAACAGCTTAACACTATGCTTGTAGAAATAGAAGCTGTAATCAATTCTAGGCCTCTTATACCTATTTCAACCGATGTCAATGATTTTAGTTACCTAACGCCAGGTCACTTTCTAATAGGAAATTCTTTGACTATGTATCCTGAAACAGACTTAGTTAATAAGCCTCAAAATATACTTAAATTTTGGCAGCAATGTACTCAGTTAAAGCAGTCATTTTGGAAAATGTGGTACAAGCAGTATCTCAACACGCTTCAAAATAGACCTAAATGGCGTTTAGTCAATAATAATGTAACTGTAGGAAGGCTTGTAATATTAAGAGAGGATAATTGCCCGCCTATGTCGAGGCCCATGGCCAGAATTACAAAGGTTTACCCTGGTCATGACGGACTTGTGAGAGCAGTAGAAGTTAAAACCTCCAATAGCAAGGCTCACACTCGTTCTATCACCAAGATAAGCCTCTTACCTTTAGATAATGACTCATAGTAATAAGTGATTTGAATATATTATGTAGAATTTTATTTCAATTTCATGTGTCGTGCAAACATGTGATAGATGCCGCTAAAGTTAGTTTAATGTAATTTTAGTTAATTGTATTTCCTTTTGCCTTCGGCTGCGCCCCGAACATGTTGGCAATAGTACCAACCAAAAATGTTAGTTCTTGTCTATGGTTTGGAGAATTTGTAATATATTTTATCTGTGCTCGCTCTCTCTCTGCTCCCTGCCGCCACCGAGCACACGTGTCTCCGCTTCCTTGTGAAATTAAGTGTTAATAAATTAATTCTTTCTCTGGACCAAGACCTTTTAATTAATACAGTCCACTAAATTCAATCCCAATCTTAAACACCATAATTATTTAATATATCCCTCAAATATACAATAAATTGCAGAGTATCAATAACAACAATAACAGACGTAATATATAAAAACCAATAAACCGCAATACAGAAGGAGTCTTGAGAGGAATGAGAAGAAATAATCGAGTAATAAGCTTTCCTCGTTCACAAGCCATTCTTATACCAATTATAGAGTGCCCAACAGAGCAGTACTCCTGTCTCACTGACTTGAAGTTCCAATTTGTCATAAAATGTATTACGCCGGACGAGCGCAACAAAGACGCGGGTTTGTCTTCACATTGCGCATTCTGTTCCTTTCATTGATTCACAGTAAATACTTTCATTGTTACAGCTTCATCTGCAGGGATCACGTGTACTTGTTCATATTGTGTAGGTTAACTTCTATTAGGCTTTATTGTGCTTCACTTGAACGTAAATAATGTGTTAATTTTGTAAATTGTTTTTTCTAGATAAATAACCCTTAATATTTAATATATAAACTGATTCTTGTAGAGATAGCCTGGTTTATTACTGATTTACAATATTAACTTGTTTTTCACTGGACTCCTCTTTGTAAATAACTAAGCGTATACTTTATGAAAAGAAAATAAATGTTTCAACAAAAGGTACATAGGCTATATATAGGCTTAGCAATAAATAATTAATTCAAAACTTTTGATATAAGTATATGTATATTTTGAGAACAAATGAATCTAAATTTTTTGGAAATAATCTATTATTTTTAATACAAATGAATTATATGTACTTAAAATAAAGGCTCTTTGAATATGATTTGCTAAAATTAAAGTTAATATTAATTGCAAACTTCAACGTATCTATTTATAATTATGTCTTTTAACATATGTAAATGTATCTAGATTAAGTTTTAAATTGTCGTCGTTGTCGTTTTCGTCCACAGACATCCAATACAGGGTATAGTCCTCCTCCTCAGATATCTATGGGGGAAATATCATAATCGCCAAGCTTGGCAGACACGTTGGCGATGACTGTAAGTTATTATGGTACGCTGAGGAGGGTGCTGCCTATCCTCTGGAAACTTGTCTGTGAGCAGAGGAAACTGTATAAATTAATGCACAAAGAGTGAATTACATAAGATTGTATAATCGAACCCGCGACCCACGATCGCAATTCTCAGTGCTATACCACTGGGTTATCACTGCTCACAGTTTTAAATAAGACCACCTATATTACTTTTATTGTTGTTATAACTCTGTTTTATTTCTGTTAAGTCTAAAATAAAATGTTAAATTTTATTATAATTAAAATAAAGTTTTATATATGTCCCTCAGTTCGTAAAAACTCTTGTGTTCTCAATGTTTGAACACAAACCTTACCAAAGAACGAAATTAGCTTGAACTATCCTATAAATTAAAAAAAAAAACATTTAGCAGAAACTAATTTACATGTACTTAGGAATTGATGAGCATTCCAAATGAAGTTCTGCTTACGTTTTAAAACACATTGAATTTTGCCCACAACACAATGAAACCGTATCAAACCTTTTGTTTGCTAGCCTGTGCGCCCCTTTCTCATATTGTTTCGCACGAGTGGTTTCATATGTGTTTGCTGGATCTAATTGCTATTCAGTCATGGTATGCATTCATTGGGTTGAAATCATATTGCGGATGGATACCCTGCCTGTTGTTTCATTGAAACGTTCATGTTATTTACACGTTGAATTATTACTTTCACCTGAAAATTTTATAAAGATTTAGAGTTTTAATCGTCCTATCAAATTGAATATATTAGATAGTTTACAGAGTTGAAATGGTATTTCGAACAAAAAAAAAACATTCTATTTATTACTCTCAAATACTGTGTCACTGAAAACAATAATACCTAAACAGCCTTTCCTTTGATTAATAAATAAAATACATTAATTTATTAAAAACGTTGCCGAAATATATTTATATCGATTTTTTTTATTGGCCTGGTGGTGAGATTACGAAAACAAGTTACTTTTCTTCTCCAAAACTGAAATTGTTCGGATTGATTACAAATTCATTTCTAGTAAAAATAAAAGTTCTAAAAATAAGTCTAGGCTGATTATTAACTAACGGGATAAAGATACTTAAGAAATAAAACTAATGAGAATTTTAAATCTTTTTCTTTTAAGGTCAACAATATAAGTAAACAAATCAAGTTTAATTTAGTTAGAATTTAATAAGATTGTATTTGTAAATATAAGCAGACTATAAAAAGCGCAATACATAAAAAATTCTAAATAGGTTTATAGTGTTTTTGAAAATTATGTACCTATTTCTTTTTCACTTGAGACGATCTGGCAGAATTATTTCCAAAAGTGAGCTATTCTTAGATTTTATGTTATTTCTTAGTAACTTTGTTAGTATTAATATTTTCAGGATGTACTTAGGGGTATTTACCAGCGCGACGTTATGCTTGAGTCGACAATACGCTTCTATCTTAGTGCAAACTTACGAACATAGGATGAATGGAGTTGACATATTTTCAATAAATATTTTTGGTTTTTATTTTTTTATGTTTCTTTATTAACTTCAACATCATAACAATACGTATATATACAAAATTTAGATATTTAGAAATTTTTGATTTAGTACATTTTAATAAAAACATTTTTATTCTGATTTTGTGCATATTGAATTTATACATTTTTTGCTCTATTCCTTTTTTTTTCAAAATAATTTGTCAATACAATGGTATCCCTAAATACAACCCATGATTGGTTTGAGTACATCTAGAAATTTGCTATGCATTTTTGTAGTTCTCTTTGTAATTTTTGTAGCTTAGTTCCCATATACTTACACATACTTATATAACTTATATGCAAGGCAGATTTTTTTTGCCTCCAATTAGGCTATGGTGCAACTCTCCTACATAACAGGGCAAATTAAGCTTCCTTGCAATCCATTGGCATTCACTTTCACTGATCAGACTCCTTTCCTTATGTGTAAACTTTTAATGATCCTATAAATGCTGATTTACAATCTCGTTCTATACTATAGAGGTTACTTACCTGCGAAATATCTTTATATCGCATATAATATCACTATGAAATTGCTCCTAGTCATTTCTGTCACTATGTTGTAATACCTATTTACCTTGTGTGGTCTTTGGGATATATGTTTTCCAGAGAACTGTAATCATTATAGGCATATAAATAAATTAAATAAAACTATTTATTGACTACTCCACACATTGTCCTATTTTCCACTTACTCGTTTCGTGTTATCTTTATCCTCGTACTACGTACCGTTTAATTTAATATGCGACGTTACGAAGTGGGTTAAAGGAATATTCCAAACAAAGTATTATCTCGGACGACACCACCGCTTGCTGTAACGCGTGCCTTTGTGAAACATTTTAAATTTAGTTTTGCAGCATGTTTAAAATAACATCATTAAAGCAACGAAAACTTAAAACTCTTTATAACGAACATCATGTTTATTCCTGTTTTGCAGCATTATTTCGTATGGGATACTTTTATGGAGTTAAATAATATTTGTGATTTATATATTATAGAAGAGAGCTATTCGTATAATATGTAACAGACATAAAGACTCTTCTAGAAAAACATTAACACAGTGTAACAACCAAGTATTAAGTACTACAATTTATTTCCAACATATATATCGGAATATTTTTCTTTAATAATAAAACCATTATTAAGTATTGTTATAGGTTTGAAAGTTTCAAAACGGTTAATATGTAACACATTTGCTGTCAATCGATGTATGATAGACCCTATAATAATAGTTTCAGATATAATTTCACATATATTGATATTGCAATGATAGAATAGATACGTATTAAAAGTTTTATTGTTAACTCTTTGTCCTTGTAGACTTTGTACTATTGGAAGCTACTGCCTGTCGGGTTCTAGTAAAAAAAAGATAAAGTATATTTCAAAGTGATCATATTATATAGGCTGACTGGAAATAAGTGTAAAATCCAAGTTAAACTACCTTTTGTTGACAAATAAACTGAACATTCAGCACTTTAAAGATTTTGCACTAATAATCAATCATCTTGTATAATAAAACATTCTCAAAAAGAACAGCGTTTAAATTCGTTTTAAATTAAATATTTATCATTAAAATTATCATGCAACATTTTTTAAAAATAATATCTTCATAGAAGAAAAACAAAATTGTTATTAAAGTTTTTGTGAAAGTACAGTTTGGAATTGAATAAAGACATTTTTCATTTGATTACAAAAATTATACCAGAATAAGTTTGCGGATCAGGCTGCAATAGAAACTTTCGTAGCCCTCTACATATTTAGTTATATCCATTGAGGGTCGAATTGATAATTCACAGCTAAAAGAAAATAAAGTACACCGTGTCGCTGTTTATTGAAAGATTGATGGAAATGCCTTTATTCAAGTAAGCATTTACACTTATGTTTAAATCATCAAATTTATTTAATGACATTATTAGGTCAGTATAGTTCGTGAGTTAGTTACCACCAGTTCGTAAAGCTGATCTTTTGAGAATAGCCGAAATTAGACAGTGGCTTGGTGTTTAGCGACAATATTACATTGAATATTGTAAGAATTTTTTTTATAGTCTAATCCCTTCTAAGAGCTCCTCGTGACCTGTGATTATATAAAGCATCTTAAGATCCTGACGGCCTTTGACTACTGTTAAATATTAGGGGGACCGGAAAGTAATGTCGCTTTCTTAATTTAAATTCACACGGCTATATTTTTAACAAGTTTTTATTTCTAAACAACAACATATTTACTTTCGTTATCGACAACCTTTTGCCATCTAGCATACAAAATTTTCAATGCTAAAGTGGTAAAAAGCAATCGGTTTTTAGGAAAAATATGTCGATAGAAACGGCATTACTTTCCGGCCCCCCTAATACATACTGTAATGACTGAGCCAAGGGTCTTGAGACACTTTAAACATTGTTATTTTAAAGAAGTTTAACGCGAATGGTCCTAAATTTATTTACATCAAAGTAACTGAAGGTGGAAATTCCAAGGGAAAAACAATATGTGTCAATAACTAGGAAACCAAGTATTAACATTTCTAATATATAATCGGCTTAATTGGTTTGCCACTTCCTCTTAAAGTAATTAACCGCGACCTTTACACTGTAACGTGGAAGTAATTATTCGGTGTTGTTGACAGCGTAAACAAAATTCCACTAATTGAAATGCTACTCACTTGTGACGATGTTTTATTAACATTTAACTTAAATATAAAGTGTGTAAGTTCAAAATAACATTTACTATTTTGGTTTATGTCATTTTATTTTATTATAAATGTGACAGCGCAGGAGGACCTTAAACAGAATCCATGTCAGGTGGGCGTGGTCATGTGAGGTTATGAAGATTTAAATATTTAAATATAAATATAGATAGATTTAGACCAAATATAATAAAGTAAAGAACTCTTAAAAACTAAGATTCACCTCATCTCTATAATAGTGAAATAATTTAGCATCAAAAATAACACGCAATAATGGTGCCTTGTGCACAACACTCCAAATAATGTAATTCAAGTAATTTAGCGTTATCCTCCTATCAAAATACGGCGACGTAACGATCCTTAAGTACAGTCGGGGAGAATATGTTCAGTTCAAATCTGCCTCAAGCCTAGATTAAGTCGGCTCAAGGAAGTTTGCCCACGGCGGTTGGGGCTCGGGAGCTAATAGTCGGGCGGCCATTAAGAGTTCAGATGTGGGATCATGTGAACCCGAACGGCTCTTGTGTGGTCTTTTGTAAAGCTCAAATTGTCTGCCCAACGGACGTGGGTTAGTGAAGTACTGCTTTTATCGCCTCTCCACACTCCACATACATTGATTATAGGGATAGCTGACACGTGTCGGAACGCGTAAAGCCTGGCTGTTGGACTAGACCAATATGTGTACGTTTATGTATCGTGACATATATATATGATGATTGAGAATAGATGTAAAAGCTTTAAAGGGATGAATGAATAGCTCATTTGTTGTCGTGTATAGCAAATCGTTTAAAAAGAAACGTTGATTTCAGATGTACTAAATAGTGTTACGATTTTAAAATTCAGATTAATACATATCAAAATTATTTGTTATTTACTATCCAACCCTGCAGAGTTTGCAATCAAAAGTTATTGGCTTGTCGCATTCCCGTAAGAATATTAAAATAATGTTACTTATTTTAGTGATCATCCTATGCAAATATTAGGGGGACCGGAAAGTAATGTCGTTTCTATTGATATATTTTCAAGAAAAACCGATTGATTTTATCGCTCCAGCATTGAAAATTTGTTTACTAAATGGCAAAAGGTTGTTGATAACGAAGGTGAATATATTGTTGATTTGATATAAAAACTTGTTAATATTGTAGTCGTGTGAATTTAAATTAAGAAAGTATCATTACTTTTTGGTTCCCCTAATACATATGTGAGACGTCACGAAAAACACTACGTAACTGGTTCTAGTTTTAACTTAATAAACAAAGTCTGTATAAATGCAGGTCATCTTTTGTCTGTTAAGCATCAGTTCATATTTTTTGTCTCATCTGTAATTACTGTCATCTCAATTTTATATGTATATGTGTGTGTATATATTTATTTGTGTATAACGCATATTCATATATATATATATATATATATATATATATATATATAAATTCAAGGAAGTCATTTACTACGTATCAATACTATATATATGAACGTAGTTAGTTAGTTACAGAGCGAACGTAGCTGTCTAACTTTCTCTTGAGTTCATTATCTTCAAGTCTACATAAGGATCATTATTATTTCTTACCGTAGCATAACGAAATATGTGACCAATTTTAAGTTTACATTAGCAGCGAGCAGATGTATACTGAGGAATAACTATTTCTTTATTATATATACTTTAGTTTTTCATTTACCTTTTGTTCTAAATTTATCTCGATTATGTCGCTAGGAACTACACCTCATGATCTATTTATTTATATAATTATGGACATATAAAAGGGCCAGTTAATAAAGTTTACAGAAGCATGAAGTAATTTGTAGCGTACCGTCAGCGTGTCTTGTGTGATTTGTCTCAATATTCTAATCAATTCTCAGTAAAGCGGCGCATTGAACCATTATACTCGTATATGATTCTGGCTGCGCGAAATGTAATATGCTGATAAAGCAGTGATTGTGTTTATAAACGTCGTGATAAGCTTCAATTCTTTATAAAATTGTTGAGGTAACCGCTTCTTTATTACTTGTAACGTAAATATTATCGCTTTTATTTTATATCTGTATGAATGTTTATCTATTTATTTACACCTGTGTACACCTTAGATAATAAATGCAAGAAAAAAAAGGAAATAAATTATATGGTAAGAAAAGGACCAATATTTAGCCACTTCCGCACGTGCAGTGGTAGTCGTGCAATGAAATGCACCGCCGCCAGCCCGCTGATAAATGCGTATGCGGCAAACAATGCGAATCACACAACCGCCACCACCAAACTACTCAACACGTGTTTCACCCCTCCACGGGGCATCTTCAGGAGTTATGTTACACCGATTAGTGCCAAACACAGAGTCAACTCGGCACTCTGTGTTTGGCACTAATCGGAGTAATAAACACTTAAAGTGAAACAAGTAACAATTTGAAGATAACAAGAATTATGGATGTCTGGAAAAAATTCCCTCGTGTGATAAAGTAGTTTTTATTTACTATTATGCATCTTTGTGTATATTTTTGTGTACAATAAAGAGTATTAAATAAAGTAATGGTTAAATTAGGTCTGTCATACTTTTATTTACATAATTAAGGATCCTCAAATATAATAGACACTATAAATTTTAGAAAACCCATGAAAGTCAAAATAAAAAGAGAATGAAAGGAACACAAACATTTAATTTTTTCAAAGTAAACAGATGAGTACAGTTTCATCTCAACACGATACTTTCACTTGCTTAGTGTAAATCAAAAAAGTAATTTACGCGCTTTGTACATCTCCTTTTATATACTGGTTTTAAATAAATCGAGATCTAAATAACAAAAAAAAAAAAATTCTGGCACATCGTTACACGAAAACTCTGTAACTTTAGTCAAAAGAAGTAATAAATATATATTGAAGAGTTTTCTATCAGCATCGCTAAAAATTAAATAAAGGTCATAAATTAGTCAATTCGTGGAAATGAGGATATTCACAGAAGGATCAAGATCACCGACGTAGCTCGAAGATTTACTCGTCTAAAGTGGGCGGGTACATCGTTTCTGGAACCGATGGCCGAAAGGTTCTCAAGCGGCGACCATGAGACGATAGAGGCGTGAGTAGGCTACCAACTTAGTTCGGAAAGGCCTATATCTTGCAGTGGGCGTTCATAGACTGAAAAGAATAAGAAGAAGAAATGTAGTTGGAACATAACCGCACCACAATTTCAGAACATTTCTCTCAAACAAAATCTGTCCATGAAAACAACAAATCAAATTTTTCATATCGAATCAAAATGGAACTCCCTAATAGCCGTTCATCAATTTAACTCAAAATTGATTTTAAACCTTTTCTGTTTTGCATGTAACCGCATAATGTTCCAATTGACTGCTCATTGGCCCATCCAATGCAGGTTGCCCTTCCCTGCCTTTTGCAGTGATACCTGAATGAGCCACAAAACGGGCGTGGAGTCGTACACGAGGAGGTCTGGTTAGATCAGTCACTTTCATTTATCTCTTGACATTTTAAGGAAGCGGGAGTCGTGTGAAACGGACCCCTTTTTGGGGCGTGAAATTGAATCCTGTTCTGGGTGGAGGGTTCGCAGAAAGCTTAAATATTTATAGACAAATTGCTGTCTGGAGACGTAACACGACAATTGAAGTGAAGGTATTAATTTTACGTGTCTTTAGTCAATCTTGTTATTGAGTTGAGCACTTGAATAAACAGCTTTTAAGATGCTAATTAAAATGTCTCAAAGCTAGAATAGTGTTTGCCGTGATTGTGAATGTTATTATGAAGTTTTATTCTATATTCTTATAAAACTTCGTTATCTATTCAAAAGTTTCACAAAGTTAATAGAATACCTAAAGGCATTACTTTCCAAGTTCCAATTCCAAATGGACTCCGTGTTAAATACTCGCTTTTATTATAATATATCATTACCTCTCCTGTGCGTAATGGAAAAATAGATAACTCTTAATAATTACGATTTTTTTTCATCACTTTGTTTTTTTTAACTGTGAATATTAGTTAAATCAAAGTAGGTTACACTACGCTTTCTTATTAAATACTACTTCGATATCTCTTCCGATACATCTTTCTTGACTTTAAAAAAAAAACAAAGTTATTGTTATTTTTAAGCGTAACATAAACATAATGCCATTGCTGTCGATATAATCAATTTTCGGTGATTTTTTCTATCAAATAAAATAGAGAATCTTCACATTTTCGACGGACAGCGTAGTAACTTCTTTAGAGATCTAAATGTTAGGTTCAATAGTCCAAAAATAATAACTACCAGAAAAACAACCATATGAAAGTTAGTCAAGAATATACCAATTCCTTAAATGATGTTTTGTGATTTTTGATACCACAGTATATATCCCATACGTATGTACCAGCGTTATTCGATACTGCAGCTGCGCTATCTCTTCTGGATGCAGGTATAAATCTTATCCTAATAACTTAAATATAACAACACGAAGTGTATTAAAACATATTGTAAGTTCACAATGTAATACAATATAATAAGCAGAAGATTAAACAAGAGCTATATACCTAAGACGACCTCATCGAGTTAGTAAAGTCTTGTATAGCAAACTTTTTAACATTGTTATCTCAGATAATGTTAATAAAGTTATAAAAAGCTAATAAGTGTTTAAAAGTAACGCCGCTCAATTAGAAACTCTTGAAAATGAAATCTCTGTACATTTGAGAAGAGGAAATTACTTCAAATTATTGGTAACTTATAGTTTTTTTTTTCAGCCAGCCATAAGTATAACATTAGAAGGTGAATTGGTTGTATGTATTGGAAGTCGCTCTTTCAAACGACGGCTGTTGAAACTTAAAGGCTCTTCAGAGGCGATCACGATCTGGTTGACGCGGCGTGAAAAGTCGACGGATACAGGTAGCGTAAAATCTGCCATCGAAGAAGACGATTATATACGAAAATTAAATTGAATGATCTAAATCGCGGGCTATAGCTCCGGGGATGCTAATAACTTCATATATGTAAATTCTAAATCATAATCTTTTCGTACTGTGGCATCTGCTGACATGATGTTGTTGATGAAGAAAATATTACCGTAGTAGTGACCAAGATATTATTTTTTTTTAATTATTTCCTACCGCTAGTCACTATTAGTACAATATATAGTGTGCTATTTTTATTTATCTATCTATCAGCAGTAACCCCATTACTGTTTGGTTTAAACAGTATAAACGCTCAGCGGAGCTCCCTGCCAGGAAACTTTATTCGAGCCGGGGCTCCGGGTTCAATCTCTTGGGAAGTCAATTTCATTAATTCTGCGGTTGTCGGGCACCACGCGTCTCGCGAAGGGGAAGTCTTACATTTTTAAGTACATTAACCTTAATTGAATACCTGCTATATTATGCAATAAATTTGGATTAAATTGTTTCACGTGATTATATAATGGAAAGATTCATGGCCGCGTGTTTAATTAAATATGTTGATAGAGTATCTATTTTGATAATAGTGTTTTTTCTACTTGCTACTATACAAAGGCTATAATAGCAAATAGTTTTTCACATTACAATACAAAAATATGACTCTATCGCGATCAATTACAATAATTATATGTTATTTTACCGCGTATAAAACCATATTGGTAAGTTTTATTTAAAAGTAATATACAAATAAATGACACAAAAACTGACGAGAAGAATGTGCCAAAAATATTGAATGAAAATTATTTTATATTAATAACTTGTTCAAATTATATATTTATTGCTCACAATAGACAGCTGCTAGAAAAGCTATACTAATAACAAATAGACGCAAACATAAACATTTCTTAGATATTCCGTACAGAATGGTATGCGTGCATGTACGATGTTTTTGTAAATAGTGTTTGGAGTAAGTAGAGTTTGTACATATACGCAGTTTTCTACTATCTTGAGTTATGTATGAGTTATTTTATTATCTATTAGTTTTCTTACTAAACTGTACAGACAATAATAGTAATAGAAAAACTATAATTAACATAACATATTTGCAACTTTATATGTAGATTAAATATAAAAAAATAATAATTTGTTATCAATGAACATAGACGCACGAATTTCAAAACGAACTGTCAAAAGCGTGAAGTTTAAAACAAATTCTTTAACACGAGAATTTAATAGCGGATTGACGAATGTGTAATATGACATTCAATTTTTAAATTTTATAATTTGGTTCACAAGAGTCTTCTATAAAAATGTTAGAAAATTAATAAAAATAGATGAATGTAGTTTATATGAAATTATTTCGTGGCCACGAGAAATAAGTTTTAGATTTATTTATAATCTATGTTAAAAATAGGTATAATTGTCAAATAATAAAAGGATAGACATTACAATGCAGTTTTATTAATTATTACTTATATGATTGAAGATTGCCGAGTACGGGGGGTGTTAGACCGTTACATAGATATATTATTGCTTTAGAATAAATCTAGCTCACAAGAGTCTTGAGCAGATGTTTCAAGGAATGACCGCGTGTTTTAGAAGTTCGAAACCCGGATTGATTGTTGCTATTTTAGAAATAACTTTTGTAATATATTTTTATATCTTTTTCTGGTTATTATTTTAATAATGTAGTGAGATCTCATTTAATGTTTTAAAATTCTTACGTCACTACAGCCCCAAGATACACAATTCAAGGCTTAAGCCTCCCCCAAAACATATATACGGGAGATATACCATAATGCCTACGCTTGTTAGGCAGGTTAACGATCGCTGTGTGATATGGTATGTAGAGAATGCTGCTGCCCATCTTTTGGAAAAACTTGTAAGCAGTAACAGTCCTTTATGATTAACGAACAAAGTGTGAATTACAAAAATTGTACCCTGGAATCGGAACTGCGATCGTAAATCTCAGTCCTCTACCGCTGCGGCTACTAAAACTGTATAATAATGATCACTTAAATATTTTTGTCATTATTTATATTTATATATAGCAAAAATGATATTTGTCATGAAAAAATATTTGTGAACTAGACAGAAAAGAGGGCGTATTGTTTTTTTTTAAAGAAACTGAAATATTGCCTTTGTTGACTATTCTTTCTCAAAGATGTATCGTACAATAAAATCCGCCTTTTAATTTATGAAAACGAACACGAAAATTAAAATTTACGATACACTTAAAGCTCCTTGAGTAACAGGTGCAAAATAAATTTTGCAAAGGATCCCTAATTAGTAAACATTTTTTTTGTATTCACTTATTCTTAAATCCATCTAAGTAGAGACACGATGGAAGTGTAAAAAATGCACAAAGAAAATATTAACCTTAAAGAATTTTTGTTTCTTATATAGTCTTAAGAGATTACTTTGAAACATTTTAGGGAGAGCAGAGGGTGTTGGGGAGAAATATTTTTATTCTTGTTATGGAATTACTCTAAAGACGTCTAGTAGACGTATTATTTATGACTTAAAGTTGAATATAAGCTTTGTGATGTAAAGTTTCTGTTCTGTTTTTTCCTTCATTTAAAGTACTTTTAACAGGATCATAAACATACAATGTCATGTTTTAATTTGACTTAAAAATCGTAAGGTACAGGTTCATTATATTAGCTATCCTGTGATATACAAAATTTAGTTGATAATAAACGAAATTGAGAGATCATTTATGAATTTAGTAGAGGATAGATCTGATGCTATAGTATGTTATCAACATCAATACAGTCATAGGACTGTTGAATGAAGGCCTCCTGTATATTTTTCCAATAGTACCTTATGATCTTAATAAAGGTCGTCTGTCCACCTTGTAGATAGACTTTGAAGGCTGCGCTTGTCGGTTCTTGGTCTCTATTCCAGAACATTAACGCCTAACCGGTGCCAGGTGGTCGATTTTTGTTTTTAAACTTTAATTAAAAATGTAATTTAAAAGATCAAAAAAATATTGAATGATGGAATAAAAATGCGGATTTATTTCATAAATAATATTTTTTTACTAAGTTTCAAAACATGTTATTTTTCAGTATATTCATCCGCATGCAATTAATATTACAATAATTTTAAGCAAAATTTTTATAATCTGTATGTAAAGTTTATTTTAATAATAAATATATTAGATAAACAATTTAAATTAGATAAACATCTTTTAAGAAATATCTTAAAAAAAAATAGAATAATCTTGTACTTTCATACGTAAAGATTACCTGATAAGATTACCTGATTTAAAATGTAGTAAAGAGTTTTCAGAGGTTCTCAACAATGTTTATAGCTGTTATCAATATTTTTGATATGATGTTGAAATAATTTCTTATTACAGTTATTTTGAAACTAAATATCACAATAATCTAATCTATCATAGATTATTGTAGCGATTTAGGGATAACCTTATCGTTTAGACATGATTTTTTTTTGTGAAATTTCCAAATATCTACTAGTTTAAAGTACATCGCTTAAGATTTAACACATTGTGCAAACATAATGTTTTCTTTAACTATATATCTGTGTTTTTTAATATCGTTAGCAGTAGCAGATTTACAGACGGTTAATGGAAGAATAAAGATAACTGTTGGAACTACATCAGGTTGTGGAGATACCGTAAGTTTTATCAACCAACAGCTTGTTCCTGCGTATGAACTGTACGGTGACTTCCTGGAATTAGAGATCGTGCCTTGGGGACGGACAAGAAGAGATGGAAACGGTAGTTTGATATGTCAGTTCGGTGCAAGAGACTGCTGGGCAAACCGACTTCATAGATGTGCTCTGCATTTATTAGAATCTAATCAGGATGCTCAATTACAATATATGGTGTGTGAATTTTCAAGTCCTTTTCCATCGTTTTTACTAAACAGCTATCAATGTGCAGAATCAATTGGACTTAGTTTGAATGATATCGATACCTGTTTTTCAACGTCCAGTGACGTTCTTGAAGACATTGCTGAAGAAAAATCACTGGTTCCTATGCAAGAAATAAATTTTGTGCCGTTTATAACTTTTAATGATGTCATTGATGTGAGCTTGCATAATAAAGCAAGAATAGAACTAAGCAATGTAATATGTAATGCATTGGCAAATGACTCTGCCACCGGTATATCATGTTCGGATAACCGTGAATAGTAATATGAAAATTGTGATACAGATTGAGAACATAATTTTTTTAAAACTTTATTGCTTTTATTTCTACACTTATAATATAATTAGAATTTAAAACGAAACCATCAGAAGGGTTACTATAAGTCTTCAATGAACGAAGAGGACAATTCTTAATATATCAAAAATTCAACTTACTGATGTTGATACAGTACACTGACTCTAAGTACAATGTCAAGATGTTAACATGCCATACAAACGGGACGATCATAACGACTTTAAAATAAAAACTAAAAGCTGCGGTATTAGTAACAAAAAAGGGATATTCAAAATTCCTTAGCTATAATTACCACAAAAAGCTCGTAGGGCACCTTTTAATGACACTTTATTGTTATAAAATCTTTATTCAATTACATCTTCATTATTTAAGAAGTCACAAAATGTTGTAAAATACAAGCAGTGCTCTGCTAAACATAGGCGGAAGGTTGAATTCTGTAACACTTCTAAGTCGAACCTTTATTGATTTTTATGAGATATACTAGTAATACTGAGTCTAATTCTTATCTTGGGCACAGTTCATACCTGTGTCAAATGTAACAAATTTTTAGAGTCTAAAGAAATACCGGATTCTTCACGATGGTTTCCGTTTATGCGGAAAATAGCTTATATTATCTTATATAATTTATATTAAATTATTTTCCTCGTTAGAATTGACCCCGTAATTTAAAGATATTTATTATATCTTAGGTTTGTTTTTAATCGTCTATATCAAAAAATTATAATAAGATCCTAATTTTTATTTAATCACATTATAGTAAATTTAAGATCTTTAACATTGATCACTAATTGACATTGATACCTGAAGAATCCATCGATGGCCTTCTATGGCATGCTGCAAATTAAAACTGTAAGGGTTCCAAATGCGGATTATTTTTGTAGTCTTTAATATACTCCCATGGGCTTTATAATCTCACAAAAAATTCTTCACACTGTGAAAGGATTATCGTAAAAGTTTTTGTTGAAGAAACTTTTTTATTACTTTATTTTAGACATCTTTAGCATTGGCAAATTCATAATTCATTAAAGCGTTTAATTTTTAAACAGTTGGTGCTGTAAAAGTTTTATCTAGTTCACTCTCGACGATCAAGACGTTTCGTATCTCAAGTTAAATTCCTTCGCTCTTGTCATAATTGACAAACTTGAGCAATTGGACAATCGTCGCGCTGGAATACCTCTAATAACATTGTAATTCACAAAGATAACCGTTAATGTTCCAATTTTGTTATTTTATGTGATTCGCAAACGACCGTTACAACTTTATGCTTTACTTGTACAAGTTCTCTGTTATATTTTCATAAATTTAATAAATACGGTGCTTTTACGGTAAAATTTTTTATGTTTATTATTACAAGTTATTATAAACATATAATATATAAAATTATAGATAGAAATATTACACATTATATGATACATGTGTATTACCAGTGACGACTTATTGTACAAAAAATATGTTCTCTCACTTCAGGCTTAACCAACAAGCACACAGTTGCTCAGTAAGACTTGAAGAAGGCTTTGTCCTACATTTGTATAAAATACCGAATCAGGAATGTGAAGAACCATACACGAAAGAAATTACTCGATATAGCCCAGTAGATTGACAAGTTGAGGTGGTAGTGATCGCGGGAGCGTTAAGGTTCTGGTGGGGAGCCATGGATGAGCAAGGGCAGTTGTATTACCTGGTTAATGTCGTCGGAAGACGGTGGACGCAGGCTGCTCTCAGCAGGTACCATTGGTCTGACAGTGGACGTCCTGCGGCTGAAGTAATATATTTAAAAAGATTTACAAGTGCAGTAGCTATTGGCGCTATTAGCTATTAGATAATCAGTAATTTTTCTTTGCTGAACTTGATCTAGTATCAGCGTGCTGTAAAATATTTTCTGGTCATCAGAGGAACGCATGGCCATCTGATAAAGTAGTATTTTGGCATTTGTAATAAGTCTATTAATGGTAGAGTCGCTAAACACCGTCAAAGTCAGTCAAAAAGATTTTCGTTTTTATTAAAACGTTAAGAATATAACTTTATTTATCTTATCAACTGTTATACGTAACTAATTAGATCTGTATCGCTTTACAAACAAATTCCTAGCTGATTAAGTGATATTTGTGTACACATAATTAGTGATTCGTGCGCGAGTCACGAACCAAAGGTTGTTTACAACTGTAATACGATGTAAGCACACGTATTACTCAGTAGGCATCGTTATTGTTATGTAGATGATAATGGGATGGCATATTAGCTGTTATGATGCTTATTACTCATTACATGGGCTTATATGCAGTTGAGTAGAACATTTTGGGCTTACTGTCTCATGTAGCGTGCAACAAACATTTGCAATTTGAAACAAACGTACATATAAACGTAAATAGTGATGATGATTTTGTTCTGCTCTCAAATTATTTTGAAATTATTTTTTTTATTTAAGTGTTTCAAAAAATGATTACACAGGAAATGATTACAAAATAATATTGAAAAAATTACATACATCGTGGCGATATTTGGAAAGCTTCAGAAGAAACAAGGTCAATGACCTAACTCGAAGACGTGCTACGTCTAAATAGGAATGGATAGGGCACATTCCTTAGGTGATCAACGGCTGTTGAAGCTGAAAGGTTTTCCAGTGGCGACCACATACATTTGGTACAGCGATTTCGGTAGCACAATACCCGGAGGAACCTTTTGAAATTATAATGTATATTTTTGGATACATAAATACAGGATGATTGGTTTTATAACCATATTAATTTTTTTAAAACTGTAAAGGCTTAAACGTATAGGTCAATTGCTTTCAATTAACTTTGAGTACACTCTATGTGAAAAACAATGGATGAAGAAATATTAAACTACGCAACGACAACACATAGAAGAAAAGTCTATAAATTCGGATTACTATGTGTTAAAAATAATAAGGGCTTATTATTTGACCATGCAGACTTTGTACTGTCAATATTTAAAGACCTGTCGTATTTTCATTTCCAAAAATTATATAGATTTTTCAGGGTAATCACTTTATGTAGTGTATGTGATGTGATTGGCAATAGGTGTAAAAACTTCAAATAAGCCACGCTAAGTTTTAAAACTATTACATTTATAGCCAATCCTCTAGCATAAAGAGATAACAATTTATTTTCCTATAAAGAGAGAGGTAAATAATAATTACGTAAGCAATAGAAAGGAAAAACTGACGTCGGGAGTCCGAGATCGAGAGAGGTAAGAAACAACGTCCAGTGAGGTAGTGGGCAGATGAATAATTAAAGAACTACGGTCTCATGCATGGGATCGTCTAGCTGCCCGGTCGATACCGCCTAAAATTCACATACCGTTGACCACTGTCAGTGTATCGTCTACATTATACGTATTTACGGGCGTGTACGAAGCTCTTTTTACATAAAATCAAACTGTTTTTTATTTTATTTATTAATTTATTACAAGAAAATCTTAAAAACGAATCTATGGATAAGTAAACGAATTTCTAAATCTCTTAATTGTTCCATATCTCTGGGTAACAGTTAATTAATCGATTAAAATCTTAATCTAACTTTTTCACCAAGAACAACTTCATAATTATACATAGTGGTTTGTTATAATTATCAACCAATATAAAAGCTTAACAAGGGTAAATTTATAACACATCTGATATCAATTAATATTTGGTACAGTAAGCCCTATTTCAAAAACAATAGCTTCAGATACAACGTAATGATTGTATAGTAAAAAAAGCATTTTTCAAAAACAAAATCCAAGACTGATATAATTATTATTACACATTCAAATTAATTATTGTTAACTATCTGTCCCTGTAAACTATATTGCTTAAATTTATTAGCCTATCGCATTGTAATGTTCCATATTTCAGGGTGATCACATTATACAGGATATTTGTAAGCTGTGTAGGTGTAAAATGTTTCAAAGATTTTTACTGTAATGAACTACCAATCATTCATCAGTTTTGATGAATTAACAACTATAACTAATAATCTTGTACATAGGTGTATATGGTGTCATATATATAGGCTCGTGCTGAGAATTCCCGGCGAGCCGTCGAGCTTCGCTACCTTAAAACAGGTTTTAGACAAAGCGCCATCTGTGCCTTACAACTCAATACTCGCGAAATCTTCAAATGTAACTTAGATACCAATACTAGTCACATAATAAAACCTCCCACTACTTCTCAAATACCGTACTAATTTTTATGATGACTGATTTATTTCGATAATAACATTGCAAAGCCTGTTTCTTTCATCTTTTTACCCCCTGCAGAAAGTTCACGGCACAGGGGGGCTTTAATGAGAAATGATAGCGACGCTTGTAATCTCGTTGAGGGTATGAATTTTATTAGACCATTAACATCAGTAGCAATATCTATAAATATATAACCTGAACCAGCGCTTTTTGTTTGGACAATAATGACGTCGGTGTCAAACTATCGATTTACTTAGTAGACCTTTTAGCTTCGATGTTTACAACCAAACCTCGTACCAAAAACTTTGGCCTTGGACAGACACTTAGACATTAAGAATTTCGGCATGGGGACGCCTGAATGAGTCGAACTATGACTTCTTCTTTTCAGCGGATGGATGCCAAAAAATCGTCACGATGTCCGGTCTGCACTGCTCGTACCCAGAAACTTCCCGCAACCTTAACTCAGTCCACCTAGTGTGGTAACTTAGAATTGGTCGGTTGCTATTGATTGGATAACTTAGGTAACTTTCAAACAAAAGGTTATACACAAACTAGTTTTTGTACGGTGAATAGAGACAAAATAAAAGATTACGCATAAATAAAATCGCAGAAAAAATATTGCTATCACAAATAAAAACTATTTTAATGCGGTGAATAGAGACCACAAATAACGTAAGAAATGTCATAAAACCTTACTCCTTCGCTATTTGACAATATGTGAACTTTATTGTGGTTTAAAATCTCTCGAAGGTGTCGCCTTTTACTCATTTAGAGTTGTCATATTTTTAGTTACCAAGCGGTCGTTCATCAGTTTTTGCCACAACTGTTTTTTACTACACGTTTGTTATGTTTCAGTATCTTAGTTTATTTTACGCCTCATATTCAAGATCCTACTTAATATATTTCTTAAGGAATTTCATCAATTTAACATTATTTTAATTGAAATTGTAGCACAAATCATACAAGAAAACCGCATAACAAATTGGATTATACGTAAATGCAATCTGTGACTGAATTCGTTTTGTCATATATAAAATTTTAGGTAAACTTTCTCAGACCGTACGTGTGAATTTGACACAAAATATTCGTAACGAAAATAATATCGATGAAACTATCTGTTCAGTCATCATGAATACAAGCGCCTACAATAATAGTACAAGCAATTTTTTTGTTGAGTTTTTTTGGCTGTATACATACATTTATGGCGAAGTTAATAAAATTATCTATTATAGAGAAGACATGTATTTTGTTATGAGTGCACTTATATTTTTTTTTACAGTACATTCATTTCTGTTGATAGGTGCCTGTTGATATAGGCCTGAAATAGGCCTCCCATAAAGTTCGCCAAAATGACCGGTCTTGACATAATGAAGGTTGCAGGAAGCCGTTAGATGCAGGTAGCTCATGTCTGCGTATATTCATTTGCATAGCGCATTATATATCAAGCTCGTTTTCTTATGAAATGGAATAAACGCGTGAAAATTCTTCTATCATGTTAATAATCATGTTGCAAATATTATCTCTATTTATTTAATATTATCTCCATTTAATGTTAAAAGAAGAAGAAAGCTGTTCGTAATAGCACATTTACATGGACTCCCCATGTAAATGTGCTATTACGAACAGCTTTCTTTTCTTGAAGTATAAAAGAAGTTGGAAAATACTCGTTAATAAAAATATGAGCAAACTCGTGAACGCAGTCAGAAGTCGGTCGCTTGCCGATATTGAAATAGTAAAATTAAATTACCCGACTGTACTGCGGACTCCTATCTTTTGAACTTCGTCCAATACACCGATCGTCAATTTAAAATAAATTTTTACTTGATTTTAAAGTTTGAAAATTTTTCACCGTGTTCACATTGGAAAATAACAAAATATAATATCATTAAGTACATTGAGGAGATACATAGACAAAACAAAACTTAAAACTCTAGTTGCGTCAAGTTTAAGGATGCTATTAGAAAGGAAATCATGGCGATTCTGGTTTCTTATCAAAATAAGAGTTTGTTGTGATTTTTCTCCAGGGAAAGAATGCGTTTGTAACACTCTTAGCTTTTACGAGAACACAAATTGATCATTATCTGTTTATAATCTCTGATTACAGCCGAATTGGTCTTAAATAACCATTTAAATTTTATTCTGATAAATACAACAAAAATTAAAGAATAAAAATGTCTTTGTTAATGTTACAAAGAGATGAGTCAAATTGGGGATTTAGTTAATCAAATTTAGTCTAGTTTTATGTAATAAGCTATTTATTATAACAATATTATAATTTAACTCATAACAGCTATGAATTACCATAACGCTATTTTCGATACGCTATAAAATCGTTATTTATGATAAAGCTCTAATATATTTTTAGTGGTCAACCTCATAAGCGATGCCCAAATAATGTGCGCGGACAGAGTTATGAAATATCGTTTGGATAAATGCCCATCTGGAATGTAATGGTGTAGCAATAGTTTCCAATAAGCAATATCTTCCAAATGGCTTGCTTTTTGGCTTCTCTAATTTATTTACATGTTATTCTCATTTTGCGAACTTAATGTATAAACTTTTTTGATGTTCGCTATATTTGTAATAAATATGTTTTATCGGTTAATAAAAATAAAGGGAAATTGAATGTACATAGTGACATTATTATTTAATGGTACATTGGATATAACGTACGCCATCATTTTTGCTTTATGCCAGTTTCGGTTAACAGTTATGGTCTGATCATAGTCGGCTAAGCGAAGAGGAACGTATAGGTTGGCTCGAAGTGTAGACCTTGTCTGAAGCGTTGACCTGACCTCTAGCGAAGGCACACCCAGAAGTAGGCCTTGCAGGAAGTTAGACCGGGAAAGAAGTATAGGGTTAGCTAAAGTGATATGTAGAGTTCATATTATTAAATATAAAATTGTACATGTCGCGTTATATGGGGTCATATTAAAGTGCCCTATATGTATTTTCGTTTCACATCGTTTTCCTATAACGCGGAAAGAATCAACCTGTGTCCAATGTAGGATTACTACGCATATTTTAATGTCAATATCTTTTGTGGTAAGTTTCAAAAAGTGATAATTCTAAATCCGTCCCCTGACAAAATACGCCCCTTATTACAAAACGTTATGTAATATTTGATTCGAGTTCGGGTTGTAGCCGTGCATTATATAACACGATTTTCCCTTAATTTTCCGTGCCAATAGATCCTCTTGGTGCCTGGGTGTGGTTGAGCTATTGCCAATAAACAATAACTTCCAGCCGGGCGCGCAACGAACGTGGATCTGCTAATTAGGGACACGGCAACCGATCGAAAGAGCCTTTGATGCCAAATTGAAAAGGTGATAATGATTTCTAGTCGGCCGAGCGTGCTTAGATACAACGTAAAAGATTTGAAGCTACTCCGGAAATTGGATAATCTCTGTTCAATAAATGTCGATATCTCATATTTTTTTCGTAAAACTTAAAAAAAAATATATTCGAAATCTTCTTTTTAAGTAATAACGGATGTTTTTGATATATCTGTATCTATAGTATGCATAATCAGTCGATCAAAATACATGCGTGATGTTAGCATTCTTTTTAAACGGTTTTATTTAGTTCGACCCGTACGGAATTTATTTGGATCAAAATAAGAAATTGAAATTTAAACACCTTCCCGTTGTCAGATTGATCTGAAATTTGGTACACACATTTAAGTTAGATGACAATACAATATAATAAAATCAATAACATTATAAATCTAAGATGGCCGCCGATACAAAATGGCGGATTACGTATTTTTCCTTAACCCCCTTAATATGGGTATCAAATGAAAGGGCTACACTAGTAAAACACGTTGATTATGTCAAAATTTCAAAATCAAGATGGACGCCGTTCCAATATGGCGGACTAGGTACATATTTTTCCACAACCACCACAATATGGTTATCAAAAAACCGTTTAACTTAAAAGTTTTTTAAATGTATTTATTTTAAATATGGTAGTCTAAGTTGCCTATTTCAGGCATTTACGGTTGTAATAGTTTCGTTGAATTGCAACATGATCATCATATTAGCCGTAAGAAGTCCACCGCTGAAAAAAGGCGTACCCCAGAGGTTTTAATAGGAAGTAGCTTGTACCCAGCGTCTTTCGATCGCCCTAACTATATCGCCTTGTAGGTGGGCTTTCTAATTCTGCACTTCCGATCCATGGTCCTCACTTCTAAAATCTAAAGGCTGTTGAATTTAGAGTTTCGTTTTTTTAGTTTCGTATCCGTATCTTAGAAGTAACAATTGTATAACCTTAATAATATCTATTACACAAATAATAAAAAAAAAACTCTCTTACGTTTTTTTACCTTTTGTTTTATGTAAATTTAAGAAGCATAGTCACGTTTTGTTTCACTTTTTTTCCGGGTCACGCGCTTTCATGATTATTTTTTTATGTATGCAATAGTATTGCTATAAACTTGCTTCTGCAAACTTATACCTGACGAAGATATTTGCGACTAAAAGTATTATTTTTCCGGGTACGAATATATTTAAACACTCAAAAATTAGTAAAACAAATGGTTTATCAAAAATTGTTCTTAATGCTTTCTCTATAATGAATATAATATTTTGAAGAGAAACTAATCCTAATTATATTTTCTTTTTACTACTTCACATCGTTTTACTGTTAACAAACTTTAAATATTTTATACACTTTAATAAAACTGTAGTGACTGAAATACATCGCCTCCGTGATCTTAGTAAATGTAAGAGACATTTCACAAATAGAAAATAAATAACAGAAGAAGGAATCCTTATTAAATCTCTCTTTAAACTCTTGTTAAATGTTTTTCTATCTTCTTCTCTTTTCAGTCTATAGACGCCCACGCCCACTGTAAGGCATAGGCCTCGCCGTGATCGCCATGATAACAGTCTTGCACTGCTCGCATATACCGACTTCCCGCGACCTGAATAATATCTTCTATTCACGGGGTCTACCAGCTCCTAGTTGTTATACGAGACCCTTCCGACCTCATATGGCCACGAAAAAACAAATGTTACCGCACCATAATTATTAATGATAATTTTATAGTACATGAAGAGATTATTATCATCAATTAAATGCAAGATGTCCACTGCTGTTCATAACATTCAATCTTCCGACGACTTTAACAAGTCTGTTTATCGTCCATAAACAGTATCTTATGGTTAACTATATATCTACGTACCGAAATAATTATGTAATATTTAAATAAGTACCCTATTTTAACTTATGTAATATTTTCGCCATAGTAAATTAACTTTTATACACCTGTAATGGGAGCGTGGTCCCAGAAGAAATGCAATATATTTTATATATATTTAATATAGGGTATGTTTCAGTGAATACCAGATAAAAATGATATATTCAAATTATATATAAACGGTGGAATTATTATAAATTGCTCTTTTTATTTCGATCATCTGAATATAATGCAATACCTTCCAAATAAGGAGATGGGAGTAACAATGCAGATAACGTGCGAAAAACTTAATATTCCGCGGCGCAGGAAGAATGAACATGCATCTTATTCACTTAAAGCGGAAAGGACAGGACGGGGCGTTACAAGAAATACATATTTTACACTTTTGACAGATGTGTCTCAACCCCAAGATTTATTGCGCGGGGAATATGAAGTAGCATCTCTCGGTGTTTCAACACGAATAATCTTCCATTTTCGAAAAAGATTTCTCGTTGTTTTCCTCGATGGTAATATTCTCGCTATGTCACAAATGTCATAAATAATAACGACGTTGATATAAATCTCCGAAACTTAGACCATTATTTTTATAACAAACAAAATGCTTGCAGCTTAAATGGCCGACATTTGAAACTCAAATAAGTTTTGCATTTTTCATATAATTTCTAAACTTATAATTCATTTACTATAATATAACATTTATTTAATTCTAACGACTATATTTATCAAATTTAATTAATTGGTCATAAAATTAGTAAATCTTTTCATTTTAAAAAGTTCATAAAAACATCCATTCCTTTTTTAATTTGAAGGATTTTTAGGTAATAATAAAGCTTGGAAATAGAAATTAATCTACTACTGTATTCAGGAGGTCATAAAAGTGTTAAAAAATTACCCGCCCGTGTTTCGTTTGATCTCTTTCAGATCAAGGCGCGTCTGAAGCCCTCATAGCTTTTAGATGAAAGATGCAAATATAGAGAGTTCAATCTGATTTCAGTTTGTATCAATTTTGGGTTCTTCTTACAATCTTCTTATTATTCTCCATGTTCACTATAAATTATTCAACATGGAGAATAATATAAATAAATTAATAAATCTACAACCGTATTTGAGAATTAAGCTTTAATATCTCGTTACCAGTAATTGGTTCTCTAGTTTGAAATTAAACTACGTCTCCCGTTTTCCGGTTTCCTGACACTCGTTTAAACTTCGAACGAATATTCATAAAAAACACTTCTCTTTTGTCAAAAGTTTATCGACCGTTAACGATCTATTTTCCGAACTTTGGCAACTTCGACTTCTCACGTGAATTATGTGCAAACCGTTCAAATATATTTTCATTCTATCGATTGGAAATATTTACAGGGTTATTGAAAATCAAACGATTATTAATTAATTTACTTACAAGATAAACAAAAAGTTAAAAATATTTAAAATAGATTGTGTCCATAGTCCAAAAATATGTTTAAATAAACCTAAAAAAGTACAAGTCAAATTAGCTACGGTTGAAGCGTGTAGTTTTTTGCAAAAGCACAATTATTATGTAAAAATTTACGTCAAAATTATGGACGCAATGTCATTAGTTGTAAATATCGTCAACACGGTAATATTAAATTTTCATATTATTCTTATTTAATTTATTAAACCACACATAGATAAAAACTTTCATAAATATTTAACTTAAAAACCTATGATCTAATTTTTGACAAAAATAACTTTAGTTTGTTATACTAAAAATTCCTTAGCTGTACAATAAATATATAACTTAAATATTACCATCAATTGTAACAAATTCTTTAAGATCCTTATAACGAAGGAGAGAATAAAAGAGCTTGTATCAAATTATATTAATATATCATAATAATTAATGCACGAAAGCCTACTTAGAATACCCATAATTTGGACTAAAATACTGTGATTTGTCTAACTACAAAACTTTTCAAAAAGATAGTAAAAATTTAATACAAAAAACAGTTGATTCGCATTCTCTGTGTAAAGAACGCATCAATTTTCGATGAAGAAATTGAGGCAGAATAATAATGTTATGTTATAAGTATAATAAAGTAAAATCTAATTCTAAGAAAATCTAAGAAAGAGGCAACAAAAGTAGAGAAAGAAGATTTAATTTTCCGACCTACAATGGAAAGTATCGCTACCGATGTCTCCGATATTAAGTTCTCTCGGTATCGGAGCAGCGCCTACTATTCATAAATCGTGAAGGTACTGCCTACAACTTTATTGCGGACTTCGATAAGGGACCGAGCCCGGGGTAGCGAAAGAAATAGTATAGATTGGATTATGCTTTTTCTGTTATTGAATTTGTCAAGTGTTTGTATATTCAAATTTGTTTAACACTTACGTTTTTTAGGCATTCAAAAATTTCTACAATTATTTTACAAATGAAATTCGACACGATTACAAATGCGAATTTATTTTAATCGCGTTGAACATTATATGTTTTGGTAAATTCTTGAATCTAGTAGCCACTTTTCTATTCTTACAACTACGTTAAAGGTTAGTGTTTATAATACAATAGTCTAGATAGGCGAGTATTTTTGTGCTAGACCAGTAAATTATTCTCAGTTGAAATAGATTTTTTTTACTACTGTAAGGAGTTGGTCATGCAGTATATAATATGAATGCTAAACACAGTCTTCGAGAAAAGTTTCGTAAAGATAATATTATTACAATTTATTTAGTTGCGTTATTTGAAGTTGGCACTAGAAATTTAGATACGCTTTATTATTTTTTATACAGGCTTTCTATGAGCTCTATTTTTCTTTTTATTTATATTTACTTTTGTGTACAGTATTATAATATACTCCAGTGTAGTCTCTAAATTATTTAAGAATAAATTTAAAAGGTTTATTTGATAAAAAAATATAAATAACTCCAATTATACACTCTCAACAATAGCGCCGAATTATCATGAAAATAAATTAAAAAGTTTGCAGCGCTGGAGTTTTTGAATTTTGCTGGATTATATAGTTATTTGTGTCTATAACCCCGTCCGAATATAAAATTGATGCCTTTACGGGAGTTCTTGAAAAGTCTGTGTTGCTTTTTGAAACCAGACGTAATCGCAGTAAACGTTCGTTATTTATTATATACTCTTTTAAAAAAACGTAAAGCAAATAAAGATAAAAATGAAGCGTGTCCACTGTCAGACATTCAAGTAAATGAACAGCGTATAATAAGAAAAGTTGGCCGGTGCCATGTCAGTAATTTAAGAGAGCCCATAGAAAGTTTTGTAGCGAAATTAAATTTTGTTGCGCTCCGTACGAGCAGGCTTCGTTCGTATTCCCGCTATTTTTGCGTTATTGCGAGTTCCTTTGATAGTTTGTCCACTTCGCGAAAAAAACTTTATTTGGCATTCGATTAAATATCTTCAAGGTTTATATGCTACGGCAAACTGTTTTCCAAGAAATCTATTACCAAAGAAAAATCAATTACTTTTCTTACTGATTACTTGCTTTTGTGATTCGTATAGGGCAGGGGTGGCCAAACTGCGGCTCGCGAGCCAAATGCGGCTCTTTTAACAATTTTTTTGGCTCCTATTGACTGTCGAATTGTTTTAATATTTTAATTTATGTTACCTATGTCAGCACCTGTTAAATCGAAACAAATCAGGGGTGTGAATAATTATTATTATTCATCCACCATAAAACTATCGAAATCCAATTACCGATCATAACAAATTAATTTGTGTCTTAAGTATTATTAGGAGTTCTGTCATAGTCGTATGCCATTACATGTAACTTCAATACACATATTTTACACTTTTGTTTAGATAATTTAAATAAATATGATTTTTTAAGAAAACATTCATTTTGCGTGTTTCAAATGCGTATTAAATTGTGGCTCGCAAAAAATTCTAATTTTGAAAAATGGCTCGCACTATCAAAGAACTTTGCCAACCCTGGTATAGGGTTTATATTTAAATATTATTTATAGACTTACAGCGTCTAATTAAAAGTCCACGATAAAACTAATAACTCTTGTTGGCAACGGCCTTACAATAAACCGCTGCGTAATATCTTTGTATCAATATGTTACATAATTAATATAAAGATTTATAGACAAAAACAGTGCGAAAGTAATTTCATGTAAAAGCTTGAATAATTATTTCTTTACTACTATAGTAAGAATTTTGAAAATGATAAAAAAAACATGTGACTTTGTTGTGGGCTCTTCTCGTGTGCGATCAGGGCGCGTTAGGAATCCTTTTCTATCATTTATAGACGAAGCATTTGATCTTTGTCTCGCCTGATGTCAAGCAATAACCAGATTTACGATGCTTGTCTAAAATAAACCTATTCACTCTTATATTAAAGACTCCTAAGTTATTATTTTCTGGAAACTATGAAACCGTTAGGTCGTTCCATTACGATACTGTTCTCACTACAGAAGTGTTACCAGAAACCTTAGTTTGGGTAGAAGGAATTTCAACCGCGAACGAATGCCGTGAATCCGTGCGTCTTATTGTCCGATGAAAGAAAGGAGACGGGCGAACTATTTGGTATAGTTCCAGATAAAACCTTCGTAGCTTGTAGACTACCATAATAAAGGAGATCATATCTGATTCTAGTTTCTATGAAATTGATTCTTCTGGTATTCTTCTCAAGGTGTGAGTAAGTAAATCATAAAATTTTCTTTTATTTAGTATTTACATGTTAAATATTTCAGTGGACAAAGACATACTATAGGACCCCAAGGAATTAAATGCCCAAGTTTTTGAATCATTTGTTTGTAATTATAAAAATGATCTTGGTTATGACTTTTTAAGATTATTATCTTTTTAATAACAATATACTTCTGTATTTTCTATCACTGCGTTTTACAAATATTGTGTCGAATATAGTATACAGCTATATTTTCCGAATAAATTTAACACAGCGCTTTCTACTGTACATCTGTAAGGTGGACAAGCAAGTGAAAGGGGAAGATGATTGTAGCAGCCGTGTAAAATATAGAGATGCGTTTATATGTTTTATACTTTAGTTGCACAGGTAACTCTATATTTTATCTATAAATACCTTAAAGAAAAGATGTATAGTTAAAATTTGGTCGTTTCTATAAATATGTAAATGCGTAGTTAAGTGTTTTTTGCTCTTTAAATTTTTGAAACAATTTGATTTAAAAACGGTTTCATAATTTTACAATGTAACTTATTTTACGTAGCACGTATGAGTTCTTTGTTTGAGTGCAGCGTAGTCCTATTCTAATGTTTTGGTATATTGGTATTAATAGTTTGCCGGAGTAAAAATGTTGTTCGTCGTCGATAATTCAATTTTATATCAAAACTATCTACTTCCATTTCAATGAAACGTTCTATAACGTTTTATTAAAGTAGTCAGTAGAAAATTTAAACAAGTTGAAACTTGTCTATCCACTTCTGCGGTTAGAAAAGTCGCTATATTTGTCGCGCATCATGCTCTTTATTCTAGACATTGAAAACCATAGATCGGCTGAAGGGCCTTCCGAAAGAAGCATTTCAGAATTACTTCCAATCCTGGCATCAACGTTGGAATAAGTACATTGCTACCCAAGGAAGTAACTTTGAAGAGGAACAATTTAAATTTTATTTAAACTTGTTCCAAATTTAAACTTGTTTGAAAACGAAATTGTTTTTAATTGTATTACTACATTGCTTATTTACATATATTAGTATACTTGTCAGTTTATATGATATGGGTATAAAAAATTGACTCAAGTGATAAGGCCATCCATTTTTTATGTTATAAGTGTCAGCTTTTTTTGATTTTGGATACTAAAGAAAATAATAAATAAAGTGAAAATATTTGATTTCATCTTGGTTCAATTGGTCAACTATAAAATAATATGTAAAAAATAATATATTGTATTCAATATGTTTAGACATATTCGAATTGATATCTTTTTGTCACATTCTTTTGACGTAAATATACGCAAAATGATGGGCGAGAAGCATGCCATGAATAGAAAATACGCACCGAAAATATTAAATATGAACCTAAAAAATGTATCGTAAACATATTCATGGATACAGAAAAGATAAAGTAATATCATTATACAAAATGTCCGTTTTGAATGTTCGCAAGATGAAAGCTATATTCGATTATTGTAAAAGGGTTTCGACGTGTACGGATAGTTCGAATTGAACTGGGGTCGATCCCTTTATCTGCTAAAGTATGTACATCTGAGTTGCAAAGTTAGATATATATCGGGGATCCCAATTGGAACGAACTTTCAAATATTACATTGGAAGCTTTAACCTATTTCATGAGTTCGATTAGAAACATTTCGCATTGTAATTTTTTTTATAATATCTAATTGTACAGGTGATTGGTTAAAGGTGAGAAAATTTTAAAGAGTAATATGCAGTTAATTTGTCCAAAAACTCTAATTACAATCACCCTCAATAAAGTGACCATTGTGATATGTATTACAATAATTAAATTACGCGAAAATCTGTGGTTTCAAAAATAATATAGTTACGTAATCATAATTTATAACATAGTCATAAAAAGCGTTTTAAAAGTTCGGATTACTACATATTAAAGTTATCTGCTGTTTGTTGTCTTACTGTGGACTTTGTACTGTCAGAAGTTGTTGGCATATAGCATTTCCATATAGTTTTAGAGTGATCACTTTATAAAGGATCATTGGAAATAAGTAAAAAGCTTTAAAACTTTTTTTCCTGATTAATGAGGTTGACATTGACTCCTTCAAAGCTATTAAATTAAACCTATAACTAATTACCTTGTGTATTATATTTAAAATACATTTTAGCAGACTGCAATTCTCGCAGACGCTGTCTTGAATATTATATTTTTATGGTAATAATAATAATTTATTTTGTTAAGTAATAATGCAGCTTGGTTAAGATGCATACTAAGTTTATCTTGTATCGTAAATCCTCGATAACTTGCAAAATAATTATAAAATTAATTATATTCTAGTTCAGGATTTAGAAAAAAATAATAATAAAAATAAATGAGAAACGTTTTTACAAATAATATTAAAACTTTTGGAAGCAGTTTTGACTGTTTTTTGAATCGTATCAAATTATCTTTATTTTTTTTTAATAATGTATAATAAATATCGTAAAAAGACATCATAATTGTTTCGTTTTAACTGCCATAGAAGAAAAGAGTCGTTAATATTTTAATGAGAGAACATATTTTTAAATTCCAACGAAAATAAATTGATACGTTACTTTGACAAAACACATAACAAAGAACGGTACTTTGATACACTGTTGCAAATAAAAATTAAAAACTTATATAGTTCGTCTCACCGTAGACAGACGTTTTAATAACTTCTTTTGCGAGTCTTATTACGTTTTTTCTACTTCTACAGAAATAAGACAAAGAGTATAGCAGACATGAAAATTAATATTAATATATTAAATAGTTGAAAGTTAATTACGGGATTCTTTTTAATTCAAAACATTTTTAGAATTATTTGGCAGAATTAAGTTTTAAGAGAGTTTGAAGGGGTAGGACGGGTTCGTTTAAAACAATCCAGAGCGGTCCCTATTATCGGAAGCTCAAGGTCTGTACAAAGAATCGTTGCTAGGGAACAGTCCGGAACTTTAAGCAAAGGGCGAAATCGCACCCCAACAGAGATGACTAGCGATAGCTAATGGCGCATCGGATGAGAGTAAAGAACAAAATGGCGACATTTCGTGTGATAAAATCGAAAAGATAAATTATAGCCAAGAAAGAAAAAATGGCTATAATAATATTTTAGTGTAATATTTTTACTGTTGAGTAATAATCAAACACGCGTTTACAAGATAAGTTTTATTTAATTTATAATTATTTTTGGGGGAAGTCTATATCCAGCAATGGGTCTCCTATAATGACGATATTTTTTTTTATTTTACTTCATCATCATCTTTGACGATGACCGATTTCGCGTTGCTCGTATTGAGTCTTTCCTCAACTTATATTGTCGGTCTACCTAGTGGGTAGATACCACCCACGCCGCGTCTGCTGATTCTATTTAATTATAACATTTTTTTTAAACTCTTCATAAGGATTACACAGTTAATTATTAAAAAATAATACTGTATATCTTTATCTAGAAAATTATAAATATTGTACAAGAGTGTGCTTAGATAGTCAAATAGGAGTTATACAACCAAGGCAAGAATTAGATTGTACTGTGAAAATAAAAAAAAGAAAAATTAAAGGAAACCTATGGTGATATTTTAGGAGCGAGGGAGAAGCAAGAAACTTGATGTATAAAAGAAAACAAGAAAGCCAGAGGAACATGAGATATTTTGAAGAAAAACATGAAAATAGAAGTTAAAAAATTTAAATCTAGGGAATGATTGTATGCTACTGATGGATTTTACTTATTAGTTAGTATATTCTGTTTTACTTTACCGTTATATGTTATATGTTCCAAAAGTACGTACATCTCAGGAATTAAATTTGGAACTATGGCGGCGTCAATTCATCTATTCATCGCGAAAAACAATTCGTGTATATCACATTGACTTAATTAGGTAAAATCTACACGTCGGTCAGAAAATATGTCAAGGATTTACCCTAGAGCTGGCGATAATATCTCTAAGTTCTGGGGATACGATACGACCTACGATAGTAAGCTACAAACTTAAAAGTACTAGTGTATCACGGTTCAAAAATTAAAAATTAAAATGTCATAGTCAAGCCTAACTCATCAAACTGTAAGAAGTTTCTAATCATTTAAAAAAAAAAACTATTCGCCCCGAAAGGTTACATATGGTCAGAAATATTGGCCTGTGGTTGCCCAAAAGAAAAAAAAATAAAACTTTTTATTTCAATTATTTACTGTTATCTTTTTATGCATGTATAATAGCAGATAAAATGCATTACAGGCACTCCCTACCAGTCAACTCAGAAGCAAAGTTGAACTTATAAAAATCTATTTATTTTATATACACGATAAATGGTATAATGTTTTCGATTACTTACAAAAATAAACATTCTATTTTGTTCATTAAAAAGCTTCAGGGATAATGTTAGTATAGTTTTATTGCAACACAACTTTTTTATTTCGATTAACATCAAATGTTTTAGACTTTCGGATAGGAATTTTGAGATAAAAGTATTCATTTTTTACTATTTCTACTGCAAATTTCTACATTTTTCTCTACGTTAGAATTTTCCTCGTGCCTGAATGAAAATTAAAAAACAAAATCAATTAAACTGTTCGAGCTATTCAAGAATTTTTTTAACTTATATCGAATTCTTTTATAAACGTATTCCTTACCTCATCCGTTTATTTACACTTCATTGGTAACGAAGAGAAGTTTGTCTGAATGCGGAAAATGAACCTCAGACTTATTTTCTGAAGGGGAGCTTCGAGTGCAACAGCTGTCCCTAAATGAGGGAATGCTTAAGGCGATTATAAAAATTTCTCTGCACGAATTTAAAATAAAAATAATGTTATAATGCGATTTTGAATGTACGTTTTCCTTGTAAGGTTTCAACTTTGAGACTTTTCGGTACACATGGCTGGCACCGCGATTGACTACGGAATTTTCTTTGTAAATATTATGCTCGCGATATAAGTGCAACGTCTGTAAAAGTTTAATGTTTCTGACATTTGTAAATAAGACTTTGAAGGTATGGGGGAAGGGTGTCGGCATAAAATGCAGGAGCTTACTACGACGTTCAAACAAACACGTGAGGCGACGTCTTACATATTATATTCTATTCACATTTATTTATTATCGTAATGTAATAGGAGATTTTATCAGAGACAAGTTGTCCTGTCAGAATTTGTTTGGGCTGAAGTTATTGCCCGGTATTCGTAAAAAAATGTAAAGTAACATTTTTCAGAATGACTATTTTATTTAATAATTAAAAGTGAAATTAATTTCAATCATTATTGACGGAATAAAAAATAGTCATAAACAAAATAAACGGCTGTAACTTTAATTTATTATTTATAGGTGAAAATATAGATAGTAATTTTATGCAGGTACAGATATGTAGTATTGTCGTCATTGTGTATACGCAGTACAACCTCATATGGCTCGTTGTTTTGATTTAAACTCGTCAGAGGTCTCCGCAACTTAGACTCCGTAGTTTCTACCTTTCGAGGAAAGAGCCCTTTATTTATATTCAACTAGCAGTTCCGACAAATGCTGTACTGTCAGTAGTAATTGGCCCAACGCCTTAATACAAGTAAAAACTTTTTCGATGCAGCTGTGAAACGACTATATTCACTTGCAGCGCATGAACTGTCGAACACGCGAAATTCTACGCGAAATGTCAAATACGCAATTTTGCATTTTTCTTTCCATATAAACCTTCTACAAAGTATTATGAAACATGAAAATGTATATTTAAACAGATAAAGTCGTTCTCAAACTATGGCGTTACTATGGAAACAGATATTTATTTCTATATATACAAATCTTAAAGTATACAGTAGTGAGTATATAATAATATTACGTATTTTCGAACAACCTAAAAACATATTTAGTTTAGTCTTAATATTTCGGACCCTTTGTTTGGATTAAAAAGGGTCGGTAAACTATTATCAACATTATCTTTGTACTTAATTTTTAAAAAAGTGTTTCTTTCTTTTAAAGTCTTCAATGTTTATAATTGTTTAACAAGCTATAATATTATTAAAAAATAACCGCGACAAAGTTAGAACATCCTTAGTAAGTAACTCTAATATCTTTAAGTTTATGTAAAGATTGTAGAATTTTTTTTTAAAAAATACTGCCGTTCAAAAAGACAAAACTATATACATCGATGATTAAACCCATTTATTTTATTTTGACCAGCATCTCGAACATAGTTTATTCATTATTTAATACATAAGAAAGGATTAAGAATTCTGTTGTATTTAATTTCATTTAGTAATTAATATTGATTAAAATCCAATTATATTGCAAAACAAATAATATTTCATTAAAACTGCTTCATAATTATTAAAAGATTAGTGCACTTTTTTTTTTTGTGCTTTAGTGACATTACGCATATTTGTTATCATGTATTGTCTAACGTAATTGTCTTAACTTTTCCTACAAAAGTTTCTCTATAACATTGACAGATGGCGCTTTTATAAAATTGTATCTTACTGTAATTTGTCATAATTTTTATTTTGGATATTTAAACTTATTCTCATCTTATTTTATACATTTATTCCATTGAACAATGCATGTTTCATAATCTGACGTTTAAAGAATATCATTAAAATATCGACAAACGATTGTCTTTATAAAGAGACGTAAATAAGATGTGAAAAATGATGTATTCACAAAAATAAAATATATTTTTTTCGTTTCTTTATGTTGTCTCTACAGCTTTAGAAGGTGAATATACAAGTCATTTACTATCAGTTAATGTAAGGTGTAATCTATTAAAATTTTAGCGGTTTCAGAAATGATAAGTATAATAATATATTGATAACACTGTAAGATATTTTTTTTTCAAAATTCGTATTACTACATTTTTTATTTAAAAATTGTTTTCTATCTGTCCCCGCAGAATTTGTACTGTCAGAAATTAGCTTGCCTTTTGTATACCAGTAATAAAATAAATTAATATAAGATCTTTCTTAGTGATTACTATCAACCGAAATTAGGTGCAAAGGCTTTACAGCCTTTAGCTGTTAAATTTGGTATTAATTAAACATTATGCTTGTTAACATTATTGCGTTGAACCATAATCAATTTTAAAACAGAAATCAGAAAATTACAGTACATCTTACTTACTTACTCCGCTGGCTCAGTGACCCAAAGTGGGTCTTGGCCTCCGAAGCGAGAGACTTCCACTTTCCTCTATCTTGCGCCATCGTACATTACATTACAGTACATCTAGTTTTTTTTTTAAATTCAGTCATATTGTTATGTTCTCTTTTTAAAAAGTTATTTCGTTCTTTACAAATTTTGTTGTGAATTAAAAATTTGAATAAAGAACAAAATGTAAGAAATAAGTGGGAAAAATCGTGTTTACTCTGCCGTCTTGGAACATCGTATGCGGTTGCTCACATTCCTCAGTTTTCCATATCGCGTCAGTTTATCGAACGATCTGCGCCCCCCGTCGGTCTCGATGATCCATCTTCGAGGGAGGGCGCCAACTAAACGAGCGTTTAAAATACTAAAAAAAATATTCATATTTTCAAACGTTGTTTTTATTTATATGCATCAAATGAGTTAAGCTTTAATTTTTTTTTTATTTTGTTAAATTATTAATTAATATATCCATTTGAAAAGATATCAAACATCGTATGACATTTTATTTATATTGTTATTCACTTGGCTTACAATGTGGATACAGACGACCTTGTTAAGGTCGTCGAAAGATGCTGGATGCTTACCAATATGGACTAGTCCTATTGGAAATCCACAGTGGACGTCCTACGGCTAAAATAATGATAACGATGATCTATGTACAATAATTTACAGTGATTGATTGTGTACCATATGGAGAGTGTATCAAAAAAGCCCAATTTGAAAGAAACTGATATTGAAGTTCCCTGGCATTCTTTTTAAAGCCACGAGGATTCCATCGTACTCTGATGTGAGAAGAGTCCACGTTTTTTATTGCAACTTGTAATCAAATTTTAAACATAGTTTAGCTTCTGAAGTTTGTTGTATAATTTTATTTAACGTATGAAAATGAATATTTGCGTTAGAAATTCTGCGTTTGAAACGTTGCGTTTAAAACGCTCGTTCGAAGCGATGTTGTCGCGCGTACCGCTGATCCATCTTCGTGAAAACAAGCGCAGGCGACGCGTGATTCCACCAACAAGGGTGCGACCGAGGGCATTGTGGAATATTTATTTTTCCTTCCGACAATAACGCCGGAGTGAAACTTACAGCGAGCAGTAAAGTCCAGTGTGTAATGGTCTATTAAACTATAAACGCTGAAAATATTATACGAGTATACGGAAAAGAAATTTGGTTGATAATTTTTTGCAAATTTTTTAATAATTTTTTATTTTTTACAGTAATATGCAAAACGTATGTAAATGTATGGCTTTTACATTTACTTTTTCATATTATTTTTCACTTTTTTGGCATTCTTCTTATTACTTACACAAGTGTCCCACAAGTGTACACAAAAATTCCGGAAGAGCGTAATTTGATAGAAAATAAAATCAAATTGAACTACCCAATAACGAAATCCTTCAATTTAGAGCTACAAGGGTTGCAAACGCGCCGTGATATGACCACTACTAACTCAGAAAATATTTTTTTAATGTCATTTTAACAATGTTTGTAATGCAGTAGCTTAATCGTTTATCTCTTTTAAACCATAGTAGTTAAATAAAGAGCGACGTTTTTTAATAGTAAACTATTAATAGTAAACTATTAAAAAACGTCGTTTTACTATTATTAAAGCAAACAAATGACATTTCCTTGGAGGAAATCATTACTTGCAATACAAATGGCACCTTAATTCAATATAAGTGTTATCACGTCGTAAAATCGAAGCATTTAACTCACAACCTTACCCTCAATGTCGATAAACGTTAGGCAATTAAAACTTTGAAGTTCATATTTTCGGGTTATTAAGCAAGCTCTTTCGCATACCCTCCACAGTCGGTTGCTTGGAATAATTTTCACGTCGATTATACCGCAAACCTTGAGTCACGCATAAGTTACCCCATTGAATCATATTTAAATGCACATTACGCCATTTCCTCGTAAGTGATCTTTCATAGCGTTCATTAATCATGTTTTTGGGTTCCGTGCGAAAGTAAACTGTTATCTTACGGGTTTTTTTTTGACACTAGACATTCATCATGTTTTTAATACCCTTTTAAATATAATTAAAATGACTTTAAAGTGTTTTAAGTAGCGAGTTGTCAGCGTAACATAAGTAACATTATGTTGGTGAAGAATCAATGTGAATTTGAGGCCTTTTGTGAACCCATTTTTGTCGACGAAGTAGATACTAGCTTTGCCGACAACACTAACATTATTCTTCAAGTCTCTCATTTCCATCCAAATGTTGTCTGATAGAGATCGCCTCGAGCGATAAGATATCTATAAGAATTTTTTTTGTTATTATCTTTGGTGTACAAAAGATTTAAATGAATAAAAATAAACAAATTAATTATTTTGATCATGAATCCGTTGACGTCCCATTGACGCAGTAGTTAGTATCGCTAGTTGTGTTTTTTATAAGTAGAGACGTAAGTATTGAGGACAACACTAACATTAATAACTTCCAACACAGCACTGATTCTAGAGAACTTTCTTCTATATTGTTATCAGAATAACAATGTTTTAAGTGATTCGAACGCTGTTCAAATTACGACAATTTTATCTTTGCCACCGATGCGTCCTTTTGTCATCCTACAAGATTTAACAATTAATTTTCAGCAAACAGGTTATCTCCACCCGATTATAAGTATATCCATTTCTTTTTTCTATTTCTTTAATTTACTCATTAGCCGTTAGTCGAAACTTTTAGATTATTTGACGTAGTATGGATGTTTTTTAATAATGTAAATAAAAAAAAATTAAATGTCTTTAACTAAATGTGTAACTGTGTATTGTATTATGTGAGGTACTTGATCTACATCATTATCTCAGCCGTGGGACACATAATTCACCGCTGGACAAGGACTAAAGTACTCTCCCCTAAATCTCCAAAAGGACCGATAGATAGCTGTTTACACGCAGCATTTTCCAACGATCTTATAAAGATTATCTGTTCAACTTGTGGGTGAACATCACACTTTTAGTTATTTGTCCCAGTGGCCATCTATGCATTATGTTGCGTGTTCACTACTCCAATTTGCCTGTGGTGGTTACTATTTTTCACCTATAGACCACTTTATTCCGAAATCGATCTCGTAGAAATTTCTAGAGCATAACTATCTCCCGACTGTAAGCTTTTCAAGGCTTGAAGAGGGAGACCACGTTTCAGATCAATAAGTCATCACTGGTAACACATAGATGAAGAAATTTCAATAACTTTAAACATTTTAATTTAAATAGAAAGATAGATATTGTTAATTTTGTTGTTATGAAAATATTTTGTATTATTAATACGGCACCCATTAGTGTTATAAAGAAATCACTCTTACTAAAGTTTTCGTTATTTTGACGTGTCTAATGAACGCGAAAAACAGCTAGATCAGACGGGTGGCACGCCGGGGAGGGTACATGGAGGGTCATAAGTGAAATGTCAGGGGTCGATGCGAATTGATTTTCCACCATCAGTCATAACTCGAATGCGTGCACAATAGAAGCCTGTTGTATACAATTTTATTATTTTCCTTCATCGTGTTTACATTTAACAAAGGGTATACAGGATGATTATTTATGGTTGTAAAAGCATTAGACGGTTAAATTTATAGTTGATTTGTCAGTAAAATACTTTAAAGCTTTTACAATTTTTTCTAATCTCCCTGTATAAAGTTACTACTCCATAACTATATTGGAATGCTATAGGCCAATTACTTTTATCAATACAAATTGTGCATGGTCAAATAGTATAATGGGTTATTTGCTGTCAATTAAATAATTGATAACGTAAAACATAGTAAAAAAAAAATTCTAAAATTTCTCATTTATTACTTATTAAAATATATTATTGTTCAATAAACAAAAAACTAAATTAAGTTATTGGCCTGAAGCATTCAAATTGAAAATTTAAATTTGTGTACCATCTTTCAGAATGACACCTTCAAACAGAAAAAAAAGCGTTTTGCTTACAATAATTACTAACAGTAAGTTATACACTCTCCGTTTTTCAAGCTTTTACATATTCTATAGGGTCACAAATGATAATCATTGTTTCATTAACTAGATTATTATGGTCACTGAATCACCTATTTTATGCTTTTACGACGCACAAATTATATGTATGCTGAAATACCGTTAAATGATGAATGACGTTGAATGATGTGTTCATTTTGTATGTTGCGTTGAGAGTAGCTTTTTTATCTTCAGTTATATATATAAATATGTTATTGTGAAGTGTAATAATTGTTTATGTATCTAATAAATCAGTTTACCAGAGATATCTCTGAGGGATAAGATAAATATTATTTTGATAAGTTTTAATCAAAACGTAACGTTACTTACCAAAGTAATATTTCACGATTTAATCCGATTACTTTAAACACGTCATGGCGTATTTTTTAAAATAAATGTGTAAAATATGGAATAAACATAAAAAACGAAATTTACAATTATTTACTTTAATGAGGTTATGCGAATTATATTAATATTAATTATATTACTCGTATATTAATTGTATTAGAAATTTTGATAACATATTTTTCTTACAACATTGAACATCAATATGGTGATTAATGATAAAAAGGTTCTATGGCTGAAATGATGATGATGATGGAACGGTAAAAGTACGACAATTTTAATGTACACAATTAATGATTAACTCTATAAATTAATTTCATACATTCATAATTATGTATTTACTCAAATATATGCCTGTGTATTGCATGTACAAATATTAAATTACTTGCTATTCCATTTCTTCCTTTATTTTCATAACACATAATAATTTTTCTGGGAGTAAAATCTTACAGAGTTAAGCAGGCCTATTGTATTCCATCTTAGGTTTATAATCAAATACTTATGTTATGAAACAACTATTGTATATCGTTTAGTCCGAAGAAAAAGATCTGTTGAACTCATTTTTGATTTATAAAGGAAAGTTTTTTTTGGTAAATATTATTTTAATTTAATGCAATAGAATTTATGCAACATATTATAGTTTTAAAGTGTTATTTGAAAACTGAGCTATCAATGTAAGATAAAAGTTATTTTATTAAAAATTATGATACTTAATTTATTATTGATTTCAGTGTCAGAACTTGTATGACTAAGACAGACATGTGGCTAAGAATTTGTTTTTTACAGTATTTGTCGTAAAGTGCTTCGAAAGCTTTATAATTACGATAGATAAAGATAGTACTTAACAAAATCTAACCTTACCAAATACCTCATTCTTATTTCCGACGTGCTAAAATAAATGCCTGATAGTATATAGTGGTCAGGTTTACCCATTTCGGCATGTAACTAACTACTCGATCGATCGATCATTCGATTTCTTTCTCGTTTTCCGTCGCCGTAAACTCGTCCCAAAGCGATACTAATGAAGTAGGAAATCCAATTAGCAACCTCGCCGGTAGTGGGGATGTCGCAGGGGTTCGCGCGAGCGGGCCGCGCCGAGACACCGACAGAAGCTTTACGGCCCGAGTTTAATCGCGAGTCGCGATAAAACTGTTATAAATCGATTCCACCAGGTTAAAGAATTAAATGGATCGTAAAAATTAATAGGCCTCTGTCGCGGCGGGATCGCGGTGGCTTGCTGCGCCGGAATACCACTTCCAAGTTTATAAATTACTCCGAAACTTTATGACGGCTTTGTCAGGCAAGGCTTTTTACCCGCGTCACGTGTTGTAGACGGATGTGAAATTGGATTTTTTTACGCGGAGAAATGTTACGATTTTAGGCAAATATTCACCAAGACCCATGCAAAAGAATTGTGACAATTTTATACAGAGTGATTTGTGTAAAGACGGGTGGAATGTGTATCTCATTTGTTAACAAAAACCATTAGGTACCCCTACCTGTGTAAACTGATCATTCCGAAACCTGAAATATCAGTAGCAAAGTTGCATTATCAAGAATTAAGAAGTGATCACAGATCAGTTTCAACACGTTTGAAAATAGCTTGGTATCCAAAAAAAAACTCGATATTTGTTTACCAAATGAGATGATGATTGAAAGAAACCTAGTGAACCGTGTGCATATTTGTTATTCTTTATCCAGACCTAAAGATGAAATTGATAAGCGATAGTGAAAAGCGGATCACGTACGACAAGAAATTGCGAAAAAAATTGTCTTCGAAGATCTGTCAGCCTTCATAGGAAACAAGAGTTAGTTCGTAATAATATAATTCTATGTGTATGTTGCGGTTGTAAAGAAATTAATTATAATGAAAGTTATTAGCAAAGCAGAACCATCGATTCGGATATTTACTGCAAAGGAATGGAGTATCCGCCGTGTAATTCTAAAATTACAAAGTTTCTCTCAAATTTTCTACAGCAAAAAGTGACCATACAGAGCAATATTGTTCGCTCTCTAGTTGTTTGAATTTGGATTTCAAAATTATAACAATGACAATGAAAACTACAAAAAAAAAAACAACTATTAGTTAGCTTCTTTTTTTAGTTTTGATAATACAAAAGTATGTGTTGCAGTCTTGAGAATTAAAATCGGTGAAATAAATAATTCGACCACCCAACCTTGATGTAATTTTAATATTGTTAAAAACATCAATTCATCTGTACACGGTTTTGGGCAAAATGTAATTAAAATTAAAATTTAATTTTAATAAAAAGTTAAATTTAATTTTAATTTATGAAACAAAGTACTGGTTCAATCCGATAAACACAGCACAGATTTCTCACAAATTAAATTTTGTAGAAATAATTTTCTTTCCATTGTGAATATACGGTATATCGATATAAAGACGTTTCCTAAAAATATTTTTGGTATTTCCAATGTGCGAATAATAGAAACACGTACACGGTACCCGAGAAAAAGAGAACGGTATCGCATATTTGATCTTTATTCTATGCATAAATACCGTATGCCGAGATGCTACAGAAACACTACTGAATTGTTAAAGTAAATGTTTTTAAATGCGCATCAATGAAATATTATTTGAATATTTTAACGATATATCTGTAATAAAATAATTATTAAATTTTTTGTCAATTATTGAAACAGTATATTTATGTTTTAAAATAAAAAACCTTTTATTATTTACAAAATCATTGATTTTCTTCGACGTTTCATATTTTTTTTTGTTACTTTCAAGAACATTTAACTACACAAGTAGGGTCAATATAGCTAACTAACGAATCAATGTAAGACGGTCAGATAATTGACTGGAATTAAATTCAAAGTCAACTTGTATGCGGTAGGTAATCTCTAATATATTTTATTATGTAATAATTTGATATTTTTTTATTATATTACCACATGATAGCGTGTTGTACCATCTGTGAATTGTCAGCATATGAGTTACACATTTACTTTTTTTAGTTTTTAAACCTATAAGGGTTTTTTGAGTATATTGCAATGTATTTTTTTTATTTACATTTTAAAATAAAATACTGTTTACTTTATATTACATGTATTTTCGTACAACTCAAATGCAACTTTTTTAAAATTTTATCTTTGAATATTTGCCGTCTGAATTGTGTTGGTCCGATTTCTTTCCGTCTTTGGCGAGACCGGGTCCCGCCATCCAACGCGCGTGTATTCACGCCTCCGCCGCCGGCCGTAGCTCTTCACAGACACCCTAGTATGTAACGAACCCATCTTGGGAATTGAAAGGTCTTGACACCGAATAATCGATTCGAGATCTGCGCTCGTTATCGACGACTTTCGAAGGCTTACAAGAAGGTCTGTATTTACGTTTCGTTTTAAAGGATTTCTTATTTTCTTACACTAGTTGACAATTTACGATACATTATAAAATATAAAAATATATTACAAAATAATTTATAATTGGAGGTCCTTTTTTATGAAGCTTAATGTTTATTTTAATTAAGATAAAATAGAAATTTTGTAACATTATTCTTGTACAAGTCTGTTAGTAAGCTGTTCCTGAATTCTATCAAACAACATTTATTTTCTTAAAAAATGTTTTTTTTTCTTTGAGTGCTATACTGGATGATTGGTTATTGGTTAAAGTTTTAAAGGAGAGAATGTCCACAAGGTGGACAGATTTGAACTAGACCTAGCTAAGGTCGAAATACACTGAATGTGGACCCTTTTCAAACGGCCCTGTTAGAAAACTATGGTGGAGCCGTATGCCCAGCAATAGAACTTCTACGGCTGAAAATGATAATGGCGATGATGACACAAATATCATAATATCGTACACAAAAACTAGGATGGAATTTTTTCGAAATATTTTTGTTAGTAACTCATAAATGGAAAGCTATGTCAACCCTTCGCGGAATCAATAACGGCAAGGATATTCATCTAGTACCAGACTATTTGCCTGGCATTGTGAACAATGTCCGATTTCGCTTCATCGACGCGAACTAGTTAAAATCTTTCAAAAATTTAATCCATGTCGACTCCGTTCATTCGGGGACGTAATAACCACGCCTCGTGCGCGATGCGGGCGTAAAAATTCATTTATGTCTACAGACGTCCATTCATCAATCTGCGGAATGATTGATCACTTGTTAAGACTTGTTTAAAATCGAGTGCATGGTCATATAAACATTCGAAACTATTTTTAATCGGCATTCAAAGTAGCGTAGCTAATGTTTAAAATATTAACACATTTTTAATTTTTTATTGCTTTCATTTTTGAATGTTTAATTGCACTTATTTAAAATTTAACGAAATAAAGATAAGCTTATAGCACTCTGTTGGCACCGTAAAAAGATATTTCCTTTATAAGTAAAATTGTACGCTTATACAATGTACTTACATGTGTACGTATTCTTCTGTTTTTAGTGAAAAGTCTATTTAACCATAACAGAAAAAAAAACACTACCAAAATTTAATGGGTTTATAAATAATAATACATCTTGAGCGTATATAGCTCTAACAACTAAATTAATTCAATATGTTGAACTGATAAATATTACCCGACTAAGTTTTTGAACGTTCTTTTTAGATTAAGGCACGTTTGGAAACTTTATAGTTTTATTATAAGTTTAACAAAGCCATTACATGAAAATTAAATTTGATTTTTACTTTCTAATAAACATGGCCTTTGGATCCTTGTCATGAAACATAAGAGGTCGCTTTAAATGATCCAGTATGGAAATTATCTATAAAAATACACTTATGATCGTCAGCTTCACTGTTTTCTTTATAGATATATATTATATTTAACTTATGGGTATGTATATAGCGAGTTAGTATGTATATAGCAAGTTGAAGTACCAGTGGACAGGACACATAGTATGCAGAATATATCGCCGCTAGGGAATTCAGGCTCTAGACTGGAGACCGTGTACCTGAAACAGGGTGAGAATCTTGATAAACACATCGGGAGATGTTAGATGTAGGTCACTTCGAACAGAGTTTTAAGCCAACGTCCAGTAGTGGACATCCAAAAGCTGAAATGATGATGATATATAACTTTATAAGTATTGGTGATTTTTGAAATTATTCTGTTCGTGATTAAAATGCAGTGAGTCATTGTCCATCAGCCCGACTACGCTTCGAAATTAAATTATGGAGTAAATGTACCCTTATTAGAAAGCCAAATTTACAGTGAATATATTCTTGAACGAAACGGCTAAAAAGGAAAGATTTTTAAGTTAAGCCGGCGGAGAATGATCATTAACTGTTTTCTTCACGAGAATGAACTGTTGTTGAACAATCAGAAACGAAAAACGACAAAACATGGTGTTACGTTGGATTTTGTATTTCAAAAACCTCAGCGGAAAATTAATATAAAATGCAGATAATGAATGACCCTAAGAAAAATTATGATAATACAAATAGTTCTGTGGAAATCTTTCTGCATTTTAATGCAACACACAGGCACACACATAAATTTCACACATACGCACAAACTAATTATCGAATGAATAAACATTAATAAAGTACATTTAAATGCTTCATTTAGTTTTTTCATTATTTAAGAAAAGGATGCTGACTGTAATATATTTTATAACCAGTACAGCTGGCAACGACATACTTCAAGTAAAATTATATATCTTGTAAATTTTAATAAACAAATATTAAATATTTACGGATAAAGAGTCAATTTACGAAATAAACAATATAGCCGTACATAATCCGGATATAGTTTTTAATTATATCAATGCACGTTTATTATTAACATAATTAATACATCTTTGATGTCGTATTTAAAAACAGTCATACCTTAATATTAACGACCAAAGAACAAGAAGCCTTTAGATTAACTTCGTTCCGTTTAATTTGCATACAAATAGGGTGCTATGTGTTCGTGTAACCATATTAATGGTTGTTTGTTGACATACATTATGGTTCGTGTTCCAACAGTAGTTTTTGTAATATACAAAGTAGTATATATACAAACTAGTAGTATAGACGCAGTACAGTAGTATAGACTTTATATATACAAACTATGAACCATTACATCCTCTCTTTGTCTCTCTTTGTTTTACGAAACAAAAGATTGTCATACGAATAATAATATTCCGAATGTATAGAAATAAAAATTAATAGCATAAATTTATGCTAAAGACAAAACTCGGAAATGATTTGGCCAGTGTGGTTTTTTATTTACATTTTTGTTAAGTCATAAAAACTATCCTTATTTAGGAAATTAAAATTATCTGTAACTAATTGACAAAGGTTTGACATCAATCAAAATTAATGAAAAGCGTGTTCATGTGTCATCACAAAAAATATGTAGTATTTACTTAATACAATATATTGCAAAAATCATATTATTATTAACGTCTTACAATGTACGAAATAGTAAAGTTATTTTGAAAACTTTTAATTTACTTTAGACGTTAAATAAAAAACTAAAGTATCTAAAGTAATTACCACTTTGAATTGAGTTTCTTTTATATTGCATTGCGTCAGGCCAATTAATTTTGACAGTATGAAGTCTAATGTGGCAGCTAGAAGTATAACAAAATATGTTTTTAATATCTGTTCAGATTTTTTATATTAATTTTTACATTACAGAGTATAAAGTAATGAGACATATTGTAACACAATGTACATTGATGTACACTTAAATTAACTACATCATTTCAACATTCTACATTATTTTAACTGCATAACGTCCAGTACTGGACACAGAGAGCCTTTTGTCCAATAGTTGACGTCAAAGTGGAATCCATACATTTTAATAGTATCGGTTAGAAGCGGATTGCATCTAGCGTCTTTCTAAGAACTTAGAGATTCTCCTCACCACTATGTGGGTGGACATTCTACGCTGCTCTTGCCCATTACCAGGTACGTTGTCTCCACTCTTGAACTTTGAAGCTTTGGCGGCAATCTGTTCACCACTTCAGCGTCTAATGTAACGTTACGTAACATGTAACATAACATAACATACAATAACATAAAGAATTATGCGAGAATTCGTATAAAAACCAACCTCGAGATTTTATTTCAACGAGTAAAATATATCCCTTTATATTCTTTCTACTTTCTTTTATTTCAATTAACAAGACTGAGCCACAGCAACGCTTGGCAGGGTGCAGTCGGTTAATAATAAAGTCGAAACTCATCTAGTATAAATTAGAGCCACCTGTGTGTGTTTTATCAAATGAACGTCTGATTATTAATTCATTTATTTCATTCACGGGTCGGCAAATAAACGCGAAACGTTTGCCACACCAGGCGAATTGCGAATAGTGTTGTCGGGCTTAAAAAGTTTCACAAAATGTTATTTTATAAATTTAATTAAAAAATGTTTAAGTTTTTTCATTTCAAGTATAAGTTGGGTTTCTAAAAATAATATAATTGATGTTTAATATGGATCCAAACAATGGATTGAAACGGCGTAAGACAAGCAATGACTGGTCATTGTGGCGATGATGAACCTATACCTTGAAGTAAGTATCTATCAGCTGATACGATGATTTATGATTATGTTGGGTCGAGTCGTTTTTTTATTTATAGATAATAATTTAAACTTATCTCACTTAAGCACATAATCCATACGAGATTACAGTATTTTAAGGACTAAGAACTACTAAAATACTAAAGAAATAAATATGATCGTGATGATTTTTCATAGTAAATTATTTTAAAACTAACAAAAAGTTATTAAAGGAAAATGCATCATTTTAGCGCTCTATGTAAGTCACGGTGCCGCTATCAATAACCCCGTCCCTCATATCGGACGGAAAATTCAATAAAATTTTATCAGTCGATTTCATAGTTTCCAATGTGATATGATTCCGCTGCCGGCTTCATCGGTTACCAAACGGGGTATTTTGTCCACGTCCACCATTTTAGCGGCCCGCCACAATTCTATTTTGGATTTATTTTAAATCACATGAATTATGAGGATATTGCTACTAAACGACATCTCTTTTTATAATTTTATATTTATAGCCATCATGAAATGGAATGAATTTCATGATGTTTGTGATAATTTTAATAATGTTTTTGACTTTGAATAGTTATAACGAACTCGATGAAAAATCTTTTAAGTTTTTAGATGATGGCGGATAATTTGCTATTAAAGAATGTAATCCGTTATATATATATATATATATATATATATATATATATATATATATATATATATATATATATATATATATATTCTTAATTTTTCTTCTTATTTCAGTCGATAAACGCTTACTGCAAAGCATAGACCGCTTCCTAAAATTACATCTATGACCGGTCTTGCCCGCATGCAGCTAACTCTGGTGACCATATCTATGTGGTTTATGACCAAAGGCAATCTTATATAATTAAAACGCAAAGTGTGAATGATAAAATGATCGTATCCCGGGATTTAATTGTAATTGAATCTGCGACCTACGATCGCATGTCACAATCTTTTACCGCTTGGCTACACCCCAAAGAAGACATAGGATTAATAAAAGGCTTTGATTTAACAGTTACATTATGCTATTAATAAAAAATTCTGTCCGCAAAGTGAACCAATGTAATACTTCTTTTATAATAATGGTTTTAGCTTCTCGATAATTAAGGTTGTAAATTAATTAAACTGAACATCCAAAGAGTTTTGCTTTGTATAAACATCTCTTTGGAATTATAGAGTCAGCAAATTTTAGCGAAAAAATCTTTGTATCTTTTCATTAATTGCAAATTACACAGTATACTTTGTACATATATTTAAATAATATATGTGTATATATGGGATGTGACATGAAAACGAATTTGAAGCAAATCACACTTTAATTTTTATTAAATTATAATTTTCATTACAATATCACGTTGTTACGTTATTCGATTCTTTGACACTTTTTTTCATATCAAAAGTAACCATTTAAAAAATATACTTAACAAGTAACTTTTAAATATGCCTACACAGGAAATATCAGGATTCGTTTTTCTTACATATGAATGTCCGTGACGTAAAAAAAATAATTCATCCGTACAAGTGACTAAATCAGCCATAACTTTCAACGATTTTAAATTTGGAATTTATACGTAAATCATTATCACAAAATTTAGTATCACGAACAGCACTGGTTACGATCGATGCCATACCTTACAAATAAGGGGAAAACTCCGTATTGTGCATAGCCTTCGCAACCAGACGTCCTAATCGCCCCTTTTGAAATCCCAACTAACAGGAAACTCCCATTTACATAACAATAAAAATGCGATTCAAACATCTAGAAATGTCTGTGCGATATTCACGGATCATAAAACCGTGTACGGTCTCTGAGCACTCCCGCTGATTTACTTTGACCTCCGTGCACACCTCTCTACTCCCTTTTGTGACCATTACTCACTGAGAACGCGTTCAAAGTGAGGACCTCTGTATAATGGATGAAATACTTAAAAGCTAGCATTGTCACATTCGTATCTGTGTGATTTGTTAGTAACGTTTTCACACTACTCTTTAATTTTTTTTATTATTATAATATCTACAGTTCTTACAAAAAACGTAATTACATTTTTATTACAAATTGTTAGAAAACCTTAATTTTAATCGATACTTCAAGACGCATTAAATATTAAATTGTAATAAAAAAGCAAAATAATGTGGCTGTTTGTAAAGGTGCCGGTTCAAGTTTCAACCCGATGATCGTTGTTTGAACGCAAATAATGTGTAACACCATAAAGTAAGCGGTTATGCAAATTGATTGGTTAAATATGTATAAGCTGTAAAGCTGTAAATGTATAGCTCATTCGCTGTCAATTAATGTAGTAAATCCAAAAATAAATGGCTACAGAAATAACATGTAACGTAATGGTAACATATAAAAAGTATTATCAAAATTCAGAAAAAATAAAAACAATTTTTGTGTACTATTTATAGTTATTGGCCTGTCGCACTATATCACAAAAAAATAAATTAATGTAACATATTTCAGAGAGCCTATATTATACAGGACGATTGAAAATCGTTGTATAAGCTTTAAATCTTTTTGCTAACAAATGAGCTACACATTCTTTTCTTTTAAATTTTTACAGTTATAACAAATCACCCTTTTCATATCATTATAGTGCACACCACAGCCACGCCATTTTGACCAATAGGAAAAAAATTAAAAAGATTTTTATTATTAACTTTGTTAAAAATTAATGCAAGACAATGTAAATATTGCTAGAGTACCAACAACGGTATCGCTTACTCAGCCATGTATTGTGCTTAAGGTGTACAACAGCGATGATTTTCATTTTGGTACATGTCGAGTTTTAGGTGGCAGGGCGTATAGGGCGCCTAGCCTAAGATCTTTTTTAAAGTAGCGAAGCCCTAGTGCTCACGGCGGAGCCTCCGGCCCCTACATACAAATATTGCACCGGGTTGGAATGGTATTGAAGTGTATTCTTTTAACCCTTAATTAGGCGCATGGGGTCAGGGCCGCTTGAAATTCAAAAAATATTGGCTTACAGTCTTCAGAGCGTACTAACGCTCTTTCTAGCTTCCTCATTCCCCCCGGGGTACGCAAATTAGTCGCATCCAGAACATTAACTCTTGCCCACACATCGCTGTCCTTTAGAGAGCTGACCCCATGCGCCCAGTTACGTTACATTTTTTGGCTAAGGTAAGTTTTTACTTTTGTGATTTTTTTTGTGTTTATATTAGTATATTCTTTACTGTTTATCTTTGTATGTGTGTATTTTGATACGGTATGATTTATTTATGTATTTTTGAGTTTTTTTCTATGCTTTTTCTTTTTTTTGAATTGAAATGCCTAACGACAAACAAGTATTGCAATGACTGGATGAAGTGCTTGATGAAGAGCAAGATGTTGCTGGTTCGGATTTGCAAGACGAAACTTTAAACGATGCTGTCATTGATAGTGCTCATTATTCAGAAAGCGAAATTGAGGAGTCTGAACATATCCAAGACAATCCTGTATCAACGGAAGATAATTATTTTTTATCTCGACATACTCAGAGAAATGGCCCGTAAGTGAAATAGTGTAAAGTACCACCATCGAACGCAGTAAGGACCCGAGCACAAAATATTATTTTACATTTACCTGGAGTATAAACATATCTGGCATCAACCCATTTGTCATACACAAAGCGAATACTGAGAAGACTTTGACATATACAAGACGGATTTTCTTCAAGAAAATAGCTGCGGCACTTGTGGAAGATTACCAAAAACGTCGCATACAACTACGTGCTGTACCAGCGACAACAAAAAAACGGCTCCATGAAGTTTATAATGTGAACAAGGCGGTTTATCAATCGACGGCTAAGCGCGGGCGCTGTTCATCATGTCCTAGAAAGGACGACAAAAAAGTGCCAACAAAATGTTTCAAGTGTCGTAAATTTATTTGTCAGCAACACTCAAGGATTTACTGCGTCGGATCCAGAACAGAAGATTCCGCTGATGAAGCTGAATAAACTTTATTTCTTAAGTTGATCTCGGCTATGTCAAAAAATTTAGTTTAAAGAGAGGTTTACTGTTTTTGTTTTTTTTTCATATTTTTAATGTCATAGTAAGTATTTGTTTCTTAAAGTTAAGTATATTAAAGAACTTTATTAATTACTATAGAAATCCATTAAGTTTTATTCCTTTTTGATACTCTTTTCCCAATATTTTTTTTGGGGTCATTTAAGACCCCATGCGCCTAATTGAGTGATTTTCTTAATGCGCCTAATTAAGGGTTAATAGGTGAGGTGTTATATTCACAACTAATAATACTTTTATGTGATCAAAGTGAACACAGTTTTAATATACTGACTTAATCGGCCAAGGGGCGGTATTACAATACGTGACAACCATCAGTAACTATTTTCTCAAAATAAATTACACTGTGAGTGAATTACCTCTATGTATAGACATTCTCTCAAAAGCGCTTATAAGATGCAACTTAATCGGACTTATTAAAATAATTATTAAGTTTATCCAAATTTAAAAAGTATTATAAAAACAGTGAAATTAAATTTGATCACAAGTTTTAAAGGGTTTGAAGGGGCGAACTTATTGCTTATTTTTCAGCAAAAATCTTTAAACCTTCCATGCTTATATGCAAGCACAATGTATAGAATAATTACTTTGAATTTTGTAAGAATTTATTTTTCTTCTTAAAATGCGATATGCCAAAAACCTCTAGCAGTACAAAGTCGGCAGGAATAAACAAATATTATTTTAATACCAAATGCAGTTTTAAAAATTGGAATAGTATTGAAAACACTTTTTTAAGTCACTTTCTCTACGTTATTTATTATCTTCGATTCAATTGATTTTTACTGTTAGTATCATAGATTAATTGCTGCTTTTATACCTGTAATTAACTGTCTAGTATTTATATAATATTTATTAAAGATTCGAAATTTTAAAAGCGTTGAAATAAAGTTTAAGTAAGGTAGTTAATAAAAAAATTCTAAAGTCGATTCGGGCTAAGCCTCTCGGCTCAATAAACATTTAAAATCTGGGCGGCGCTGTAAGCTGTTAAGTGTACCACGTCAAACTTGAGAGCATTAAAAGTGCTACATGAGAACTGGCCCCCTGCCAAATAACGCTTTCGTCGTGATGTCTAAAACTTAATAAGTCCAATGAGGAAAACTTGACTGCGAGTGGATGGAAACGTTATGTAAGGTGTCCTTGATTAAACTAAAACTTACTTGAAAATACATTTTAAAAGTTCAATTTCACTACAAACTTTGTGGAAAGTGTTTGAACAAGATTAATAAAACTGCGACCGCCTAGTTAATTTTATTAATAAATATTAGATTTTAATATGGAACACTGCTAGCTCATGTCATATTTTATCCACTTAAGATCATATTAATTGTGTACATTAAATAGAATGCAAGAAGATTCCAATTCAATAGGAACTAGTATCAAATCGAACTACACTTATTACGATGGTATCCTAAAACATAAAGGAAAGGATATTCCAAACGCACAAATATCCCATGAATATACAGACGAGTTTTCTTATTGCGACCACTTTCACAAATATATTTTCTTTAAATTAATTTCTAAGATTTATTATCAATTGAAAATAGTTTTTAAAGTTTTTGTTTAATAATTTTTTTAAATTTATTACATAGTAATTTAAAACTAGTAAACGATAGTGTATTGTAAAAGCGTGTACAGTTTTCCACAAAAGAGTGACTTTTATAGAGCTTAAAGACAATTATAACAGACTAATTATTGTTTTTAGTGCCAACAACACATGCGTCGCTTTATAGAATTAGAACTGTATCGATATCACCATCATCGTGCTTTTGAAGAACAAGATATTATTTATTTATTATTTACTAACACTGTTTTTGTAAACTATAGATAATAAATAGATTAAAATAACTATTCATATGTGACAGGAGGTGGTTTTGTTAGTCGAGGCGATCTTTCCCGAACAACCTTTGGATGGAGATGAGAGACATGAAGGAGAGGGCAGTTTAGGGTGTACATACATACAAATACACACATTACTATAAACACATACATACATAGAAGAATGTTTATACATACACACACACACATATATATATATATATATATATATTTATATTTATATATATATATATATATAAATATATATTATATATAGTATTCATCAAACAAACAACAAAATTAACCGCATTTTTATATTTTTATAGCTAAATATTAATAGCCGTAATATATTTCATTAAATAATATGTAATTCATTATTAATTAATTTAGCCGAGTGGATTGGAAGGTTGAAGTAGGAGACGGCAGGTCCCTAGCGCATAGAACATTTGGTATTTTAAGGGTTGGAAGGTAAGACCACAGATCGGCGAGAGCAGTATAGGACTTTATTTCATCCGTAGGGCTGGACAAAAGCCACTTCCAAACCAAATGGCAGGAAACATACATCCATCTTTTTCCACAAAATTAACAATTTCGTCTGTCCACCTTGTGGGCTTCAGGCTCCACCGTCCGCTGACAAATCCGCTCATCTATATTACTTTCATTTATCTAAGGATCTACTCATTACGGATACGATCTCCTAAAATAATATTTAAAATAGTCCTCTCTTGTAGTTACTTAGTAATAAAATATGTAAAATAATAATATCTGCCAAGAACATTAGCATCGTAGCAAACATAGAGGTTACGTATAGTACGTTGACCCTAGAGGCTGGCAATCACGAAAAAGATAATGACATACGGCTGTAACAAAGCGGCGAGACGAGTTTAAATTTTGCTTATGTTTGCACAGGTAACAAGTTCTTCTTAGTCCGTTTATTTCGAAGCCCCTAGCGCTCTTGAAACCGGTAGCTGTTTTCATACTAGTGCTTCATGGTAGAAATCAGTACTGTAATATTTTGTATTGTTTTATTTTTTTATTGTTTTGGGAAAATAAAAAAAAACGTTGACACATATCCATAAAAGAAAAATTAATCGATATTTTATTAAACACTTTCTACAGATCACAATATCATGTAGACTAAATAAAAATAGTAATGGTAACGTATCCGTATGAGAATTCCCCTACGCCCAGAAAACATTTTCTCTAACATTCTAATTACTTGAATACAAAAAAATTAGGCTCAAATACCGTTTTTTTTACTAAGGAGAAACATATGTAGTGAGCTTATTATACAATTTTAATAATAAGTACATTCATATCATTGTATTCGCATTACCGGTAGAAAATAAAAACTTTTTATATGACTTTGACTAAGGGCATCCGAAGCATATTTCGGTAAGAAAATGAATCTAAATTAAGATTCAAATTTAAAAATTCTATTAAAGATATGTTCCTACTATCTAGGCAAATACTACACAGCAAATCTAAAATTATAGGAATCTAAAAAAATACACTCTTAATTTCCAGGTACCCAAACTGGGCAAGGCCTGTATCTTGGGAACCTAGCACAGAAAAAAACAATGCATAAAATATGTTTAAAAAATCTATATAAAAAAAAAAACAAAAGTCCCTTCAACCATTTTCAATTTTTATAAAAATATCGCTACTTATAGTTAGACAATAATATTCATTTTATCGGTTATAAATGAATATAATAATATAATTTTTTTATAAAAGTAGTATTTAGTTTTTTTTTGTCGTCGTCATTTTTTTAGCCCATGTCTAGAGGGGGATACACCATGATAGTCAAGGGTGGCAGGCGGGTTGGCGATCGCAGCGTAGTATTATGTATGTATGCAGATACTATTGCTTATACTCTGCAAACTTTGTGAGCAGTGGCAATCCTATGTAATTAATGCACAAAGTGTGAATTATAAAAGTTGTATCCCGGGAATAGAATCCGTGACCTACGATCGCAAATCTCATTCTACCGATACTTTGCTGTGGTATTTTGCAGCAATTTTTTTTTACTTATTTCACCTACGTCCATTAATTTATCTTTGACCGTCCTAATGGTTTAGTAGTTGAAAATGCAACCATCAATAAGTTCACCATTATATTGTGTACAAGCAATGTTAGTTAGATGTAATAAAAGTAAATAAATAATCAATACTTTGTAACCAACGAAGCAGTTACTTTCTGTAAGAATGTACGTAATTCGAAAAAATTTTTGTAAGCTATGCCATGACTTTAATTTAAATACATGTTACGATATTAAAAATTACGGAGTAATTATAAAAAAAGCGTAAGTGAAAATGAACGGTTATTAAATTAAAACTCGCTCTGATGGTGGAGCCATGTGAAAATTTTATCACATCGGGTGACGTAAATGGAATAACACTGTCATTTTATTACGGAACAGGGTCAAACATGTTATTTCACCCGGCGTTGGAATGTGGGGGTCTGGTTGACCCCATTTTGTGGGCGAGGTTCCCCAAGCGCCGTCGCACGCGATACAGGGCCACTGCGATCACGCAACTCAAACATGCCGCACGGCCGGTAACCGGCGTTATATTTTAAAAAAGGCATTAAAATATTTGTATTCCATTTGTTGATAAGGTAAACTCGATGCCACTTTTTTTTAAAGTATTTGCATAAAAATTTCCTTTCAAGATTAACCGATACGTTATTTTCAGTGTTGCGTGTTTATAGCGTGTCCTTTATTGCTATGAGTAATTGTAAAACGCAAATTTTGAATTTTAATTTGATGTAAAATCAGCAGGAAATAAAATTTTTAATCAAAACTAAGCTGCTTGTAATATTTCTATAAATAGTCACAAACCAACAGTATTTGGTAGAGACAGTGTAAGCGCCTCGCCCCCTTCTCTGTTTCCAAAAAGTCAACTTCTAAAAATACCATATACTTTCCTTAACTCACATGAAATACCTATTATTGCTTTGTCATTTACCAAATGCTTCCTCCTTTTTATGTCCAAAACGTCTTACTTGAACTTCTCAGAATTTGAGTCGCGTTTATATATATATACATATACACATATATATATATGTACACACACATATATATATATATATATATAAATGTTTCAGGGTTAATGAAACCATTTACTTAGTAACCCAATTAGATGACGTACAATCTCTCCTCTCAAGTAGTCGTAAATTCTAAACTATTCGTAATATTGAATAATTAAACCATACAGAAATGTTTCATGTAGCATATATCATCGAGTAAACTCCTTTTCGTTCCATTATCCTTTATTTCCTTTTTGCTGTAAATAATAGTTGAAAAATATAAGATTGGCATAAACACGGAACATACGTAGACCTTTTAAATAAAAGTTTTCAACAGTATTATTTGCCGTATGACGCTTGCGTTCCTAATGATGTCACAAAAGTTTTTAAAAGAAAGACCTTAATGTCAAACGGAAGCAGTTTCCCGCTCTTGTTATGCTCGAGATGTAAAAATAGGAACGACAAAACGTAAAATCCATCAGTACATATTAACTCAATCTGAAGTTATTACTTGAATTCTTATTTTTCTGCATTTTTATAAATTTATTTTTCTAATCGCTACAAAAGAAGCAAAGGGAACTGTTTAATATCCAAAAATAACATAAAGGCGTAAGTTTAAATAAAGTAAGTGTTTACGTAAATATCTTTGGAAAATTATAAAGGCTTTTTAGAAAATATCATGAAACAAGAGATAATATAATCGGTTCTTGGTGCATTATTGTTTATTAATTACTTAATCAACTGGTACTCTTTTGCAAGATCGATTGTGTCAACTGATATCGCGTGCTAATCGAGTTCCAACGCCATCTACCGACGCGATTTGAAGTTACCGAGTCTTGAACACCATTTTTGTACGTTGCGACTAAATTATTATTTTTTTCTAAAAAATAGCACATTCGCAGAACTGTTGTGGCGACAAACATAGCAGTGGTGTAAAAGTTCAGTATTACAAATCAAGAACTGCGAATAAAATTTAATTGATTGCGAAATTTTATGAAAGAAAATAATTAACTTAGGTAATATAGCAACGAGTCTTTGGAGAAGTTTTAATGAAACTGCATGTTTGTAGTTTCCAAACAAGAGAGGGTAGATGAAAGCATTGAATTTAAAAACTAAGATCAACACTGGAGGCTTGAAGTAAATTCTGATAAGGTCCGTGGGTGGCGGATACGAATCCTAGAATACAATTTAAAATAACTCACACTTTGTGCGTTAATTATATAGGATTGTCACTGCTAAAAAACAAGTTTACAGAAGACGGGTAGCAGCGTCAGTGTGTACCATATATACATATATTATAGTATAACCCACCATAGATATCTTTGGAGGAGATTTATACCTTGCAATAAACGTATATGGACCGAAACGACGACGAAAGACCATAAAGTCTAATGTTAAAATCAGCTTTTAACTTTAAACTGTTTTTGTATTTATATCGTTGTAAAGAAACAAATCTTAATTTTTCTCAAAGGTTTCTGAATTTTATTTTCTACAAAGACCGGAGGAAAAATGTACAAAGGGTGCTCAAAGAAATGCTTTTTTTTTTGGTTCAACGTCATTATAGAAAAGAATGTGATTATGCGGGCTGCAACTACTTCCTTTGAATTTGTGACAGATTTTTCTACGTTAAAGATTTTTATGTTAAAAATTGTACAATACGTTCTGATTTTTTAATATTCAACTTTAAATTACTCGCATACAGTTATAAAAGAAACAATATTTTTGTATTTACTACAATTAATTCTAGTTTTCATTATAATTTCCTCTGCATCGTTTACAGCAGTGTTTGTGGAATATTCTCAATTCGATTGCACTCTGCAACTGAATTTAAAGATCAATGAAAACACTAGATACAACTCGAAGGCTTTATTTACGTTCTGCTTTATGTTACACTTTCTGTATGTAATAATACTTATTTGAAATACTTTAATGGTGAATTCTAGTTCTAAACATAAATCACTTTATATTATAAATTAATAATATATCATTATATATACAATAACTGAGAATGAATCTATGTTTATAAAATATTACAGTTTTAGGATGAGCATTATTTATCTTCTACTGTATCGAGTGCCTTTGTATCGTTGTATATTGTATCTTTTACGAATAGCTTTAATAAAAAAACTTAATTAAGTCCAATTTAATAATAACTAATGTTTAATTAAGTTATGATTACGTTGGTCAATCTAAAGATACAATAAAATTTATATATACGCAATTAAATTAATATACGTAGATAGTTAAAAGTAATATAGTAAGAAGACATATTAATACTCATACGGTAAGTTATAAATTAAAGAAAAAATTTAATGAAATATTTAATGGGATCAGGCGTTACCTTGCGGAAGTCCATCCTAAGTAAGAAAAGGAACAATATTTAGCCACTTCCGCACATGCGGTGGTAGTCGTGCAACAAAGTGCACCGCCTGCCAGCCCGCTGATAAATGCGCATGCGGCAAACAATGCGAATTACAAAGCTGCCACCGTTAAACCACTCAACACGTGTTTTACCCCTCCACGGGGCATCTTCAGGAGTTATGTTACACCGATTAGTGCCAAATACAGGGTTGTTTTAAAAGTGTTTTAAAAATTTAGGTTAATACGTTAATTGATATAATACTTAAGGTTAACATATAAGCATTTAAAAGTACAAATTACAAAAAGGATTTACTAAAGATAATACAGTACGAAATAAATCAAAATGTATTATTTAAGGTTATTATTTTATAATAGCAAGACTAAATTTCGAGTAGTGTCAATCTAGCAGTATAGTAGTGCTTGGAATCTTATTTCGCAGATTCGATTCCTAAAATACAATTTAGATGCTGCTGCTCATACACAAGTTTTCAGAGGATAGATAGCAGCGTCTTGTGCGTATTACAGTACTACAACTAGTCCGGTCGCCAACCCGCCTACCAAGTGTGGCGATAATAGTATATGGGTCTTTTTGGAGAGAGCACTTCCTTGTATTGGGTGCCTATGGGCTGAAACGACGTCGAAGATTAAATTAAGGTTAATATTTTAAACTCCTCTTTCAAGTATAATACGAAAATTAAAAGTTCCTCTATATTTCACAAAAGTTAAATTACTTGGAATAAATTATAACCGCAATTCTTTAAACTATCGAGTTAGTTACATAGAAGTGGGAGCAAAAAAAATCTTACACGAAGTTGGCCTACTGCCAGTCACAGCTAGTCTCATTAATTTCAAAAGTAGGACTTAGGAAAAGCAACGAAAAACCTACTTCGGGAACGTAAAACGTCTCTATACAATCAACGACGTAGTCGCTGAAAATTTAAGTTAGAGTGAACGCTCTATAAAAAATCTCTACATTTTTACGTCGATAATTAAAGTACCTTTTAAATTTAAACTATGGAATATATTTAATATAACCAGCTTTATTTTTATTCGTGATATGATATATAAATTAGATGCTTATCCTCACAAATAAGCCAAAACTGTACTTCCTATAAATCAGCGTCAAGACAAAATCCTATAACAGACCAAGTTGTGGTTAAACTGAAAAAATTAAATTTAAAAAATATGTTGTTAGCTATGCCTAGCATTATTAATCTAAAATGTTAGATTTTCTTTAAAATTCAGTCCATTATATTTTATCCGTTTTTCAATAGAGCTTACTCACGGTAACAAAGGTATTACAAAATAAAAAAGAAAGATTTGTGGATATATTATTATAAAAAAAATCATAACGGGCGCATATTCATAAAGAGAGTATATGATTTATGTAAATAAATTATATCAATAGCAATGACCTTAAAAATAAATAAATGACCTTTTTACTTACTTTCATTATTGTTTTTAGTTAGGCACCTACACCTGCCTAGTTACCTGATTTCGGCTAAACTTTGACTAAAATAATTGCCTCTATGTGCAAATTTTTTTTCAAATTTTGATTATTTTTAAATTCGTTATTTTAAGTCTAGATGAAAAAGTTGACGATTTTGAATGGTTTACATTATTTTTAAAACATTTTAATACATGCAAATATCAAAATATTTTTTAAACGTGTAGGATGGGTGTTGAAGTAAGTATTCAATATACAAAAATTTCAGGGGGCTACCTCTATCCACCAGTGGACGTCTAAAATGATGATGATGATGATACGACGATTTGCTAGAGAGTGGTATAGAATAGTAAATTTTAAGCGCAACAATAATTTTTAAATCAGGAACGAAAGGATTACGTCGGATACATAGGACAAATATCTTGTGGTTATACATTTCTTTATGGATCGTAAAATTCACACAAAAACTTGTAAAAAAATGTAATATAGTGTAAAACATTGTGGATTGGTAACTAAGCTTGGAAATGAAAAGAAAAGTGAGTATTTAAAAATACCCGCTGTATGCTCTTTTTCAGATCAGGGCATGCTTTGAACTCATAAAGCTCTAAGTTGAAGGACACCTTATAGGAGGGTTCAATCTGATTCTAGTACCATCAAATTGGGCTATTCTAGCATTTTTATGACGTACACAAGTGGTACACAGTATCATCCAATAAGTTTATTGTCTATTGTCTCATGTGAAGTGTATGCTGTTAGCCTCGCGGCTTTTACAGCTTCATCGGAAACGAGTTCATGGAACGGAGGGGTCCGTGAACTATATAAAACTAAAGGATTTGAGTTTCCGAACCCGTATCAGCACTCGGCGGGAGGAAGAGGAAGTCACACAGGTAGTGGCCGCGAGATAGTAGCAGCGGGGCTTTCCCTGCCAGCCATCGAGGACACAAACCCAGTGCGACCTAGTCGGCCGGCAGAACTCGCGGCTAGCGCGCCTAAATAAGTATGTTCAGTCACTGTTACTGATAGTGTGCTGAATGAGGAATTAAGTGCGGAGGGCAGCGTGGACCACTTGGCAATTTAAGGATGGATTGATCTCCTCGGATCGCCCACGCTGTTCGCGGCAGCGGCGTTAGGAGGCCGACTTCCAATAAGTATTCTAATATGAATATACTTCGACGGACACGCTTTCACACACCATGGCTGTTTCAACAGTGCTGGAACTTCCCACTCTACCACGCTACTGTTTGAAGTTTCCAGTGAAGAAGAAAATACATGTTATAAGCTCAGATTAGAGCAATTAATATTATGGACGCTGCATAATTTTTTAAAATCAAAATCTTCACTAAAAACTGATATACTTATTGTCAAATTAAATTAAATGCAAATGTTACATATATTAATTTACTTCACAATTTAACACATAAAAATGAATATAGCACGTTCGAAGAGTTTACTGATTCATGCTTCATTTCCGTCAACTGTATTTTGACGATAACGTTAATATTTTGTTTATAAATTTTAATTAATATTCGTGTAGTTGACAATTTGTGAAAATTATTATTTCTTATTTTATGTATGCAGCTTAAATACTATTCTTTTATGGTAAGTGGAAACGAATTTAATTAAAATGATTAATTAAATTATTGAACCGTTATCTTTATAAAAGCAAGTTACTCACCAAATGTGCTGCCAAGGACAAAACTCGAGAATGGCTGTATGATACCAGCATTTTTTTTCATATTATAAAAAAAGTACTAGAAAGTTTCATCTGAGTAAAAAGGATGGAAAAATCGCAAAGAAAATTGTGAACAAAACAATTTTCTTTTCCATACAAAGAGTGCAAATTTAAGCAAATTGACATCGATCGAAACAAAAAACGTGTATTAGGATTATCTCCAGTTAACATAATATACTACTAAAACCTTGCAATATATAAATTGGACGACTTCATTTTATGATATATCATTATTAATAAGGCATTAAGTTTAGTAATAAAATGAAGAAAACGCCTCAGAAAAACGTTTCTTAATATTTTTTTTAAGAGACCATAAACTTCGACAGTACGAAGTCAGGGTAGCTAGTAAAAAATAAACCCTTATCTGAATATTTCCCGTTTTTAGTTTTTCACGATTAAACTAATAAAAATATTTTTAGAATTAGTGTTCATGGCTGTATGTAATTTAAAACAATAACCACGCTCGTAATAGTAGGAAGTCGTTATTTATACGTATCGGGCACGCGATTTTACTTACACCTGATATAGTTACAAAATAGCTATATTCACGCAGTTTTAGCAGACTAATTATAGCATTTAATAATTTAATTAATAATATGTACTGGTGTGTCGATTCATCATCATCATTTCTGCCGTAAGACATCCAATGCCGGGCATGGCAATCCTCCTAGATTTCTTATAAGGCTGGCAGGAAGCGGACTGCTTTAAGCTTTCTTACAATGACTTAACAAGGTTTCTGTCTACCGTGTGAATGTCCTTTGTTTAGTTCGCCAGTCTGTAGTCTCCACTCCAGAACTTAAAGGCCTAAGCGGCCAACTATTCTCCGCGTTATGTGGCCTGCTCTCTGTTAGTTTCAATGAGTTAAAAATAAGCTTTCAACTAAATTAAATCATCATTGCTGAGTCATCATCGAATGCTTAATAAAGAACCAAAACGAAGTTAAAGTGAGGAGAAAATGGTAGCTAGCAATTTCATTCTTGCATTCAAGTTTTTCTTTAAACAATCCTTCGAAGGCATTCATTTTGTTGGTATGTTACACGACGCAGCGTTCTAGAAACAATAAAAATAGGTGACACACTTGGCGAAATGCAGCTCGCTAGTTCTTTCACTACAAGTACCAGAAGTGAGTAACATTTTTGAATTGCGGGCCTTTGTTTTAAAATGTTATGGTTAAGCTCCGGCACTAATTTTTTTTTCTGGAACGAAAATTTGAATTTTCACTTTATTCAAGAGGATGAATGAAAGAACAAAAACGATTACGAGTGGCTACGTAAAATAATACTAGCTTTAAAAATACTCGGTTGTTATTTAAAAAAAGGTAATTTATGAAGTGCTTTTTACTTGAGCATAAACGAATTGATGTGACTGTATTGTTAATTTTATAAATAAATATTTTGGTAAAAGTGTACTACTGGTTTATAAGTATGACATGTTTGTTGTTCTTAATTGAGACATGTTTGATATTTTAAACACTTTTATATCAAAAATAACTCATATTAATACAGTTTCTAATGCTAGACAAGCTTATTCAAAATGATATTCAAATCTTGTACACATAATTTTCAACATGAGTACTATTATGGCTTGGAAGACTGTATTCCGATCCTGCTCTTGGTTAAGGCATACCTCACTTATCTTAACATATTAAACACTAACTTAACTTAAAAATGATATGCAACTGATGATTTAATTCTCACTATTTGCCCCCCTGAAGTCAATTGAGATCAGCTTTGATGGGCTGGGTTGCTTCGAGCCTCATATAATTTTCTTTTCACCGTGGTTCTCCTTAAATTTAAATTATTTCCCAGCAACTTCTGCTCTTGCGTGTGATTTCTGCTGGAGTTGTACCAGCACGAAGGTTTTTCTTGTTCTATTTTATATACTTGAATTATAATAATATCTTTTGATGAGGACAAGATGGACAAACGAATCTCTTTGGTATATTTAAATTTTACGTTGGAAAATGTAATTTGACGTCTAACTGAAAGGAATTCGAAACATTGAATTAGTGAAAATAGCTTTTTTTCTTCATAAAACAGTTTATATTTTAATTCAATGAATATTTTGTGGCTAGCATTCATAATATAATTTTTTCTTTATAATTATCGATAATACATATGTGATGAAAATGCTCCCACACAAAAATAAAAACAAAACTTTCTCTAGGTTTTACGTAATTTATGTAATAACAATAAAAATATTTAAAGATTGAAAATTGTCTTAATATTATTAAAGCAGTTATAAAATTTACGAACACACTGTATTAAATTAGAGAAAATGGCTTCTAGTGTTACTTGTTACTTTTGCATTATTCAACTGATTAAAATTTAACTATTTCAATAGATATTTCGTACATACATAACATATGTTAAGAGTTAAATGTAATTGTAGTAGAAAAACTTTTATTTCATACTTAAAAAGTAAGTTAAAATTATTTAAAAAAGTCAAAGTAAAATTGGATCCATTGTAATTGTTTCAAAATAAGAGCCATAAATATGCATTACTTGACACAGACACGGTGACACTATTTAATAAAACTTTCAAAAATGTAATTCAGTATATTAAGACTTATAATAATACGAATTTGGCGTCGTTCCAAACCCCGTCATGGGTTTATGCACTCGGCAAGTTGGCAAGAGTGCTCGGTCCAATAAAGACACGCGCATTGTTGAGTAGTCAAATACAATAAACGTAAACATTGCCTCGATACACTTATTGGCTGTAACTGTCTGAAAGAACATAAAAGATATTTGATGTTGCATTCAGATAATGAGCTTTTTGATCGTAACATCGTACAATAGCGAATTGCAGCATATGCACAATTACACTTACAGGGATAATACACCATTTTTGTTATATCATTCAAGGCTAATTCTTTTTTTTAATACTTTGACTTAAATTTGTAAACATTTACATAATTTGTAAACAAGCGTAAATAAAATGAGCAATACGTTCACTTAATATTAAGTGTAAGTATTGTATCATTTCCATAAGGAGTAAATACTGTTTCTTTTACAGGTGGCCACCAAAGATTTAAGGTTTTAGAGTGATGACATCTGTTCACCTTGTGGGCTTGTTAATTCGTTCGAAGATGCTGGCTGGATGCGGGATGTAGGCCGCTGTCGTCCGGTCCTATTGGAAATCTATAAGAGAGGCTTATGTCCAGTAATAGACGCCTTATAGCTGAAATAATGATGGTGTTGATGATTGCTTTTTAAAATCAGAAATTCTGCGCAGAACTGCCCTTGTGTTTGTCTCAATTCATCTCATTTTATCTTGCGTTATTTTACTTAAACTATTTCAATTTACCCTTAATAACTTGATTTACGAAGGTGATTTTTTTTAATATTACTGTGTTTGCTTGAGGGTCTAGATGAAGGAAAAAATAGATTTTTTTTTAATTTCGTTGGAAAGAATATTATACAACAGTAAAATACGTACAGCCAACCTATAAAATAAACTAATAGTAATGTGAACATTCGGTTTAAAAGATTGGTATCAAATTTTATACTCTAGGCTATTAAGGGTTAATCTCATTTAATTTTATTTGATCTATTCTATTATTTTTCGCACCATAAATGATCCAACTATTTGTTATATATACAACACTATTAACGTTATACACAAATAGATATGATAAGATTAAAAATATTTATTTTACCTACCCTCATTAATTTATTCCTGCACCGTCAAATGACAGATAATATTTACATCATTAATTTCACCGTTTTGCTTTAGGACAGTATATAAACCAATAAATAATATATACAAAGGTAAACTGTATAATTAGTTATTTACTAAAAATATGTAATTTATGATTTTAATAACGTTTACTGTATATTGTGTTAATATTTTGTAGTACAATTATCGGTTTATTCAATAACGGATACGAAATTGAACAAAGAAGTGAATACGAATCAAGTTATTGTTTTATATTTATATGTCAATCAAACGTGAAAATTTGTATGAAGTTAAGATAATATTTTGCTTTTGAAATAGTAAAACGAAAAATAAGAATGTGAATTGTAACCGCATAGGAATTCTAGTGATTTTAAACTATAAGAACAGAACGTAGGAAACAATATATTCGGAATAAAGGGATTTAGCTTTCGATCTGGGATAACCTTTTTCTTTTTTGTTTGTCCAATAAGATCAGAGGCGAAAGCTTTTTCTTGTTCATCACTACTAAGAAAAATGCGCAGAGAGAAACTAAAAAGATTTGGTTAGAGAACTTGTAATTATTCCTTTTAAACTGTTTTTATATTTACTTCGTCACGTTTTTTCTTTTAAAGATAATTCTTTTAATAAATTTTCCGACCTTGTCTAATAAGATTTATCTTCTTATTTAATTTACTTACTACTAATTAACAGTGCAGGTTATTTTATTAAAATATAAAATATACAAGTAAATACCATATTATTATATTGTATCAAGTATAACTAAGTTCATTCAAAGCCGAGATATTGGCTTTGAAACGTGGTCTCACAAAAATCACAGTAACACAACGAGACATGAAGTGAACTATGATAAGAGGAGATTCGTAGACGAAGGGGAGTAACTAAGATAAACTAGCTAGCTGGCTAATTGAAATGACAGCGGGCAGGCATAGCGTGTATAAATCTACAGGGAAGTTGTGAACATCCAACGAATGAAATGATGAATATGACAAAGGCTAGGTATGAGAATCTTAACTCCTACCATCTGATGACATACTCTTTTCCTACGTCTCTATGACTTGTCTTCTTTGTTACAGTTTTCTGTGGGCTTCGCAATAACATATTGTAGTTTGGAAGTGATCGCCTCGAGCGATAAGACCGTCTGTTATACCTCTGTGTAAATTGTTTAATTTGTTGTTATTATAAATATTTTTGTTATATTTCCTTTTAGATTTTTTTGGTGTACAATAAAGTATAAATAAATATGTTTATAGTGGCACTGTTTATTTTAAGTTCGTCATAGTATTCGATAATACATAGTATAAACTATAACTTTATAAGTAAACGTTAAAAACTAAGTGGACCGACGACATACTTAAGGTCGCAGTAAGTCGTTGGATGTTGGCAGCGATACACCGGTCATAGTGGCATCTTCCGGTGAAGCCTAAGTCTTGCAGTTATCTGGCGACTGAAAATAAAAAGAAGAAACATTGAAAAGAGAACAAGATGCATGATTTTCTTGAAGTGAACATTATAATGTATTAAAGAGTGTTATTGAAAGTAAGTCATACTAAGTTTGAGTTAGTAAAAACAAATTATTTATTATGAAAGAAATATTTGTAATACTTTAAAAAATTATGTTATGTATATTTAAACATGTTTGTATAGTGTTATTCGTTTCATTTCTCTTTATGTACAGATCAGCCAGGTACAGAACATCTTTTTTCTCCTTTACAGCTGATAGACGCTCACTGAAAGGTATAGGCTTTCTCCAAAGATCGCCATGATAGCTTACAGTGACCTCCAGCAACCTTCACTGTGTCTTCAGTTCACCTAGAGGAGGGCCTGACCTCTTCCGGTTCATGATTGCCATTCCAAAACCTTTCAGTACCAACGACTGTCGGCTGAACGAACGATGCGACTCGTCCACTGCTACTTCAGACGACCATTTCTCCGAGCGTCCATCCAGTACAAATATTGATTTGAAAAAAATCTGAGAGATTTCAACATTAAAAATATATATTTCTTGAAGCATATTATTGTAAGATTTACATAAACACCACAATATTCACCATTGTAGTCAAACTTAATAGTTTTTTCCCGTTGATTATCAAGTTAAAAGTCATTTTATTATATGTCTGATGATGCTGGTATTAAAAAACCAGATTACGTAACTTTTGTAACGCCTTACAAGTGATTGTGTTAGACCGTATTAGTTATCGGTACTAAAATAAACCAAGTACACGCGTACTAATTTGTTAAAAATTTAATTAGCGTAGTCGTCTTTAATAAATGTCAGAGTATTACGTGCTTAACGCTACATTATCAACGTCAGTACAAGAAAGCTACTGGAGCAGGAGATCCCTTGTCAAATTAAAGCTTTCCGGTGTCAGTGATAAATGAGGAGGCGCTAGTGGAAAAAAAATATTAAAAAACAACAATTGAACACAACGTTTTTTTTTACTACGAAACATATTTTATTTTATTTATTTAATACTCAACATTCAAGAGTGAATATAATCGCTTCGCATGGCAGGCTGGTTAGCGATCGCAGCGTGGTGTTAAATTATCTTATTTGTGACGTGTACATTGTCGGAGATAATTTAAAACAGGATTCATCATTCATTCATCATTCAGGACAATTCATATATACATATAAGTATGTAGGCTGATGGAATAGGTCTAAAGCCTTCGCTATCAACTTATTCTAATTTAACAGGGTACTGTATCTAAAAATAAATTTCTTGGAAATGCGTAATTTAATTATTATTAAAAGTAATAAATGTCGTTATTAATTAAATGTAATAAATAAACGTCGTAAACCAATGAGCCAATTTTATACTTAAAACTTTTATAATCATGAATTTCAATTTAAAGTATACGTATTCTGCTTTCTACATCTGAAATAAGTATTGAATACGATGGGTCAGCCTGAGGTTTGTTAGCGGCGAGACAGCGAGGTCACGTTTGACAAAACGCACACGAGATATTTGAGAATACTTTTTAATGATTGTCTACCTTCCGTTTACGTACCTCAGAAGGTGACTAACATTTGCTTGCACACTATAGATAAATAATCGGTCTAATGCCTTATGACCGCTACAGATGACCTTCGTATATGTCAAGTATATTTAGTAAGTATCAAATAGATATTTTTATAAATAAAAATATAATATTTTAAGCCACTGTATACTGTATTAAAGGCATTAACTTAGTTAAGGTTATGTGGCTATGTTTGTATTTTATCATCACTACCTATATATATACTATAGATTTGTAATAAAAACGGTAGGAAGCGGCCCATATCCAGGGCTTTCAAATGACCTTTAGATGGTCCAGCTTATACACGAACGTGGTAGTGTACTCCAGAACCATAAGGCTCATCTGTTTAGCGCTATGTGGCCTGACCTATTTACATAAAGTTATTATTAGAGAGAAAATTTAAGAAAATAAAAATTAGTGTTCCGCGTTGGTACTTGACTTATTCTACGTGAAAAACTACCCCCCTTAATTATCTCGAAATTAGTTGAATGCGACGTGAAACGACTTATAAAAGTGATGCTGGAAGTAAATTTGAGCCTTAAATGTCTCCCATTTCAGGCTCCGCAGTTTCTTATTGCCGTCATTATACGAAATGGTTCGCTTTCGTATGAGGAAATGATTTGCTTCTTGATGGAAAAGGAAAAAAAAAAGAAATTCTTTTGCTCGAGTAATATTTTTTTAGCATTTCATAAACGGAGAATAATTTCAATATTCTTTGTTTAATCTATTTATCACTGTCTCTGGAACCATATGGCTTAGAAGTTTGAAAATTTGATTCAACTTGAAAAATAAAATTTTCTTCTGACATTTAATCTAAGGTTACCTTATACGCGGAAAGTAATAAGTATTGGATAAAATTTAGTACATTCATAAAGAAAATTCTTTGATGTTTAAATGACTAATATGTTAACATAATACTTTTTAAAGTTACAACTAGATTGTTGTTGCTTATTATTGTTAAAACGCAGCGGTATTTTAACCGCTTTTTGTGCTTTCGCTTTAATAAGGGCGTAAGAATTTGAAAAAGACGAAGGTGAGGCATGGCATAGAAAAGGTTGGAAAATACTGGTCAGGACAAATACCATTATTGTGTCCAGAACTTCCACTGGTGTATATATATCTTCTCCAAAGATTTCCAACAGGAGCGGTTTGAAGCGGCCTGCATTTACCATCTTTCAATGACCATATGCCGTTTACACGGCGCTTGCCATTCTGTATGTCACTGCTATATAATCTAAACGCATTAAGGGTTAAGTAATATAAAAGGTATTGTTACTAAGCAGAGTTTATTCGTATACTGTATAGGCCATCTAATTTCTCGCTATATGTTCAGCCGCTTGTCACTTGCCCACAAGTGTTAGATTCTAAATGAAGATCACAGAAACTAAGAATTTATATAGCTTTAATTACTCATTTGAAATTTATTTCAAACACATGTAGTACATGTCTATATAATATTTACCCAAAAAAAATTAAAGAGAAAAATAGCATTTTCAGTAATTCAAATAAACGTATAAGATATACGACATAAATATGAAAAGTTCTCGCTGGCAGACTACAATTGTTTTTGGTATAAAAATTCAATTACTGCTAATGATATTTGATACTGCGAGTGGTTTCGAGCGCATTGCCCATTTTTATCCGCAACTTTATTTGCTGCCAATTCGCCCATTACTATTGCATCGAGTAGGAAACTGGATATTGGCGCAATATTATTATTTCCAACTGCATGAGACATAAATATTTCGTGTATGTTACCTACAAACACATATTTTATGATCGTTCATTGTATGTTTATAAATTCTCATGTAAAATACTGCAATTGTCTGTCTATGAATTGGAATCCGAATAGCAGTTATATTTTAAAGAATAATTAATTAATTTATTAATAAAAAAACAATAAAAGAATAATGTACAGCCTAAGATTAAACATTGTTATTTGCTTTTAAGTTGTTGCCGCTCATAGACGTCAATACACGCTTGGCAAGCGGGTTGGCAATCATAGTGTGGTATTATGGTATGCAGAGAACGCTGCTGTCCGTCCTATGAAATTTGTTAGTGAGCAGTGGCCAATCTATATAATTAATGCAAAATGTGTTAACTATATATAAGACTGTATCCCCGGAATAGAACCTGTGATCTACGATCGCAAATCTCCTACCGCTGAGCTATTAATATTCAAGCGTAATTATTTAGTTTACTTGCTATAAAAAATATTTTATTGCTTATTCGTGCCTTACCGGTAATTACAAATTCTGCGGACTCGAGGGTTTTCTCGGGAGCCTACCTTCGTGTTATTACATGTTACTTTAACTATCGTATTGGATTATAGTGAATCAATAAAGCTTCCAAATTCAAATTTATCGAAGTAGTCCATGTCCAGCGTATGCAACGGCTAAGATGAACGGATGAGATATTACTCTAAATTTCGCTGATTTTGAATATACTTTTAATATTCTTATTATACAATATATTATATAATAGACAACTTTTCAAAGGAGTGTGTAATACCGAATTTAAAACAAAAGTTTTTAAGCAGATTGGTGGACGGGACATACCTTTTGGATTTTTTGTCTTGGATGTTTGTTTTTCTACTCAAATAACACTCATAAAATGGAAAACCTATTGAGATTTAAGACCGCAGTTTTGTAGTTAAAATTAATAAGAACTAAGTTACGATGATCAAGTGTATAACTCTATTATCGACTTAAAAATATTATAGTGCCAAAGATCTTCGTGCAATTTTAATTGTAAGCCCGGAATACAAGGGCGGAGACTGTTCTTTGAAATATTGGTACGACCACAAAGCTTGTATCTGATTTTTTCTTTTTCGACTTCCATCGCAATCGGGCGGTGGGGTGGTCTATACTTGCTCACTATTCTTGTTAACGCGCCGAGTCGACAAACACTTCAAGTTGTTTTATTTCGTTCGTGTATTAAACTTTCCAGAGACTGGATTATTTCTCTACAATATTGTTATTAACTGCATTTTAATGAGGTGTCATTTATTTTCTACTCTTCGTATTTATTTCTTTAGTATGTGGAACATGGTTGCATTTTATAATATTAGATGTATAATCATACATATAATTTATTTATTCCTCAATCAAATATCTATCGAAAAGTTAGCAATGGATACCATTTTATGAATCAATCAACAAGTATATAGAATACGCAATAAGTGTTATGAGGCTTGAAGTTCTCAGGTTGAGTGTTTGGTAATATGCCAATGGAACGTTTGGTGGTTAAAGCAAATTGAAAAGCAAGCGACCTAGTGGGCGCTCTTCATTGAGATGGACTGTCCTCATCAAAACGTCAACTAAAAACTCAGAAAATGAATGTTCTTACTCCCCCAAACACCTGGTTACATGGTGACACAGAGAAAGAGCAGCAGGGCACCATCATCTACCAGGGCATGACCACGACCACTCTGACAAGGATGTACGACTATGAAGAAGAATTAGGAACTATTTATTTACAGTAACAAACAGTGGGCGTGGTGGGCGTGGGCGACGTGAGCTACGGCTGAAACAACGATGGTGAATTAAAAACAAATATTTAAAGCAGATATCTTAAAAACCAATGGTAGACTAAGATTTTAAATCATGGTTTCGTTTTATTTTTGTTATTAATCCTTTACATGATAGAAATATTATTTACTTTATTGCTTACATATGTCGTTTCGGTCCAAAGACGCTTACTGCAAGTCAAAGGCCTCTCCCTAACATATCCATGAGGGGATTCACCATAATCGCGACGCTTGGCAGGCGGGCTGGTGATCGCAGTGTGATAGTATGCTACGCAGAGAACGCTGCTGCCCATTCTTTGGACACTTGTTTGTGACCTGTAGCAATCCTTTATAATTCGATATCTGGATCGAAAATGCGACCTACGATCGCATGGCTCAGTTCTCTACCGCCGGGCTACCACCGTTCAGTTACAAATACATAAATACGATATTGTATACACCCGTTATTTCAGATTTGTTTACTAGAATTAAAATCGAATTTTTATCGGATTTTCGATGATTAGTATAAATAAAAAATTGATCCCAATTTCTCTTGGTTACGTCAACAAAGACTGCCGATTTTATTCACCTTTTTTCATAAGTTTCCACACACTTTATAGAAGGTTCTGATGAAAAAAAAAAGAACAGAAAAATACCAAAATGTTTAGAAAAAAAATTACTTAATTTTCTACCCTTGAGCATTTGAAAATTGATACATTTGTTTGATCAACAGGTACATTGGTAAATATTTATCAAATACAAAATTTATAAAAATCTTTCACATTTAATCATTAAATGTAGTGACAATATTTTTTACAGATCATATTTCCAATCACTATTTCGAGTCATCTCTATGAAATATGTTAGATTAATTTATTTTTTCTATTGCAATACGATGGGCTGTGACTTTTGACAGTATAAAGTCTGTCGAGACAGCTAGTTGAATGTAAATAAAGGGCTCTTACCTCGAAAGGTAGAAAATACTAAGTCTGGATTGCGACGACCTCTCACGTGTCAAAGAAAGGTTAAACAAAAGCAATTGTGCGGCGAATAGATAATGCCTACGCGACATAATTAAAATTTGATACTTTTAATTTTATTTTTGGATAAGTTATTTCTAAAATATTAACCTCGCCATTTTTTATTGTCATTTATTTTGTATTATGTAAATGATAGACGAATTTAACTGGCATTATATAAGAAGGATATACAACAAGTTGACCTACTATACGTTCGAATTTTGTGTTACTTATTATTTTACTTGGTTACAATTACTATTGTCACAAACAGATATAATTCGCATAAATTACGAATGGAGATACGCGTGGATTGTGATTCATCAAATGACCCTTGTCAGTCTCGCGTATTGTATTGTATTGTACGTATATTCCTTTTGAGAGGATGCAAAATACCAAGATGCTAAATTCTCTATATTGACATCCATTAACTTCAGAGTACAAGGAACCTAAACTCGTCGTGATCAGAAAAAATTCTACAACAAACTCAGAGGGTTTTTGTTTTGGACACTTCCAATATCTTTAATAGAGTAGTAGAGCAATTCATGATAGTAAGTTTTTGTTTGATAAACTTCATTTTCTTTTTGTTCTTTTCAGTTGATAGATGCCCACTGCAAGACATAAGCTCTCAAACATAGCCACGATGATCTGACCTGCGCTACCCGCTTCCAGTGACTTATCGCGAAGTTAACTATGTCATATTTCCACCTAAGTAAGAAAAGGTCCAATACTTAGCCACTTCCGTACATGCATCTACGTCTACTAAATTGTGGTCGTCACTCGGTTACTTATTTACTTCTTAAACTTATCAAATGATAATTCAGAGTGTCACAATAAAGTGACTAATTTTTGAAGCCTCGAGAAAAGGTTAACATGCTTATATTTATGCTATGCTACCTTTATAAATATCAATATTTTTCTAATATTAATCAATATCTACGCATATAGACTTGATTGTTATATTTATATCGACTAAGTAGCTAGGCGTATAGGAAAGTTGACGTGGCCAGGCCCCATAGTTCGCAGAATGTTGGAGTCTCTGCTGGAGTCTAACCTTTTAAAGTCGACGGAAGATACCGGATGCACGCTCCTTCTAATTAATCCTTTTGGAAATCCGTAAGCGTGGTATATGTGTAGCAGTAAACGTCCTGCGGTTACACATAGTCGTTCTTTACTCTCATTTTTTTAAATATAATGATATGAAAATGCGTGTTAACTATACGACAGAATTACGGTATCGCCTTGAATACTAAATTTTAAAACATATTGTTTTATTTCATTATCAGAAATAAACAAGGTCATAAACAGTAAGGTCATAATGTGTATGATTATATACAGGTCTAAAGATAATTGAAATAAAGCCTAGTCTTGCACATTTAAGTTAATTTTAATGTTATATAATTCCAACTATTTTTAACTTCCAGTGACTTATCTATTGGAAAGCTATCGAGCTTTATACACAGTGATCGGTTATTATGAATAGCAGAATATCTCATTTTAAGCTAATTATACGATGTAGCTTTTGTAAGCAAGGCAGAGACTTCGGAATGACTGTAACCATAATAGATCTTCGTTTCAATGGAGCATGCAAAAGGATGGTATCGAGATGAACCAAATAAATAGCGATACTTCGAGGGCGTGGCGGCTTGTCATTCAACGTTCCTCTTCTTTTAGTCTTTAATTAACTTTTTGTATAGCTATTTACGTTCGCTCGGTCGGGGAGAATAAATCGAGAGATGGGTTTTAAGCTTGTTTCTTTAGTAGATTACCCTCTGTGATTGGCTTGTTGATTAATCATTTTTAAACAAGTTCTTGTCATATCTGCTTTAAATAGAACAAGGAATGTTATACCTTTGCATTCGAAGCCTGCATGCAAATCAGTAACTACAAGCAAACACCTTAAACCAATTTCTAAATACACAAAAATATCGATATACCTCTACTATATTCTTGCGAATTGACCAACAGCATTGTGTTTTATTAATTTAAAATTTGTGGAAATATTTTTTTTTTATTTTTTATATATTTTAATTCTACATCGTTCACATCGCGCTAGTTTTGCTATATTGATTTTTCAGATAAATTCCCTTCTAATTCTTGTTTTTACTTGCCAAATCTATCGGGCATTTTATCGGCGCCGTAGTGTAGATGGTTAGTACAAAAATGTAACAACATATTCTTGATAAATCGAAAACTTCTTTTCTCATTAATATACTTTGTTGTACACGTAATATCCGAAAAATAGAGCTACTTAAAAAGTACAAAGGGCGATCATATCATTCGAGGAAATTTTGTACAAACAAAAATAATACGACAATAGACAATGAACAAACTTCAGATAGTCAACGTTTACATTGTACGATATAGTTTAAATATATAATATATTTGCAATAAATACATTAAAATACGTAATTGTAAATACAAATATAAATAAAAAAACATGAATCATAATCATTTGTACTTCTAATCATTTAAAAAATGGAGTTTGACATTAAATTTATTACATTAAATCTTTCACAAGGCATAAATAGCAAGCGATGTTAAAGTATGCTGTTATTAATAATAAAATCATAAGCCAACGTTAAAGCTATGAAATATTTCTTACAAAAGCGTTCTAAGAAATATCAATTTGCTGACAGACAGAACAATGAAAGAGTATAACTTCAGCATTTCTTTACAAAGCTTTATAGATATGATTTCGGGTTTGATTTCATTTGCGAATTGCTACAGAATGACGTAGGTTAGAAGTAGATATTGACATGTGTTAAATAAAATTTATACTGCATTGTGTAACGCTTTTCGTTCTCTTTTAATGTGCTCAAAATAAAAATACTTGAATTTTCTCGTAAAATTGAGTATTAAATTTATACATGTCTCAAAACCTTATCATATTCAATCATGGTAAATTTTATAATATAAAAATGACCAAAAAATTGTACTTTAATATTTAATATGATATCGCTGTCTATATGTAAATAAATTAAAAACTGTTCTGATATTGTGTCTTGATGTAGATCTAGTATTATAAGTAAAAGTAAACTCTGACCATCCCGGACAATTATAGGACACTGCTAAATCCTTCATTCCGATATTTGTGTATTGCTTTAGATATCAATATTTCAGAATACACTTATTGGGTATAGTGAAATAACTTATACAAGGTTTTAGCTACACATTGTAATAATTATTGTCATCGTATGTGCTTCAAGATATCTACAACAAGTACAAGTTATCTATTACGTATTTTATTATATACATAGTCTTTTAGTGTTTGACGTTAGTATTAAAGCGATTGAGTTGTCTGAATTTTGTATAGTGTACACTGTTACGAGTAGGTCGTTTCATTTACCATCAGTTAAAAGCCCATATTAACAAGTTGAGCAAAATAGTTACACAGTATTATCCGAGGGAAGGAAAAAGGAAAAGAGGTAGACAAACAAAAGTAACATGGATCAGAGTGGTCAGTGATAGAGTAGAATAGAGTTACAAAAAATAACAGAACAACTAAATATTTGGAAAAAATTGAATTTGGTTAATAAATATAAGTGTATTATTAAGTAAACATTATTGTGCTTTTTAAGTCTTAATAAAAGGCTTTGTTATAATTATTATAAAAGTATTCATCATCAGGATTTTATCATAGGAAGTCCACTTGTGGACATAGGATTACCTTACAGATTTCCAGTAAAACCAGTACGAAAGTTGAAAGATTTGAAATAGAATCGGACGTGTAATTTCAAAAGATAAATTAACTTTTTAAAAAAAATTTAGTATTTAGACTATTTTTGTAGCGATATTGACTGTTAGAGAAATAAGCAGGTTTCCGAATTACGTGGAACCCATACTTTGATTTAGGACTATGTTCGATAGTGTACATTTTCGACAAAGTGCGCTTATATGCAGTAGGCGAGGCGGAAAACTATATATGAGGGCTTCAGGCAAGTGTCTCCGGTCTTGCATTAGTTAATGAAAGTAACTTCAAACACACGAGCAAGCTGTGCCGCGCTTGATTGTTTAATTTGGAGTTTAAATATGCTTAGTCCGTGCATTAATTTCATTAAGGGAATACGTGTAGTGTTACTTACAAAATTTGTTGTATCAGTTATTACATGGTTAACAATAGATTGATTGTCTTTTTATACAGCTTTCTTTAGCTAAACTATATATCTACATACTTGACAGATATATATCTGAACTAATATAAATGCGTCATCTATTCATGCTGCCAAATCAAAGGGTATATACATTTATTGAGCCCCCCACGATGTGGGCCAAAACTAGATATAAGATAGAAGAAAATTTATATGTAGGATCCTATAGAGAAAGAGATGGATGTTAGGCGATGTACAAAAAGAAAAGTAAGAAAAGGTACGCAAAGGTAAAAAAAGAGCAATGAATGTAATATATTAATAAGAATAATGTAGGAGCAAGATAATAATAAAATTTTGTGAAAATTATTTTATTAATTATTTATATAGTCCCTGCTTTATCGTGATAGAGGAAAACGAAAGGTCCCCCAAAAAAAAAAAAAAAACAACTGCAATTACCTATAATCGACAGAAATAATGTTTGTATGTAGCTTGGAACTAAAATTAATAAAGGTTATTATCATTATAGTAAATAAATAAGGAGTTATAAAGATATCTATAGCTTATTCGCGTTACATCACCATCATTACAGCCGTTAGCCGTCCCCTGCTAGACATAGACCTCTCTTATTGATTCCCAAACGGACTGGTTGGAACCAGTTTGCATAGAGTGTCTTTCGACGAACTTAACAAAGTTCCCTGTCCACCTTAAGTCAGGACGTCCTCGTGTGGTCTCCACTCCAGATTCTTAGTTCCCAGCGGACATTCGTTCTGCTCGCAATGTGAGCTGATGACTGCCATCTCTACTTGCCAATTTGTTGGACTATGTCTGTTACTTTCGTTCGTCTACGGATTTTCTCATTCTTGATTTCGATCTCACAGAGAAAATTTGATTATACCCAACTTCATGCATCGTTGACCGACAATCAACTTGTTGGTAAGCACGCTATTTGTTAATTAATGCTACTAGGCATTCCCTAATATTCAACCCAAAATTAATCGATTAGATCGTATAAAATTAAAAAGTCAAGTTCACATTAACCACTTTTAAGAAGTTCTTCACAAATTATGAATGTGAATCAATACTTTACCTATCGTTACTTGACTATGACACGGCTAATTGACAACAGCCTTATAAATTCTAAAGATTTTTTTAACGTAAAGTATGGAATATACTTATAAGCACCGGGATTCAATATATATGACGCGCGCCACGAATGCGCCATACTCATTGATATGCCGAACCACGCATCTCATCAAAGTAAATCACCTTTACCTTTAATAAGCTTCCGACGTTAGGTGAAGCTGCATCAAAAATTACATGCCTTAAACATATACATCTTTATAAGCTATAGCTGTAAAGCTGTAGGGGTGAATGTATATTTCATTCTCTGTCAATTAATATATGGTACATTCTATGAAAAAGATAATAATTTTAAAAATTATAAAGAACTTATACTATTATAGTAAGAAAAACGTTTTCGAAAGTCAGTTTAAATAAATTATTTATTTATTTCAACGCTTTTATACATTTTGTGTATAACGGCGAACTTAATGCTGAAGGCATTCTATATAAGTTACCTTTTGAGTGGCGCAGAGATATATTAATAAAGGTAAGTGAAACAAGTTATTATCATATAAGATCACATAAAAACACCTTTTATAAATATACAAATTTCTACTTGTTATATAAAGTATAAGCTAGTTATATTGGTAGAATTACAAAATATTGATAGTGTTTAATAATGTTCCGCATATGGTAGTATTCCGAGATATGCATGTGGCACTGAAGGTATCTGCTTTTTTTCAGCCGATAGAAATCCACTGCAAAGCGTAAGATTTTCTAAAAGTTTACCACGATAACCGGTTTAACGACTTCCCGCGTCCTTGACTATGACGTCAGTCATCTTGTGGTCGCCGCTCTTGAAGTTTTTGGCCTCAATGGCCATTGAACGAGTGATATTCCCCGCTCATTGCTACTTCAAACAAATAATTTTCCGAGAATGGGTATAAGGTAGTAACTGTTTTATATCCTTTTATTTTTGTACATGTGATTAGCCTTGTATCTTGATACAAAGGTACCGATGCGATTATTCAAATTATTTTTAACGTTTTATATAAAATAGTATGTGGGGCACTTCTGAGAAACATACCAGCTGGTTAGTTTTGTTGGTTATTTGCGCACGTTGACGAATTTCCACAATCCTCATTAGATCTCGAACCTCATAGCCCTGTCTATGGCTTGCTGCCTGTGAGCATATTATTAAGCAGAGCTGTGAACTTAGATAGCTGCATTAATACACTATAAGTTGAATACCTCTAGAGATTTTTTTTATACTAGCGCAATAGTGTAACAAGTAAAAACGTTCATTGTCGCATCTACCCAAAAGTATCTTTGGTGTTTTATTCTTTTGTTTACATACAACCACCTCTTATACATGTATGTATATATACATGAACAAAGCCCAAAGTTAATTTTTCAATGCAGAAAGCAATTTTGTAGCGACGACAACGCAATCCGGGGCGGTAGTCTCGACTCTGTCCCAGGCGAGTCTAAGCACCATCTGCAATCTTTCATTGCAATTTCTCAATATCAGGAAATTGATTTTTCAAAGAACTACTTATTGAAAATATTATATTTAATACAGTGTAACAGATTTTTGTGAAAATGACGTTTATAAATAGATACATATATAATTACATTCAACTAACAACTACTACATATAGCTTGGTTAACAAACACGTTTGTAACTGCACAGCATTAGTTTGTTAACAACAATCAGAAATTATAACAACAACTAAAATTTCACCTACATTTAAAGTAAACATGGTATAAAATAATTAAAATTAATATCTAAAAATTAGTTGCAATAAAAATTGTTGTCAAAATTAAAAACACTATTATATAAATTAAAATGAGATTAAATATGTGATATATGTACAAGGTCATATATAACATATACACCTGTTACGTATTATGAGTATTCAAAACTAATAACCGGAGAAAACTGTTCTACGGATAATTGGGAGACAGATATATCACAGAAGTGACATCAGGCGACGAATAACTGGTATTAAAGCTATTCTAGTGGAAATATTACTACTTAGTAGTTGAGGCCTGGCCACCTGCGTTATATCATGAATTTGGGGGAATCCGTTGCCTGAGTTAAGTAAAGAGGCTGACAAGTCACGTGCTTGGTTACGGAGCGCCTATTCTTGTAAAAAGTAATCGAGAATTTTCTTCCTCGCAATGGAGCTTCATGAACAGTCGCTGATTGCGTAATGAAGATTTTTAGAGGCTTTATATTAAAGAGATGATAAAGGAATATTAAGGTTATTTCAGTCTGTTCAATTTCTAGATAATTCGCTCTTGTTCTGCAATGCGTTTATACGACGGCATATCGCCTGGGTCAAACTACAAATAAAAAAAAATTGACGTTAGAAACGTTATATGGTCATCATTTTAGTCACGAGTCGTCCATCTCTGGACAGAAGACTCTCCTGACTCACAGGCCGGAAATCGGTGGCTTGCCTGCAGCTTCTTTTGGGAATCTTAGTTAGGTCGTCTGTCAACCTAATGTGTGGATGTTCTGCATTGTGCTTGCCGATCCACATCCTCTAGTTCAAAACTTTAAGAACATATACCTTCAACAAGTCATACACCATTTGTGTAGTGCGCTATATTGCGTACCCACTGCTATTTCAAGTTGCCAATCGGAGTAAACTAACTATTTATAAAATGTCTTCAATTTTTTTTCAATTTTATGTCTCTCAGACAACTGTCTCGTAACAAAATTCCATTTTCATTACGTCAATATCCGGTATAAGGAAAGGAAGATCATGGTAGGATAAGGAGAAAAAAATGCGATTCCAAGAACATTTATAAAATGTAAAGAAAGGTGTTCCATAAATTATACACACAGAATCGCTAACCACAGTTCGCCATTAGTCATCGACCACAAAACAATTAAAATTTTTATATTACTCTCGCAGTGTCCACTCTTTTATTTCACTTCAATCTTTTGGTTCGGAATGAAATGCAATTACAACTTGTGGTTTGTGGTAAATGGTCCTTTTTCATTTTGTTAGGAGTCGAAATAAAAATAACAAATTTGTGGAACGAGTATTTTGTAAACAAGTTTTATTGCTTTTCTAAAAGTGTTTTTTTTTTAATTCTTATTTTACTAATCAGAACTAGTTTATGATGTATACCTGTCCCTTTTGCACAAGGTTTTTTAGATGGGTCCACTGTCAATGATTAAATAGTAATGCGTATTGATTTTTTTTGGGACGAAAGTCATTGTAATCACTGAGACCTTCAACTACTCATTTTATATAATACTAAATGATATCGTGGTTTATTTTATTTTCATATTTTTGACATTTTCGATACTTCATAGTTCGGAACAACAAGAATATTAGTTTGAAGGTACATCGGTACAACTATAACCTATGGACATACAAGAGCAAGCAGTTACCAAAAGTACAAAGCCATTTAAATGTATGAAAAGATTTCAGTGTTATCGCTAGAATATAATGAAATTTTCTTTTTCCGGAAAATCAATCATAATTACACGCTTAGAAGAAAAGTAACTAGAAGGAAATAAAAAAAAAACTATTTATTTAATTTATTTCTTTGATAATTCATTATCATCATCATTTCAGCCTTAAGACTTGCTTTCGTGAATGTAGAAACCTCTTTATTACCAATAGGACTGGTTACTTTATTTATATTATTATTAATTATAGACCAAAAGTTAGAGTTTATTATATAAATTATTAAAATTAATATAACAAACAATGCTTATCATTCAAAAGCAATAAGACTAATATTATTTACGCTGCACTGGAATTGGATTAAAAACATTAATTACTCTTAGATGGCAAAGTTTATAATAAGGCGCTATGAAAGGAAACGTTGAAAGATGCTTTTATAACTAGTTACAAACTGTTCGTCATCAATTCTTGAGATAGGATTAACAAGACATCGGGATGAAACGCTTCACTAACCTGTCTAAGTACTAAAATAAAACTAGTTAAATATGTTACGTACGTACCTAGTTATATATTTATAGCTGATTTACTGTCAATTAATGTAGGATACAAACTAAACATCAACAGTTACAAACACATTAAGTAACGTTATGGTAATATAGAAAGAAAGAAAAAATTCAAAATTGGGATTACTATATATTAAAATTAATAATGATGTACTATTTATACCTGCAGACTTAATACTGCCCGAAATTATAACCCTTACATATTTCAAGTGAAAAAAAAATCTTTATTGAATATTTATATTATTCTAGAGTGTTCTATTACATATAATTACAAAATAGTAAAGACAAAAGTACAATGGTCGGTAACCATATGAGGTAATTTCTTACCGACAACAATAGTATGGAAACAGTAAAGTGATAAATAACGGGTAATTAACGTCTATATATAGATAAAACACACAAACATTCATACATGTGTACATATATATATTCATGTATATTAATAATAAATACAGTATAATACATAATTATAAATACAATAATAAATAAAACGTCAAACTAACTTAGATGACACTTGCTTTGGAAAGAATAAAGAAACAGAGAAAGAAAGAAAAATGAATTAAATGATAAATAATCAATGTCTAATAATTTTATAGAAGGCAGTTTTATTATTCTTAAATGGCAACACTACTCGATCCTGTTACTCTTTTATGACAACTTCCAGTAAAAGGATTGAGAGTGGTGGGGTTAAAACAGCGTTTTGATTATTGAGTCGAGAGCTCGGTCACTCGTTCGATAACCATCGAAGTGATAAGTTGTCTAGTGGAAACTATGCTAGTTGGCCGATAGGAGTATATTAAGTGGAATATAAGTATTTACTGTGCTGTGAATTGGAGTTTTACTGATAAATGGTTTAGTAACTATTTCTTAACCGTTATATGGTGTAAAAATAAAAATAAATAGGTGTATAAGGTTTAAAGTTTTTTGCTAACAAATTAGTTTTACATTCAACCGTAATATGTGTTTAATCTGTATTAGCAATACTTATGATAAGCAAGATTGTGAATAGCGAGTATTTATCATCTCAAACATAAGCAAAACATTAGACAAAACAATTTCTTTTACCACAAATATTTTCGACGTCCACGGCTGAACATTAGCCTCCTGCATAGATATCCAATAGGATCTCTAGGAAGCTGCCTGCTTTTAGGATCTTATTTATTAGTGAGTGGGATTACCAGATAATTAGAAATTCTTTCAAATTATAACAATATAAGTATCCCTATGGTTTTTTTTCTACAAAGGTCGATCTTGTTAGCGTTCACTTTATGACAAAAAGGTGAACAATGAAGCTCTAAAGATTTTACTAAATAGGAACACTCGTCATTCAGGTATATTGTTTTCTCAAATTACAGTGTATATTAAAATATGTTTTTATAATAGTAAAAATTATCTTATTGATGTTCCGTTAACCAATTTTTTTTACTATCATTACAATATTCAGATATTTAGTGTATAGCAATACTCACTCATCGCTGCCCTTTTTTTCATGTCAAAGACTCCGTCCGCATTTCTTCTCTAATTCGATTATAATGTGATTGAGCACATTGGTAAATTTACTTTTTCACCGAGTAGTAACTGGTTATCCAATGTTCCTTGTTATTGAGAGACAATCTACCTCTAAGAAAGAATATAGTCAAAAGGATAAGTGGACGTACAGTATCCGGCAATAACTATTGCACATCGACCTTTAGAAAGAGACAATCTGCTAATTTTGGCTTCGTAGAGCACTATCTCTATCCCACACTATCTATGTGACGTTTTGTCCGTCGTTGTATTTCGTGCGACAGAGATAACGCTCCACGAAACCGAAATTAGCCGACTGTCTCTTTCTAAAGGTCGATGTGCAATATTTATCGCCGGGTACTATAAATAACTGTAAATAAAATTAAGAATGCATTCACATACGTCCATTTTTTTTAAAGCGCGTGCATGTAAAGTTTTTTTTGATACGTTCATTATTAGATAAACTGTATTGAAAAGAGGTCGACTCATTTTGACGTCAAAGAGAAATTTTTGATTTTGAATTTGGATCACATACATTCTTAAGATCTTTCTAAAGATATGATAAAAAACAAACCGCAATTAACACTGTTGTTATAGTCAAATATATAAAAGCGTGATATTTCCCAACTCAATCTTTACCCTCCGTTCAGAAATGTAATAGAAAATGAAATTTGTCATCCTTTATGCGACCGATCTTCAGTTTCACGCAATTTGCTCGCCATCTTTGATTGAAACGCGTTACCGGATATCTGGGTGACTTTACCTTTTATTTCTATTTTGCGGTATTTGATTATTTCGAACGAATGTTATTACATTTACGATTTTATCATTATTCTGCGTTGAGTATTGTTTTAATATTACTTTTTTTATTATTCTGTGTCTGCGTTTTTGTTTTTATTTTAACTATATCGTTTCAATTAAGACTTCGTAATAAAATTGAAGTTTTATATAACCCTATCAAATCTTTAATTTTGTAACATTGCTTGTAGCTCATCCATATGATTTCACAAAGACAACATTATCATCATTCATGTATACATATAACAGGTTTAGATTTTAGAGTGTATTGATCTTTCCGGTAGCTTCCGGAAAAATTGGAGAAGACCTACCCGCATAGGGGGGTTCAAAAAATAAGAAAATATTGCTCCTATAAGTAATACTGTCTCTACTAGCTGGTGTCTAATTTAACCTATTTAATATATGCAGAATTTGTTATATTTATTGAACTACGTCATCATTGTTTCTGCCCATAGACGCCTACTGCATGGCATAGGTCTCCTCTAAAAATGTCCAAAGAGTGATACACTATAAACGCTACGCTTGGTAGGCGGGATGTCAATCGTAATCTAGTATTATGATACGCAAAAGACGCCGCTGCCCATCCTCTGGAAATTTGTTTATGATCAATAGCAATCCTAAATAATTAATGTACAAAGTGTGAATTAAATATCTAATGGATTCAGGCGTTATTTTGCGGAAGTCCATCCTAAGTAAGAAAAGGACCAATATATAGCTACTTCCGCCATGCAGCAGTAGTCGTGCAATAAAGTGCACCGCACTCTGTGTTTGGCACTAATCGGTGTAACATTACTCCTGTAGATGCCCCGTAGAGGGGTGAAACACGTGTTGAGTGATTTAACGGTGGTAGTTGTGTAATTCGCATTGTTTGCCGTATGCGCATTTCTCCGCGGGCTGGCGGGCGGTGCACTTTATTGCACGACTACTGCCGCGTGGCGGGAGTAGCTATATATTGGTCTTTTTCTTACGTGTGAATTAAATAACATTGTGTCCCGGGAATCGAAACCGTGACCTACAATTACAAATCTCGTCGACCGAATGCATAGGTTAAATTTTAATCGTACTTTTTATGAATTCTACTTTTAGCCTATAGTATGAAACTAAACGAGCTATGCCTTCAAATATTTAACAGCTTACGCCATGTCGGTTCTACTTTTCAAAAGAAACCGGCGTGCTTCCGAGAATACGTTTCACCTGTTTTTAAATAATACACAGTCCTTGAATATTCATTACATTTGCTTTCAACTTATGCAGTAGCCAAACTTTTATACAGAAGATATTCTCAATAAAATACTTTGAAAACTTACCGAGCTTTTAAAGTTTTTGTACCAGTGATAGAAAGTTTGCAGTTTGTTCAGTAAGATCAAGTTAAACGTTTTTATATTAAGTGAATTAAAGAGAGATAAGTAAAAGTTATTACGTTCTTTATTCTGATCTAAGAGGCCGAAAACTATGTCTCGGTTAAAAAAGGAGAAATAAATAAAGCTGAATTATAAAGATTGCCTAATGCAGTCGCTTCTTGTGGGCTTGCTTCAAGAGTAAGCCGGTGAACGGCTAAGCTAGGAAAGAGGAGAATCCAATTTCAAAACTCACTAGGTAGATTTTTAAATTAATTAGTTATTATGTTTTCTGTTACGGTAAGAGCATAATGCACAAAACTTTATTCCAAAGATAATTGTAGTCATTCTAAATAACTTTGACAGTTTTAGATAACTATTTGCCAAAATTGATCATGTTATACACATATACACGGTGGACCAAAATTGAGGTATGTCGCTGGTTGCGAGTAGCGCAAGACTGATCATTGTGACCACCTTTGTTAGAGTTATGCCTTGCAGTGGGCTTTTTTCAACATAAATGACGTAATTTAGGGCAGTAAATACTTTTTTTATATTTATTAAATTTAGTTTAAGAAATAACTTAAATCTATTTTAATAAGAATTATTAAATAAACTGCTTCCAACCGATCGTCATGAAAATCTGCGTGGAAGGCTTATATCCAGCCATGTCTATGCCAGTCTTAAAACTGAAATCATGATGATGGTCAAAGAAATTTGCAAAATCTAACTTAAAACAGCAAATTTACTCCTTATGTTGAAATAATTTTTATATTATTCGTAGTTTTTATTAAAGTTTGGTCAAGTAAATGTCGAAATAAAAAAATGAAATTGAAAAAAGAAATAAAATTTTCAAATCTTCTTAATAATGTAGATTCTACCGCGCGGTGCCCTTTATGCTGTTACAAACAACAGATTTGATATATATATATATATATATATATATATATATATATATATATATATATATATATATATATATATATATATATATATATATAGAGTATGGGTTATTTTGATCAACTATTGTACTATTTGGGTTATTATTACACGTAATATTAATATACTAAAGACTTCTACTATAATGATATATAAATATTATATGTAAAATCTATATATAATATTAATAAATGTAAAAGTAGTACAAATCGAATTATCGTGTTGATTTCGTTTGCTTATGCTATTATAAATTATACCATAACATAAAATCAATCTCAATAAATAAAAGAAAATTTTATGACAAGGGCTTGTAAATGATCGATTCGTATAAATATTGAGCTGCATGATTCGATAAACTATAATAAAATAAAGAAATATTAAAAATCAAAACTACCGAAGTTGCTCCAAAGGACTATAATAAAGAACTTTTCTTTTTTGTATAACATATCACTTAACAAAAGATAAACGTCCTTCTCGTATAATTTTATGAAAAAACGCTTTCGGGTACGCGTTAAAAGAGTCTTGTCACTAGTTTTAAGATAATGAAATTCGTCGAGTAGACGTTCAATCTATTAAATTGCACGGAACTGTACCACGAGAAGATTTTATAACGGCACATTGAGCTTAAACAGTCTCTGCAGCTCGCCGTCATTTGAATTTTAGCTTTAGGTTATCTACGTGCTCTTCACTTTGTTAACTTAAACTGAAAACGGGTGTTATTTAAAAAAAATTACTTCAAACAAAAATGTTCATTATATGTCTTTTTGCGTGTTTTTGTTTCAGGTCGCGTAATAAGTTTTTATTGGAATCTTATCTCATAGGTCGTAATATCAGATTTAATAACCAAACAGATGTTTCATTGATTCCTTTCACAAATAATATTAGTGTAAAACTAAAGGACACTAAGTAAATAAAAGCAGTGGTAGCCTAGCGTAGGTCGCAGGTTAGATTCCCGGGAGACAATCTTATGTAATTCATATTCTGTGCATCAAATATTTTCACTTGATTGCCACTGCTCAGAAATAAATTTCCAGAGGACGAGCATCTGTGGACATTTGTCGCCGAATTATTATTGTAAAATCAAATTCGAACGCTGATTTACATTCTGACACCTTTAGTGATACCAACATGTTGGGGTCGTGTAAATTTTAAATAGTCTGTAATTATGTGAACACACTAATGCGATCCAACTTTTGATGTCACATTCAGTTCGCTTTTAAGGAAAAGATACGTGTTCAGGTGGTCCTTAGCGTATGACTAATCCAATGTTTTCCAACATGAATCTTTGGCCCACGGATGGACATTTGATTGTTAAGGAAGGCAATTCGAAAGTGTACTCGACATTTAACTCTTTTGGTTTAATATAAAAATTAAATGTGTTAAATAGGGGGACTTTAGAATTTTAGAAAGACCAAGGTGGAGCAAGACTCAAAAAAGGTTAGAAAACACTGCGTTAATAGCGTATAATATGCCACTAACAGTTTTTTTAATACACAATTATAGAGTACGTCGTAAGTTCGCATAGTTGTAGAAAATTAATTATTCTGGAGTTGACATATATTTTGTTAACATCTGATCATTTAAAAACAATTATAGTAAGTGAATGAATATTTATTTTAGTGATCATAAATAACGACACAGACTGCACAAGTTTTCTCGTTGATCTCTGGAGACGTTACGCTGTTAATATAGTTTCCTGGCAAGTTTCCTTTTAGTATTAGAGCTTTTGTAATTATTACATAACACAATACATGGGCCTATCGAGATCGATGTTACGGCTTATTATCACATATCACAACGTAACAGACAATACGCGTTAAGAAAATAGCGAGACGTCGTGTTACTTAGCTCACTGGGGGCGTACCCCATAAATTAGAAAGCTGTATTAACATTGACCAGGTCTAAAACTTTAAAATTACGGACGTGTCTCAATATTTTTTTAGTCAATATATATCTGGATTGTCGTGTATGACATAAATAAGTGGTCACTGTAAATAGCAGTGCGGTTGCTGTGCATAGTTACCATCTTCATCATTTCAGCCATAAGACATTCACCGTAAACCCACGAGAACAGCTGGAAACGGCCTCCATTCAATATTTTCCGATACCCTTCTCTAAGTTTTTGTTTTTTAATGGCCCTGTTTTTGGAGCCTCTTGTACCCCCTATCATGTCCATAGGGACTCTTATCTTTCTCTTATTTGAAGTAAATTTTCTGTTTGTATTTTGACGGACGTCCTATGCTGTAATTGTCGGTCCATGGTCTGAACTCCAAAACCTAACACCTCAAGCGACCATCTGTTATGCGCGCTATGTGGCCTGTCTTCTGTCGATTACTAGATTCTAAGCTTTTTTAAGCTCATAGAAATTTAATACATTATTAAACTAAGAAGATTAAGTTACACGCGTGAAACTTATTCAAAACAGTGTTTTAGATCTATTTAATATTTATTAAACATCCACCGCTGGACACAGGTCTCTCCCAAACATTTTCAAAAGGAGCAATTAGAGGCCTGCATTCAACATCTTCTAACCATATATATAATAATATGACGTATGTTCTAGACACAAAAACATATAATAAAATTCGAAATAGCCAAAATAAATACAATGAAAAACTCCACCAATACAGTGGGGTGTAGCATTGTTATAATTGGCAAATCGTTAACGGAACCTGTTCCACCTAAATGGTCATATTTGTTATTTTCAATACGATACATATAGGTATAGTTAAAAGCTGTTTTCGCCCTAAAAATTGCGAGAATCATATTTTTATTTAACGCACGCGAGCTCTGATGTTGAATTCTCGTTACGGTCAAGTCATATTACGCCTTTCTCGATTATTATTCCACAGTCATAGAAAAAATTTTGAAAGTATAAGATAGCAGAGGGTTTTCTTATTAATTATTCTATTTCAAGAAGATAAGATCAGATATCAAAGAAGATCATGAAAGATAGAATAATTAAATAATAAGGAGAACTCTCTTGTCATAATTTTAGTGACGTAACCTTATGCATTACATGGATTCGATTCACGTTACGGTTGCTACGTCAATTGTTTTGTAAGGAGAGGACATTTTTCAACGTTCAAACTCCTCAACCTCCCAAAAATATAATTTCTATTATTCTGTTAATGCTGCTTTAGAAACCCTTTCCGGGAACGATATCCGCTTTTGTAACTTCAGTAGGCTCTAAAGAGAATTTCTTATTATGCTTCCACTGCACATTAACTTGGAATTTATTTCTAGTTATTTTGTTGATTAATTAGAAAAATATGCTGTGAAGTAAGGAGGTAGGTTAATTTGATGTCATGCATCTATCAGTACCGTACTCTACAGTTTCAATGCTTTACTTTGCAATAAGATATCTTCGGCTCCTCTTTAACTCTACTAACGTTACTAGATGGCAGTAGTAGTACACTACTTTAATATAAAATGTAGTTTGATTATTTCTGAAAAAGCATTTGAATTATTGAGTCAAAAGGCAACAAAATATATTTTATAAGCGCTTTTAGTTTTATTACAACAAAAGCTACAATATAGCGATATAACAACCATTGTAATTTCTGTTGCTTTTAGAGATGTTATTAAATAAATAATGATTGAAGTTACGGTGTTTTGGAATACATCGACTTATTATTGTTATCTTTAACAAAATTAAGCCTTTGTGTAGCTATACCAGTAAACATTAACGGGAGTGTCGTCTGCGGGCCGTGACAGTTTGCAAGGGGACGTCAGGCGAGTGACATGCGTGGCACTGATTGGTTATTGTGAAATAATGGCCGATCCATAAAATAGAACCATACAGCGGGGGCGATTTTACCGTAGTATTACGGCGTAACAAATCTGAACAAGCTGATAATGATTTAGGTGTCATTCTCGCAGTTTATATTACGAGAACTTTAATGGTTACATTCATTCATTCATATATTTATCCGCTCTTTGTTCATTTATAGCGAACACTTGTATTTCGCCGAATATGATTGAAATTAGAAGCATATAGTCTTCTTAATTGACTTCCCTCAATTTTAAACAGATAGGTACGAGGGTTCTAAATGCACCTTGATCTGAGAAGAGCCAAGAACAAACTTATTTTTGTAGTCCTTTTCTCAAATATACTTTCTTCTTCTTTTCAGCCATTGGAAATCTACTGTAGGGCACGGACTTCCCCAAAGATCGATACGATATCCGGTCCTATGCTGCTCACATCCAGCGACTTCCTGCAATCTTAACTATGTCGTGAGTCCACCTAGTGGAAGGGGGGCTACCCAAATATACCTATATATCTATAACCTATTAAAAGTAATATTTTCTACCAAGGTTTCTAATCAATTAAAATCCATTACACAATTGATTTTTAACTAGTGATTTGTTCAATAAAATTATATAGGTAACATTACAGTACATTAAATAATGTTTCTTCCTGTTAAATGTTTTTATATCAAGGAATCAATATTGTAGCCTTTAAATTATGTAAGTGAGCTTTGATATGATTAGCGAAGATTTATTACATCTGTTGTACTGGCGTTTTTGTGCTATATAGTATTTTATTAAATAATTGAATCATATCAAATCTAAGTTTTAACCAGGTAACTTTGCAGCTAATAGACAAGCCAGAAGCTCTGTGTATAGTTAATTGTCGCGATGGACCACGTGGATCTTTCAGCCTGTCTCCAATATCAATCACATATTTTTTGAATTTTTAGGTTATGCCGGTCTTTACACTGCAATAGTTGTTTCGAGTATTTCATGAGACTCTAAAGTTAATTACTAAACACGAGTGACCTATTAATTAACATACTAAACTAAATAATACTTGTATTAAAAAACATTAGTTTATTATTATGGTTTTTAAGTATTTTGTAAATAATTTATTGTATCTCTTGTGGTTAAAATTTGAGTTGAGCCGTTAGAGAGTAATTATATCACTTTAGCAGTGGTAGCCCACCGGTAGAGGGCTAATACTTGCAATCGTTGATCGTAGGTTTGATTCCCAGAATACAATCTAATATAATTTACACTTCGGGCATTAGTTATTCAGGACTGCTACTGCTCACAAACAAGTTTCTAGAGGATGGGCACTAGCGCCCTCAACGTAACAAAATACCACAATACATTCGCCAACCCGCCTGCCAACCCTGCCTGCCTAACAAATATGGTTTATCATCCTACAGTGTGTATATCTTTGGGAGAGGCTTGTGTCTTGTAGTGAACGTATATGGGCTGAAACGTCGAATTTATAACAAAAGTTTTAGATTATGTTATTTATGTTTTTTTTTAATCGCTCCAACTATTCGGGGCTTCTCGTACCTTATCTTTGGGATGGACAGTGTCATTTATTTTCTTGTATCTTATATATATAATCTATCTTTCTACTTCATTCCACAATTTTGTCAATCTTTCTATTCCGTTCTATTCGCCATACATTAATCAACATGTTATTTATGTTATATTTTAGTATCGTAAACAAGTATAACACAAATGTATATGTATTATCTTCCTCAGTGATCGGCTCTATTGTTGTCTCCAGGGAGTGCGCTGAAGAGGTTGATGTAACTTTATCGTTATTCCAATAAATTATCTTGTAAGGGTGCGACGTCAATAATAAGCGGACGAAACAGGGTGCAACTCTGAGTAACATCTGAAGTTACCATTGCCAAGAGAACATACGGTCGTTAAATTGGATTTGTTGCAACTTTCTTGGCGATATTTAAATAGCGTAAGAATTAGGTTGAATTGTTTTGTAAAAAAATAGTATTTTGGAGCAACTTTTACTATAAAACTAAAAGAATACAATTACATGCCATACATGTGTATTTATATTCTCATTTCCATTTTGTGATTGTTTAAAACTATTTGTTAATGTTTAATGTATATTAGTAGTTAAAAGTTTGTTATTAATAATATATACTACAACATATATATTTATCAAATTAAAAACAATGTTTCGTCAAAATAGTCATATCGAGCGATAGGCGCCCGCTGCAAGGCATAGACCTGCCTCGAAGATTGGCACGATGCGGCGTTTACTATGTCATCGGTCGTGTCACCACTCGTGAGCTTCCCGGCCTTCCAACATCGTTTATTAAATATATAAAGTTTCTTTAAAAATAAAAATTTCCTATTATAGGTTGACGAAAACCAAAAAGTTTTAGGGGTAAAATTTCTGCTCGTATGTACATCTAATACTTGATACTTTGTTTGAAATATCTTTGTTTAGACGAGACAGCCCTCGCATTAGCTTAGATTAATTTTGACGAACTGTAAGAAATTGTTGAACTGACAGGCGCCTCAAAGTGAAAGTAATTTTGTGTTAAATACTGACGTATAATAATTTAATTCTCGTTTTAATTAAAATATTAATTTCAGAGGGTGAATAAAACATTAAAAATTTTGAACGTTTGAGTGCACATAACTTTTTTTTAATTTCACTTATTGTACTGGATAATTAAAAAAAAAGTTGAAAGAGAAATACTATAGAAAGGTACATTAATATTTTTGTAAACATATTTTTTACATTTTTTTGTTGTATGACTACATTATTGATTTAAAACCTGCCATCTGTAGGAGAATAGCGTAATGGTTTTCACTATATCATCGTATTTATCAATAGATGGCGTGCCATGCGTATACGCAAGATATTATGGATGCAAAATATTAGCAGGGTAAAATATTATCTTCTATTAGTACTAAAACCAGAAAATACCATAAAAACCACAAAATTTACTTTTTATTTAATTATTAATAAACACGTACGCGTGTAGTACAGTATTTGTTAAATATAGTATAATATATACATGTTAGTATGGTAGTGTAAGTTTATATGGTAATGGTATAATATACCACTCTCAAGTGGTAAAGGACTGAGCTTTGTGATTATTGGTCGCATATTTTGATTCCCGGTAAATAATCTTATACACTACAATCAGCTGCTTGCCTGCCAAGCGTGGCGATTATGTTATATCCCTCATAGATATCTTGGGGGGAAACATTAGCTTTGCAGTGGGCGTCGAAGCACTCAAACGACGATATTATAGTATATAACAGTTAAAATATTCTAATTTATTTTTCTATATCGACATTTACATACTTTCCTGCTTGTTATCTCTGTATCACTCTAAGTTACACATTACAAAAAGTATGAAATGTGTGAATAGAGAAATAGGTAAATAAATGAATTTAGATTTGAAAAGAAAAGCCTATCTGTCTCATTTGGTTAACATCATAGCAGTGTAAATAACTCGGGCTATGGATTTTTGTTAAGACTGTTCCGAATCTTAAAGCGCTAACTTGTATTGTCGTATATATGAGCAGCTAATTTAATTTTTGTATATTTAAAAGGCGAGCAAGTCAAATGCTTTCTAAATTTTGATTCAGTCAGCTGAATCAACAGTCAGCAATCTGTGGTGTAATATGCTTGTAATTATTTATTACCATTGTCAATATTTCGTGCATAGTGGAGGCAGATTTTATATTGTCAAAATCGTTTGCCAAACACATCTTTTGCACAAACTTACTGATAGACCTTTAATAATATGGTTTTCACTGTTATCTTTTCAATTCATAGGTTTTATGTTACGATATTTATTTTTTCATGTTAAATTTGTTTCTCTATAACATGTGCTTCTTACTCTAATTTATTTGCTTAATTTTCTCTTACATTCTATATAGATGCGTGCTCAATTCTACGAAAACTAATTGTCCTTTTGGGTCTTGTAGACAAAATAAACCGTAAACGAATTATAGATTGAAAGAGATTCAGTTCGATCGTCCTATTGGAATAGTCAAAGTAAAAAAGAAAACTTTTAGTATACATACAGAGTACCTTGAACTAGTCGATGATCGGTTCCGGTAAAAAACCTGTTATTGACTGGCACATTTCGTAATATGTGTTGTTATCGGTTGTAACAGAATCAATTTAGTTTCTTAGAAATTTATTCACATTCAAACATGCCACCTTAATTTAATTTTTACACTTTTTTAACTATAGTATTCTCAGAAAATGAGTATGTATGCATCTAAAATTTGAATTGACAAATAAATTATCCGCTTCTCTTTGATAACGCTAGCTAACATGACGGCGAAAATGCATATAATTTCTGCAAAAAGTGGCAAGTGGTCCGTAGAAAATTCTGATTCAGTTAATGTTATTGAAACGAATATCACAAGCAAGCCATTTTAGCGTCAATAACAATGTCATTAAGGGTGTAATTTCCAATGACCGTCTTTACATATGACAAGGGTTCCTGCGTTCATTATCGCTATGAATAATCTTCCTTCTGTCATATGCTTTTAATAAGCCGTCGTTCACATTAACGTGTTCTGAATTAAATATAATTCAAAATTCCGTTCTGTTTTTGTAAGTTAGTTTCTTATTTGTTTTTTCTTCTGCTTAATGCCTGAGTTCCGGGCCGTGTAATTGGATACGAGTCGGTCGGTGCTCCGTGAAATCACTAATCCGACTAATTCTGACAGCCATATGTCACTTCGCAACGAGTCGGCGGTGATGCTAAGACCTTGTTTAGGTTTCGTTACGTAGAGTTATCGTGTAAGAAAATTAAAAAGGACTTTGTTGTAATACATACATTCTCAATTTCGACGTTGATTAAATAAAAAAAATATTAAAATTACTGTAAGGATTTGAAGATATTTAGCGTAGGATATAGTAAGTATTATAGTGCTACCGAAACCGCTGTACCTCGCCTTAGATATGCGTGTGGCTAGACTGGAGAGAGGGAGGGAGTATTAAACGTTCCATTCTGTCAGTCCACCAGCAACGCTCGTTGCGAGGTATATGGCTACATTCGATTGGTGTTGAGCACTGTTAGCCTTTTTGCCTTTACCTTCGTCGAACTCATGGTCAGGCTCTGTTGTCTTGGCTTCCATCTCACCGAAGTTTCTTAAGCCGCGGTAAAAAAGTTACAGTAACACTATAGTGATTTTTTTGAGTCTCAGATGATGATGTTATTTTATAGGTATTAGTTATCCGACATATATCTATGAGCTATTTATAATTAATATAGAAACATTTATATTAAGATATTGTTATCAAAAATTTTGTCTTTGAAAGGAATTAAGAATAAGATATTACACAATTTCAAGTTGTTTTTGTATACTATATTTTTCTTAGTTATTGTCTATGTTATTTTGTTACATTTCCTTTCGTCTCTTTTTTTATTTCATACAGAGTTTTAGTGTACAGTAAAGAGTAAATATATAAATAAATGTATTTAGGAAGAAAATCAGTAAATATGTATAACAAAAATAACGAGTCATATAAAAGTCGCGATATCTGTAGTTTGTCCTCTGGCATCTTTATATTTGATAAGCTCTTCGGAAGACACTAGATGCAGGCCGCAGCCAACCGGTGTTTTTGGAAATCTAGGTGGAGGCATATGTCCAGCTAGCGCTTATTATGGCTGAAATGATGATGTTTATGATGATTAATAGTTTCAACGGGTTTGTGATGGTAGAGCGTTGAAGTCGCTTAACTTCCTATACAGTAATTCACTAATTGGAAAAGCTCCTTCGAAGTGCCTGGTGGGCGTTATATCTTTCTCTAACTGGTTCTCGTAATGTCGTGATGAAGGAGGGAGAGGCAAGGAAGGCTCAGTAGTCACAGAGCTCTCGGCTAGGACTGTCACAGTGACACTTATATCCGGTAATAGCGGACAAGATGTTTCTATGTACTTATGTAGTTGGTACATTACAAAACTTTTAAAAGTCGTCAAACATTTTACGTAAAAAAGGGTAATGTATTGTTAAATTTGCTATAAATGATTTTACAGAGATTTTTGTGCGTAAAAGTTTAACATAACAATATTAAGGTAAAAACATGTGTCTAGGGTCACAATGAGGCGTATATTTGCGGGGATTTGAACACGTGTCGGCGTTCGCACCATATTTTACGATGCATAGGAGCCGTTGCGAACATTTTAAAAGCTATACATCAGAAAGACAGATGTGGTATTACCAAGGATTATCTTAAACAGGACCACCTGTTTAGGAGTCGTTTTCCATGTCATAAGCGTCACATTTGAAGGCGGATACATTTGTTTCTATTATTGTTTGCAGACCTTCCGACTTATATTTTAAATTTAGTATTTGCATGTAAATTTACCTTATACTCGTTTCGAAATATTTATAAAATTCATAGAGACTTTTGCGCTTTATTTACAAGTACACGTTGAATTAAAAGTACAAATCATACAAATGTTTTTGGGCTTACATTTTTTCTTGTTGTATACCTAAGTCGTAAATATCGTCAATGTATCGTGCATTTTACTATTTTGCTAAAATGCTCATGTTTATATTAATTTTGTATTTGTTAAAGTGCTTATTTGTATAATTTTTTGCGTAAATATTCATAGAAAAAATGTGCCTTGTATAACCTTTCATGTGACTATATTGTAATCTGATGCAGCCGAGAAGAAGTCTGGAACTTGGTTGACTCCCAGAGATCACGTCCATTCCCAAAATGAGTCTCTACTTGTCACTTTCTTTCCTGTCTTTTCTTTGTCATAGAAGAACTGCTTAGGAAATGCAGCATCAAGTATCTCAGATTAATGCGCTGTTGTTCTTGGCATACCTGTATGCTGATAGAAATTTTTATTAGTTAATTTTGTAGCAGTTATCTTTGGGAATAAAGTAAGTGGACCTAAACACAAGGAGAATGTAATTAGCCAAGTCTAGTAGCTTATAAGATCCTCCTTTAAATTCATCATCACTTTTTCACTCTCCCTGTCCACTGTCGTTCATATTTTTCCCCCTTCTAATGCGACCGGTTGGAAGTGATATTCAACGTCTTCCAATTCTGTTCATCTTATTGTAGATCGACGTACGCTAGGCTTGCCAGTTCGTGGTATTGATTTCAGAATCACAAGTCTCTAGCGGCCATCTGATTTGCGCACATGTGGCTTGCCATTGCTACGTCAACTTACCGATTCTTTAGAAGACTTTTTCATCATTCAATCGCCTAGGAGAATCTGGAGTATAACCCTTTACGACTCTTTGAATGAGTGTGAGTGTGCCAATGAGGGCTGAAGTGATAGACTAGGTGTCAGAGTTGTTGTTCATCACTGCTAGAAGATATCGGTAGACCGTTTTAAGGAACTAAGATATTGAACTATAGTATTTTTTGTACTTTCCTTTAAGTTAATAAAAGATTATGTATGTTGGAGAACCAGTTAATATAATACTTCGGATTATAAATATGATCAGTATTATATAACCATAATTCCTTATTTAAAAAGAAATATAAAAAGACTTTTTCTCATAATGCAAGGTATGTAGGAGGGTAGAAAGATACACATTGCATTAGCCATTTAACATCCGGCGGTACATTTGGTTTCAATATTAACTGCAGCTACCGATCAGATGCAAAAAGGATCGATAATTAATATTAGAAAAAAATCGACGCGGTCTCTGACCTTATCTAATCTCCCCCGGTTTCCTCTTAACTACTTTAAACGAGCTCCACTTTTATTACCAGCACTAAAAATGGATCCACAAAGTTATGACGAACGGTAATGAACAGTGGGAATACGATTTATATTCCGTTCGTAATGAATATGTACTGTAATAACTGTATTTATTAACTTATTTCTACCATTAAGTCTATTAAAGCGTTAGACTAGAAGCATTTCCTACTTATTTTTAATTATTATTACCAGAATGAATAATTGTTATTAGGTGCAAAAAGGGCTGCTATTTTGTTAAATCTTCAATAGGATAAAAAATCTGACCTGGTGAACTTCAAATTTATACAAAATTATTAAGTTAAATTTTAACACGACTAGCATTGTGTTGTGTTTTAATTTTTAAAATGCTAATAAGCAAATATCATTATTAAAAATGGTAATTTATACAACGTGTAATATAATTTATATAGTTTTTTTTTAACTTACATGGGTTTATGTCTTCAAATAATATGGTTTTAACGACAAGTTTAAATCTCGTTCATTCTCGACCAGATTAAAAACAGGCTGTCCTCAATATGCTACCAACGATCTCTTTGTCATTATGTTCACTTAGCCTACAGACAACTAAAAAACTTCGACAAACTATTGATTGTAGGGAAAGTCGACAGTAGAAAGTAGGCTCATATCCGTAAGTCTGTTCAAGACAAATCTATAACTGAATTCTCTATTACTATTGTACCGAGGAAAGCAAGTAGATAGGATAGTATAGTCAAAGCATATTGTCGATTCCGTCAAGGCTTTTTAAGACGACTAAGAAGAAAGGAAGTGAGTCGTAAACGTATGAATTTTAATTGATTTTATCGCATACATATAAAACTATAAAATTATTTTCTTAACTGTTTCGTTTATGTTCAGGAAACTGTAGGTCTACGGATAATTCCGCTGTATCCTAATCAATGATAATGATACTTACATATGATACAATTTATTAAATGAATATCTAGCAAGTGGAAGAAGTCGTAAAAGATTATTTTGGTTATATTGTAAGTTGCACGTTCAATCTTCATCGTATGCTCGGCATGATGATATTAATATTTTTACATATATGCGTATATAAGTAAAGGCGAAACTTCTTAGTATTCCATGATTTCGATGTGTGGTTGTCGGGTCCATCGCGTCGTGGAGAGAGGAACCTTGTACAGTATTCGGGGCTGACGACCAGATTTGCAGGTTTAAAGAAGCCTCCTTTTAATGCTTTAGTGTTCATCTTGACTGACTAAACTCTTTACCTTGCCCTACCAAATTCTAAATAATCCTACCTTTGTTGCTTTGTAAGCACTTTCTAGAACGTTTTTGACAGGCCTAAATCCTTCAGCAGGTTATAGGAAAATTTCGCTGTTATTAGATAGTTATTAGTACTATATATTTCAAGAAGTTACAGCCAAATACTTAAGGTTTCTATACTGTTTTTCAAATTTGTGTAGTCTGTATTTTTTTTAAATTCACTTAAGTGGAAGCACTAAAATATTAAAAAGATATTAAGTTACTTAGTTACAATAAATAATGTCTTTTTAAAAACATATTTCGAATTACCTTAATAATTTGAGAAATAAACATCACCTAAGTTACAAATGGTTTTTGTTTAACCCTCATATGGATTTTTTTGTAAAACTCAATCAATAACATCACCACTGAAAGGCGACGGTAATAGTTTTCACAAAAACGCGTCAAATTTTTTACCGTTTAAAAAGTGTAGACCTACTAAAAAAAATTCTAAACCGACAAAAAATTGTAACTTCCGTTGAAACAACACTCTTTAATGAGTAAATGATTTTTGTTTGACTTCAATGTGTTTCAATTTTTATAATTTCCGTTTAACTAAATTTAAGACAAGCGTATTCGTGTGAAAATATTGTCTCTAAAGTGTAGCGGAGAAAAGTCAATGGGTTAACTTTTTCTGTTAATTAATTTCAGTGTCAGATTTAACTGAAATCTTTAATCTACAACTAAAAATATAATCATTAGCAAAATATTAAAATGAATACTTACCTACATTGCATTCATGTTGAAAATAGAGACTGGTTATACATCATTATTTACATGGCCCTCCTTTTGTGGACGTCCAGTTCCCCTATTTTAAATCTATGACAGGGATTTTGGTTTCAAATAATTTTCAGTGTTTTTTATTAGAGTTCCCTTTTTTTCATCTTTCACAAGTTCTTTGATTATATGTTCTTTCGTTCTTTACATTTTATTGTATACTCTTTTTTTTTTGTTCGCAGTTCTCATACACATTTCTTATTTTCTTCTCCACATTCTTTTAAATTTCAATTTAGTTCACAATTTTTGATTCTTGTTCTTTTTTCTATTATTGCTTATTTTACAATTCTTTTGTTACTCATCTTTAAAAAAAATATTGAGTTTTATTTTTATCTAATATTTTATTTATTACTTTTTAATAGAGTTTTTTATTTTACACTATGGTGGCGATAGTTCTACTTTCTATCCTTACCTCCCGCTCTGCTTCGAACTAACACCTTACCCTTGCATAACCATCAATTTAGCAACACCCCTATTTAAAAAAAAAAAACACAACTAACAAAATCCCTATCTCTAGTACGGGTTAAGCTGTACTGCGGTACGTAACTAAGTTAATGTTCCCATTATTGGTGCCTCTTGCCTGTGTTTATTTTAAATTAGCTAGCAATCAAAACCTTCTTTCTTTCTTACGTTCTTCAAAAAGTACGGATGCGACTTTTCAATTTTAAAAATGAAAATTTCTTATATCGGTTTAGGTGCGTTATTAAGCTATGTGATAATGTTTAGTAACTTTTTTAACAGCACTACAATATAACATTTTTTAATTACAAACTGTTAGCTAAAGAATCCACTTTTCATATTTTGAATGAGGTTTTAAATTTAATACCACCTACAATTGCATTAACCAAGTCGACGTGATTGATTTAACCCTAATTAGTTTTTCTACAAATTACTCAAAGCACCATCGTAATTTAGTCGATGCTTTCTCTTGTTCCACGTACCCGCTATTGTCTGAAGACAGAGTGTGTCATAAAGTAGACAATTCATGCACTTCTCAAACGCGGCCCTTGAAACCAATTATACTTTTAGCTCGGCTTGGCGCTGTGGAGGACCAAAATAAATGATGGTGTTGTTACACATTAGTGCCTTTTTATCCTCTCCCGATAATTACCGCTTTTAAATTAATCACAAACAATTTAGAGCAACGCTCTTTGTGTTCAAATCGCGTAAACATTGAGAACGGATCGTGGAATTTGTTGTAACGCAAAAAAGATTACAGCCGACGGTAATTACGTTTACTTTATCGAGTTTCAATGTAAGCTAACGCTTGTTTTTCCTAAGCTCGCTTTAATTTGTTTCGCTGGAATTTTTATTTATGAGGCATTACCTACAAGGTCGGGAAATGTTTATGCTGTTTTAATTAAATTTTGCGTGTAATTAAGCGAGGGTTTTATTTTTTTTGGGTTATTTATGCGATAAATTTTATAAAATACAATTTTTTATTTTTAATCCATATGTGCATTAAAATGTTTTTGCGTTCACAGTTGTCGGTTCTTTTGTACTTGAACATTAAGCTTCCCATTAGGGTAAATCTTAATACAACAATAAATTTAATACTGCATAGTACATAAACATTAAATATTTTTATGTTAGTATTTTTGTTTACACAGTCGTGATGATTTTGACTAGTGAAAATAACCTATTAGAAAGCACGTACCCGTCTCCAGAATTTACGATGATATTAATCGACAAGTCAATAGTTACTTTGCATCAATAAACTAAATTATTATGAGGATGCTTTGTATACCCATATAAATATTAAGGCTTTGTGATCAAACATGTACCGCAAATAAGACCGCATTTCACGTGAGTATTTGCACAAAAGCATTTGCGAAAGTCGTTTTAAATTTAAAGCGCGGCCAGCGAAATGGATAACTCAATCAACGTCAATCGGATCGTATCCGACGTAGATTTAACAAGTCATGCCGGTGTTAACCAGTTTCGGATTCACGTATACGGTATCCGTGTAAAGTGATGTTCGGATACCCGCCCGTGTGGCCCGCGCCTCGGTCGGGCCAAGCTTGTCACTACAATGAATGTACTCCACAAATCACCGGTTCGGTTGTCGGGGGCATTTTTTGTCGTTTCGTTCATTTCGCAGCGGAATTGAGTTTCGTCCGCGCACGAAAATTTGACCCACAGGCCCACGCAATGGACATGTTAATAAAAAAAATCTGCGTACAAACAAAAACGAATTTGCCTCGATAAATCTACCTTGCGTTCCCTGGAGTTCTTTTCGTTCGTATATTTAAATTTAATTGCGTTTCGTTTTAATATTTATACATCACTTCATAGTTACAACCTATTTCTTCCTTTGGTTTGTGTTGCTAGTGACTCTTCAACAGTTTGTAATACTTTCATCTTTCGACTATTTCTGTGTTTTATACACGTGCAAAGGCGCAACTTAAAATTTTTAAACTACAAAAGCTTCATAATTATTATATCATTTGTACTGCGTACCTATTCGCCATTGTCAAAATTTTATTACTCTAACTTACTTAAACTCTGCTTAAACTATGCACTATTCTTGCCCCTTTTTTTTTTTGTAAGGAAAAACTCAATGAGCCATTAGACTATATGCCAGAATTCGACCGCCTAAAACTAAAAGAAGTACTAATGTATTAATTACTACCGTGATTTGTGCTTTTGGCTTAATGCTTATTACTCCTATTAGTAAAGTTTTGCAGCTCCTTCAATTCTCAGATTTTGAAATCAGAGAATTAAAAAACGAAAACATTTGCGTGTAGTATCTATATTTAGAATGAAACTTTTTTTGCATTAACCGATTTAATATAATATTAAAAATAAAAATATTTACAGGGTCTGTTTGACAGGCTCCAAGAAGTCTACCAGATATTTTTTTCTTAAATAGGGAGGAGGATATTTTTCTGCTCCAAGATGGGTGATCAACAGCACCAACGTAGGCCTACTCGGAAAGTTGTTGCTGTATAGTTGCGGTTGTGTAAAGTTATTTCCAGGGCTTCGCCAATTAGCGGTGATGGAGGAAAATCGATAGGCATTCAGTCGGTGCAAGTTCGACATAGGTCATCCTTGTCCACCAACGGTGAGTAAAAAAGCGTAAAACAAGAAGAAGAAAAAACGAAATGTCAATAAACTTTATTACTTTGCTGGATCACCTATTTGAGGTGATTACTCGTTTTGAAGTTACGACTTCCTTTTACAGTATATTTAGTTAAACGTTTTATATTTCTCTAAATTTTACTAGATATAATAAATCCTTTGGAGGTGTCGATAACATAAAGCAGGCACGGTCAAATTAGATTAAAATCAAATTCTCCTTTTAAAGGCATATAAAAATAAATTTATAGTCGACGGCCTGTAATTTGAACTTCCATGTTATTATATTTCAAAGTTTTTCGTCGTAAATCTTGACTGGTTTAATTTTTATGTGACGTCGGATGCGTTTGTGTGTCTAGAAAATATTGTCGCACCACTTAGTATGTTAAAATATAAGGTACTTTTCACTTTGTGCTTAGTTATGTTACGATAAAAACATAGCTTTCACTTTAATGGTAAATAATATGACCACACACGGACGGCGGCAACGATGCGATAAGCTGATATATGAAAAAGGATCAATGTCGTGTTCAATCTCAAAATGACGATACGGTCTAAGAACGAGGTGATCATAATTACTCCAAAGAACTAGTAAAATATTTAAAAAATGAATTATAGAAGCGATGAGAGACAAGCGTTTTTGTTAAGCTCTTTAACAAGGTTTCAGAGCACTACTTTAGAATAACGTAATTGTTGCATAACCTACAAACAATTTAATGAAATATAGCATTTTATTAAACACTATTAAGAATATGAAATCAACCAGATTGACTGACAACCGAGCTTAGTTTTTTATTAATAAACGCTATTGACTTTCGCTCTTTTTAGCTAGACAGTTTTTTACCAAGGTCATGGTCTCCCACAGAATCTACGGCTAAGGTCGATTGGGCAGATGTACTCTGGTGATTAGGCGCAAAGGCCTTCGAGGGAAGATCTCAGTTTGACCTGTCATTCGATACCTCCAAACAATCAACATTGCAAGATAAAGATGGTTGAGTGGGTTTAACCTAATGAATTTATAGGTTGCTGTTGTTGTGCTACATGCAAAAACACTTATGTCCTTCTATAAGAAAGCACAATCTGCTTCGGCAATGTTAATAGATCATGCCAGGACCAGGTCTAAGTCCAGATCTTCATTAATAGACGATTAGTTCCAGCCTTAAAGTTTGTATTTTTGGCTGATAGATAATACTGCAGAATTATTGTCAAAATCTCCAATATCAGTGAACAGTGCTTTACATCATTATGGGTCAGAATCTTCTGATGAATGTCATTATTGTGTCATATTTAGTAGAAAAAAAAAATCGTTAACGTTCTTATAGACAAAATAATAAACAAACATTTTTATTTTAATGATGTTAATAAAAAATAGGTCACGTACAGTTACGATTGTAAATATTCGTTCCCTTAGTTAAATAGATTGATCGATCACCGACTCGATGTCAGCATGAATACCAAAGAAAAAAAAGAACTCGTTCGGACGGCGATTCAAACAAAACGTACATAAATCAGCAAACTCGAAATGCAGATATAATCACATTTTAAATATAAATCATTAATAGTGGGAGCGGTAATTAACTTCGGTCCAATTTACATAAACGTTAATATTGTGAGATCGTAAATGGTCAAAATTAAACTTGATTTACGATGCTTTCCTAAGAAAGATGATGGCGTACCGTTCGGAAATACGGGATGAGAAATATAATTTACTGAGCTAACCGAGGTTTCAACTAACTAACTAAGGCAAGCATTGTTGCAGTTCTCTATTGGTGCTCATTTAGAGAAATCATACACGAGAGGAATTCCCAATGAACTAAAAATATACATTAATTAACTGCGAAAATTAATGTAACATTACTATATTTAATGATGTCTAATGTAAGTTGCTGATATTAGTTGCAGCTTAAAATCGTTCATTCGTATACGTTAAGAGAAGAATATCACAAGAGCCTAAATTGATAACCCGTAACAAATCGAGCTCTATAATAACATCTTATAATAACACCCTTTAACAAGAAGTAAAGCAACAAGGATTCAAAAAGTCCTGATCTAAGAAAAAACTACAATAAACATACTTAGGCTATTTTTTGTGATGACTTTCAAAATTCTTATAATACACTAAATTAGTATAGTAATAGAGTACGTCAATCCCAAAATTTACTCAAATTTATCGTGTGCTGTAAATTTTTATTTATTTATTTATTTACTTATTTACAAGGCATGGCGTAAGTACTTACGTGATATTTACAATTATTAAAGGTACTCGGCACTTATATTTATTATATATATGCATAACATTCACAAGAGACTATTGTCAAATTAATAATAACAAACTATAACTATAATTACAATCTTATCTAGAAAAATTTTAATTTTACAAAAAATTAATTAAACCTGAAGATGGCTATTAAAATTAGTTACCATTAAGATAGAGTAGTGGTAATCCGGTTGTAGAGAACTGAGGCTTGCGATTGTAAATTGCGAGTTTCCGAGATACAGTATTATGTATAATACACACTTTCTGCATTAATTATACAGGATTGCCACAGCTTACAAACGAGTTCCCAGTGGACAGGGAGCGACGTCTTCTGCGTATCATAATACCACACTGCGATCGGCAACCTTTCTGCCAAGCGTGTCGATTATGGTATATGCCTTGTTGAAATCTTTGGGGGAGGCCTGTGTCTTGCAGCAGGCTTTTATAGGCTGAAACAATCATTACGATTAAAATGACATATGTCAAGTTGTAACTATTATTGTAAAATATTCACTGTTTCATCATCCTCATTGCAGCCTATAAAAGACACTGTAAGGCCTCTCAAAAATCGCCACCATGGAAGGTGTTGCGCTATTCGTATCAAGTGGTTTCCCTTGAATTTGACTATGTTGTCGATCCACCGATTAAATGCCTTCTATTAACTATTTAATTGTTATTAATTACTTAAACTAATTTCTATAAGTATCCGTTAGATTTTTAGAGTTTGAACAAATATGAATTATAATAATCGGTTACCTCCAGCGGCCTATCAAACAATGTTTGCTAACAAATTAGCCGGCCCACAAACTCGGAGCGCATCCGAGTCAATTTAGGTAGTCCTTATTGAATTACAGACCGACACGTTACCGCGTCGACCCATTCTCACTCTCGTAACGGTCATTAGTGTAGACGGTATCTGCAAGCGAAATTTAATCTTGGACGTATATCTTAAGATCAATTTTGCAACGAAATTCTAACTTTAATTCAAACGTTATTTTGTTGGAAACTAGACCTTGTGATGCGTGTCATAAGAATGACACTCGTAAGGAATGGTCAAGGTCTATAATTTCGCGAAGGGTTCTGTGCACGTGAGAGGCAAAAGGGCGCGATGAGTGATGTGACGTATGTAGCCTCTGACTCGGCGTCGTGCAATCCGATGTTCTGACAGCGAGGTGCCTGATGATATTCATAGAGTCGTTTTCAAACTTTAGAGTTATAGATTTTATTAGTTTTTAAACGAGCTATGTCGATAATTTTTTTTTAATTGTAATAATTTATGACAACACGTTATTGAAGCCCAGATTCACTTTATTGAGCCACAGCAATTTTTCAATTGTTCTTTTTTAACGCATACTTTTTGCTTACAGGAGGTCACGGGATTTTAGGAACATATAGTTTACATTTAAGATATCGATTTTGCAATGATTATAGTAAAGTTAATTATTAACGTATACTGTGAAAAATATCTTTTTCGAATCTATGAAGATTAAAAATAAATTGTGGTAAATAAAACATACAGACGATTTCTAAGACATTTCTATAAATACGGATATAAATGCATCAATATCCGCCGGCTTCGAGACGCGGCGTGCGGAGCTGCCCATTGTGTTAACTATCTCGCGAATATTACCATTTATACCCTCTCAACTTAAATGTTAGAACAAAGAAAACTGTCGATATTTACCTTTACTTTTGGGGTCGTGACCAATACGTTTAGGTATAGAAATGTATCTTTAATGTATATGCACATAGACAATATGCATTTTTTTTCTTTCTTCTCTTTAATGGTTTTCTTGATAAGCTTGGGTGAATTTAAAATTTTTACACAAGGATTATATTTGGATTACGAAATACGTATGACTTCATTACAGATTTTGGATACTCCTTCGCTAGTATACTCGAGGTATATCTCTGTTATATAGTGAGCTATTTCATTCTTTTTAATACCATTCCTATTTCCTGAATAACACTTATGTTCGATTTTTACTGTATCCAAAGAATTTAGTAAAACCAATTAAACTTTTATTATCTTTGCGTTATAATAAATTAATAAAGAATAATTTTCACATTATTCAAATAATTGCAGGTCATAGGTATAGACTCCAAATTTTACCACAACTCCAATATTGAAAAATAAATTGTCAAATTATAAACAGATCGTTCTATTCGACTATGTTCTTTTCATATTATCGATAGATGATAAAGAAAGCTTTTTTGTAAAGAAAGAAATAATATTAAAAACTATTTTCATATATTCTGTCGAACATTATTACTCAATACAAACTTTAAAAAGCGTGTTAGGCAGAAATCAATCGTAATATCTCCTGTACCATTTAGAATTACAGTGGAAATTTTTTGATTTTTTTATTAAATTCTTGTTGGGTTTAGTATTATTCATTTAATGTTAATAAATAAAGTTCACTTTAAGTACGTTTTATTTATTAATGTTTTATTGAACTGTAGACTGATAGTTTTTGCTAGTTCGAAATCTGTCGTGGAGTTAGTTCAATAATAAAAAAACAGCAACCGCCATGATCGTTCATTGTATGTGAACTAAGCAATTACGTTTATTGCTCACTTTTATTATCACTTATTGATTACCAACACGCTCATGTAGTTATCTTTCAGCGCAAGGGCATGTATTATCGCGCCCGAGTAACATCACGATCGTATAATTTTCTTCCCGGCTGTTTAACCTTTGCTTCATCGGCCGCTCGTCTCGTCATATAGTTAAGTGATAATAGTGAAACAACCTCCTGCGACGGGATAATAAAATGTTGCAATTGTATCTTAAAATTCATTCATTAATTTTAAATAGAGCAGAGGCTTAGTTCTCTCAAGCAACCCTGTCGGAAAGATAAACATATTTAAAGTGTCATTCCAAGCCGAAGACATCGTGGGCGTCTTTTTTTGTATCCTGTTATTGTACAACGCCTGAGCAATCAAAGAAATTATCATTGGTAAAGTAGAAGAGGCTGTACCGAGACTCCTAAGGATGTCCTAAAGCTCAACAACCTCCGATCATCAATCACTATCATCCTTATTTCAGCCATATAACTGATAGACTTAGTCCCTTCCCATAGATTAGCAATAGAATAGTCACACGACAAACTGTAGCGGTTGTCATGTATCGGTCTCAGGACGGCGACATTAAATCAAATAATTTTACATCTGAACGAATCTTCATTAACATTATTTTTTTTAACAGATACATTTTTAAATGTTAAAAGAAGTTTAAAATATTTATTTGGAATTAAATAAATAGATTCAACAGTTAAACTAAATTGATGGTAAATTCAAATCAGCCTTATATGTTTCGAGTTAAACGCCTACAAGAAAAGAAAGAGAAAGCTGACATAAGGCGCATAGAAGCGTAGAAACTTTGACAAACACTATACCAATTGTTAATTGATCATTAATAGGTAATTTATTGAAGTTTAGTTAATTTATACAATACTGGTGTCACTTCTCGGCTATATGTTAAAATAATATTCGGGTGATAATGATGTTAAGTCTATAATTGGTAAGAGAAGGAAACGATTTAAGAAATTTTGATAAGTTGCACTGGTTAATGGTGAAATGTTACATGTCAAGAAGAACACGTAAATGTTAAGAAGTTGTTAAAGAAAGTTTACAAGACCGAAAGAGAGAGAAAAAAGGGCACACCCTTCCGAATTTTTTTGAAAAAACCGCTGAAATGCACTGGAAAGCTATGAGCGGTTAAACCTTTCTGTCGCTAAAAGCCTAATAGTTTCATTAAACGCATCTTGTATACCGGAGTTCTACTTTTGTTAGTACTCAACTTTTAATGCGTCACGTTCATCATTTGTATCCTTCTAGATAACAACCTTTTGGTATATCTAAAAAATGACTTCTTTATTTCCTTTCATTTCCACTATAAAACAGATGTAATCTAATATTACTGTACCTTTGAATTAGCAGAAACCAGACTTTGACTATGCGTATGCGACTTTATGCATTTTTTTTATTTTAAACTTTTTATAACAATGTAGTAGTATGTGCAAAGTGTATCTATCTCTAGTCACTTTGTCCTGTACATAAATTTAAAAAATTGTGATTATTTAAACAACGGTACATATTTATTTCTTAGTTTCATATCTAGCTTATTTTTTATATCCTTACAATGTTTTCTCATGTAAAAATAGATTACAAAAAGGTTTTTTTTTATTTAGGGCGCCGATTTCAAAATTTTGGATAAAAGTTAAATATAAGTCGTAGATAAATTAAACTGTATTTAATTGAACAGTCTAAATAATTAAATGCTTGTTTATAAGTTTAATTTCTTTGTTTTTCATTAATGTTACTCTTACTTTAATTTTTCTATTAGTAAGACAGCATTGACGGAATTTTTCACAAACATGTGAATATATTTATTTACTCAAACAGAATTGAATATTTATCGACTTTGCAATTGTTTATATTTTTTATACATACTTGTGAAAACTTTTGAATGCACTTCTTAAATTTATATTCCTTTATATTTTTTTTATAAAAACAATATATGAGTTACTTTGTCTGAATTATTGTTGGCACATATACACATATATAGGAATAACATAACATATAATCTCAATTGAGTCAATTATACATTTTTCATATTGTTTAAAACAAGTATGAAATATAACCTAACTTCTTTTAATGGTTAGTGCATGCATGTGTCTTACGGCACACATGCGGATAAAGGTAGTTGCTAAAAGAACTGTAAATGAAATTAAGCTATAAAAGCCTTGATATCGCTATTGCTGTAACAAACTTGCACGGCTTCTAGCACCAACTTCACCCTGAATAAAGATTTCTTTTATAAAGGTATTTAATTTTTTCTTCTCTTATATCTCCTTATAGTAATTTTTTTATTTCTGAATATCATGGCGTTGATCGATATCTAGTACTATCTTAAAACCGGTCAGTTGCGTTTTTCGAATTTTAACGAATTTTATTGTTTTATGTAGCGTAGAAGTGTTGACTTCCGCCTGTGGCAGCTCTAGCTCGTGTAGCGTCCATGTGCAATGAAACCCTGGCGCCCTCTAGATCTGACCTCCCCCTTGCGGCTATAACTAATAACTTTGCTGTCGTAACAAGAAAGTTTTTTCATATAACAACAAGCTATTTTATAAGTAGATATAGCTTACAGTATGGTATTAGTTACGGCCTTTCTTCTATGACAGCAAAATAACAGTCATTGTTTTTTGCTTTTAGCAAACCTCTGTTGCCGCGGCGCCCGTATGCATTGCACACCCTGCACCTATAGGTTAAGCCGCCTCTGACTTCCGCAACTGGTCAACTCACCTACTTAATAATCACAAGTCCAAAAGCATATTTATACCATATGTATTATTTAAAATATTCCTTGAGCGGTAACCTAAACAAACCAGTAAAAAGAGCAATTAGGAAAAACAAATGGCTTAGTGTAAGAGGACTTGGTCCCTTTCTGTCTACAATCGTAATCCAATCAAGTCCGTCAAAATGCGACGAGTTGTGAATGTGCATTCCTTGTCCGGATAAAGGTCTGAACGCACTGTCGCACGTGGCGAACGCGTGTCCGTACCAATATGGTGCCAAACAGGGGCAAGCGAAAACAGTCGATACATTAGTACAGTCCTATATTCACACCGTCGTGCAATTTAAGCGATTGTCATTATTTTATTTTTATTTTACTTTTTACTTGCTATTACTTTTGAAACAGTTTTTTTTTAAATATTTATTACGGTTTTCAAAATTTATGTATGATTAATAATTTGCTAGCAGACATCTCTTTTTTTCATAATTATTGTCATCTTTTCGACGTGGATACAACATGTGTATAATAAATAATAAATTTTTATATTTCGTTAACAGTGTAAACCACAGTGAGCTACGATAATTCTATTTAGGTTAATTGTTTTTTTAATCGAGACCACCGAACCACGAACAAAGTGAATATATATACGTTACTGTCGATTTTTGTACATGATATGTTGTTTTACAAACGAGTAGCTGACCAGAGATAGCGTCCAAGGGCTTTTACTAATTTAAATGGTAGCAAATGGTAATAGTTACCTGCTCACCAATATAATAACTTAATGTAAAAACAAGGATGTGGGTTTGAGTAGTTTTTCCTATTTTTTCTATCGAATCTTTCAAAAACAATAGTTTTACAAATAAGATATATTATTCTTCAGAAATAATTAGTAGTTATGTAAAATATTTAAATTTGAAATAAGAAAATACGTGACGGTGTAACAAAAGTCAAAAATGAAACTAAATGCGCGGCGTCTTTTAAAATAGGACTAAAAATAGCGCCCCATTCCCAAGTTAATGTCTCGAAAAACGTTCGAAAAATAATCTCGGCTTGCAGAACGCGCCAATGTGTACCCAACCAACGCTCTCCAATCAATGGAAGTGGGCATGATATTGTTCGCTAGGGCCTTCGCTGTCGAAAATGCAATTTCAACTTTTAAATACTGGCACAAATTTTACGCGGTTCGAGTTTCACGGGAGGACCGGCCATTTTGATTCCGCTTGAACTCAATGGCCGCTTCAACACCGGCTCCATAAATTATGAAAATCGAATTGATTTTCGTCTGATTTTATTATTTTATTCTCATTTTTCGTAATCTATATAAAATGTTATGACTTCACGTAAATAAAGAAATCGATGATTTTGTAGTTCCGAGATTGGTAGCTTTAAAAGGTAATAAGGAGGCTGCACAGCGTTGGCCACAAAACGGATGGCCATTGGGGTCGAAAGGTTTTGGATCGGAGGCCGCAGACTGGAAAGTGTAGATTTGAATATTAATCCAAGACACACCTAAGCCACACCCAAGAAACACCTAGGACACAAGAGAGATAGACGACCTTGTGAAGGTCGTCGGAAGGCGTGTATTATTGGAAACCCACCAGAAAGGCCTAAAGGCTAGCAGTAAATATCCTACATTTGAAATGGTGATGATGATGATTTCAGTTGGGTTCATTGTTTTCAGTAAACAATGTTTAACGTATATATAAAATAAAAAAAATCTACACTATATTAAACTCTATACTATAAAAATAACACAATAAAATATATTTATGACTATAAGTGGAAAAAAATATATACATACAGTAATATACCTATATACAGGTTATCATTGAAGAGTGTATTGGTGGTGATTAAGTTACTATTTTTTTTCCGTTCTTCGAATCATTAGTATTATCTTATCGGCATTTAGATGTTCTGTTGGCTTCAGGGATCAGAGAGCACAAGAAGTCTATATCTCGTTTACGGAACTTGGCTCCAGCGCCTCATACAAAACCGTGGCCCTGGCTGTTACGTCACGTGCAATACTACAAAATTGAGAGGCCGCCGTACTCTTAGATAGCGGATGCTCCATGGAGTGGCTTGGCACAGAAGCTCATCAGAGAGGATGTCGTCTTAGGCTGTCTCCGACTCAACAGCGCCTTAGAAAATTGTACCTAGACTTGGATAGTTGCTATTGCCTGGCTGACATTGCTGTTACTTCGAGAAGCGTAAGCGTAAGTAACTGGGAGAATACGGCAAAGATTACGGTTTTCGTATCTTGAAAACTACATAAACATAAAGGTCATCGCTGCAGTCTTACAGCACCTTTATCATATTTTCGATAAAAACAGCCTATTTCATGTTTACAATTCGTTACGAAATCCGACCTGCTGTGAGATATGATAAGATAATAATGTAAGAAACATTCAATATGTCTTTATCACGAGATCAAAACTTTGAACAGTTTATAAATATAAAAGCGTTTAAAAGTTAATGAAATGTTGTTGCTAAGGAACATTACGATAATTTTAAGCATGTGACATTATAAATTTGAGAATAAAAATTACCTTGGACATTACACTGTAATGTTTGAATAAATTTTAATTTTATAATATAACAAGACTATCGTCCAAAAATATTTCAATACCAAAAAAAGATTCGGACAGTCGATTCGAATGTGAAATTTTCGCTAACATTTTTCCGAAAAACCGCAAATATTTCTCACAAACGACCACGAATGAAAGTCGCTTTTACGCCCACATAAATCAAGAGGCGTTGCTCCCGCTGGCAATTACCGTTTAATTAAAAAAAATATCCCTCTTCTCTATATAGATAGTTTCCCCTTGTTGTTCTTCGCACGTTTTATATTTCAAAGATACACTTGTTTTTCGTGGGATATGAAACGAACCTTCGATATCTTTTTTGTCATTCTAAATCCTTTGATCTATAAACTTGTAACTCAATATGTATGTTATTACGACAATAAAATAGAAGTGATATTATATTAAATCTTTAGTTACTCCTACAGTCGGTGTAGAGATCTCTTACACGAAGCGATTGTGAGAGCGTCAAAGTTTTAAATATGTCGTCTCTTATTGACTCTTCTTTGTTAACGTTGATTCTGCTTCTTTGATTCATTTTATCATTTCAGACTATCCACACGAGGATGCGTGGGGCGCAGAGTAGCCTTGTCGGAACTCTGTGGTTTCAGCCGGCGTCGACTGATGGCGCTAGTAGTTTCCCCGTATAGACAAGAAGAAAGAACGTAGAATCGACATTAACACAGAAGAATCAAATACGGCACGACAAATATATCACCATTATCATCATTATTTTTGCAGAACATCCACAGCAGGAAATAGACTCTCTAGATTTCCAATAGGATATGTTAAAAGCGGCTTGTAATATATGCGTACGATATCATTTAGTGACCCGACGGATGATGTCTTGTTTTGGCCAAGAATAAACGTAATAAGTAGAGCGCCAATAGATAGCCGCGCAGATTTTTAATAAAACTGGTTGGAAGTGGTCGGCACTTAGCGTTTTTCAACTACTTTAACTAGGTCATTTGTCTACCTTGCGTGTGGACTTCATACATTGTGCTTGCTGAAGCACGGAAAGTTCACAATAAAAGTCTAATTTTAAATGGCTTATCATCTGGCTTAGCATCTGTCTCGCTACATCGCCTGCTCTTTATATGTCGTCGTTTCAGTCCATAGGCGCCCACTGAAAACCATAGGCCTTCGCCAGAGAAATCTAATCTACCATAACCGCTACTCTTGGCAGGCGGGTTGGCGATCACCATGTGGTATTGTAGTAGTCAGAGGATGCTGCTGCCCATCATCTGGAAGAAACCCTGTCTAATTAATGTACAAAGTGTGATTTATGTAAGATTTTATACGTGGATTCGAAACCGCTACCTACATTCGCAAGTCTCAGTCCTCTACGGTGGGCTCCCAAACCTCAAAACCAGGTTTCCTTTCTGTGTATGTAATAATAATTACAAATTAAAGCTTTTTATTATTATCCCTTAAGTAACATAAAGCGATAATTAAGGTAGCGGGGAGGCGCTATATGCGTCGTTGGTGCAAGACCGGTGATCGAAGTGTCCTTTGGGGGAGGCCTTGCAGTTGACGTCTATCTGGTGATATGATGATATGGTGAAGTAAATATATTTGTTCATGTTATAAAATATTGTTATACTGTTGCATGTAATTGTAGTGTATATTTTATTTTTCCTCTGTACTACACATATACATAATTTTCGTTACATGTTGTTTTTTTTTGTGGTACTTTTTGTGGTTTTTTTTGAGGCTAGTTGAAAAGAACTACTCGCAACCTGAAATTAATACTAACCGAACTTATTCATTTGGTTAACAAAAAATAATAATGAAAAAATATAATTCTTTTGTCCGTCAATCTCAAGGAAATGAACTGCTTTTTAATTAATTCTTGCTATATATTAATGGAATAAGTGTTTTATTATTAATTTCCAATATTATATTCAACATTTTTCATGTTGCTTTTTCTTTTTTTTGTACAAAATTTTTCATTATAATTAAATATAAAAAACCGGCTGTCTTAAACTGAGGTTCTCATTAGTTATTCAGTTGTTGCTGGAAAACATCTTATGAAAATTAAAAGCTTACTGGCATAAACAAATTAAGAAAAAAAGTTATGATGCTGGTAGAAAACGGTTATTAGCGATGAAACCATTTATTATGTATAGATAATTATTTATTTAACATTTTTCAACTGTGTTTGTTATTTTTGTATGTAATTTTTATTGATTATATTATACATCATCTATTAGTTTTACATTAGCTACATCTTTATTGACTATACATTATATGATTGTTCGTTTTTCGTCATACTTGTCAACCCAATATAAAAATACAAATTTTTGTATCCAAAGGCTGTCTGCAAAATATCACGAAACTCAAAAAGACCACCAATTTGTACTTCATAATCATAATTTTAGTTGTAGAAATTAAGGTTTTAGCATAAATCTATTCTGTATTTTGTGACCTGTCCTACATTGTACTTATAAATAAAGTTATAAATAAACAACGTTGAAAATAATGCATTGTATTCTATTTTAACAGCAACAAACAATAAATAACCACAACGATCCTCATATTTAATCTCTTATTTTTCTAAATAGATCATTTATGTCCTCATTGATTGCTATTCAAGGGCGTGAAATCCTTTTGTATCACGTCATTATATTGAAACGTGGGCGGGCATGTGCGGACGCCAAATCATTCCACCCTCACTCTATTTTTAAGTTTCCTGGTCTCCGAAATAATATGAAGTTTTATGTTCGCTCGTAATCACATCCTTTCGTGTTAAATGTCTCAATTATGTACGGTAGGATGTGTGGACACGCTTGCGTTTAACAACTTTAGAATTCGAAAATGCGCTTGATGACTGTGACTGAGTGCCCATGTGATGACTGAATTATAGTTTTTGTTTTCATTGTTCGTTTTGTTTTTCAGCCAGTACTGAATGAACGAAATTTAAAAAAAAATCAGCAGCATTCTTTTTTTATAAATACCGTTTATCTGTTGATATTCACTACTTCATTTGATTTCACATTCGATTGAATTAAAGCCCTTAAATTGAACATTCCTGCCTGTAACGTTAATTATTTAATTTGATTTCGAAGCTACCAAGCTTTCTCTTCCTAAAGCAGATGCTTCTGCACCGGAATTAGGAGCTATTGGATATAAAGGCTGACGAATGTTTGGGCTGTTACTTGATAATTATCTTAACCACTAGGTTTACATTATAAAGTCTATTGATTGGTCTGTTTTCTCTTATTTTGTAGACAATCACATGTTAAATAATGTGTTTTAAAATCTTTACGAAGGTAATTATCTTTAGATTCCATAAATGTCATATATCTATGATAATGTAGATTGTTATATACCAATGATTATAAAAATATGGAATGCTTTGTAAGTGTGGAAGTGACTTATTTGAATCATACTTAATATTTAGATAAAACAAAAAATCTACAGAAGTTATGTTATAAAAAATATAACTTTTTGTTGAAAATATTAAAATGACAATAAAAAAATATTCATTATTTTAGTAAAGAGAAACACGTTTATAATATTGGTTAAGGTTCAATATTTCTATCTTTCTTAGGACTTTCGCCATATAATTGAACTATTGCTTTTGTGACCGACATACTAGACTATTTTGTTCCAACTTCCACTTGCTCAATTTTTTTTCGAATTATAGTATTTGGATTTTATCACTTGTCATTTAAATCCCAGCCGCTGCGAATTATATAACCTAACAATATATTTATGTGTTGGATAAACGATGTATTTAAACAGTGTCTTATTTATACAAGAATGAAGTTTTCTAAAAAAGTTTAGGAAATATATTTTTTTTGTTAATAGCAACATTGTTGTTAATGCGTCAATGTGAATTGTCAAACCATCTTTCTTCTGTAATATATGGGATAAGGAGGCTGGTTTTTAATAAACCACCTATTCTTGAAGAAATGTGTATAAACAAAAACTTCGTTTTCGTTTATAGAGGCACCTATGTTTAAAAGAAAGCTCTAGCGACAAATTATAAATAAAAATCTCATAACGGAATGAGTAAATTTTATTACTGTTCATTTGTGTTAGGTACACAGTATAGATTTATTCGTTTGTCAAGGATTTTCTTCTTCGTGTAGTGTTGTTCACATTATCGCATACTAGGTAATTAGGTCTTTACACTTTCTGTACTAAAAAGGTTCTATTATGGAGATCCCTAACCAGCAAATGCAGCATATGACGTTCAAGCATAAATGAATACGAACTTCTTAAGGTTATCGGGAGACGGTGGATGAAAGGAACTGCCAACCAATCCTTTAGAAAAACTAAATGAAGTCCAGTAGATGGTAAATGCCTGCAATGTTGATAATGACAATCTTATATAATACATGTAAATAAGAAGGTGAAACACGTTTTTTCTTTTTTCATAATCTCATTAGTTACTTTACTCAGGCCTCCATATGAAATAAAGATAATAGTTCTGATGAAGGTTTAATTATAGTGATACGTGAACGTCACGTAAAGAGTGTCAAGAGCCTATTTTGATTGAAACTTGAAACAAATCGAGCTTGTTAATAATGGTATCATTTACCTTTAAATAAAGCTAAGAGGAAAAGAATTCGGATAATAATCTTACACTGAATCCATATCTATGCCCTGATGGTATACATCCAGTACATTCTAATATTTGTCTTTGCTTTCAAAAACAAATTTTCCCATTATTATTGCTAGGATTAGTATTAGTGATGTAGCAATTATAGCATTTATTAATTAATCAAATCATTGATACTGCATTTAGAATATTATAAGATAACAGATCGAAAATAAAATTACAGAACATTGAACCGAACTGTCAGTTTTTTTACATGAAGACTTATCTTAAATGTTTCATTACATCGCCCCCGCACCTAACTAATAACGTACATCGACGCCTACGATACCATTGTAGCTCAGCTATGGGAGGTCTCTAAACTCAATTTAGGATGACATCGTAATTTACTTTCTTAATTTCATTATGATTAATCTCTAGTATAATAAACTTCTTTAACTTTGATACAAGCATGAACACTAAAAAAAGTTCATTTCTTATTATTTGCAAATTTTATTCACACGTTGACATTTACTATTGTTTGCGATAATAAAGGAAGACATGATTTTAAAAATAAAAAAATTACAGTGAAATCCACAAAAATACGAAGTCTTGTTGGTCTAAAGAAACAGTGGGTGGGCACCAATGACGGTTGGTTCTAGTCGATCGGATGCGCAAGACAGGTCATCGTGAGAATCTTCGGATGAAGTCCATGTCTTTTATTAAGTTTATCGGCTAAAAAATTAGTATTAAATGAAATAAGGTATGTTTTCTTTGAATTACATATGCCGGATAAAAAGCTTCGGAAGTGTTTTTACAACGCGTCATATCAGCAACTCTAGCATCACTAAATTTGTTAAAGTGACTACAATAAATTAAAAAAAACAACATAGTTTCGGGCGTATTATTATGTTCGACTAGCAGTGTAACAACGTCTTGAGAGTTCCAAACACTCCGGCGGTTCAAGCAACAACTTTCTCTCTGTGTATCCTACTTATATTTGACTAACCTCCACTATATAATTAGTCTTTAAAAATCAAGTGTTTAAAAAATATGCGTTGGTTCTTCTTTTTCTTTTCAACCGATGCGCGCCCACTGAAAGGTATAGGTCTGCCTCAACGATTGCCACGATGACTGGATTCATCTGCTGCCCGCATTCAGCGTTATAAATGCGTTTACTATACAATAATCAATTTTCAACAAAATACGCGATTTTATAATGCGGTATAACCGACAAATATATATTTTCTTATTTACAAATACAATGAGTTAAAACTTAATCTTGTGTTCTTTTATTGACGAATTCTGAACTGATGCCACATGAATAATCATTTTAATATTGACAACAAATATTCAACGAATAGTTTTAGAAAACTGGCATTATAGACTTAAAATTCGCAACAAATATCTGACTTAAATAAATAAATCTCTATCATATTTTTGAAGTAACTCTTGTGTACCAAATATGGAAACATTATTTCCTAAGGAAATTAAACGTGGGTATAGTCAAACGTAAGATTTTGTAACCCAAAACCTTGAGTATTATCACAATGTTATGATCTTTATCAAATTCTCTATAAGCAATGTCATCTATGCCAGTGTTTTACACGACATTGTTATATATATATAAATTAACAATGTAAATTAATTATGAAAATAATGATAAACAGTATGTACAAGGGCATACTGCTTGATGTGTTATAAGTGTAATAGCCTTAATGGAGTATGCATGCTCATTCGCTGTCAATTATTCTACAATACATACTATTCAAAACAATAGTTTCAAAAATAATAACTAACTTAATTAATACGAGTATTAATGACTTTCTAAGGAAAGTATTCTTCGTACTATCAGAAGTAATTGGCATGTCCCATTATAATAGAAAAACTAAATTTATGTAACATATAGGATGACTGAAAATAGGTGAAAAGCTTTCTAGAAATGGTAAAGATAATATTTAAACATATACGTTCATCTCTTTAAAGTTTTTACACCTATAACTAATCATTTTATATAAGTATAATTTGCGTAAAGTAAATTATATCCAGGAAATTCGCGACGTAAACAAAATAAAATATTACGCTATTAAAATATTAATTAAAATAAAATGTTTATACACAGGCATTCTACTTTAAAGAAAAATTAACGTAAATCCCTGTACTAAATCGTCCCACATTCCCGTTATAATACCCCCGTTGGAAACAAAGCAAAGAAAAATCCACCCGCCCGACGCAGTTTCCGCGCGAAGAAACCTTGTAGTGCAGGGGAGACTAGCAAGTTTTAACACGAGACGACCTACAACTCTAGTGCTCCGGCGACTCATTAGGGACCCCGCTCCAAGAGTAAGGGGCCTGAGGGGTCTCAGCCCCAAGCAAAAGAAGTCCTTCAGTGCTCGAGAGCCATTCGTGAGTCGCTGTACAAATATGGCCACCCGCGTGCCACAGTCTATAAAGAAATCAGAAATAAATTTTGTATACCGTTGATTTCCTAAATTTTAAATATTAATCGCAACTACTCTGTGACTATTATAATAAAAACGTTTTCGAAATATGCAATAATAGCATCTGTCCTTGTAGCACTTAGGTTGTGAGTTCCACGCTTCAAGAAACGGAGTAATTTAAAAACGTTATATGGCGTGAGCTCAGAACGCACATTCTCGTATATTATACTTTGCAGTCTCTGTTAATTTGAAATTGTCTTAATTTGTTTAGTCAGCGAGTTGCATTTGTTTCTTAGTCTCCCAGGACTATCCGTATTTATTTCCTTCACTGCAACTACAATGAATTTCACATTTCTTACAACAAAAAGGTATTTTGCTTTAAAGTGTAGTATTTCTGTGTTGAACCTGGATTATAAAATTAGATAATGTTTTATTTACGAACGTAAAAATCCGCAGTGGAAGTATAGCTTAAACCAAGCTGCTATATTTGTGTAAGTTTTATTTACTTTAAGTCACTTTATTAAGTGAACACCGCTCGTCGTCGCTAAGTAAAACATTGTCGCGTAGATTGCAACATAAAACTTAATTAGGTTTTAGTTTAACTCCGTTTAAAAATACATCTAAACTAAAAATACATTACTGTTAACGATAGCACTGTGAGTTATTAAAATACTGATATAAATCTCTGTTATATAAGTATATTTCAAAAAAGAAACCGTGCAATTCTTGACAGAGAAACTTTAGACTGGTACGAGGCGGTTTTCATGTACCTTGTTACCATCTTCGCCGGCGAGGATAATCTTATTTGGCTTCGATTTGTGTTTTCAGTTATTATCAGAAGGTTGCGTGTTCAGATCACGTCGGGGTCACAAGTTGTGGATAAGTTTAACAGGTTAGGTAGGCAATGTTAGAGATAACACCTAACGAGCTGGAGCACAAAAATTAAAACGCTTGAATGAAAGATAGACACAGTTTATTTTAAAGGTCAGACACCTACAACTTCAGATACACTAACACTGTAATAAATTATTTGTCATGCGAATGAAATAATTTTTATATAAAACTTTCACCACTCATTTGTACATATTAAAAATTGTTTCAAAATAGTCTTTAATTCCATATTCCATTACAGCACTAATGATTTAATACAAATTCACAAACAACAACACATATGTCACTTGACGCCTTTTGCCATTTTTATATTATAATATTTTTTAGCGTGAGACGCGGTTTTGACAACCGCCTACAAATCATACGCCGCGCATCCTTAGTTTTTGTGCATGCATAGATCAATGGATTGACAGATAAACGAAAGCATTTTGACAACAGTGATTTTTTCGCTACATATTCGTAGAGTCGAGTAGAAAAGAAGTATCAGGATGGTGTGGCGTTAATGTCCTTGGAAGGAGGGATTACTTCGAATGTCATTGCATCTACGATTAACAGATTTGGATGTGGGGCGGTAGAAAAAGGGGAGGCAAAGTAGCATTTAGACAATACTATTTGGTATTGTTTTAGAAAATTTACTATTTCTTCCAAAAGATGTCTTATGTATGTGACTTGTTGTGTATTTGCTATTTTTGAAATAAAATCTCTAAAAACTCATGTAAACGGGACGAATAATAAAATTCAATGAAATACGGGAAGAATAATACATTCTATTAAACATTACCAATGCCATAGCTAGAAAAAATATCCAGCCGTAAAATTAAACAGGTAAATTCTTTGAAATTCTATCCAAATGATGTCTTCTTACGTTTAAATTTAAAAGACGGACTTGATGTTAATTCCAAAATGAGTCACAATGCACTAAATTTCTAGAGGTACTAACAAAGATAACGTAAGCCAAAAACTGGCAATTAAAGATGTAATTTAAAACGAAAACATTATTATTAAGCAAATCGTTTCTGCTTATAGATGCTGACTGTACGGCAATGCACGCCATGCGCCGTAGATAACTAATTGGGGGATATATAATACCATAATCGTCACGCTAGGCTGGCTATTTGGCGAACGCAGTGTGGTAAGTATATTACGCTGTCCATCCCTCTTGAAACTTGTTTGTGGGTAGCAGCAATCTTATATAATTATTGCTGAATTATATAAGATTTTATCTCGGGAATCAAACCTGCAACCTACAATTGCAAGTCGCAGTTCTCTACCACTGAGCTAACACTGCCTGACAGCAGTAGGTGTATCGAGTAAGTGTTTTTTTATTATTTCTCAAACGTAAATCAATTATTGAAGTGCTTAATCTAAAACATGTTATATTTATTTATTATATTTTGACTGTACGATGTCTGCCGGAGCAGTTTGTATAACATAAAAATAAAACTGCTACTATTAGAATTTTAAAGGTTTATAATCAAGTAATATTTATTCAAGAAGCCACTGTTAACTAGATCGGTTAGATATATTACGTTGGTACACAAAATTCTCACCTACAGATCTCCCCCATCTATCTAACCCTCTGTATAGAGGTCGTTAATGCCTAAACCTCAGACAAATCTGCACTCGGATCGACCGGCCGTCGTCTCATCGCTCTTAATAATGAAGGATCACGATGTTGATTGATAAGCGTTCCCTTGGATTCAATGTAGACTTATATATCGTACAGACCTTCCTCGGTTGTGCTATAAATTCTGTTACTTATTTTAAATGTTTTATATCTTTTTAGAATCAATGATTGTAATTTGGTTAAATAGATAGTAACATGCGTAGGGCGTTAATATATAAATGTGATGACATTATAAAAAGAGAATAATGTAGAGCAGAGCACAGAGACGAAGATAATTAGAAACAGCTTTTGATGAAAGACGAACAGATGTATGAATTAAAACAATATAGTTAATGTCCGTTATATTAATGGTAATAAATACTGACAATACTAGTGATAAAAATAAAAGATAAAATAAACCGATACTTTGACTACATCAAGGACTATTGTAAATGGATCTATTATCTTGGTATTTTGGTTACGCAGGTGTTTAGGTCCTTTACTTACTTAGGATGGACTTCCGCAAGGGAACGCCTGATAGCATTAAACATGTTCATATAATATGTTGTTTCTGAAAAGCCTCATGATTACAAAATATATTTTATTTGAAAAAAAAAACACAAATTAATATGATGGAGCAAGACGCGAGGAATATTGTGCAACAAAGTTTCAGTTCAACACCAAATTGGGCGAGTAGTATCAAGAAGTAAAGAAATAAAAGTAGAAAAAATTAATATTAATTATTGACGCCGCTATCTTACAGGTATTTTGTTATTTACTTTTAATAGTATAAAAAGTTTAAAATAGAGCTAAATCCGAACCTAAAATCTCTTTTTACTCAGTCAAAAAACAATAAAAGATCAAACATTTTATTGCCAATACAAACATTCTTAAGTCTATGCTTCAAATCTACTCATTACTTAAAAAGCTTACAATTTTATCCTACACGACGGCGGCTAGCCTGTTAGTCGTCTTTTGCTGAACCTGGGGGATTATTGTGTTACTTCAATGATTGATGTGATATTTAAATTGAAAAACTAATAGTTGTTTTTTTACTAATAAAAATAATGATCCTTTTCAATGAAATCACTCATTCCTTTTTAAAAATTTACATAATGGTTTTTCTTATTATTTATCTATAATAGATATTGAATGATGTCTTAGGAATTACTCTAACAAATATACATAAGTAAATTTAAGTTTATTTAGTTAAGCTAACCATTCACAAATCGATAATCCGTCTTGTCGTGACGTATGCGCATGATACCTGAATAATAACAGAAAGACGAAATAAAACTAGCAGTGTTCGGGAGGAAAAACTTAAAAACAATTTTCCAACCGGCAAGATAAGACAAAGGCGCGTACCGTGTGATGATGAAATGTGACTATATCAGTTACTTTTTAAGACACTTAGGAAATCTTAAATTGTAAGTTTAATCATGTTTTTTATTTGCAATCAAGTGGTCTTTTTAATATACTTGAAATTGTTAGATTATGTAGGCTTATTCTAAATTTAGAGGGAAAGAAGTCTTGATACTTTAATAACGTTGACAAAAAATTTCGGCGTAAGCATATAAAAGGTATAATAACTTACTAATAAGATTACAAATTCATCTTGTATTTCGACAATATATTTTTAGTAATAACTTTATAGAACAACTTTAATATAATTAACGTGATTTAATAAAGTAAAAGTAAATGGATGCAATATTATTGTTATGTATTGTATATATCATGCATTTATTCTTAGCAAAGTAATTAAAAGTTTATTAATCATTATTTAGATGTTCTATGTGAGAACATTGTATCGGTGTTAGGAATTCTATTCTTTTTGTCTTAATCGTATGATTTAGGAAAATCAGTCGCGGTCGAGGAAGTCTTTGACACCTTGACTCTTTCCTCACAGCATCTTACTATGTATATTATCCAGGTAATTCGCGTGCGTAGAGTCAAATTCCTTTTTGTGAGAGCCCTTCAACCATCTATCGTAAAGATGAACGACTTTCGGTATTTTATCCATTTACTCTTCTCTGAACACCGAATCTGACGATGGCTCGTCTTTATTTCACACAATATGGCAAAAGTATTATAAAATAATTTATAAACATTGTTATTTATTTTTTGGCTTTATTGCTTAAGTAAAATCTTCCTTTAAACAATGTTTATTAATCCTACTGCTCTCGGAATTAAGAAAAAAGTTAGTCTTAGCAACTACTGGCTCCTTCGGGCACCATGGAATTAGAATGCGTAACAGAAACAGAGGTCTCTCTCCTCTAAATACCAAGCGCCTTGTAATTTCATGCGATACTCACTTGAGCAAACCTAAGACTGTTTGCTATCGTTTATTTGCATGACAGTATCCACTATACTGTAGTCACTTTTTCCAGCCATAACATTGGCTGTGTATAGTACATGGACGACGATGCAAAAGGTTGGTTTATTAAAAAGGTGTCCGCTTTTACACAGTGAATTTGAGAGCAATCTTTTAATAGCGATACACTACAGTAACACGTCGGTTATGATGGCTCTCAAAGAAAAGTTAAAAACTGCCGTATTTGTAGACAATTATTATTACAAAAAAGGAAGGATGGTCAAATGTTAAAGACATTTGTAATAAGCACACAATAACACACTCAACCACGAGTACTATGCACGGAAGTTTTCATCTTCATGCATCGAACTCATGTTTGACATACAGTTTACAAACCGCTTTCAGAGAGAGACGATTTGTGGTAGGACCCGCATCTTACCTTAGATCCCCGTGTACTCCTCGCTTTTATTTCACATTATATTCTTTCATTCATTATACTATACACTAACAGGAGTATAGTCTACATACGTAGGAACGTCTTTGTAAAACTGGCTGGACTGTAAAAATTAAGATAGTTTCATTTTGTAAAAAATCCAGCCTTCCGTTCTGCGAACACAAGTCTGATCAAGCTGCTCCACGTTAGTAGCATTAAGATCAACAGACACAATATATATCCACAATAAGCTAGTTAATTATAACACGGTATTGCTATAAAACACTCAAGTAAGTCACATTAAACAAGAAGTTAATAAAATGTCAGCAGTGCAAATGCATTGGAATTTAAAAAAAAATAGGCTTTTAATAGCGAGAAAGCCCTTTAACCCGGTAGAAATGATAATATGGTGTGGAGCCGACGCAGAGTATTCACGACCTAAGTTATTTCAAAGATTCTGATTAATATAAATCCTAAGGTCAAACATCGACTTAATTACAAAAAAAAACTGAGTCTCAACATGTCTCCAACTTTTCTTACTTAGATATATATAATACGTGTATTTTTACTCTAAATAAATGTTCGTATTATAATTTATACACAATGAAATTAAAATTACTGATCTTTTTACACTTCACGACTTTAACATAATCTGTAAGCTGACAGCTTTTTTCAAAGTGCATTATGTTCCACGATATTGACATAATAACATAATGGCGTTCTAAATTAAAATTCGATTAACTTGAACGAAACCCTCAGTGCATAAACATTAAATTTAAATAAGCTAGTAGTTTAAAGATGGTTAAACGCTTATTATAACTAATCGAGTCGATGTAAGCAACCATGACGTTGCCCCATAATAAAAAGATACATAATTCATATCATAAAGAATTTCGTTTTATAAAACATTTGATGACATAATGGCACAAATAATTTTGGGGCTGGTGCAAACTTTGATCATGTTCGGAAAGGTTTCAACCTCATGAATAAATGATATGGAATTACATTCCGGGTCGTCATTAAGTAATTATCCTCCTTTTGCCATTATAATATTTACGGAATGCTTTTAATTTTTTATTAAGCCAAATTATCTTGAAGGCTTAGGTGTTCAAGATCCGATGCCAATAAGCGTTTGGCTATTAAATATCAATCAGGCACATCGCGTGCAATCTTTTACTTATAAAAAAAGACTAAACTGACCGCACCTCATCTGTTTATATTTTTCATAATTAATAACGATTTACCGACCAATTTCATTCTCAGAAGCTTTACATTCATTTAATAATATTACTATCAAATTGAGGATCATTTACAAATTTTATGCATATCATTTATAGCAAGACGCACCAATAGATCCGTCCAATCCGTTCAACCAGCTCAAGATTAATACCAGTCCTTCCACACTATGCCACTAACAAGTACTAAGTCGCATATATCATAGACAAACCACTCGTTTTAGGGAAAATAGTCGGTTAAAGACCACGCGGGATATCACCTATAGAGCCTACTAGAAGAGCCTATCACAAACTCAAAAAGTTATTTTATGGTCATTTATAAAATATCATTAATATAGAGTCAAACACAATCCTAAAAAAATAACGTTCTTTTACAGACATCTAATGTTTTACATTCAAAAGATATATTTATGACGAACAACAATCAGATTAATTTAATGAAGAAAGTTAAAATATAGGTTATAGAAAGAAATTACAAAAAAATATATTAGTGACATAAAAATATATTCAATTAACAATTAATTTTATAATGTAACTTTACCGCTTTCTGCATCAATAAAGTATGATTTTACCTATGGGATTGAATCTGCCTTAACGTGTGCGTATGTAGTATAAAAAAAATTATATTTTACTACTAAATTCCCAATTTCAAAATGCCCTCCAATCTTGTAGCATCTACATACACTGACGAACAAAGTGTATAGGACGTTTAAAAACGTTTGTCTACGACTTAAAATAGATTTACAATATAAAATTCTTTGTGAACTACATATATATGTATATATTTGTCAATTTTCAATAAGGAAACTCGGAGATATACTGGGATTACAGGAGATTGATGAGTATCAGCAATTAGCTTAGTTTCGCGCTAATGTTTTTTATTGACTGAAATAATTTTCAGCCCCAAGATTGATTAGTCTCCGATAGACTAAATGTAACAAAGTATCTTACTTCATTACAAAAAAAAATGTCGTTTATCATTACGATTTTTCGGCGAAAATAATCAACAAAGTGTTCTTTCAATCGCACTTTTTTAAGTAAGTGTAAATACAAATGATTGTAGTAAACGTGAAACTATAAAAAGATTCTAAAGAAACATATACACGTGGCTATTTAAAAAAAAAAATGACTCCTAGCATTTTTATTTTATGAAAAAATTGCTCTCCGAATTTCTTGGTTGCTGTGTTTTCGAATATATACACAATTATTATCCGATGTATATATCAAGTCACAAATTACACAGGAATCATATAATAACAACAGACCGCGTCCGCACCATGCAAACAACAAATGCATGTAAACATATCCTTATTTTATTATCAATTACCGGTGAGTTAAGTTCTGCATACTTCTAGTTATTTTTGTTGTGTTTACCATCCTGTGCTTCGGCATATAAAGTATGTATACATATATATGGCATACATACGAATTTAATTTATAATAATTTAATAACTATAATATATAAAACCATACATACGTCGTAGGTTAATTTTGAAAGAGATAGATTCAAATTAAAAACATCTTTATTAAAATACGCATTTAAATGCCTTTTTAAATCGTCGATTATTTAATTTCATAAACAGTAAGCTACCACGAGCTAGAAACGCTGATCTGCTGCGGATAGCTGGCTAGAAAATCAACAGTTGCTCTTTTAACTTAAATTGTAATTATAATATTAATCATGTAAATGTGTCAACAAACCAAGTTTCACATATTTGGATCAACTAAAAACATTTGAAAGGTACATTAAGATATATTTAATAATATACTTTTACTTTTTGATTTAAAATTAAGAAATGTAAGGTCTAAGATACCTTACGATATATCTTGTGGTACTTTATTATATTTACCCACAGAGAAATATTAACTTGATAACCTAAATAAGAACCACAAATAAATTACACTGTTTAAGGAAAGATTTATCTCTTATATAAGGTTTGAACGACCTATTTCTATTGTCACTTTACTAGAAAAAAAAGTTATTAACTGCTATTAAAATTATATATTTATAAAGAGTTTTAAGCTCTTTAGGCGCTGTTATGTTAAAATGTGAACTAAATTTTTAATTTATTTCATGGTCTACGGGTCTAATTATTTAATTTACTTACGAAACAAGACGTGCACTAGTTATAGATGGAATTAGTGGGGAGATCAGATTATTATCGTCAAGCTTGATCGTTGGCCCGGAAAATTAAATGCTAATACAAATAATTATATTCTATTTTGTGCGTCTGTAACAACGTTATAATGAGGGATGTCTGGAAACAGAATCGCTCGGAGCGGTGACTAATTGAGGTGGGTTTGCCGAGATCTTATAGACGTTTACTTTTTATAGTTATATGTTTACAGAGACTAAGTTTGAATTAAAAAATAGTCATTATTCGGTATTATAGTTATAATATTAGAGCAAATAATTCGTTACAATATTTAACTTAAACCATATGTTTGCATGTTTTATTGTATACAGTAAAAATAGTTCGTCAATTTGTCCTTGATATATCAAATAATTACAGAGTGATTGTTTATAGGCGTAAAAGATTTTAAACAGTTAATGTCTAGCTTATTTGTCAACAATAAGCTTTAAATATTTTACATCGATTTACAATCAATCTGTGGTAATGTCTCCTAGATGTAACTTACATGAGTTTATTTTTTATTTCTGGAAAAAAACAGGCCAATAATTTCTGTCTTTTTTATTAATTTTAATTAGTATCGCTAGTTTTTTTTACAATATTTATTTTTCGCTTTAACTAAACTCTGACATTTGGGAGAGGGTTGCCGCTATTTGACACGGATCTTTCTTCTCCCAGCTGCGAGGCACGACAGCGTTTTATAATTTTTCTTAAATCATTTTCTCTTATGGGTAAATACAGCTAAAATTTATACATATTTATATATACTTCTTTAATAAACAATAATTAACTTTTATATGTAATATTTCGAATTTTGAAAACGTTTAGGGTGTAACATTAATTAATTGACAGAAAACGAGCTAAACAGTTACATCTTTAAAGTTTTTATAGACACAACCTATCACCTAGGAGATCTAGGCTTAGAATCGTTGTTGCCTTTAAGGACTCTGATAAAATATCTAGATATCGGTTAGTATGTTGCTTATAATACTAAAAGTATTAACGCTGAGATTCTATCCTTTAAATAAAGGAACACTCTTAGATTTTTATGTTAACATTTAATATTTATATTAAAAAGTGTACGTGTGTACATGTAAAGAGGCATACCCGGAGGATTACTTTATTCTTTACCTCTAACAAATTATAGCTAACAAATGAGCTATATATTAACCACTTTAAAGCGTTTACTACTAAAATATAAATAAAATGCTATGATTAAAGACTTCCCGCGATCTGACAATGTAGCTAAATGACTATTAGGCCGATGTTTATAAAAAGTAAACGATGATGCGTAAAAAAAGAGACATCCCAACTATAATAGGAAATGAATATTTTAATATCCAAGATGACAATGTATAATATTTACTTTTATTATATTGGTTTGATCAATACACAACAACTCGGATCAGGGAGGAGACAATAGCCTCCCTGATAGGCGATAACACAATTAGGAAAGATTTCATAGAGTATTGCAAAATAATAGTAAAAAAAGCAATACAAAAAAACCAAACCTAGGCATAAGAAAACAAAAGACTGAAGCAAAATAAATAATAAATATAAGCAAATAAATGTGATATACCTAGTAAATAAGATTTATAAAACAAAATAAGAGGATGAAAGAAAGAAGAGTAGAATAAAAGGGCATAAAAGAAAAGAATTATAACATGAAAGACAGAAAAGAATAAACGATAATAAGAAGAATGAAAGAAGATAATGGAAATAAAAAATAATGTGAAAAAATAAATTAAAGATAAAGTCCCTGTCCCATAACTAGATAGGGGTACGAGAGGCCCTCAATAGCGGGGGCCATTAAAAATTTGTGATAAAATTCTACCAAGGCGTATTTTTTTAATTGTAACAACTAGCGAAAGAATCGCTTTAAAAACTATGCTAGGGATATTTATGAATGTGTTGAAATAAAGAAACGTCGAAGTTTTTTGATTGGCTCTTGAATCAAGACGCAGTTGGGACCATCGTACCACTATATTAAACTGATTATAGAGCAGCTAAATTTGATTATAGTTTCTATTAAATTAGACTCTTCCGGCATTCTTCTCATGAATTACAGTGATCACTATAGTTGATAAAACAATTAAAGTGAATTGATATATAGCATTTAGTATTATTGCTCGTCTAAATTGGCAGTGGGCGGGGAACATGGCTTGTGGAAGCGATGGCAGTTGGGGCCGAAAGGTTTTTGAGTGGCGACCATAAACCGGTTGACAAGACGTGGGTAAGCCTTCCACCAGGTGGACTGACGACTTAGTAAAGGTCACAGAAAGTCGCTGATGGGGGCAGTACAGGACCAGATATCTTAGAGATCTTTGTGAGAGGCCTAAGCATGCAATGGACATACATGGGCTAAAAAAAAGAAGTACATAGTAATCTACGTAACTTAATTGTTAGTTACATTAAATAGGATGATTAGAAATATATAAGCTTTAAGAACTTTTTACTGATAAATGAGCTTAACATTTAACCATTAAAAACTTTTACGCTTATAACAAATCATCCTGTATATCTCTTGGACAGATTGACGAAGTGGATCATTGTCTCCCAATTAACTTCCGGCACACATTAACCAAAAATTAATGGATACAGGGATATGAAAGAATTAGTTTATTTAATTTGAAAACCAAGTTTACTAGGAAAAGGTACTAACTAAAAAATGTTTATCTTTTTTTGAAAGTTTATAGCTTTTAAAACTTTTATTACATATTTCCTAATACCCTGTTGTTGTTTTTTTTAATAAGTACGATATTCATTTATTTTGTAATATTACAAATTCTGTGTTCATTAAAATTTTAAAGTTCAAAGTTCATCAGCTTTTAGAAACAATTACTTAAAATACGAGGTGAAAAGGCGCCAAAATTGAAGGAATCTGGCTACCCTTTTTTATCCTTTCAAAATCAACCTCCGACGCTGCATGCCGCATTAATTCCCTACAAGGCAAATATTAAACAAACGCCAGCGCCCCTGACGAATGCAATAGCAATTTACTGTGCAGCTCATCAAGCCTTTTTCCTTTATGTACCTACCTCCTCGTGCGATCTATTCATTCTTCCAACCCCGTACTTTAATATCGAGGGCGTCATATATTCTAGATTCGAGGGCTGTTACGGCACCTCTTATATTCTATGCTTAATAATTTGCGCGACCATTAAAGTATAGCAGCGTACCTACATTAAATATTAATTGTATTCAGCACCCCAGTTACAGTGCATATTTGTATGATTTTGAATGATTCATGCCATTTAGATTTTATTCCATTTTGATCACTCCCTAAATGGTTCATATGAAAATTACATTACTTCGTTTAAGCAGAAATATATTCATGAGTTAGTTAAAAAACGTACTACAAAATAAATAATACTACAAAATCATAAAATCATGTAACAGAACTTTTAGTTTTTCTACTTTCCTCTTCTTCTTCCTTCCCTTTTCCCTCTATTTGGGGTCGGGTCTCCTTATCAATTTGCGCCAGGCCACTCTATCCTGGGTTGTCCCTGCAGTTGTCCTTTAGTTTTTCTACAATATTTTTTAATTTAATCTACTTGCTCGTGCAACCGATGGCCCTTGGGCGGAAAGCTTCTCCAGTGGCTAGCACTAGCCAGTAGACGTGGCGTGGGTAAGCACTAGATGGACCGACGAGATACTTAAGGTTGCAGGAAGTCGCGGTAAGTCGCTTTATGCGGACTGCGCAAGACCGGTCGGTCTTAATGGCGATCTTTGAGGGCGGCATGGGTCTTGCAGCAGGCGTCCATCGGCTTAAAACAAGAATCTAAGAAGTATCTCTTTTGTTTTTAATAAATAAGAACAAGTATCTAAAGAAATTAGTGTAAAAATATAAAGGTTAATGTGAAGTATCATTTGATTTTTTATTTACCATATTTATATTTAAAAATTGAAATTGTCAATTTTTGCTTGTTTATTCGAGATATTACTATTGTGTCTCTTTTAACTGACAAAAATTTATTAAAATTGTAAATCTTCTTTGCATATATACATATATATATATATATATATATATATATATATATAAATTCGGTATGAATCCTTCTTATAGTCCTGCGCAGTTTAAAGCGGTGTTTATACGTTCGCAAGTATAAAAACTCTATTCAATATTCGATTTTAATTATTTTTGATCTTTTATGTCTAACAATACAAGTTCAAAGTTTTAAAACCATTCCTGTCAAAACGAACACAATTAAAACTTTTGTGTGATAATTTATGCCAAGGGTTTAAAAAAAAACTATAAATAAAAAGTTAGAAAGCCAGACCCAATCTAAATTTAAAGCAAAGAGCTCCGAGGCCCATCGAGCGTTGCCGAGTTTAAGTGCTAACCGCCGATTATCCAGATTATATGACCACACTAAATCATCCAATACTTAGGTCCCTTTCTTTACATCGCAGTCCCGGTGTGAACTATGAACTATAAAATTGAGGGATTGCCCTTTATCATACAGAAGGGTTCCATATCTCATTTCGTTCAATAAAGGAACCCGTGTCGTAAAAATTGCAAATAAGTCAGATTTATTACAGGGCGGATAGTCGGGCCGTAATGAGATGGACGAGTGGTGGGAACAAGTTATGATTGCGATTCATTCTCTTTATGAAAGAATCATATTATGCCCACGCTCGTATACTGTCGACCGTAAGCCGGGGAATTTCAAATCGTGCTTATGAATTCTGGACCATTTTTCATGTAGAGAAGTCCGGCTTAGTGCGCGAACAATCTACGTGCCGGACATAACATTTAAATAATTTCAATATAAGAAAAAAAATCGAAAACGTTGACTGTGTTAAAAACAACATAATTTTATAAAGGATTTTAAATGAAAAGTTATATTTCATAAAACATCTTCAGGAAAATATTAGTCACGTTTACTACTCATTATTCATAATTTTTATTACCAAATTAACTTTTTAATTTTACATGTTGTTACACATAACGCCAAATCTAAATTTAATTTCTTAATAATTTATTATACTTAGTCTTGCCATAAATATTGTTATAAAGAAAAGCACGATTTTTTTTTTATACGTAACATTTATTCCTTTCATAGTGAGTTAGTTTAATACATCAATATATAACTATTAAAAATATACAATGTTTATTCGAAGTGGTCTCCATTGGCTGCAATACAGTCTTTTAAACGTTGAGGCCAGTTATCAATAGCAGCACGAACTCTTTCTAGAGGAAAATTCTTCACTGCCAACCGAATGGATCGTTTTAGGGACTCCAAATTATCATGGCGTTTAGAGCAAGCCTTACTCTCTAAAACTGACCATAAATCATAATCCAATGGATTTAGGTCAGGACTTGACGACGGCCAGTTTTCAGTGCTGATAAAGTCCGGAACGTTAGTTTTCAACCAAGATTGGGTGGATCGAGCTCTATGACCCGGTGCCGAGTCTTGTTGAAAGCACCATTCTTTGTTATTGAACATGGTGTTAGTTAAAGGCTTAACTACCGTCTCAAGAATGGTATTTTGATAAACTTGTGCCGACGTTTTAATACCTTTTTCACAAAAATATGGCTCAGTCACCCCTTCATAGCTAACACCCCACCAAACCATCACTGAAGTGGGATAATGCCCACGTTGTACTCTGTTTACTAATTGCGAAGCTTCTTTAGAGCTTCCAGCATAAATACGGTCATTTTGTTTATTAAAATACTGCTCAATTGTAAAAATTTTCTCATTCGTAAACAAAATTTTTTTGTGACCTCCCTTTGCGTACCGCTTAAGTAGTTGTTTGGATTTTACCACCCTATTCTTCTTTAAATTATCAGTTAAGAAGTGACCAGTACGTCTCTTATAGGCTGCAAGTCCTAAGTCATCTTTTAATATACGCGACATGGTTCTAGGAGCTATCTTCATCTCCCGAGATAAAATCTTTTGCTTACGGACAGGATTTCTTCGAATTCTTTCCCTAACTGCTTTAATCACCTTTTTCACACGAACGGTACGTGGACGGCCAGATCTTTTTCTGTCACAAACAGAGGAGGTATCATTGTACCTATCAATAGCCCGGTAAACAAACATTTGACTAATACCAAGCGGGTGGAGGGTTTTAAAAATTGCACTTTTCTCCATACCTACTTTATGTAAGGCAATCACAGCGATTCGGTTCTCTTTATCATCCCACTCCATTTTAATATAACAAAATATTTAACAATATAATGGCGCGAAAATAAGAAAACACATCAAGCAATCATATAAAAATGACAGATTCCAAATTCAAACGTAATATTTTCTTTTTTTGAATAGTAACAGTATTTATGGCCAGACTAAGTATATATAAGAGTACCAGGTTCACGCCTCCCTCACAACTTTTACTGATTGGGACCCACTTCGCATTTTGCACTATACGCCATACGTAACAATGTAATAGTATTTTTTAATTTAACTTCTTCGTCGTCGTTTCAGATAACAGACGCGTACTACAAGACATAGGTCTTCTCCAAAGATATATATGGGAGGATATACTATAATCGCCACGCTTGGTAGACGAGTTGGTGATCGCAGTTTGGTTTTATGGTAAGCAGAGGACCCTGCTGCGCATCTTCTGGAAGTTTTTGTGAGCAGCGGCATTCCTATACAATTAATGTAAGTGAGAATTATGTAAGATTGTATCACGGGTATCGAACCCGTGACGTAGGATTGTAAGCTTTCACTTTTTGAAATTTAATTTATTTTAGTATTTATTTGTCTTAAATATTCTCTACTAACAATTTTTCTATATTGTTTGTTATTTGTTATTATATTGTATCATAGGAACAAATGTAAATGGCATTTGTAAAAAATAATACACATTTTTCAATAATTCAAAAGTCGAATTGCAGTACAAAATATATTCTTATTGTCTTTGATTTCTTTTTAAATGACGTGAAGATGTTTTCATTACACCTTTAACCAATGAATGGAAACATTTACTTTACACAGTGCGACTGAAATAAGAATAAAATAATTAGTAGTAACTAAATATGCTCATAGGATAGCACATAGTGATAAAAATATAGCCAATTATAACGTGAATCGTGCGACACATTTAACTACTTCATAAAGTGTTGACTAGTTTGTTTTTTCTCCCTACGTAGTTATCTGTAGTTATCTAACGTATGCAATTTTCTGGTGCATTTGAAAAGAAAATTAAGCTAATAAAGCAGACGTTATAGCCCGAGAGAGACTGCTGAATGTTTCTGAGTTATAAAGCTCGCGGTTTACCAGACGATTGGCTGTGAAGTCTAGACAAAAGAGAGTTAGGACACTTAGTGCATTTGTTCTTTTAGTACGACTTTATGTACTTGCTGTAAAAGAATAGTTTTAATGCAATAATATTTGAGCGAGATTGTATTTTGTGTAATGCGACACAAACATGCATTCAGCAACGAAACAATGGACGCGAACTTATTTTAAATGGGAATGAGCTAGGAAATAATTTTTACATTTTTTTGAATTGAATTGTTTTTAGTTAATATATTTTATTACTCGACCTTAAATAAAAAATTCTTTATTTATTAATTTATACTTTTAACCATTTGTATTCCTTATTTTTGTGGATCAAGAGAAAAATACCACAAAAATTTAAATTGAATCACAATATCATATTGAGGAGCAATATTTGAAATGTTATAAATTTAAACGCATTTGGGTAGAGCTTTCTATGAATTCATTCGAGATTTTATATGATCACTTTTCCATGGTCTATGGGAAAGTCCTATTGTGGACGTTCAGTGGCTGAAATGATGATGATACTTGTGTTGTAATTAGGCGTATCACCTGCCATCATGAATACTTTACTCGTATAGTTGAGGGCTATGCCCAAGATTTTTTTACCAGATCGAATCGGGAGTGAGAAGATATATAGATGAATGAAAGTATCATACAGAGCCCAGCTGATTGAGTTTCTGAAGTGGTAGTAAGTAGGCTACAAATAGATTGCCGCTGGGATCTTGAAATTCAGGAGTGAGGACCATGGAGCAGCAAGCGCAACGTAGGAGATTCACCCAATAAGAGGACCAACGACCTTGATAGAGTCGCTGAAAGACGACCAACCGCCAACCTCCTAAAGGTCCTACATATTGGAAGTCTATCACAGAGATCTATGTTCAACAGACGTACTACGAATGAAATGATGATGATGAAGATGATGATGATAATTAAAAATATGATATTATGATAAAAAATACAATAAGTAATCATAAATAATTGAAAAGAAAAAACCCCAGTACAAGGATTGACATGTCTGTGAATTACACAAGAATTTTTTATACGTCACATGTGTGCATTGTCTCGTAGTAGTAACTAAGCTTTTCGGTAAAACGTGTAGTGTGAGAGATCTGACGAAATTATTAAATTTATTTTATTAGTACATATTTCATAATTTAAATTTTATGGAAGCCAAAGTACAATTTGAAAACGGATATACAAAATGGAAAAGTATGCTATTGTTTTTTTTTTTAATTTTTATAGAAAAAGTATTTTGTGAAACTACAAATTTCTTTTTCATAAAAACTTAAATTTGAGTTAAAGTAAGTGAGAATGAGTTTTAATAAATATAACCAAAGGTTAAATTAATTTAAATAAAGTTAGGCTCATGGCATATATTATTATTTGCCATTTCATAATTTAAGTCAATTAATAATTTTTAAGGAAATCCCAAAAAACATCCATGCGAAAAAAAAAATCAATAGCAAAAAATCACTTTATAATGCCAATAATAATTAGTGAATCATTTATTACCGTTGAATTTTTTACGTAATCCATGTTTATAGCATGTCTATCTTTTATTAATATTATAACAAAATAAAAATAATTTTAGACCGACAGATTATCATTTTATCGATGAATAATACGCACAACACTACACTGTGTAATTTTAATAATAAAATGCCATCTCTGCCTCTCGTCGGAAGCATCTGGTTTCTTATTAGCGTTTGTGGTTTTAACAATATTTGTGGTCGCACAAAATTTTAGCATAGAAATTGTAAATAAATTATCTTTATTATGACCGGTGTTTATGTATGAAATTTGACTCTGAATGTACAATTTAAAAGTGATTTGGTATTATTATTGGTAAATAAGTACTTTTAATACATTTTCAATTTATTTGTACTTAATTTTTCGTAGACGCTAAGGATGCAGGTTCCTTTCAACCAGAAACCTTCATATTGCAAATTTCTGGGAGCGACTTTCTGGGAACGACAAATCTTAATCCGCTAATTATATTACTTTGCCTTAAATCAGTATCTGTATCTACCAGTCCCTACAAAGGATCAAATCCAATCGTTATCTTGGTGACAGCCGATAGACACCGATTGCAAAGTTTGAGCCTCCCCCAAAGATCGCGAAGACAAATCGTGCGCTCCTGATGTTACCGGTCCTTCTAATGGACGGCCTGCCCATGTTGTTTTTACCAGCTCGTGGTCACCACTCGAGAAGCTTTCGGACTTAACGACCTTCAGTAGCACTATGTGCTGCGCCTACTGCTACTTCAAACAAGCAATTCTTCGACTGTGACCTTGGTTCTTTTTGATCAAAGTCAATGGCTCGGAAGATATGTAAAGGATGAATTTTTGCACGATTTCCAATAAATAAATTTAAAAAGCTATCAATATAACTTCATAATTACTCTGCAGTTATCATTCCAATGTAACCACTAGTTTTATAAATTGATCACGGCTCGTTGATTCGCATTTGATGACACCGCTGGCATACGCATTAAACCTAGGACGCTTTCCTTTCTACCATACTATTAAAAACATGTAAATAATAGAATAAAAAAATTCGCCGCCATTATCAATCAGCGTTGTGTGAAGGATATTGAAGTTGAAATTGTATGTTAGTGTAACTACATATCGTTTCTTTGACAATTGAAATTTAACTCTATGTCATTGGACGTAGAGTATAATTTGATTTGTGCTTTAAAATGTTACGAAAATCGCTTTCGCTTCACGTGCTAATTTGATGAAAAAATAAATGGCAGAAAGTACAAACAGCGGCCTTAAAGTACTTATCGGCATACCGAGTAATTTTCTTCGTATTAGACTGTTATTACCGTCTGTAATTGAGCTGGCAATTAATAAAATATATTTGCTTCACAAAAGACGATTTGTGTGGTTTTTAAAAAGTAATTGAGAAGTATATTATTATAATTTGACGTCTTTTTAATTAATTATTATATACGAGCACCGAATTATTATCTGCGTAATTAATAACAAGGAGGAACCTATTAAGGAGTAATTAAGACAAAGATATGTTATACAAATACAACAAAGACATTTTTCATGCTATCGTTCAATAAAATAACCGTAGTTTCTTGAATGAACACTTGAATGAACACTTAGAACTTTGGCAAAAATGAGAAGGTTCCTAATCGAATTATCAGATTACCCAGGGGGTTTTAGTGTCTAGGAATCCCCTGTTCTCCTCCTTGAGGCAGGGCATCTTGAACATCCAGAAGATTTTTTTATACTCTTTCCCAGTGCTTTGGGGTAGGGACGTTACAACGCGGGTGATTTTTTTATTATTGCTGTTTCTCTTTTCTTTCCTCACTAATCTCTCTCTCTTTTCCTCACATACTTGGCAAAATTTTGGCTTCTTCCAGTTCTAATCATATTCATACGTCGTCTTTCTTTCCTCATCTACATTGTTCTTATTTACATTAAGATGATTTAACCCCGTAATAGTTGATGTGTATATCATAACAGATTCATGGGGTTTGAGGAAGGAGAGCTCAGAAGGTATTAATTAATTTAATTCGTTAAAATAGTAAGTCAGGAACATGTCACGAGAGCCAGAATTTTTTCACCAAATTCGAAGGTTCCATAGCTCTCTCCTTAGGCGGATGCTTCTTGCACTTACTTAAACAGAATACCTTTGTATGAGCTGCAACTATAAAATAGAAACAATGAAACATACGTATCAATAAAATATGTAATCTATTTAGGAGATTTCCTATGTATTTACTCATCATCATATCTCCGGATCATACGGCTTAGAGATTTTAGTAGGAATATAGTCTCCGGGCAAAGGGCAGTTGATAATGGATTTTACTAAGGGGATTGAAAGTGCGTTCATTAAGTTTGTAAGGTTGACAAAAGCTAGTACCAATTAGTAGAAGCTAGTACCCAATACACTGCTTAAACTATTTAAGCAAAAGAATGAATCATATTTTTCATTAATTCATGTGCCTCACTCAAAAATCGCTACATTGATTGGTCTTACTGCCAGTGTGCAGTGACTTGCCGCGATATTGATTATGTCGTTGGTCCACCTAATGGACAGCCGGCCCACGCCGCGTCTCGTAGTCAACATTCAAGAACCCATATGAGTCTTAATATTTATTATTTTCTTACAAAACACCTCTCATATTTTACATTTAAACACTTGTATTTACTACAAGTATAAAAACGTTACATATATTTATTCTAGTACAAACGTCTAAATTTCAACAATGCGACGTTTATTGAACACTAGAGAGCGTTCGTTTTTCTCTTAATCATATGTTTTATGTTTGGTTTCAATACTAATTTTGCAGATTTTGGATTAAGAGATACACGTGCGTTGTATACACAAAAATGCAATTCAGTCTCTGTTAAAAAAGCCATCCACAGTTAACGAACTGTAGCGAATGCACCTGGTGCCTTATGCCAGGTGGAACTACTGGTGTTTATTTCGAAGATATATTTTTACTACTCATCACGTGTTATTAATTTTTTAAAGTCGTTATTACTTTCTGTACTGACTTAAAATAATAAAAAAATTATACCTGTGTTTGTTTTTGAAATTAAAGTAATTTAAAAATGTAGTACTCTGAACTTTATAATTCTTTCTCTCACAATTGCCATCACATTATATTTAATTCCTGAAATCTGACTGAAACTAAAACATTATTACAAAGTTTTACTTACTTACTTTAAAGCTTTTACATCTATAACGAATCACTCTGTACGTAGGGGATATTACTGTAACTCAATTTAAAATCTAAAATTCAAAATTTTTAACATTCGCTTTAATTAAGAAAAGGACCAATATTTAGCCACTTTCGCACATCCAGTGGTAGTCGTGCAACAAAGTGCACCGCCCGCCAGCCGTAAGGACTCTGTGTTTGGCACATATCGGTGTAACATAACTCCTGATAATGCCCCGTGGAGGGGTGAAACATGTGTTGAGTGATTTGACGGTGGAAGTTGTATAATTCGCATTGTTTGCCGCATGCGCATTTATCAGCGGGCTGGCGAGCTATGGTATTATACGCAGAGATCGCTGCTGCCTATTCTCTAAAAACTTTGTGAGCAGTGGCAATACTAAATATTTAATGCACAAAGTGTTATATGTATTTGTGTGTATTCAAGATCGTATTCAGGGAATTAAACCCGCAACCTACGATCGCAAATCTCAGTCTTCCACTGCTGAACTACCACTGCTCTAAGATGCATAAATTGACAGGAAATTAGCTATACGTCAACATTTAAATGTTTTTACACCTATAACCAATCATACTATGTACTAAGTACCGAACTATTCTTTATTATTAAATAATAGAACAAAATAAATGTCATGTTCTCTAAAGTTTCACAGTCATTAAATAACACCTGCTATATTTAAAAAGAAATTACAGTTATGTTAAAATAGCAGCGACCACTTATTTAAATTTAACAAGCGGAAACTCCAGCTGACCTATTTACCACTCGTTCAGTTGTTGCGTTTATGATATCACCAATTAAAAACTACTTCGAGCGATCTCTTCTAAATAGCTTAATTAAGCTATCATTAATTGGTAACCTACTTTCAAGCTATAATTATAGCTTGTATACTCCAAAGTATTTACACTTTAAATATAGGAATATTTGTTAATTCGAAATAGTGTAAAATATTAATATAAGCTTTCGAATATAATGTTTAAAAAACAATCGTCCCAGACAAAGTAATTTAATATATTTATTAATACAAAAAACCCTTATGTATAAACCCTTACCTAAGGAATTGTACCCGTATTTTTATAAACAACGTGTTATAAAAATGTTTTGTATATCAGTTTATAATTAAAGTATAGCAAAATTCCTTACATTCAGGTAATTTTTATAGATGCAAAAGCTTAAAAGATAGTAAACATATTTTTTATACACGCTTGAGTTAAATTACAGAAATAAAAAATATGAAATAATTATATACAGAGAAAAGCATTTTTAAAATTTCAATCAAAACATGTTGAAATTAATTATTTTATACTATCTGTCCTCGCAGACTGTATTCGCAAGTTTTTGTAGGATTAAAATTACGCATTTTAGTAGAAAAATAAATAATAAATAAATACCATTTATTTCATCGTGATTACTTTAAAAATAGGTGTAAAGATATTAAAATGTTTGGAAACAAATGTTTTATATATTCACCCTTTTAAATAAAATAGTATATATCACTTATGTAGGGTGTAATTAATTATTTTATCATTATTGTTCCATTTTTATTTTTTGCGCGCAAAGGATAGTCACCTCCGGATACAAATATTGAAAATACATTCCATGAATGAACATGCGCAGAAAACGAAACAAAATATAAAAAGAACATTAATGTATGTCCGCACTCAGAGTTTGTCTCCCTCTCTCTCTCTCTCTCTCTCTCTCTCTCTTTATTTGTGTGCATACGTATGTGGCGCGTGTTTGTATGGATACAATTGTATTTAAAACTAATTATTTATTAATGACATTTCTCATTTATTTTCAAAGATAAACCTATTTTTATATCTTATCGTTTAATCTTTAATAGATTCTCGGCGTGGTATTTTTTACTACACAAGAGTTGTTACATTAGTTCGATTATATTTCGTCCTTTTATATGATGGTAATAGATGTGCTGATTAAAAAATGTCATTTATAAACATAAACAAAATATGTAGAAACGATTTGCTGATAACATTGTTGCGTTAATATCTGAAATGCCATTAGTATTAGGATCCGGTTGCCTTTGAAACGTTGCTCTGAACCCAGTTCGTGTCGACAACAATTTCTAATTAGTAACTTCGGAACTGTGACCTAAATTCTATCCATTTTACTTTATCTAACATCCGTGCTAAAACAACGGCATTAAAGTTGTGGCATTTGAAACGTATATCATTTGCATATATTACATAATAAAGTAAATTATAAGACCACCCAATAACAGTATACATTTAATTAATATGTTTATAAACATAGCAATATCGTTAAAGTAAAAATTTTTCGTACATAAGTCTGTTTTTAATATGTTTTGGCAAAATGAATAACTAAAAAACTTAAATACTTTTTTTCTAGCAATTAACTCGATTTTCAAGATGCTATTATGGGAAAAATTATATACCATGGTGGTTGGAGCAAGAGTTTTTAAATCTTACAAAAACGAACAGCAGCTCATTTTTGTAACGGGTTTCTTAATCAGCATTGATAAGATCATTTTTCTACTATCAAAGTTGTAGGTATGAAAAGTTGGTGATGGTGAACGAACACCAATGCTTTCAAAGATACCTTAAACTTTTTATGCAGGACGTTTCAGAGCATTCCAATGTTGAATCTATGGATTGTTGGTAAGGTACGTCTCGACAACCGGATTTAGTAAAAGAGACGAACTAAAAATCTTTGATCCAATTAACAAAATATAGGTTCTCTCTTTCACGTAAATATATAACATCAGATAATATTTTTCGTTATTCTCAAAAATTACTCTTTGCAATACAATAAAAAGGTGTATAAGCAAATTCAATCTTCTATTTTGTTTTGAATGAGTAATCATTTCAAGGTAGTAATTGAATAAAAAAATTGATAACTTTACAATGTAGTGTCTTGTGTAACTGTCGCACGTCCGAAGTATCAATGCATAAGATATTTGTCATGTTTATTTCACACTTTAGTTGACCAAAACAAAATTCCGTCGCGGCGTTTCATTCCTCACCTTTGCATTCGTTCCGTCGTCACTCATTCCACGTCACCGCTTGCACTAATTAGTTGACACCCGACACCGACACACGTCTCTGCTCCCATAGGAAACTTGGGGAACAGAGAAACCAAGCCAGCTGTAAAATTGACTGGTTATACGTTGTTTTTAATTTGCTGTTGAAAAGAAAAGGAAACGCCCGCGTGAGCTTGTCGGAACGTAAACAAGTTTTCTATTTGCAGCAGTAATTGAAACAATTCTACGTTTGTATATTTGATAATGGCTTAAAAAGGGAATATATTTATTTTAAGTTTAAGTAGGTTAATACTCTATATGATATGGTTAAACAGGTTATTTATCGAGCTAGAAGAACGTGTTGTGAATTTTTTAATAGTTTCTTTTAAATGTTTATCCAAACGACATAATTTTTTTATTATCTTCAACTATACACGTACATTATTAATATTTCAAAATATACACATGACACTTACCAAATGTCCAAATAAAAATTGGAAAAAAATTGTGTTTGCGTTACTTATTCTTATATTTCGCATTTATAGTCTTAAATTGATCAAAACACATTTTAACAAAGCAACAAAATATCATTATAATTTCAGCAGTTTGGAAGCGGCTTACATCCAGCATATTTCAATAATCTTCACAAGGTCGACTATCTACTTTGTGGATCGAAATCAGCACTGTGCTTGTTGATCCGTCTACTCCAGAACCCTGAGCTGGGGCAGTCACCATTTTTCTGCACCTTTGGTGGCCTGTGGGTCCGATCCCCTCATTTCAGCCCTAGCATAACTTTTTCTTTGGCTCAAATAGCGACTGTGAACTTGTTAAAAAGGAGAATTAATCTGAATAATAATAATAAGAAAATAAGAACATACCACTGTATGAGAAGTTATCGATTTGTATAGGAATTTTCGTTCTCTCGTTACCGTCGATACAAAAGAGTAATGAACGATCGAAAGCACCTAGACCCCCACGAATGGTGCGAACTACAAAGCCTCGCCCACAGTAGCGTCGCAATCGCAAACTTCGCCCTTTTGTCGGCGGCGGTTCGGTTCGGAACGCGTCGCCGAATGTACTAATTAGTGTCCCTGCTCCCGACTTATTTGCTGAGTGCAATAGAAAGTTTGCCGGGCGGTCTGTTCGACCCGCGATCACAAGGGGACAGTTTAATTGTTCCCTCACCTCGCTCGTGTCTCGAGCTTTTAGTTTTTCTCGCTACCAATTATAGTTTTATAATGGTTCACGGATACCTTTGGAAATGGAATGACCCAACCAAAAGGCTCTTTATATTATTTGTTACGTATTTATAAATGAGCACAAATCTTAGTAGTAAAACTAATTCAACATTATATGCGCTTCATTATTACCATCATGTCAGATGATAGACGCCCACTGCTAGAACTCCTGTAAAGATCACCACATTAACAGTTGCACTACTTGCATCCAGCGATTTTCTCTGACCTTGATTATGTCATCGGTCCAACTAGGGCTGCCGGCTCGTGGTCGCCAATGGAGGATCTATTGGTCATAACAGCCGACGGTTGCACGTGCGATATGCCCGCCTAATACCACTTCAAGTGACTAATTCTTTGATCTATATATAATATAAATTTTCTGCGGATCTCCTCATTAAACTTATAACATATCTCTATCCATTGCTGTAGGGTCATCATAAACGACCAAGTCTCACATCTAAACGTCATCACAGGCAACTTACTGTACAAAGATTTTGTCTTCCGACATTGCGGTGGTTTGAACGAGATGTTACGTAGCTTATTTAATGAATCCATATAAGTGTACCGAGGACCTTAACAAGGATATCTGTCCATCATGTGAATGGAAGTTCTTCGCTGCTCCAAAACCTTAAGGCTCCTGCGGATATCTGTATTGCGGTTCTTGTAACCCCCCCCCCCCACTGTTATCTCATCGTAACAATACGCTAAGCTTAATATATAGTAAATATATCGCCATAGCCACTTATATTTGGTTCAATTAAAACTGACAATAAAATATTGCACAGTAATTAATTGTTTTCAGTGTATTTATGTTTACAGAACAATCTAATATGTCGCTTCTAGTGTTCAGTTAGGAATTGTCATCGTTATTTCAACCACATTGCATTGCATGTGACGTTTTCTGGCTGCCGTCTGGAAATGTACTGTAGACATAGTTGCAATGTACATTTACAGTAGCAGTTAAGCATATTGCACGTATTTTGTTACTAAATTCTCAAAACATATCGAATTGGAAAGAACATATATAAGAAAAAACAGATTTTTATTTATATTTCTTCAAGTTTTATGACGTATTTATATCGTATTACATAGTGATTTAAAGACTATATGTGTAACATTACAAATTAGATATATTTTATTTTTAACGGTAATAAGGAACCGTGTATTAAAACATATTTTTATTTTTTAACTACGTTATTATGTTTTCTATTGCGATGTATGACACTTATCATACGTGTTCAAATAGCTCGACTTATATTTCATAAAATAACCAGGTGTATCCGTTTTAGCATTGCTGTGTTATGCCTTATTCTGCACAAAATGGTGGTTTGAATACCTCAAACATAAACCAATAAAAAAAATTTCTTAAACATTTTCTGAAACTGATTTACCAAATTTTCACGGCAATTGGATGTATGATGTTTGAATCTATTATACAAACTGAGACATATACATTTTAGACACATATTCATTTAGCTTAATTATATGTATGTGAAAAACGAGCTTTTTTATTTCTATGGATTTCTTAAATTTTTATAGCGTGTTTAGATTGTATTGCAAAGTATTATTCTTTTAATGGTATCTGAAATAAATTGATTTTTATATTATAAAATAATAACGAACAATAGCTATAATAATCTCCTCTGTAATCTATCGTAACTGCCGACTTTTATCGAGCAAGATTTTCAGTTTTTAATAATGCACCGTAAATATAATCATCTGTCAAGGTTATTTAATGTCTTTCGATACAATAAAGATTACATAATTTTATAAGAGCTAAAACAAGTATGAAAAGAGATTTTGTAAATCTTATTACATTTTTCTTGCTTTAAGCTTTACAATAAATATCGTAAATTAACACTTATTTTGCACCCAATCACTCCACGTAGTTTCCAATCAAGTAAAAAGTAAGAAGTAGAGAAAGATAATAACTTTTTAGATGAGACTACGCATTTTTTAGCGTTCATAGTTCTTGTTAAGAAAAAAAGATTTATCAGTGGCGAAAAAACTCTAATACTTAATCTAAATAGGCTGGCTATGAAGGTGAGGATAAGGTAGGGTAACCGCTAATAAAAAATAATTAACCAATAGTTCCCCTAGCAAACTTTATAATAATGGAGCGCATTAAACCTATTCAAAATCACGTGCGCTTTTAATGCGGCGATAACTATCGTTATCATCAATGCCGAGGGTACGCAAAACTGAACTGCAAATCACTCTCAAAGTGTCACTAAAGCGTGGATAATGCCGCATATGTTTTGTTCCCATCAAGATGTAATGTTACACGTTACTGGCCCACAGAGTAAAGTATTCACGTATGAAAACAGATACGAAATAGCAGCATGGCAAATGTACTGATTTTATTTTCTCTATTACAAAATAAAGAGGGTTTGAATGGCTAAATTAGGGTAAAGGGGTCAGTAGTGGGCCTGATAAAGGTGGCTGCAACAAATTGTGCTCTGTATCCTTTGTTACCGGACCCTGCTGTGTTTAATTGTACTTTTGTCCGTTGGGTAAGAATTGGTTTGTGATTGGTCAGAATTAGGTGATTGTCATATACGATAACTTTTTTGCATAGTAAAAATAAATATTATATTTTATATTACCAATACAAAATTATTTCGACTTAATGAGATTAAAATGATGTAAAGTGAATATTTATTTATACAAAAATAAACCGTATGGTAAACAACCAATCAAAAAATCCAGAAAGATTTATATATATTTTGTAGCAACTTTAACTTCATTTTTTATAGCAAATTATAAAACTTTAAACTTAGTAAGTTTTTTTTTATATTTTAAACGTCTTTATTTGATCTTAGGAAAAAGTTTTTTTTTACTATAGATATCTTCTATACACTACTACTATATAGTGTCATTTAATAATGGATAAAAGAGAAAGTTTAAAGTAAAAAGCATTTAATAGTTGATGCTGTTTTTGTCTCCCAAGAAAATTTGACGCCTTATGAAAAACTTTCGGATTCTTTCATCGTTTTAACGGTATTAGCCTAGTCCCTCAATATTAAGGTAGAGCTGGAGTTCTCTACTCGCTATTATAAAGAAGTGATCAGAATTAGCTCACACACCATGATGGGTTCGTCTCTAACATCTTGTCATGAAGGTTGGATGAGGGTGTGGTTAAATCTCCTATGACCAACTAGGATTGGTAGATCTTTAAAGTGAAAATCACTTGCAAAGTATGTCATTCAATTTTCAATGCTACTTGTCTAACAGACAATCGCATTAGCACACGCTTCAGAGAGCAGCTTTTACCGCGAATGGCCATCCTAAATAAACAATAACAAGAAGGGGACGCGGCTTTCAACCGATCGCCGGCGGTTCAGCTGCCAGATTAGCTAACTGATTCAACAAATTTATACGTACGCTTAAACAAAAATTAAACCACTTGTGCTTGTTAATTAAAAAGGATTGGTTGGCAGTGCAGAACATTAACATGAGTAAGGATCCATGAACGACATAATAAATTTCATCATTGAGTTCATTTAATGGTGATTAGTTATAAGTGAATGAATAGCGTATTAAAAAAAAAAGAAAACAATAGAAATATATAACGATCATTTATTTTTTCTATTGGTATGCAACAAGCGAATAACTTCTAGTATTACAAAGTCTGCAGGAATAGATAGTAAATAATAATTTATTTAATTACATAGAGATTCGAATTGTAAAATGCCTTTTCTTACTATGGTATCACTAATACAATGGTCCGATATAATTATTTTCTATTTAAGTATTACATCTTTAAGGCCGAAATATGTGATTGCTTTAATTTCTAAGCCATTGTCCTTTACATAATTTTCGACTCATTTATCAGTTCTCTAAAGAACTGATAAATGAGTCGTAACCTTATGGTCCTGAAAGGGTTAGTGGTAACTCATGTTTCTGTTTTATATGTTAGGATAAGATGAGACATTGGTTAAATATTTAAGCTTTCTTCTTTTTAATTTATAAAATCAATGTACGACAGAAATTATCGTCCGTGCCTTTGTTTTTACAAAAACATCTAACTTTTTCCTTGCGTTTCTGCATGTCAGTGTTTACTTAGCTAAGTTACTCCTGTCTCTTTTTAAATTACTTCCTAACTTATATCTGAAACTATTTTACAGTAAACAATTTTTTTTGCGTATTAAGATTCGTTATATATTATATTATTACTCCATATTATCATCTACAAGTTGTATGCCATTATTAGTATCTATGAATCTTGCGATTGCCCCTTGAGTCTGATCCGGGTAATATACGCACAAGTTCCTGTGACGTGTTATTGCTGCCACCACATAATGAATACTACTATACAGCCCGAGGATGTCTGTTGTTCGACGAACAACGATAACCGCTTCGCTCTTTAGCCTCTGAGCTTCATGGATGGTAAGCGTCCTTGTGCCTAACTATGTACCGTAGCCTTGGCTAAGATGTTGTTTTTCGGCCTGGGTGTGTGTAAGGTACAGTGAATATTGATTTCTTTCACAGCTGCTGTTGATCGAACTTAAGGACGTAGATTAGAAATTTCAGTGCTAATCTGAAAAATTTAAAATCTAACCCTTGTCCGACATTCATCCTGAAGTCCCAAATAAAGCGTCACTCGTTAAGTTCCCGTGATCCCCGTGGGACACGAAGCATATGCGTCCTGTTATAATTAGCGAACAATGTTTGGCTTTAGCAAATCCCTTTGGGGCGTAAATTAAGAGATTCCAACGTACCAACGGCTTACGGATACATTTTGCGTTAAAACCCGTATGTGGAAGAGGAGTGTTTGTACTTATTTGTTCTGAGCTCGCATGTCCTTGTGTCGCCTGCGGTGGGACGTCCACCGACTGTGTGTTACATTGTATAAACAAGATCTGCGTATACTTTTGCAGACTTCGATGAATTTTAATTAATTAATAATTTTGTCTAAAAATAAAAGCATCCAATAAGCCTGATATGACTACGTTACTTTTATATTTTATGTTCCTTTACACGTGATGTGATTCAGGACTTTCTGCCATGTAGATCTCTTCCAATAAACCTAGAATAGCAGAGAAAACAGAAATGGCAAGTGTGTAAATGTGATAAAAAATTATACAACAAATTAAAAATGTACAATTTGTACATTTTTGATATAATAAATATTATACCTATTATATATGTCAATGTAAATTTTGCATAAATTCTGTGTAGAATACATGCAAAATTTATACATGTATATGTACAATATAAAATAAAATTAGAGTGAATTTACATGGATTTATCCGCCAACAGGCCTCGAACCTTCTTTTTATAAAATAGATAGAGGAGAGATTTTATTCTAAAATAGAATATTTTGGCCGAAGAAGATAAAAATAATAAACGAATTTAGTTAATAACATGAAATTCTATTTGAATTTAACATTTTATCCTTGGTTTTTTAATATGTATTATAGCAGGTAAGGTTCTGCTATTTTATTATTTATCACAGTATTTAAATTAAGAACAATTTTTTTCTTTTTCAATACTGTTTGTCTTCTGGCATTTAAAGCTTCTCCGGCTGAGAAACAGCATAAGGCGTGAGCAGTAAAAGCCAAGATATTATCATATTAATATGAAGACTATTAAAGCCATTATTTATAAAAATTCAAATAAAAAAAATGTTTATCAAATAAAATTTGAGTATCAACGTAAATATTATCATTAAAACAGTCTAAATTATTTGTTAAAATATTATCAGATCCTCGTGTACTTAATATTATCTGTAAAGAAGTACTTAAACAAGTCCAATCGTAAAAAAGTTATAAAATCTTTATAATTTAATTAAGAGCGTCTACCATTCCAGTGTTATCGCCAATAACACTTACAGATCGTCCTTTTTTAACATATTAACGACAGGCTTGAAATTAAAAAGGATAACGACGTTTTTATAACTTGTTTTAATCGAACCAACTTTGCATATACTTTATTATACTACTTTTTAATTTCGATTTGGTTTTATGTACTGTTCAGTATTTTATATTGCTTTACTTGTATACATGCATTATAAGCATAGGTTTAATTTATTTTATTTGGTAATTCTTCTGTAATAATTTAAACCATACAAAAAGTTTTAATTTGGTTTCGAATACATATATTACTCGTATAATAATAATCGATGCATGGGAATAAAATTTAAAATAGATAAAAATTCCAAAAATTAACATACAAAATAGATTGAGATAGATTAAGATTTTATAAGAAACAAAAATCTAAAAATCATCATACAAGTTTGTATTTACATGCGTTTTTGATTCGTCGATTATTTTAACGTTGTAAGTTAAGTACGCTACCACCGGCTTGGAACATTGTTGAAAAGAGCCGACCAGAAACTCAACAGTTACTCTTTTAAATTAAATTCAACAATTTACGATACATTATAATATCAATCATGTAAATGAGTCAACAAAACAAGTTTCACACATTTAGATAAACTGAAAAGTCTTGAATGCTATAACAAGATACATTTCATAATATATTTTAAATTTAAGATTTAAAACTGAAAATCTAAAGGTCTAAGATATCTCGTGGAACTATATTACATAAGCCGACCCATGAAGGATTTATTAACCTTTTTGAAGACGATATTTAATATAAAATAAATAATTTTTAGAATTAACTACACTACTGAAAATATTTCCACCAATAGACCAACACCGTTAAAACATGAATTAATAAATGTGATATAACTTATATTTACAATAAGTTATATAAAAAACTTTCATGGTTTGTCGTAAAGCGTATCTTGGTCATATTCATCCTAAACACTAGTGTATAAATATTGCTGCATATTGTTTATACTAGCTGGCTGGACAATATTAGTTCGTTCTTAGCTACCGCTAGCACTGCGATAAATACTGAGACTTGCGGTGTGACTAAAGTAAATCAGGATTCATTTTTAATATATTAATTAGAATTTCTTTCATTTCCAAACTATGTATTAACTTGTCTCATTACGGGTTATATTGTAGATCCACTTCAGTTTTTCTTTTCTATGCTTACTGCTAGCCCTTCAGTAGTAAAGAAGACAATGGAGAAGAACGAAGAGTTACTGGGCACCGTACGTATTGTTACTCCTATTTAGTCAAGAACAATATCTCAGAGAAATGGTATGGGTGGGTCTATCACGATGTTGAAGATTGTTGGACTTCACATTTAAATATTTAATGGGATCATGCGTTATTTTGCAGACGTCCATCCTAAGTAAGAAAAGGACCAATATTTAGCCACTTCCGCACATGCAGTCGTAGTCGTGCAACAAATTACACCGCCCGCTAGCCCGCTGATAAATGCGCATGCGGCAAGAGTCACTAGACACTAGAGAGAGACTCTGTGTTTGGCACTAATCTGTGTAACATAACTCCTAAAGATGCCTCGTGGAGGGGTGAAACACGTGTTGAGTGATTTAACGGTGGTAGTTGTGTAATTCGCTTTGTTTGCCGCTCGCCCATTTTTCAGCGGGCTGTGCACTTTGTTGCACGACTACGACTGCATGTGCGGAGGTGGCTAAATATCGGTCCTTTTCTTACTTAGGACTTCACATTTCTTTGACATTTTATTGATTCTAGAATAAGCTGAATTTTTATTATTTATTCGCTCTATCTTACGGGTCGTTATTATTTATAATTACATGTTTGTTTAAATCGTATATCTTTTTTATAAATATTCTTTAATTATACATTCGAGAACAAATTGTTTGCATGATGTAATTATTATCTGTAGCGTCATTGTATAATTAAATGCAAACACTACGAGCCAATTAATTGCACTCTTACAAATAAATAATGAATGAAGGCATTTCATAATATGGTTTGTTCTTTTAAATAAATATTTATCGTAATATTGGAACGGGATTTAAAAATGAAATAAGAACAAAAGACATTTTGATATTATTTCAGTGATTTAATGGAGCATTTAATTTTTTTTATTATCATTATTATAATTTCTGCCCATTACAAGACGCCCACTGCTGGGCATAGACTCCCCAGCCTTGATTAGTTTCACTTGGAAAACTAACAAGTGAACATATATGTTACGAGTATAAATAAGATAATGTAAATAAAAATAATTGTAATAATAATGTAGGATCTCTGGTCGAAATGAAAACAATAAGGGGTGTAATGATTTTTATCCCGAGGAGATTATTTTTTTGTCTGTTAGATTTCCTTTTTTTATAACTTTATTCTACAAAATAACGGCGAACCAAAAATGTATTTTTAAAAGAATAAATTTTAGTTTTCAATTCCGATAAATAAAATCTATTATTAAAAAAAAAACACGAGCTTGGAAACTTTATTCTCGCACTGAATTCAAAAATACCGGCACCAATTAATATTTGCTTTCATTCATCAAAACTTTTCCGTCGATCACTTGTTTCCCTCGGTACTTTTTAAAATTTCGCCGGGATACCCATTGTTTGGGAGCGTTGAAATTGGCAACTTAATAATTGGCTTAAACTTTTCCATGTTAAAATATTAGAAAAGAAGCGAACTTATAACGAGGAAATGACGGATGACAGATGTTCCAAATTCGTAATTAATGAAGCCAATTTTTTGTTCTAACGTAGAAATTTCCCTAAGTTCAGGGCGTTAACAAATAAAGAGCATGACGCCGATATGTTCATCAACGTGGTTCGAATTCCACTTACTCCATTAGCCAGATATTTTAATTGTCTGTAGTCGTCTCGTCCCTTCTGAAACTTCGCAGCTGGGTTGCGCCTACAGCGGAGCGCTATTTAAAGACAAATTGCTCTCAAACGGATGGCTGTTTTGTGAATATTTTAAGCCCGCGTCTTAACCGTTAAATTAAAAACTTTTTTTTTATTTTATTACCAACCAGTAGTATTTCTTTTAACAAATTTTGAGCCCTTTTATTTATTAAAAAAGTTATTAAATTTGTTGCCATTACTCACCTCTTACTCTTAGAGAGAAGATACAAGTTAAAACTACGCGAGTCTAGTCCAAATATGTACCATTTATGAACTGCTGCTATATATATTTCACTCTGAGTTTGCAGTTCTGAATCGATAATCAAACTCCTTGTTCATTGCTGCTTTTCTATAATATACTTTAATCTGTATATATCTTTATATACATATAAATTAATCAATGTATGTAATGCTTGACGCAAAATTCGAGTAAGGTGCATAATTTTTTCAATATATTTGTACTTTATATATTGTTTACCTATATAAATTGTAGAATATATTAAAAGTCCTGATTGTTCTAGAGTCCAACGATTAAATAAAACTTGAGAAGAAAAGAACTATGAAATATGTAATATTTATTTATTTTACGTATTGGACATCGATTGGCTAATAATTTTTGGTTTGACGAAGTTAGTCGAACCAACTGATTGAATATAAATGTTTAACTAAATTTAAAATATAAACTCATTAAGTAAAATTTCAAACAACGGATCACTCCCCACAACGAGACCCCACACAAATTTTACGGCAATCTTCGACCCTCGAAAATTTTTACTATCGCGCATATATCATATTCAAATGATAATTCAATAACGACACGATTTCTGACCCGTGCCGGGTGGGGTCGCGATAAAAAGAAAATAATCCGTACAGGCATAAAATTATTCCTCCACAACGCTCTCATGGGACGGCTTTATTTAAATCTAAATAATTTATGTGCCCATAGATAAGTCTTTGGTTCAGAGATTAGCGGCTAGAAAATCTAATAGATGAAATTTATATGCGGTTCCTTATCTCCGACGTCGTTGGGCGCGTGACCATTTATTTAATAAAACTATTTGAATTTGATAAGGGCACATTAGACTTATATTCAATTATGCGCCTCGAGTCGTAAAATAAACAAAAATTGAAATGAGGGTGTGCTACTTAAATGCCGTTGCTTATTTATGTGATTGTGCTGCTTTCTAATTTTATTCGGATAATTTCTGACAAACATGTTTAATGCTATGTTATCAGTGGCTCATTTAATTTTGTAGTATGTATGTATTTTAATTCAATATTTGAGTTCATGACACATAATCTTCATTTTTTATTTGATCTTCTCGTCAAGTATTTTGAAAAATATGATAAAGATTTGTCGACTTGGCCACTATAATTAATTTAGAAAAATCATAATGTAAAAACGTAAATATAATATAGAATATGAAATTTTCATTAAATATATAATTTACAAATTGAAATGTCAGTGGGCAAGAAACTTAGCAGATCAAATGTCCGCTGGCGCCTTAAGATTCTGGAATGGAGACTACGTATCCACAGACACAACATAAGAAGTCCATCCACAAAGTGAACTGACAACCTTGTCAATGACGTCGGAAGAAACTGGACGCAGGTCGCTTTCAAGTGGTCCTATTGAAAATATATAGCGGAGGCCCAAGTTCTGCAGAGAACGGTTAACTTTAAATGATAACGATGAAATAGTACTAGTATATTCATATTGAGTTATTTGCAGTGTTTTCTGTGGGATCGGGGATTGAACGGCCGGACAGCGTTTAGTTGGGTTAATAATCACAGCGCACCGACAAAAGAATGTGGCGGAGTATGACTCTGCTCTTCTTCTGTTTTTCTTCTTTTTCAGTTGTCTCGCAGAACTTTTGCTACCAGCATAGATCTCGGCAAAGTTGTACTCAAGATCACAGAACACAGGCGCACAATTTCTTATCCTCTGCGCGTAATTACCCCTTCCTTGGAATGTCACCTACCCTGCCAACTGGAAACTTCAAAACCGCGCGGAATAGGCGCGTTTGCTGGCAGTTGTCGATGAAAAACAGTCTTTAGTTTACTTTAGTCATAGTTAGTTTAGCTTAGTCTAGTTGCCTTTAGTCTCTAGTTTAAAAAAAAACTGTGTAATGTGATTACCTTCTTATTGTACTGTTGATAAATATCAAAATATTTTATTACTATTTTTGGCATTAGACACATTTGTTGGTTATTTTTTTTATCAAATGTCGAAACTTTACTACTGCGCTATTTATAAAACATATCCTTAAAACCTACCTCTATATCGATACGACTCTTGTAATGAATGAAAAAAAAATACCTGACCGGACCTGTGACGTGATTTAATAATAATAGTGACCACAAATTCAATAAAATATGTTTTAGTAAATAATACATACATAATTAGCTTATGATAATTACAGATTAGAAAGATGAAGTAGAAGTGGACTGGAACAGCGGCAAAGACATCGTAAAACATCCACTCACTATGTAGCTAGACATCCTTAAGGTTGTCGGAAGATGTAGGTTGTAGATTACTACCAACCACAGTCTTATTTGAAATTTATCTGAGAGGCCTTCGTCTAGCAATAGACGTGCTATGTTAGAATAGATGATGATAACATAAATGATACATATATAATTAGTTAATAAAACCAGCATAATTAGTAAATTTTGCAATTAGCTATGCCCTTCGGCCATAAACATTTACATGCATAATATAATATCTTACTAAGGTTTCAGTCTGTTTGTTTAACCAAGTCTAAAATTTACAATACAGAAGTTAAACATTGGTCAAATTATTTGTACAAGAAAAACATTCACTAAATGAAAACGTCTTGTCCGGCAAAGCAAACTGGTTCTCGAAGTCAGACAGTAAATAGAGCAACTGGGACATAGCATTATGTCGCTACTGTAGAGCGGTATTTAGTTACATTGCAAACACGTCCAACATCGACTTAACTCTCGGGTTACGCTTAAGTGACTAGTCGACCACCGCGGAATTTTCCATTAAATTGTTTTCTTTGCTAAATGTCATCTGCTTAGTGGATGGGAAATAGCTCTTTAACTTATTTTATTTTGTACCTGTAAGTCACCAGACGAGTAAGGCTTTCAACTGATTGTAAATCGTGTAGCAAGATATATAACCTTGCTACGCTATATCTGTGCTTTTACCTTCTAAACTGAAAAGGCGTTAATAATATCACCAAATTTATTTCAGGAAACAAACAAGCTAATTGACTGGATCGTCCCTAAACAAAAATTAGAAAAAAAATCATACCACACTGTATTTGATATTTTTAGTAATATTAATGTTGAATGAATTGCTCTTTCTATGTTAAGAACATTGGTAAAATTGCTCACAAAGGACTAATTTTGTTATTTACAATATGGAAGAGCTTAATTTGGTACACATTTCTTCCCAATCAGGCTAGTTTAGTATACTAATAAGTGATTATTATAGTTCATACGAGTATGTAACCTCTTTCGTCAGATATACGCAAATGAAACCGGTTATTTTACTTTATTAGATAATCCAACTTATTAATAAGTAAAATACCCTTTATTTGCAATAAAAAATTCAAATACAGTTTTTTTACATAGAAAGTTGTAGTATACATAATTATATCATAATTGTAGCTTATATTAACATTTAAAAGATTTTTATTTAAAAATTATCATCATCATAATACTCCACTTGATTTATTTTAATATCTGTACTAAAACCTGCCAAGTCACTACTTATTAAAAAAAATGGCTAGGAATTATTTACTAGACTTATCTGTTAATTCCTTTCTTTTTTTCCCCTCTGTTTCTTTATTCTCTCTGTGGCATGTGCGATCCAAATCAATATGACGTTTTTATTCATTATCGTTATAATATGCATTATAGCTCATTTATTATAAGAGATACATATATATATAAATGTATATATGTATGTCTATGTATGTTTTAAACAGGTAGACCTTTCTACACTACGGTGGTCTATAAGAGCTTGGCTTGTGTGGTAAGATCGCCCATTGTACTTTTATAATTATTATTATGGAACTATTTAAATGTATCCCAGTGTGTACAGTAAAGAATTTCAAATAAATAATTAAAAATAATAATTACCACCAAGCACTTAACGATTTTAGTATACATGTGTGAATTTAAAAATTAAAAAAAAATGTTTTGTTCTCCTTCGGGAATAAAATTGGACGAATTATGCAGTAATGTAATGTACAAAATATTAAACACGGAAAAGTTGTAAGATTAAAAACGAAAGATATATATTGCTAGATCCGCATTAAAATTGAAAAGCAAAAAGGAATACAATGATGTCAAAATTAAAAGGTTCGTTTATTTAAAGTTGGAATAAAAGAAAAGTAGAAAAAAACATTTGCTGAAAGTAAAAACTTTGTGAACCCTGTTATTCCTAATAAAGTCAAAGTAAACGAAAGAACGAAAGGAGATCGTTCAACTGACAAAGTATTCAAACAAATTTTGTACAATTCTGTTTATGTAAAATAAAACCGGGAAATGAATTCCATTGTGTTTATGATAACTTTACAAGATTTCAAAGTATTGTCAATGATTATTGTAAGATACTTAATACATACATTTTGCTGTAAATTTTAAAATATTTTCAATTTGCTGTCTAGGGCAATGCTAAAAGTGCATTTCGAGGTAAGAGATTATCGATAATTTGAAGCTTCGAATTTGAATCTTCGAAAAAACAATTTTAGGACCATCATTTAAAAAAAGCAAAAATTTTAAACTAAGACAAAAGGGTTCATTAAGGATAAGTTGTTCGCACTTGGTTGTCCGCTGTCAAGTTTCAGTTACCAGACTTATTTTGGCTGGCTGCAGTAAGAGAGGTTGTTGAGGTACGCTGGTTTCTCGCAGAACCATTGACGCTCGCTCGAATATTAACCTTGACGCGGACCTTTTAAGTACCACCCGCTTACCGCATTGGGTTACCTAAGATAAACGTTATAATTTAATAGAAACAGAAATATACAATATTATAACTCAATATTACATCATAGCGGTAGAACCAAAATACAACATAACTGCAGAACCTCTATTCTCTACTTTCACCATGTCACTTTATCACTTCCTCTTTCTTCTTTCTGGATCGCTTCATCTTCACTCACCTTTGCTTCTACGCCGATTTTCGACTAATATACGCAAACAGTATTTTATCTAAATTTTTGCTTCTTAATAATTATTTTTTATTCTTAAACATTTGTAACTATGTTCCTTTGAGGAGATAGGCGTTGTGAGTTTAACTGCATGCGACGCAACTGGTTAAATTAAATACTGCAGTTATCAGCTTTATGTAGTAACTATTTCACATATGTTTTTTGAATCTATTTAAGGTTATCATAATTAAATTACCACAAATATTTCCATTTATTAGTCTCTTTATACTGTATTTCTATTACTAAAATTTATGTATTATACCACGTATAATATTTTCATAAAAACATGCATTATTTTAGAACATTCCGAAATGATGGCAGATAAATTCGAATGTCAATTTCTACTGAATGAAAACGACTTCGACGCTTCAGATTTTAATACTAATATAAAATTACCAATTTGAGCCCATTGTTAAAAATAAAATTAAAACTTTTCAACATAAATGCAGTTGATTATATCTACTTTCTGTTTTCGCTAAGTTAATCAGAGTTTCATGTTTGTCTCAGTACTTCTTTTAAAGATCCTTTACAGTTCTCGATCTTCTACGAGTCATTTCCCACGCATAGGTTTAAGAGTCATTTGTGCCCAGGATCATCTATAGCAAAATAAAGTAGAAAATCGATTATAATGATATGAAAGTTTTCATATTGAACGGCTTTACATCTAATCCATTTTTGATACGCCCACAGACATACCAAGAAACAGAAAATTTGCGGGTCATAACTCACATCTTTGTGGACCAATATGAATTTATTGAGGATATATTAGAGGGAGTATTTTTTGTTATAACTTTCTTAAACAGCGTGATATACGAGTATAGTTCAAAAAATTGTGTCATACTGCTTGGATACGAACCCGCTATCTATAATAGTAAGTTAGAGTCACCGTCCACTTGACTACCGCTCTCAATTTCATGTCATCATCATCTTTATATGAGACGATAGACGTCCATTGCAAGGCATGGGACCACGCCAATAAGCATCATGGTGGCTGGCCTTGCGCTGCCCAAATCCAGTGACTTCTCAAGATCTTTACAATTCTATACATTTCATACCTGTTACTAGTGGTACACTTACACCTGCAATGTATTGCTTAAATATATTCTACTATCAACAATATTAGCAAAACAGATGTCGTAATAATAGTAAAGTAAGCATTCTTATTTAAAAAAATGATGTGAAACTTTCTAGAAAATTCTAATTTTAGTGGTATAGTTAGAGACAACTTCACAAAGTGACTCTCTCTGCTGGGCTCCCGAAATGGGTTAACGATCAATAGGTTTTAATTAACACCACGCTGAGAACACAGCTAGGATCGTTGTCACATGTAACGCTCTATATATAGAAATGACAATGTTAATATGACATAAATTTTGCAAAGTGGAACGCGAATTTGTTCTGGAATTTTATCTAACAAATGATACTTGATATTAGAAAAGTGACACAGTCATATTTAAGATATGATACTTTGATAAATTTATTAATTTATATTAATTTCATAAATATGTGAGAGGAAAATTGTTATCGGGCAACATTAGGATAGATGATGTAAGGATTTTTTTGACAGGGGATGTCACGGAGACTGTCAGATTTGCGATGTAAGACAAATGTACAAGTGTTTTTGTTTAATTAAATTTCTTGGTTGAAATCAAATGTTTTCACTGCTACTTGCCACATATATAACAATTTTTCTCATGGTGGAGGGTGTCAATGCAAGTATAATGATGAATATTTCAGTCGCAAAAAATGATCAAACTGAAACCAAACTTTTTATTAATTTTATAAATAATCAACCATCGAGGATAAACAAGGAGATACCGTATTAGATGTGACCTAACTGATAATAATGGTCTAATAATAATGGACATTTCTTTTTTGAAACTAAACACAAAAATATAACAAATCAATTTCTGTAAGCACATAACACAAATCAATGTACGCATTATAAACATATTATAACTAATGTGGACGACACGAAACATTATTTGTTTTAGGCACCTGAGGAAAATAAATAATACCATTGGCAAAGATGTTTACATAATGTAACAAAAGTACGTTTCAACAAATAACCAGTACGTGAATAGTGCGTTTGATGTATTTAAGTTTGTTCAATGTAAAATATTTAATGATTTTGAATGCAAATAACATAACCAACAATGTATAGTAAAGTAGTCAGAAGATGGATGGAAGCCGCTTCGAACCAAAGTTATTACAAATTTTTAGGGAAGGATTCTGTCAAGGAGTTGATGTCCTGAGACTGAAATGATAACGGTGATGATGAGACTCCCCAAAATGTAGCCGCGTTTTACGTGCAAGATAATTAATAACACATGTTCACAAAAATATATATTTAAAGGACTTATGCTAATAATCTTGAGATTGGTTGTCGTGGGTTTTTTGGTTCTCAAGTTTAAAAAAAAATCTTGTCCGAATTCTCACAGTTGACTGGTGGCAGGTTGAAGAGTTGTCAAAATGAGCTAAATAGGTATTTAGTAGCTGTTATTAGAACAAACGCATGACCGTGTGAGGTATCGCCTTTAAACATTAAGCACTAAAAGTAAACTAAAGCGCGTGGTTAGAAATTTACTAACTTACTGATAAGATACTCCTGAATCTGCATTTCTTTTCGTAATTAAAAGTTACTGTTCCATAGTCTTGATATAAAAACATCAACGGTTTTTATTATTTTTTTATTCCACATCAAAAATATTACAATTAATCTTAAATATTTAAAATACTGCAACAATCACTGCCTGCTTCGTAAAGTGAATCACTTAGGAGTAAAAATTTTGGACTGGGGGCTGCCTTGTGGCTGGAAGCTCTACACTGCGCTGGCTGGTCTGTGGTCTTCACTTCAGAACCTTAAAGGCCATCTGTTCTGCGAGCTGCATGGCCTGCCCACTGCAATTTCAATTAGCCTATTCGCTGGGCTTCAGTATCTCTTTCTTTGTATAGTCTGCTTTTTAAAATATATTTAACAAAATTTATGGGTAAAGTTTTTACTAACATTTTTAATTCTTAAATACAAAAAGTAATACGTATAATTTTGAACTTTATGTCATTATGTAATTTTTAATCATTCGGCGACATGAAGTATGAAAGTTGAGTAATGTTTGATGAGCATTTTCTATACGTGAAAAAAAAAATGGAGAAATTTTCGATTCTTTATCTACCTTTAAAATATAACATCTTTCATTACTATTTTCCATTAACATATTGTTTAAGTATATTTTTGTTTTCATTATCATTTATTACAAAAGATTAACATGTAAATTACGTTCTTTATTATATTAATGAAGACGATTGGTTCGTTTAAAAACTCAACTACAGTTAATTGTTGCGAATGGTCGGTACTTTAATTGCAATAAAAGTGATTCGATTCAATGTTGGAACGCAATGAGAATTAATGCATAGTGATGCTGTATTGTTTTAATTCCTTAGATTAGACTGGACTGATCTTGTTAAAGTAGAAGTGTTTCATATAAAGGAGAACATCGTACTAGTTCAGGAGATTAAAGAGATAATTAGTTGCTTAACGGTTAGTGTGTAACTTGGTCCATTAAACTAATAAACAGCTCTAGTCCTACAACTTTAACTATGATTACGGAGACAAAATTTACAGTCTATTCTGAATCTAATGAAGGGGAATAACCCTTTTCTAACAATGACACAGCGTGCTAGTTAATCGTTACCATATCTCATATAGTAAGTGAAAGTTGCCTTACTTTCAATAGAAAATACATATACTAAAAATAATTGAGAAAACGCATAATTATTTTTATTGTATTATTATTTACTTTGGGATAGATATAGCGATCACTTGTGCTCGTTTTAAAAATATCGCCAGAAGACAATAGCTCTTCCATAATGGCGTCCTTCAACAAATACATTAATACATTAGTTATAATAGATCCTACACTAGCTTTATTATCAGTTAAAATCGTTATTACTCTAATAGAATTCTATTTAAAAAAAAATAGCAAATAGTGTATAGCCATGTATAGTTTTCAGCAAAAGTGTAACTAGCGTAAAGAAATGTATAACTTGATCAGTAACTCGAAATGAATTCTGTTTATGTAAACCATGTAAAATTTGTTTACAAAAATATTTAAAGGAGCAACCATATTGCGTCAATTAAAAAAAAAATCTTCCCTTTAAATATTCTGAGCGATATGAAACTTTCAAGCGTACACAGTTATCTATAGGTTATATATATAATATGAAACGAACCCAAACTTGTATACAATATTTTATAAGTATATATAAATCTTTGCATTAGACTTCCTAGGGTACATTCAAGTTCAGGACAAGGAATAAATTTAAGTCGCCAATAAACCAACAGGTACAGAAGAGTTCATTCATATATAATTTAGGATTAACGACAACGATTGATCAAGTTCGTGTGACATTTAGATTTAAGCGTTTTAATCGCTGTTCGCTTATAAAATAAACGCATATCAAACCAATTTATTGCGAGCTTCGACCGTGATAAATCAGCCAATGTATCGTGCCTTGCAACTATTCATAATTATCAACATCAACTTCTTTGTGCTTCCAACCATGCAAATGTCCCGTCAATTAATTTATTACCTAGTGCCAGACGCATTCGAAGCAATTATTTTTAAACTTTTCATACTTACATGCAACGGGTTCATTGTAGTGTGAAAAAACATTTAAAAGTAAGCGAAGGTACATACCTACCTCGAGTCTGTCGCACCTTCGTTAAGGTCAAGTTCCACTATAGTAATAATAATAAAACCTTTTATTCGGACTTAAAAATTACAATAATATTTACTTAATACTACACTTGTATAAGATTTTTATACTGTTGAGATATATTTGACAAATGAAGATTCTTGGGGCAATCAGCTTCGCTTCCATCAGCTGACGATATATAATAAATATTGTAATGACAATTAACGTAATGTTCTTGGTTTTTTAAAGATATCTGATTAATTTTGATTTTTTTGTAATAATGATTAACTTATTAAAAGTTTAATATAAGAATATTATTGGCCAATACATATGGTTGAATTTATTATTCCTGTCTATAACAGCAAATCACTCTTTTCTTGTGTTGCTTAAGTCTTAGTTCTATTAAATAACTAGACGAAAGCACATTCTCTTCTAGAGTTAATTTTGTCCATTTTATGTAGTCTTCCTAACAGTTATTTAAAAAGATTTTGTACATTTCGAAATCACGCGATTCGTGAGATCCTTATATGGTTTCCTAAATTTCTGTAAAAATAACAATTTTTTTTTTTACTTAAGAAAGCAAAGCAATGAAGGTTTCATGGTTATGCAGTTTTTTTTAAAGCATCCAAATATACGTTTTTAACTGAAAAGTGGAGCAGTTCTTTTAATATACTTTATTATCTAATTGCATCAAAGGTAAATATAGTTTTTTAACAACAACTTCGTTTATCGTTATGTAACAGACAGACAGATATAACTGAAGTTCATGATTCTAATCACATAATAACCCCAATTATCGCTGAACAAATTTATTGATCGCGAAATTTCACGAAATTAATTTTACGCAACAGAATTAAATGTGATTCAAAATTTTGGTAAAATAATCGACTTTTATGCATACCGTATAAGTGATGTTTAGTTATTTGATATTATAACCTTAATACTTAACTTTGGTATTTTTATAAAAGTAGAGGACCAAGACTTGCGATTATAGGTTGCGGGTTCGAATCCGGGGATAAAATGCTATATAATTCACACTATATGAATTAATCATATACATACAAATATATGATTTATTCATAAAAGGTCGATTACCGTGATCTTATATAATTAATTATAAACGAGTGCCATTTCTCACAAACAAGCTTCTAGAGGGGGAGGCAGCAGCGATCACCGAGTACCATAATACCACACTGCGGTCACCCATCCGTCTGCCAAGCGTGGCTATTATGGTATATACTCCAAAGATGTCTTTGGAGGCGTCTGTGAATTGAAACGAGGACGACAAAGGTCGACCATGGATTTTAATAATCATGATCGCACTTTTAAAACAGCGAAAACATAATTAAAACATTAATTCTCTATTTTGATTTTAATAAGTTGTCATTCATCGAGTGTCAACTATTCTGAAAATAACTTCTTTAAAACATCTTTGTTATTCATTTCTGTTTTGCGAATCAAATAATATGAAATATTTTTATTAATTAACATAAAATAAACTTCTCTTTGAAACTTTCAAATATTTTATTTCTTTTCATAATTCTTATTTACAATATCAATCAATATTAAATAGAAACATAAGTAATATAAGAATTCGCGGTGAAAAAGATTATCTTATTGGTATCTAGAATTCAAGGGAAAGGCAGCAATAGTTATTTACTTTGTGTATCGTCTAATATTAGCTTGCCTTTTAAGTTTCTCTAAGGGAATTTTTGAATCAACACCTAATAATTTTTGTTTATTTATATTTATTGTACCAATTTTGTTGGTTTCGCTACACTATATTGGTTTCTGTAACTGAACCAGTTAAGAAAAAGTTTTAATTATTATGATACTTCGTGAACAATACGCAGTAACATCTAAAAGGCAAATCAATTAAACTACATAACAAATCACAAACGGTACTGTTGTAAATATAAGTAAACTGGAAATTTCTGGAAACACTGTTAACTTTGTTTATAGCAGGAAACGTCTTGTAGGGTGGTTAGGGTGCCGCGTATTTTACAATAACTTCTAATGAATGTTCCTGTGTAGTATTTTATCGCAGCAAACTTTAGCCTGCAGATATCAGCTTAAATTATTGCCTTAGTTTGTCCTGTTTAAGATCCCCAGAAGATAAATTGACCTTTTAAATGCGACTATAAACTTTTCACGGCGGTCTTCTTTACAATTGTCCTTATGAGTGTACTACATTTTATAAAGCGAGGCAAAAGTTGTCTAAAAATCAATTGGAACATGTTAGATGCAGTTGTGTTGATGAGAACGAGAATGGCTGATTACACCTAGACATAGTATGATACTAAGTTACGCCGATTAAAATTTAATCATAATTTCAACAGTAGGGTGCCCCAGCATTGGGCATGCATGGGCAAAGATGGGCATCACTCATAGATTTCCAGAGGGACCGGATTGAAGTTGCTGAAAAGACTTCCTATAGTTTATATAGTTCACAAGGTTACTACGATTTAACGAATACAAACATAATGTATTTAAGTCGTAGTGAAGAAATTTCAGATTTTTGCAGAAATAACGAGATAAAATTTATTACTGCACAGCTCTTTTTTACAAATACGCTTCAAGGGATTATAATATCATATTTACGATGTTTTTCTACATTATTCTCAGTAAACGAAAATATATTTATGACGGAAAAATATTACTTAAATTCATATGATACGTATCAGCAATAAAAAGTAGGTCATTGCAGACTAAAATTCTTTCATGGTATTTTCTCATCACAATATAATAAAACAGTAACACGTGTTATTGCTTCGAAATTGGGTTAATATTCCCCATCTGTCAAACAGATGTAGAAGAATCATTGTAGTGGTACGAAAGCGAATAGCGCATGTTCAAATAAATAAAAATTAAAGATACATTTGTGACTGTGAAGTGACTCTCTGTTAAACTCAGATAGTTTTATATCTGCGGGAATTATCATTTAAAAATTTTATATCTATTCTACTTTAAATTAAATATACTGTTACAAATTTATTGGCAATATTAATTTATAATTTTTTTGTGGCGGCTGTTGTCATAATTTATTTATTAATTTCTTCATATAATTTTTATTATCAAATACAATAATCATGTGAATTTCAGTAAAATCTAGTTTGAATGAAGCTAGAATCAGTCTGAGCTTTCCTGTAATTATTAAAGCTACGAGAGTTCCAAACGAATTCTAATCTGTGAAGAACTCACAATAAACTCACACGTAGATCAATTAATTCCCACGCTTTATTATCACTTAAGAAATCCTTCGTGACTTTTAACAAGTTTTTATTAAATACGTCCAGAGAAAGTCTATTTTTTAGAAATAGATGTATCGTTTAGAAAAATACACTGTGGTCCAGTTCGATAAGCGCTAATTCTTTTAATAAGGACAGGCTAAGTGAATTTCACTCCGTCGCCCATTTCACCAGTACACTGCTATCTCATCCATCTTTCTAAAGCAAAGAAGCTCAGTAACCGGGGTTTTATCGTGTCTTACTATGACGCTAAGAGGTACCTACTTGGTCATCCCAAGTCGGAGGGCTGGTCCATGGAAAGACATAGACTACATTCATTGCTTTCCTAATGGAAACAGAAATAGTTGCTTCGTTGCTTGATTGCGAAAACCAGTCCGTTGACATAAAATAAATAAATTTCCACAATGTAGGACGCATAGGTGACTTTTCATATACTTGAAATTAATATATGATAAAAATTGCCAATAAAAAGGCTTTATGATAACAGTGAAAAGTGTGCAGTTGAATTGCTTAAAACTAACTGAAAGGTATTCAAATGCGGATGGTGTTATAATAAAAGCAGCTATTACGTATCCTAAAGTACATTCATACACCGAATTACTTCAAAACGGCCTTTATGTGATAGTTGGTATCTAATAGAATTTGTTTAATTTAAGCCGAGGGTAAAACCAGAACTACGGGTCAGACGGTTCAATACAGAGCTACTATAACAGCATCTAGGGCTTCTATAAACATCGGAATATTGTTGTTTAGAATATCTTAGTAGAAGTTGGCAATATTTCTTCATCTCTCCCGTTATCACAATTTTTGAGAGTTGTTGGATACTTAAGACGAGATATAATTATTTTTCTACAAAAGGCGCAAATTTTCTATAACATCGCGTTAAAAATTTTATAAGTAATAATACACAACTGAACATGGGCTACGACTTAGTCAACGAAATTACTATGATTAAATTCATAGTAAAGTTGTATACGGTTGACGTAGAGTAGAGGGAGCGGGAGGTATAACAGAAAAATCTCTCTATAACTAGCTGAAAGATTTAGGTCTAACAAAATCGAACATTAACTCTTTTTGGAAACCGGATTCAAAATTCAAAATACGTTTATTTGTTATGTATCGTCGATTATATTAACATTATATTTAGTAAGCTACCACCAGCTACACAAAAGTTGCTTTTTTAAATTAGATTTATTAATTTTTTTGAGTGTACATTTTAATATCAATCATATAAATGATTCAACAATCAAGTACCACATATTTCGATCAAATTAAAACTCTTGGAAGCTATATTAACATTTATTTAATAATATACTATTAAATTTAAATTAAAAGCTAACAAACGGAAGGACTCACATATCTTGTGGAACTTTATTAAATATTCGTACATCCCGAACCATGACTACCTAAGCAGCAGTTTAAAAATTTGAAAACGCCAGTGATTTGCAAAGAAGCCTTTTTAAAACGTACTACGATTGTCAGCCCCGAGCTCGCCAACGCCATGGAACCATCACCCAAACGGTTAATCCATGGAATGCTGAAAGTTACATCGATCAATATAATATAAAGTGTGTTGATGTGATACTCCTAGCCGAGTATATTTATATAGTCTATAAAATTAAAGACAAGCACAAGGACGTTTCTTTATTAAAAATCTACTATTTGGTATAAGTTTTTCGTGGCACAGTGGTAGCTTAGCGACAGAGGATTGAGACTTACGATCGCACGTTGCTGTTTCGATTCCCGTAATAAAGACTTGTAAATAGTTCTCACTTTATCCATTAATTATAAAAGACTGTCACTACTCACAAAAAAGTTTCCAGAGGATTGGCAGTAGCGTCCTCTGCGTACTGTAATGCCACACTGCGATCGCCAACTCGCCTGTCAAGCTTGGGGATTATGGTATATTTTTTTTTTATTTATTCTTATTTGTATCGCTGGTGTTTTTTTTTTGCAGTATTTATTTTTCGCTTTAACTAAACGCAGACAGTTGAGAGAGGGTTGCCGCTATTTGATACGGAATTATGGTATATTACCCATAGATATCTTTGGGGGAGCCCTATGCCTTTCAGTAGTCGTGTAAACTACTGTATACTAAGATTACTGTATAATCATAAATAAAGTGAAATGTATAAAAAATATCGATCCCATGATAAGGGATTTTCATGAATAACATCAAAAAATATGACAACTGATACAAAATAACAATATGTACTAGAAATTATTATGAACAGTATAAATTTTATTTTATTTCTCCTAGAGTTTTTTTCTTCGCCACCGGAAATACAGATATGAAATAAAAAGGTCCCAATAGTCCATAAATATTCAGTAATCCTCTTAAAATAAAGCAGAGGTAAATAGGATTTTGAGCACGAAGCAAATTAAACGCGTGATGATACTTATAATGATAATAAATTACGTCCCATTTGCAAACCAAATAACCTTTATTTCATGAATTATTTTAATATGATTACTCCCAAAAATAACTGTGCGAAAAATTTACGCAATTGTGAAATAAAAAAGGAAAGGAAAGTGTATTACATGATTAAATAATGAAACAGGCAGTTTATTTTGAGGATATTTAATAAGACTACAATATCACGAGAACTTATATTAAAAAACTGGTTGATTGCTTAATATTTTACTTATAAAGTTACCGGTCAGAAAAATGTTGGAGAAGGTCTATAACGAGCATGGGTATGCTTTCAAAGTGGTGCAAATTCTCATATATCATAGTTGTAATCTGACTAGTACTAAAAATTTTCGGCCAATAGTAAGGGAGTAAAATTTCAAACGACTAGTAGAGACTGAATAAGTCGAGAGGAAATGTCGGTGAAATTATAGTTCCATCATTCAGTCGGACCAAATTGGTCTGTTGGTGCCAAAACAATCATCACGGTGCGTTCCATTATATCAAAGACAAGATGTTGAGGACAAGCGTAATAAGGATCAAGATTACTCCTTGTCCAGGTAATCACGATTGTAAGCAAAACACAACGATGCGACGAGGAAAAAATAATATTTTTAAAATGATAGTGTAACTAAATCGACGGTAAAAATATTGAACAAGTTGAATTGAAATATTAAATTTATTTACCCAACAGCTTCCGCTGGGTAAATTAAATCTCCTGAATAAATTAATGTAATCCGTTTCGGAATTTCAGGTCAGTCGACTAACTTCATCATTCCATATCAAATAAATCTGCGAGGTCGTCAGTTCGGTGAAAATTTTAACGATTCCACAACGTCCATCGCGTTGAAGAAAAATTAAAAAGAATAGCTAGGAAATGGTCCCCGTTTTGCTTTTTAATTTTCCGTTCGCCTCCGGCTGGCGCCTTTACAGGTTGCGGTTTATCTCGCGTATATTTAAACACCTGATTTTCTACGGTATATTCATTAAGAAAAATGGTTTTTATACATGATTTATAAAAATATTTTTAATTTATTATTTTATATCCTTAACATTGCTTGTACTAGATAACAATAAACTGGCTTGGTGAATACACTCGCAAAGTTAGTTATTTTTATTACCATTGTAGGTTAAGAAAGACTATTCAAAGATATGTTCAATGACTAAATTAAAAATAGAAACTAATCATAGATTCAAAGTAAAGACGATAACAATTTTATATATTAAAATTTAACTTTTTTAACAATGTCATTGTAAATTGACTAACTGTATTAAAACATATTTTGTGTGATTTTGTTCAAGTTGCATGATATACTGGCAGTCTAGGTGCGGGATTTTCTGTTTAATGAAACAGCTGAAATTCAGTTACAAAGACTTTATTGAACCTTTTTTATTTTATTTACTTAGATGCAAACGTCCTAAGCTCCTGATATGAAGAACGAATCGGCAAGCGCAGAGGACTTCCACCCTCGATGTTGATAGATGACCTCGTTAAAGTCATCAGGAGACGCAGAATGCGGGATGATTTTAACCGGTCCTGTTGTAAATCAATGGGTAAGGCTAGTGTCCAGCTATGGACATCCCGATTATGACGACAATAATAACGACAAAATGTTCGTTGAAAGTTTAATACGAAGAAGCGAAGTGTTGTTGATCCAAAAAAAGTATTAAAGTTCTTTTGCTACATGTAGCGTAATAAATATTTGTATCAAACAGTCGGTGAATTTATGTTAAGATAATTGTTTTTCAGTTTACAGTAGACACAATATATATAATTTTGAACAGAGCAAACTGCTTTATGAAATCATCATGGAACTGGTCAAGCAATAAATATATCAAAGAGTAAAAAAAATCCTGCTTTAGAATTAAGCAAAGTCCAAAAACAATGTTTTCACGACAAACAATGAACGCAAGCTGGCATCAAGGCGAACAAAACTTGAAGTAATTCGAAATCCCTTAAGATTCCAAAGTCAAAGTTAAACGGAACATATAAAGGCAGCCCGAAGTCCCGGACGAATGTTCCACTGTAATGAGATTCCTTCGATGTTATCTCGCTTGACAACGAATCCCCAATTTGTGGTCAGTCAATCTTGTAGAGATTTTGCGGAATTCAATTTGCTAAGACAAAAGTAATGTCTTTCTCCGGATCGGCCGCAGATATTACCGCTTAGAGATAGAACCTTTCAATAAGCTATAGAGTCGCTTCTTTTATAAATACTTTTGGAACAGTTTTTTGCGAATAATATTACACTTGAATAGGTTTAAAATTATTAGGTTTAAAAATGGTGGACATTTACTGAATCTCTTTATTAACCAAGAAATTATTGATTAACAATAACGATTAGCTTGTAAAATCTAAATTAAAGTAAAATTCACGTAACATTAAAACCTTTATGATGTAACGAAAGTAATATGCCATTGATTGAGCCGAAGGAGCTTTCCAGCCTTGCAAACCTAAAACGAGGTCTAGGCTAAACGCCTTTAACGCACTACGTCACCTTAGTCTCAGATAATTTATAACCCAGTGGGCCAACAGTGTCCTTTAGTAAATATATAAATAAATTAAACTTTATGTTAAAAATATTATTAGTTAATTATAAAATTAGTATTGTTACCACTCAAATAACAGCTATTCTTATTGGCCACATTATTTATTTCAATCTATAGCTTAGCTTTATCTCTGTTAAAAAATACTATCATGTGAACATCGAAGTAAACATCATAGAGAAAATTAAATTTTATACCTACTATAAATGTACTTACATACGAGAGCTATGCTCAGGGTCGGCACATCATAGGACTCCGTCTGACGGAAATAAAGTGCGCAAACTCATCAAAACATATTTCCATCTCGTGGGATGGAAAGATGTTTTGATGTACAGTTGCGTGCAATTGCCTAGGGGGCACGGGTACTGCTAGTAATACCTGCATCGTTTTAAAATAATCATCGTTGCTGATTTGACGGCTTGCCCATGTGACGGCTACACAGAATATATTTTTCAACATTTACTTAGACACTGTTCCCGAGTCGAATCCAAAAGACATAACCACATGAGCCTTTGCAAAAAATCTTCGTACACCTTGTCTTAACTTACCGGACTTCCTTAATAAAAAATCTACTGCAGAATCTTTGGATGAGTTATCACGGCATATTGTCTTAACCCTCAAGGTTTTTAACAGTCTGTAGCGCTTGGGCTACGATTTTAAATAAAAATAATTTAGAAATGAATGTCAAATGTAGTAAAAGGCGTACATAATGTACGCCTTTTACTACATTTGACATTTTTATATTTATTTGAAAGAATACTTGTATATAATAAAACGCTAACGTGACTCACAGCTGTGAGAAGAAAGATACGTATCAAATAGCGGCAATCACTCTCCCAACTGTCTGCCCACAGTAAATGCGAAAAAAGACACATTGTAAACAAAACGTCCTAGCGTTACAAATAATATTAAATAACAGACAAAAAAAACTATGACTATACTTACGAGTATATTTTATGACGCTACAAAACAATTCGAATGTTTTAAATATATAAGCTTTTATCCATGACAGGTAAGTATTTAGAAAGAATCATTATAGATTGTTCCGCAAAATTTCTTTTATTAAAATAGCAATAAAATAACATATTAGTGAAAAAAAAATTATTCTTTTTAATGAACCTGAGATATAGATAAATATATATTCATCGATATAGTCTAGTAGTAGAAGTGGCATATAGATCGGCAAAGTAGCAGTAGGCAGGCATAGCAGAACTTATGGTCACTGAGATGTAGTTCTGGATACTTCATAGCTCTGAAGTGAAGACCATAGACCGGAAAACGCAGTGTAAGACGTTCAAGGTGAACAGATAAAATTGTTAAAGTAGTAATAAGGCGGTGGATTTTGTCGATAAGTCGATGAATATTAATTTCATAATTTCAACCGGAAGATATACACTGCTGTATTTGGCTTGGAAGCGGCCTGTCTGAAGTTAAATGTTAAATCCGAGTACTTATTATGCATGTCTTAACTATATACTATTATAATTCATAAACAATTAAGTAAACATACAGTATATACCATCCATTGAAGAGCTGTGGTACATAAACAGAAAATTACATAAAATTTTGATTCTTAGAAATGTCAGTTTTCCTATGATTGTATTACAATACATAAGCAACATTAATAAAAGAAAGATGTACTTGAAATATAGACAGCTCAAGAAACAATGATATATCTTTTAATAGGTTTATTTATATTAGTAACCTGTCCTTTCACCTTTGTATGAGTGTGTACACTATTAAAATAAACTCCTGTGTCGTCATCTTCGTTGTTTAAGTCCAAAGAAATCTACGCCACAAAGATGGCAAGCGGGTTGGCGATTGAAGTGTGGTATTATGGTACGCAGTTACGCTGGTGCCCATCCTCTGAAAACCTGTTTGTAAGCAGTGGCAATCCTATATAATTAATGCACAGATTGTGAATTATATAAGATTGTATCTCAAATTACAAATCTCGTGTAATGCCTTCAAATTATCCTGTAATCAATTTCACAAGAACGATATTTATGAAGGAGACTACGACAAAAAACAGAGTGCGTTTGTTGTGAGCGTTTCTCATGTCATGATGTGTTTGGAATGGTCGTGAATCAAAAATTAATAATGTCATTAAGGAAACTTTATTTCATTTTAGCTTCTATCAAATTGTGCTCTTTTGTCATTATTCTTACAACGTATCATATTTAGTATAAAATTAATATAAATTAATTACCAAAGTCTGCGCTTACGTTAATTTTAATTGTAGTATTCCAACTATGCGTTTTATTTTACAGTGAAATTATAAGAATACATTTATTAAATTTATAGATGATTAGAGATTGAAGGATGTGATATTTTATGTCCCTCGATCCGATTGTGGCGGGGAATCGTTGAAAATATATACATGTCTAATTCAAGTCCAAATAGTTTTTACACCATCGTACGGATTCTTAATCGCCGATACCGCGGCCACACTTCTAAGGTGTCGAAGCAAGCTAATGTCCAATTAATATGCCGTTTCATTGGGAACTCCTCTAATTTATTGTATGCCACCGCCGGTATATATTCTCATTAGTTTGACACTCACTGTCTATTATAAACTGAGCGGTCATTAGATTCGAGCGATAAATATCGATGGAACAAAATCTGAATTAAGATACTGAACATGTATATAAATTCTCGAAGCTTCTGTTAATGTGATAGTAATATGAATATTTTTTTTTTGTTTTTACTTAGAGTATTTCTTATCAAATTTTTGAATGCGGTAAACTTGTAGTTTAAAGTGGTACTCAAATTAGGACCGGTGTTTCCTTTTGATTGTATTCATTTAACTATTAATGGTGGTTGTAGAACCGAACGCTAATGGGTCATTAAAGGTTCTTACGGACCGTGAAGGGTAACAATGGGTTTCTCCTTTAACTAAAGATTAATTAAGATAACTGTAATAAAAATAATACAAGGTCCTTTTAAAATAAGGTATCAAAACAGCTTTCGTTTTCTGGAATTAAATAAATCGAAACTTAGTTTACTCTTATTTATACTATTAATTACTTTAACGATCTGAAAGTTTTTGTAACATTTCAGTTGCTTGATGTGAAATTAAAATATTAAAAGAACGTTTAGGTTAAAAAAAAAAGTAATTGTCAATATTTTGGGAAATGCGCTGCAGAATTCCACGACCTTATTACACTATCCCCGTTTCTTTATAGTGCGAGTAGGAAGTCAGCCCACTACTACGGCGGAGTTCTCTTGGAGACGTACTAAGCGTTTCAATTCTACTTTTCTGATCTGTACAGCGCGAGTATAGTACAATATCGTAAGACTGCGCGCAAATTCCGAATGCCGGATGGGCAAAAAGATAGAGGAAAGGAGTATCTCGGCCATCATGCAAGACGAAGGGGAGAGAGAATGCTTCCTCAGCTACTGCAGGAAGGTGGTGATAAATGCAATAGGTAAAAATAAAACAAACACTAAAATATAGAAATAAAAGGAATATAGTAGTACCAAAAATAGTGCAATAAGTAGTATAGTATAAGATGATAATTACAAAGAAAATACGTGTTAAATATTTAAACAGTAAATGTAATGTTGCAAAATAAAATAGTAAGGAAACCTAGAATGTAGTGGTTGAGGATGGATGTATGGCTAATGGAATGAAAGAGAAAGACTGGGAAAATTGTAGAATGAAAGAAACAGTACGAGAGATAAGATGATACATGAAAGAGAAGAATGATAATAATAAAAAATATGAATAAATTATTAGAAATAAAAAGTCCCTGTCTCACACGAGATAGGGAAACGGGAGGCCCCCACCAGCGGGGACCGTTAAAACAAAAAAAAGTATGGAGCAATGTACCTGGTTCCTTATTTACTAATAAATATAACTCAGATATCTTGAAAGTCAGAAGAAACAGGTACTTACTGAATTTGCGTTCTTTATTTTCGATCACACCGTCACTTTCCGAAGTGAGTTAGTGGTCAAAGGCGGACTAGTAAGCAACAATAAAAAGTTACTAAGTAAAAAAAGAATAAACAATAATAGTTAGCTAGTAAAGTCAGTCAAAACAGAAATCACATAAAATTTTGACCACAAATCGGGTAATGAATATAAATGGCAAGATGCTTTAAATAAATTGTAATGGAATTAATGTCTATTTACATTGTTATTTATTTTCTATAAAAAGTGAAATAGAAATACATAAAGGTTGACGAATTATTTGGAAAGGGCTTTTGTTATATAGTATCGAATAAAGCAATCGATGTTTACGATAGTCCGCTATCGACTTAGATGTTGTATAACTGCTTCGATTAGGTCAAGTCCGCGGGGATCAAACAAAGTAAGAATGGAAAAAAAAGATCAAAAACCCGCTCAAGAACAATTTAATTCCGAAAATTATTGACGCAATAAAAAACAACGCGAGTGTAATTTATTCAAAGTGTGACCGGAGAGATGTTCAGACTGCGATCGAAACGATGTTTATGTTAATACGCGGGCTCCAATTCCTTCTATAAAGATGTTTGATTCTTTATGTCGTATAGCCGCTTGTCAGTCGTACGTGCTGTGAGAGGTAATTGTTGCCTAATTGTTTGATCAGCTTAATTTATTGCTAATTATTTTCAGTATTTTATTTATGTAAAATTTAGTACCGTAATTAAATTCTTAGTAAACTTTTACATAAATTCATTAATTATTTATCTTCCGATTTAAAAAGGCTGTTAATCTTACAGATGGTTTATAACTTAATACATTTTAAAATATATGTTTGTCAATAAACAGCTAATATACAGGATGGTTGAAAATATTGATAAAAGCTTTAAAACAGTTAATGCATAGTTCTAGAAACTCTGAAAGTACACAGTGTAAAAATTAATGGTAACGGAAATTATAACTAACGTAATGCTCAAAAGTAAGAAAAAGTGTATTCGAAATACACATAAAAAAAATTATTGTTATTTATTATCTGTGCCTGCAAACTTTGCACTGCCAAAAGTTATTTGCCCGTTGACTTCCAATAGAAACAATCAACTAATGTAATATATTTTACTAATCACTTTATGACAAGGTGATTAGAAAAAAGTGTAAAAGTTTTCAGCGTTTAAACCTATAAGTAATCATATACAGGTTAAATGTAAATACACACGCACCGTGTTCTTAATATTTAAAAGTAAAGATAAAAAAAGAGTCTGAAAAGTATAAATTCTTTTCAAAAAAATATAATATGAAATTATCTATTATGTAAAAAGTTTGCTACCTTATTTTGCATTGTAGTGTTAAACAAAGCAATAAATATCTGTCGAAACATTTTTTTACATTCACTTTGTTGACTTCTTAAAAGAAATAATGTTAGTTTAGGTATGAAAAGTGGAACTGTTTTTATTTGTTTCTTAACAAAGTTGCTACTGTATTCAACAAAAGGATACTGTATCACCGTGGCACACTTCCAAAGCTCTCCGAGGCAGTATTATGGAGAGAAACAACGACCGGCATTGTTTTACCCAGCGGGATCTCATCGGATTGTTCTTAGAAGTAAAAAGGTATGCAATGACTTCCTCTTACATAATAAGTTTTTATGATCTTTGTCACGCAAACGTAAGTACGTTTGCTTTCAATTCGAAACCATTTTCTGCGTGAAATGAGTCGTTTGGGTAGTCATTGTAAATGCAGAATACATTGAGATGCATCTATAAAATTTAAATAAGAATATCCAGGTGTCAAGGCGTTATTATTATATTATTGTTTTTATTATATTATAAAATAAAACCGTTATGACATACAGAATGATTAGAAATTGATATAAAAGCTTTAAAGAGGGTGTTTTAGCTGTCAGTTTGTAGTGTTCTCATATTAGAGGGACCGAAAAGTAATGTCGCTTTGTTAAGTTAAAATCACAAGACTTCAACCAGTTTTTATTTCTAATCAACTATATATTCACCTTCATTATCGACAACTTTTACCATCTAGTATACAACGTTTTCCACGTAAGTAATGACCTACCAAATGACATATTTAATGGAATCAAGCGTTACCTCGCGGAAGTCCATCCTAAGTAAAAAAAGAACCAATATTTAGCCACTTCCGCACATGCAGTGGTAGTCGTGCTAAATATTGGTCCTTTTCCTACCAAATGACAATCAAATATCGACATGCGCAGAAACGATATTTCTTTCCGGTACCCCTAATATTTTTGTATCTAAATGATGTTTATATATTGTTAAAATGATCTAAATACTCATTGTTATCCAAGTTAAAAAATAATACATTGGAAGTGATTGTTTACCAAAACCAATGGGTTGTTTACGCCACCAGCATTTATCTAATCTAACGTTGTTAGTATAATAATTTAAGTGACTATAAATAGGTGATTGTTTGCCAGAACAAAGTCTAATAGGTTTTTTAATTTAAAGCGACTATAAATACTCCACAGTTTAGTAACGGCAGTCGACCGTCCGTTACGTAAACGGCGTTGGCTTCCCGACGCCGCCAGTATCCTTCCTTAGACTGTCGAGTGGTACACGCTGCCCTCCATACTATCACTCCCCACTCAGTACACGAACAACTACACTGACTCAACCAGGAAAGCCTCGTCTCTACTGCCTCATCCTCCATTTGAGAGTCTAATGCAGGTTCAAAAACCAGAACGCTTTAGTTTAGTGTAGTTCACAGACTCTACCGTTCCGTGAACTCATTTCTGATGAAGCTGTAAAAGCCTAACAGAAACAAAAATTTCACAGATACAATACAATACAATAAAAACAGTCCGTTCGTAACAGCATTATCGCTAAGTCATAGTTCAGTCGCTGATCAGTATTAGTTAAGATTGTATGCCAAAGTGTTCTTTCTTTGCAATAAATATTACAATATCAAGACCCTTTTCTGACCTCCGAACATTGCAAGTTAATTTTTGATAAAATTTATTAAAAATTCTAAGGTTTCATAAATAATTTAATGATAATCTAATATATAAAATTCTCGTGTCACGGTGTTCGAACTTGAACTCCTCTGAAACGGCTTGACTGATTTTTATCAAATTTAATATGCGTATTCAGTAGATCTGAGAATCGGCTACTATCTATTTTCTATACCTCTAAGTGATAAAGGTTGTTCACACTTAAAAAAAAAAATTTTTAACGAAATTTATTTTTTTTATTTTTTTATGATACAGTATACAAGAATACATACAACCATAAATTTTCACCCCTCTACGATCAACCCTTATTTTTTATTTGTAAATTAAAATATCAATTTTTTTTTTGCAAAACAACGTTCGCAAAAAAAAAAGTTGTTCAGCTAGTATAGTATAAAAAAGCGTTTTCAAAACTGATTTCAGCGTATAAAAATTAAATATTGTTTAGTACCTGTTCGTATAGCCATTGTTCTGCCAGAAGTTATTAGACTGTCGCGTTCAAACACAAATATCATTTCAAAAGGTTCGCTTTATACAGAATGATTCAAAAACTTTAAAGCTGCCGACAAATGAGCATTTATCTCTTTGAAGCTTTTATACCTATTCAAAGGCACAGTATAGACATAGATTTCTATTACTTAATAAGTTTATTTCAATTTGTTCCATCACAGTTAGTGTAATTAATATAAATATTAAATTGAATCTATTTGTTTTGAAAAGTTTACGCTGAGCAAAGTAACAACTTAATAACTCTATTAAATATTATATTCGGCCCCAACAGTTCGAATGACAATTTCTGTTTCGTTCGCGATAAACAAAGACTGATTAATACTCTTTCATTCGCTTGTCTATCGAGTTTCAAAGCTTTTAGTTTGCTGGTATTAAATATTGGGGTAGCGACCCTCCCACCTAAAGAATATCGACCCTGGGAACTCAATTTAATGACGTCAAGTATAAATTTATATCTTCATTATCTATGACTTTGAAAGAAAGTGTAAATGACGACTCAGAGGGTTGGCTCCTATTACGCATACACAATAACAAGTTTTTTTTAATTATTAGAAAATGTAATTATAAATAGTTGCTCTGACATTTATGTAAAAGGCCTATCGAGAAATAAATTAAACTCGTGTAGGTTGACCATTTAATTGGTAATGTAATGTCAGTCCATAGATGTCCTCGCATAGGCCTCCTCCAAAGATGTCTATGGTATATCATAATCGTTACGTCTAGCAGGCGGGTTGACGACCAAGAATATGGTCTTATACACGCAGAGGACGCAATGCATCCTATCCTCTGAAAACTTATTTGTGCCCAGCGGCATAGTGTGAATAATATAAGACTGTATTGCAGGAATCGAAACCACGCGGTACGGTCACAAATCTCAATCCGCTACCACTGGTTGTCAATTAACTGTAAATAAAAGTACGTAATTTACAAAAATAAGTTTATTTGACATTGGTGTACTAAAAAACGTAACGTAACGTGTTTTTTTTTTTTAAATTTTGTGGTACACTTTTTTATGTTTTAAATAGTGTTGTATTTTATATAGTATTTTAAATAGTGTTGTGTTTTTATGTTTTAAAAAGTAGTTGAGTACATATGCTAATGTTATTTTATTTAATCTATAGTGTTTAGTTAGGAAAAAAAATGTAGTTTAAATTATTTTTGAAATTTGTCAAATTTTGATTTATATTTTAAATTTTTCATAAAAAAAACTTTCTGGTGCCTTAGCAAAAGTATGACAATTTTTTTTTTCAAAAGTGTTCGATTACAGTAAGCTTAATGATCACTAAAAGCAAATGACATTAGATCATAATCAGAATTTATCAAGTTAATAAGATTATTGTATAGAAATTTTAAATTTGGAATGTCGTGTGTACATCATGATTTTTTTTAACTATTATGACAGTGGTATCTAGGCTCGTCCTTGCGTTTTTATACACATCGCTCTAACGATATTATCAAATGCTTCTATCGGGCCACACAACGATAGCGGCTTTAGATAAATGCTATTTCGTTTTTAATGAAATTATAATTTAAAGTTAAATAAAAAGTTTCCGAGTAATGACATTAGGAAAAATTGTAACGAATAAATATTAATTATCGTTAATATTCCACAACTGGGTTAGACTTTTCATGTCTATTAGGTTTTATTTTGTAGCGACTGAAAGCTACTAAAAATAACGATTAAAACACTGTTATTTACGGTTATTAGCCAGCTGTGCTAATTATTCTGCTAATTTATTTTACGCTTAAACGCTATGTAGCAGTTTAATTTTAACAAAATAAAATGATATTATTTGTTATGGCGGCCCAGTGGATAAGGTTCGCGACTTTGATCGTATATCTTAATTCCAAATGTTAATAGTTTTAATCTTTATTTGTTTGTGTAACTTGCTTATATTTTATGTATATGTGTATATTGATTAGGTATTGCTTTGTTGCTATTGGTGATAATTTGTTAATAATTATCTATTTATTTATTCATATTATCAACTTTGGATCGTTTATATTGAGTGCACGTCTAAAGCAATTAGAGTCAAATTTAACTCATCTTTTATGATAACTTTCAACTTAAAGTTACGAACTCAAATACGTACCTCATAAATTTTTCAAAAATGTGTTTAATATAATAGTTACACTATATTATCTTCTAAAAACCATTTAGTGGTGAGTTTTTTTTTATTTAATAAACTTTTTAATTAATTACTCAAAAATTCAGAGTTACTACTTTATTATTAGTTAATAAAAATAAGATAAAAACGACTACGAAACACTAAATCTACGTATAAAAACATTTCAAATTAATTCTCACTAAATCTTCAGGCAACATATCTTACCGTATTTAAGGAGTCGTAGGCAGAAGTGGTAAATAGTTACATTCACATAGTTTTTTTTTTAATTTTTATTTTGTTTGTTTCATATCCTTCTCTCTTAAATATAAATTACAGGCTATTTTTCACTTACAGTTGGATCATTGATCTTGTTAAAAATTTTTTACTCTCATGTCTGTGCATACCTAGATATTTACTGGATATACACGAAAACTATTTTTAGTCTTATTATTTTATAATGTTTTTTATAAAACGCAGTAAAATGATAACTAAAATAAAAACAAATATTTTATGAGAGCTTATAATCAAAGCTTTCACAATTGCTTACAAAGATAATACTAATTGTAAGAATCCTAGATAAAGGTATACAAACTCCTTTTTTGTTTTGTTTTGTTTTTTTATGTTCTTTTGCACGTAGGTTTTATATTTTATTTATGCATTGAATGAAATTGTGTCGAAACCGATATTCTTAGTTCCAAACTTTTACTGTTACATAAAAAGCAAATATACAAACAATGAGAAACATATTGCTAATACGTCTAAGTAATTAAGTAAGCAATCTTTGAAATTAATTACTCAGTTTATTAAGCGATTTTACTTTTTAATTAGGCGTACAGGGTTGTTATTTAGTGCGCATTTGCATTACTCTTCGAGGTGCAAAAATCTAGACCCGTCGTATTTATTACGTGACATCGACAACAATGGCAAACGTCGTGTGTACAATTAAAGAATAAAATTGTCTAGAAGTGACATTAAAAGATAGTATTTTTTTGTTGTATCATAATATTTTGTCAATGCAAATGCTTTTTGTACTAAACCAAAATTGAATAAAATAAAAATCTAAAATAAACACATTAAATGTACTCTTTAGTTAGAGATAATTAAAATTCACAAAGTTTAGTGTGTGCCGTAAAACGTACTTTTAGACAGTCAATTATGCAGCCATTAAATGCAGCAATCCAAATTCTAAAGATGACAGAAAATTTTAATATCGTATTAGAGATAGTCTTCGTCTTGGTACCTTGATGTCTACTTTTTTTTTAAACCCCTCCAAAAATATTTATGAGTTATATCCTATAATCGCCACATTTGGCAGGCTGGTCGACGATCACAATATGGTATTATGATACACAGAGGTCGCTGTCGCCCATTCTCTGGAAACTAGTTTATGGGCAGTGGCAATGCTATATAAATAATGTATACACTATGCGAATTATATAAGATTGTATCCCGAGAATCGAACCTACGATTGCAAATCACAGTCTACTAGCAATATATGAAACAAATAAAAGTAACATAGTAATTCATATAAGCCTGTGTTAATATGTTACTAAAAGAAAAAATAATATTTATTTAAAATGGGCTCTTCCAGTATCAGTTGATTCGTGATCTCCGCTTGCCACAATTTACCGACGCAATACTACGGTGGCTGAGTGCTTGTGATTAAACAATAAATCGTCTCCGTGAACGTACCTCTTGCCTTAAGAACAGCTCGGCATATGTTGGCTCGGGGTCACTAGTGAATTGTTCCGGACGTATAACTGGAGCACCTTCCGATAAACTGCGTAAAGCGACTTATGTTTTTGTGGAATGAATAAAACTCCTTTATTCGGCCGGAGCTAATTTCGTTAGTAAGTGCCTACTTCGTTTTGAGATATTTATATCGAGCTAGCCCTTTATTATTTAGTAAGTGGTTTGTGGTATTTATTTCGTTATAAAATGCATATTTGCATTTTAAAGCGTATTCATGAATTATAATGAAATTACTCCTGTTCGGGTAAGTAGGTACGAAAAATGCATATACATGCAATTTTGAAATCCTATTTATTATTAAATATAAAATGTTATTGTACAATTTCCTTCATTGTTGACGCGAACAAAAATGATTAATTTCAAGCAGTAACCAAAAAAACTTTTTATGGTTATTTATTATAATAGTGGTAAGTGATCGAAGTGTATTTACGTCTATTGATTTCAAATATTTTGGAACTAAAATATAATTTGCTTGAGAATAATGCCATGTATATATTCATCATATTATTCACCTTCATCATTTTAGCCGTTGGATCCCCACAGCTGGACATAAGCCTTCTCATCCAATAACCTTCACAAGGTCGCCTGCTCTCCTTGTTCGTGATCCGTAGTCTTCCGTAGTCGTGAACTAGAAAGTTAACAAATTGTAATACATTCAAAAATTAGATTCGGAACTCTGCATTGTAATGTATATCGTATCCCTTACAACTAGGTGAACGCGGTTAACGTTTTTTTCATTTTGAAGAAAAATATTATTGACAATGTCATATGATATGATAAAAATAATTTAACTCATACAGTGTGATATAAAAAGTTATTTTCAAACAGCCTGTATATAGTGATCACTTTGTGTATGTTAGATTGACAGATAAACAATTATTAATTTTAATATGTAGTAATGCGAATATAAAAAATGCTATTCCTTACTTATTTACATATTTTTTCTAAAAGTATTGATTTTCTTATAGAATGCAATATAATGTCTTTTAATGTCTTTTCAAGCTGTTACACTAAATCTCTAAAGTTTTTGATATAACCCTGATATAATGATTTATTACGTTAGATATGAACATTTGTGTTTTAAGAGTAATTATTTAGATAGTTTAAACAGTGTTGATCATAATGCTCTGCTATTGGTATTGGTTGGCTTATAGTAGCGAACATTGACACTGTATTGAAATCTTTTGTTAAGTATATGAGTTATAGCCCCTTCATATTTAATATTTCATATAAGGGTGTGGTACAAAAAGTGCCTAAAAACAATTGATAATTAATTAATGCCCATCAAGCGGATCGGACGCATACCGGGGGCAAATGGGACGGATGCCCACATTCCATTGTCATGTAACTTACGCACATCGTTCATCAAGTTGACAAGCGTTAATCCAGTATCCGGAACCCTTACTATAAGTTTTCGTAAAACTAGAATAAAATATATTTTCGAGTTAATTTCAATATTTGGTTCATATTATTAAACAGATTTAAAAGCATATGTGAGCCAAAAATGATTTATAATCTCACTAAAAATAATACACTTCGGAGAAAGAGAACCAGTAGTGTTATTTTTGTAGAGATGTCAGCTTATTTGTTATGAGTAAAATGATTTCAGTGATTACAACATACTTTCACTTTATTTTGTTTTTGTAGCTGATAGTTACTGTGGTATAGGCACATACCTATGAGCATTTAAAAATTGGACGGGTTCGATAAAGCGGGCGCAGATGACGGTTAGCTTAACCTTCGTTTTAGGGAACCAAGTTCATGTTACATACATCGCGTGTTACCGAACTGGGGTAGGAACTCGTCTTAATATTCTATATGTATAAGAGAGTTTCATTATTTTTGAACCATAAGTCATGAAACACAGACTTGAAATTTTGTTTAAAACTTTGCTGAATGTCTTGTACAGCGTAGAACACCCTCTTATAGATGACGGATTATATACCTTGCTAAGGTCGTCTGGATGCAAACTGCTTTCAATCTGTACTATAAGTCTATGGGGAGGCCTATACTTAGCGAAGAATTTCTTACTTCTGATATAATTATGATGATGATAGATTGATGTATCATCAACTATCGTTATCTTTTATTTAACACATCGTTAACACAGGCGGTAGATGCCCACTACAAGGCATAGGCCTCGCTTAAAGATCGCCACTATGACCGGTGTTGCGCTGCTCGCGTCCATCGATTTCCCGCTACCTTGACCACATCGTTAATTTAAACAATTGTTTGAATGCGTACTGGGAATGAAAAGGCAAGTAGAATTAAGCATACCCTAGTAGGCACGCATCAAACCATCCGCGCACAGCTCCCGCAAAATCTCGATGACAAATCGCCGCGTAAATGATAGTGTTCGCTCGTTCGTGCGCCTGTCGTGATGTCGTGAGCTCTGTTTTTGTTGTTTGATATATGCCCGTACTTTGTACGCGATCCCTGTCTATTGTTCGGCGGTGGGCTCGGATTGCGGGCCTTTTTTTTTCGTCAGTCGCCGCTCCATCGATTCCGCACTTATGAGTGATATTTTTTGGAAGTTTTGTTAAAAGGGATATTTCTGTTTAGTTTTGTAGTATTTGAATTCATAGTACGTTTGAAGTAGAAATGTCAAAGACAACAGGATTAACACAAACAGTCGAAATCAAAATTAAAAAGAATATGGATGTTTGGAGACGTAGTATTAGTTTTGCTTTTAATATTTGCATAAGAAACAGTCAAGTACAGCCTTAAATTAATGTCCAGAAACATTGTCAAAAACCGTTACAATTTTTTCGTTCTTTGTTTAAAAAAATGTAAAATTACACTATAGTGTCGTAAATTTTGTGAAACCTAAAAAAAGGTTTTATTATATATTTAACTTGCGGCCGATCGACCATTGCTTGATCCCCTAATCTCATCTACCGAAAGTTGACCTTTAACAAAAGGAGCGTCTTATTTTTTTTACTTCCTTTTTGCAAATTGTGTGAGCTCTTTAGTATGGTATATACAAGGCAATTGGTTATAGGTTTGAAAATATATAGTATATTTGTAACTATAATATTATAGTTTGCAAATAGCTTTAAAGTTTTTACACCTTTTTCCAATATTTTGCATTAAGTGGTAACTACGAAATATGTAAAATTAATTTATTTTATCTATTAGAATGCGGCAGGACAGCCCAATAACTACAGGCAGTACAAAGTCTGCAGAAACAGATGGTGATTGTTATTACAACGAATTTACATTTCAAACCTGTTTCGGAGAATCTTATAGACAGTGTAATATTTTTAGAGATTCGAAATCTTCGGCTATTTAAGCGTGTCTTCTATATTTATCAACAATCAAGCAAATTTTACAACGCGGTCACGCTGAGATATATATAAAAAATGTTTCATTTTATTTACGTTAAGTTTTTAATCTGATAAATCTATTTATCTTAGAAGTTTTCATATAAAAAGCAAACCAGTTTACATACATTTAGTTCATAACAATAGGTTCAACCCTTTTTAATTATGATCAGATAAGTTTACACCTGGCCTTTGAACAGAGGCCGGTGATTTACAACGATGACGCGAAGTGAATTACATCATTAATTATTATACAATATTTTATGTAATCATTCGATCAATGATTTAAAGACCAAAACGTGTGTGTTCCAGTAACGTAACGGAAGCATATGGTTTAAGAATCGATTCTTGTTCGTGCTGTGAGATCTATTAATCTTCGAACCGATATCATATTTAGACGTTTTCTTATTATTGTTTCATTTATTCATAACTTTTTTTACTCTATGTAATTAGTACTAAACATTTTATATCCAAAAGCGATTTTAGATTTATCATATTTTAGATCAAAATCTAAATATTTATTTCATCAAACTGTTTGCTATTATCGAAATTAAATGAATATTTATAGTATCATAATGCAATTTATTTTACTTTTATATGGTCACGGTAAGGATCTCTGACCACCTAGTCACCTACAAAATTTTAGCCACATAATAGCAATCTATAAAATCAAGGTTGGGCTCTCTTGAGCGGATTTATCTCGTAATGCTAAATGCGTATTGAGTAACAGTCTAACCCTAGTCTCCTCATGAAGGCCCTTGCACTCCATATAACTCCTAAATAACTCCTGTAACATTGCATGTGACGTAGCGGACTTAATCTAGGTTCACGTGGGAGGTTTAAGTTAAATGTTTTTAACGTTCTGCGACTTCCGCGCTCTCTATAAAGCTCGATTAAGGTAATAGCGTGAATCTAGATCAGAAAAAAAAAACTCCAAAATGATAATCAATTTTTGTTGATATATGCAAAATAGGTATATATGCAATATAGGTATACGATATGTTGAAATGCTGTGGTTTTATGCTTAGTTTTAAAGATTTTTTTTGATTTTAATCATAAAGTCGAAGAAAGTACTGAGCCACCTTCTATTTAATTTCAATGACTTCGCGAACTAACTTTGGCAGGAATAGAAACAGATTGCATCGGATTGAACATATGCTCACAGATTGCTGGCCTCTTTTGAAATTTAAATTAAAAATTTGTACTTTCGGTAATTTCTAATTAAAATAAACCGCGAAATAATTCGCCAAAAGTAATTTTATTTCGACGATAAATATTCGTTTTATCTTAATAAGTAAGTAATGTTAGTAATATATAGAATCGTATTTATTTTTTTTCCATTTTATTGATAAAAAAAACATGAAATTGTTCAATCATGTCTACATTTATGTCGCAGAACAGATGGTTGCTGACGCCATAAGGTTCTAGATTAGAGACCACGCACTTGCAAGCGCAGCGTAAGATGTTCACCCACAAAATGGACAGACGACCTATTTAATATCCTTAAAAGACAAAGGAAGTAGGCCGCTTTCAACCGGTCGTCTTGGAAATTTATCGGGGAGGCTTGTGTCCAATTATTATTAAATAATAATTTTTATTTGATTGTCAAAGTCGTCCTTCAATTTTATATCAGCCTAATTTACAGAGATTTCTTCTAAAACTTCTGTTATAATACGACTGAAATGGTGATTATATATCATGTGTGAATAAAATAATAAACACGTTCCCATCACATATGACGTTTGATATTGTGACAATATTTACATTGGAAGTTATGATGTATTATACAATGTGATCTTACACTTACACAATGCGAAGGAAGAAATTAAAAACGGGCCCTTGAGGCCCGTCGTTCAGATTTCAATTAAGGGCAACATATTCACGGGATCATGTTTTGCTTTCATTCATTTCAACCGAAATAATCTCCACCGCAAACAGCGCTTGTACAGTCGACTTGTCAAATATAATGCTCCCTTTGTGTGCCCAAAATCGATTATAGCCTTTTTGTTGTCAAAATTGAGGTTCGGATTTCTCGAGTTTCACAATAGTTGCGATGCTATCGCGACCAGGTGCGTGTATTCCCTTAAATGTTATTTAATTGACAGATAGAAAAAATCCTCTGCGTCAAGTAGTGGAAAATTAACGTATACGTATAAAATAATTATTTTAAGCCTTTGTCAATTAAAATGTAAATACGTTGCCCACTTATGCCCTGTAAGATTCGCAGCGGTTGATGAATGAATGCCAACATAATATTTTGCAATAATTTATATATATATTATTATATATTATTATTTTTTATAGATATATTTAATATGTGTCGTATTTAGTACGTGTCGTATAACTAATTCTCATAAACATTTATAATTTTGTATAAATAAATCTTTTATATAACGTTTGAACACTTACATACAAATTACTCTTTACCACCTTTGGTCGATTGGTAGTGGATGCCTAAAGGCGTTAAATCTGCCATTAAAAAGATTGCAAAAAGGGTGAGCAAATAAATGACTACCATAATATATTATAGTAGAATACTATTAAAATATAAATATCATCATTATTATTTCAGCCGTGAAACATAAGACGTGCCTACCCTTGGGAGGAGTACAGAAAATTTTTTCTCTTGACACGGGTCTGCTTGGGCGCTCGTCGCTGGCGGCGCTGTGGTTATGTTCATTCGTTTGCTTTCCTAGGGCTCCGCCGTATAGAAATGATAGAGAAATTTTGTAGAGAATTTATTTGTTGTAAGTTCAAGACTATACCGGTCCCCGCCAAGGGCGTACATGTATTTATCCTTTGTAAAACAAAATTTTATGACAAGGGAGCTGAACTTATTAATAGTTCATGTCAAATTAAGCTTTTCTAGCATTTTTGGCGTATCTAAATAACTGATTCTTAGTGGAAAATAACCATCATCATGATGATGTATTCAACAGTAGCATGTGTAATGGTGGACCAAAATCCCTGTGTAAGATTTTCAGTAAGACCGATCCGAAGCGGCCTGCACCCAGCGACTTCTACTATAAACTTGTTAATGTTTTGGGAAGTCTTCTAATATCTATTAGGTCCTAAAGATGAAGGCCAATGACCAATGAATACTACCAGTGGTGACTTACGGCGGTAAAACTAGCATTATTGTCTCATAAGTTGCTGAACAAGCAATGAAGACGACTCTGTTTAGGGCCGAATGAGGAGATCCCTCACGAGAAAAAGTTCGACCAGCGGATTGGCAAGTTAAAGCGACAATCGGCAGACTACAAACCGCGCATAACAGATAAGGCAACAACAGGCAAGCGCAGCATCAGACGTCCACCTATAAGTTAGAACGACAACGTGATCTGTTAAGAAAAATAGTAAATAAATATAATAGGTAAGTTTGTAAGGCTTGTCTTAGTTGTAATGGTTTCGTCATTTTGGATATTTTATAATGTAATCGTTCTTTAAGTAAATCGTCTTCATCACCTCAAGTGAGATGATTTCTCCGGTAATAATGACGTCCACCTATTTGGATAAAATATCAATGTAATCTGTTGAGAAAAACAAAAGATATTAAAGAAATTTTGCAAGGATTGTTAGTTGTAATGTTTTCTTCGTTGTGGACGTTTCACAATGTAATCGTTTTCTAAGTAAATCGTCTTCATCACCGCGAGTGGGATGATTTCCCAGGTGATAGCGTCCGATACTGAAGCAATATTATTGGAGATATTCGATTACAGGAGAGAGGTCTCCGCTCGCCCTGTACTATATACCTCCGTTGATACGCAGACCTTTGCCGCTGGGTGTATGATTAATTCGATAATTTATGCATCACATAATCTGCAAATTGGAGAAGCTTTGTCGGCAGTGACTGTCAGTGCACGTAACCAGATAGCGAGCCGTGCATGGGAGAGTATCGGAGTGTTTTACGCTAAAATAAATACAAGCCAGTTTTTTACCTACGTAAGAGCTATTATATAGAGTTGTTGGTCAAATATTTTTATCGGTAAGGTTTATTGCCGATCGGATATGATGTTAAATAAATTAATTTATTTAACATCATATCCGATATATAGAATTATATTTTTTCGCTTGTTCTAGAATTATTTAAAAATATTTGTTAGAAAACATTACATGGTATTAATAAATACAACCTAAATTAATAGAAACCTATAAATCGCTTCTACTTACACACCGAAAATTTCATGAAAAACATAAACTTAAAATAACTATTATATCGTTGCCGTTTATTTTTAAAATTGATTTTTATCCATTTTCTTTTAGACATGTACACTTGTTTTTCGACATATTTCTACAAGTCAGGCTGTGAAAAATGTTTTGTTAAAAAATAAGCTTATTTTTATATGTTTTCTCTTGAATATCCTTTACTCTTAATTCATTTTATAAGCCATTGTTATCTAATTTTTACACATTTGGATTTTGTAGAAATATTCCTTTTGCCGAGTAGAAGTCAGCCAAGAATAGATTTGATAAAATTGTACGAGCCAGAATAGTGATTGTGTTTATTAAAAAAATATTTTTAATCTATACCTCGTATTGGTATAAAACTTAGCCAGAATGTTTTTTTTTTTTAATTACAAAGGATGGATTTCATGTATTTACACTAAAAAGAGGCAGTGCGAGCCACGCAAAGCGCACGGGACGACTAGTAAAGACCGCCGTTGAAACAAAATAGAGACTAACGCTGTAAGCGGTGACAAAATATTGACCTTGATAAACGAAACAACAATATTTAACATCAGATATACAAAGGTAAAAATACAATACTAGTAGAGTACCACTCTATCCTCGTGGATGCCACTAAAATTACCCGGTGCCCCATATTTCCTCTACTTCTTTGCTTTTTACACATCAAAGGATTTTCATTTCTGTTCAAATTTCAATTTCGCTTTGACTGAATCCGGAGGAAGGCGAACGTTTTCCCAAATAATTTCCTCCTGCATTTTCATTTTGTCTTTCAGGCTTTTTAAAGTTAATTATTTATCCCCTTTTTTTCCCTGATAATTATCAGTTACTCGCACAATGGATGCACACAAAGAGAATATCATTATAATTACCCTTCATTCAAACCGAATTATATGTATCTTGTAAGAACTAATTGTGCGAGATATGTGAGGTTAAATTCTCCTTAAACTTTATTTTCCACTATGGGCTGCATTAGAAGATGACTAAAATCATTAATATATATGTTACGTCATATGGGTTGAAACAACGAATTAGATAATAGTAAATTGGAAGACCCCAACCAAATTAATCATTAATAACACCCTTAAGGAAACACGGACTAGTTTTTAATGTTTTTTATTTTTATTTAAGTGTTACACATGTAATTGAAATATCGTAAAAATGTACATAAAGTTTCTTGGCGAAAATAGGCAATACAATAAAGTGTTATTTTAATTTCATACGGATTCTTGAATGTACTTTCTTCGTTTGATTAATTTGATTAGATTTTTAAGTCTTGTGGGTTCTTTATATTTTATTATTTAAAAATAAACATATCACTTAATAAATGAGATGCATGACGAGACCGAGTCACGACTAAATGCTATGATTTTCATAGCAAGAAGACACTATTACTATCTGTTTTCGGTAAGAATTGTCCTGGTTAGTGCAATTTCTTTTATTTTTTTTTATACATTCGGAATATTTTAAAATTAGTTTTATCATTTTAAAGAAATGAATTACTACAAATGGTCCGAATCGAATATTACGATGTAATTTAAAAAGAAAACTCACGAGACAAAGTGTTAAGTGGAGTTGAAAATTCGTTTCTAATCCCCACATTTCTCTCGTTCTTTATAAACTTTTAATTATCGTGAGAAGATGCGTTTGAGATAATTAACCCTTTGTTCGTAAGAGCTAACTTCATACAACTTTAATACAAAAACTTCATCTATTTACATAGACCTTTTGTTATTTAATATTATAGTTGTCCAGGTGTTTTAAAATCTTAGGTTTTTATTTACATTTAGTGTTCAAGTCATGCCTTTTGTATTCTTTTAATAATAAAATAGTTTTGTTCTTAAATTAAATTAAAGTATTAGACCTCTGATGAGCATCTAGTACAAGAGTTCTTCGAAATTTTTTATTAGATCGATTTTTAATTAAAATATTCGACGATAAGCAGTGCATGAAATATTAATAATTAGTCAAAGATTATAGTGGATAATTTTGTATGTTTTTCAATTTATCGCACTTTATTCGTTTCTTTTACTTCTTCTCTATATTGTTTTTATTTTCGGTCCACAGACACCCACTGGAAGACATAGGTCTCACCCAAAGATCCTCATGATTAACGGTCTGCGCTGCACCCATCCAGCCACTTCCCGCGACCTTAATTACGGTGTCGGTCTATTTTATTATTATTATTTAGTGAGGACCTGCCCAAGCCGTATCTACTAGCTTGTGGTCACCAAGAATCAAGAATCCTTCGGCCCAAAAGAACATCCGTTGCACGAGCCATGTACTCCACCCACTGCCACTTCAGACTGGCAATTCTTCGAGCTACGACGGTTAACTTGGTTTTTCTGCGGATTTCCTTTCCTGAAACGATCTCGCAGGAAAATTATATATATATATATGTATATACACACTGTAGCTCTCTAAACTGCTCTTTGGGTGACCTTGAGCTTTCTTATAAAGCCCACAGGACCACGTCTCGGATCCCTAAGCTATCACCAGCAACAAACAAGACCTTTGACTCCAGGCATTGCGGTATTTTGGACGAGAAGATGTTTTAAAGCTTCCCGAACGCGGCTCATCCCATTGCATTCGATGAGTGATCTCTTTCTCTTAGTCGAACTTAACAAACTGGAAAATATCGAAGAAACACCTCCGACAACTACTGGAGTAGTCAAGATATGGACATTATACATCAGCTGCGTCTTGTCTATATTTATTTTTAACGCCTTCATATTCGGAGGTTAAGCTGAGTTGAGAATACTCAGTTGATCCTTTACTACATAGTAAAGGATCAACTGAGTAAAGTTTAAATAAATACATTTAAACGTATAATTAAATATTTCTAATAAGAAGCCGCATCTAAATGCGTCTTTAAGATTTCAATGCCTACTACACTGTTTTATTTATATATTTACTTCGGCAAATAAAATGCAATGCTGATCACAAATACATGTAAATAATACATCTATAGCAATAAATAAGAGATTATCAAACAATAATTTTGTGAATGTACATTCGTTGTAATTCAAAATCCACTGGGCCACTTCCAGCACTTCACGGCTTACCTTTAACGAGCGTCTCTGAGCGCAATCCGTGTACGGAATAATAAACGGCCATTGATGTAAGATAAAACTGCTGCGATCATTACTGCAGACGTCTCCATCGCCTCCTAGAGTGCGTAGGCATTATGTTCCATTACACGATAACCCAGATATATTTATAGAGGACTTACTTTTTCGTTATCACCATTATGCTTCAAAGATCATGTTGTTATTATTTCTCTTGTGCTTGTTGTATAGAAGGAATTTATTATTTACCTTTGTGGTAATAAAAATAATAATTTGATTATTATATTGTTTTTATATACTATGAAAAAGGACTATAAAATGTAATGTATCACTAGGAAAGAGAAAAGTACGCAGATGACGTAACCGTCGTGGTAAGAAATGACTAAATAGACAAAAGCACCCAAAGAGGAATCCATATCCAAAATAAACACATTAACAATAGTTTTAATAAATAAACCATGTTATTACATTTGTAATAAGGATGTATAATACAATTAAAGTACTTTATAATTCAAACTCTTTAATTTTAGATTTTTATAGAAATTATACGTAAAGAACATGTAACAATTTATGTATTGATTTACATTTTTTTGTACACCATAGACAATAATAAGAAAAAAAAGAAAAAAAAAGGATTCGTCTGGTACAAGAGGCGGTCATATAGCTCGATGCGTTCTCTACCTGATAACTTTTGGATGGAGATGAGAAGAATGAGGGAGAGGGCAGTTTAGGGTGTACGTACAAATACTTACATCACTATAAACATATACATACGTACATACAAGAATATATATATATATCTTTCCATGGAAAGTGTATTACAGAAATACGAATAAATAATAGATACTACACAATACCCTTCCTATTTTAGAGGCAAAGGAAGAGCTCTTTTACTATTTTTTTAAATGCTGACAATGATTTAGCGTATCTTATTGGTTCTGGCAATTCATCCCATAACCCGACAGTGACAACAGTAAAAGATTTCTCCATAAACATAGTAGAATGAGCATGCATAGTCAATTTCAAGTTATAAGTAGTTAAAATTATGACGAAATTCTCTTTTTACATTATTATTGCGACTCTATTACGAATTTGAATAAAAATGTAATAAGCAAAGGTTTGTTTAAATATATTAATTCAAGTTCTTGATATTCCTTGACCGTGTTGCAGTGGTGCCACTCAAAAAATATTCTACATCGATAATTAAGAGAAGCATCGTATCTCTTCGTTTGCCTGGAAATCCATTCAGTCCAGTTTATGAATCCAATTTATAACTAAAGTTTTTAATCATTTTACGTACTGAAATACAAAAAAAAAACAATTTTTATTTTTGACGTGTTAACGAATGACGTATATTGTTTAAAATATTTAGAATATTACATATGTAGTAATTAATACTTTTGTGATATTAAAGGATTTTAAAATCAGGCAAGTTTAAAAATAATATTATAAAATTCTAAAATAGAACACTTTATTATTACTTTCATGTAAGTGTCATTTATTTTTACAAATTAATGCCAACTTAGATTTAAGAACAACTTAGATTTTTTTTTTCTATGATTTTAACAAAATTACCATTGACCTCGGCTAGCTTTTAGTGATGGAGCTTTTTCTTTTGCTCCTATTTACAACTGGTTTAACTAAACGGTCGTATTAATCTTAACAATGATTGGTGTGAGGGACTTTCTTCAATAGCGACTTCTGAAACTAATATCAAAGTTGCGCGGCACATGATAGAGTCTGACAAGAGAGTAACTTAGCAGAAAATTCGATCAAGCTTGGGCATAGGTGTGATACAATTTGTAATACATATTTTCCTCGGTCATTTAAGAATATACTATGAAATATATTATAATTAAGCATATGATATATGATTAAGCAGTGATAGCTCAACGGTAGAAGACTGACTCATGCGAACATAGGTCACGGGTGCAACTCCCAGGATACAATCTTACAGAATTTACAATTTGTACATTATATATTTGTACATATAGGATTGCCATTGCTCACATACAAGCTTCTAGAGGATGTGCAGCTGCGTCCTCTGCGAACCATAATACAACACCGCGATCACCAACCTACCGACCAAGCGTGGCGATTACGGTATATCTCTGCATATTTAGGGGATGACTAAATCTTGCAGAGGGCGTCTATGGGCTGAAACAACAACGACCATATATTACACCGTTTCAAGACACCGAAGAAGCGGTGACTGCATCAAAAAGCGCTCTATAGTCTATTATATATATATATATATATATATATATATACATACATATATATATATATATACATATATATATATACATTATATATATATATAAATATATATATATCTAATAGACTCCTTGTAGGAATGGGTTCACTGCATTTCATAGTGGTTTTCAGGATAAAATGAAGTAACGACAGTAAACGAAATCATTTTTAATCTTAATAAATCCATCATTAATTGAAACCTGGTTTTATTTGTGGTAATCTAATGTCATAAATAAAGACTTATGTGCAATGGTTGTAAATGCATTAATGGTGGTGTACATAAAGATCATTTGCTTGAAAATATCCGGTTTCGGAAACTAAATATAAGGTATTGATAACGTACCAAGAAAAAGCTTGCCAAGATAAGGAATACTTTTTACTAAAACGAATTACTGTCTACTATCTGCCCCTGAAGACTTTATACTGTCAGAAGATATTGGCTTGTCGCATTCTAATAGAAAATAAATTATGAAACATTTTTCTGAGTGATCAGTTTATACAGGGTTGCGATTAGAAATAGCTTTAAAAAAGCTCTTTGCTGACAAATACGGTGTATATTCACTCTTTCAAAGCTTTTGTCCGAATCAGTGATATTATAAATATTACCTAATTTCTTTTTTTAAATCAACGTATAAAAACCTAAAAAGATATAAATTCAACTTACCAAAAATAGCTCCAATTATTCGAATAACCAGTCACGAATATGAAAATGATATGCCTTAAATCATTACATTTTGAATAAGTTAAAACAATGTTATCAAAGATCAACAAGTCCGTAAGTATTTCAACTCGAAGCCCAGAAGCCGAACGGCCTTGTGTGTTTGTCCAATATAATGGGTCCAATGTTTGCCCGGCGTGATTGATGCCGGCTTCGGGGCTAATGGATCGATATCCGTCTAAACTTACGCTCCTCAAAGTCAATCTGAAATTTATATCTTCCAACTATCGCGATTGTTTATTGATCACTCAACTAAAAAGCTTAAGGTCCGTAATATAGATATAAATATATGACACATGTGTACGTGTGGCAATAGTAAAAGATTATAAACCCAGTAGACTTTAAAAGTTTTGTATATCTGCATAGTTATAAAGTATTCGTGCATACATTAACAAAGTAACAAGGCTAACTTATTTGTAGAAAACTAATGTAAAATTGCATAGAACAGTAATAGCTGAGTGGTTAAGGACTGCTATTTATAAAGTCACAGATTCAAACCCTGACAGGGACAATAATTATTTAATACCACCACTGTTCGTAACGACGACAATTTTTTTTTAAATTTGGCTGTATTATGTTTCGGAAGTATTGAAGATATTTTCAGATTTTAATCTTTTTTTTCAATTTATTCAATTTTAATCTGTGCTAACATTGAACAAATCGATTCATATCCTCATACTCAAAGAATACTTGTCAAAAATTACAACATAGCACGACTTAAGTTAAGATGGAAGTGTAAATACTTCTTTATAACGGAAATAACATTAACATATCCTCAATTAAAATTAGAGTAAATTTGAATTAAAAGGATTATTTAATTATACATAATTTACACTTTGCGTACATTAACTACAGAGGAAGCACTGCCTACAAACAAGTTCCAAGAGGATGTGCAGCAGCGTCCCCTGCGTACCATAATATATGGTACGAAGTTGCGCCACATAATAAAGTCCAAGTTTGGGCATAGGTATGAGATAATTTATAATACTTATTTTGCTTGAATATTAAAGAATATACTACGGTTAATGTTATATATATATTGTGCAATGGTAGCCCAGCCGTAGATGACTGTCACATGCAATCGTAGGTTGCGCTTTCGATTATCGGTATATAATATTATAAAATTCACACTTTGTGCATTAGTTATTAGGAGGACCGAAAAGTAATGCCGCTTTCTTAAGTTAAATTCACATGACTAGATTTTTAACAAGTTTTTATTTGTAATCAACAACCTTTTGGGACCTAGTATAAAATGCCAGATCGGTAAAAATCAATCGGTTTTTTAACATATGTTGATAGAAACGACAATATTTTCCAGTCCCCCTAATGTATGGATGCACAGACCGCGGCCCGCCGACAGCAAAAATAATACTCTCGTACATTCGAAAAATATTGAATTCTAATTATTATCAATTCTTTATTATCTTTAATTACCTATACTTCTGGCTGCCGGCCCGCCATCAGTTCATGATTTGCCTGAGTGGCCCCTAGTCTTAATAAGTCTGTGCAACCATGCCCTAATGTATATTATTGCCACTGTTCACTAACAAGTTTCAAGAGGATAGACAGCATCATCCTCTGCGTATCATAGTATCACACTGCGATCGCCAACCCGTCCACCAATCGTGGCGATTATATATTCTCCCCAATAGATGTCTTCGAGGTAGGCTTATGCCTCGTCGTGGGCATTTATAAGCTGAAACGATGGTTACTGTAATAAAAATATAAAATACATCGTATTCGTTATCAGAATAATACTGTGACCGTAAATAATATATTCAACATGAAATTGAGAATAAATAACATGTAAGTAAAGACTTTTCTATATTTACATGAGTTATAAATAATAATATTGCAATAAATAACATTGTTATGATAATGTCCTCCATGTTTAGCCGCAAAGAGAGCCGAACGAGCGAATTCCGTCTTCGAATACTCGTTAGCATGAAATCAAAATATTTAATACGAAGTCATTTACATAAACAGAATACGGGCTGCATCTGTATAATATGATTTATCAGTTTCTTGTTAAAAATACCTTGTTATTGTTTACTGTTTTTGATAATAAAAAAAATATTGGAACGTTTAGGTGTAACAATTCGGTATTTATTTCTGTCGCCACTAAACATTAATAAATGAAATTTGTACAATGCGCATGTATAACTGTATAACTGTATTGATTTGAAAGATCCTGTAAAAATTATAGTCATTGTGCTAATAATTCGTTTCACAACTTCTAACTTTTGATTAAGCACTTTCGAAACCATTCAGTGAAATTCAGTGAAGTAGTGAATGCCAACCAGCAAACAGTCAAAAACAAAAGAAGATTTTTTAATAACAGTATACGTATAGAGAATAAAGACAATTGGTGCCTTCTAAGAAAGTAAGAATGAGACAGACAGAGAGAGAGAGAGAGGCTCATTCTCTCGTTCTCAATAATTTTTTTCTAATGAAAATTTTAAATAGTAGTAGTAGCAAAAACTAAAGTTATTTTTAATGACTAAGATATAGAGATCCCCTAGATCAGATATACGATATAGTTGTGCTGCACTATATTCGCGTTCACGTTACATTAGCTAGGTTATAGCACCCTGCCTGCGAGGCGTCATCGGCGATTACTTGCGAGACAGGTACATCGTGTACATGGACCAAAACGGAAGGAGTAACCGGAGGGAGATCAAGCGCGGGGTGCCGCAGGGGTCGGTCCTAGGACCACTCTTATGGAACCTCGCGTACGATGCGGTTCTGCAAGTCAGTCTCCCCGCCGGCGTGAGCGTCGTTTGTTACGCCGACGACACGCTGGTAGTCGCCAGCGGAGACAACTTCGAGAGGACCAGGGAGCTCGCCGAGCTTGGGACGGAAGTCATCGTCGCTAAAATACGCGGGCTGGGGTTGGAAATAGCGCCAAACAAGACCGAGGCGCTATGGTTCCACCGGTTGCCTCGAACGAGGGAACCTCCCGACTCGCGCGTTCGCGTCGGTGGGCACGATGTCACGGTGGGGCGGTACATGAAGTACCTCGGCCTCACTTTGGACAGCCGCTGGGGCTTCGAAGAGCACTTCGATCGCCTCGTCCCCCGGATTGAGAGGATAGCGGGTGCCATGCATAGACTGCTGCCTAATCTCGGGGGACCCACGGAGGAAGTCCGCCGCCTCTATGCAGGGGTCGTACGGTCCGTAGCCATGTACGGGGCGCCCGTGTGGGCAAAAAGGGCTGGCGATTCGACGCTGTAGAACTAAGATCTACAGCGTCCAGCGGAGGATGGCCATACGGATCGTACGCGGATATCGCACGATATCGTTCGAGGCGGCGACAGTCCTGGCGCGCTTTCCGCCCCTGGACATTCTAGCGGAGTCGGATGCGAGGGTCTACGACCAAGTCCGCACCCTCCGCCGAGACGGCGGTGGCGAGCCGAACCGTGTGCTCGAGGCGGTCAGACGGCAGGAACGGCGCAGGGCGCTTGCGACGTGGCGCGCTAAGCTCTCGGAAGAGCGCTATGCGCGCAGACGCGTCGTTGGAGCGATCCTGCCCGTCTTCGAGGCCTGGATGCAGCGACGAGACGGAAGGCTCACCTACAGGCTTACGCAGATGATCACCGGGCATGGATGCTTTGGTGATTACCTGTGTAGGATTGGTCGCGAAGCGACGGCGAACTGCTTCCACTGCGGAGGAGCCGCCCAGGATTCCGCCTCGCACACGTTTGCGGTCTGCCCGGCGTGGCAGTCGGAGCGGCGGATTCTGGCGGACGAGATCGGACAGGACCTTTCCTTGCCAGCAATCGTGTCGGCGATGCTGAGTGGGTCATCGGCGTGGAGGGCCGTGGCCTCTTTTTGTGAGACCGTCATGGTCCAGAAGGAGGCAGCCGAACGGGATCGGCAGAGGACAGATCCCGCTCGGAGACGACGCCGTCAGCGCAGAGACGTGCCTCGCGACGGCCCTCCGAGGAATGGTGCTCCCCTACCATGAACGGAGCCTTCGGAGTCGCGGGAGTTTAGGGTGGGGGCCCTAAACTCCCATTAGCTTCGGCGACTCTGAGGCGGACGATGGTTCGACGTGGTCCCGAACCATCGTGATAGTACCACGAGGGTTTCGGGGGTAGTGTATCCACGCATACCCCGGGACGGGCTATCGAAAAATAGCAAGGCGCAAGGGAAGACCGCGTGGCGATCCCTGACCGGGAGATACCGCGGTCCCCCGTTTAGCGCAGAGGGCGACCACCGGGGGGGGTTTTAGTGGGTAGGAATCCCACATACCCCTGTCCTTCCCCCAGAGGCAGGGTATCTTGAATACCGGAAGATTTCCCCCACAGAAACAAAAAAAAAAAAAAAAAAAAAAAAAAAAAAAAAAAAAAAAAAAAAAAAAAAAAAAAAAAAAAAAAAAAAAAAAAAGCTAGGTTATAGCAGCAACGGTGTCATTTAACAGATTTGCAATGGTTAACACGTTTATTTTTTTTTTATTGAAAATAATTTTACAACTTCTTTTTCTAATCTGCCACCTGCACTAATTTTATCAGTTTATTTTGTATTTATGTTTCTTTGTTTTGCATACGTGCTCACGTTAACTACCACAGAATATTAATGACGTAGAAGTTTGTACGAAAATAAACACAAACAAAAACTCCCAATGAAACTAGTTACATTATAAACGTCTGTATTACTCTGCCCTTTTGTAGTTGCGAGTGGATTATTTAATGACGCCCTTAGGCCGTCAATTCAATGCTGATTAAGAGAACAATAAACAAAAGAATTAAGATGTACGTTCATTTGGAATCATTCGTGAACTCAACGCCCGAAATGTTTTCGCCAAATGAATGTTGAGCTGTCAAACGAATTGTCAGATAGCCGACGAAGGTGTAATTATTTACGTGAACGTACTGAGCGGTAGAAAGTATTAAATTACATGCTTTAGATACGCCCTACATCGCTAGACAGGCGCGTACGATTTTCACACGATAACTTTTCTCTTAGATCGTATTTTAAATTCACCGTATGTTTTTTAATAATTCTTCTGTAGCCACTGTCTTGAATTAATTTACATAATATTTATTAAAACTAATACATCAATTAACGTTGAAAGTAGCAAATTACAATTAGAGCATGATAAATTTTATAGTTTTATGTATAATCTAATACCATCCCAAATTGATGTACAGACAGATACGCCTCCATTATCACATATATGATCAAATCCTGAGTAATGCAGAGCAGGATTTTCCCCAAAAAAATATCACTAAATAATAGGATGCAAGTACATTGTAAACTTACCATCAGAGGATAGTTATTTTGATTTTGTAACTATTAGGTTTTAAAAAAGTAGTCATAGTTTAAGGCCACAGACACCCAAAGCAAAGCATAGGTCTTCACCGAAAACATCTATGAGGTATATACCATAATAGACAGGTGGTTTGGCGATCGCAGTATGGTATACATACACTTATTATACCAAACCATTAATAAAAACCAAATAAGAGAACTAATGTATTTAAAAAGTAATAAATAAACAACAGCCAGTATGGCACACAAAAATTAAGTATTGTGCCACATTCAGATATCGTTAAGTCCGTGTTTCTAGTGACGTAGTTGCGCGACGAATATTCATAGGCATAGTTCGAGTAATTAATCGTCGTACCTTAACTTCATCGGAACGGGTGTTGTGGTATGGTGAGCAGTATTTTGTTCTATTATGAATGACGCGATGTCCTGTGCGAAGTATCGCTGGTGCAGTCGCCGCTGGTGCGAATCCCGTAAACCGCGCGCTGCACTAAATCGGCTATGCTCAAATAGCTCAGAATAAAGACCTGACAATCCACAATCTGCTTGCGTAGAATAGTCAGTTACTATAGCCACACTCCACGGAGGAGCTCGGAAATTTTGGAGCCAATGTAGAAGCTAAAAGTATTGAAGGACAGTCACCACCGTGCATGGCTCCTTAGTTTCACAAAATACAACATGGGAAAAATATCACCGGAGACATGTTTGGCCACAACCCCCAGTCATTAGAAAGCGACTAATACGAATATTACTAGAGTAGTGTTAAATTTATTTTGTTTGTTACTCGTATATGTGAAATGTATTCTAATGACATAAAATGTTCCTAAGCAATAAAAATATTAATGTATATAATACGTTTTTATTTATTTATAATGTGGCCTGAAACGTCAGGAGATTCAAAAACTTGGTGACAGATGATGAAGAGTGAGATATCTCCTGCCGAGGAACGATTTAAACAAGACAAAGGAAAAGTAACAAATCTCCTTATAGTTTATGCCTGGTTTCAGATAAGCAGGGAAAAAAACATAACGCACATAGTTTTGTTTTCGATCTTTATGTTAATAAAATGTGAAGTATACTTAGAAGTTGATATTTACGAGTAAGCGTGTTTAAACATAGCATAAGTTGTATATAAAGACAATTATATAAAAAATATTGACGGCTCTTAGGCAAGTGTGCAATGTTTAACAGGATCCAGACGATGTTTAGGGCTTAAATAAAAAGTAATTTTTGATATTTATTGTGTCGTAAAATAATTACAGCTATTATTAAAATATAAAAAGGACGTTTGGTCTAATAATTTAGTACAATCTACAACTTACCATATTTAGTCACTGTTTGTGAGTAGGTATTGAAATATTAGATACCATGTCTTATGAGCCTGGTAAATAAATTTATATCTAGTAAAATTATGAAATACGTCTTGCAAAAGATACTGACAGTAAAATCCCTTGTCCACAGTCTAATATAAACATCCGTATTAAAGTTTAGTATTAATTCTGTCAAAGAAAATAACATCACAGTAATATTCCCTCAACCGCCGCTAACTTCCGCTAAATTTGTCAAAGTTGTTTGAACATGTCCGAGGACACTTGCAATAACAATCCTTTGTGCGAGGTTTTCTTTTGATACCGACCGTGACAAGTCCGGGATGATGCGTGACCGTCGGACAGCGTCTGCTATTATTTAAATATAAACGTTATTTACTTTTACATGAAAAAAGCGAAACAATATTTCAAAAGCGTCTTGATATATTATTTAACGGTTTTTTATAAGTATGCGAAAAATTTAAATAATCGATGCTTATCAATACAGGGAAAAAATCAATAAACTGAGCTGTTATTTCATTCAAACTAGTTAAAGTTTAATTTACAACAACGTAAAACAAGTAAAAAGTTACAATAATTCAAAATATTGATTTACATATCTTTAAATACACCATCGGAAGCTAATTATTACTTAAAGTTCATTTGCCTAAACTCCATATTACTAGTAACTCCTCTGTGCACGTGTAAGTTTTTAAATTGACATTGCAAACAATGCTTCAAAATAACATTTTAGATTATTAAATTAATAAAACCAAGTATATTCTGAAACAACTTTTTTCATTATAATTTTGTGTATTAAAATAAAACGGACTGAGCATATGGAGGGTCCTTCTTACATCTAGATGTGGTTTTGGAACTCTCGATTTGTTGTAAGTTGAACGATGTCATTATAAAAGAGATTAATTAGTTTCTAGTTTCTGTCAAATTGGGCTCTTCTGGCATTGTTTTCTTGATGTCATTATGAATAATCCTAACTGAAAAATTATATATAAGTAAATAATAGTATCTATTACATAGGTAATTATAGCCAATTTTGCATAGCGCGGCATTATTTGATTTTACATAAATTCTAAAACATTGAAATAAAAAAATTACTATTTTTTTTTTACTTACAAAACTTTATATATGGCGGGAACCTACGTCAATCCTTCAATTGAAATGATGATGATCACAATAGACGCCCACTGCAAGCTATAGGCCTCGCCAAAAGCCTGCTGATTGGTCTTATGCTGCATGCATCCTGCGACTTTCTGTTACCTTAACTAGGTCATCGGTCTACCTAGTGGTGAGCTTGAGCGAGTCTACCGGCTCGTGGTCGTCACTCGAGAACCTTCCGGCCTCAACGACAATTGGTTGCACAAGGGTTATGCTCCGCCCAATGCTACTTCCGGTGATCACGTATTCATATGTTTTTTTTTTTAATTTTACCCTCTGTTTTTTTCTTCAAATAAAACAGCCAAAAGATGGTAAAAAAATATTAAACAGCACAAACGTCTCCCTGTGTTATTAAAATTGAGTATATTCTTTCATCGTATAAATGCAAGACATTTAATATGCAATAACCCATAAGTTTGCAACTAAACTGTATACGGAGCCAAAAGATATTTTTAAAACGAATATTAGATGAATAAATCTTGATGTTGTTGAGCAGTGGTGCCTCGGCGGTAAACAACTGAATTGCGACCGTAGACCGCGGGTTTGACTCCCGCGATATAATATAAAATTCACACTTTGTCCATTATTTATAAAGGATTGTTGCTGCACACTAATAAGCTTTCAGAAGATGGGTAGAAACGTCATCTGCGTACCATAATACCACACTGAGATTAGCAACCCGCCTTCTAAGCGTAGCGATTATGATAAACCCCCCTTATTTATATCTTTTCAGAGATCACAGTGGGCGTATATGAGCTTAAACCGCGAGATCTTTCTAATAAGTACAGATTGTTCGAAAAACCATTAAACAATTTGTCGAAAAGTTTATGGCTTGTTATTGAGCTAGAATATTTTTTAATTAAGTTATTACACAAACTTTTTTTATTGTATTCTCAAATCTCTCCTACAATGTACACTCCGACCAAACGCTTATCCTTTTCTTATTTCCATTATTTAGTCATTTGTAAGAAATTGCCTCGAGTGATAAGAACACTCATTGTACTTTGATATTTTTATATAAGGTGTGCAGTAAAATGTATTGAGCAACTTAAAAAAAAGTTTCAAACACTCTTTTTGTCATGTGGATAACATTGTGGGTTATCTAGTCGGTTGCGATTAAAGCAATGATGCACAAAAAGTGCTTTATTTATTGAAATTATTTTAAACGTGATGAGATATTCTATATTAAATGACACTTTAAGGTTTTTGTGTCAGAAAGTCAATATTTACCTTAGTAGCATTCAACAACAAGACTAAACATTTTTGATAATAACTAATCTCGTAGGATTCCTTGGCAGCTTCACCTGAGATTTATACATAGTTTTTTTTTATTAATATAAAGTGCGTTTCATAAAGTAACGTGGCGTAAGACCCTCGGGAGGCCTAGCCTTGGATTATCACTTAATACGCGTTTAACATTCCTGTTGGAAATCTTTGGCAGGAGACTTACGTCCAGCTGTGAACTACTTCTACGACTAAAATGATGATAAAGAGTCCGATTCAAAGGCTGTGCAGAACTCTGACTTGTTGGGTTACGCTGTAAGTTATTTGTGTTATAAAGTATTTACTATTGACTATTCATTTTAGTTATAGAACATCCGCTAATGAACGTGTTTGTGGCTAGTGAAATTTTTTACATACGGTAATCGGTTATAGTTATAAAAGCTATTAGAACTCAATGTTGGATAATAAAAAGCTTTATAGCATTTACACCTTTTTCACATCACCATGTATAAAGTGATCACGCTGAAATATATATGTTAATTTTTTGCGATTCTTTTATATTCAAACACGACAAGCTTCTGGTCTGAACAGACAGTAAATAAAAATTTATCTATCTAAATGTTTACTAATACATATTTGAAAACGTTTTTTCTTATCATTTTATCATTACTTTATTTGTTATTTCTTAAACGATTATTTTTTGGAAAGAGCGTAACATACATCAATTGACAGCCAATGAGCAATCAAAGCTTTTTTGCTTTTACACCCATAACCTATCATCAAGTATTCACATATCCTAAATCGAACTCGCGATCATAAGTCAAACAGCTTAACCACTAATTTTAATATAATAGTATGAAAATAATATCACACGAAATATTGGTTCACTAAAATCAATTATTACCTATGCTGCTGGTTTTAATAGTAGATAGAAGGAAAACAATAAGCCTACAGTTTTAAATAATGTCGGACTCTCTATAATGTTCTAATATAAAAATAGAGCACGACCTTATTTGTTATTATATAGATACATAAATATTTAGCTTATGGTCAGATTTATACAAACGTGAAGCCTTTTGTTATCAGATATCCCGTGTGCATTTTGTCAATCAAACCATCCCCTGTCTCACCGCTCGCGTATTTTACACGTCGATTAGCACTTCTGCATACACTATAGAAGACATAATATTGTAAAACATACGGACAGAAATGATATTGCTGTCGGAGCATATGCAGAATTATTTCTTGTTAAGGAAATCAAATGAGCTGAGACTTTCTCGTTCTTAGTCAGACCAGCGGAACTTTGGGTGACTACAATGGTCAAAATTATGATCGAGGCAACAGTCTGATTTGAGATTAAGTTTAAATTGAGATAATAAATATTTTTAATTAATTAATTTTAATTAAATAATAATTATATGAGAACACGAGACTGAGCTCAGCTAATTAATTTAAAATTTTATGACATAATTATGTTTACGTTTTGGAAGTAAAAGATGCCGTCCATGCTTCCATAGGATAAGCAACTGTATATCCCCAACTCTTTAGTAAATCAAGAGGCTCCATGTTGCGATTCCTAATGGGGGCTTTTTGTTGATAACTTGCGGATTCCCGATCTCTACATCCGATGAATCTGTAAACGCATTTGAAACGAAGGTTTGAAAGCTGCTACTTGACGGGCTGACGGAATCATCACTATAATTGGATTTAATTATTTGTTATATTTACATGTATAGCATATGTATATATTTAAATATATGTGTTATGATATATATATATATATATATATTTATAGTGTTTTAAGTAAATATTGCCCTTCTCAATATGATTTAAATTTTTATGATATAAACTTGTTTTACCTACCCTTATTAATTTATCTCTGCACCGCCTAACGGTTAACTAGTAGAGAATGCTTTCAGCATTAAGTTTACCTTTATAGATAGGATGTATAAAATTGTTTTAATCAATAAAAATAAATGTGTAGCAATATTGGAACGCTGATCAGTGCTATATGAAAAAAGTTAATGTATAGTTTATTTAAAAAATAATTATTAGATAAACAAATAGAAGATAAAAATCAGAGTATAAAATTTTAACAAATCAAAAATTTATATTTATCACTGAACTTAAGTCGTTATGAATCTTATACCAAGAATTCGACTCAACGATATATGTGTGGAAAAGGATCAAATAGACCCCTAAATTAAATTCCCCGTCTCAATAAACACGGACATTATGTCACTAGCGTACACTTAATGGAAGTAGATACATGTAAGTATAAAGTTAATTTAGAAACGGACCATATTTAACATAATTTATGCAGCTAGACTTCCAGGTATTGCTACAGTGAAAGTCTCAATTCAAACAAAGGAGGTTGACAATGGGCAAATAAAAAACCATTCCCTCTACGATATGACCCATTTTTACGCCGTAAAATTATTCTCATCTTCCATCTTTCGGCCATAAAGCTCGTTATCACTGTCTAATATTTGGGCTTATTATTACCGCCCGAGCTTTTTTTCTGTAAATTGGCCACAAAAATGTAGTTCATTTGTTCTTACATAAAAAAAAGTTTATTACGATACTATTTCGAGAATCCAAGCCGTCAAAATATTTTATTAATATTTTTAACAATTATTAAGTCTAGATCGTGATAGAAATTTTTTAAATTTTTAAGTTAAAAATTTTTTTGTTGTTTTTTAAAACGACGTGACAGAAAAATAAAAATAAAAGGATTAAAAAATAAAAAAAAGTAAATTAAAACTACAAAAAAATTAAAATTTTATTTTCATTATTCTTTGTAATATCAATTGTTATATCACCAACAATAAATTACCTTTTACGTTACCTGCTTTAAGTGGATGGTGGTGACAAGTAAATGATGACAGTGACAGGTCTAAATAAAGATTTTTTTGTATTTATGCAGATAATTTTGTTTATTTTAAAAGATTTTTTTCTTTTTCATTGACTTATGTTCTTTATAACAAAAATTCTTATGTAATGTTGTTGTTAAACACATTTTTTTTAAAAAATCTAACAAATATCATAAAAATGTTTAAATGAAATTATGTGATATGTCAAATGATAATGAAGAGATTAAATGAAAAAATACAATGGTTTTGACAGCTCTGCTTATTTAACTTTTTATGATCAGATTATATAAAATTTCAACTGATTCATGATTATATAGAATGTATGTAGCATGAAATAGAATATATCATGAGAAAAAATTCATTAACTTTTTCCTAGTAATAAAATAAAGTGAAAGGTAAATGTAATAAATAAAAATAATTTTATGCAAAAATTATCACAATGGCTTTATTAAAGTATATAAATAGGTATACTCGTGACTCGTATGGACATTTATTTACAGATTATATACAAATTCACATATTCTACAGCAGTCTTATAGAATGTATTTACAACAATATTATGAAACAAATGCCGTTCGAAATGGCTAGAAAATACAAAAATAGATGATAATCTTAGTCATTTGGTAAGCGCGAATTGCGGTAAATATAATTTACACAGAAGCGTTGTCTAAACAAGTATTCATAAAATGAAACTAATACGATAAGCTTGTTATGAGACTAGACTAAATAAGCTTGACCCGTGTGCTGTGTGTCGACGATCGGAGGAGGCGGAGGCCAGTGTCTAAATTCTCGCCTTCTATTCGGATTATTAGCACCTAATTCTAGAGAAGAATAATCTGAATCAATCGATGAATAAATATGATCTGAAGGCGGCCTGCCGACCGGACCGTAATTTGTTTGTGTTTGTTGTAAACGACTTTCCAAAAATTCAGACGACGATGCCACACCGTTAATATGATCTCTTGTTTTTTCTGTAAACGAAAACGATCTCATTGTGGCATTATGTACACCGCTTCTCATCGTGTAAGAATTTAAATTATTCTTATAACTAAGTGTCCTAGGCTTTCGTTTTCTGTCCGGCATCGCGAAGCGAAGACTCGCCCAAAATTTATTTTGACCCAATCTCACCCTTGAAGCCGTTTTTAAATAAGGTCTTAACTCAGAATCACACAGAGCATCGGGTAAAATTGCTGCATCTTCTATTATTATTAATGAGCATATTCTTGGTTTTAATAATTCATGCAGCGCCTGGCGAAATTCATAACGAGACCATTCTGTTTCAATGAAATTTCTTGTTAACACTATCATTATTCGCTTTGATGCTTCAGCTGCTTCTGTAAGAGGTAACGTATACTGTATATAAGCTGTTCCTTGTCTAGGTATGTCTCTATAATGTAAGCAAAGATGATATGATGTATTTCCATTTTCCAACTCTGCGGCTAACGTTTGAATAACAAAGTCGTCATCTTTTGGACTGTAGCATACATAAGCGTCGTATAATTTATCACTGTCATCATACGCCCCGGTTAGAGGTAACAATCTTATTCCGCAAGCAGTATAAAGCCATATTCGAATCGAATCTCTGAACAAGAATATTGTTAGTGTAACTAATATAATTAACATAAATCCAGTAAACGTTGTTACAAGCATAGGCATGTAATTAGAAACTAACATTTTATCTATAACTGAATCACCGGCGTAATAATCACTGCAAATTGTGCCATTGAGGTTTAACTCCCTTTTTTGCGGTAAACCATTATTCACATTCCAACACCATAAATCTCTAACATCTTTGATTATTAGAGCATTTTCAGATAAAAACGCTGTGAATTTTTGTAAATACCGGCATTTGCACGACCACATGTTGTTGCCAAGAACAACCGATTTCAGATTTTGATTATTACTTAAACTCCAGATAGAAAAATCTATTAATCTATTGCCATCTAGTCGCAAATTTTCTAATAGACGTAATAAGCTAAAAGTGTTATTCTCCACGTAACTTATAAAATTATCTTGCAAATACAATTCCTTTAGTTGAGAGAGGTGTTCAAACTCGTTTCCGTTTAAATATTTCAGTTTATTATTTCCGAGATGTAATATAACAAGGGAGGATAAACCGGCAAACGTTCTATTATGTAAGATCTCGACATTACTCGAATTAACATAAAGCGATCTCATATTTTTCCTTCCGATGAATGCATAATTTTGCAATTCTTTAAAGTCGTTTCCATCCAAGTAGACCTCAGTTGCATCCATTGGGATTTTTTCAGGAATCTCATTTGCCTGTTTGCTTGAACAGTCAACCACATTAGTATGCCAAGTTGGATCATGATAACAGGAGCAATTATATGGACAGGTCATTTGGCAATCGCAAGCGACATAATCACAACAATGGCATAGTGTAAAACAGTGTGTCTCATATGTACATAGAAAATCAGTGGATTTTAAATTGCTTAGAGGGATGTGTGTAACTCCCCTCGTATGTGTCATTTTACATAGCACATTTTCGAGATCCATTATTCTCGGATATTGTCTCATTGCTGTCATATTGTTTATCATGGGCAACCATTCCATATAGCAGTCGCAATCAAACGGGTTTCCCCCTATGTAGAACTCTGGTAAAGACTTATTTATAGGGATAGGGTGTATACGAAGGCTGTTGATATCTAAATGAGATATCTCATTTGCGTAAATGTCGACCCTTGTTAGATTACGTTTTTCAATGAAAGTGTTTACATGAATGTTATTTATGTGATTATTATTTATAAACAGAAGCTCTACACTATTTGGTATTGCTAAAGGAGATATTTCTACAATACGATTGTGGCTAACATCCAATGTTTTAATGCGTATTTCATCTTGTAGTTTATAATAGTTACCCAAATGTTCTATAAAGTTTCCATGAACATCTAGCCATTTCAAGTTAGCCGGTATAAATGCATAATCAAACCAAATTAAATGATTTTCTGATAAATTAAGCCAAAGTAAACTCATCAATGCTGAAAACACTCCATTTATATCTGAAATGAAATTACCATCTAATCGTATGGCCTCTAATTGCTTATTACGTTCAAACGATCCTCTTTCAACGGCCTGAATTTTATTTTTAGCTAGGTTTAAAACTTGTAAACTGGGCAAATCCCAAAACATACCCACGCTTAAATTTCCGATTTGGTTATCGATCAATCTCAACCCGGTAAGTTGATCTAAATTTTTAAAAGTTCCATTTTTAATATCGGTAATCAGATTTTCTCCTATATCAAGTGTTTTCAACAAAGACAATTCTAAAACAGCTGATGGTACTTTGGTTAACTGATTTGAACTTAAATCTAACTCCTTTAGGTCGGAGCAATTTTTAAATGATTTTGGATGTATGTTGATTAATAAATTATTATTTAAATTTAACTTACTTAAAACGAACAATCCATTAAAAAGGAACTCATCTATAGTATGCAAGCGATTTTCCGCTAAATTTAAAGTATGCAAATTGTACAAAGGAAGAAAAGTGTTTTCTTCGATATAACCAATAGAATTATTTCTTAAATCTAAGATTTGCAAAAAGAACAGGTTTTTAAACGTTTCTCCATCTATTCTCGTCAAAGCGTTATTAGATAAATTAAGTATAATTAAGCGTATAAGTCCAATAAACGTTCCACTATCAATATGTGCACTTGAAAGTTGATTATTAGATAAATCTAAGACAAGCAACTGATCTAGTCGGTGAAACACGCCTCTAGCTAATTCATATAGCAGATTATTATTCAGATAAACTTCTCTCAATTCTTTCGTGTTCGTGAATGTGCCATCAGGTATTAACTGTATGTAATTAAAAGAGACATTTAATATTCTTAATGATGTAAATCCATTAAATATTTCACCTGAAATATCTGTAATGTTATTATGCTGAAGTCTCAATTCTTGAAGTCTACGTAGACCTGCAATTTCACTTTCTTCGCTCAAGGATTTAAGCCCATTATAACTTAAATCCAAACTTCTTAACCCGGAACCACAGTTTTTACCAAAACCGATACGATCGATGTTTTTTAACTTATTGAAAGTTAAATTCAATACTTGCAAATTTTCTAGCGGGCAAAAAACATCAGAGGGTACAGTTTTCAAATTATTTTTTCCCAGATCTAGTATTTGTAGTTCTCTCAACCCGTTGAAAGTTCCAAGTGAGAGTTCTAAGTTTTTATTTGGGCTCCAGTCGTAGTTTTTAGATCGGATCGACAACTTTTTCAACTCACGTAATCCTTCGAATGCGTTGCCTGGTATTTTCAAAAGTTTGCAATTTTGAAGACTAAGTTCCGCAAGTTTAGAGAATCTTTGAAAATAGTTTGCTTCGAGGGAACTTTCAAAAAACAGCAGCTGGTTACATTCTATCGTAAGTTCTTTTGTGTATTCGGCAGCTGACTCTATACAGAATCCTCCGGCATCAAGAGTTCGCACATGGCAAAGAGTTTTTACCTTATCACTTTCAGAAATACAATTGTCCACGCCTCTGGAGACTATGGTAGCCTTAACACATATTATCGTAAATGAAAGAGTCAGCAAATGATACATTTTTAAAACACATCTGTCTCTAATAATACTTTAAAACTTTTGGTCACTTTTCACACTCAGTATAACCGGGATACAATTCCTTTATTCATTCAACCGGTCAATGTTTACGTCGCGATGCACGTTCGTGTATGTCGGGCATCAGACGCGGCGCGATAGCGTCCTTTCATCATCATGGCTAGAGCGCGACTGTCGAAGGGGCTCGACTGTTTAGCGAGAGTGGTGAGCTTCTAGCCGCCCCACTTGGTTACACGTCCCCCGCACCCTTCCGCCCCTACATAGTTACACGTTCGCTCGCATGGCGCCACTTGCGCTCGGCCGCTCTCGCACAATTATGTAATGTTTTCTTAATCGAGCCATAGCGTATTAGCTTTTAAAAAAGTAAACGCATTCTTTAAGAATAATGCATAATAAATGACTGTACGGGTGATTCACTTTTCAAGAGAGAAAATATATTTTTAATCACAATCTAAATGTGTTGTTATAGAAAGTTTTAATTATTTCGTATTTTAATTAAAAGAATAAACAATTTAATTTGTTTAAAACATAATTCTAAGGATAAGACCTAGTAACATAATTATATTTGATCTACTGATCACTTCTAAAACTAAACACTTCTAAAAACTAACTGTTCTTGAAATAAAGCGCTAAGAATCTTAAGAACTAAGGTGTTTAAGTGTCACGACAGACGCCTTAAGTGGCTGCAATTGATTCTTCGACAATCCATTTATATAGTACATAATAGTAAAGGTAAAATTATTTTCTAGGTCAGGAAATCTTAACCTAAAGTATATATTTAAAACTATATTTATAAATTGTGTAGCGGGGAATCCCGAGAAAGGTTTTGTCGGGTCATAACAAGATATAAACGAAAACTGATTTTGAAATGTTGAAGCTTTCAAAACATTATTTAAGTTGTGTCGTGTGTATAGAAATGTTATAAGAATGACTAATATTTTAATAAGACGTATCCTTACTTAATTTAAGTTGACTAGTATGCAGTCCTACAAGATAGTTGAAGTTTTTTTTTTTTTTAAAACCTATGCATATGTATTTTGACAAGATTTTTTGTTGTTGAGTAATAACTATATTTAATGTTAAATCAATTTTATTTTGGGTTACTAGCGTACAAAGGGTACACTTTTCGTCGGATCCTATTTTATATTAATTTTGTAATACCGGAAGAAAAATCTTGTTAAATAGTTTTTTTGGTAATTGAGCTACAGGGGAATCTAAGTTTCATTTTGTTAAAGGGCTTTTTGTCCAATACAGTTTAGGAATCTATGTTCTGATTATTTTAAATAGATATTTGTACTGCGACCATTAACGTACGGTCGTAAAATACATATAATACTGCAATAAAATTATATTGCCCTCATCGATATCTATGAAGGGATATGACATAATCGTCAGGCTTGTCAGGCGGGTTGGTGATGACAGTTTGGTGTAATAGTACGCAGAGGACGCTGCTCCTCATCCTCTTGAAACATGTTTATGAGCGTTGCAATCCTAAACAATTAATGCACAAAGTGTGAATTACATAAAAAATTAAATCCCGAAAATCGAACCCACTGCTCAAATTACAATATATTAAAGCTCGTAATTAACTGTATTTATGAACTATATTTTAATAATGATATTTACTTATTATGGACTATGAACTGTTAAATATAAAAGTATCGATGTAATGTACTCTGTAATCATTAAGTAAGGTGAAATTATCATTTAAAACTCCCGGGGTTTTAGAAACCAGGTAATTTTTTCCTGGGTTGGTATAACTGTCGATAATGTTTGCCAAGCATCTGTTTTTCAATAGTTGAAATATAATTTGGCTATTCCCAAACCATCTTAAAGTATGTTTTGTGTCTCGTACGCGTCAAATCACTATTAGTGTCAAAATCGCTTAATTTTTCGGATAAAAAAGCGTCGAAAACTCGGCTCAAATTATTCCGCAATTACTGTATTAGTCTGATTTGGCTCCGTGCGACTTCTGGCTATTCAGTAAAATCAAAAGGCCAATGCAGAGTCGTCGTTTTGACACAATTGAGGAGATAAAAACCGAATCAAAGAAGGTCTTGAAGGCTGTACCGGGAAAAGACTATTTCAACTGTTTCGAGGACTGGAAAAAGCTTCGGCAAAAATCGAGGATTACTTTAAAGGGGATGAAATAGATTTGGCAGATTAAATAAAGAATTTACATTTTATAAACTAATTTACCTTACTTATTGATCACAGTATTATATACTTGAAAGAAGGAAAACATTTATTTACAAAATTTAATAATAAAATTACATTTACAGTAATGTTAGTAATATTTAATATTTCCTTAATGTTACTGTTTTTAGTAATTTATTTGTCTTTGTTTCGAAGGGTTCTCTTTGAATGTAGACGTCTACAAGCGTGTTTCATGTATCCCGATCTTTTTACTTGTTCACCCAGTTCCTTCCCGAGAAATGTATATAATATAAATATAAAAATAATTACTAACTCATTAGTTCATGATTTATCTTAATCATATTAACGTTTTAATACTGTTATTTAAGTTTAGAATAAAAGGAAACGTAATCTATGTTGTTAAATTAAATGTTATAAAATACATATTAAAAAAGGTATGTGGTATCTTGCACCCTAATCCCGCTTTCGTCTTTTATTGAATTCCCACCGCGAATTCTTTGGAGGACATACCCAATAAAGCTTGTTAGGTGTCACGGGGGCCATCACGTTTTCAAAAGCATACTGTGGAATTCGCAAACACATTGTACCAATTTCAAATGGGTTTCCGTACCCCGTGCGAATAGATAGCACGGGGTATCTCAGCGAAAGTTGATAATTTGATTTCCCTGTTCGACACGTAAAATCGTTTATAGTCTAACCAGAAGTTTCTCACTTACGAGGAAGTTCAGAAACTCGTACCAATAAGACACTATCAAAATATGATATTTTGTATTAAGTTGTTTTATTATGATTAAAACTCTCCCTTTCTATTATATAGAGAATTAAAATGGAAATACTCCAATAACCTTTTTTCCTTTCTTAAATAATATTTTTTATAATAATTTTCATCTGTAATTATATATAGTAATTATATATTATATATATATATAAAGCTGGGTGCCTACACTTCTAGTCAAGTCCCAGCATTTTTAATGTTTTTTCGTTTCGGTTCTACGTGTTATCATACTTAGGCCATCCTGCCAGATCTACAAAAAAACGGGTTGTAATTTATCAGCTTCAGCGTTTTCCGACGACCCTAAGGAGGTTGGTCTACATTGTGGATGGAGCTCCTACGCTGCGCCAGCTGGTCAGTGATGTTCAGTTCAAAATATTAAGGTTGTTAATGAGTACGGCGTACATTCGTAACATAATCACTTTTAACGCAAGTCACATAACTTTATAACAAAAGTTTGAATTTTAACGAAACACCTACAAAAATAAAAAATATTATTATGAAAACTGAATAAATTTGCGTTATAAAAATCAATATATTATTATTGCTTAGCTTCATTGGAATTTGTAACATCAAGTAATATTAAGCCTTAAAAACCGAGTAATAAAAAATTACTCAAAGATATTGCTAATAAATATTATGTTATTTTGACGATAACAAACCCAACAAGGCGTCTATGATATATGAGTATTGCTTAATTGCACGTTTAACTTCTAACGACAAAACTTCACACTTTCTGTCAACAATGATTAAACAAAAATTCTACCCGCCAAAGATAAGTTTACTTACTTAAGTGATAAAACACGACGCCTACATCCGAAAAACACTTCGGGCGTCATGATATCCTTATTATTAATGTCTTTTTGCTGAGCATCCTGTATCAAAAGTTCTCGATGTCGAGAGTTCTTAGTGCAAGCTTGATAAATGACTTCCCTCACTTTCGTGAAAGTTGCTCCCGTATTTTTTCTTTATATCTGCTTGTCGGTGCGACAGCCTGGTAGGACGTGCCCCGACTATCGATAATATTCCACTAAAACGATCTCGTATCATCCCTTCGGGTTATTAGCAACGATTCCCTTTTGCTGGAACTTATTTGATGTTCTCTATTTTAAAAATTTTATTTATTTATTTTATATTTTTATTCTTCACTTTAAATTAATGAAAGTGATAATTTTCCTGAAAAAGGTGCACCAGAATAGCTAATTTAATATAAACTAGTATCAAAGTATCCTCTTTCAATGATCTTCATCATAATTTCAGTCATAGGGCATCCATTAGTAAACATAGGCCTTACCGAACTTTTCCAACAAGACCAGTTGGAAGCGGCTTGTATCCATCGTCTTCCGACGATCTTATTAGATCGTCTGTCCACTTTGTAGGTATGCATTTGAAGTTGTGCTGCTAGCCGGTTTAAGCTTCGTGGAACTTCATCGAAATTGATCAATTCCGAAAAGAGGTAATCTGGGAGTAAAAATTTTACCCTTGCCGATCGTATTCCAGTTACAACTTTGACGTTTGCACGAAGAGGAACTATAACTGTATAGGTGTATAATGTAATGCCTGTAGTGTAGCGTAAGTATTGCGGGGCGAGGACTACTCGGCGGTCAGAAGCGGTGCGAGTCGACCCTGACCGCCTTCGAACGCGGGCGTGGCGGACATGGCCGCCGATGTTTTGAGTATTTATGCGGATTTATGCATATAAAAAAAATATTTTTATTTATTATGAATTGGCCACATGCTTTTATCTGCACAGCAATGTGTTTCTAATCACTACGTTCATAAGTGAAACAACTTATGATACTTATGATTGTATTCACGTTAGAATTATGTATAGATTACAGTAAATTACAAAGAAAACCTTTTGACAAGTCTCGATCGTTTTATGTCAATTTGAAAAAGAATACCTCGCTTATTTTTTATGAGTGAAAATACTTTACTTAATTTAATTTAGTTTCATTTGAAACTTGTCACCGCAAAAAAGGCTGCGATGTTGCCCTTATAAATCTAGTAATGAAAATAATATTTCGATATAATATTAACAAGCTGAGACTTCTGTGGAAGTTCTCGACACAAGAAACCTGAAACCAGATCTGAGGTTTATCATCATCTCTGCTCTGACCGCTCCAGTCCACGCAATCTGTATAGTCACCTTGCATTAAAAAGCTTTTATAAGGCATTTAATGAAAGAGATAGATATAACACCTGCTATCGTTGTCATCAATATGACAAGCGAATCGATATAAAACACGTGTTATACAATTTAATAAAAAAATAAATTTAATTTAGTAATAATTTTTCTAAAATAATTCTACTAAGAGCCTAAGTTACACCTTATTACATCAGCTACCTGCTAGTATAAGTTCCGTGAAAATCAGTCAAACCATTTAAGAGATAAGCCGTAACAACTAGACTGACACATAGACAAAAATAAAAATTGTAATTTAGTTTTATGTACTGTATATACATACGTATGCATGTAGTAAAAATTCGTCATTTCTATATTACAAACAGACACTTCAATTTTATTTATTTGTATAGATATACAGTTTAATTTAATCCGATATTGGTGTACTTTAGTTATTATTCGTTGTGAATTTAACAATGTTCAGATTGCCGTTAAACAAAACCTTTTTGGTTTAAAAATTCTACACAGAAATTCACCTTAATTAAAACAGAAACTGCTTCGCGGTAGTGTTAGTGTTTAATTTATTGCTATCAATAATCAAGTTACATTTGAAATGCCGGCTGAGAATATCCAGTTCCAGCGCTTTTATCTTCGCGAATATTAACGCATTGCCACCGTTTATCAGGAGGAGCGAGGTTGCATGAGATTGTTAGGAATAGATTGGCTTCTTTAAATACATTCAATTTATTTTATGAGATCGACGATATTCTGTTTGATGTGATAATAAAATACATTGGAAATGCGTTGTTTAAACACCATATAGGGGTTAGTTATTTAAAGTTAAGCATTCGTAACGTACGGCGAAGTTCTTCATGCAGTAAAATATGTTTACGATTGTTACGTATTTGCAATTTATAAAAAAATGTTCCTTTAGATTATTACAGTAAGATAAAACATACTTTGAATTAGAGAATATTAAGTTTGGATAAAGATAATTACAGTAGTTAATGTGAATTTTAATTTTTATAGACTAGTAGCCTTAAAAGAGTATTTAGCAACTGGTAACATCTGTTGAAAATAACTATTTAATAATAATAAACTAATATTAGGGACGTGTATCTCTTTTCATTTTTCAAAAAAAAAATCACGAAAAGAGTATAAATTTCTAAAATGGTCAATACTTACGCTTATTTACTTGACAATCAATTTTAGTAGTTTAAAATAAAATTATACACGAGGACGTAAGGGTGTGTATACACTATACAAATCAGTTATAAGTATATTGCAAAATATGCTGACGTGACTAATCCAATACAAGCAAAACTGGCTAATGTAAATACTCACTTGAATAAGCATACATTTATTTTTATCATAAAAAAGATTGTTTTAATTTAAATGATTTTTTTTCGTAAATATCGGTGTCTACAATTAAGTTCAGTCTGGTTATTTAAAACAACCTCTGTTTAACTATTGTATAGTAAAATTTATTGAAAAATAATAATAAATTTACTACATTATCATTAAAATTTATATTTTTTTAAATCTAAATTCTTTTTATATCTCAATTAAAGGACTAGGAATGTACTCATAGCGAGGAATAAAAATCGGCAAATGACGTGAGAAATATTTATAATAAAACACTTTCCTTTTCCCATATAAACCGTTGATTTATAATCCTTTTCACAAATAACGTCTGAGAATGAGTTTAATAATTGATGTTGATCACAATCAAAAAATGGCGTGATATCAGTGATAATCAAACAAAAATATCAATGACTTTTTAATTGTATTTTACATAATCATTAAAGTTTTGGGAATTATATTCAACATTTCAGCCGTCACACGTTCACTGCTGGACATAAGATCAATTGGGGGTGGCCAGTAACAGTACGCTGAAAAAGTTTTGTTATGTAATATACTGGTCAATATTACACCTATATAATATTTTGTCATTATTATCTACTTAAGATAATTTAAAGTGAAGACTTACGTGCGTCATGAGAATAATTCTAGAAGAACACAATTTGAAAGCATCCTTCCACTTAAAGTTACGAGAAGTCTATACGCGATATGATCTGAGAATCGCCCACGAAAAACACAGACGGAATTTTTGCTACAATATATAGTATATCCTCAACAAAGTAAAAAGATTTTAAACGCATTTCATTTAATAAACTTTTTAATTTTATTACATAATAATTTGGAGACATTTTATGAAAGTGTGTTGTAAAACCGTACACAGGTGTCCACAAAAATATTACTAATTTTTGTATCCTAGAAATAAATTAATGAGTGCATGTTTATTTATTATGCGGAACTTTTTGTATACTGCTATTTTTCTTATATTTATTAATATTCCTGTGCACAATGACAAGAATATCATACCTATAATACTGTGATCAAAGATTAAGGTGAATCTATTTATAAAATAATAATACTTAATTTATTATTTCAAACTAATTTTATTCCGTTTAAAGTAATCGCCTTCCGATAAAACGCACTTTTGCCAAAGATTTTTTCACTCTGGCAGGCAGTCGGAATAGTCTTCTTTCTATAGCCTTAAAGACCTTCTTGAAGTCGGTTTTTATCTTATCATTCGTGTCAAAATGGTGTCCTCTACCTTTTGAGTTTTCTGAATAGCCTGAAGTTACAAAATTGAGCAATTTTGCCACCAATCGGGGTATGACGTGTTTGACAAAACCATTTATGTCTCGGAGATAATTAAAACTTTTGACAAACAGGCGCTTGGCTAATGTTACAGATAGTCTTACTAAACTAAAACCAAAAAAATTGCCTACCTTACTAATGCCCGGTAGCAATAAATGACAATTTCTCGTTACCTTTAGGTCACAGTAATAAGTCGTCTATATATTTTTTTTCTAATAGAAACTTTTCTACGAAATAAGCTTATTATATGTGCCCGATTTCATGATATTCCATTTGCGATTTAAAGGATTCTCAGCTATCTAGATCATCTAATTCTTAGAATAGCCTATTCTTTGTTCACAAATGTTACGTTAGAGAATTGCGTGCACCTTTATCGAACGGTAAGATCTGCGCTAATCGGCACCTGCGGCTAGATTCCGATACAGCCCATAGCAAGTCTGCGACAACGACCGATTGCGTGTTCCATTCAAATTTTATACCTGAGTTAGACTTAGTCGTACGTACATTGCCTAGATTTGGTACAACGGTTTTGCGTCGCATTAACAACTTCCTCATGTCCCACTTTTCTTTCTTCAATGATTATAAAACCATATATTATTTCATAAACAAGCTGTTCCTCGCCAGCTTTGCTTTAATGAATGTCCCTTTAAGCTAACCCAGTGGATGGAAGTTTATAAAATCCGTTATTTTCTAACAACTACTCAACAATTGAAATATTTTTACCAAATTTCAAGTCTCTAAGCTTTATGATTTCAGAGATAGGGCGGCGAGTCAATGTTTAGGTGGAAATCTCATACATATACAGGCATATAAATTGAAATACGTCGTTAGAATAAACTACGTTTGTTTCATTTGAACAGAAATAATTGCATTATCTATTTAATGGATAATTTTAATGACAATTATAATATATTTATAGCACAAAATACACAAAATTATAATGAAAATAAAATTCTGAATATTCAATATAATAATTAAATTATTCAGGTTTCAATTGTTATTTATTGGGTAAATTATTACGTAATTTTGGCAACATAGAAATTGGTAGCAATACTGACAACTGTCACTTTTTTCTTCTCTAATTTTGCTGTGTAATGCAATGCGTGTCATATTCTAATAAACCCATATTTATTATTAAAAGTTGACAGCAGATTTATTAAACACTAAATAATAATAAAACAGAACGAGCTTTATAACTAAATTATACCAACTCAATTATAATAATTAAACTAATGAAAGTGTTATTTCATAAAAGGAGGAGTAAATGTTATTTCCTTAGGTGTTCAGAATATCAATATTGAATTGTAATGATTCACAAGTCGATATTTCGAAATTTAAAAAAATGTATTTAGATTATAAAAACTATGTATTTTTTCTTTTCAATTTTAGAAACTTTTAAATTGTATTCTCATATTTATGTTCCGATATTGCTATATAATCTAGCTATTTGTTTTTCAAAGGTATGATAGAGGGTAGTGTAATTTAATGTTTATTTTTTTATAACGTGGTACCCTAAACTGCCCTCTCCTTCATCTCCCTCATCTCCATCCAAAGGCCTGTATATAAATTATTTATTTTTTAGTCATTATCTATGTCATTTTGTAAAATTTCCTTTTCGTTTTTTTTTCATAGAGTTTTGGTGTACAATAAAGTGTAAATTAATAAGTAATTTTATGTAAGTTGAAATCATTTTTTTTTAAATAAATCAGTCATTTCCTTATTTATGTTAGTTACGCCTTTGTTATAAATCTCTTAGTGTGATTTCTACAAATGTGTGATATAAAAATGTCGTAAATATCAATTGCGTCATTCAGTGTCACCTATCATCCATCGTTCATTATTCTTGATAGAAAAAGTAAAGTCATTGTTCTATCATGATTAAATTAGGTTTATGTTTTTTCTCTTTCTTTTAGATTCAATTTAAATATTGTTGAAAGAGGAGAGTCGCTGCATGCGGGCAGTACGAGATCGGTCTAATGACTATCTTCAGGAGATGTCAATACCTTGTATAGGGAGTCTATCGGGTGACATGATGATGTTAAATGTTCAATATATAGAATATTATTAGACTTTACATAATTCCATGTGTAGTCGTCATTCCACAGACGCTCACTGCAAGGCATAAGCGTCGCCCAAAGATATCTATGAGTAATATACCTTCATAGCCACGCTTAGCAGGTTGGCGAGCGCAGTGTGGTATTAAGGGTTAGGACACTACTTCCCATCCTCTGGAAACTTGTTTCTGAGCAGTGGCAATGTTACATAATTAATACACAAAGTTATTTAAGATTGTGTCCCGGAGATCGAAATCGCAAATATCAGACCTCTACCGCTAGGTTACCACTGCTAAACAACATGTTAAACAATACCAATCATAAATAAGACAATTAAAATAAGTAAACAAAATAGTCTACTGCACTCTAATGCTCATAAATAATGACTCCGAACTTACACTTAACATGGCCTCCCCTGAAGATTTTCAATAGGACCGGATAGAAAAAACTCTGCATTAACATTTTTTTAATTAGATTTTGACAATTTTTTTTATATAATTACACAATAAAATGTACTATACCTTAAATATTGTATATGCTTATTGCATATTTATGTATGTATGTTTTGTACACGTTAACTACGCATTATTTACACTGCTACTGTTTCCGTTCTGTGATTGTCTGTAAGAGGTTGCTTTAGTGATAAGACCACCCATTGTACTTCTTTGTTTATTATTATGAAACTATTTAAATGTATCCTCGCGTGTACAACAAAGAATATTAAATGATATTATAACAGACCTTAGACATATTAATGCTGTAAAATATATAAAATGATAAAGCACTGAAACAAGTTATGATCATTTACTATACGATATTTCTATGATTATAATAAAACGCTTGGTATAAAGAACGCTAATAATTTTGCCAAGGGCGTATTGTTGTATCGATATCGATGATCGGTAGCAACAGACGTGGCTGCATTACAATCGAATTATCTAGATCGGTTGGTTGTTGTTGGAAACACCGATAATATTTTATTGCTAATAACTTGAAGATTGCGTTAAACTTTTGTTCGGTTATAGACTTTTTTTTTGGTATCACAATATATTGAGACGGAGATTTTTGACCAATTGTTATGTTGTGTTGTTTGTGATGACATATAGATCCGAGAAGTAGTCACTTACGATAGGCCTCATTAGAAGGCTTAACGTTACCCAGAGTGTAATGGAGAGAGCTATGCTCAGAATTTCATTGTAAGATCGAATCAAAAGTGAGAAGATCCGCAAAAGAACAATTCAGAAGAATCAACTGTTGGTTGTTGGTGCCGAAAGTTTGTCGAGTGGCGACCACGAGCCGGTAGACGTAGCGAGGCTAGGCGCGTCATAGTTAAGGTCGCAGGAAGTCACTGGACGCGAGCTACGCAAGACTGGTCATCATGGCGATCCATAGGGGAGGCCTTAGCCTTGCAGTAAGAAGCCATAGACTAAAAAAAAGAAGAAGATAGATATCTCTAAAACGTAAGTATCACAGATATTAAAATCAAATTTATAAGTCTTATAATATCGATAATATAAACGGCATTATTTGTAGATTAAACGGACTGATATTAATAGGTTCAAGCGTTACTTTGCGGAAGTCCATCCTAAGTAAGAAAGGGACTCATATATAGCTACTTCCGCTATGCAGCAGTAGTCGTGCAATGAAGTAAACCGCCCGCCAGCCCGCTGATAAATGAGCGTGCGGCAAACAATGCGAAACACAACTACCACCGTTAATATACTCTACACGTGTTTCACCTCTCCACGGGGCATCCTCAGATGTTACACCGACCAGTGCCAAACACCGGTTATTATATTAAAAAACAATTTTTATTATTTCCGTTCTATTTGTGCATACACTTTAGTCTTACGGTACGTTAGTAGACCGCTATTAGTGGTGTTAAAACCAATAAATAGCTAAGTATAAATTTAGCTGATCTGCTATATTAAACATAACTTTGGTCAGTAACACGTTTTGCCCGTTACATTGTTGTGATAACTAGAATTATGAGACACTTAATAGCAGAATAGTGCATGTCGGAAACATGTTCTCGATCCGGAGAAATAAATATTGTAACGAACATTGCTGAGACTTAGAAAACCCACGAATTTAATTGCTACATAAAGAATACTAAGGTCTTGTTAATCTTGCTATAATATCAGAAAGCTTATTAGCATAAAGTGATAAAAATATATCGGTACATATGCGATGAATGAACGTGACTGAAATAGCCCAGCGACTTGGTAAGTTGAAGTGATAGTAGGCGGGCCACATAGCGCGCAAAACAACCTTAAGGTGAGATTGCTAAGATCGGCAGGATATGCTAGATCCTGACAACTTCCAAGCGATGCTTTTGGAAATCTGAGGGGTAAGGGGGAGGGATGTACAGCGGTGGTCTACCAGCGGCTGAAATGATGATATAAGTTTTGAAAATTCTAACACCTCTCTCTCTAACACCAATTTTTAGTACGTGGACCTCTTTTTCCACGGGCTCAATATTGATGAAGCTGTACAAAGCCTAGACCGGCTAGCAGTACAACATCAAATAGCAAATCTAACACCATTAAAATTGAAATAAATTAAAATTAAATAAGATAACTAGCTTAAAATGTTTTAATATTTAGGTCAAAACGTAGATAATAGTTGTTCAACCTACAGTAGTAATGAAAGAATAAATAGTAAAGACACAGGGACACACATTTTCAGCACCAGGACCCTTACCCGTGATGCAGTTTCTAAGTGTAATGATTCTCGCTAGCCTGCGTGAAGAAAAGACGCTACAGAAAGGAAAAGAAATTTTTTTACGTAATAACTTTAATAATATAAACCTGTTTTTTATTAGACGTACTATTGACAGTATATGTATAAACATAGTCTAATTATTTCGAATAGTTAGTCAAATTAAATTATAGTTTAACGTGTAATTACAAAGCACAAAGAGATTCCAGGAGATGTATAACAAAGCGTACTGTAAACAGGAAGATACGAACTTGCAGTATACGAGGAAATTAAAGGCGCTCACATATTGTAATTGAGTTCTCGCGAAGGATATTACGAGAAGATTGCTCGTCAACTGGAGTTCTCGCTTCAATCACCTCGAATAGTTCCAATAGTTTCAACCCGAGCGTTGATTAAGCAGAATCGGTTCAGTGGGACACTTGTGACGTGTATGTGTTCCAATCGATAGAACCTGACTCACATTTGTTGGTACAATACGGTTTTTGTGACAATCAATATGCATTTGTAATTGCATAAACGACATGCACATATTTTAGACCATGATGTTTTGTAACAGACATCATGATAATACGACACGTTTGATATCATGGATATTTCTTGCACTTATAATTTTATTTTAAACTAAGATCATTTATTTTTTTGTCATTGTTTTTGCAACGTCGTAGTGCGAAATAACAATGTTGGGATCTATTTATTGCATTCCATTGTCCTCAGTGTATTGTGTCTATCACTTATTAACGATCATTGAATAAAATAAATAAATAAACATTTCTTATCAAGTCATGCCAGATTTTATCATTAACCCTATTTTAAATACTTGAGGTTAACTATGTAGTTTTATTCATTACTTACTTTACCTTACTGCCAGAATGAACATTAATTTCTTTAATTTCTTATTGTCTTTTTCCCTTAAGATATTACAATAATTAAAATTCTAGATTTTTTTTTAAATTTAACCTTCGCCTTTGTTATTTTGTATAATTAACGTATAGTGAAATTAAAACTACACGTTTCATTTTTAAAAGTTTTAATTTATCTATGGTGGTTAAAAGTTGTTTATATAAAGGAACACTATATTAAAACAAGAGCCGTGTGGCTTTATTGGGATTTGTGATCATCATAGCCAGCAATAAAGACGCAAAAAGTCAAAATACTTAAACCGAAAAAGAAAAAATTGCGAGTAATGTTATATATAAAAGAATTCACATGATTATATTAAGCCTTATGTTTGCGAATTGTTTAGATAATTACATACATTAAAAATGTTTCGTTAATTGATCCAAGACGTACACGTTAATTTTGATACGTAACGTTAATAGGTATAGGTGTAAAAATTTCAAAGGGGTAAATTTAAATCTAATTTCCTGTCAATAAAGGTACGGAACACTGTATCCAAAAATTAACAGTTTCACGAATAAACGACAACGTAATAGCAATATAGAAAGAAAATTTTTTTACATAATTCGGATTAGCATATATTCAAATCAATTACTATTTACTGTCTGTTTTTGCTGATTTTCTATTGTTAGTTTATTGACTTGTCGAATATAGTTTCATAGCAATCAATTACTTAGTTTATAAACGTGCTTGGAAATAGGTGCGAAAGCTTTTAAGCTTTTTGGTGACAAATGTGCTATACACGCACTCTTTTAAAACTTTTACACATATAACTAAGCCACCCTGTATATTTCATGTGTCTATTTTAATTTGTTCACGATTTTAATGGAAATATTAGTGAGTTCTTTGATCACATATAAAATTTATTTTTTGTTTTATAAGTAATTATGTGCTATAAATAATATTTGTATATCCTTTGGATGTTTAAATTTTGGAAGCTAGACGCAACAACTTTGTGAAAATTCCTCCTGAGGCATCGTATTTCGTTATTTAAACTTCTATATGAGTTTTCCTGATTGAACCCCATGTTTACATAAAATTTATCGAACCTATTCCGATTAAATGTTCATTAAAACTTCACCGAAGCCTTTAATAGCACCGTATTCGGTATCACTGCTGTATTTGTTGCAGATATTTATTTCCTCATTAAAGTAAACAGAGAGCGCTAAAATGGCGCAATTGTTTTAGTATAATATCATTTTTATCGTAACATTTTATTGTTTATATGCGATACACATAAAATTAAATGAACAATTGCTTTATTTTTAAATAAACTAATAAAACACTTTCGATTCGAATTAATCGCGAAAATTGAAATTTTCTTTTTTTCTTTTAAGGCTACTAGTATATTTAATGTGAAATTATATTTATTACAAACTTGATTTATAAATTAAAATAATTTTTTAACTCTACATCAAATCAAAGAATATAAAAATAAAAGAAATTGGATGAGTAATATTGATCTATTTCCTGAAGACGAATGGAGATATAATATTTATGTATACACAAATTTTCATAAATAAGATATAACAAATATTCTTACTCATAAATATTTCTATCTTAGTACTGGCTTCATGTACCAGAATAACGTGGGAAAATTTATATTTCGATGTAAATGAAGTATATATTTAATGCGTCATTTTATGCCTCAATGTCGATTTAAACTCGGTGGGAAGTACTCGTGAACATAAACACTGCATTCAAATAGATATTATTTGCACTCAATTTTCACCGATACCACGATGTTTGAACTTGTCACCGCTGCAAGGTAATGTTTGCTGTTAATTATGATAATGGATTGCAGTATAAACAACGACACTCGGCGCCGTCTCTATCAACCCTCAGACTTGTTTGCACGGTATGTTCTGGTTTGTTACGTATTAAACTAATTTAGGGACAAGTACGCGCAGGCTTAATGCCAAAGTAATAAGTAATCTATTTCATTATCTTCACCTCAGCCGTAAAACCTCCACTGCTGGATATAAGAACTCCCCACCAAATTTCCAATAGGTTAGAAGCATTTCGCACCCAGCGTCTTCCGATGCCTTCAATAAGGTTGTCTATCCACCTTGCGGGTACTACGCTGCACTTGCGGATCCATGGTCTATACTCCAGAACCTTAAAGCACCAGTGTCCATCTTCTGTTCTGGATATACAGTTCACTCATTTCCTTTAACTTGTCAATCCCCTTGACTATCTATTAATCCATTTTTTATTTATCTATCTACCGATCTATTTATTGATTAGTTTATTTATTTATTTATACATAATTTATTTATATTTATTTACTCTTTACAGTTTATGTAAAGCAGTCTTAATGTAAAAACATTATTAATAAGATATCTCCACCAATCAACCCAAGATGGCGCAGTAACAATTAATGTTGTTCAAAAGTTAATTATTTATTAACATATACGTGGAAAACAATAACTTTACGGTTACTGTCATTCGTCTACGGATCTCCTCATTCTTAATGCAATCTAGTAAATTCATGTCGAACACTTTGTAGATCATTAGGCTAGAAGAATCTATTTAAAGACAAATTTTAAGAACATTTTGCTTTGTCTCTTACTGCATGCGATGATTAGCGAAATTGATTTCTCTATATAATTAAATTAGAAAGGTCGAATGTCGATCATTGAGTAGTTAAGAAACCAAAGTATCTACGTGTAGACCTTAAAATTAGTGGAGCGACAATTCAGCGAACATGTTTAAAATTTTATTTAAAGTTCATTCTTTTAATATTTTAATAAGGTAAAGTTTGTAATTTTTACATAAATTGTCGAAGATGATATAATCGTCTTTGCTCAGTCTTCAAACTATTCGTCAAATTTGTTTAAACTCCTTGAGCAAGGTATGATGAACATGACACAACATAAAATACTTTTAAAAGTTATTTTCAAAATATTTAATAAAAAAATTAAAACACATATTTACTCATTTCAAAGATATGTTAAGCGTTATTCAACATCAAGCATCAAAAAGTAGTTAATGCAGAACAGCAATGGAGTAGAGACGCTAACATTAATTCAAATATTAATTGTTGAGCAATTAAGATCTGTTATCTTTGATAATAAAATTAAAATTATTTTTTATTTATTTTGGATGTTAACCTAAGGTAAAGGAGAAAATGGCACTATAACGCACAAACTTTAACAAAACAGAAACAGATGATTACGCATGTATTCAGTTTTTTTCTTATTAATAATAAAAATATGATAGTATGCAGTGACTTGTTAGTTTTAGTATTTTAATGTAACTACACGAAATGTTCAGGGTACAATTTTCCAGCGGCTACTATTAAAGTTAGCAAGGCTTTTGTTGGAAACAAAGGCAAAACTTCTCAACGAATGTTATCAATACACGTTACGGAGGTAAGGTAGCGTCCAAGGCTTTAATTAACATCCCGTACATGCTCTCAGGCTCCGGCGAGGGGGATCAAAAACTCTAATTGTGCCGGCTCGGTCCCGCAAGATAATGGGCAATTGGGTACGGATTATGTAGTGTCTAATTCACAAAACAGGGTTGACTTCAACCCTACCATCGTTAACGCTACAAATCGCGGCCGAGGGTTTCGCAATAAACTAACAACTATAAAAGACAAAAGTGCGTGCGCTGTTAAATTCGCTGCCATTTTGTGTTCGTTAAAAAATGTAAGTAGTCACAAACATATGCTCGTAGAACACTATAGTAAGGTTTATAGCTGTTCAAATTTAAACGTAAAAGAATTAAAGACAAAGAAAAATTTAAGAAACTGCTATTTAATCATAGCCAGAATATATTTGCAGATGGTCGTTACAGCACGTAGACATCCACTGCGAGGTATAGGTCTTCCCAAAAGAGGCTTTGGGGGGATATATCATTATCGCCATGCTTCGCAGGCGGGTTCTCGACCACCGAGTGGTATGTAGAGAAAGCTGTTACCCATCTTTAGGAAAATTGTTTGTGAGCAGTGTCAATTCCATATAATTAATGCACAAAGTGTGAATTATATAAGATTGTAAATCCGGGATTTTAACCCGCGTCCTGCGATTGCAAGTCTCAGTCCTCTACAGCTGAGCTACCACTGCTCTATATGTAAATATGACACGTATATTTGAATTATAATACTTAATATAGCATCGACTACATGCTACAAGTAAAGTTGGATTAAAGATTAAAATTTTATAACATATATAAATAAATTAAGTGTAGGAAAAATACATATAATACATAGAGTAAATCATATTTGTTTTATTCTATTCAAAAACATTTTTAATGTGCAGCAAAACTCATTATAATTTCGGTTTTGTTATTTAATATAATACTATTAATATTTATGGACAATAATTACATAAAGTCAATTAACAAATTTCAATAATAATTGAAAATTATATTAAAACATCACTGGAAATATGAGAAGAAATTTAATTATTAATGACAATTCCAAGTTTGTAACGATTATCTTATATCTTTATTTAAAAAAATAATCCTCTATTCTTTTATCCATGCCATAACGACAATAATTCTTTAAAAGTTTTTTTTTTTTTTAAATCCTGTTTGTAAAAGGTTGTAATGAAAAACAAAATTTAAAATTGCGTAGAAATTAAAAAAAATGAAGTAAAGTGTCCGATGAGATTTTACCTATATGACAGTTCGGTATGAAGTTCGCGCGTTCAGTGAACGTGTTGCAAATTATATTTGTCACACAGCTGTATTAGTCGGTATTTAGTGATCAAATAATAAATTCATTAATTTTTAATATTTAGTCTCTAATAAGTTTGATCATTCTATAATATATGATACTATTTTTTTGCATTGTAATGCTTCAGGTCAATAACTTATGGCATTACAAAGTGTGTTTGGACAGCCAGTTGTTAATAAATTTCAAAATAGCTTTTATGTAAATAATTATCCTTTTGAATTAAACAAAATGTGGATATTTTGTTTGCATGAATTTAGATGTCGGTTTTAATTGCTTTTGATAATGGTCAAAATAATTAAATACACTACGTACGCCTGAATTATAATTTAAACTTTGTTAGTTTGAGTTTGTTTTATACATTTTTTATTTTTTATGCACTGTTTATACCCACTGACTTAATAAAAAAAATTATGAAAGGTAGAATAAGTCTACAGGGACAGCTTTAGAGGTTTTTCGTTCATTCCATTACTGTCATTATCCACATCAAACTTGTCGAGTCATTGTGATCGGAAAAAGTCGCACAATCGTCTTCAATGACGCCCTTAAGCAAAAAATGTGAAGCCCCGACCTCGGCGTCTTGTCATCACAGTTTTATGCTTTATACTCTCCAGACTTTTTGCAACGCGCGTGGTCCGGAGTCGAGTGAAAAAGGCTAAAAAAGCTTACATTGTTCGGAATCGTTTACAAACAAAGATTCGAAAAAAATTTTAGCTACTCCAAAAAAAAAAAATAAGTATTCTGTATCCACATAAAGCCGCGTCATAATATATCTTGGTTACAGAGCTCTTCGTAAAGTGTGAAATATACGAGTCTGTTTATATTTATACGAATTTTATTTGTGTTATTTATTCAGGAGGCACGTTTTGTCGCTGAGACAAAAGGGATGCTGCCTTTCGCCACCTTCTTTTTTGTCGGTATCTGCATTCATTTTGGTCGTCTTAGGTGGTATAAATAATGCATTATCACGCATAGGGTAGGGGTCAAAGAGAATATTATTCACACGTATGATACTATCGGAGTGCAAATAAAATGTGAGTGTAGAAATGGCAAACGTTGTCAATATTTAAAAAAGAATCGGTCACGTGACCTGCGCGAACTCCATGAGGAGCTTTTTAAAGAACGTAAAATTGTTTTATTGTCTTTTAGGTGTCTATTAATATAATAAACATTTTCGTTTTTTTTTTTCGAAGACTAACTTAATTTTTGCCTATGCAAACTGGAAGCAAGGTAAATGATTTTAATTATTGTATTAAAAACTGAACAGGATATTAATTATGAATATACAGGTTGATAAGATATACGCGTAAATGTTTTTAAGAGGTAATTGTATAGCTTATTTTCTATCAATTAATGTATGGTGTACTTCAATCAAAAATCAATGGTTTCAGAAATAACAAACATCGTAATGATTATATTAAAAAAAACTTCGATTTCTAAGCTTGAAGATTTTATGTTACTAGAAGTGATTAAACAAGCGCATTACGATAGAAAACATATTATATATTAATACATATATTATTAATATTCAAACATATATTTCAGAGCGATCACTTTTTACAGAATGGCTGAAAACTTAACAAATGTGCTATACATTAATTATTTTCAGCTTTTAATCTATATGTCTTGAATATTATAGAGAATAAAATTATTTTTTTGTTGCAAAACATTGTATAATCTGAATGAATATATTGAAACTGAATCATAAAATCTCAGGTGGAGGCGAGCACTGAATGAGCTAGCGACGCGTCTTACTTAATTAGAATGCAAATTTAATAGCACGGGGATTTACATGTCAATAGGTTCCTAAATAACGCGATCTGAGACACAAAGGAATCGGGGTTCTAGTGGCTACTTACCGGCTTTACTTTATTGATTTCTCGTTGAAGCTCCTAGACCTATTGATATGAACTAAAACGTAAACTTGGCGTATAAACAAAGGCTGTATCTTAATTAAGATAAACAAATAAGTAATTTAATAGAAGATGCAACATATATATTATACTTAAATATGCTACATATTAAGGATAATTTACGTTACGATATAACAGTTGAGTTGGGTTTTGTAGCCTAGTACTGCAATTGAATTCAGTTCAATAACAGTTAGTGCATGTAGCAATGTCTCTCAATAACAACTTGAGGGGAACGAAAGTTAAAAATATATATATAAAAAAATAACCATGCCAGTATCAACTTATACTAGAACAAAATGTTGGCTTTTGAACAAACGAGACAAAAATTATCCTATATTAATAAAATGATTCAAAAATACAGTAAAAGAGTGAATAAAAATATGGGAGATAAATATAACAAAGAAAAAATATGGTCGCATGAACTTATCTATGATAATATACAGGTTAATTTGTAATATGTGTAAAAAGCTTTGCAGTATAGCCCAGTGGTAGAAGACTGAGGCTTGCGATTGCTGGTCGCAGGTTTGATTCCCGATTCAATCTTATATAATTTACGCTTTGTGCATTTATTATATAGTTTTGCCACTGCTCACAAACAAGATTCAAGACGATGAACAACAGCGTACTCTGTATACTATAATACTGCAATATAATCGTCAATCCACCTGCCAAGTGTAGCGATTATAGTATATACCCTGCTAGATACCACTATGCCTAACAGTAGACGTCTAAAATCTGAAAAGAAGAAGAACTAAAAGCTTTAAAGGGTGTGTATATAGCTAATTTGTCAACGAAAAGCTTTGCACCATTTACACCTACTTATAATCACCTTATATATAGTGACCATTCTGAAACATGTTACATATTACGAAATTCAAATTCGATTATTTTACATTAAAGGTAGTGGGCTACCAAAGGCTCGGAATGCTGATCTGCAGAATATGAGCAGGCTAGAAACTCAACACCCTCTTTAATATTTTATATTTAATAATGTTTGATTTAATAAGAAGTTTAATTTTATGTTATAAGAATGGAACAGACCAATAAATTATGACGTTACAGTCTACAAGGTTAGGTTGTAACAATAATTAATTTTAATGTATAGTAATTCAAATTTTGAAAATTGTTATTTTCTTGTTATATATTTTTTTTAGTCGATAGGCACCCACTGCAAGGCATTAGCCTCCGCGAAGATCGCCACGAAGACCAGTCTTGCGCTGCTTACATCCAACGACTTTCGACGGCGTTAACTATGTCATCTGTCCACCTATTGGAGGGCCTACCCATCTACCTTTCTTATTATATATATTATTATTGTTATTTCCGAAATTATTGATATACCATTCAAAAATTGACAGGAAATGAGCTTTACATTCATACCTTAAAGGCTTTATGTAATACCTATAACAAACCGCCCTGTTTTTATATGTAAATTTAATCTCAATATAATTCGTGTAAGTTAAACGAATAAGTTCGATTCACGTAGATATTTTAAGAGTATAAAAAAATCACTGCAACATTACTTGTGTATTAGTCAAATATCAATAATATTTATTCAATATTAAGGATTATCTCTTATTTTTTATATAAATCGTTGATTATGAGATTCGCTTTAATAAAAAATGAAAAAACCTGAATAGACTTATAATGTCAACGATAATGAATTTAAAACAAAGCCACGCCTCAATAAATTAAGCCACCTTTACGAGGTACTAAATAAATAAAGACACGCAAATGCCATTAGTATTATTACACTTTTATAGCTGCATATAACACGTATATCAAATACGGGGATGACAATGGTGAAGACGGGAAATCTCATTATGTCTGTGGTCCATTACGTGAACGAGGATCGTATTTTTAAAACACTGCTAAAATTTACATTTTTTTTTTCAATAATAACATATTCAACATTACTTTCATTAACAATTCATTTTGACTTTTTTTCTTATTCGAAATTTAAAAATGAGTTGAAAATTATTTAAGTAAAAATTAAAAAAAAAGGCGGCGTCATTTGACCCTATAGACGCCCACTGCAAGGCATAGGCCTCTCTAAAAGATATTTATAATATATACTATAATAGTCACGCTTCGCTGACGGATATGCGATCGTAGTGGGATATTATAGTACGCAAAAGACACTGCTACCCATCTTATAGAAACTTGTTTGTGAGCAGTGGTAATCCTATATAATTAATAAACAATGTGTGAATGAGTTATATAAGATTGTCGCTCGGGAAACGAACATTCGAACTACGATCGCAAGTCTCAGTTTCTACGTAAAAATAAAAACAATGTTTATCATGATAATACCGCCCGGATATAATATTTACATTAAATAAAGGATTTAAATAATAGACTGACTTAGGTTGCACATGAATCTACAAAAGAGTTTTCTAGGAAACATCGCGTTTTATATTTTCATATCGGCTTACTGGGAAAATCCAAATGGACTATAGCATTCTCGGTATCTCTCTTGTTAAGAACGTGAATGTGTTCATTGTGTGTTATTATTCAAATTAAAATTACATTTAGGATACATTCGCTATCAGTGTTTATATATTCTCATTCTAATTAAAGAGCCATGTTCACTTTTACGTGTTGAAGTCATCATAAGCCACCACCATAGACTTCCAAAAAGAAAAACAGCCTTTACCAAACTGCGTTTCAACTGTATGATATAGCCTTAACTATATACACAGCATGATAAAGAAAAATACGTAATTAAATTTTACATTTTAAAATTTTTGTGAAAGGCAGATTGGGGTTAAAATTATCGATTTATTTTCGATCATACCTAATAAGGTCACTGTAAAGTCTATGCACTCTTATAGTAATATTATAGAAAGAAGAGAAGGTCCGGTATAGTTGGATTCATCAAGCGACTTTTAGCGACAGATCAAGCGACTTTTAGGTTCTAGAATGGAGACCAAGAAACGGCATGCGTAGCAAAAAACGTTCACTCTCGTGATGGACGAATAGACGACCTAGTTAGTGTCTTGGAAAGACCCAAAATGCAAGTCAGTTTCAATCGGTCCTGTTGGAAATCTATGGGAAGGTTTATGTCCAGCAGTGAACAACAAAAAAATAAATATAACTTTCTGTTTCATCTTCCTATACATAATATGGATTTTAAAATGCAAAATGTTTTTATAGTTTATCTAACTCTCTCGGTACATTTTTCAACTTATCACATTCATGGTACAAGTAAATAGCAACAATAACTTTGTAACATGCACAGTGTAAATAAGTTTTATTTTTGATGAAGAGTTGGCAACTTTTACTCCTATATTAATATATTTGAAAATATAATCTTTACCTTTTCCAAGCTCCACGAAAGCCCGGTACGGTCAGATTCGATTAAAGACAACGATCGCCTTTCCTATTAGGTTTTGCTGCATTGGATCGTGACGTCACGTGCTTCCCTGTTAGTTCAACTGACGATTTCAAATCGTAATACTGTAATTTACACTTCGGGTGTTATTTTAATCCATTTGATATATGTACAGGGTGATCATTTATAGGTATAAAAGCTTTGAGGGGGTGAATATATGGCTCATTTGGTGGTACACCCTCTTAAAAATAAAGACTTTCAAAAATAATAAATATATTTATGATTACATAGTAAGAAAGTTCAGATTACTAAATATTAACATCTATTATTTTTTACTATCTGTCCGCGCAGAATTTATTCTGCTAGAAGCTATTGGCCTGCTTTATTCCAATAGAGAAAATAAATTAATGTAACATATTTTTACGTCTATAACTTGCAATAACACGATCAAAAAAATTCGGAAACATTAAATGTTATAGTAAAAACAAATGCAAGGACCCTAATGTCTGTGGAGTATAAATTCTACTTTAAATAAATAAAATGAAAAAAAGCCTGTTTAATATCCAATTTTAATACATAATTTTTTGTTTCGTGCACTATTATATGTTTTTACAATTATATAACTTAATATAAATGCAAATACTAATAATACTTTTTAAATATAAATTTGTTTTTCCATTTATTTTCAATTTATTTGCTATCTTTATTTACTTTAGCACCATTGATCGGAACCTCTTCTGGCCTCCTCCAGCTTTTTCTAGACGTCTCTATTCAAATATTTTTTTCTCCATTAATTTTCTGCTATAGCTCCCGATATCCACTTTTTTCTGGGGCGCCATCTTTTACTTTTTTTAGAGTCCTTTCCATGTAGTCGTCTCCATCTTGTCTGTATATCTTGCTATATCTCCAAACCATTACCATTTCTGTTTTCGTGTATATTGTAAGACGTCCTTAATGTTAGCCTTGTCTTATTTTTTGGATATTTAATTTAAGTATGCTTTTTATGTTTAATACGCATCATTTTATTGCTTTCTGGCATGGTACTAGTTTAGATTTTATGTGTATTTTGTATGTCCTCGTTTAGCATCAAGGCAAAAATATTTACTCACGTAAAAAAGATTTGATTTAATATAGCAAATACACACTAAAACAATTTTTATTTATTTATTTTAAAAGCAATTGTTATATAATTTTTCATAAAAAATATTTACAGCAGTTACAGCCGTTAGCGAAATTATTTAATAAACAGATTTAGTTTAAGAACTTAAATCTTGAAGATTTTTATTTCTGTGAATTTATTAAAATTTTTAACTAACTACCATTTCAAGTAAAATGCTAAAATTAAAATTACAATCACCGCTTCCGGTCCTATAGCTTGAAAGGACGCACCGAGATAAGCCGAAGCAAAAAGAGATTGCAAATTATACGTTCCCATATCGTGTTATTACAACTGTTGAGCGCTGATCTTGGTTGTCTAAAGCTAAAACCCGGTACGTGACAATCATATTCAGAATAAAGTATTATAATGAAAATTTTTATTTTAAAATGTTCATGTTGTTATTCTTCCAGTCATATTATGTTTGGTCATTGAAAAACCGTAAAAGGAGTGAATGTATAGCTCATCTGTCATAAAAAAAAAACTTATTTCTTTATAAAGTGATCAATTTCAAATATCTTAAATTATTTATTTTTTCTCTTGGAATACAGAGGGTAATTAACTTCTAACAGTACAAAGTATGCAGGGAGTAAACACGCAAAACTCTGTCCTACTATATGTTACTACGCTATTCAATATTTTTAAAACAATTCATTTTTGGATAGCGCTTACCATGCATGTAAGCATTCACGACTTTAAAGCTCATACTTCTATAACCAATCAGCCTGTATAATCCTATATACATCGATGAAATATAATACACTTAATATATTTCACAGTAAAGGTATATTCATAGTTGACTCTTAGTGGCTTTTTACTATTCTCCTCATAAGAATTTTCAATAGGTGTACTATATATATATAACTTTATACACACACATACATTGAATTAAAAAAAAATCTTTTTAAAATAATTTAGTTTCTATATAATTTAATTTCTAATGATACAATATGAGAAGAGGCTATACCGACATTATTATTGTTTAGTGAAAATATAATTAAATAATATCGGCATTTGATTGAGCTCGCAAAAGTCACGTACATGGTTATACAACAGAGCAACGAAACTGCGTTGAGACGATCTAGTCTACTTCATCCATACACCAAGGTTTATCCAAGACATCCAAGAATGAATATTAATACTAAACTATCTTACTCAACAGTGCGGCTGTGAATTATCTATACGATACGAAACTTTGTCTGATACGTACTAACATTATCAGACTCGCAAATGATGCAACATCTGGAGATTTAGGTGTATGTGAATAATTTAATTCTAATATTCAGATTATATGATACTAGCCAAGTTATATGTAGCTAGTTACGTAGTTAATATTTCAAGCTATTAACAGTATAACATTGCGAAAAAGTAATTAATATAATTCTTTTTAATAAAACGTTTTTTTTGTACAAAACGTACAGATACAAATCAAATATAAATACATGAGATCTCTTCAATCAGACCGATTGAGTTTAACTAATGAATATAATTCATTGCGTATTTATAGAACTAATAAGAAACAGGAAACAAGGTCAAAATTCCATTTTAATTGTTTTCAAAAAAAAAAAGAAATGTTTTTGACATTTACGATGTTTAAAAACATAGAGAGGAAAATATATTCAATAATAAAAATTTGTATCGCTATAACTTCGATTAAACAGAAGTCTCATTAATAGGAATATTAATTAGTCTCACATGCTCGAGGCTTCGCTGCGAGATCGAATTAAAAATGAGAAGATGCGCAGGAGAACCAAGTTCACATGGACTCAGTAGAAGAAATGGTCGTCTGAAGGAGAAGTACATGGGTCAGATCGCTAGTGCAATTGAAGGGTTTTGGGGGTCAAAAGGTTTTCAATTAGCGACCACAAGCCAAGTCAAGGTCCCGAAAAGTTGCTAGATGCGGGTAGCGCCAGACCGGAAGTCGAAATGATCTTTGGGGGACGACGTGAAAGATTTTTTGTGATTTTGAAACTATCACGAATTTGTTACAATTTTTTTTCCATTTGATTACTATGCTTTTAAGTATACATATTACACTTTTCCTATACTGTCTATAGTAAGATTATAACATAATCAGTCGAGAGAGTCTGATAGGGAAAGGGGTGCAGATTGGAGCTAGCATTAATTAAAAAAAATATACGAACACTGCAGTAGTAAAGTATTGTGTACGTTTAGAAAAACGTATAGGCGGTTGACGTGTTTGCGACAGCATCGTCGATTTGTCTGAGCTTCAACTCCCGAGGGGCGAGCCGTAATGAATATTAACATCGGAAAGGGGCCGCCTGTACTAACAGCTTTTGTGTACATGTATGTTATCAGTTTCGACGAGTTTGCTTTCAAATTATTCCATCAGCTACAGAGAAAACTTATTAATGTTATGAAGTAAATATTTTATAAATTGTTCCCCTATAATAATTAAACTTTATATGATTACTGAACGAAATAGATTTTTTTATAAGCCTAATTATTCTTATGTTACTGAAACCACTGTACCGCGATTTATTGCGCGTAGCAAGGGTTACCATCAACGTTCCGTTAATCCAACGTCAAGGCTCGACATAGCAGCCCTTTTGATTCACTTTCCTCGGCCCACACTAGACCGCGTTTTCGTAAGAAAAGTTACAGCAGTTTCGGTGGTGATAATATCTACTAGCATTACTATCGGTGCCGACAAACTTTGTATTGCCAGTTACTATTCCGTCGAATTCGTAGGGAATAAATAATTGAATGTATTTTGTTTCCTAGTAGTCACTTCATGTATTGATTAATTGTGTGCTAAATTACTTTAAACTAAATGTTAAACGCCAACATAAATCTGCAACGCGTGAACTTTCATAATTTTATAAAGCGTGCTAGCTTCAATAAACATTATATTTTATGAATGTTATTTAGTTATAATTTTTTCAATAAATCTTCCAACAAAGTATAAAAAATTTATTAAAGAAATTTAACGTTAATTTATTTAGAATTTACAGCATAACTAAAGGAAGTACAGATTAATATTTATATACATATATATGTATATACTGACGGAAATGTTTTGAACAAAACAAACCCTGTTTACAGTTCCAAGGAGTCGCTAGACGTGCATCAAAAGAAAATTAACGGAATTTGATGCATGGATTATGCAAATAGACGCATATCCTACTTCGTACTTTGTTATCACGTACACTAAACGACCTTTAATAGCACAGCTGACGATTCCCAACTCCCAACGTAGCTGATGTTGGTGTGCAAAAAACTTGATTTGCAATTTTATTACTGAACTTGGCGAGATGAAATTTGTTTTTTAAAGATCTTTCGTATACTACTACTACTGGAGTTATTCAAGAATATAATGAAGATCAAAAAAAATAATAATTAATTGTTCCGTATGTATAACATTCTGAGTTGGATGGTACCCAATACTTTTTCTTTAACTTACGAGATATTTACATGTTAATAAGGTTAACGTTCTATTGCTATCTAGGTTTTTGAAATGTAAAATCTATGTATATATATATCCGTAATTTCAATATAGTCTATTCTCGAAATGATAGTCTTTACACAATTTTGAAAATTAGAATGTCGTGTTCACATTAACCAGATGAAGTAAGCCTTTCGAAAACTTACTTTGACTTTGTAAATGACAAAAAACGGTTAATGCTTTCTTAACGGAAACTAAGTATTTAATTACAATTTTTTTTAATAATGATATAAATGATTATAGCTAAAACTCTATTAACTTTACCTAGAGTAAAATCTACCTAGGTAGCGGTTGGTAAGAATGATTTTTGAACATACCTTAGTTTCTAAAATTTGAAGCTAACACATCGATAGTAAATATTTCTTGTAAGTTCTTTTTAGAGATATGTTACATTAGAAAAATCCTGATCTTTTTATTTAAAACGAAAGGAAGTTTAAACTCTTTTTAAACCTGTAAGTTTGTCGGATAAAGTTTTTACTTCACATGATCGATATGGCAGATTAAATTATTTTAAAATTTACAAGCTGTCGGTAGAAGAATTTGAAATTTAAATCTTAATTTTTCCCTGATCATTAAATATAGGAGTAGCAAAAAGACAAAACTAAAACTAAACTAGACGTTTCTTTATTATGCAGAATTTCATTTATGATATTTTATGGCGTGCTAGAATAATACGCGCTCACAATCGAATCCAATTTAATGATCAGTGATTCTTATATTACGTTTTCGATGACTATATAACCTTATTGGTAGAAATAATATTTATAATTAAAAAAAATACATCGTTCTACTTGGCAACGAATACAGCAGACGTCTAAGCCTTTTTAGTATTTATTTATTGTATAAGAAAAAATAATAATTATTAATAAAAAGACGACATAATATTACTACAGTCTTGGGTCTATCGGACATATATATACGGGTAATCAATTTATTAATTTTAGTACAATGTGTGAACATATTAGATAGAAATGTTCAAATTTTTATTATACTATATAGCGAGCGAGTTTCTCGTTATAAAAATTTATAAAAAAGGACCGTAATTGTTTCTAGATTTACAAAACAAAGAACAGTTTAAATTTCTACCCTTCGAAACGAAATTATAGTATCGTAAAGCATGATTTGGAAACACCAACACAATCTTATTTATCCATTATGATGGGGGAGTAACTGAATCGACATGCAACGGTTGTATAACCAGGTATCTATAGACTGATTTGATAATAATAACTTACAGACGGAAATGTGGAAATGAGGGGGCGAGTCAATGCGGGGTGTGAAAATGTTTATACACTTTCATAATTTCAAGGGGATGATATCAGATACGCAATGAACAGGGGCTGGCAGGGAAAAGGGCTTTCAACAAAATACTTAATATGAAAAATACGAGGTGGAAAATCTTGTTATTACTGGTAAAGCTATTATTTAAAGACATTGCCTTATTCAGGGGTTTCAAAAATATATTATCACAAATTATCATTATTTTTAATTGTAGAATCTTTATAACTTAACAAATTATTTATTTATTTAAATCCAACACTTACAAAAATATTAAAATCAAACATGAAACCTAAACCCATTGACCATGAGTAACATCAGTGCAAGTCGAAAAAAGTCAAGTAAATTAAAATTATAAATCCATCCTCTCCAAAAACAGGAATTCAAATAATCTTCACCGGTCTTCAAAGACTTAGTTTTAAAATTTAATAAAGACAGAATTTTATTATTCTTTTAAAACCCATGGAGGTTTTATCTTTGAAAGGCAAAAACAGTCAAATAAAAATATAGGACTTGTTAATTAAAACGTGAAAAGTTTAAATAGAAATGTACCTAAAAATACGTAGTATTATTTTTATATAATAAATTACTCAAAGGCTGAAATTGACAAACATGTCACGGTTTACGTTCTCATGTTTTAAAAAAATACTGAAGCATGTAAATAAACCTTAATCTCCTGTGATTACGTACGAATACTTTTTTAATTAAAAATCGCCGGACGAAATTGGATCCGATTTTCTTTATTCACTGGAGCTCCTTTTTCCGTGGCATCTATTTGAGTGTTTTTTGCACAAATTATTCAGGCTTATTGAAGATCGGACGTCAGAGAGGGCGATCTATCACATTATAAACACGGAGCCCAGATGCTTGTTAAGAAAACCCGTAAAAGAAATTCTTAGCCCATATAAATAGATTACGGATCCTTTGTGAAAAGAGAGCTCTTGGAATTTATTTTGGACATGTACACTTTTTTAAGGAGAGTCGTAATAGAATATTCGCATATTCGAAATACGAACAATCTTGATATTAAAATTTATTATTTTATGTAATAAAAGTAATTTAAATTGCATATAATTTTAAGTGGTTTGTAAATTGTCATTTTAATCTATTCATTTATGTACATGTTCAAGAAGTTTCGACCAGAGGTAGTGGACTGAAACTTGCGATTGTTGGTTGCGGATCCGATTTCCGGCATATTTTATAATTCACATTATGTGAATTTTTCCAGAGAATGGGCAGCAACGTTCTCTGAGTACCATAATACCACACTAATCGCCAATTAGCCTGCCAAGCTTGGTGATTATGATATATCGACGTAGATATCTTTTGGTGGCTGAAATGATGATTTCCAATCTGTATGGATTCTAGCACGATGTTTCTGGAACGATAAGGATTAGAAAATTAAGATTTTGAAAAAAATATTTTATTATATAGAAGTCGGCTAAGAACATATATTGTGAAATTTTATCAGTAAAATGGGTTGAAGGGGCGCTTATTAATAATACATATTTTATAACTAAAGCTCTTATATGTATAAAACTTAGCCTAAAATAGTACTAATAAAATAACACCTAATATGGGCTAGAAAATACTGTTTATATTATTTAAGAATGTGTTGCTATTTAAAATTTTATTGATTAAATGTATTTATTAAAAAACGCTTCTAATATTAGTATAGTATAACTAACTTTATAAGTACTTTTTTACTAAAAAACTTTTTGGAGTCGTCTCCTGGGTGATCATATCACATTTAAAATAATCCACATATACCAGTACAGCGGTACAGTTTTACTATATAGCATGTCACAGCATATCTCTAATATAGGTATATTATTTGAATATATATATTTTTTATTTATATTTGAATATATAATACCATTTTGTTTGTAACAAAATGGTTTACTCGTATTTTCTTTCCACTTTTATGACTTTGTATAACTCTATCGAAAGTTCTCAGAGCTATATTCATCTTCCTTATTATACACTGACAGAGATGACTTCAGCCTGCTGAAGTTTCTAAACATGTAAATTGTTTGCGCTCCTCTTGTCTGAATGAAAATTTTAAATTTCGTAGCGAATAAATAGGTTAGCTTCAACTTTTCGTAAACAGTATGAAATTTGAAATTCCGTTTTACGTACAAAATTTAAAAACTTAATAATAACAAATAGGAGCGGAATTTCTCTGTCGCACCCCGTAAAAGGTAAATTTACAGAACAGAATTATCATGAACAAAATGCATTAGGTAGGTGCCCTAGGGGAATACCGAAATAGCGGACGGCGACGTGTACAGTGTGCTTTGAAATAGAGAGTCCAAAAATATTTATTATTAGGTATATTATTTTATTTTAACTCGTGGATAATTGTTCGGATAAAAATTCAGTAAAAATCTGTGAGTTTCTTTCATGATACTATGTATACATACATCATAATTAGGACTATACATATATAATAGTTCGACGTAACAAACGTACCATGTTAATATAAGATTTGTTATCGAATAGCGGTAAAGATATTCCTAGTTAAGGTTTTAATGATTTTAACTTATTATCATTGATTTTTTTAATATTAACGAAAAATAATATGAAGTGTTATAATCAATGTTATCTTGAGATATGTGAATTTTGTATGAAATCTCATAGCAGTTAATATATGTTAATGTTCATTAGTAAACAAACGAAAGTAATATTTAGTGGAATCAGGCGTTACCCTGCGGAAGTCCATCCTAAGTAAGAAAAGGACCAATATTTAGCCACTTCCGCACGTGCAGTGGTAATCGTGCAACAAAGTGCACCGCCCGCCAGCCCGCTGGTAAATGCGTATGTGGCAAACAATGCGAATCACACAACCGCCACCGCCAAACTACGTATATAAACGATTAGTGCTAAACACAGAGTCTGGCACGACTACCACTGCATGTGCGGAAGTGGCTAAATATTGGTCCTTTTCTTACTTAAAACGAAAGTAAACAATAAGGCCAATCGTGGCTAGTTGAAGTGACAGTGGGCAAACTATTGTAGTTAACATAAAAGATGACCACTAGATCTTTAAGGTTCTGAAGTTGAGAAAAAGCATCGGCAGGTGCAGCGCATAACGTCTACATAAAGTTGACAGGTTGACCTGGTTAAGGTGGTAGGAAGATGCTGGATACAGGCAGCTTCAAACCTTTTTGGAAGGTGCTGTCTTATGGATGAAATAACAGTAAAGAATTTAAAGATTTTCTATGAATTACGTGAATAAAAAAGCAATTACCTTTAACAGAGGTTATAAAATAACATTTATTATATCAAGCAAAATTATATTTTACTACATAAATGTATTAAATTATTACTGCCTAACATATACGTGGAATGACGCTGAATAGAGCTAGTCGTCAGCACATCATTACTCGTATTCATAACAGTAATTGCTGGAAATCCTTTAAAACTTTACGTCGTTTCTATTCTGTATATATTTATTATATATATGTATATATATTCGTAAATATATACATTTAAAGGCAATTTCAAAAAAAAGTTCTCAATGTGTTTACAAATTATCAGGTGGTTTTCGTGTGAAGTGTTCAAAATGGCTTTAATTCTGCGAATAATTACTTCACCTAGGTATGTTTTACGTATTCAACCATTAATTTTAAAATTGTCAAGTTGTCGCAATGTCAAGTTAAGCTAGGTTAATTTTAAAGTTAAGTAAAGTAACTTTTAAAAGGATTATTAAATTCTCTTAAACTTTTAGTTAACATGTAACAATTCTATAAAAAATTTACTTCCCAGGATAATTGAAGTATTAAGATATAAAATAAACATCCTGTATATCTAAATTACATTTGACGTGTGCCACAATGACGTAACTTTGAAAAGCGTAGTGCACTCAAGTAGCAGTTTTCCTTACGCCTCCGTCGGCGCCTTGGACGCTCTTAATGCAAATTTTATTTATTCATGTAAATTAATATCTATTCTCCGAGACACCCAGTGAGGCGGGAAATTGAGAACGTGCAAAAATAAAGCTTCCGATGTTCGCACAGCTTATGCAAACACCACGGGCTTGGTTGGTAATCAAATACAGTTTCTGCACAAATATTGTTAGCCATTTGTCGCCTATCACTCTGTAGTAAACAATAGAAACTATTTCTTTCATCCATCTTAATATTTTTTTATTATAGCTGCAATTAAAACATCGCTGAAGATATATTTCTCCATAGATGTCAAGAATTAAACAGTTTTTTTTCAGTATCTATTTTTTCGAAAATATAGTAGTTTTATTTATTAACCATAATCAGGCACATAAACAGCGAAATATAAGCTTTTAAAAGTGTAGTATCTTTTTTATTGGACATCTATTTTCATTGCTGAAGGTCGCACCTTTCCGGAAAGACTTGGACGAGAATTCGCGGAGATGCCTCCACAGGTCTCTATGACCTATTTTTTTGAGTGCTGCCGGGTCCTTAACATTTACGGAATCCGGCCATGGGTTAATGATTGCCCTATGGGTCTCTTTTTACAACAACCTGGCTTTAGAGACTTTCTGGTTGCCCTCGGGCTTGTTGTCCAAAGTAGCTCAGAATTTGGTTGTAGCACATGGTGGAAAACCTGGTCTTTACACGGAGTTGATCAAACAGATCTGGTTCTCCTGACAGTCCACGGCTTGCATAGCATCTCTCGCAGCAGCAGAACCACATTTTAAAAGCGTCAATTTTTCTTATGTCTGTCGTGCGCATTGTCGAGAACTTAGATGCGTATAAGAAGATTTAGAACACAGAGATCTTACTAGTCATATTTTTTGTTGTTTGTTGGAGATATTTCTATTCTGCCATATTCTAGAGAATTTATTGCATTTTTTCGCCATTTGAGTTCATTTTCGAATATCCTTGTCGCACACTCCCTGATCGCTGATCATTGACCTCAGATAAGTTTAGTATAATATAGTACAAAAAGAAATATGTTTTTATCATACATCGAGTCCTGTTCGTGCACGGTGCAGCAAACACGCGTCACACAAATACCCACAACACCGGTGGCCGCGTCCATCTAGCTTGCGTTCAAGCGAGGCTGGTAAGAGCCGTCCCGTGTTACACCCGATCACCGAGTCGTCCTCGTTTCGATCCACAAGACTATACACCTACACTAATATAGTCCCTCTTCGTGTATTCGTCTTCGATGTAACTCGGATACGATCACCCAGCGTAAACTTTTGAGCCCGTGGACCTCCTGTTTCCGCGGCCTTAATATCGATAAACCTGCCCAAAGGCTAAGTCATTTAGCAGCATAACGTCTATCACATCACATACAAAATATGTTTGACTATTGTAGGCATACAGTCCTGGCCATATTTAAGCTAGCTTATGTCTAAAAATAATGTTAAAAGGCTCTTTAAATAATAATACAAAAAGACACGAACAATGTATGTATGTTAAGTTATTTATTGTCAAGATTTTATACTTTCCTAACAGTGGTATTATGTAAAATATATACAATTTTTATTAGCTAGTAGTTGTGTCCGCGACTTCGTCCGCGTGGAAGCTAACAAATTAATTATTTAGTTTTTTTTTCGTTAAACAATTTTTCTAAAATAAAAGTAGCCTTAGTTATTTCTTATTAAATCAACTACCTGCCAGTTTAAGTGCCTTCCAAATCAGTAGTGCCATTTTAAAGATTAGCCGGAACAAACAGACTGATAGACCGTAATAAATATGCAGTAAAAGCGGTAATTTTTACATTACAAAAAGTCTCTCCAATTTCATTTATTTGTACATTTTGGTACATTTATATAAAAAAGCAAATCATTTTTAAAATATTCGTAGTGAATAGTTTTGTATTCAATATATATATTCGCATACAATGGAAGAAAGACCACAAAGGTAACAATGTTTCTAATAAAAAATATCAAACCGATTAGATCTTATTATAACCTAAACTCTGTAAGTTTTTCACAATATCAGAATATTGGAAACTATTCCATGTTCTTGAGTAGAGTTTGTAATTTATTTATTATATAAGGATTCTTAACACAATGTACACAATCATAATAAAGTGAAATCAACATAATAATTATTTGAGCTGATTGTCATTACAATTACAGTCTGCAAAGGTTTTTATTTCATATAATAACTGAACGTACAAAATTATTAATGAAAAAATGTAATTATTATTACAATATGTAATAATCCATTACGTATTAATAAAATCGATAAAAATATAAACATAAACAATTCTATCATTCACAGGATATTGTCAATATTTCTTAATTTTACCACTAGAAGTTTATTGACGAAGTTAGGGTAATATTTAATCACTAAGTTTGACTACAACCTTCATCGTCAACAGCACGAGGTTCTTACTGTAACTAAGTAAATTACATAAAAATGAGAAATACTGTTTAATAATTAACATTCATATATTTTTCAAGATGAACTACACTTTAGTGGTGTTAGAGAAACTGTAGCCTTCTGTACGTTCATAATACAAATGCTACATAGTGAATTAAATGACAGATTAGAAAGCCAATTTCTCAATGACCATTTTAAGGTATACTCGTGAATACAAGGGCTAATTAGAAACGAATATGGAGTTGATATGACGGCGAATAATAGTACTGCACTTTGCACTGTATAGCACTGTACTCTTAACGTAAACGGACTGTATTAGTTCAGGACGTAGGTCGCAGTTTTGGTTATTTAGCGTGCTTTATTCAGGTAATAGTAACCAACCAAGTTAAGTTCGGCCCTCTCGGTAACCCCTACGTCGGAATTTACGGGTATCCTTGCCTAGTGTAAGTAGGAAACTAGTATAAATTCCACGGAGCGTCCACCTAAGCGATCTAAGAGGCCAGCGACCTCCTATTCCACAGAAATTGCAGTATATAGCGGACCGAACCGTGTCTTACCAGTGGGTACCTGTGCTTTGCTATCTCAAAAAAGTTTTTGGACTAAGCGGCCTCTGCGTCCTGCCCCCTTGAACGCGCGCAATACACACGTGCATTTAGCAAGGTCAAACACAGTTGAGCTAGAAACACATTGAAGGAAAACATTGTATAATACTAACGTACAGCACTCTCTCCCCAGAATAGGAGACTACATTAGCATAGGAAATGTCATTGGGCTGATAACAAACGCAAGTATAAAATAAAAAAAAATATTAATTTGAGTATTTCCAACGTAAAAGGGTTAAATAAAATTACTTTTGAGATTTAAATAAAATTCAATAGAACTCGTACGAAAACATTTAATCGTCTACATTTGATATTACGTCAATAACAGCCAGTCATTATGCTCGAAATGGCTCTCCCTCTCATTATGTCACTCACGTGACGTTTTATTTTATTATCACGTGTTTCATTTATGATTCTTTTAATTCAAGAATGAATCAACTTTTCGACAAATTTTAATTGTTGATTTTTAATGTTATGTACATACTGTAAGTATAGGTGTATAAACAGTGAAACATCTGTGTTAAAAAGTTAGATTAGGCTATGAGACAAATTCGTGTCTACTATTTAATAAAATCGATAACTGCTTTTTATTGATCTAAAACTGTTTTGTTAGACCTTATCATTACAAATATATGCTATTTTTAAATAAATAAAATATAACGTATTTTTATTTTGTAATTAAATATACCACATGTTCCCCATGGTGCTGCAAAAAGTTTACGTTTAATTTAAAAACTATGTGTACTTCTGCGCTGATTTTAATAGCATATAAAATGAAATTCATCACAAGTAATCATTGTCGTTTTTCCGAAATATTAAATCTCAAGTTGTCTAAAAAGAAAGTTTAAATTTGTTTAGCTTTCTACGTTGATTAAAATAAATTTTAGAGGCACACATTAATCACCAACGATGCCATGTCTCTTGTGAATTTAGGTTATAACAAGAGTTTCTTGAAAGCAGACCTTATATTACGTAAACGAGAGTATTATGAAATATACAACGACTGAAGTCCGCAGCAAATTCTACAGTATTCATACTGACATTTTATCGCACTATAGTAGCGATAATTATGTTCGTTAACATGTCAGATAAAATACTAATAAATATTTAATAATAATAAAATAAAATTACTCCTTGATTAGTATTAACGGGCATCTTTTACTTAATCTTTATCAGACGTGGATTTAGTCTGCACACCAAATATTACCGTTAAAGAGATTTTTCCAAAATTATAATATAATAGTTTCCATTCTTTTTTCCGTGTTTACCGTAAGAGTCTGCTAAAGGCATATTTACAAAGGATCGGGAGCAGCATCTCGCGAACATATATGAAACAATAAAACGGTGTTTACAATGGCGAGAATTGGCAAGTTCCCCCATGCTTCGTTTTTGGTAATAAAGTTTATAGAGGAGTAGTAGACGTTCTAGAGCAGAAATGATGATGGCGATGCAAATTTTAAACTATTTTTGAGATACCGCATATTATATCTCGCCAATAGCTGTAGTAATATGAGCGTCGCACTAAAGAATATTTATTATTCTAGCTAACAGACGTATATAAATTGTCAAGGAACAAAAAACTTAGCACATTAGTAGGGAAAGCATTTTGTTCTTTCTGTTGCGACATACGGCATCGCCGCGCCCGCTATGGCCCGACGAAATATTTACGACTTCAGTAATGGATGATTCCGCTCGTTAATACGAACGTGATTCTCTTAAATCGCGCTAATTGTGTTCTATAAATCATCATAAGGGCGAACTGGTTTACTTTCTCGCTGTATAACAGATTATTTGTTTTGACAGATCATTTTTTTCTTCTAAAATCTTAATAAATCTTATAGTTTTTGTGTTGTAAGACAGTGTTTAAGATTTCTTTACGTTTAAAAATATATCTCTATTTAATTTATTTATAAAACAAAATTATTATTAGTAAAGGTATGCTAACGTTTCTTGCACCGACATTCATAATTTTATATAATTTAGAAAAGTAGGGTGTGAAAATTACAACGTGACAAGAGTTTTCTTTATTGTTATATCAATACGTTATTCATTGTTTCTGAAACTATTGTTTCATGGAGAGAGTGTATTAAAAGTATGCATTAATTGACAGCAAATGAAGCTATACGGTCATCCCTTTCAAACTTTTATACTTAAAACCAACCAAGCTGTAAAAGTAGGTGACAGTGTTAGCGTCAAGTTAATGTTAAGTTTTTTTTTTTTAATAAAGTTTGCTTCTTAAATCTGATTTTCGTAGCAACATGATAAACAGAACCACATGGGCTTCTTTACGACGCAGCTGTAAAACTGTATGTCGTCTTAAATGAGACATAAACACAGAGACGTGTAAACGAGTGTCGTACATTTATTTTATTGGCGTCATTAATTCTTACGCTTTCGTCGCCATCATACCACTTCCACGGTCCCTTCAGAAGCGGACATTATTTCAAGTGGCGGGTTGAATGAGCCCTGCATAGAAAACAATACCAGTCTTTTATGGAATTACCTTTGTTTCTTTTTTTAAGCTTCTTAAGGTTCTATACCTATGATTCTTAGACATTCTCATTTTAATTCGTTCTCGGGGTAGTGACGTTAAAATAAACAGGGTTCTTATTGGCACAGTTTAATATTTATTTTTAATTAAGTAATTGTGTGGAAGGAAACCACAAACCGGCGAACGAACCGGAGAACGATTATCTACAAGGTGGGCAGGAGATCTTGTAAAGGTAGTTCGAAGACGCTGGATGTAGACCACTTCCAACCGGGTCTTCAAATTTATGGGGAGATCTATATCTAGCAGTAAAATGATGACGAAGTCATTGTTATTTCGTCATTTCAGCCGTAGGACATCTGTTAGAAATATACTTTCCCACACTTGTTTGAAACAATAGCCATTACAAATAAAAAGAACATGTGTTTAATAATTATGGGAAATAACATATTGACAAAAAATACACATACATATATGTAAGCCGTAAATTTATACTAGTCTTAATATACTTATCAATAACTAAAAGTAAGTTTCCAAAGAAAGTAATAAGTTATCGAATCAGCGCATTTGTGTGTTCGCTGATTGTAAAAGCTGCTACAAAATAATCACACTCGAAAAATTCAGACGCCGCGCCGGCCGTCGAAGAAGAGGTCGTCTCGTATATCACAGGAGTCACCAACCTCCGGTCATTCTAGATAGAAGCGTTGCTAGAGTTTTTAAGCCACTTGTTCTTTCAGTAATAACGCTTTCCGAAATAGTAGTAACGTTGCCTATCCTAAAAGAGGCTAAGGTCTGAGCCCTGCCCTCCCGAACCCGTGGAATCTCCAAATATCATTTGGATAGAAGAGCAAATCAGATATAAGAAATATTATGATGAATGAAATTATAATAAAATTAAATAACGCGAATATGTTATGGACATATGTCGAAATATAATTGTAAAAGTTCGAGTAAAATATTTGAAATGAAAGTTTTTAAACATTAATAGGAATGTAATAGTATTTAGTGATTGTTATTTTTTAATTACAATCACTATACAGGATGATCAGGTATAAATATGCAAGCTTTAAAGGGGATAGTAAATAACTGGTCTGTCAGCAAAAAATTTAGGTTTTTAGACATATTTCCAATCAAGCTGAATTAATAAATAGCTCTGAAATATATTACGAAAAACTATTATTACTACTGGAATACGACTCAATAATAACTTACAGCATTATAAAGTTTCCAAGAACAGAACAGAAAACATAATTTAATTTTATCATGTAGTAATATGAGTTTTAAAAATATTTTTCTTTTACGTTACATATTAATTCCGAAAACATTGATTTTGGGATATTGTGTTCAGTATATTAATTGAAAACTAATAAGCTGTACATTCACACTTTCGAAGCTTTACATCAACAACCCATCACCTTGTATATTTAGATTTATCAACCTTTAAATGCCATGTGTCCCGTTTTCGGAATTTGACATCACGACATTACGAGGTTTACTTATTATACCTGTGGCAGTTTCTAACTTAATTTTTTTTTGGACAGCTACAGTTTGATAGGTTCTTAAAGTCAAAGTCGGTTGTATAAGCGTGTTATCTATAAAATGATTGTATTACTTAACTCCTAGATTGTATTACTTAGCTCCTAAGCTACCTCTCTTTCTGTTTATGTAACTGCCACTACGGTGCCACTGACGGCGACTTGCTACGCGGGAAGTCGATTGACGTATCGAGAGATCATTTTTCAAGGCACTCTCGGGGGTAAGTTGTTAAGTAATGGATTGAATAAAGAATAATGGAATGGATTTCTAATAAAAGTAAATCAATAAACAACATTGCTGGCGTCTAAGTATATACATAATTAAATTTTACATTTTAATATGTACGAGTATGTGGCTCTGGTAGCCTAGATGTAGAGGACTGAAACTCAATCATAGGTCGCGCGTTCGATTCCCGGTGTACACTCTTATATAAGCCGTACTTAGCGCAATAATCATAAAGGGTTGCCACAAATAAGACATAATACCACTGCGATCGCCAATGCGTGGCAATTATGGTATATCCATCGATAGATATCTTTCGGGTAGGTTAAAACGACGATATATATAGTGACCTATATAAAGAAGGTATTTGAAATGGCGGTATGTTGTTATCAAAATATAATAACAATGAAACTATTTTATAAAATATTTAAATTTTGTATAACGTTGGACATGAAACAAAACGACATTTTTATATGTCAATTCATTTATTGTTATCATCGCGTAAGTTTCATTTGAGCTATTTATTGTATAAATTATATTACATTTTTAATTTCTGTTTTCATCAATATTTATAAATAAATATAGGTATCAGCTAATATATCTACTATTTACTTATATTGTTTTATAAAACGCTGTTCATGTACAATCGTGATATATTATAACATTTATACCGTCAAAGAGCTGTACAAAAGTTACGTAATTTCCATATTAAGGTCGCCTTCGTATGAATATTACGGGGTTCATTAGATGTATCTTGTTTTCATGTAATTCACAAGGAATATTTTTTATGTCAAAAACCTTGACCCTTTATTCTTATGGATTATTGACATATCTTAAGATATTTCTTTACTTAACACCTTACTATTGAACTTAGTTTTATTGTTATAAAATGTGTAATAACGCATAGTGTTTAAAGCTATTTTAAAATATTTTGTACTTAATGGTAACTTGTACATTTTACTCGTATGTAACGAAATAAGCATAACGCTTCTGTTATTTAGATTTCATTTTAGAGCAAATATTTGTATTATTCTATATATAATTCATATAGAACTGACCCATTCAATAATAATATGCACACCGTTATCACAAACATTGAACAGGATATTACCAATGATTGTGTAATATATGAATTGTATTTATTGCGGCTATGCTTTAATAAATAAAGGTAAAAATTAAATTTTAATTAAGCAAGGCAAATACGTCTGTAATTGCAATAAATATGATGTCGTTTACCATTATATCAGATATTATCAGAAATTACAATACATTAAGTCCAAAATATTTCGCTTATTTTTAATATATACGCAATCAATCTTTGTTTACGAATTATAATACAGAAATATGTAATATCGGTAATAAATGTTCGCATACCGCTGTAATAGCTGTTTTATCGTTATGTAAATGTAACATTGTACTAACAATGCAACAACAAACAGAGTTAATAGAAAGTTATAACTTTAACAATAAGGTTATTCAAACGATGCAATTTTCACAGTCCTTTAACACGACAAGTACCGAAATCCGCAAAATCGTCTAGAGCTCGCCGTGGGGTTTATTCTGAGAATGTAAATTACTTAACAATCGTAATGTTTTGCCTTTTGAATAACTTTATTTGGTACATTAGGACGTTTTTGTACTATCAAGTATACTGTCATAATTTCAGCTACAGAACGTCTTCCGCTTTAGATTTAAGTCCTCAACATGCTATACTTTCAGCATCTGACGAACTTATCAGAATTTTTTTAGTGAGTAGAAGTCTTATGCTACCCTTATCAGTCCACGGTCTTCACTTCACAACATTAAGGACCCAGCGACCGTCTGTTCTAGACGCTATAAGGACACTTCAACTTATCAATCCGATCGGCGAAATATTATATGGTTTCGTTCGTCTACAGATCTCCGCATTCTTGATTCGATCGCGAATGCTCGCTGAGCGGTTGTTAGTTTACCAATAAGGTCCACATTAAGAAATCGCGTTTCACGTAAAGAAGTTTAACGAAGAAGCAAATCTATGTTATTATTATACTCATCTATTTTAAGTGTAAAAAAGCAGATAATTTTGCGATATATATATTTAACTAAATTTATTATTTTAATTGATACAATCTATTATTAGAAAAACAGTCACTGCTAGATAGATAGAAAATAAATACATTTGATACAAAGAGCGATTTCTAAAACAATGTTAAAAGAAGATAGAAATTGTTTTATATCGAAATTTGCACTAGAAATAACTAAGAAAGCGAAATATTTTTATCTGCTGAGTAAAGAACGAAAACGTGGAAACTAATGTTAATAAGGAAAGTCCAAGCTGTAATAATGCTCGGTTTTTAAAAGTTCCGACTCTTGTAGCGAATTTTATTTTTCGTATCACAGGTATGTATTAAAAATATACAATCATATCGTAAAAAATCATATTATTATAAAAATGATCCTGGATAATAAAAAAGCCTATTGTGATCTGTTTGATGTACATTACTGAGGCTGTTTACAATGATGATTGACCCAATGACAAAGGCTGCCGGCGATCGAATTCTAATTCGAATGAGAAATATATCAGAAAAACTCCAATTCACAGCACAGTAAATACTTTTATTCCACTTTTAATACACTTATAGGCCAACTAGCATAGTTTCCACTGGACAACTTATCACTTCGATGGTTATCGAACGAGTGACCGAGCTCCCGACTCAATAATCAAAACGCTGTTTCAACCCCACCACTCTCAATCCTTTTACTGGAAGTTGTCACATAAAAGTGACGGGGTCGAGTAGTGTTGCCATTTAAGAAAAATAAAACTACCTTTTATAAAATTATTACAAATGTAGTTTAGTAATCTAAAAGGTAATAATTTTAATGAAAGACATACTATTATGTAAAGGAATATTATCAATATAGAATGTAGACATATTTATTTCCTGTAATAGAAATATGGGAAACAAATTTAATTGTGGTTTTAAAATACATTTTTACACAAATATTAATTACCTGATCAATTTTACTTTTTCTACTTTCTTAACATTAAGTATCAGGTAGAAAATTTCCATTATTTTACTTTGAAATCAATTTAGAATCATGGATTTATAGATGAATTTAAAATTTAATTTGCACATGAATATACCAGTAAATATACTTAACAATTGCAAAGATCAATGGTCTCAAAAATAAATTTCGTTTGCAGTATGACGATGAAAAGAAAAATCTATCCGTTGGAGCGTGAGATTCGACTGGCAAGTAAGCTTAAACTATACACATATATCTATGAATGTTCACGCATACCAAACAACCACGTTGTGGATTAACACTATCTGCAAAAATATATTGATACGTGGTTTAATTATTTTTCTTTTATTTACAAATATTGGTAAATGATTTTGAGGAGAACAGGCAGACGATCCGATCATATTTATTGAATAATCGTTGCTCAAATGTTAGATAAAAACGTTTTCACTGAAAATTACGGTTAAAATATCTTTTCCAACTAATTCACATCTAATGTTGAATAGAAAACTTAGGAACAAAAAATAAATCTATCAATCCATTAAAAAAACTTCTAGTTATACTTATTTTTATTTACCAGACCGAGGTATTTTTACGTGAACTAACAATATTCTAAACTTATATAAATATTGTTACGTACTGTGGGTCCTGACTCGGAATGAAATAGTGCTGGTTCACAAGGAGTCCTTTATTCACAAATCAGATCGTCACCCTATTTTAACACAAAGTATACTTTCGTTTAGTCCAAACTTCGATTCCAAATCGCTCAAGAAATCACTGTCCAAATAACTTACTAAATAGTCACTTTGTATCAGTAATCGTAGATCTTAATTTTATAACTCAAAAAACAACATTGAACAATCGACATGGGGAGTACACCTATTTACACTACGGATAAGATTCAGTAAGTTCGAGATAGTACTATGTTAGAATTTTCGAGAACCGTACACAAAACTATATAAATAATTACAAGGTAATGCGTGTTCACGGCACTTCCTAATTCTAGGGTTCTATGTTTATTGTTAAGAGGGTTCTGTAACTCGTGCTGTGTAAGAATATTATAAATTTAAAAGGACAAGTATACCTTTACTCAGTCGGTGTAAATATTTATAAATTGACATAGACTAGGTGAATAGAAAAGAACGTAAAAAAGTACAGGTGCTACGTCGTCATCGTTTCAGCTCATAGACGCCCACTGCGAGGCATTGGCCTCCCCCAGAGATAACTAGGGGGGGGGGGGGGTACCATAATCGCCAAACTTAGCCGGTGGATTAGCGATCTAAGTGTTGTAATACGCCTGCTGCTGCCCATCCTCTAAAAACTTCTTTGAGAGTAGTGAAAATCGGTCCATAATTAATGAACAAAGTTGAATTACATAAGATTGTATTCGGAGAATCAAACCTGCAACTTACGATCGCAACTTTCAGTCCTCAATCGCTGGGCTATCACTAGCTTATTAGTATTCAATCAATATAAATTTATGTAAATTTACATTGACTAAACATAGCCAGTTACGTGATTTCTCTTCCTCTCAATTCGCTGTTTTTAATGTTCGATTTTTAAAATTTTAACTTATAATCGATCTATTTATCAAGACAAAATTTCGGATGGTATATAATACACCGGTTTTCTTTAAATATAAATATCTAGCACCTACTTATTGATCCTCACTATCGCAGTGGCATGTTAAGGAGACATTATTCTGTGGCAAGCGCTGCGGAGAATTCGTGAACTATTCGCGTAGTTGTACACGGTCCCTTCGTAGATAGGGACACGCGACGCCCGAGGGGTGAGCGTCCTTAATGAAAAAGAATGCTTTCCGTGTTAATAGAGATACCTTACTGTTTTAATGGCTCGCCGCTGTTGGTTTCAATGACCTTTGCTAGGGACAATGTTTGTTTTACTTAGTTCTTTAACGCGAATAATATTGCGGAGTCATTTTAGATTCGTTATCAAGATAAAATGCTTATTGTTATTACTAAAACTGTATATTATAGCATATGGTGTATATATAATGATAAAGTTTCCGCCTTTCAAACTTAGTTATATTGATCCAAAAACACCAACCATAGTTATATATTTCTAAATAACTGCTAATGTAATTTTAAGCGATTTTCTCAATAAGTGATTGTTGCAGTCTTACGATAAAAAATGATTCTTAAACTATATAGTGTGGAATTAAATTAATCTCTTTATTTATTATATATAAGTTTATACTTCTAAAACGTATTTAGCATATTAAGTAATTGGATATGTTGTTACGAAATTTTTACTACATCTACGTCATAAATAATAATCTTGAATAAGCAGAACTACATATACGCTCATTGGTCAGCGAAAGCTTCAAAAGTTTTCAACTTTTTCAAATCTAAAGAAAAGAAACTTGTTATATTTTTTATTAGAATATGACTGTTTAATTATTTGTGACAGTACAAAGTTTAAAGAGGCAGATTTTTTATTCATTCAGCCAATAGACGCCCACTGCAATATATACGCCTTGCTCAAAAACTGCCACAATGACCGATCTCACTACTTCCCGCGACCGTGTCTATATCGTCCGTCTATTGATGTCTATCCACACTATGTGAGCCTCTAGAGGTACGAGGTCGCCAACGGCCATCAGCTGCAAAAGCGATATATATCCCTCTGCCACTTCAAACGAGAAATCGTTTGAACATCGTCGGGAACTTTAGTTCTTCTGCGGAACTACAAGCGTAGCCATCTTCATTGGTCTTTGCGTGACATTGAGCCTTTAAATAAGGCCTATCAATACACCATATCTCGGATTCGTATATAAACATTGGTCATTGACCTTCGTCTTCAGATATTGCGGTATATAAATGGATGGATAGTAAGCAATAATTAATTTTAATATATAGTAATCCAAATTTTATAAAAGCCGGAATAAAAGCATATCGGAAAACTTTAATTTTGGATAGGGTGCGCCGTACATTAATTTACAGCCAATGAACTATGCATTCACCCACCCACACACATATATATATATACATATATATATACACACACACACACATATATATATAATAAATTTAATCATCATCTTAATAGTGAATTTCAAATGTCGTATCACCTATAAAGGAAAACATAAGAAAACTACTATATATTTTAACCAAACTTATTACTGGTGTACTTAAATATATATATATATATATACACACACATATATATGAGTATATGTATACATGTACATATATATATATATATATATTCCTAAATCTCTAATTGTCATTGTAGAATACAAAATACTACAGTGAGAAGATGTAAAGCATACATACTGTTTTATGTAAATGTTTCATCTTCTGAATTCCCGTGTCGGAAGTGAAGACCGTATCAACATTTCAGAGTCCGTAATATAATAACCCACCGTATCATTGCACCCATTTTCCCGTACATTATCGCGCGTTATTGCATTAAATGCATTATCCTTTCACATTTTGACGTGGCTAATGACGTTGAAAAATAAGCTTGGCTTAGCCTTGTAAGCGAACCACGGTTTAATAGAGAAGGGTGCGTTGTTCACTGATGTATGGCGTGTCATATTTTCCTTGTTAGTGAAAAATTATGTTAAGGTTGACTCCTTTGTACGCCTCTGTTATTTAGATGTAAGTATAATAATATGTTCGTGACTTTTATACGACAAATTCATGTGAAATATGTGACCATCAACATTGTCACTATTCCAATCGTAGCACTCCACTGCTGGAGATAGGCTTCTCCAACAGATTTCCGTTGGAACTGTTTGGAACCGTTTTGCGTTCAGCGTCTATCGACGCCTGTCTTCCTTGTTGGTGGACATCCTTCTGCAATTGCCGATTCATGGTCTCCATTTCCAATTCCTAACGCCACTCATTCTGCGCGTTATGTGGCCTACCAACTGTCATTTTAACTTGCCAACCCCCTAAACTATATAAGTTACTTTCATTTATCTACTTATCTTATAATTTCTTTTATTTATGAACATAATAAGATAATACACGCAGACTGATTAATAATACATTATTAGGACACTAGAATGTGTTACGATCATAAACTCATGATATGTGATATTCAAAATTCAGTAGTGGGTTGGTTTGTTAAATTTAGGCCTATATCATTCAAGGTTATAACCTAAATATTAGTTTCATTTTCAAAATGCTTCACTGATTTAAATAGAAGACAAATATTCATCAGCAAAAAGCTTTGAAGGTTTTACACCTATCTTTCCAATCAACTTGTATAAAGTGATCACTCTGAAATATGTAAAAAAAAATTCTATTAGTAACCGGCAGGCCAATAACTTCTGCAAATTAAGTGTTGTTAAGTGCAATTGTTTTACATGTTCTTATCGCTGTAGCTGTCTAGTATTAAACAGTTTAACAAATGTTCAAAAAGTCAAGTAGTTAAGTAAAAACAAAGGCAACGAACTGTCGTTTCGCACCATGGCGATAATCGGATGGTTCTGTAATGGTATTGCAAGGGTGCGTCAAGTGACAGCCTCATTGCCATCCATTATAACTGCGGCCTTATTCTGTGATGAAAAACAAATCCCACTTCTTACTATATACTAGTGCAAAAATCTTGTTTTGTCGTCTAGGTCGTCGAAGACACTAAATTTAGTGGATTAATGAAAAGAAACTATTCATCTTGCAACACTGCTAAGGATTTTGCTTTTATAAAATCTAAGTTATATCTTTATTTAAGCATATTTTTATGGGTTGCACCTATCACCCACGTGTGATGAATATACTTTTATTTTGGTATTTAAACTTTAAAATATCTGTACAGTTGTCCTTACAACTGTATATATTTAATTATACATAAAGAGTTCGATTGTATGTGTAAACGCTTTAATAATTTTCACCTGTTTCCAATCAGACTGTATAAAATGATCACTCCAAAATAAGTTACATTAATTAATTTTTTACATTGGAATGCAACAGATCTTGGTCAACTTTTGGTAGTATAAACTCTGCAGGGATACATAGTAAACAAGATTTAATTTTAACAGTAAGTAGTAATATTCAAAGTTTTAAATGAAACGTTCTTTTGCACAATATGTTATCAATGCTTGATATAACAATCTGTATTTGAAGAAATTGTTAGTTTCTTTTATAAGTAAGCGAACACAATCTCAAAGTCAGATATTGGTCACTATATGTAATAACGAATAATGTAAAACTAATTACTTTAAATATTTCTTAACACTGATATATCACTAAATGATAATAATATTTTAAAAATAAAAAAAATAGTTTCTAGGAGACCAGAATAAGGAGATCAGAATAAGTCTACCAAGACGTTGCGTCGACATTGCCAAGCGCTGCATTCATTAACTAATGTATAGACTTACAAAATATTTGCACATAAATTTTACTTAAGGCAAAAAAGTTAGGCGGAAATTTTCGGAGGAAAAATTAATGACTTCTCGTACGTATTTTTGATATAACACAGATGTAATTATGCATTGTGATGAAAACTACATGTGTATATTTCACAGTAGTACTTTATTGAGTATTATAAAGCTGTTGATCTAATGTAATTTCACATTCGAATTTTCTCTAAATAGAGCGGTGTTACTAGCCTTTACGAGTCACACTGTTAATTATGGGGTAAGAAATAATTGTCACAACACGTCTGATGGTGTGATAACACTGCAGTGGAAAAAAGGTCATACCGCATCCAGATGCAATGCTGCAGATTATTTGGCTCCAGCCTGGCATTCTAGTACCAATCGGTAATAGGAATAGGATTCAACACAGAGACCAATGGACGAGCCATGAGAAGTGCCGACAAGCAAAAGAGGCAATGCTAAGTTGCCGGCTCTCTAACACCTTGCCCCAGCTGTCGTGACCCCGATTGCGACTAGTGGTGGGTAGGTGTTTCGGACAGTCCTCTATGCTGGACGTACTTGGAAGAGAACGAGACTGCTGTCCACTTACAACTTCAGTGTATGGGGAAGCACCTTCTAGGGCTACCTCTCTCGGATCACCGAGCTACCTTTCCGAGATCGCCTGTGGCATTAAGGGTCTGCTATAGTTTCTCGAGGAGTTGAGTTGGCTTGAATAAGGCTAACACTGACGCAAAATGAGCATAGTGCCCCTTGGTTGCGGAAACTAGCTCGCAGACAAGACAAGTGTAAGGTGTAACTACACGAATATGCGTTCTATCTTTGTTATGTGAGCAGGTTTTGGTGTACATGTGCGTATGCGAGCATTTGTCTTGTTAACAGACTTTTTTTAGTAAAGTCAAAATAATATAAAACAGGAAAAATGTGTTATGTTTTTTCTTTTTCATTTATATTTTTCATTTTTCATTTGGCATCAAAAACGTATTTGAATTATCATTTTTACATTTTTCATCATTATGGGTGAAACTCTAGAGAAACTATTGTTATTATTATTTATTGAGATTTTGTAACATAGATATTAACACTAACTATGACGACTTAAAATCAAATCACAGTATTATTGATGCCATGGTACTCTTAAACTTCCTCTAGCTAAAAACCTTCCTCCAATAAAGAATAGCCATAAATTACGTCAGCAGTGATCCCATTCATACACCTTTTTTGTGCTCAAACATAGTTTCAACCACTTTCAGTAAAAATCGTATATTTTCGTAATCTCCGTGCTTATTTCCTACAAATCAGAGTTAAATGGCCCCGTCACGGGCACAAAGACAAGAACAGAACGCGGTTTCAACTCAGATAAAGTCGCTCGGAGTGCACATTTTAAAACTACATTAATAACCTGCCCGAAAGAGAAAGGCGTGTTCGCCAACAACGGAGCTGTAAACTTTGCGACTCAAACTGAAGTTATTCCGCTAAAGGAAATTGTTTTCATATTTTTAACATATAATGTACGTATAATTATATTCACATTTTTATCACAAGTCAACTTATATTTAAATTTATGTATATATCGTCATAAAAAAGTTTAGATAGATAGCAGCTTCCTCTGCGTACCACAATACCACACAGCGAGTGCCAACTCGCCTGCCAAGCGTGGCAACAATATACCTTATATTCTCTTCAATAGATATCTTTGGGGGAGGCATATGCCTCATAGTGTGCGTCTTGGGACTGAAACGTAACCTCTATAATTGTAATTAAAATATACATAGTTACTCATACTTTCATAATGTACACATACATACATATCATTATGTATAATAAAAAAGTAAATTGAAAATAATTACGTCAATTCTTTCACCAATAAGTAACGAAACTTATTTTTAAACATATAACGCTTTGTTGGCTTTTCCATTCCAGAGGGGAGTTTATTTCAAAGTACAATTTGAAAGGAAAAAAGGAAATGAAAAAAGAAAATGAACGAAGCTGAATTTGTGAAAAGAACAAAGTAGTAAACGATTATTTATCAATCGTAGATGTGTTTCATGGTTTAAGTCAAGCAATTGAAAGTATTTGTTTATTATTTCATTTATTTAAGTACAAGTAAAGTTAAAAATATATAGTAATTTTGTTATGTGTTCCTTTATTCATTATAAATCAAGGTTACCCAGAGAGGAATGGAGAGAGGATACATCGAATTGGAAATAAGAAGATCCGCAGAAGAACCAAACTCACGTACATAGCTCGAAGAATGCTGAATGCTGAGTGAATCGATGACTTACGGTAGCTATGGAAAGTAGCTGGATTCAGGCAGCGCAAAAAGAGTCGTCATAGCGATCTTTGGGACAGGCCTATACCTTTCATTAAGCTTCAATTTGCTGAAAGAAAAGCTCTGGCTTTATTGCTGAAGTTTTTTTTTTGTGTATAGGTCGCATTGCTTATGTGAGTATTATTTTAATAATAACTTAATACATACGAATGTTTAGTATGTACTCGTAATACTTTCACAATGCGTACATATTAATGAGCTTTCCACGAATCTTTGTAATATTTAACCAAGGATTTTTATTTCTGTATCCGCAATTAAAACTGAAAAAATATCTGTACACCCCAAAGGGACACAGAGGGAAAATGCCTTTGGCAACAAGTCTGCCCTTTTGTGCGAAATTTCACAACGAGCAAATAAACCTCAAATAAATGAGATATATTATCAGGTCGTTATTATACTGCAGTGTTATTAGTTCGGCATAATGTTTGTAACGTTAGTTTTAATTACGAAATTAATAAACCAGACATTATGTTTAAAACAGTAGATTATGTAAGTAAAATATTTTTTAAAATTTTTGGAGAATAGGGGAATTGTATAATTACTGGTTCAGAATTCAAATTTAATATTAATTAAATAAATAAATAAAATTTTAATTCGAAAATCATGTACCATATATCTTTAGATTCATAAATCTTTAAAGGTTTATGCCAATCTTGCATATTCACAATATTTTTTCAGGCACATATATTTGTGTCATTATTATATTTTTTAAAAATAATATTACATTTCTTACTAAATTCATTGACACTTATAATCAATATATATATATATATATATATATATATATATATATACATATATATATATATAAAAATATAGTGTATAATATATTTTGCAACTTTTCCAACTCGATTTAGGCACACCTGCCTTTTGGTTAAGTTTGTACCACTTGTAATGATTGTTGAAGTTCGACATCGTTTAATATGTTTAAAAGAGTAAATAAATAAGTATAATTATGTATGTATAATTTGTTTTTTTTTTTTCTATTATACTGCGATAGGCTTGTAATTTTTCGCAGTATGAGGTCTGACAAGGCAGTAAGTTCTTCTTAGATGTGTTCGTCGCAATAGAGAAACTAAAAGTGAAGTGAATTACTTTAATTTATTATGTTATGCGTCTATAGCGTGAAGCCACATGTAAATATTTTATATGACAGAGAAGGCGAGACGCGGTGTAATATCTCAGAGCGGAGACAGCGGGACGCAATCAGGGTGCGAGTCGCGACGGTGGCAGCCGCGTTGCATTGTTGCTTGACGTTTTCTTGTTAACAGCACGCTTTGCCTACTGCGCCTTCCATTTGACAATGCAATTGTTCATATTTTATTACGCCGCGTTATTAAAGCTCGGCTGCAACCTGTGCAGCATGCCGCTCGTGTTGTGACGGCCGTCAAGTTTATAATAAAAGTTTCGCTCTGTTTTCTTTTATTCTTATATTAAACAACATTTTCTTTAAAAAACATAAAAATAATATTTATAAATATCCATATAATTTATATATATATCTATATATATATATAAATATATAGATTTATATATATATAACAACAAGTACCACACTTTAAATTCATACACAGAAAGACTGGTGTGTTTTGAAATAAAGGATTTATAGATCGAAAAACTTCTAATCTAATTGTATTTATATAAATTATTACACGGATAAATCTATTCACACTAGTTATACCAGTCTATAAATGTAAGTGTACCACGTCTTTGTAGTTGTGTCTGCAAACTCAAAACATTTAAATAGATGGTTTCTAGAATATTTAAGTTCAAACTCGACAATGCGTAAAATGCTTCATTCTGTAAACTCACTATAAAATTATCTCTTATATTATTATTATATATTAATTTATTTATTTTTCGGCGTCATTGACACGTAAATAAAACCAACTAGTAATGAATAGGTGCATTTATTGTTTATATTCTAACAATTTAAATTTATGATATATACATATAGTTATATACATATATATGTATGTATGTATATATATATATATATATATATATATATATATATATTATATTACAATTAATATATATATATATATATATTAATTGTAATATAATTTTTTTATGAACTGAACTAAAAATGTACAGGTTGATCGATTATTAATGTAAAAACATTAAATGGGTGAATTTATAACTAATTTGTTGTCTATAAATCTATAAATGTGTGAAGCACCATATTAAAAAATCATTGGTTTTAAATATAATAAATAGCATAATCAGAGTAAGGAAAACCGTTATCGAAATTCGGATTACTGCGTATTAAAATTAATTGTTGTTTATTATCTATCCTGTAAGACTTTGTACTGCTTAAAGTTATTCGTGTGTCGTATTCCAAAATAAAAATCAACTGATGTAATATATTTCAAGGTGATCACTTTATGCGATTTTTGTTGACAAATGAGCTATAAATTCACCTTTTAATAGCTTTTACACCTATAACCAAACACCTTGTATAGATATATGAAGAAGTACAATATGTGTGCACATAAATCACGTACAATAATTTTCAAACTAATACACGTACATTAACGTGAAATAATCTCTTCGCTTGGTACAAATGAACAGTTGCCTTGATAGCTTCTGTAAATGACAATAGATGTCAAACGTGATAATGTATGTGACGTGGAGGTGGATCGATTATTCGTATGTCCCGTCAATTTTGGAATCTAGCGATTGGAATTAACACAGATGACGTTTTCACCTTTACGTCGAGATGTAGTGAACAATGCAATCGGCAATTATGCGACGATACGTGAACTAGTTTGAATAGACGAACAGTTCTGAGAATTCAATACCGACACTGTTATTTTGTAATATGATATATTTTGTACAACATTGCTTAGTCGTTTTGTCCTTTTTGGTTTTGATATATTTAATTTTACTTGTATGTGTTTTATCTTAATAACCCACTGTGTATAAAGATTTCAGATCTGTAACGTTTCGCCGATAAAATACAAAAAAAATAGAATTACGTTACTAATTAAAAACCAACACCGATATACTGGTTAATCAGTACCTAGGGGAGTAAGATTTTCCATTGCTAGTATTTTCATAATTTTCTTTTAGTATTTCATTTCATATTTATTTTTGTTAAGAATATATTTTACATGAATTCTATAAAATTTCGCCAACACGTAGGCAGTAAAAGTATACATCGCTAACAACCGATGCCGAATTTCTCAAAGATCTTTGACGTTAGAAGTTCCGTTCTAGGTAATTTTATAATTTCTTTTCTGTGTATATGAAACATTCTTTTTTATTTTCTATAAATATATCGTCGTCGTTTCAATCAATAGAGGTCCGCCGCAAGGCCTCCGCCAAATATATCTACGGGTGGATAAAACATAATCTTCTCGCTAGGCGGGCGGCTGACTATTACCACTCTCTGAAAACTTGTATGTGATCAGTGGCAATACTATTATATATAAAAAATGCACAAAGTGTGAATTATATAAGATCCCGGGAATCGAACCTTCGACCTATGGCCGTAAGTCTCAGTCTTTACCGTTGGGCAAATACTGCTCAACGCGAAGTAGTATTTTTTTCACGAATTATACAGAATTTCTACTTCATATAACCAGAGAACGTTAACATCGCAAATAGACCGACGATTCAGATTGAAAATTCAATAAATCTTTAACATCAAACAATTTGGCCTTCGTAATCGATTACGGTCTTGTATACACACATTTTAAATATAACTCAGTTAAAACATTAGAAATTTTGCAGGTCTAATTACGAAAAAAAAAGAAGTTAATAATAATAACCGTAAAAGATCGCTTAGTAATAAAGTAAATCATCAGTCACAAGAAGCGATTTTAACGCTAATGTAATTTGTCCATACCGTTGTTTGGCATTCCTGTAAAGTATACGTTAAAATGACGTTTAATGAGACAACAGTTTAAAAAAATCGTAACATGAATCTAAAATCTCCGTAATATCAATATGTTAATTAGGCTTTTTAAGAAAAAGCTAATTTTAACTAACAGAACCAAAAATCTGCAAACGCCTTCAAATTAATAGATAAACATAATTTTTTTCATTATCCATTATTAAAATTTCATGAAAAACAAGAAAATGCAAAAAATGTTGTATTCATCTATTTATTTACAAATAGTTATATATTGTGTGAAATAACGAAAATTTAAACTATTTGAAATAGACAAAAGAAGTACAATGGCGTATTGAATAAAAATACATTATTTTATTTTATTGTATCAAAACGTAATTTATGTTACAGTGGCCATTTGTTAATAGATGTTTCTAAGTAAAAAAAAACGTTTTTATTTCAAAAACTTTTGCAATAGAAATGTTCTCTATATATTTTCAAACAAATGTTAAGTGTAATGAAACAAAACATAACATCGTGCCAAATATCTGTGGCTACAAATTATTATTGTAATCATTTGTACCGTTATTGGCCACTTATCTATACATTTATTGCCACAAAACACATTAATAAGCTTGATATAGTTAATAGCGTAAACATCGCTTTATTCGTATTCATGTGTACTAATTTAGTTGGCCGACAAAAAGCAGATTTATCATTTTAACACTCGGGCGAGCCGCAATTGCGGATGCGGTCGTCCCTGACCGCCGTCCTAGCGGCGCGGCGGCGGGCAGTCAGACAGACTGCATTGTCCATCAGTCCAAGGAACACGCAGTACTCGGCCACGGACGTCGTCTGAGGCGCCGACGTTATTTAGAGCCTCATTGTGCCACTGCCCACCGACTGCCGTCGATTCAACCGCTGATAAGCACGATTGTTTCGACTGATGACACGTCACACCGTGATTATAGACGATTACGTGTTGAATAATGCCTTTTAGATACGTTCAGGTGATAACTGAATTCAAATGTCAATGTCGCAGTACATATTTCCGTTGTACGGATGTGTGGTAGGTTTTTAAATGTAAATGATTCAACTGAAGCGTTTAAAAAAACATATTGTTATCTTAAGTTATATATAACTCCTCTAAATTCTAAGATAAAATTCTTAAAGACTTCATACATACTTAAGAAAATGTATAGCATTTATATTTTCGATAATATTAACCTGCTTAACGAAGTCAAATTTCTAAAGCCTTTCTTAAACCAGCAAAAAATATTAATATTATTTTAGTAATCCTAGATTAAAATACATATAAACCTTTTGTGGTACGTACAATTATCCACAGAGATTAAACCATTCGCTAACATCTGTGCCCAAATCATTAATTTCGAGTAGTTTTATACGAGTATGTGCATGCTTTATATGAAGACAGAATTCTTGTCTTCACACAACACGACAGAGATCTGTGTATGTTGAAAAAAAAATATATATGTGTGTGTGTATGTGTATTGTATATATATATATAAATAATTTTTAGGAAATAAATTACAATTCTTTTCTATACCGCGCCAGGCACGCGGATTTGCGATCGCTGTGTTGTATTACAACTCGCAGAGGACACTGCCACCCATCATCTGGAAATTTTTTTGTGATCAGTGATAATACTATATAATTAATACACAAAGTGTAAACTATACAAGATTAAATCCAGGGAATCAAACCCGTGAACTACGTCTCAGTCTACGTTTTTCTGATCTCTTTTTTTAGTTTTTAACAGCTTATTATATCTACACAAACACAATAACATTCAGTTTCTTTGCTAAATACACATTTTGTCTATCTGTTATAGGAAGAGCATAATCTTTTGAAAGTAATTATCATTTTATAGTAAATACTTAAAAGGAATATGAGTTCATTGTGTGAATTATCGGATGAAGAAATTAACACTTTTGCTTTTTGAACTTGTAATTACATTTGATGCATGCTTGTGTCGCTTATACAGGTGATTTAGATGTAAAATATTAAACGGCGTAAATGTATAGCTGATTCGCTCTCAATTGGTGTATGTTACACCCTATCCAAAAATAAATCGTTTCAGAAAAATTAAACATCTTGGTAATATTATAAAAAAAAATCCTTTTCAATATTCGGATAGCAATATATTAAGATTTATTAATGTTTACTCTCTGTCTATGCAGACTTTATAGCAAGAAGTAATAGCATGATCGCAAACGAATAACAAAAAATTATACAGGTTCATTGAAAATAAATGATTTCTTTTAAAGATTATTGTTGACAAATATGCTTTGCATTTACCACTTTAAAGCTTTTATAGTTGTAATCAATCACCCTGTACAAATACTTTAAAGAAGTTAATTTTCAAAGATATTTTCGGTATTTAGTGTCAAATTAAAGACTAAAACGTCTAACACCGGAGCAGATCAAAAGAATCGTTCATTAATCTCTTTGATTTATTGTTTAATGATTACCCGTACTATTGACGTATAGTAATTAAAAAGCCCGTTTACCTATCGCTTTCTCACAAACAACGTCCGATAGTTTTAAACCATTAACGATTGACACTTCAAAATTTTCATCATTATAATAAGCCAAAGATATTGAGAGATCTATTAAAACTGGTTCACGTGTAGCGAAGTTATTTTTTTTATTGTTAAACCTATAACTGACGACTCTTGTGTGCCATTTTGTTGTGACAGGTTATTTATTTATTGTACCCCTTGTCAGTTCGACATGAGGTCAGATGGTATTGGAAACGGTACTTCAACAAATTTGTTATAAAAAAACCTTCAAGTAGATATTTCTTAAATACTTATCAAAAAAGCTATCACTTAACTTTGAATGAGTATTTCGTAGAAGATAATTTCTGGCATTTCGTGTGACTTGTTAAACAATTAAAACTAAAAGATACAAAAAGAAATTTTGAAGGGATTAGGACATTTTACCTTAATCTGAGAACATTACGTTTGGTTACATTTACCGGATACTTTTAGTCAATTCATGTGTTTGTCAGTCTTTACTTAATAAATTCAAATTCGAAATATTTTCATTCAAGTAGACACTTACATATACATTTTAATCTTCGATTATTTAAACATTATAAACAGAAAGCTTCCACCGCCACGAAATGCTGATTTGTTAAGAAAGTGCAGCTAATAACTCGACAGTGACTCTTTTTAAATGAATTTTAACAAATTTTTATATCTTCGTTATAATGTGAATCATGTAAATAAGTCAACAGATTAAGTTCCACGCTAAATAGTTTGGTTTTAAACAAAAACTTCGAAAACACAAAAAAAAAACGTAATAATGTTTTGAGAGGTCCAAACTCTCTGGCGATTTAAGTGACAACTTTTTTTCGCTACAATCGATTGCTTCATTGGTTCAGTCGAATGGGTATAAAACATGTTTCCTTCCTACAATAACTAATTTTCATTAAGTACGCGATTCCACATCTTGGTCATGATGTATTATAAAGCTTGCAGTGGACCAAATTACTTTTATGGACTTAATGTTATAATATGTGTATGTTATAATATGGACTTAATGTTATAATTCAAGTAGTTCATTGCCAGCTGCAGTAATTAGAAACTAAGTTACGTACGCGTCTCCTTAAATATCTAAATAATTATATTTATTACTGAACTAATAAAGAACTTTAGTTCCGCAGTCCTGCCATACCATTCATAGTCCCAGTCCATAATGATTCGCTTGAAGCATTGCAACAGCGGTCAACTGCAAGTCCGTGTTCAATTAAACTGTAACAGAAATAACCAATGTCACGTACTGCGGTATCCAATGCAATCTTGTCGCATTTACGAACAAACGCAACATTTTCTACTTTCCATTTTTATCCCTTGATATGGTACAATCAAACAGAAAATGTCTATATGACGTCATCTAAATATAATTAAGGCGACATTATAAGAAAAAAAACTTTACAAATTTTAAATAACGCTAGCTTTTAACAGTGAGACATTGACAATTCAATTCATTTCTTATTTTAGCCGCTTTAGACCCGCGCTTACTTTAGCGAATGTTTTAAAATGTTTAATTGTTTTAACTAAATTTATGTTAAAAGAATATTTATTAGCTCTATATTATATTAAATCTCCATTAATATAATATTAATAATACTTTTCTGACAAACAAAAATAGTTAATGTATATTATTAATACTAGACAGATGATTGAGATGATTTTGGATGGTTATAGAGGCTGGGCTTTTTCTAGCAATAAAGACGTCTACAGCTGGGAATAGGCTAGATGAATAATGATGATAATCACAAATTGCACAGGGTAGCATATTTAGTAATACCTTAATATATTATTCTCGTTATGAAAAGTAAAGTGTTATGTGGTACATTATAATGGAAATTAACAATTAAAAAATGGCACCTTATATAACCTCTTGTTAGTACAATGTTTAAATTAGCTTCAGTCTCTTTAAATTTTAGTAATTGTAATTGGTTGCTAATAATTTGCATAATTTTGTGTCGAAGTCGAATGAATCTTGACCTATTAAAAGATAAATCCCATGCTTGACCGCGTTTCGCTAGGGATTTTGAAATGTGAGATCGTATTCATACTTAGTGACATCATCAAGCATAATGGAACATCATCAAGCATGCAGTTAGTTAAGCCACAGTATCCGCCAAGATTGTTTCTAGCTGAAGAAAACTAAGCGCTTCCAAGAAAGAAAGGTAAATAATATATCTGCTATACGACGGTGTCATGATACAAAAGAACCTTTGACAAATAGAAAGTTGATCGACGGAAACATCACTGAAGTGATACAATGATGATACATGGAACGAATTTTATAATTTTGATTTCTCTTTTTCCAACAAAGCGTAGCTTTTTTTATTTTATTTGGTAATCAAGTCTTAAGAAATCTGAATGTTTCAATGGACAAAACGACGATTCGGTGTATGATCGAGACGTTGTTATGGGTTTAACCTCAATTCAATTATTACATAATCGAGTGATCCTAGAACATGATCTCGTCGATATATGATATTCATTTTTTCTTTAGTAAAATCTACTAGGAGTACAAAAAATATCACTTTTAAAATATACAGTTTATTTTCAGACAAGTTATATTTTTTATAACAGATCTACTATAAATCATAAAGCTAAACGTAGCTTTTACAAGCATTTCATGATAAACGCGACATGATACCGTTGTTTGTAATTTATCCTCGTATCTTATCTGGTAGCAGTAAAATTGTAATAGGTCTGCGAAAAGACAAAAGCCATCGTTTTTTATGCTGGAATAGTTCAGAACTATTTTGATGATTTCGTCTAGCTTGAATCCAAACAAAGTGGTGTAGATAAGAGACATTACAGTTTTAATACTTTCGCAATGGGGGAGCATAACAAAAATATTACAGTAAGAAAACTGATATGGCCAAGATAAATAAAACATATTATATGTGTCGTTAAAAGCGATCGTAAAGCCTGCAGCGTCGGAACAATGTATGCGTGTCGCGTTCGACAATATCTCGGGGACATTACGTTTTTATTATTGTTTCTGAATAAAGCCTTAGAGATATACCCTTGATAAGGACACATAATTCATCTAACTTATGATTTGATGGCTTCGCATTATAGATGCGCATATTGAAGCAACGGATTAGACATACACATGTATATTGTTTCGACCAACATTTACTAACGAAGTGATAGATCAAGCGGAGCTTCAATGATAAGTGGAATAGTCTGCCAATAACTATACTGTACTACTTTGAATTAGCGGATCAGAAAGTTAAAGTGGCAGGTAGGATAAAAGCGCACTGAGCAAAAGGTCGCATGGACCTCAAGATTCTGGAGAGGAAACCACAGATAGGCAAGCGCTACGTAGGAAGCTCACCCACAAGGTGGACTAATGACCTCGTTAATGTGTTCTCGTTAAACACATAATGTTATATGTGAATGTTTTTATTATATGTAGTAAATATTCAACATTTTAATATTTCTGTACATTATATTTCCAACCCCTTCTACCTCTTGATGAAATAATTTTTCCTTGGTAACCAAGTATATCAAAAGGTTGTCGGGAATAAATCTCTATATGCGATACAACCGCCGTTTGTGCAACCTTTTCAACGTATTGTATATGATTTCGTTATTTCCTGTTTTTCATGTACAAAAAAGTTAAACAAATAAATAATCGATAACCTGATCACTATAACTATTATATAAATTATACTTGCTTGAAATGTTCAGTAAATACAAATGTTCATTTGATTGAAGCCTAAATATAAGAATTAATGAATTTAAATATAATGTTTCATTGCTACGATCGTCATTCAAATTGAAAGTATATCCTAACATTTTTATTTTAAACATTTTGATGACATGACAAAAGAAGAGAAAATATTTTTAAGGAGTCGTATGGTGAAGTTCAACTGCAATTCTGAAGTACTATTTTACTGTAAATAGACGAAGACCAATAAAATAATTGTAGAAATTAGTTTCGAAAAGTGTCATTCTCTTCTTCGTTTCGGGTGATAGACGCCCAGTACAAGGCATAGGACTCTGCCAAAGAGATCACAACTTGAAAACCTTTTGGTACCAAAGGCCATCCGTTGCAATATCGATGTTCTGTTGCCGCTTTAGGCGAGCTATTCTCAGATCTATGTTGGTGACCTTGGTTCTTTTGCGCATCACTAAATTTTGTATTCGATCATGGAGAGAAACTCCGAGTACAGCTCTCTACATTGTTCTTTGTAGGACCTTGATCATTTATTTAGCCACCCGTAAGCGATCACGTCTCAGATTCGTAACCTATCACCGGCCACACACACCACTTGAAAAACTTGTGTTTTCATTGCGGTATTTTAGACAAGATGTTTTGGAGTTTCATATATCGACGTATTTAAGGTGAATGTTTTTTGTACGTGTAACTAATATAAATCTTAGCACAGTTTATTTGAAAAAAAAAGGTAATGGATAGAAAAACAATTCAAAATGGGAACTGGTGCAACGAATTGTTCTCTTTTTAACAATAGTTTAGATTATCAATTTTATAAAAGAACTATGAAAAAACCACAAAATATTTGATTTTTTATTTATACTCAACATAGTTTGAAAATGAACTTTTCATAAGATAGTCGAGGCTTAGTGGATTAGAAACGTAATACATAAAATATTTCTACATTTTTACTATATGTTTTCAATAATATATATTAGTGAAATATTTTAGTGTATTGATCGGAGAAATAGTAGTTCACCCTGACAGACTATAACAGTAAACTACTGATAAATCATACCGTCAATAATAAAAGTATGGCTTACATATAACCTGTGATGTGGAACGTGATAAAAATACCGAGATGGTAGAAAATGTAATACGCAACGTTTTATCATAGGTTGCGTACATTAGGGAAATGGGCGCGCGAAGGGTGAGACGTATGTGTCGGTCGATGAACCCGCGGGAAAGGACGTCTTTCGTTCCAGACGATTTGTTATGACAGTTCTTAAGACTTTAAAAAAGAAAAGAATTATGGAACTTTCTACTAAATTTAACACATTATTACAATAATCCGATGACATATGAAGCAAAATTTAAAGCGAATATAAAAATGAAATTAAGTGATTGTATATTTGTTTTCGGTTATAACTTTTCTATACTTACAAATATACTTTAATAAACTAATAAATATTGAAAAAAAAAATAATCGTTTTAAGAAGATCGATAGGCGATCGAAAGTAATTAAAACTCGAATTTGGAAGTTGAAGTGGTCATTACCACTGCCCACTGGCAGGCCATGTAGTACGCAAATGGCAGCAAGGGTCTTGAGATATGACGTCCATCCATGGTAAATAGACAACCTTGTATGGTTCTTCGAAAGACTCTTGATGCAGGCCGCTTACAACCGGCCCCATTAGAAATCGTTTTTTTTTTTTAATGTAACTGGAAGTCTTATGCACTTTATAAATGTTTTGAAAATAGTAAAAATGTCGAATGTGATGTGAAATGTTTTTTTTTGTGTAAAAGAAAACATAAACCGGTTTAAAAGGTACGCCAGTTTTACTTTGCATGGTTACTCAAAGCCAGACAACACACGTCTTGCGTACATAATTCAAATATTATTTCGTTTGAAAACTCTCATAAATCCATTTTGCACGAAAGGATTCTTTTAGACCGCCCCTTTACCACCCCGTGCGGGGAGAAATATTACGAGGCACTAAAGGTTTACAAATATGTATACACTTAGCGAGGGCGCAATCATTTTTTTAAGTACACTTCTGTATGAAGAAAAAAGATTAAAAATACAAAATTAAAAGTATTTATTATCTGTTTTCAAGTCTAAATAAATTATACTTTTTTATCTTCTTCTAAGCCATTTCTTCATTTCTGAAGATCGTATCCGTCATAAAATACTTTGACAGCTGTTTTCATACTATCCTATGCGCTGCTTTTCTTAGGGCAGTAGTAAGAGAGTCCAGTTATTAGTTTGATTGGTTCAAACTAACGGGTTGATCGTCCACGTGTAATGTTATCGTCTTTTTTCAATACAACCAGTACCTTGCGAAGTTATCTGAAGTTGTTTCTAAATAACTTAAAACTTATTGCTAACATATTGCGAATACTTAGCCTTTTATATAAAAAAAGAAATATGAGACATATACATACATTTGACATTTCAATCCTTTTAACCAATTTTTAACTTCAAACAATTTTTTTTTTAAATTAACGTGAGTGTTAAAATGATCGCAATCTTTTAAAAACTAATAATATTTCATTTACCTCATTTCATAACTTTTTTGATCGATTGAATTTCCTATTTTCAATATATATATTTTTTTACTTTCTTTTCCTTTTTAATCGTTTCTTCTTTCTTTATAACCATCTTTAGCGTGTTTTCTTTTATCAAATCCTAATTGAGATATAATTCGAAAATAATGTTCTGCTTTTTTATTATCTGTATTTTCTTTTGTATAATTATAGTTGTGAGTACCTCACCTTAAGTCATTTACTATATTATTGCTGGACTAATAAGTATCATATTTATTTTTCAATTGACTAGAGATATCTGTACTTTAGAAATTCTTACTCGAACTGGTCAATGTGAACACTACCTTTTAATTTAAGATCATATAATTGGTAAAGTGACGCAGCTTAGTTTAGTGTCAATGTTTAATCACTTTTTCCCTAATGAAAAAATGCGAGGTTAAAACACATTCGAATAAATATGTTATTAAAGTGATAGCTCTGAAGATGACATTAATTACTCAAGCCAGACTAAAATAATCCACTAATTTTCTTTTTACTTATATTTTTTTGAACCTTAATTTATCAATGCAAATTACAAAAATGTATGATATTTTAAAAGTAATAACCATCAATCATGAGTTATTTATAAAAACATAAAAAAATTTCGATCAAGAATTATATAAGCTCTATAGATTTCTGTATTCTTTTATTCCGAAGGTTGTCACAGGAGGGCTAAGCACAAAGTTTACCGAAGGTAAACACGAACACTGGTATAAGTTTCATGACTCTCATTATTTGTTTACTTATTTGTGCATTTTATTAAAATTATGTAAGACTGATTTATGATGCTGTCGTACGATTTAGTATTAATAATTAACAGAACAAACACATTTAACAATAATAATTGAAACTGCGTGTGTCAGTTATATTAGGCTATTTTATATAGTCAACAAGTTCAAAATTAAAATAGACATAACTAAAAAAAATGTGATAATGAATAAGAATTATTACACCATTTTATAACAAAAATGCGTTCAAAAGCAAAATTAATTTTCAAATGGAGTTTATAGCCACAATGCTATCTTTCAAATGTATAAGTTTTTATCATAAGAAAAGATAATAAATAATCTTTTACCCACAAAGAAAAAGGTATTCGTCTGATCAAAAATGTTTTAATTTGCTCGAATGAAAATAAATTGAATAGTCAGCGTGAAAGATGAGAATTTAATCTAAGACGAAATTACTTGTCACCAGTAATGTCTTGAGGTTATCTTGCGTCATTTTAACGAGCGCTAATGGAATAGTGAACAGAATTTAAGTATTTCAGACCACACTACTTCCACAAATTTTTATATTATACTACTCAGATAAATGTTTTGTTTCCGTCACGTCATGATTAATGCTGTTAACCATAGGCAATGCTCTTTACATAAAGTGTTGATCCTTGTGTAGATTTAAAAACCACAAAATCACACACGCACATGCATACAAGATTCCTCGTTTTTTTATGAACAAAATAATTATCTTTTTACTGTATGTGTGCTTGTATGTGTGCGGGGTGGGTCAGGTCAGATTTTTTCTTTGATTTTTCCTCGAGAGATTTTTTCTTGCGCAGATGATACGCTTATATCTCAGTTATATAACATAACTCAAAGACCGGTTTGAAGCGGAAATCTACTTGGTTCTTCTTTCAATTGAAAGATACAAATAGTCATTGATTTATACTCAAAGCCGGTAGTACAAACTTTTTGATGGATTTTTATAAAATGCTATGACTTCTACAACTTTTAAAGTAAAAGGAAGAACATGGGCTTATATTTTTTGTATAGACAGTCAAAAAGTTGGTGTATAAAATCTAAATGAAAATATAAAGTTAAAAGAATGAAATAGCATACATAACATCTGTATGTTATGTATGCTATTAAGTAAGTCCATACTTATCGCAGCTTGTAAAAAATCTTTGTAGAAATTAGCTATGTACTAGTTGATATATCATGCTTGATGTTTGTCACAACATATTGCACTACATATATACCTACCTGTTGTTAAAAAGTATATTATATTTATTATATTAGTAATACCTAGTTGGAAGTTTATTTTGATTTTGTGAGGTTTGTGCCAAATAGCTATGCCAGTCTGTTCCCAATTCAAAAATATCAATGACTAGATCTGTTCTTTTAAAGTAACTACACTAAATATTTATATTCTGGAAGGATAGCCGTTCATTAAGTGAGATTTGTTTAGGTATAGGACATGTCAGAGTTACCCCAAAAAGGTGCTTAGCATATTACCTGTTTTAAGGATACGACGACGTGTTTTGTTTTCGTGCAAAGTGGAAATCAAACGCTAGAGTTTCAAATTTAATTGGCGCCGTATTTCAAGACAGGGGAAAAGTTCGTGCGCGCGTGCATCCGGCCCTACGCGACGTGACAGTGTAAGTGGTTGGGGGAAATTGCTAATAGAAAACAAAAAGAAAACGCTTTGTGCTTTGGATGTCTAAGTGACTGCTATTTTAATACTAATTTTAAATGACTTAATTATACCCTCCACTCAAAACCGATTTGAAAATTATTTGACACGATAATTACTATAGACTGAAATTTAATAAATTATAGTATCCATTAAAGGGTATGTAAGTTTATTAACGCTTTCTTTCCTAGACTACAAATAGATTTTTCTAAAACAGAGTTCCGAACTATATTTCATAAAACTTTAATACTAACATTCGGATTTAAAATAAAAACCGTCTTAATGCATGCTTTTATATATAAATCTTTTTAGTGGCTGTAACATCGAGTCTACTTTTCAAATGGGTTTTAAAAAAAGCAGTACTAATGCAGTAGGTGACAAATTTTCGAATTTCATTCATGAAATTGCGGTAAATAAAAGGAGAAATTAAATACATTATTGGCTAAATGGAACAGGTTTCAAACATTTTGGCCAAAGCTGGCCATAAGCCTCCCTCATAATTTTACAACATGTCCAGTTGGATGGGATCTGCTATCAGCGTCTTCAAACAACCTCAACAAAATCGTCTAAAGTAGTAGCTTATAGATTTATAGTACAATATGTAGCCGTTGTTTCAATGGCACTTTTTTAATAACAGCATTAAACTTAGTCAACACAACCGACTAATAATCCAACATAACGTAAAAGGTATAATTCCGAATATTCGAGAAGTTAAGTAAAGGAATGTTAGAAAATAGTAATATATGATTTGTTAAATGGCATATTTTCCGAGCACTATGTTAAACTACAAATATGGAATAGCTGATCCTAGACCTCTTTAACATCGAACTTATTCTTTGAAATCGTCAACCGGAGTAATTATAGGTTAAAAACAAGGAGAACTTGAGTGGGAATCGAATCCGCGTCTGCAAACTTGACTTCAATAGTTAAATGTGGATTTGGTAATTAGCGCACAATAATCTATTAATTTATATTTATCGAAAACATTTAAAACAGAAAATTACAATCTCTGTTAATTAGGATTCAAAATCAAATTCTTCCCCTTTCAGACCAATATAAATGTTCACGATGAATCATAGAAACTAAAATTAGTGCCCAAAGCGACCTACGAATGAGATTTTTTTTTAAATTCCATTTACCATGTTTTTTATTTCTTAGTGATCACGTTATTCTGTAAATTCAGCCAGTGCCTGGCACCGTCTGGTGGTTTGCTGAAATCACGTACGTGCATGTCGCACCTTAGTCTACGGTGTAAATTCGCTAACGTGTCGTAAAAGCTAAATTTGGATGCAAAATTTTATGTGAAATCTCTATATGGCTCGTAGAATTTCGTTTAAAACCTCTTTGCTTTTAGGATATTACGAATCTCGTTCTTTAAAATTATTTCTTGGTGGAATAAATTAACGTGTTAATATGGAAGTACAATAAAACACTTTTTATATTAATCAGTTTTGTTATATGTCTTATCATGAATAGAACACGTTATTTTGCTCTAAATTTTCTAGGTAGGTTCATTGCAATTATAATTATACAGTTCTGTGCCAAGCACCACTATTTGACTATTTATATATAGATTTAAAAGGATAACATGTAACATTAGGTAAAATATATAAATCTCTGTATTTTACGGGACAATTAATTATATATGTAAACAACTTAAAGGCATGAATGTATAGTTCATTTAATGACACTTATACTCGACTAATGTGTCGTATACCCTATAAATAAAATCAAGTGTAAACGCATTTGAGAGTGATTACTAAACAGAATGATTAGAAAATTGTAAAATTTTAAATATATAAAGATTTTTGCAAATGTGGTGATGAGGTGAATGCCACCCCATTTAAGGTTATAATCAATCACCATGTATATTATAAATTATTACATTACAATATACTATTACAACTATTGTGAGGTATAGGCCTTGCGTTACCCGAATCCAGTGATTACCCGCGACCTAAGCTGTGTGGGAGACTTACCCACTCCACGTCTATCAGCTCTTTATCACCTCTAGAAAAGCTGCAGTTGGTATCTATAGGCTAATATGATGATGAGGGTAGTACCATTATCCAAAAAAAAAAACTGGCGAAAAGTATTTTCTTAGTTAGTAGTATTTTGTAGCAGAAATATTTTTAATTTGTTTCCCTGTTTTGGTAGAATATTTATACCGTGTGTAGGTACGAGGTTAATAAATTTTGAGAATAAATAAGAAAAGTTGCTGAGGTGTATATATAGATGCAATAGAAATGCATAGAACTTATAAGTAATAAGTTATTTTGAAATTAACAAACTAAGCAACGGCTCTAGACGCTGTTGATTCAACAAACGCAATTACCGGGGCGTCGGTGACTTGTGTCGCTAGCACGGCCCTAGGGCGTTCTGACTATCCTTTAGCATGACAGACGACAGTCCAGATTAATTAGACTCATTTATTAATGGAGGGGACGCAGTATCCTCGCTTAAACAACGCGTACTATTAATCACATCTGCGTACGTACTTTGACGTCATGATGAAGTAAATTTTATACGTAAAAAAAATTATTTAAGTAAAACATTATAAAATATACTCTTTTTAACAGGCGAAGGATAATTTTAACAAGCGTTATTAGAATATTTTTATAGAAATATAAAGAAGTGATGTTATACGGAATCGTAATAATATTTATTTATTCATGTATAAAATAATATGAAAAAGATATAAAATAAGACAGATTTCTTTTTGTGTATTGACTCATCACAGTGTCTCTGGAACCATAATATTTACATAGTTAAATTGCAAAAAATAAATTTATTTTGTCAAGAACAAATTAGCTAAGAATGAGTTTTACCAAATTTTTAAAAGACAATTCCCCAAGAGAGAGGAAGGTGACTTGAAAGGGCGACCATTAAGATCGCGAACAGGGCGACGCTAGTTTATCTTTATACAAATTAGAGATATACACCTATGTACTGACGCATTGCGTTATCTTTCAAACTATAAAGCTTAAAGACTTCAAGGATGGATTTGATAAAATTCCACACACAACAAGGATAGAGGGAGTGTTTAATAATAAAATGCACATTTTCTAAATATTTCTCATAAAGGTATAAACCACCGCCAGAATATCATGGATTTGTTAAAAATAATCAATATGGAGTTTCAGCAGCAACAGCCAGATGACAAAATTTAAAATTTCTCCGTATTTTACTCCACGCAAAACGTAAGGGAAATAGTATACTATCTACGTAAGTATGTACAACGATTTTTATGTGTGGTCTGAGATTTCGTAGTTTAAGTTGTAGTTGAAATAAAACTACTTTTTTTTTCTTTTCAGCCGATAGGCGCCCACTGCAAGGTAAAGGGTTCCCATGAAGATTGCCACACTGACCGGTCTTGCACTGCCAGCATGCAGAGACTTCTGGCGACTTTAACTGTTAAATTAAACTTAATGTGAAAGATTAAACTACAACTACAAAAATATGATTTTTTTCTATATGCTGGAACCGCACAACACTCGACACTTACGACCAAAAGAAAGTCGTTATAAACACTCGCGTTTCCAAAGTCGGATACCGTTAGATAAAAATGTATAACAGTTTTACTCTTATATGAAAAATTCCCCGAATGAAAGAGTGGAACATAAATTGTGTGACCCGCTACCAACCAGGGGGAGTCTCAGGCATAATTCCATTTTCATTGAGACAAATATTCATATTAAGAGGAATATTAGAGGAGCGTGCGTGCTTCGGATGCAGAGGGCAGCACTGAGTGAAAATATCTAATTCAATTATGCGTGAAAGTATAATGCAGTGTTAGAGTTATAGACGTCATTACCATTTTGATGTGGTGATGTGAAACTTATTTAATGCACCATTTTCATTCGCGTTCATTTTTCTCTTAAAATTCTTATATACACAAAGCTGAATAATTTATTTGGCGTACGAAGCTCGGGAATCTATGACAAAATGTTAAAAAAACTTATTCATATCATTATTTTAAATTTATAAACATTTGTTATAATTTAAAATAAATATTACTAAATTTAAAGAGTTATTTAAAAAAAAGGCATTGCAGAGGATTTTTAGGCTTTTTAAGATAATTGTGAACGCCAACGTTTCTAGTTGTTCCTATTCTTAAAGCAATAAGATCTAACAGTGCTTAAAAAAATAAGCACTTGTTTGCGGAAACCATCCAGTTGAGACAACACAAGACAGTATCTACAGGTTTTGGCTTTGAAAATGTAATTGGTGATAAATAAAACAAGATACCTTAAAATTAAAATTTGATAATTTTGTAAAGTTATTAGAATTTAAATGCCTAACATTCTTTCAGTATACTCACACAAAGGATACCAGTAAAAATGTTCAGCGTTTTTTTTTTGTTCATTATTTTCTTTTTTTATTGTTATTCTGATATTATGGAAATAACAAAAATGTATTAGGGGGACCGGAAAGTAATGTCGCTTTCTTAAGTCATATTCACACGACTACATTTTTAATAAGTTATTTCTAATCAACAATATATTTACCTTCGTTATAAACAATCGCCATCTAGTCATCTAGTATACAAATTTTCAATGCCGGCGCGGTAAAAATAAATCGGTTTATCTGTAAAACATGTCGATAGAAACGATATTACTTTCCGGTCTCCCTAACATTATTATTAATGAGTGTATGCAAAATATTACTACATAGCTTACTAATGTTTGTTACAAATAATTTAAGTGTTCATTATGATTATTAATATTTATTTCAAGCTCATTGTACCCTGAACGCCTTACCACAACCTAAAATATATTTTAAGGAAAAACATAACATAATGTTTTTGTTTCACTACAAATCAGCATGAACTGTTACGTTAACATACGAAATTAATTGGAAGAACAATGGCGCCATCTGTCAAAAACTGGTCGTATCAACTAAGAAACCTTCGTGGGCTGATGCCCAATAACTTTGGTAAAGATCATCACATGATCAATGGTACAGTTAAAAATTCTATAAAGTACAAACAGACAGATTCATTTTAATATGCATAGATTACAAGATATTTGATTCTTGTACGTCTTTGATAGCTGCACTAATTATAAACTGTGTTGCAGTAGTCAATATCTCACTTTATATATAGAGAATTAAAAACAGTACACTAAATTTAACTAATACGATTTTCACTGAATTTAAAATAATTGCAATGTCGCATGCTAGATATTTTGTAAGAGATTTTTCGACAATGAACCATGTATAAAGCTTAACAATTATTTACATACAATTAAAAAAAAAAAACAATGAGAAGGCTTTATATAATACTGAAAGTCTGTGCCGTTATAAGAAGAAAATATGTATTTATAATAAAAATGGGTAGTGGCAACAAAAAGGCAAAAAAGAAAAATATATATGTGTTTAATTAATAGAGGGCAGTGGGCAGAAGACCTGGTCTAATTTTGCACCGCAGTTCGGTACTCCCCTGATGGTGGTGGTAGGCAGCTGCACGATCTCCCAGGACTGGTCAGGCGGCAGCAAGTCGAGAGCAGGGAGCGCCGGCAGGTAGCAGGATGTGATGGTTCCGGTGAAAGTTGATATAATTTCAACAGTGTAAAACTCGTAGTATGAAACTTGCAGTATAAAACTTGCTGCATAAAACTTGCAGCATAAATCTTGCAATGTAAACCTTGCAGTGTTAACCTTGCTGTCTAAGACTCGCAGCATAAAAGTCGTAGTATCAAAGTCGCAGCGTAAAACTCGCAGCGTAAACTTGCAGTGTAAACTTTGCAGTATGAGACTCGCACCTGTGAATAAATGTCACAGTTATGATATACATATATAAGTATATGTACAATTTGTTCCGCTGACAGTAAACCCGGAGATGGCTTGCGATGAAGTAAGGGCAGAAACCGAAAGCAGTTGATGTGATTGTTTACTGTCAGAACGGAGTTACAAAATGTAAAGCATGTAAAACAATAATAGGAGAGATAAACAAATAAACAAATTGAAAAGTAATAATGAATACATAATGATGGAACTATGGACACAGACAAAATGTTGAGCTCTAACTTATAGATAAATGCTACTTAATAATGATGTCTTTATAATATTTGTTCAACACTTACCCCTTGGGGTGCGAGACGATGTAAAGGTCGTGGCGTAAACTAAATGATGCCCGGAGAATAAATAGGACCAAGGCGTGAATTTATAACGTAAATTCTAATTGGCCCCGGCGCGTATGAAGACACATAGCTGGTGAACGCAACCGACACAAAGAGTGTGCGTCGGTGCGTGAGACGACACCTAGCTAGTGAACGCGACCGAGGCCAGGATCCTTCTCCCGAGCACTGGAGTAAACTTTGTGTGCTGGTGCGCGGGCGCATTGGAATTTTTGTTATAAAAACAAAGATCCGTTAAACCAATAGCATGCTCCCACGACCCCACGCCACTTGAGACGTACCGTTACCCGCTAAGGGTTGAACAATTTTTTGCTGTATTGCGATTTATGAGACGTTTCTCGTGATTATATTTTTTTGGTTAAAATTTTAACTAAGATTTATGGGACGTTAACTTGCAACGTTACATTACCCCGCGCGTCACCGAAGGATTTTATTTCATTTAAAGGAAATAAAATCCGAACTTATTGATAACAATTTCATTTTTATCCTTTTAAACTCATTCTTTCATACTTCTCGCAAACAAACTAGCAATAGTAATCATTATAAGGATTACTAACGCGACCAAACAATTATGAAGGTTATAGATTCATTCTAATAACCCAAACGAAATATTACGCGGTTAATGGTAATGCTTCAGTTTATGTTGTGTCGCATTATGTTTATTATTTATTCAAACCTATTATTTTTAAATCCTTTATGTGCCATGTTCCAACATTTTTACCGGCCATGTTTTCTAATACATATACTAAGAGAAAATAATTTTTAATTATACATTTTATTTAAAGAATCAAGAATAACGTATGTCTTAACAAGCACGTCTTCTGCGCTATCGGAATCGTCCGAAATTTGATTGACTCTATTAGTATAAAACATCCCCAGAAGGAAAAAGAGGACCCAGTGTAGCGATTTGTTTACGTAAATTGTTAACAATAGCGCCATGTTTAACCTACTTTTATAAATTGGTAAAGAGAGAAAGAAGAAAAAATTAAATGCACCACAATAAGGAAGGTGTTGAACAAGTATTCTACTCAATCTACTCCGTTCTGTTACAAATTCACTAACGAACGTTATGGTTGCTAGTATAAGAATTAAAAAAAATAACACAAAAAATATGAAAATGATGCGTATAACTGCAACTAATGTGTACGGTCCTATGAAAATATAGCAGAAGCAAAAAAAGTTACAACATAAGAACAAAATGTATGTTAAACTAAACAAAAACTTTTTTAAGTGAAGGATGTACACTTCAGTTGCTGGCAGTAGAAAAGGCAAAAATAACGTTTTACAAAATTAATTAAATAAAAAAACAATCACATAACTACACTACAATGCAAAATCAGACCTTTTAATACCACGTTAAGGGCGCCAGTGTGCCGTTATAAGAAGAAAAAATAAGAAGAAAAATATATATGTGTTTAATTAATAGAGGGCAGTGGGCAGAAGACCTGGTCTAATTTTGCACCGCAGTTCGGTACTCCCCTGATGGTGGTGGTAGGCAGCTGCACGATCTCCCAGGACTGGTCAGGCGGCAGCAAGTCGAGAGCAGGGAGCGCCGGCAGGTAGCAGGATGTGATGGTTCCGGTGAAAGTTGATATAATTTCAACAGTGTAAAACTCGTAGTATGAAACTTGCAGTATAAAACTTGCTGCATAAAACTTGCAGCATAAATCTTGCAATGTAAACCTTGCAGTGTTAACCTTGCTGTCTAAGACTCGCAGCATAAAAGTCGTAGTATCAAAGTCGCAGCGTAAAACTCGCAGCGTAAACTTGCAGTGTAAACTTTGCAGTATGAGACTCGCACCTGTGAATAAATGTCACAGTTATGATATACATATATAAGTATATGTACAATTTGTTCCGCTGACAGTAAACCCGGAGATGGCTTGCGATGAAGTAAGGGCAGAAACCGAAAGCAGTTGATGTGATTGTTTACTGTCAGAACGGAGTTACAAAATGTAAAGCATGTAAAACAATAATAGGAGAGATAAACAAATAAACAAATTGAAAAGTAATAATGAATACATAATGATGGAACTATGGACACAGACAAAATGTTGAGCTCTAACTTATAGATAAATGCTACTTAATAATGATGTCTTTATAATATTTGTTCAACACTTACCCCTTGGGGTGCGAGACGATGTAAAGGTCGTGGCGTAAACTAAATGATGCCCGGAGAATAAATAGGACCAAGGCGTGAATTTATAACGTAAATTCTAATTGGCCCCGGCGCGTATGAAGACACATAGCTGGTGAACGCAACCGACACAAAGAGTGTGCGTCGGTGCGTGAGACGACACCTAGCTAGTGATCCTTCTCCCGAGCACTGGAGTAAACTTTGTGTGCTGGTGCGCGGGCGCATTGGAATTTTTGTTATAAAAACAAAGATCCGTTAAACCAATAGCATGCTCCCACGACCCCACGCCACTTGAGACGTACCGTTACCCGCTAAGGGTTGAACAATTTTTTGCTGTATTGCGATTTATGAGACGTTTCTCGTGATTATATTTTTTTGGTTAAAATTTTAACTAAGATTTATGGGACGTTAACTTGCAACGTTACAAGTCTTGTAGGTAACGCCATTATACTATAAAAGCATTTGATCATGAAAGGGTATCGTATGTTGTACATTTTCTGTATTCTAATTCTATATGTTGCGACTGAAATTTAAATTTTAACAATGAATGCGACACCTTAATGGTGAGCAGAGCTCGCCTTCGCCGCACTAGATCCGCGAGAACTGCCTCACGCCTCCCCGGGATACGTGACGTGTATGAATTAAGGAGCTACCGTGGATGCCAAGATTATGCTGTAAATAGATATGTCACTTAAAACATTACATATTCCTCTCCATTTATATATATAACTATTCAGATGATTTAATTTATTATTATTATCACTATTCCAACAGTAGAATATGTACTGCTGACATAGATTACAGTCTGACTCATAGATTTCTATAAAGACTAATAAGAAGCAGTTTGCGTTCATCGTCTTTTTTTATACATGACGATTGGTTATAGATATAAAAGCTTTAAATTATTGAATGCTCGTTGTCAATTAATGTGTAAAACATCATACAAAAATATCAAAGGTTCAAAAATTATGAATAATTTAATGATAATACATATAATTTACTGCGAGGGTTCGATTGCTGTTGTTTAAAAAACTAAATGAATCATCACGATAATTCGATTTTATAATTTATTATATTTATATAAATAGTGTATGTAGATATATAAACATATATATTATGGAACATTTATATATAATTAAATAAGTAGTAGCCATTAGTATATTCAAATAAGGTGTTTTTATGTGATTATATTCCCTCTGAATTTAATTTTCTAATTATTTATTTAATCTTGTTCTTTAGGATATTGTCTTGTTTCACCTATTTTTTAATTTGTCTCTGCACCGTTTAACGGTTAACTAGTAAAGAATGCCTCTGGTATTAAGCTCGCCGTTATATATAAAAATTATTTTAAAATCAATATTATAGTAAAAGGAGCTGTCTATCCCTATAAACTTTGTACTACTAGAAGTAATAAGGACTGCCACATTACAATATAAAAAAGTAAAATAACGTAATTTATTTCAGAGTTATCACTTAGTTGGAAATAGCTCTAAAAGCTTTTGTAGATAATTGAGCTAAAAGTTTATCTTTATAAAGCTTTTACGTCTGCGACTAATGATATATACCTTATATTTTTAGTTCATGTTCCAGGTTAAATTTCCTAAAATAAAAAATTCAGAACGATTTCAAACAAAAATACCACTTTCAGGCTAAAGTATTTACAGTTTCATGTGGTTGGCTGAACGTTTCAAAATGTTTAGTCCAGATCTTTACACTGCATCTAAGCTTGTAGGATCCCTTGGGAGCGTCGTCTCCGACCGTTTCATCATTTATGCCTACGGTTTGCATACCCATATCCCAATGTTTATTTCAAACACATAAATTCTCAGACTAACCATATAAAACTTATATGTATATAATACAAAGTTACAAGACTGGAATTATGAAATACAATTGACATAAACAAAAGAATATCAATATCTTTATAAATAATATTTAGTAAAACTAAAAAACATCTGCACATGACATGGAAGTCTGCAAGAAATTACCATTTGCGATATATCCACATTTTATACTTATTTTTTTCTGAAATTATAATTAATTTCTTTGGATTTCTTTTTAAAGTTTTAGAGTAGAGACTATAGACCATCAAGAACATTGTAGAGTGTCCAACTACAAGATGGACAGGCGTTATGGTTGTCAGAAAGCAGACGCATGTTACTTCCAACCAGTCCTTAGGAAAATCAATATTCGACAGCCCTACGGCTAAAAAAATTATAATGATTTTATTTTTCTGTGCCTTGACGTAAAATTATAAGTTTAAAAAAAATGTTTTGATGTTAGTTTTTGAAAAAAAAAATTGTTAACGTTTTTTTTCTTTGATTAATTTTAATATGGTAACCCTAACTTTAAATATGCTTTATAAAATTCAATCACATAAGCCATATCCAGATCATTTTATGTTCATGTGCTACCACCGTATATTGCGGGGAAGTATATCCTCATTTTGGAGTCATTACACGAAATAGTATCACCGTACAAAGTCCCGAGAGGGGAGGGAGTGACTTTGTGGTTGTTTGTTTATACATTCCCCAGTATATTTTGGTTAATTACGTATTTGTCAGGTAGCGGATTAGTGGATAAAGTGCCCTAAAATTACTTTTCTACGCACATTACTTTTATGTATACAGGATAATCGGTCATAGGTGTAAATTTTGTTAAAATTCATTTATTATTGATGTGAGAAAATGAATGTTCAGCTCATTTTCTCACGTCAATAATAAATGCCGTAATGATAATGTGATAAGAAAGCGCCTTTTCAAAATTACTACTAGTTATTATACTAGTTATTGTTTACTATCTGTCTCCGAAGACTGTACTGCCTGCCAATTGTAAAAAAAAACAATTAATGTTACATATTTTACAGTGACTGCTTTAAACACGGTGATTGGAAAAAGATACAAAGGCTTTAAATTTTTTTTTGACAAAAAAAACTATATATTTACCTGTTTACAGCTTTTACACCTATAACCAATAACATTGTATATGTCGATGAAATAGCACAGCAGTGTTTTGTAAGAACTTATATGATATTGATAAATTTAACAAATTTCTACAAAATTTCTTTCGGAGAATTTTTTTATATTCGACTAACAGAGTTAAGAGAACCGAAATTTCCGGTGGTCCACGCGGCAATTCTTTCATCTTTGTCCTTTCCCTATGTCTTAATTTAGACTTTCCAATAAGACTTACAAATATACCTCCAAGGTGTTCAAAAATATGTATTTAATTTAAAATATTAAATGTTTTATGAAAATGAAAAAAAATCTTTACAATAGTATTTAAGACTAGATTAAGTAAATTTATATATTAGAAAAGTAATAATTACAGTAAAGAATTTATAAAAAAAACATACACTTCCACTCTTTATCTTAACATTTGTAATTGTATTTTTATAACTCTGTTAAATATTAGTTAAGACGGTTGTAATCTATGAAAAAGAGAGCAAAACAATATTCTTATGAAATCCATTCGAGTGTGAAATAAGCAAAACGTGGAATGACTCCCGCAATTACCAGGTTTCCTGTAACAAATTGAACATCAAAGAAGCGTTAATTAAGCCTTAGGAGGGTCATAAATAGCTTACAAAGTAAAGCAGAAATATTTACTTAGTCCGCGAACGTTTTAATTGAGTCGACGAAATTTCTTATGGTCGCTTTGAACTTGAGTATCGCGATAAACACCGTCCTCGTTACGTTATTACCAACAATATAATAAATCTTTTCATTAATATTGTTAATTGGATATCGGAAAATAAGTATTTTTGTCTTTTTATTCACAGCATTAGGTTTTTACAGGCCAAAGTTGTCTCTGGACAAAGTTCAACTCAAAGTTGACTTGGCTGTTTTCTGTATTTCTATTTATCATCATAGTTGCCACTCCTATTGTAGCACGTACTCTACTGAACATATACCTCCCTTAACCTTCCAACCTTCCAACGACTTTTACAAGGTAGACTATCCACCTTGCGTGGTATTATATTATAATTTAATATCTTTCAATATTACTTATTTATTCAGGACCGACAACAGGAAATACCTTAAACATACATAAGATTAAAAGAGTACATTATTATTTATTATTATAACACAAGTAAGTAATAGATGAAATTAAGTTTATCTCGACTATATAGATGATTGGAGGTTGTGCAAGAAATGTTGATTTTAGATCCACTACGACACATTCAATTGTATATTCTTGTTTAAAGATTTAAAAAATAATTTCTCACTCACATTTGTACACGTATACATATCATACGTACGCAGCAGGTACCATTTTTGTAATATTTTTTATTACAAAAATTATATTTGATTGATTTATCAAATTATATATTTTTTAGATTATATGTACTGCGATTCATCGCCATTACGGGACATTTAACAGTATAACTTAACTTTAAATAAAGTAATAATTATAAGAGACCATTACCCCGTTCTAATTTTAAATTTATGCGTTTTTATGTTTGCGGAATATCTTATCGAAATTTGCGTTCCAGAAAGCGCCGTATTTAGGGATTTTCCATTAGTTTTTGTGTGTGTTAGTATGGTCCTCGATTCTATCTTTGTATCACTTTTCATGTCTAGTGATATTTGTTTGTTCCGTACGTATTAATAGATCATTACGTAGCTGAAGTGACAGTGGCCATGACGCATTTATAATTATTCGCAGCGAGTTATTTAAAATATTGAAAGAGGTAGTGAATCTTTAATTATATTTAACAATCCGAACTAAAAGATAAGAATATAAATATTCATTTAATTTTTTTTATAATAAACTGACCTCAGTCGTGATACAAAACATAACCTCACAATGCATAGGCGTCCCCTAAAAAATTTATATGTTATTGTCGTCGTTTCAGCACATTGACGCCCACTGCAAGGTTCAGACCTCCCTAAAAATATCTATGAGGGGATATATCATAATCGCCGCGCTTGGCAGGTGGGTTGGCGATCGAGGTGTGGTATTATAGTACGCAAAGGACGCTGCCGCCCATCCTCGGGAAACTTGTTTATGAAAAGTGACAATCCTATTTAATTAATGCACAAATTGTGATTTATATAAGATTGTTCCCTGTGAATAGAACCCGCGACTTATGAACCCAAATGTCGAATAAGTTTCTTTAATTCTATTTAAATTATACACGAAATCGTCTATTTGCTTCAATGGAATTTTGTAAAGAGATTTCAGTCTGCTTGATTCTAATTTGTCCAGGGCCGCCCAATTATGGAGTATAAATTTTAGAACAGATAAATTTAACATTATTGCTTTTAAAGCCGGAAATGGTTTCTGCTCTAATTAGTGATTTTAGCGTTAACATTGTAAATAAATTTGATACGTTTTCAACGAATATTTTACATCTCATAAAACTCTGAATAAAATGACAATGATTTTAACGATTTCATTCATCATTTTTACAAGTTTTCTTATAATATGTAGAAGGTTCTTATAAAAAATCTTCGACTTCGAAAAATTAAAAAAAAAATGTATGAACTTGGCACGTTTGACTGTTCGCTTTCAACTTCGCGCGTTTTACAGTCCATACGCGTCTATTTATCAATCACGAAATTAATTAATAAACTTATTTATTTGTTTAAAATAATTTTCCAAGTTTTATGTATAGCGTTAGCCGTTAGGCGGTGCAGAGACAAATTAAAAAAGGTAAGTGAAAAAAGTTCAAATCATAAAACAGAAAATAAAATAAACTTGTAAATTCAAATTGTTAGGGAAAATAATCACATAAAAACAGCTACATAATTGGATTCAGAAATCATATTTGATTAAGAAAAAAAAGTCATCACACTGAAATTTCACTTGTTTATTTTTACGAATTTAATAAGACAAGGTCATTACCTTTGGTGGACGAAGTATATCGGGACAGTTGTTTATTTATAAAGGTTAAGATGGTTAATCGATTCCTACTAAATAAAATCAATATTAATTTTAATTTAATAAATTTATCTTTTAATTTTATTACGTAATAATGAATGGTTTTATTAAATCGTAATTTTATGTTGATTCAAACAAAACTTAAATTATAATTTTATCTCGTAGACTTTATGAGATATTTATAAATAAGCGTGCATAAATAAAAATTTAAATAAGTTTAAAGTTACTAGTAAATATTATACGGATAAAAAGGCAATGAAAATAGAATTAGGTTTATTATCAAAAACAAGTAAATTAAGCCATTTAATGTACAAAAATAACAAGAGTTTAGCTATATTTAAATTCAATTTAAGATAATAATCGCGTATATACTCCCAAAGAATAAATATCGGACTTGCACTCTCAAAGCAATCCATCGAAGCGCAATACTCCTTGACCTAAGTTGCTACTCTTACGATTTGAAGATATGCATATAATATTAAAATACGTAGGTATCTCAAAGCCGGAGGCAGTCGGAATTTTATTAAAACTTCGCCCCTTTGAAATAACTTCTGTTTGATAGGAACCAGAAGAATAGTCGTCCCCCTTTCTTGCCCGCTTGCCTCCTCTGCGCGGACAATTAATGCCACCATTTACGAAAATTTTATTTCATTCACAATTGCGGAGTCCTCTTATTCGATTATTAATAAAATGAGTTTTATTTTGTTATCAATTTGCATAATTGTTTCATTTTCACTTCAAGCGGCTAAATTCGATTAAGTATACGTCTGGGGCCTTCAAGTAATGGATTAGACAAAGATAAATTAAAGCTATACAGTTTTAGTATTTTTTTTATGTATTTTTGTAAAACGATTTTACCTTACTTGTAATGTTTACCAGAAACTATTGTATAAATTGATTAATTAATATTGTTAAATGAACATGGATAAGATGACAATTACGTCAAACGTCCAAAACATGCCCAATCTTACTTCAGTTTCGGGCTTACTATGATCAGTGGTTAAAACTTATAACGACAGGGAAACGTGGTCTTTCACTCTGGGCCTCCCGAACTTATAGTCGCTCAACGAGTCATTTAGAATGTTATGATCGAGGATATGTAGATAAAAAAAATTAATATAGCCCAGCTGATTGAAAAGTTGAAGTATACAGCAGTGGCAGAAGGAGCATTAAGTTTTTGCAGTTGAAGCCAGGCATCAGCAAGCAAACAGGAGTATATCCAACAGTAACGTGGACAGATGACTTTTTAAAGGTCGTTGACTCTGGATGCAGGCCGCTTCAAGGTAAAAATCTGTGGGGTGGCCTATATCCAGTAGAGGAAGTTCTACCTCTGGAATGATAATGATGGCTGCTTGTAGTTATTAAGCAACTTGTTTATGACGTTAGTGTTATGTAACAAGTAATGATATAAAGGCGTTTTAATATTAAAGAAGTATTTTTTAAACAATAAAAATTATCACAACAATTACTCAAGCAAAACTTTCATCATAACCGCTTGAAAGCAAATTGTTACATTTCCTTAAACAAACGATCAAAGCAGCTATGCATTTTGAAACGGAAACGCTTAGTCCGGTTTATATTCAGCAAGTTGTTATTAAAGTACCGGTTTCATAACAGCTGCACTCGCCGCGCAGAATAGAAAGGACAGGGCATTTTGCAACTGGGACACCTGAGGCGGCCGGACAATCTAAACTTGGACTGGAAAGTGTCACGCTGTTATTCTAAGCTAATTCCAAACTGCCTTGAACAATAGCTGGGAATTTATCCGAAGGTTCTGCGCTTGTTGTGGCTTGAATCATTGATGCTAACCGTGAACTATGTAAATTTCAAATAATGTACTGTATAACTATATCAGAAGCTTAATATATAAATACTTACTGAATGAATAAACTCTTAACTTAATTACTGAGTAATAAACTCTAGAGAAATACTGTCAGTGACCCCGACAACATATCACTGATGTATAACATATAACATTAAATAACACCAAGCGAGCGACTTTCAGCTGTTAAGATATAAGTAGCCCACGATAAGCACACTTGTTACCGCCTAATGACCTTTGTTTATTAAAGACATCAATTAAAAAGAAAATTAAAACAAATCATATGAAATTGGCAAAAAAATTATTACGAGGTTTAGTTGCAATTGGTTATTTCTTCCAGATAACTATTGAGTTGATCTTTTTTACCAAATAAAAATAGTGAGGATCAAATGACAAAAGGGCTTAGTAATCCGATGTACACAGATATTTAAATACAGAGTATTTTTGATACATATATACTAAAACTAAATTCATGCTCTAATACATAAATCACACAAATAAAATACAGTATATAAATATACAAAAATCAAATAATAAGCTGAAGTATAGTTAAAATTTTACAGTGACAAGTAGTGAGCTTTCTTACCGACACAGGTACCTAGCTCGTTTTAAAAGCGCCTGTTTGAAAATGATTAATTTGTCTAGGATATTAGTTGCATGTTTGTGAATTTTTAAATAGAGATATTCTTAATATCGGTACAACTGAGGCATAGTACGTGTGATACAAGTAAATGTTATATGTCTGTAATTTTTTTCGTAAATAGTGTGATTTACATGGCATAAAAGCTTTTTATCTGTACTGTATGAACATGACTTATTTTGATGAACCTTACAAGGTTACATTTAAAAAAAGAAACTAGTTAGTAAAATTTCGAGCATCATTCATTTGTTTTTCTCTCAATAATTTGAAAATTCGAAAAGATTCCATACGTTTATGTTATATTTTTAATTTACGAATGTTATCCAAAATATTGTTAATGAAAGTAGAGTTACAGTTATTTTTATATATCTCAAACAGGTATTTGGAATCGTATCGAGGCACGGCGGATGGGCGCAGCGCTTTACACGCACAGGTTGATAAGCAAACGCATCTCATTATCGGCAAGTCACCACCACTTCATTATCGCCGCGGCCCCAGCTCGCACATACTTCGTTACCGGCTCAACACGGCTGTGGAATTGAATCGCATTCACGTTTAATAGCCAGTAAACAGCGCTCCATTTCTATATTATCTGTATGAGACCTTCAGAAATAATTAACATCTATAGAACTGTATTAACATCTACGAGCATTTTCTTTCGAAATATATTTGTTTGCTAGATCCGTTATTAGATAAGAACAATCTATACAAATAAGATTATACGAGTAAAAGCTTTAAAAAGATGAGCGTGTAGTTACCTCATTTTTTCCCAATTAATGTGTACATCTTATCCAAAAATAAATGGTTTCGAAACGACGATAACGGATTTGGATTGTTAAATATTAAAAAAAAATATTTAGTAGTACAAAAAAAGTTATTTAGAAAGAGTTATTGGCCTATCGCATTACTACAGAAAAAAAAAATATATCTGAGTGATTACTTTATACAGGCTGATTAGAAATAGGTGTAAAAGCTTTAAAGCTTTTTTCTGACGATTAACTGACTAAACATTCATTGCTTCAAACCCTTTACACCGTATGTCATTTTAACATATAGTAAAAAGAATTTTTAAAATGTTCTTTTCTTAACAATTTTTAGACAGGATGTACCATATATTAATTGGATTTAATTTTTTTAAACTTTGATGGGGTGAGTGTATTACACACTCACCCCATCGAAGTTTTTACACCTTCAAGCAATCACATTGTATATAGCTTTTAAAAATATTATTTCACAAAATTCATTCAGATCCCTGAATTTCATACTAGTGTAGATCTGTTTTACCAAAGGTATAATGTTCCAGAAAAGTTTGTGCATTTATAAAAACATAAAGTTTGCATAGCACTATTATTTATATCGTAGTGACATCAGCTCTATAGAGATTCGTCGTTAAAACCGCTAAGCGGCATGCTGCGCTGGGTTGTTAACCTGTCCCACCGCCGTTTACATCTGATACCCGATACGCTAGTATCTTTGTCTATCAGCTACCTAACTAATGCCCTCGATATTATAATGAGAAACTGGCTGTTAATAAAACAAAACACATGACGCAATATATGGACGTCTGTTTTTGGTAACTCTACTTTCCTTAAAAGATACTATCGACATGTGAAACAAAACAAACGAATGTTAATTTTATCTATCAATATCTGCATTATCATTATAACCTAAAAACGTACAGAGCTGGACATGGGCCTCCCAATGATCCGTTGGAATCGACAAGCTTAACAAACACAACTCTCTACCTGGTGGAAAAACTTTCTACGCTGCGCTTGAACCTTTATCTATGTAGTACCAATTGCAATTCCGTTGACAAATTAGATACGTCAATTTAATATACATAAATAAAAATTAATTACCATATATTTTGCTAACAAAAACTAAAAAAGGGCTTTTTAATAATTTTTTTTCGAATTACAAAAAGTTTATTTTCAATGCAAAAGTGCACAGTAAATTAAAACATCTGTACTCAGCGGTCAAATATTTTATATCAATAAAAATTATGAAAAGGCCTTTTAAAAAGTAATTCAAAAACGTTGTGTCGTTATCATCATCATTCAGCTATGGGACATCCACTGTAGGAATCAGGCCTCTTCCACAGTTTTGTAATAGAACCGGTTGGAAGCAGCTAGCACCAGTGTCTTTTAACTACTTCAACTAGATCATCTTTCCACCAATCTGTCCAAAATGTACTACAAATGTCTTACAACGAAATAATGATATTATTATTAAAGTCTTGCAGTGTTAAATAGACAATTTATTTAATTTTGTAATTATTGTTTTTACAACAAGTCTAAACTGAACTGAAATCGGTTTTATTTATTTTTATTGCTCAGCGATTGGCCAGTAACTTTTAGTGCGAAGTATGTTAAGGTAGCAAGTAATTAATAAAATAATTAATATTAATAATAATTAACACTAACGAATTGCATAAATAAATTAAAAAAATAATCAATTATGTGCTTAGCCCTGCAGATAGCATAGCAGTAGAAGACAAAGACTTGTGATCGTAGGTCGCGGGTTTGATTTCCTGGTTACAATTTTATGTAATACACACATTTTTACATTTATTATATAGGATTACTATTGCTCGCAAAGAAGTTTCCAGAGGAAGGGCAGCAGCGTCTCCTGCATACCATAATACACACTGCGTTCGCCAACCCGTCCGCCAAGCGGGGCTATTATGGTATATCTTTTCTAAGATATGTTTGTGGAAAGCATAGGCCTTTTAGTAGGCGTTTATGGGTTGGAATGAGGACGATAGGGAATAGGTGTAAAAGCTCTGAAGTTTTTTGCTGATAAATTAGTTACACATTCATCCCCTTAAATATTTTACATCTAAAACTAATTATAGAATACGTACATATAAAAATCACGCACATTTAAAAATACTCTTAAAAATAAATACCAAATATAACCAGTAAGTTAAATTATATAAAAAGTCCAGAACACATATGATATTCTATAGTAAAAGTTAAAGGAAGTAAAACGAAATGTACAGTCATCCAACTTAGTTAACACTTAAAAGGTAACGAAGTAGTTTTCGGAATCTCTTAATGAGCGGACTTTTTAATGAAATTATTTGATCACGCTATGGTGACAAATAAACGAGGTGTGACAAATCGGAGCGGAAACGTGTGACCGAATTTCTGTTGCATTACGTTCAAAATTGGAGAGCGTGTATTCTAGGACAGAGTGAAATAAATGTGTAACGTAGAAAAATCCATATAATTTTATATACCACGTGACTTTAAAATTAAAGACTCTACCATGTATAAGACATTTATAGTGGTCAGTGCTAGATTTATACTTACATTCCTTATACCGTAGATATAATTTTTTATAGATTTTCATAACCATATTGTACATAAAAACAAGTATTTGATATTTGACACGTGATTGTTAATAAGTTATTATAGATAGTGGGTGAGTTTTAAGAATTTTGTAAGTCTAGTTGGTGAGTATAAATAACGACAAAGCGTATCACTTTTTTCGTCAGGGTTTTCAGATCTCTAAAAACGTTGTTATTCTATTAGTCGAGTATAAGAAGGCAATCCATGTTTTATTGCAAGTTTTCTGAAACAATCAGAATTGTATTGGAGATGTCCACCCTAAGTGGCCTAGTGTTGAGATAGGTAGACCAAGTAATAGAAAGAAATGGTAAGGTGTAGTAAGTGAGAACCCTGAAGTTTCCCAACATTAAGATAACTCATAAGAGACTTACGACTAAAAAAGTGGTCCGTCAAAATATATTAAGTATAGAAAGTAAATATATATTTATTTGCATATATCGAAGAAATAGTCTATAGCCGTAAACGTATAAAAGAGACGACTTAATTGCCATTGATTCGTATCATTAGTCAATTATAATTATTTAAAGTGACCACTTGTGTACGTAATAGTAAAAATTTCAGGAGAGCCTTATTTGTTAAAAACTAGAATAACATTGACTTTTCTTATAATGGAATACTTTTAGTTTAAGCTACGATTGGTCTGGCCTGAGAAGTGCCCACAACAAACGCAGATACTATCGTGGTCACGTTTTTTGACGTACGTCAGTGAATATCGCAAGCTTCCTTATTAAAATATGGCTTTAACGGCGATTTCTAAATCATTTGTTTTTAATTGTCATATGATTCACACAGTGAAATGCCTTTTGAGAATCAAATTCGGAAACTAGTTGCAGTTTAAAACCACTGGGTAGTCGAGTCCACTCCTATAGCTTACAATATGTTTTATTACAATCACAGAACAACGTGTACGTAGTTTCATCTAAATGTGCGAGGCAGATTTATGTTTATACGATATATTATATGACATTAGACAGTCATTTTGTTTAATTTTGAAAATGATTTATGATTTGGTTTGGTTATGTTTTTTCCATCTATAATTTAAGATGCAGTGAAAGTGTATTAGTGTGTAGATTATTATCACGTGAAATTATTTTGTAAATAAAAAAATAATATTTCATGATACTTAATTACGTCTATTGTAAATGTAAAATTGGCGGTTAAATTACATTCATCGATTTCTTAAAGAAAATTTTAGGATGAATTATATGTATGATGATATTACATAATGTGTAAGCCAAAAATAATGCCGAAGGATACTGAAATTTCCATGAGCGGTGCACCGAAACAATGTTTCGATCATAACAAAGAACTCAAAATAAAAGAGAGGTCGTCGAATAATACGAATCCTTAAGTTTTTTTGGAATGTCACCGTAATGAGAACTTAATGTAACGATTGGTGGTGCAAACATAGTGGAATGCAAGTGATCTCGTGGACGCTCCAACAAGATAGATAGACGTAATGAAAATTACAAGTAAAAAATAATTAAATAAACGGTCTCACTCCGTCATATAACTCTATGGCTAATAGAGAGCAGCGAGGACGTCAGCACCGACTGGGGCATGACCTCATAGCTAAATATTGGTCCTTTTCTTACTTAGGATGGACTTCCGCGAGGTAACGCCTGATTCCATTAAATACTCAACCACTTCAACAAGAGCCCACAACTGGGAAGAAGAATAAAGTATAATGACATTTATCTACTAATGCAATATCATATGAATAGCAAACACTTATAACACAGTTTATTAGTTAGGAAATTAAAACTTGATTTTTGAAGCTAATTTTTATTGACAACAGAAATATATGTGTGATAATATATAGGTATACATTATATAATAACGCGTTAGAAAGTTCTTACAATGATTCATAAAAGAAACAAAAGATAAGTTCTACTTTAATTTTATTTTTCATCTGTCTCTTTAGTATTGATTAACGTAACCTGCGTTCCATTAAAGGTTTTAAAGAAAAGCCGATGGGATTAAATGAAGCATCGCATTCTGAATTTCCAGCGTCCATAAATACAGTCCCCTTGCCATTCAACGGAAGCAAATAAAGCGTATTGAGTACAGAGGTTTAAAGTTTTAATTAAAGGAACGGGTAATTAGATACGCTCCGTGAATATGTTAATTAATCCATGGGTTAATTCCTCAAAACAGTGCCATTGTTCTTTGCACGGTAAAAATTGCATTACCTTCGCGAAAGTTTTGTATGGATAAGATTTAATTCAATTTAGTTGCTTTTACATCTATCTTGTGCTCTCGTTTTCTTGTATTTTTTTTATAATAAATTTATAATATATTTAATCTTGACATTAGTATCGACACTAAATAATCCCTTCAATCTGTACAATTTAAAGTTTAAAGAATTTTTAAAACATAATAAATTTCGGGAATAAAATTATCGTCCCTGTTAAGCATATTTAATAAAGTGATCACAGAATAAAAACATTTGAGTATGTTACAGGTTCTTCTCTAATCAAGGCGCGTTTTAAACTCCTTTTTACTTTTAGTAGAAGGAAGCTGTTATAGGAGAGCTTCATGTAGTTATTACCTCTAAGACCTACTGACCCTAGGAAGAATCCCAAATTGGAACAACAAAATTCCGAAGTAGAAGTGTGTGTAATCAATCGTGCTTCGCCTATATTTATATTGATGTCTGTAAAGAATAATATTTCTGTGGACATATTTCCCTTTTCGATGCGCTGCTGACGATGACGTAAGTCGCTGGATACGGGCGTCGCAAGACTGATCATGGCGAACTTGGCAAGAGACCTATTCCTTGTATTGAAACTCTGTTGGCTGAAAAGAAGAAGTTTTACACCAGGCAATATAATGTTCAAACTGCTGTTTTAATAGTAAATGTGCATTTTCCTCTAGTACAGTATAGACATAAACCTCATAATTGGGAAGAGATTTGTAGACTTTTATTACTCTACGTACATTCTTCCTGGGCACTTCGCGTCGCCAATAACATAGTCAGCTCCTTTGACCCCTTAACCACAGAAAAATGCTGAGCATAACCATCTAAATTAGTAACCATATTGCATTACGAAGTCCAACGTTCGACGACCAGCAGTAGCGAGTCATAAAATTTTAAAAAAGTTCATGGCTAAATTAATATTTAAATCCTCGAGTCCGATGATATTTTAAAAGCCATAAAGGTCACACCGCATACGACAATGAACATAACCGAATCTGAACGAGTATTTTTATAATCTGTTGCTTTTCTGTATAGACAATTTTTGTACATTTTTTAAATTATGATCCAACATCGCAGTGCAATGTTTAAATTCTTATGCCTGTGTTTTGTATTGTGTATGGCATTTGTATGACAATAATATTACAAGTACGGTCCACATACATTTTTCGCGATGGCCATATAGCATGGGTAAGAATAAGGATATGCATGAGAAGGTCTCTTATTGATTTTCGCATTGCACTTTATTATTTTCAATCATTAACGAGCACCATTAATGTTACTCATTATTTTTATTGGATTTTCTAAAATCAGAGCACGAATGAAGTATGTGATTGAACATGAATAAAAGTTGTTTTATTGAGTAATCAAATGACCAAGTTATTTTTAAATTTACCTAAAATTTTACCTAAGACGACTTAATAGATTTAGCAAATCTTTTTATAAACAATGTACACGCTTTTATTGTAAGATCCCAGAGAATACTGCTAAAGACGCTAAAGGCATGCCTAGGATAATATTACACTAATAATGAATTCAAAGAAGGCAAAATACCTTGGCAACGACGTGTTCGCCTCCTTAATAATTAATTAAATATATAATTTAATATGGTTTAAAAATAAAAGTTTAAACTTTCATTGACCACGCTGAGTTTCTTATGCCTGATTTTCCTCAGATGTAACGCATTTGTTATCTAAACAGATGCAGAAATAATCTTGACGAGAATTAAAGAGATGTATTCTATCCATCATCCATCCTAATAAATAAAAAAGTGGGCGTGATGACATACAGATGACCAATGCATACCACGTCGACCGACTCATGATGGCCACTTGCGAACATTTCAGTTCTAATGGCGACTGTTGTGACCTGCCCAGTGCCTCTTCATACGAGCAATTTTTCGAACTACGTCACGTTATGCTACGTGGGCATTTATTGATCGAAGAGAAGAAATAGAAGTAAAAAACTTGATTTCAAATTTACTTGAATGAAATTGAATTATTTTTCTACATAAGATCTGAGCTACGTTTATTATTTTTACGTTTTAAAACTATCGAGTAATGTATACATACTGTATATAACACAATTATTCCATGATAATTATAAACTTATTAATTACTTTCGTTAGTTCGATAAAATAGCTGACGATACTTTGAAGTCAGCAATATTTAAATACTTTTATTTAATTAATACACCAAATATTAATAAATTATGAGAATCTTAACACAATTTACAATGAAAATATATTATGTATTACTTACGAAATATAAATGTAATCATCATAGGTAATCCTAGTCTGTATTTGTACAGAATATCTTGTATACATTAGATCTCACAACTGGACAATATTTACATCATCATCAACATTTCATTCGTAGGATGTCCATAGCTGGGCATAGAGCTATCCCGTAGAATTTCAATAAGACCACGGCCTGACTTCTCCGTTTTCCGAAGACCGTAACAAGGTCACCAGTCCACTTTGTAGGCGGACAATCAACGTTGCGCTTGTCAATCTACGGTTCCCACTTAACGCTATTTATATTAGAAAAAAAAAAAGGAAAACGGATAACTCTTAACTATAAAGATTCAGATTGTAAAAGTATAATTGTAAAAAAAAATTAAGTATATTTTTTCAATACTATTTTGTACAAATTAAACGTATTTATTTTAATAAATCATTATAAAAGATCGCAATAGTTCTTCATAATTAGTAAGCACATGTCACATTCGTGTAACAAAGTAGAAGTGGGAGCATAGAAAACTTTGATTAAGCCACTATAGGCTACTATTGAACGGATCGGCCGTCAATACGATTCAACATATTACATCAGCACGTTTGTTTGTGTTTGTATTAATCGGACGTGCTTTCTAACTTGAATGCACAGACACTCCGGCTTTGGCATATTGGTGGGTGTATCTGATCTAATTAATTCGACATTGATTGATGCTAATGTATGTAATAATATCAAGCAGTCGAACGCTTTGTTTGACATAATAACGTATAATACATAAGGCTTATTTGAAAAGTTTTTTCACCGTTATTTGTAATAATGAAATTAAAATTAAAATTAGTAACTAGATGCTCTGATAGATTTAGAACTTTTTCATTACCGGATTTTTACTGTTGCTCAAGTGGTATTTGCAGATTTTTTTTTATGAGTTCTCCGCTATTGGGACCTCTCCTTCTACCCCTATTTTGTTGGGAACAGGGTTTTTTTTTATTTCTTAACAAATTTTTCCCATGAATTTTTTATTTTCGTCCTTGTCTTCCATAGTTCACAATATCTTTTTTCTTCCTTGTATCATTCCATAATTCCACCTTCCTTTCTCAATCATTCCATTCCTTTCATACATCCTCAAACACTTCAGTTGTATTTTCTATTGCAGTATCACAGCTTTATTTAGTTTATTTATTTTTCTCATGTACATCAATTTCACATTTTTTATTTTAATTTCAGTAAATCTCAATTAGATTAAATATATAATAAGACTTACAATATTTTATGTTCAACTATGTTTTATTCCTCTCTTGTATCCTTTTCCATTATAATGGAGGCGAGTGAGGCCTCCTCAATCTTTTTTCCTATCCGGCATTTGGTCTCGTACCGGAGCCCTCCAAATGCGGGACATTCTGCTACCAGGTGGATCACGGTCTGGTCCACGCCCGGTTCACAGAAGCAAGAGGGGTCCTCCCTGAGCTTAAACCTTTGAAGGTACTCAGAGAACCCCCCGTGCCCCGTGAAGAGCTGGACCGAAACCGCGTCCACCTTCATGCTACGGATCGCGCGGTAGGCCGCGACGGCGTCCGGGAAGAACTTCCGCGTTGTCGATGCCGTCGTTCCCCTCATGTACCTGCTATTCCATTCGTCAAGCGTTTCCAGCCTAAGCTATCGCTTGACGTATGAGATAGGGCATTCCTCAGATTCTGGTCGTCTTCTACTCTTTAGGGCCGCGTGGTATTTGCATATTCCGCAAATTCAAGTTGACTGGAAGATAGAAGGTGACTATCCTAAAACCTCTTTTGTGGTAGAGAAATTCGATGGACCCCGGGGAAGAATCAAGTCGGCACGCTACCGGATCGGACTTCCTACTGTTAAAATTATCAAAAGGACTTTTGAACTCCCATATAACAAATGAATGAATAAAAATTTTTCAGAATAGTCTCTTTATTTATTGATTTAATATTTTTAAACTTACATACATGAAACTGTGGCGGATTGGAAAGTTGTAAAGGCAGTGGATCTTGTTCACGGAGCGGAAGGGTCCGTGATCAAGATCCAGATCAGTACCGATGAAGCTGTAAAAGCCTTAAGGCTAACAGCATTAACATCTTCAGAAACAATACAGAGGCAGTGGGCAGCAACACACCACGTATTGCGCCGAGTGGATACTGCTGGTACCTTAAAAATATTAATCGAGACCACGGATTGGTAAAATAATGGAAAATGTTTATTTCATGTTCAATACGAAAAATAAATTTGGAATTACTATTGCCTATTTTTTTACGTTGTATTTTGTACGCATTTGAATATTCTTTCGGTTTATTTTCACTGTTAAAACAAATTCACTTCACTAAAATTTTATTTTGCAATACGCTCTACATTTATGCCATTTTGTCATTCGTGTTTTAGTGCAATACCTATCCGGTCGCATTAATATCTTATCTAATCCTGTCTTGGGTCAGCTTGTTGTGATAATATTGAATTCCTCCAGTGATTGGATTTCACTTTGCTCCAGCCCAAGTTTATAAGATATGATTGTTATTATGAAGATTATTGCCTGTAAATATTGCTAGGTAGGCTCTTGATTTTAGAGAACGGGTTAATCTCGTTTCGCGGCGCGGGCTTTGTATACAAGATTGCTAATTTCGTATAACGTAAGCGAGCAACCTATATCAGCTTATAACATGATATATTATATTTATGATTTAATATTAAATTACATTTATGATTAAATCGTTGTACATATATTTTCACACAGATATTATATAAAGTGTTGCCATGTTTTGTTTTAATAACTGCGATATTGTTAAGGTAACATTTAATACCACTATTTTATAATTATATTTAACATTATATTTATAAACATTATATAACGCTGTTAGTAGAGCACACGAAGATTCTGTAAAATGTTATGCGTATATAACTATGTAACTATGTTATGAAAAATGTTAGTGGTGTCAGAGTTACTGACATTGCACGCTTTAATAACACTGCTTTGGCTATTTCTTTGATATATAATTGTTAAATATCGGAGAAATAGCCTATGTACATTAAAAATAGGGCGTAAGCCGTAGAAATTTACATAGATTAGATTATTAGTAGTAACTGGGTAACTTCCGCTTTTTTATACGCAGTGGTTTATAAAAAAAATATAACAAAATTAATTCAATTATGTTCTTCATTATATTACCGTGATTATTTTTACCCTTTGGTTATTTATTTATTTCAACGTGGAAGGTATACATATTTTTGATATCATAGTGTCTTAGAAACCTAATCCAGGTTTGTCGGGATACTTTATCCAGTCACAAGGGTATAAACAAATAAGCTAAATATAATTTAAGCACGTTTGCTATCATATTATAATATTAATTATTTACATTATTTTTTATTGTAATATTTAATAGAATGATGCCACTGATGATGATCGATCGCAGAAAAATAATAATATTAAGTGTCGTTGATTTGTTGGATAAGTAACTGTCATCTTTAGGAGACAAATATAAAATACGGATATCTGTTATGTAATATTATAATTTAGTTAAAATATTTTACTTGTAATACACAGAGCTTTGTGAACATATAACAGATATTTGCCTAATGATAAAACACATTGTACTATAAACACTTGTGAATTTTAAACGGTGACGTCACACCATTACCAAAAATAACATAGATAGCGTCGGCGACCCTCTGCGATGCGCAAGACAAATATCTTCAATACTCAGTCTATAGCAATTGTTTACATTGTACACATGTACCGATAAGTTTTTGTGATCCAAAGGGTGTACAGAAGTCGCGCTTATGGTGTTACTATTGTTATCTTACACAACTTTTTGGAAGTAGTGTTTGTATAGGCCTATCTGTCCTTAAGATAACTTTGAATGATAATTCTTGTAAGCCCGTGTCAAAAGTCGTGTAGACGACTGTTTTTTATCATATCTCCCTTTACTTTTAACGTTCCGAGCTATTAATTAAGTTGATATTAGAAATATTTTGTACTTATGTATAATTTTAGACCGTCATATCACAGTTTAACATATATACTTATCTGTTTAAAATGTGATACTAGTACATTTAATTTTTTCCAGTAAATCTTAAGCATTTTGAACAAAGTGTCAAGGTCACCGATGTAGCTCGAGAATTGTTCGTCTGAAGAGATGGTCGTTGGGGCCGAAAGGTTCTCAAATGGCAACCCTGTGCCGACAGACGCCGCGTGGATAGGCCCCCTACTAGGTGAAACGACGACATGATTAATTAAGAAAAGTACTAATATATAGCTACTTCTGTAATGCTGGCATTTATCAGCGGGCTGGCGGGCAGTGCACTTTATTGCACAACTACTGCTACATAGCGGAAGTAGCTATAAATTAGTCCTTTTCTAACTTAGAATGGACTTCCGCAAAGTAACTCCTGAATCCATTTGAGACATAGTTAAGATCGCGGGAAGTAGCTATATGTGGGCAGTGTAAAAAGAAAGAGAGAATAGAAATAGTTAACAATATTTTATTATGATTGTATACAGAAAACGAGGTGGATGTCGCCAATTTTTGATACACCAATACTTATACAAAAGGGATTCCTATATCTCTTGGTTACGTTATAATATGACAACGACTTTAGCTATTTCATTGATCATTTTTTGCAATAAGTTTCTTAATATTTTTCAAAAGGAAAAATATGGAAATTTGCTCATAAATTTGAATAATCGTAGAAAACATTCGCTCCGAAGTTCGCGTGTTTGCGATAAATTTGTTATTTGCGACAGTTCACGCCCTGCAAATATATATTGTCGTCTAACAGCTGCATTGTTCAGTATTAAACAATTACAATATAAAATTAACTAATTGACAATAGATAAATAAATAAAGTAATCATTCTGAAATATATTATACTTTTATTAACTATTTCTATTGGACTGCGACAGGCCAATAAGTCGTCGTTCTTCGTCATTTCAGCCCAAAGTAAGGCATAGGACTTCTCCAAAATGGGAGTATATACCATATTCCCTACACTTGGCAGGCGGGTTGGCAATCGCAATGTGGTATTATGGTATTGAGTGGACAGTGCTGCCCAACCTCTAGAAACTTGTTTGTAAGCAGTGGAAATTTCATATTATTAATGCATAAAGTGTGATATCTATAAGATTGTATAACGGGAAACGAACTCCCGACCTACGATCACAAGACTCGGTATTCTACTGCCCGACTACCACAGCTACAATAGATATCATAAACAATATAATTGTATTTTTAAACAATTTAATTATGAATATCTTTTTTTAGAATAATGAATGAAGAAAAATCCTGGTAAGAAAGGTAGACAAACCATGAAAAAAGTAAGAAAAGACTGCCTGACCTAAGGCAAAGAGAATGGGCATGGAAGAAGATGGAAGAGGCTTTCGCGCAAAGCGAAAGGACCATGTTCAAAATAAATACAAACTTATAGTTACTTACTAGCCAATATATTTTTTTTAAATACTTATAACATTTGTAATGTAAAAATAGAGATATTATTATAATTTATTTTTAATACCTAAATAGAAAAAACTTAGTTTTCTATCTCAACTATAGAAACATGAACTCCTTCACTGTCCTCGCGTCGTAATCCTCATTGATGTGTTGTGGCTTCATAGAGGATCACCTTTTCCTTGAAAAACCTGCACCATAGGTTAAGATTATCGGCTATGTATGGTATCATAAACTTTACTGTGTTTTTGAAGGGTGCAAATTTGATCTGTCTAGCATTTTTGACTTCTTTCCCGTGGTCTTTTACTTTCGATCTTGCTAAAATACTCAATGACTCTTTTTAGGAAATTAGATGAAAGCCTAATTGTCACTTTGAGTTCCTTTAGTATGGAAACGTTCGTTCGCTTCGCTGGCCCGGGGTTCCGCACTCTAGTCAATTTTGCCTTTATAATGGATAATAATATAATTTTAAAATAAACTTGAAAATGAAATTAATAGTTAAATTTTGTGTCAAAAGTGAATTTATATTTTGATTTTATCACGAACATTGGCTTGCATTACAATTAAATGTACACTGCCAAATAAGTGACACTGTCGATTTTTGTTATTGCGCAAACCGAAGCTATGCCTAAGGCACTTACTCATTAGCTAACCAATTACGTGGCTCAAAATGTCAGTAGATTACAGAGTCGCCACGCCGGAGGCCGCACAACAGATGCCGCCTGTTCTTTATTACTTTGAAACGGGTTTTATTCTTTTTTTTATCTTAATTTTAAAACCTTTATTTTATAACACAATATACAAGACAATTTTTATTCCAAATTCAACCGCATCTTAAATTATCCTTTTACAATTTATTACATTAAATCCACCCTTTTTTACATAATATTAATGACATTAATACCTAAAAAAAATAACCTAATTGTTTATATAGAATCAAAATTGACGTTTGTTATAAAAATGGACTTTAAGTACTGATCACTAAGACTAAATGATTATCCTACAAAAAATCAATGATGATAAATATCTCCCAATTTTATCGCGTAGTTTACGTCCGTTTATTTGCCTTATACAGGTGTCCTTTAAATCAACGTAAATCTGGAATCAGGTTATTGGCCCTATAATGGCGAATCTTAAATAATTAATAATATTTATAATTATTTTTAAATACTTTTGGATGTCACAAAGACTTTAAAAATGATTACACAAAAGAAAAATTAAATTAGAAAAGTGAAGGCTTGCATAACAATAGAAAAAATATACATAGACTATACGATTTATTTGATTTATTTCATGTCAATAATTTTTAAAATAAGGGCCTTCTAATGTTCCCTTTCTATCCTTGAATCCTTTTTATTAATTTTTTGGAGGTAAACACTACCTGCCCTAAAAGCTGTTTAAGACTTGACGTTGGATTATGGGAAGTTCTTTATGAAGTCTTATACATAAGTCAGCAAAATGTAAGGAGCTCGAGAAAATCGACAGTATACACGATTTGAGAGACATTTTTCATTAATAAAAATAAATTTACTTTCCAACAATATTCCATTTCACAAGCCCCTCTTATATGTTTGTAACTACGCAATATTCAATTGTTAAAAGTTTTGAAAGCGTAAGCGTAATAACTCTACACAAGTGACTCTCGAATAAAAAGCAGACGATAACAATTTTCTTTTTACGAAATAAACAGCTGTTACGAGACAATGATTACGTGCAAAATGTTATAATAGGCAGTCCATGCATTATATGATATTATCCAATTTACTTTCAAAAGTGAAAGTTTTTAATAAAATATTATATTTATTTCACTATTATTTATTCAGCAGATTGGTACGTTAAATTCGCAGTGGCCAGATCACATAGCATGCAAAAAGGTAGTCGGCAAACTCTACACTAAACTCGCTTTCAACTTCTCTTATTGGAAATCTCGAGGGAAGTCCCACGTCTAGCAGTGAACATCTGCAAAGAACAATACAAGGAATATAACTACATAAATCGCTGCAGAAAACATCGTGAATTGGTCAACAACATTTAGTAGACCCTTAAAGATCAAAGTTAAGTTCCTTATTGTGATGAATCTTGAAATTTTTGAAGATATATGTTACAAAACCTGCAAAAGAAGCAAAATTACAATTAGCGATTAATTATGAAGAAAGAACTGATCCAACGTAAGAGGCATAAACGCATGATTTTTGAGATTAAGATAACTAGATGGACTTGCTTAAAACCCCTAATACACTCGTCATACATGGTGGAAGTCACGCTCCTCGGTCGAGTGAACGTGAATTTTGCAGAACATTATGACGAAAACATTACTTCACCGACAACAGAGAAGAACTGCCAGCGAGGTTATAAATATGTTATGCTTTGATAAAAATTATTCATTTTTAGGATCAAAAATAGAAAGCATTACATTAAGCGTGAAATAATAAAAGAACTGATTCAACCATTGTTGTGCGAGTTTTATTTCTATTGAAAAAAAATATATTTTATTTTTGTTTAATACTCTTTATTGTATACGTTAAGATTTACAATAATATACAAAAAAGTACAATGGGCGGTCTTATCACCAAGGCAATTTCTTACAGACAACCATAGTATGGAAAAGGTAAAAGTACTAATAATGGGTAGTTTACGTGTACAAAAAATACATATTTACAAACAAACGAACATATACATTCATAGACATACATACATATGTATATAACATATATACTTATAATAAATAAGGTATAATACATATTATAAATATAATATATTAATAAATTAAAACACCTAGCTGACTTCGATCAGTATAGGTTCGATCACACTTGCCTCAGAAAGAAACAGAAGAAGAAAAAGAAATGAATTAACAGATAGATAATTATAGGTCTAGTAAATGTCTATAATGAAAATAGGTAGTGAGTTAGCACGTCTTATATTCTGCGGTAAATTATTTCACAATCGAACGGCCTGCATGGTGAAAAATTAGGCCATAAACGAGGAAGAATGCACTGGTATTTTTAATTCCAGATTCTCTAATGATCTCAAAGACCTCTCATGTGTATCCTGAAGAAATTGAAACCTTAAAATACCGTTCTATTAAAGGTTTAATTTTTACTAAGTAATTACTCAGAGGTAATTTAGGTTCACGTGTAGGGACCATGAGCCGGTAGACGCGGCAGGTAGAGTCCCGCTAGGAGGACCTTCGACATGGTCAAGGTTGCGGGCAGTCCCTCGATGCGTGCAGCGCAGGACGGGTCATCGCGGCTTACTTAGAGTGACGCATATGCCTTGCAGAGGGAGTCTATCGGCTGAGAAAAAAAAGAAGAATTGTTCGTCGGCGCATAATACTGACCCCTCATTCGCCACTTCCGTAGTTGTCGTAAGAGCCAACTTCAAAATTAATATTTACGAAGGATAAACTGTAGCATATTCCGAACATATGTATTTGATATGAAAAACTGCGCTGACCGACCCGCATGCTGAACGAGGCGAGAATTAGAAAATTTAAAAATATTTTACTAAAAATTTTAAAGGCCTTAGTTCAGTGGACATCCTGCTGCTGAAATGAAGATGAGGATAAATTACTTAGGAATAAATGTTACAAATATTTGATATGAAAGGAAATTCCACGAACCTAACAACGAACTAGTTATGTTTCCGAAAACTCGGCTAGAGTTCAAAGGTTGTGCGTTGGACACAAGCGGAAAAATGTACGTAAACCATAAAATTATAAAACGTGACAAGGTCGAATATAAAAAAGGAATTTCAAGTAATGACACGTATTACCTGACTGTTGATCCCACGAGTTATCCCGGAGGGCTGTGATATGCGGCAATCATACAAAGTTTAAAACATTTGTGAAGACATAAAAGCACTACCAAATGTTTCTGGTGAGTGCTTTATTTGTAGTCCAAGATTTGAGTTATAAGCGAATTGATTTCAGGTTTATTAACAGATATGATCACAGCCAGATTTAGATATAGAACAAATACCTATATCCTTTGACAACTGTTTGAAACGTAATTAAATAGAAATTTATATAATGATTTTTAAGTAATTATGTTCAATTCAGATTAATACATATTAAAAAGATATTAGAAAAAGTAAAAACATTTTTTTCAATTTATTTTTAACAATTTATGTTGAGTAAAAATATATTTTGAATATAAATTTAGTAAAGACGTTTAAATTAAAATGTTATATTAATGAAAGCAAATCACCAAATATATTAAGCATAGAACTCAACAGCATGATCAAATCGCCTTTTCTTCGTGCTTCTGTGATGAAGGCGTGTTTTTTAAATAAAAAAATAAAGAATGCCACTCGAATAGTTAAAAATTACTTTTCTTTCTCCATACTTACCACAGAGTAAATGAAATCACCAGTTCGTTGCTGTCAAATCCAAAACAAAAAGTTACATATGTTAAACAAAAATATAGTGTGTAATAAATCATTGCAAGGGGAATATAATCAAATTATTATCAAGTCTTTCAGAGTTTTTGTTGTTCACTTTTTTAAAAGAAATCAATAAATAAAGTGATCAATCTCTGAAATACATTTTTCTATTTAACTGCGAGAAGCGAAAGAGTTCTTGCCAATAATTCTCTCGTAACTTGGACCATTCGGTGGACACTCATAAAGACGCGGACTCACCACGGCTATTGTTGATCTGGGCCATGAAACTGGTTTGGATAGTGGAGCATAAAGGCACCAGATAAGAGCATCATGTATGTTACTTTAAATGAGGTTTTAACTAGTTAAATTCGACATAACGTAAAGGAAAAAACATGTTCCGTATTTTTTTTGAAATGTTATTTAGAGGCCCGTTAGTAAAGACTTGCTTTATTTAAATAAGTTAACAAGGATTTTGAAATTCGTCAATAACACTTTAGTCAATGTACTGCGTGATGTGTTTTGTTAATAAAATAAATCCACATTACGATGTCTTTGTACATTCAAAATTTACGACTGTGCTTACTTTTTATTGATACACAAAACTTCTTGCATCAAAAAGTATATAATTGTATACTGGCCTAAAAAAATAAACGTTATTTCTATTTAGTTTTTTTTCTTCTAGGCGTGTATTGCGACAAATAAAATTTTATTATTTTATTATCAAGACTATTAACAAGAAAAACTTTATAAATTGGTATTAGAATTGAATAATACGATTTTTGTTACGATACTAAAACACGATTTTGATGAATTGAGGTCATCTTTTCCCTATATCAAACTCACGAAAATAATCTGGTTATATTTGTAGCTTGAGTTTGTATGGTATATTGACGTTTTAATAACATAATTGTGCACCATGATTTACAATCTTATATAAAATTTTTAACTTACACGTGATAAGTACAAGAAATAAAAATAAATACTTAACGTTATAATTTCGTCTTCATAAAGTTGACACAATCTTCATATGTCTGAGTGTACGCATATATAACCAAGTTCACAATATCTTAAACGTTCCCTTTCTTAGTTTTAAATATAAAATTGAAATTATATTATCAAATAAATCTTATCAATCATTCAAAGGTTTTTAGTTGATTGAAATGAACAGAACTTTGTTTGTTGACATATTTATATAGTTGATGTCATAATGTACACATTTAAAATTGTTAAATTTCATTTAAAAAAGAAACTGTTTAGTTTCTGGCCAGCTTTTCGCAGCAGATCAGCATTCCGAGCCGGTGGTAGCTTACTGCTTATAATGTTAAATTAATCGACGATTCAAAATTGCATGTAAATGCCTACTTGAATAAAGATATTTTGAATTTAGATTCTTTTTTTAATTTTTATAGCTAATATTAAAATAAATTCGTAATAAAAGAAATAAATTACATTCTAATAAATATAAATAAATCACTCGTTATAACTTTTCTCTAATTGCGAATTACATTGTGTAAGTATTATACGTTTGTACGTATGTGTCATTTATAATTATATAATTTAATTCATTAATATTTTCATTAGTAATTACACAAAAAGTATTATGTGATAAAATATTTTTCTATTTACATACTTGCCTACTAGCTATTGCCGCACTAATGATGGTAGGGAACAGCTAAGCGCATTTAATAAAGAAATAACTACTACGTTGCTGTGAGAACTAACATACTAAGGATTTGAGTTGCAGACAAAATGATTAAATACGATATATTAAACAAATTCATGGCATTTAAAGGTAGTCAACGAAACGCTTAAAATAGCGACTTAAATTCTCATGAGAATTTCGAACTAATGCGATTGCAGCTCCTTATATTTAGCCGTAATTCATGCTGCTGACAAAATTATACAGCGCTTTAACAAAGAACTCAACTTGCTTAAGCAATCAAAGAAAACTTCTACGTAATGGACCTTAAACTTGCGACCGATTTGCATAACATTCGCTTTTATAGCCTTCCTGAACAGACTATTGTTTCGCTATAACGTCTATTTTGTTAACTTGCCTTGTTTTACAAATAGGAGCACTAAACAACTTTTATAGCTGACGTTTTAGTTTCCGCTTTATTACTCGGTTATATGTTTTCCGTTACAAAGTAAAAGATTGGATTATTTTTGAACTGTATTCACTATTTTAGTTAATAATTATCATTTTTTAAAAAACAAAAATCAAAATTTCATTATTCATATTATTTATTATTATTATTAATATTATTTTAAAATCGTACATAAACACAAAATGTTGGTATTGTTGTTTCTACTAAGCCACCACCGCCTCGGAAAGCAGTTCTGCTGGGAAGAGCCGGCGAGAAACTCAACAATTGCTCTTTACAAATATAATTTTATAAAGCATACTTAACAATAATTAGCTTCCAGAGTGAGTATCAACAATACTCAATTCCAAGCATTAACATCAGTATAGTATTCTTGGATAGAATAATGTACTTTTATTTATTGTACATAGTACATACCTTGGTGCCATAAATCATTATTCTTTCATAATCTTTTATTATTTTTAGTACACGAATACTGGGAGTAAACAACATTTTTACTCCTTGTATTGACACCATTTTTAAATAATTGTGAATGACACACCAAACAATATTATAGAAATATTGCGACGCAATCGTAAGAACATTTAGAAAAGTTAGAACGAGACGAAATTTTAACAAACTTTATAGGATTTTATACGTAATCTGCACCTAGACTTTTGCTGAGTTTATTATAATTATTCTTAATTGTTGCGTAAATAGATAAAAAGAATAATAAGAGTTAAAAAACAAAATATGCACTAAGATAATAACGAATATTTAAGATGCCTTCGATTGGCTGCGACCTTAATTCTGCTTCCTTAAGCATCACTCTAACATACATAACCAAACCTAATATAGTGATAGTGTACCTTAGCTTATATTATGAGGTCTGCAGGAGAACCGAAGTAACAAAGGTAGCTCGAAGAATTACTTGTCTCACATGGCAGTAGGCGGGCATCGCTACTGCAGCCGACGCCTGTTGCGGCCGAAGAGGCAACCACGAGACGGTACGACCACTTTTTTAAAAAAAAAAGTTTTATTTACAAGATTTTTCTAATATAGTCAGAACCTCTTGTTCTATTAACAATTTATAGACGAAGGGAGGAAATCCTGCATAGAAGGTACGACGACTTGGTCGACCGACGATAAAATTAAGGTTGCAAAAAGTCGCTGGATGCAGGTCGTGCAGGACCGGGTACCGGGCAACCTTCGGGGGAGGCTTATCCATATACAGAGGACGTATATCAGTGAACATGTTAAAAAATCTATTTATTCAATTTTGAAACCTTGAATAGAACTAATTGATCGTCAACTTGTTAAAATATATTTATTCGCTTATTATATATATTTGCAATATGTTATAGTTGTTGAGATGAAGCAGGAAGAAACTCCACAACAACACATATTTAAATAAAGTTTAACAATACAGAATTATACATATAAACTTTATCAAATAAGAAATCAGAATTGATTTTAAATATTCGTTTATTAAATAACAATCCTTTTCTGTCAATTTACTTTTTATATACGTTTTGAATTTCGTAAATGGTATTCCAATAATATCATGAATGAATGTAACTTAACATTTCACGTTAAATAAATCCATCGCCAATACATCGAAGAATATTTCAATACAATGAATAATTTTAAATTTAAATATTACCAGTGCCATGGCTACATGTAAAGCACTCGCCCGCTTAACCTATGTTTTCGGGTGACCCAAATGTAACAGTAAAACGCTTTCGAGCGTCAGTGTACCACGCCTCCCATTTATGCTAATATACTTAGCGTGTCAAAATGGGTGCGATTGATACGTAATGCTGTCCCCGAAATACCAGCGATACTGATTGCATGAACGCACGAGGAGAATTGTTACTAATGTTGCAATATTGCTCTATTAAATTTGTCTCGAAGCGAAATCATGTTTTTGCGCAATCACGGGCGCGGAGCTACCTTTAACGTCCTCGGCGACCGATCCGAGATAATGATAAAGGGGTTTGATAAAATTCTTGTTACAACTGACTGCAGTATCAATTATTTATCGCGGATTTGTCACGGAAACCGTCCGAGTATTACTAAATCATATTCGATTTATTCAGGTTAAATTCGTACCTACCGTTTTATTTCCTAATATCATTCAAACTCGATATTGTCTTAGTTAAATCAATACCTTCGTTATAGCATATCTATACCAACAAAATAAATTTTAGAGCGTAATTTTTTATCGTGTTATATGTCAATGCTTGCTGCTGCTGTACAAGGTTATTGGTTAAAGGTGTAAATGCTTTAAATGAGTGAATCTACAGCTCACCTCTGAAGTTTTTAGACCTATTTCCAATCACCTGTATAAAGTGAAGACTGTGACTAACATTAATTTATTTTATATTTTGAACTACGACAGGCCAATAAAATAAGTAAATAAGCTGGAATAAAGCCTTGAGTCTTTTTTTTTTAATAAATGTTTTAGTAAGCGCCCTAAACACTTTAAATACATCGGAGAAGCTGTGAATGCAAAAATACAAAAATTTGGTCAATTATACCAAAAACCGCAACCCTATAATATTATATCTATACGAATTAGTATAAATGGAGTGTCTGTTTGTAATATTAAAATAACCGATTTTTACTACTTATATATGAATATATATATACGGTTCAATTTTCAATTTTTGTCTGTCAGTTTGTTCCGACTAATTTTTTTATTATCTGGACCGATTTCTGTGAGACTTATACTGATGTAATAAGAAGTATCTTATGCTACTTTTATTGTAGAAGAATTCTTCAATGAATTTTTATTTATTGTTAAATTTCATCCGGAAGTCGCGAGCCAAGCTAGTTAAAAATAAATCACAGCACCGTGTTTGTGTTCACTTAAACATAACGAGAAAAATGTTCTTGGCAATTTTATTTTACTGATAATATAAACTAAAAGCTATTATTGTATTCGAATAACTATGTATAAATAGAAATAATAAGTAGCTGCTATGGATGTATTAACAAATGCAAGCATGGGCGATAACGAAATTTAGAATATATGTGCATATATGCACGCTATTATAAGGCTCGTTTTTATTTGATATAACTTTAATTGCTGTTTCTAAAACATTATTTATGTTTACTTTTATACCTATTTCAAGACCTGTTGCTACCTTTGTTGTAGTGTTCACGTTTTCTTTCTAATCACATTTAGAATCTTTTTGTTTGTTGTTAGATTGAGCTTCGACTTTGTAAGGACGAACTTTTCTAATCGAAAACTATCCGTGTTAAACATAAGTTTTATTGTTGAAAAATATTGTAACTTTCTTTTATTTAGTTATATTTCATACCGTTATAATATTATTAGTATATACATATAAAATGTAATTTTATTGCTACTTGCCTAACATGAACACGATACGAATATTTCGAGTAGGGTTATATTTTCAATAAGGCATTTTAACAGTTGTTAGGAAAATAAAAATATAAAAATAGCATAGAAAACATGAGTGAAATTAAAATAATAGCTATCGACGTTTTGCTTACGACGTTGTAAAGTTTATAAACATTAAAAAAATATAGTGTAGATTTAATAAGTAATTTTAATTCTTAACAACTAGTTACCTCATAGACTTCAAGCTTCCAAAACTTAGTGAGTTTTTACAGTCTCATAAAAATTTAAAAATCATGACCACTAATACTACTGTGAAAAAGTAAAGTGAAATAGTCATTTAAAACATCAGGGCATCAGGTAAATTTTTTTTTCTAGGTTGTAAGGACGGGGTGAAATTTGCCAAGCGTTTGTTTATTAAAAGTTGGAATATTGTTTTGTCTCTGATTTAGCTCCTTGTGACTTGTCGTTGTGTAGCAAACTTAAAATACTAATATAGGGATGCCGTTTCAACACGATTGAGGAGATAAAACCGATTCGAAGGAAGTCTTGAAGGCTACACCGGAAAAAGACTATTTCGACTGGAAAACTGCATTTTATCGGACAGGAATCACTTTAAAGGAGATGAAATTAATTTCGACGTATGAACAAGGAGTTAAAATTTTAAAATCATATACACCTTTCTTTTTGATCTCAGTATTTTTTTTTCATGCCGTAATAACCAAAAGCTACTAGCTAAAATAAGTTTCCTATATCGTAGTCTACAAGAAATTTGTTTCTTTTTACAATGTATATTATGCATGTATCTATTTTATGGCTTTATATTATATGATACTTTTGTTTCGATAGTCGCCAGAAGTTTTATTTTACGTTGTATTTTATTAATAATATTAATATATAAAATCGTAGATAATAATATTTCCCTTGCATTTTAAAAATTCCTCCTCTTCCTAAAAATCTTTGTGTTTTAACGAATACATGAAAAAGAATGCGTATTAACCAAACCATTCATAAGTTAGGCTTAGTAACACAATTAGGATGGTTATTGTGTATATATGTTCAGACTATTTGGTTATAGGAGTTATAGCTTTGAAGATTAAGGTTTTACACCTATTTCCAATCAACCTGAATAAAGTGATGACTCTGAAACTATATTGAAACCCTCTGTCAGTACAAAGTTTGCAGGGATAGATAATAAACAATAATAAATTTTAAAATGTAGTAATCCTAATTTTATTACTTTTTTTACTATATAATAGTTACGTGATTTACACCTTTTTAACACATTAGTTTTTGAATTGGTATTTAATGGAATCAGGAGTTACCTTGCGGAAGTACATCCTAAGTAAGAAAAGTACCAATATTTAGCCACTTCTGCACATGCAGTGGTAGTCGTGCAACAAAGTGCACCGTGACTCTGTGTTTGGCACTAATCGGTGTAACATAACTCCTGAAGATGCCCCGTGGAGGGGTGAAACACGTGTTGGTTTAACGGTGGCAGTTGTGTGGTGCTTTTCTTATTTTTGAATAAGGTTTATCATATAATAATTGATAGAAAATGAGTTCTACATTCATCCCCCTTTAAAGCTTTTACACTTTTAGCCAATCACCCTATATAGAACATTTTGTTTACTATAAGTTGAACGCAACGCATGTTGTTTATTTAAAACAAAAAAAAAATTAGAACCGTCACAGAGCTTTGGTCCGATTCGAAAATCGCTGAAGCTCGAATGAAACGGGTCCACTACTGAAAAAGGTATCAATATTTGAGCATCACACAAATAATTATACCGTACGTGAATGGAATTTTACACAGTTAACATACAGTACTGTTATTGTCTTTACGAATTTCGACATTATGAAGAATTCTCAGACAACTACACTCTGTAAAATTTAATAATAAAACATTCCGCACAAGTTAATTTATAATGGGAACATAATAAGTATCTTTGAATAACTTTGACTGCAATACTTTGTCTTTCAAACGTGTTGTTCTGCAATTTATGGAGTAGTTTCTTTGCTAGCCGTTCGTAACGTATTGATATTCAATTGAAGATAACGTCTGTTTAAATGAATTGCTCGTCAACATTAAGATGTCCCGTTTTTTATTAGATACACTCTAGTTCAATGAGAAGAACTGTGACGTTTATTTAGATAAATTGTTTAATTTCTGACAAATATAATTGAAACTAGTGTGAATTAATGAAATAGTTAAAGTTCCTATTTTATTGAAATACAGAATAGGATTTGATATTAGGAAATCTGAAATGTCTTCCTGTAGTGATAGCAACGATTTATAGCATCGTTCACTAGAGCCGCAATAAGAGCTTGTTCGACAGTTATCGCAGTGCATTGCAAGTTGTGCTTTAATATTGCAAGCATATTTCGTTTGAATTTATGTTTAGGGACTTAAATGTTTGTAAGATGTCTTAACAGAATCGCATCGCATGATTTATGAACTGAAGTATACAAACTAGGATCATAAATTTCTAAATTTTTACTTCTAAGATGTTTTTAAAATTTATTCCTTTTAAAGAACTGGACGTTAACTTTTACGTTTCAACCATTTTCTAATATACTGCCGTTAAACTTCCATAGGTATTGAGGACACACTTAAATTCGATATAACATTAAATAACTTAATGTATGACTAACGATAATGAAACGCAGTCTCTCACTACAGGTCTCAGCGTAAGCTAATAGTCGTTCAAAGAGCTATTTCTCTACGAGATCGAATCCGGAATGAGTAGCGCTATTGACAAAGTCCGTTGGGCTAAGTTGGTTACTTAACCTAACCCCGCGGAGGAGTAAGCTAAAATGGGAATAGGTAGGCTAAAAAGCGCGCAGAATATATGATCGCTGAAGCCCTGAGTTTCGGAGACGACTGATCGGCAATTATAGTATAGGACGTCCACAGACAAGATGAATAGACAATCTAGTTAAGGTTATTGGAAGAAGCTACATACAAGCCGCTTCCTGTCGGTTATATAAAAATATATGAGTAAGCCTATGTCCAGTAGTAAATGTCTTATTACATAAATTATAATGAAAAATGCATAGCGATCCCAATTATCTGATGCCAAATTAATATATAATATAGTGGTATTTGTTTTACAAGGATATTAATTTCCAGAAAGTTATATCGTATAAACCCAGTAAACGATTAATACTTAGTCATGGTACAATAAAACTATTGCAATACCTACATCAACCTTATAAAATGCGATGCCGTGACATTTGATTTGAATATGAATCACGCTGAACCAGATTGCCGACATTATACCACGACCCATCACCGTGTAATAATACGAAATATAAGCTTAACGTCCACTATTTCCAAGAACTTTACAACGATATTAAAACCACAAAGAACACCGGTTAACGATATGTGAAGAGATAAACAAACGGAAGTGCCGTAGTTTTAAGAAATTGTATTAATTATGTGTTATAATTTTGAATAGATTCATTTTTCACACAAACTGATATACACTTTATTACAATTGTTTTCATTGCCCATTTTAATGCTGTCAGAATATAATGATCATTAATTACGCGGTACGCTAGTGCGATATGTTATTATGTACTCAACTTGATTTGATTGTCTGATAGTTCATGTAAAAATAATAACTTAATTTTGTTTCAAGGAAATGATTTTATCGATTTATAAATTTGTTCATGATAAATAAAAACATTATGTTTTTTTTATCACTCACTATATGTTCCTCTCTTTTTCACCCGATAACCGCCAACTACAATTATAAAACACATAGGCCAACACTAAATTTAATTAGCGATGTACCAAAAATTATCTTGCTCTATTACGTACATGTACTAACTTTCTCTATCTTCTATCGAAAAAACGAGCCTTAGTGATAGTAATTTTGACTGTGTGATGATATCTTAAACGTCTATCTAAAATATAATATTTATATCGTCGTTCCAGCCCATATAGGCATAGGATTTACCATAATCGTTACACTTAGCACGCGGGATGGTCAACGCAAGGTACTACTAGGGTATGCAGAAGACGCTGCAGCTTAACCTCTGAAAACTTATTTATGAGCAGAGGTCCTATAAAATTAATGCACATGTGAATTATATAAGTTTATATCCCGGGAATTGATCCTTCCACCTAGGATTGAAAGTCCCAGTCCTCTGCCTCCGGGCTACCAATGCTCGACACTGCAATATTTTAAAATATAATAACGTTGATGTAATTTCTTTGATAGCAATCTTCAGTTTTGTAATATAAATAAACAAAAGTATAATAATTGTTACGCAAGGCAATCGTGATAGCATCGGTTGGAGCGGCAAGACCGAAAGTGATACGACAACTTCAAGATAACATCTGTCAACTGTAAGTGGCCCAATTGTAATTAAGCTTAGAACTTCAATTTCTTTATCGCTGATCAAATAAAAGAAACCTTGACTTGTTTATAGCTCATTAAAATAATATCGAAACATGCTTCACCATTAAATAGTACTGTTAGAAAGTAAGGTCGCGAATAACGCCGTTCTATACAAGTGGAGGTTTGATTTATTCGGTGGTATAAGTAGCCAAGGTGAAGCGATTAATGTTTTTCATAAATCCATAATTTCTCTTATCAGATTTTAGATTAATGGTACTCTGGATATAATAAAAAAGAGAATAAAAATACTTTTATTATTATCAAGTTCTAATATCTTATTAAGGTATGTTTGCCTGGTAATATTTATAGCTTCTGTGGGCTTTAGGTGGAACAGCGTTTAATGCATTTCCTCATACAATTTGACATTAAATAAACTCACGGAGTACCTCAGGGACCTTTATTCGGTTCAGTTGAAGCCAACATAGATTATTATTAATTTAATATAAAAAATTAGAAACACCTTAAGTATTAGTCAAGTGTAAATAAATAACATCACACATATTATATTGAGAAATAGTATAACATGACACATAAGTTAACCCGACCAGCTAAATAAAGTATCAATATTAAAAGCTATGAATTGCAATCTTAACATCAATTCTCAGAAATCTCTTTGTGAAAAACTGAAAATGTGTAAGAAACTTATATGCATACTGGATTAACTTTCTCTCTCTCTCTCTTTATCTAGGAGAACAATTAAGTCTTGAAAGTGAAGATATGACTTAGCAAATTAAAAAAAAATACGCTACTAATTATAACAGAGATGGAATTGATGTTCAAAAGTGAAAAGCGAAAAATTACTTTTTTAATACAGTTATATATACGTAAACATTTCGTGGGATCTTTAATAAAGAATATACAATAACTCTTACTTTAGATAAGATTTTATCGACGCGACAGCTTAGAGCTGTACCACACATTCTGCGCTGGTGTGTGATCCAGATACGGGCAAGACACAAAGAGTGCCCCGGCGACAATGCCTGAGAACTGGAGCGGTAACTTGTTCAAGTTCCTGTACAAGCTTAGCTTAAACGTTATTGTGTCTTATTAACAAATACTTTATCTAAATTCAAATACTAATTCGAACAAAAGATTGTTCTTTTATTTATAATACTTTGTAAGACACGCTGTATATAACAATGTAAAATAATATTGAAAAAATCTAAATTGTTGAATTGTATCCACTGAGACAGCTGTTATGATCTTTTTAATATATCAAGGTCTCACTCTCTTCTTTGGTGAAGAAATTTGTAAGGAACTGCATCCTCGTGATATTTTCTGTTCAGGATGACCTTTTAATAACTATTCATATTTTGCATGTGATGTCTATGGCAGTTTAAAATTCTTAAAAATGCTTCAGCTAAGTGTTCTTTTATATAATACATGTAGTTATGAAGGTAGAAATTATGTTGTACGTAATTACGTTCCTAACTAATTTAAGTTTCTGTAGTGTTCAAAGGTGTATTAAAATTATTATAGTTTTATTTCAAAAGGAATGAATAGCGAAGTTCCCGCATAGCCGAGCACTCCAATAACTGGAAAACTTGCACACTTAACTAAATATGCACTTACACCGACGTCGGTTTACAAATGTATGGCAACGCCGCAATCCGGTGCAATTAAAACTTTGCAGCACTTTGTTTATGAGCGCACCTTTCGGCCAAAATTCACCAAGTTAGCCAAGTTTATCTAGCGCTCCTCACTATGCACTAACTTCGACGCTTCGAGAAGTCGACCGAGCGCATCAATAATGTTTGCAACTGTAATAAATATTATCGATACACATTAACTAATTTCTCATTGTAGCAAAATACCAAAGTTTAACCAAACTGAAAACTAAGTTATTGTAATAAACGTCACATAAAAGTTATGTCCTGAGTGATGTCGTCAATATGTTCAATTCAAATAGTATATCTATTTACTGGTTTCCAAATCTTAAATAGCATTCTACAGAATTAAATGCGGAATGGAGGTGATAGGACACTGAGTGTTGAGCATAAACCTCGTTTAGTGAGTAAGCTCGATGGCTCACTCAGGAGCTTCGGAAGCCGTTGAGGTTTTTAGCCGCTTGGACGAGTGCTATAGAGTTACCAGTCACAAGAGTTCTTTAGCATTCTTATTCGAAAGGTGCTCGAGAGGCCGAACCTTAACTTAATCTGATTGCAATTGTGTAGTAGAGAGATTGACTATAAACATTTATTTTCCTTGTATTCACTTATTTCATATTTACCGAAGCAGCAATATAACAGTAATATAACGGATATGAAGAGAGAATGAAAGTTTAAGAAGTCAGAATCATAAACATATAGTTATAAAATCTACATATATTTTTTTTAAATTTATTTTACGTTGATTTACTAATTATATGTAAAATAAAAGTAAATTGTTTCCTAGCATTTACATAAAGTAAAGTTATCTTTATTAGAAAGTTTATTTCCTATTAAATAAAAACATTAGTTGTTTTCGTTTCCGCTTATAAGTACCATAAGATATATTAAAATTTAAAAACGTTAACTTAGTATAAACATTGTTTGTTTATTAGTAGTTCATGGTGCACTTAAATATAATGCATTTATTAGTAGTTCATAATGCAGCTAAGTATATTTCTGTTTATAAAGTTTAGCGTGTATCATGGGACTTAAGTCTTGTCGCGATATTGCTTTTAAAGTTGAGAAATACGGCCCATATATTGTCTACACTTGCGCCAAGTACGTTCATACTTTGAAAATGTATTATCAGCTGAATCCAACTCATGGGGTATCGAAAACAATAAAGTTCAGTTTTACGAGCCTGCATAAATTGGTGCATGCATTCATGTATTTTATGATGATTGAAAATAATTTACAGACAAGATGTTTAATATGCAAACAGTTATTATGCTCTACCCATCATTTATCCCTTCACATTATACAATAATAATTATGAAGAAAGTAATCGCTACAAACATGTTATAGATTAAGTTCATGAGTTTACCATATTTTTTATTTCAAAATCCTTCCGTGTACCAATAAGATATAGCAAATAGAAATTAACGATGAACCAAAAGTATTTATTACATACCAGCTGACCTCACAGACTTCATGCTACTAAACTGTAAATATGTTTTGGTAGTCCGTTAAAACACAAATAAATAAAGCGTATTTGAATATAAAAACTTTATTTATTGTTTTAATTTTAATAATAAACAACGATTGCTTACACATGTTTACTGTTTTCTATACAACATTACGTTTATAATAATAATGCTTACACATACATGTAGACAATATTTTTTGTTTAATCACACGGCGCGTTCTAACACGCCTTTTATGGCTTTGATTAACGTCAAATAAAGTCCATCAATTAAAACACCTGTCATGTAGTTGTCGGTGCTGGGAATTGGTATTTTAATTTACTGTATGATTTGTATTGGAATAGAAAAGCGTATTTTTATAATTTTCCTCCTATTTTTCCAATTTTTCCGATATAAGAACTTTAAGAACCTTGTTCCTTCACGAATATAAAGAAAAAAAATTACTTAGACAAGCCATTTTCGAGCTAAGCGCTTGGCAGCACACTACATATATTTATAATATTTTTGAAGTTTCTTATGTCATCAAAAACATTATATATTAATATTGTTACTTATTTAAAAAAATAATTAATAAAATACTTAATGTTTAAGTACTGTAATTTTTTTGCATTCTTATTCAATGTTACCAAGAACTTAAAATAGGAAAAAAAATCGTTTAAAATTGCCTGAAAAGAATTTTCCACTAAGGTAACCTTTAAATAATAATTTTCCTGATTAGATAGACCTTTTCGTGTCCAGTGAGCACTTCGCTCGCTGTTCATTTATTAACAGTGCACGTGTTCTGTCTCAAGGAATAATTCATACCGTTGTTGACTACGGAGGTTTTTAATGGCGACATAGTTACTTACATCGTAAAAATGATTTACTGACAGCGATCGCATAAAATGTTTTTTGCGTTTATAGATGGCTAACATTTAATTTTTTTCCTGTCCTAGGCGTATCGTAATCTATAATCTTATCCTGTATAATAGAAGAAAAATCAGTATATTTCACTTACACTGTTTCGTGGTTACATACATTTTTTTTTAATTTTTTGCGAATATAAATTTTAATTGGTTATAAATCATTAACTATTATATTTATGTGCAATTATCATTCAGCGTTCTATTATTTTGGAAATAATAAGATTTGACAATTATAAAACAAAAATAATACTTAACAAATTTTTACATCAACCACATATGTCCCTCGGAATTAGAAAGTTAAGTCGCTATTTGTTCAAAAAGGAAGTTCGAGATCTGTTGGCGGAAGAATCGTCATAACTTTTTGTAGTAGCTAATTGTATGTACTATATCCTCCTATTTAAATATGTTACGTTACGTATGGTACGTTTATTATTAATTAGATAATAAGTATAGTATTTATCATATGTTTATATATATATATATATATATATATATATATATATATATATATATAAATAGCGTATAACACATGTTCATCTTCGTTCATGCCTCTGCACCACCTCAGGATGAATAGTTGAGAATGCCTATAACGCATTTAGTCCGTCATTACACATAAAAAAAGGTGAATAAATAAATGAGTGACTAATGTGTGTGATTAAACACGTGTTGATCCACTTCTATCAAAACTTTCATATTAATTATGTCAATCACAAATTGGCACTACATGGGCTTTAATTTTAACGTAGCCTCTCTTGACATATTTAGCTATTTAATCAAGACAGTAACTGTTAACTAACATCTAATTTTCATGAAATTATTTAATTGGAAAATTTGATATATATAATAATTTCTAATTTAAATGTAATATAAATCTCGGTTGCTGTTCCATATACAGTATAGTCCTGTTGAAACCATAAGTAAAAGTTTTGGTATAAGTTTCTAATCTTAATGTTTTCTCATTTTATGTTCAAAAAACTTGTAACTAATGTATATAAGCAATCTGTTCGTTGTGAACACGACATGCAAAAGTAACATTGATAAATAGACTTTGTAGATCCGTGTCTTTGGTAAATGCCATAAATATACAACATTCAAGTCGTATCGAGTTTGATTATTAATTTGTATATCCTTACTCAAGTCATTCGACCATTGTTTAAATAAAAAACAGCGACTTGAATATTTATTTAACCTTTTTTGCACCATATACTTTCATGCTAAAGCAGCTGCAATCACTCTTAACCTATATTAACATATAATTTTCTTAATAACATTTAAGTAGCTGCCAGCACATTTACATCATCACTTACATTAAGTTAATTCAAATTCTAGCAATAATATGACTAATGCTAAAAAATTATAATTATTCTCAGAAACTGGTTGGAAAGTTTTTATGAAATATATTAAAATGAATCATCGAGTTTAATGACTATAGTTAAATGTTCCTTTCTGTTTAACACTGCTTACTGTACACTTAATAACAAAAAGAAAAACTAAAAAGATAAATACAACATAAAAAGATATAATGGGCGATGTTATCACTTGAGACAATAACTAACAGGAAAATATTGTATGAAAACAGAAGAACCTGTAGCGGGTAGTTGACATGTGAATAGTACAAAATGGTTTAAAATATAATGAATACATACTTTACTTAGAAAGTCTAATATATACACCGTCGTCTCATGTCATAGAAGTTCACTGTAAGGCATAGTCCTCCCAAAGATGTCTATAGAGGTATATAGCCTTATTCGTCAAGCTAGGTTTTGCTAATAAAGCTATATGCCTCCATCGATATGTTTGAGGTATTATGCTACGTAAAGAACGCGGCTGTTCAACACCCGGAAACTTGTTTGTGAGCAGCGGCAATGCGACATAACTAATACACATAGTGATATATATATATATATATATATAAAACAATGTTGCTTGATATTTCTTTTATACATTAACCAGTACAGTAACGAAGGATTCCGCCTTACACACAGAGGCGGAGTATATTTTCTTACTTGTATGTTTTCGTGTCGAAGATGTCTTTGGCCTTTTAGCGGGTCTATGATCCAAAAGGAGGTACCCGACCTGGATTGGTTGCCTTAGATGCACCTCGTGAAGGTCCTTCGAATATTGGTGTTATTCTACCACATAGTGGTCTTCGGAGTCACAAGTATTCAATGGTTATATGAGGCGAACAATGAGTCGACGTGTTATGGAATAATCATACTTGCATCGAACAAGCATTGACCATGTAGAATGCATACATTGGGACACATTGGCGAAAGACTGCGACTAAACAAAATATAAATTGTTAATAAACACATAAAAAATCTTTATTATTACATTTATGTTAATTTATTTACTATCATAAGTTAACTACATTCGTACCAATTTAGTTTTTCTTATTCTCACGTCTTGTTTTTTCAACAATGTAGATCGTGGGAAATAAACCACTATGAATTGCAATTAACTTTATCTTAGTGTCGATTCTAAGAATATAATGTAGGTTGCTAAGTTAACATTATAAATGCAAGTGATTTAGTTGTTTTCTTATTCATACTGTTTTTTGTCCTATCTACCGATAGATGGCGTTGTACACTTAAACGAAAAGTTCGTTGAGAATTTAGATAAAAAAGCTTGTATTATATTCCATTGAAAAATGAAAGTGTAATTTCAATGAATATACAAATAAAAATGGTCGTGCAGTGTTAGTTACTAAGGGTATAATTTTCAAAAAGCGTCACCGAACGCAGGCGGCTCAACAATCGAAAAGCTTAAAAATTCGTGTCCCTTACTAAAAAATATTTGACATTTAATTTTATAGCAAGATAAATTTGATAATCCTTTACATTACTTAGATTACGAAACAGGGTTATTGGTGTAAAAGGTTCGAAAGAGATAACGTACACCTTGTTTATTCTAGATTAATGTATGGTACACCCTATCAACAAAATAAATATTTTTAGAAATAATAAATAACGTAATTATAGTATAGTAAATAACAGTATTTTCAAAATTAGAATTGTTTTATATTAAAATTTATAATTTTTTACTGTTGAAAGTTGTTTACAGGCTTCGTATTGCCAGAAGTTATTGGCCAGTCGTAATCCAATTGTAAAATAAATTTATTAAAGTCATCAATTTATATGGAATGATTTTGAATAGTTGTAATGGATTTTAAATTTTTTTCTGTCAAATAGGTTATTTATTCAGTCCTTTTTAAACTTTCACGCCTGTAACTTATCACCTGAATATCGGAGAAATATTTTTCAATTGTAATAAGATGGTCGAAAGTATCGAAGAAAATGAACTCGGCACATTTAATTTTTTCGTTAAGTTTAGATAAAATTGTGCTTGAGACCCGTATCAAGAAGAGATAGGCTGATCCCCGTCACGTTTTGGGTCTAAAAGCTCAAATGAAACGTTGAATTGTTATTTATGTTTTTCCCTTTGGGATCAAGGACGTGAGGAAAACTCAAGACATTTCCTATTATGTTATTGCCTATAAATTCTGCTGATATATGTTCATCTAAATAACGTATATATTAAACTAAAATAATGAAAGATCTATATAAAAATCATGAGACCGGAGATGATCAAAAGTAACAGACATAACTCAGTGGATTGACAAGTTGAGATTGCAGTGTGCAGGCTACATAACGCAAAGAATACACAACAGATGGCCTTAGGTTTCTGGGGTAGAAACCGCGGACCAGTGCACTCTTCTCCGACTACCTTAATAAGGTATAGCTGTCCACCTGATGGACAGACGAACTTGTTTAGGTTGGTAGAAGACACTGGATGTAGATTCTGACCGATTTATATCTTTAGCCGAAAATCTATGGCCTGTCTGACCTACCAACCTACCATTGAAATGATAATATGATAATTTTAGTTAGAAATAAATCTGCAACAGCTCGTATACCATGAATACATGGAATACACAGCGCTTCTGCCTTGAATTCGTTTGGAATTCTGAATTTTAAAAAAAAATAACGTAAAAAAGTTTGAAAGTTAGATAGATGGATACCTACAGAAATTATAAATAATTAAAAGTTACTGGATTAAACTTCATTTCGATCAAATTAATTAATACTAGAAGCGAGTTCGAGATGCCACAAGCGACTTTAAATGGTAGCGCGGGCGAGTAAAATTTATCGAAAAAAGATTTGTGGCGAACGCCGATGCAGCAATTTGACTATCGGAAAATATATTTTACGACGTCCACCGCACTTTGTTGGACTTAATGGGCGCTTACCGTGGTTGTTTTTGCTAGTGTTGGCCGAAGCGATGATTTGCTGCCACTATTTTAGCATCCAATTGATTTAAGTGAGAACAACACACCGAAAATAAATGCACTACGTAGTAATTTTCCATAAATCTATTTGATTTATTATATGTCGAAAATGTAAATGTTGAAAAATTATTATTATATGGTACATATATATTTTGTAAATATGTGATTATTAAAAAGTAATTATTGTGCACCAAAAAACAATGCACCGATACGCACAAACCCCAATCCTGTAATATTGCAGATTACGACTTCAGCCAATGCTCTCGAGCGGTCTCTTGAGCTTTGTTACATATACTGACATAATTCTTAAAAGCACTTTTAGCGCTTTATTTCTGACATATTTAATAGTTTTTTTTTTAATTTTCCTAAATTTTAAGCCTAGATCTTTGTACAGTAACTAAGATTAATGACTAAAATGAAAGCCTCGGCTCAGGCCTTTACTTTATTTTTTTAAGTAGTCCTTGAGATCGTATTGTGCATAGACATACGTTCTATAAATTGTAAAGGTTCTTAAGTAGGAACCACGGCATATAATGTTTGATTTTTCATTTTATCTGAAAAAAATAAGATGAACACATGCAATTAATAATGAAGGACTAATTTTATTAAATTATGGACACCTTTATAATTTAAGTAGTGGTATTAGTAATTTATTTTTTAAAAAAATAATGTTATTAAATGGCACAGGACGAGCTACTCTACAAGAACGTTAAGAGCTTAAAATGATCGAAGACAGTTCTTAATCACTTAAAACAGAAAAACTCTTTGACGTATGAACCAATAAGAACTAGTCAAAATAATAAATACTTTACTACTAAGTAATAAAGTCGATATTCTAGTTTTAATTTATGCATACTTAAGTCTTCTCAATGGGCAGATGCGGCATACAACCTGTTAATTACGGACGATTTTGAAATACTAGTTAATGCAGTGGAACACGGTAATTGCTCGGTAGACGCGCGACAGAAGCTAACAAAAAGTAACACAAAACATCGACAGCCGCCTTGAAAGGAACTTGTTGATAGGTGGACTAGATAACAGAAACGATAGCTAATGAACTGTAATTGTATATAGATAATAAATGCGCTGATAAACTTTATTTAAACTTTGAATTAAGTAAAGAAAACGTTGAAAAAAATATGTACCTTCGTCAAGGAAATATTCAAAAATATTAAGACGACCGGAAAGTAACGTCGTTTCTGTCGATAATATTAACAGAAAAGCCTAGTGATTTTTACTGCTCCGGCATTGAAAATTAGTATACTAGATGGTAAAAGATTGTTGATGACGAAGGTGAATATATTGTTGATGTATTCGTGTGAATTTAACTTAAGAAAGCGACGTTACGTTCCGGTCCCCCTATTATATATCTATATAGGAGAACAGCATTTGCAATTTAATAATTAATATTATTTTCCACGTATGATATATTCTAGAAAAGAATACCCGAAGGGTCAAATTTTGTAGATCAATTCAATAGACCTTCAAATTAAAATAAAGAGGATTTTAAACGGTTCTAATCTAAGAATAACCTACAACAATAAATAAGTGCATTTTTTGGTGATCATTTACACATACGTCCTCAATATACTTAGATAAATTTGTTCCCAAATAGTTTTATCACTTAAAACCTCTTTACACAGTAGTAGGGTTTTTAGCTATTTTTATTTATTTAATAACTGGCTAATTATATTTTGTTCAATGCTAACACGTTCGAAATAATACAATAAACCTAACTGTGTACTGTGTTTCCTTCTAATTGTGATTTTACGAAAGTTTTGTTTCTAGATAAACATATTAAATAAATGAAACATATTATTCAATCATTTGAAAGGAGGTTGACCTCTAGAATTTTAATAAAGAATGTAATACCATTGTCATATATACGTATTAAAATATTAATAAAACTGTTACTCAGTGGGTTGATTTATACATACATTTGCGTGCATATCGAGTCTTTATATCATATTTATTCCATTTACATATATTTGTACTTTTATTTAAATAAATAAAGCATCTGTTCTTCATTTTGTATTCCTTTTATCATATCAAATGGGCTTATTGAAAGGAATATTTTAAAAGATTTAGTTAGACTACGACCTTTATTTCTGTTACTTAGTTATTATAGTATATATTATATAGTATATAGTATTATAGTATATAGTATTATGTACGTAATGAACAAAATTTAAAATATTTCTTTTGCATGTTAATGTTGGCATAAATCGTTTAAAGTGGCAGTGTAGCCGACTAACGTTGGGGTCCAAATGGTTCTCGCATGGAGACCACAAGCCGGTAAAAGTGGCGTGGGTAGGTCCCGCACCAGGAGGACTGACCATATAGTGAAGGTCCTTCTTTAGGAACCTTCAGGGTTGGCCTATGTCTTCTCTTTTATCCTTGGCGTTTATCAGCTTAAGAAGAAGAAGGTCCAAAAAGGAATATTAAAAATTCATCTAAAATGGAAAAATAAGTAAAATAACTTAAATACTACGATAATATAGCTACTTAATGTTTTTTGTATTAAATTATCGGCTCGTAATTATTATTTATTATAATTTATTACTTTTTTTTTGATGATATTTTCACATTCCCAGTAGCCCAGGTTGTCATATAAATAAAGCTTCATGTAAATATGTCAGTTTCGTTGCGAAATTTATAAAGCGTGCCGTAAAAATTACAACTGATATATTGTTTAATACTGTTGTAATTAAATTCAGAAATCTGCTCCAGCTACCAGCTGCTGTCGATCAAATGGACCAACAATGGACTAGTGAATTAAAATTGCATTACGTTTTTTGTTACGACATTTTAGTTATAAAGTTTTGCTCTATAAAGCGGATACCCTTTACATAGTACGTCACGGGATGAAAATTACTTTTTATTTTAATAAATTTTGATTAACTTTCACATGAAAATAAAATTAATTAAAATAAAATATTATACTTTATTAATTTTATAACTACAACGCTTTTATTAATTAAGATATACATACTATGTGAATATATTATTATTTTTGTATTAATTGTTGAATTCCATTTGAAATGCAACATATAACGTATATTCTTACATTAAAACTGTTTAAAAAAATATATGTCGTGTGTAGTTATCAATTGAATTGGTCGAATAAAAGTATATGAAATAAAATCGTAACAGGAGCCGTCACGTTGCCGTCTCGTGACATTCCATTTGTTATTTTAGCAATGTCACTCAGCCGGTATCGGTTGGCTGTCATCATACCAGACAAACGAGTTATCACAGCGAGATACAGGTGCATAAAAATAGAATATAAACACATAGTCCTCACATAATTAGTTATAGCGCGCATGCTTTAATTTCCTTTGGCGGTCGTAATGATTCGCAGGCGACGGCATGCCATTACCTGTCATAAAAATTATATTAGCCCGCAATGGGAGCAAAATATTTTCGTCCCCCCATAAAATATGGAGAATTGCACTTAATTAAAGTTAATTTAAAATAAAATTGCCTTTCGACAACGGTTACGTTTAAAATTTGCTTTGTTCTTTAACATGTTGATTTTAAAGAGTATGATTATAGAATTTTATTTAAACTTAAAGTTAAAAACATATATTTTTATTGAAAAAATTTTAGAACAGTCTTTATTATTTACAGTATTTACAGTATTTTAGAACAGTCTTTATACAATTGCATTACACTGACCTGTGGAACACCATTTTTCTAACTTAAAAACATCGGCGTTGTATATCTCGTGTTAAAAAAATCATTACATACGTTAATAAGCATTTGACGGCGATCTAAGCTAAAATGGTTCATTAGCTTTAAAAACTTAATCAATTTGTCTTATATGTAGTGTACAGATTAAACAAATAAAAAATACTCGTCTGGACAATTTCTTAACGATTTTGGACTGAAAAATATTCCTACCTTCTACCAATATTGTTTGTCTATTGAATTTTTCACCTTAATTATATTAAAGTAAACGTATATTAAAAAGTATAAAATGTACTTGTGAAATACTAACTTCATTTTAAAATCAAAAACAAAATACTCTTTGCTTAAAAATTCTTTTTACTCAAACTTTACATTATGCTTAACATCTCTATATGAAAAATTATATAACATCCAGAATTAATAAAAATTATAAAAATAATACGCTTTTTTGTAACTTAATCGTCATGATTAAAAATTCCAATGACTATTATATTATTAATATAAAATAGTGTATGGTAGTAACAGGTAATGTAAATTATTAATGATATTAATGTAAAACTGCACCATTATTTCCGAAATCGGAGATTTATTTGGATTCAAAATAATTAAATTTTATGTTAATCTCCGTTCATCAACTCGTATGTCTAATTTGACATCATTATAAACCAACAAAACGATTTTATAAACATTTATATTTATTGGATAATTATAAATTCAATATTTTTTTGTTTACTTGTCCCGCCTTTGACCACCAACTGGTAAAAGATAAAGCATGCAGGCTCACTAAGGACTTGTTCACTCTGAGCTTGAAGAGATCCGGGTTATGTTTCTTTGGAAATAAGGAAGCCGACAGATTGTTACGAGTGTAGTTGTCCGGATCAGAAAAGTAGAATCGTAACGCTCCGTACGCCTACAAGGGAATTCCCCCGTGTAAGCATGATAGTGGGTTAACCATCTATTCGTCCTATAAAGAAATGGGGATGGTGGGATAAGGTTGTGGAGTTACATAGCACATTCTCCAAAATGAATCCTGTATAAAATTAACAGACTTGCTACTCGCTGGCGCTGTTCAAGACTGAGGAGTTTCTCATTATCACCTATAAGTGAGGTAAAATGTGCAAGGTATAAGAATTATATTTTAAATAAAAACAAGAAACGATACATGTATAGTCTATATTAAAATTTAAAAATTATTAAACATATGCGCATTTGAAAGTAAAGTTAATTGAAACATGAAAATTTAATCATAAACTACAGTGAACTCTCAACGCATTGGTGTACCACAAAGTAAAATATTTTATTCAATCGAATAAACATTTCCGCAGAATGCTTGTGGTGCTACAATCCGATATTTAGGTTACAGCCAAACCAAGTCTATTGTACAAAGTGAAACGTTCCAGCTTAATTTTAGGTCTAAGTCAGAAGCGATGTTCTTTGATATTTAATTTTTACAAAATCGCTGCCAAATTATTTGACTTTTCTAACAAAATATCTGACTGTCCCGGGCAATGATAGTCGAGCAGCATAGGACTGAGGCTTGCGATCGTGCGAAGCAGGTTCGATCCCCAAGATATATTTTTAAATATAATCCACACTTTATGCATTAATTATATGGCTCACAAACAAAAATTCCTAAGGATGGCTATCAGCGTCCTCTGCATACCATAATACTACACTGCGATCGCCAACCCGTCTGCCAAGCATGGCAATTATAATATATCCCCTACAGATATCTTTGAGGTAAGTCAATGCCTTCCGGTGGGCATCTATAGGCTCGAACTGTGACGACGTCGTTTTTTTTTTATTAAATTACATAAAAGTTCAAACATTAGACCTTTCGACATTCTTAAGTGCATTGAAATAAAATAAAATTAAATATTCAATTTTGCGTTTATTTAAGATATTCATCTATTTTCTATAAAGCAATTATAGAAAATAAATAAAAATAGTGTACTTGAATTGTTTGCGAGTACTAACATTAGACGCGTATTATTACTGATAAACAAGAGTTCTAATCTAGACAAGAGAACACGTTTGCTTTTATCGCCATTTAAGAATCTTAACAATCTCGTGTAAACATATCGTCTTTTGAAACAAGCTCTAATAATAAACTTTGTAAATTGGTTACATATAAATATAGTTCACTCTAGCCATAATAAGGGACAAGCTAAGACAATAAAGAAGCCAAGGATGACACAAATTGTGATTCAGTGGCATTATAAAAGAAATCTATCGCGTGCGCTTATGAAATTCGCTGATATATTGGCAATGTTTTATTCAGACGCGGCACTCGTTAGTGCAGCGCATTGTGGCCGCTAAACAAACCGGCGGAGCGGTCACATTCCCACTACTTCCCTTGGATTTTTATTCGCTAATGTATACCCTGACCCGCCATGAGCATTTTTGATTGCAATTAAATTTTAGAGGGCTTGACTCAATTTAAATAGTTCTTCGTGAACAGTCTCTGCTTATTATCATTTTTAAACCAGCCCCGCATTTTATGTAAGAGATCCGAATTGTCTTAATTGAACGCAATATTCCGGTTAATGCAACCTTTTACGTGATACTTGGAAAAAGGAAATTGCTTATTTCAAGGTTCGATTTGATTACCATTTGGATATCCTCAATTAATTAAATAATACAACATTGAGTGTAATTTATAAATTACTAGAATGTTATTTATACAAGATTGAGTCATACACAAGTCCTTCGCTGAAATAAAGGTTATATCGACAAAGTTAACGCTTTATAATAATTACCACTTAATATTAAAATCAGTTTGTAGAATAAAAAATAATAATCATTTCCATATTCGGTTCTATAATTACTACCAGATGGGATAGTACATTTTTTTTAAATAATAACAGTTAATGCAACATATGTTCATGTTTGCCTGTTTAGGACTTTTGTAGAACATTCTTTAACGAAGTAAAATTTAATAGTCTTGAACTATTGTGGACAAACTTTGTAAACAACAATAGGTGTATAAATAAATTTAAGTTAGAAAAGGCAGGCGATAGGAATAAAAATTGTGGTGTTATTCTAAGAGACTGAAAGAGAATCAAGTGGCTTAAAACATAAGACGTCACAATTATTGGTCTATAGGTAGGGCGGCTTTATTGTGATGGGACAACCGGCATTGCCTTCGAAAATGCCATATTTGTGTTGGAGTGATGATATCATAAACATGGCGGGCAGCAGCTAGGCTTTAATGTTCTGAAGTGGAGATCACGAACCGGCAATCGCAGCATAGAAAATCCACCAGGGGAACAGAACGCATTATTAAAACCGTGGTTCACCAGTGGATATTTCACGTCTGAAATGATGATAATATATATATGTATATGGGTTGAAATGGCAGAGTGCAAGGCGCTTAGTCTAGACTACTTTAACTGATTTCGAGACTAGATGTTGACTGCTCAGGCCAACAGATTATTTAAGAGGAATCAAGATGCTGCCAAGGTTTTAGTGTTTGCGATCTTTCCATGGAATAACTGCCGACAAAAGTTTCTTAGAAGGCTTTCCATTAGGCTGTCACGTGATGCGTTCAGCTTATCGATTCAAAAGTATCTAACAGGTTCGATCGATTATTATAATATTATTGAAGGAAAGCTAGGTGAGGATTAGATTCATAGCGCACAGAAAAGATGGTCGCCGGGGTCTTAGGGTCGGGAAATGAAGAGCACGGATCGCAAGCGAAACGTGGGACTTCCTCCTATAAGGTGGATAGATAATCCTATAAGGGTAAATTTGGAAGACGCTGAATGCAGGTCACTTCCAACCGGTTCTATTGAAACTTTATGGGGGAGGTCTCAATCCGGCAGTCCATGTCTTATGGCTAAAACGACGATGATGATCAAACTATTGACGCACGTGTAAAACTCTAATTAAAGTATTTTAAAAAGAATCTGAATTGGAAAGTTAATATTTGGACAACAAAATTTATTGTACACTACATCGACATTTCTCGAAAATATTCTCAAGAGACAGACGACAGAGGCGTTTCTTGAAACCACAGTACTCAATCGGACGGTACAAAAACATTCCAAGTAATTGCCCACAAGCCGCAGTTACATATGCAATTTGCTTATTCCGGATCCAAATGACGGTCAGTGGATCGACATCTGTCCGTCAATAACGGACATTACGTCTGCCACAAACATAATTACGCTGTATCGTCGATAAACTGAGCGGTGAAATCAAAATATATTTCATTAGAATGGGATGTAATAAAAAAACACAAAACTTGAATGTTTGTACTACCGCATTATGGTCTCTTTACAGTTACGAACGCTGTGATCCACTGACTCTAATAGCTGTCATAAAAATACGAAGCTTTTAACGCTAGTACATCGCAAATGTATTTTTGTATGTAGATATACGATAACAGTAGAAGTCATTCTGTACTTTTTTTTTTCATTTTACGGGGGAGTAAATACCTTAGCGAAACAAAATTCGTCCTAGCAAGGGAAAGGACTAGTTTTGTCATATCTGCGGCGATTATTACCCACGCGAAGTTTCTTCTTAATCACTTTATGAAAAAATCCCTAGAACGCTGTCACGCCTTCGCAGTGCCGCCAGTGAAAAATCTCGTCTTCTACTCCTAAGAGCAGACAAGCCAGCACCTAGCGTACCTAATATCTCAGACTCTTCATTCATCGCAGGCATTGAACTTTTCCGAGTCTAGCATTTGGTAAGAATGACTTACACTGGAGCTATTAAGACCATCACACTCTCTGCAATTCTGATCGGACTTCAATGTTATTCTAAGGAGAAGGGCGATACCCTCTTAGTGTGTTATAACTTTCCATGAGCTTTTAGTGAAGCCAGAGGCAACTGGAAGAGAAAGGGAATTAAAAATCCTTCTACTTTCATGAATAAACCATTTTACCTCGCTCGCTTAAAATATTTATCTTAATATTATGGTGTAAACAAACACTAAAACATTGGAATAAGCATTAATTATAAAGTGATTCCAGGCTTGTAATAACTATGAGAGTTCGTAATGAAAGTTAGTATTTTTTACTTTGCGAATATTAATACAAAATGGACACATTTAAAATATACGCTATTAACTATTGAGTAAAAACGCGCGAAGGAATTTGCTTTTTTCTTTACTAAGGCAGTGTATTGAGGTCTTGGGACCTAAATTGTTAACCATAATTCACCAAGTGGCAAAGTAAACTTTACGTTTGGATCGCTACTGTTTCTATCAAAAGCCAGCATCGACACTAGGGTGGCACTGACCCCTTTGGTAACTTTTATAAAAGAACTTGTGTTCTTACACTAGTGTACAATATCAGGCAATTGACATTTTAAACATATATTCAGCACTATTTACAATCAATCGAATAATTACAATCAATGCGCCATTTATAAAGTTGAAAACTTTCAAAACCAATTGAAAATATCATTTAAATGAATTGTCATATCGTAATAATTGAATAGCTTAATCAATATACTTCAATAACACAGCTGTCAAGCGATGGACACGTATAACCGTCTATTGAATTACACAATACGAAAGCTGCATGAAGTGGCACTTCATTACGTCTAAAGTTACTCATTACAGCGACCTCGTCAGTGTATAAAACGGTAGCCCCTTACAATAAGCTAATCACGATGTTACGTCATTGGTAAAAGATAGGTGATCTACGGTTTTTTATTTACAACAAGCATTTGTAATCGATATCATCCTAATCTATCGATTGGTAAAACTACTCGCTTATGGTTTAAAGGTCTAATAGTTTTTTGGTTTTTTAAAAAAAAACTTGTACCGGGCTTTATTTATTTATTAACTATTTTTACATATTGTATAATGACGGATTTAATGCTTCGTAAGCACTCCCAAGGTGGACAGTGGACTACCAAGATATCTAGTAAATACACACATACATACTTAAAAATGAGGAAGTAACATATACATAAATTTTTCGTGCGTGTGATTTAAAATTCGCAATAAGAAAAAAGTCACGTTGATTCTTCAGCCGAAAGGTACCGAAACATCTTTTTTAGCTTATAACATTTGATGAGTCTTTAATTCCGAGAGAAAGTTTATTCTAAAATAAAAAGCAATGAACAGGAAAAGAAGAATGATGATTTTGCGGTAGATTTCTCCCACGCTTTATTCGATGGACAGATTTTATTAGAGAATGTCTAGTTTATTTTATCGATTTCCTGTTATTTAAGGATATGCTTAGGTCTATCAATCATTTACATGGTCTAGACGCATTCTTTGGGGCTTATGTTTATGTGTTCTCCTCGACTTGACTTGTATTCATAAAGGTTCCTGTATAACCTATGACTTGATAAGTTTGGTTACATCGACGTCTATAATGTTCTAAATATGGTTGTACCACGATTTAGAAAAGCGTGGCGAGGTAAGGGATGAGGAAAAAAGAGCTTGATCACCACCATCACAAGCGTTGACAGCAGACTGACGAAACGGAGCGGCCTTCCTGTCACGTCATGCTCGTGTATCCAGGGAGCACTCGTGCTTTGCTACCTTAATACAGGTTCTAATCAAAGCGACCTCGAATCCGCCGAACACTACAAATATCACTTGGGCATTAATATAAGCCAGGTAAAAAATAAATAAAAATAAACATGCATATCCAAAAATGCTGTATAGCGGTTTTGGTAGAAATATAGTATACTGAAATACCCAAAAAAAAAAACATATTTATTCCTTTATTGCCCTTTTCAAAACTTGTGTAATGGCAAACATAATACCTTAGAAGCATTCTGTTCCACTCGACTCAAACCTAATTATTTTTAAAAAATTACACAGTTTAAAAATCCGCATGTAAACACATGCTTAAATTTATTCGCACACTATAGTCGACTGACTCTTTTATTTACTGTCAAAAGTGCATTACAATAATCTGTGTGATTGAAAATTAGTATTTAACCCTCTTTTTTCTCAAATTTCAAATCTTTCCCGAACCGTCCAAAAGTAATAAATCGCGGAATGAGATAAAACCCCTAATTTTATATCTGTATTATTACAGCTTCATGTCCATTTTATTCCTATAACGCGTAACTTAATTTACAGTAAAGTATATCGATGTAATTATCACAAAATGTCTAACATAGAAAATAAATCCTGACGAAAATGAATGTACAAAGTAAAATTTTATAAATGAGCAACCGATGCAGCATTGAATCTCGGTATCTTGATCACGTTCGCTTATACATTATTTAAATTTCAATCTAAATGTGTGTGTTTGACGGTACTTTAATTCTGATTCTGTTCCAATCTTTCTTTCAATTTCCTCCGGTCTTACGCTAAATATAACCGAGCATTTTCTCTAAAATTGCGGAATCATTTGTATTCCAGGCGCGTCCATCTGTGTGTCGCGGTGAGTAACGACGATGGGGAGATAGATGAATAGAACGGTCTATTCACTCGCGGTATTTCAATATTATCATGCCTCTTGTCAGGTGAACAATAGCTCAAGATCTATAAGACGAAGCACAGTCGTTAGTTAGATGTAAGTAAATCTGTTTACCGTAAACTAGATGTAGTTCGTACAAGGCATTTTCTTACGATAAAAAACGAAGTCAAATTACAGTTAGAGGTTCTCTTATGTGGAATGGCGCAGTAATTTATTCAATCTGTGATTAAAAAAGAGATCAAACCTGTATATGCAACGCAAGCTTTATTTATGTCTCTAATCGATTATTACCCGAAAACTAATAGAATATGCATGCAATGTACCATAGACCGGATGTAGTAATGTGGTTCAAATTAAAGTATATCACTGTAATGAATATTTAAAATTTCAAGCTGCGTTCTAATTTTTTTATTTTTATTTTTTTGTACAAAGATGTCGTGACTACGGGATTCAATATAACACATATATTTGTAATAAATGTTGACTGAAGTAGACAAAATTGATCATTGCATTGTTTGAGGGAGCTTTGGGAGAGCTATGTCTTGCAGGGAGCGTCTTTAGCATAAATTAATAAATTAATATAAACACTCTATGAGATAGGGTTTCCAAGAGTGTTTTTTTTAATTATAAAATAGCTTTTATATTTTCTGAACCATAAACTTTTAAAAAATGATTTCATATATTATTATCATGTTTTCTTTCATAGCATTTAATTTATTTTATTATGCTTATATATATATTATATGCTTATACATCATTATACTTATATTATACTTAAGTTATTCGTACTGCAGCAACTTTTATCTAAAAACTACTATTATATAGGTGAAAACTTGTTACGGATCAGTTAACTAGTTTTATAGTTATCACGAATTATTCATGTAAGTTTTCCATAATTTAAAAGAACAATATCTAACGATATTAAAAAAAAAATTATATGAAAAATAGAATATTTATAACTTCTGTTATAACATTGATTACTTCCGTGTTAATTTTCAGTGTGGGTACAATTTATTTAAAACTCGAACATAAAGCTTTTGCAATGCAATGAATAAATTGCTGACAGCGCGAGCAATAAAAGCAGTTTACATTAATAAACATGATGTGCGATATTTTGCACGGCTAGATTAAATAGGTGCTCACTATGAGACCTCCGGGAGGCATAGAAGCGACATGCAAAGATTATTCGCGAATTTAGTGAAACAAATGCAAAAGATTTTTAAGTATCACGTGTTGTAGGAATACCATTAGAATAGTGACCTGTACTAGAACTTTATAAAAAGTTTTTTTTTTTTAAAAAAACTTTTACATTTAATATAGAATAGCGCTAAAAAAATAAATTTTAGAATTATACACTAACACATAGACTATGTAATGTTTTTTTTAAAGCAAGTTAAAAAACCAGAGCGCCGGATGAAGACAGCCAAACTACTCCTAGCAGGGATAGCAGCCATGGTAACGGTGAATCTATGGCATAAGTTCAACTACCCACCCCGTCAACGACCACCGAATCTAATAGAAATCTATGGAGGAAACATATGTCCAGTACTCAACGTGTGCTGCTGAAATGACGATAAAATTCAAGGAGAATGCATATTTCGCTAATTATTATATCCAGCGAAAATGCTGACTTTGTTATTATTTACTATAATTCTATTATTCGTTCAAATTGTATTAATGATAAAATATTCTGAGTAGTGCACAAAATAATATATTTGAACAAAAAGAACAGGACAGCCGGGTAACTGCAGTAGACCAAGTCCTGGATTGACCCTTTCGGACGGCTTTAGGTGTACCGTGTAGTGAATGGTGGCTCAAACCGACGTAAGACCTCCTAGGGGCATCCAAGCTTTAAATCCCTTCATGGGGCATTGTGATGAAAATAATATGTTTTAGACCAAACAGAAGTTCTCGAGTGAGTTATCGAGCCATACTTCGGAAAATGAGGTCTAATTTAAACGCCTTCTATACTCGGCTCCTTTAAGCGAACAACATCTATAAATTACAGGAAAGCGGTGACCCGTCAAGAAAATATTAGGAAAGTACAAAATGTAATAGATTAAAATATACTTTATTGCATTACAATGAAATAATTTTCATAATATAAAGGATGTCATCACTGTTTAAAGTCGGTTTCAGACTTATTTACGCACCTTTTAATGTTTGTACGTATGATATCTATAGCATGGATTTCCTAAGTGATCGATATCGACACGTTGTGGCTGAAATCAGTTAATATAAACAGAAACTGATTTTGGTGGTCGACATTTAAAAATCAACTTACTGGTATATCAATCGACTTTAATAGTATTTACAAAAGTACCTATTTGAAATTTTCTAAATAATGTGTTAATTTATTTATGTACCTAATATATTATTATCGACAATTGGTCATTTAGAAGTGACCACTTGATTACGTTATGGAAAAAATAGTTCAATTTAAAAGATCCTAGAACCAGATTGTACTCCCATATATAGAGATACCTACTAGACATAAGAGTAGTCCAAACGCGCCGATACGTAAAAATCTGTAAAACCAACTGCAAGCACAGATAGATTACGTAATAAATCTAACTGGTATGGATTGACTTATTAGTTAATTTTGTTAAAGCTGGCGTCTCTTGTCCAACCATTTTGGACGTCATCATTGAAAAATATTTAAATCTAAATAAAAATAATAACGACAAATCAGTTATATTTACCAGGCTACAGGAGTATTCGAAAGTAAACGTTTCGCTGATCTAATTAAGAAAAGGAAAGAATCGTCTGTATTTTATATGTGAATAGTAACACGTAGTTATGAAAACCTTTGTACAAAACTTCTTAGCGCTTCATTTCGAATCTTACATAACGTACGGACAAACATGTTTACGCCATTGTTATTGTTATATCATCGTTAACACCAGCCATATATGAACTGTTCATTCTTCAATTTCTCGATCGAAACTGTAATAAACGTCCCCGTTTGGTTCGAGACGCAAAGTTCTTACGGAACTGGTTTCGAAGTACGTGAGAGCATGCTTCATTTACTTGTGGCCTGAGGCGGTAGCACCCGGCCATTGTTTAAGAGAACGGCCAATTATGTCTTTACAATACACTCCTTGCTGCTTTACAGTATTTTTTAATAATACATCGCTATAATTACTTTTAATGGTGTTGTTACTTCAACCGGTATTTGTATACGAGCCTAATGACGTAGTGTTAGATATTTATCTCATTATTTTCTTAATTGCATACGTAAATGTCTTTTAAAATGTAATCACATATTTAAATACCTACATTTGTCTCTTGGTGGGTTAAGTTTAAAGCGTTTAAATTTTACCAATTCTTATATAGACTGTTTTAGTTTATACATTTTTTTAAACTATGTAACGTAGAAAAAAAATCACTGGATTTAAACCAATTTGAATGACAGGCAAACAAGATATGCGCAACAAACAAAAAAACGAATAAATCGTACAAAAATTAAAATTAGATCATAAATCCTTTTAAGTACATACCTATATTGAAATGAAAAAATGAATCAACGTCATCATTCAGCCAAATGAAGGTCATTGCAAAGCATAAGGCTCCGTCCAAGATATCTAATGGAGGATATACCATAATCTCCACACTTTGCAGGCAGGTTGGCGATCGCAAGTATTATGGTACGCAGAGGACATTACTGTACCTGCATGTACACTACGCTCGCAAATCAAAGAAATAAAAAAAATCAAAAAAAAAATCGAAGAAATTTGGTGCGTTTTTAATATTATACCACATGCAAATTCTTAACAGAAGTGGAGTAAATTGTAGGAGTACCTATTGTAACGTTTGTAAAAAAAAAATAACTTTACAACTTTGATGAAAAAAAAATTGTTTCATAACCTGAATGTCAAACTATTATTGAAATATTTCCTGTTATTAGCGTAGCGTGTCGATAGAAAAAAAATGTTTCAGTATGATCACTTTATACAGAGTGGATTAGGTAATATTTAGGTGATTGGATTATACAAAGTAAATTAGGCATTATTTAAGAGGTTGGAAATAGGTGCAAAAGCTTTAAAGCATTTTACTAAAAATGTGCTAACCTTTAACCAATCAACTTGTTTATACTTAATAAAAGGCTTGGTATTTTAATTAACTTAAATATAAATTGTATAAGAATGTAAATTTTGTATACTAAACGCAAACATTTTGAATAACAGGTTACATTCTTGTTACAACATCTCATTATGCTTTTGATCAATATGTAAAAAAGCCAGGCTGACATATTATCATCGCGTTTGTAAGAGCCCCTTTACTCGGCCCAGTATCGTGCCCCGATAATGCTGATAACTTATAATCTTCGTGCTATAGTTAACAATCACACCCAATTGGTGGAGCGTCGGAAATTGTCGCCTCGAGCTGGATTCAAGACACGCACTTAGAAAAACTAAATATAACACGTTAAATATTCTTCCTATATGGAAGAAGGCTATTGGTATAAACGATATTAAAGTTATAAAATGTATCGAAAATTTGGGTTTGATTAATTCAGTCAAATAATATTTGAACTCGATGATTCCGAGTTCAACTTTCGATACATATTAAAAATTCTTTCAATTAATGTTTAGGTTGAGAATAAGGGAGATAAGAGATAACCACAAGTAAATTTTGTAGCAAACATTTTTGAAATTTATAATCTTTATAAAGTTCATTGTAATTTTAGCATCGGAACATCCTCTGTTGGAAGTGAGCTTTCACCATAGATTCACAATTAGACCGGTTGGAAGCTTGCATGCAGTCTTCCGACGATCTTAACGAGGACGTCTCTCCACCTTTTGGGATCATCGTAATTTCTAAACCGTATTAAGTAAAATATTAGTATTACCTAGAGATAGTAGAAATACTTTTTTAATTATAAGAAAATTAGATATAAATAATGCAACTTTTGAGGTCATTCGTGTTACATAAAATATTCCGCAGTGTAGTTTATAGTTAGCTGAATAAACTCGACAGTATGACTGCGGGTATTTTAAACGATTTTCTGTATATCAAAGTATGAGAAGTCTGATCATAAAATATCCAATGATTGTAACAATTCCTTTATGGTTTGTCCGCCATCTTTATAAGGTCGAACTAAATTGACGTCGAAATATTTAAAAATAAAAAAAGTTCAATATTTCAAGACCAAATTAGCTTGATTCATTGCTTTGATTTTTTGAGTTCCGTCCGCTACGCGGTGGCACGTAACCGAATACGCGTCACGACGCGACACTGTCGGTGAAAAAGCCCCATGAAATCACTAATCCAACCTAATTTCGAACGCTATACGTCATGTGAATTACGACCGAAGGGAGCACGAAATTTTAACTCCAAATCGTTTAACAAGCTTTGGAAATTTAAAAATAGATTTTATTTTCATTAATAAGTAACAAAAATAATCCTTTGTACGCAAAATTTTTAGTTTAATCACTATATAAATGGACTAACGTTTTAAAAAAATTGACTGTGGAATTATATATCACCACATCTGATTTGGAGTCTCTGTCACTCATGGGATATCCACTGCTAGGCTTAAGCCTCTCCCATAGATTTGATAATAAGACTGGTTGGAAGCGGCCTGTCACCTGAATTTTCTGATGATTTTAACTAGGTCATCTGTCTACGTTATTGGTGTACATCTTACTCTGCGCTTGCTAGTACGTGGTTTCCAGTCCAGAACCTTAAGGACCCAGTAGAAACTTGTTCTATGAAATATTTGACTATTTTGCTGGTTTATATCGGTTACTTTTATTCTTCAAAGCATCTCCTCAGTCTTGATTTGATACCATGATCACAGCCTTCTCTACAGCTCGGTGAGCAAATTTGAGCTTGCCAAAGATGCCTCACTTACAAAGCCGTTATTTGTTATGGTCATAATAATTGTATAAAACCTAAATATAAATCATTTATTTAGTCACGATGTTTAAACATCAGTTGTCATTTAACGTCTCCATAAATACCGAGCTTGAATGTATTTCAGAACATATTACGTCATAACATATTCCTTACATAAACTGATTATGAGCGTGCGACCTTTATAGCAAAATTTAATTTACATTGTCTTCAAAAATAACTCTCGGAATAATCTTTGTGAATCTCATTAGACTTTTATATATTTCAAGTATTAAATAAGATGAACAAAGCCGTTTAGGAGTTGCTCCAGAGGACGTCGTAAATTACTTCGCATCATGTAAGCGATACGCTGACAAATGACATGTGTTTGGTAGTCCCGGCGTTTTATTTTTAGAGCGACCCACACAGACCGTAATCACGGACCGAAAAGAGATTCGAACGGAATGAAGTCTGGGATTGCCATGGGCTTGGTCCTTTGTGATAAAAGTACAAAAGCTTTTTAAGAGTTAACATGTGCGTTTTCATTTACACGGAGGTTTAATATCGCAAAACATAAAGCAAAAAAAAATTAATTTGCTTTATGTTTATCACACAGAAGGAAATAGTTATCCATGGTTTCATAGCTATACAAACTTTTTAATATTACTGTTGTGTAGATGCTCACGAATAATAAGCTATTTCAGTCCGTTGGCAGTCATAATCGTCAGTTGTCCTGTAACCAATCAAACTAATTCTAACTAGAAAGTCATGTTAACAGTGACCAATTAAAGGCATACTTTTGAAGCAACAGCTAACTGTTGCCATTTTCAGCAACACCCTTTGACCCATATCCTATGACCCCCCATGTCTAATGACCTATATCATAGTAAATTAGAAAGTCATGTTCACAATGATCAGACAAAGTGTCATAAACGGAAATCCCTACCTATTAGATGACCTACTGATACGTATCAGAATGAAAATAAGAAATCACTATTTAATTAATAATCCTAAGAGAGATACATTCCATACATAATAAATCTTTCATAGATTTAAACGCATATTTTTTATTCAGCTAACTATATGTAATATCAGTAAGTGGCCAGTATTATGTCATATAATAGTAGAATTATTTTTTATATTTAATATTGGTGTCATCGTAAGACATCATGGTATGTCTTTAGCATGGTAACCTTCATATCGGGAACCGCATGCTATATAATATTTGACAGCAGAAGAGATAAAGAGAGCAAATGTAATTAGAGAGAGTCACTAAAACCTAGCATATGAGTTAAATTTTTAAATTACAAAATACTAAAACGATTATAGCTATTATAACGTTGATGACATAAACAAATCAATTCAACTATATCTTACAATGAACCCACAATAAATTATTCTCTCAAGGCTTTGTAGGCCAACTTAATGGAATATATCGTAATCAAACTCAATTTATAAAAGTATAATAAATGTAATCGTTCTAATAAAGACATGATTTTTGTTGGTAACGCGAAGATGTTTGGTTGTAAAGAGTACAGTTAGCCAGAACAACTTGAACTGTACAATAGAACGTAAATTAAGTTCGTGTGGGTCGCTGTAAAATGGGAGTTAAGATCATTTATATTACTTACCTTGAGGCGAAATCCCATGATTTAAGTTGTAAGTCAGATACATTTGGGATGAAATTACGAAGAAATGTTTTATACTGTTACATTTATTTCTATTAATGAATATAACCGCAGGGCTAGGTATTTTATGAAAATATCTTTTGCAGGTAGTAAACTGGCAAATTATTGAAATTAACTTAAAAACAAAATAAAGAAAGATAACTTGCCCATTATATCTTTTATATAAATTAAGAGGCTTATTAACCAGAATCTTTGACACTTTACTGTAGAAATTACCTACTGTCTACGACATTCTAGGTATTTTTATTTGAAAATCGACAGAATGTCCGGCCTGCGCTGCTCGAATCCAGCGTCTTTCCTGTCTGTTTCCTTTCCTGTCTGTCCTCGATTCAGAGATTCAGAGCCAACCTTCGCAGCCTTTATTAGTTTTTTGGTCGCCACTCAAGAACCTTTCGTCCTCAACGGCCGGTGGTTGAACAAGCGATGTACCCCGTCCACTGTCCCTGTCCAGACATGCAATTTTCCGAACTTTATTGGTCACCAACTGTTTGAGCTACAACAAATAATTTTTCTCCGGAGGATAGCCCTTTCCACTTTGGGTGAATTTTTGAAAGGTGTATTATATAGTGTTAAAAATACTCAATTTAGGATAAAAAACATATATTAAGTTAAAATTACAACAACTTTATATTTTTTTTACAAGAAAAATAAATAAATAGTGTCTCATAACAAGATAGGCGTTATTATTAGGTCGATTAACTATCTATAGTTAATAGCTTGTTTAGATAGTCGATTTGATAATCTGTACAAACAAGATGTACAAATAAGCATTTTAAAAGATCGTAGTAACTATTTTTTCAAATTCAAATGTTTTTATTTGTAAATCTATAAATAGAGTATGATTTATAGTGATCCTTAAAGCCAGTGACGTAAGAACTAAAATCCATCGTGCCCTACGTAAACATCCAATTTGTTTCTGGCTGTAAATATTTTTACAAAACCGTCTTCTCGGAACGATTACTCGGAATTACACGAGCTCTTAAGTCTACTTTTGTATGCATGGTAGCGCCGTTCGCTCGATCCTTTTTTTAAAACGTTCATTACCTCTGTCCTATGTTTCTTTAAAAGCATAATAAATTATTAATTGGGCTACGATTTTGAAACTCTTTCGTCGGGAAAAAATCTGTCTGAAAATAAGATAGGCGTGTTTTGTGAAGCGAATATTCAAATAAATATTGAAACCCTAATTTGGGCGTAATCTAAAACGAAGTTGAATTTGCAAACAGCAATATACTGGAATAATGAAATATATACGTAGCTGTGATTAAAAATTGTGTATAACATTAAAAAAGCATACTAAGCTGTGGTTTGTCTATGTATATAAAAACGGAGCTACAAATAAGGCAAGCTTGCTACATCTTACATTAGATTCCATAAAATTAATAATTTTGTAAGAAACTATGTATATTTTTAAAATAAACTAAAAAAAAAATCTTATTAGTTTATATGATTATATAGATAATAATAAAGATTGGCAATAAATGGTTTTAATTACTTTAGTGAGGAAATTCGCAAAAGTGAACACAAAGAAAATAACTTGAATCAGTTTGTTGAGGGCTCTTTAAAGATTTAAGGCGTTTGATAGTTGTTTCATTTTATTGGTTAAAAATGCGAAATACAGTAGAATTATGTAAGTAATAACAAGACTTAGGTACAAATTGCTTTCTCTGCTATATTAAGGATATTAGCAAAAATTAAGTCAGAAAAACATCCGAATGAGTTTGTTGTTGGCTTCTCCGATCAGTGCACGTTTCATTGTAGTTTTATTTTAAGTTGAAGTATGTTAATACAATAAGTATAAGTGTGAATATAAGTATGTTAATAAAATATTAGGGGTGGGGGAGAGGTATTGAACCTCGTATTGAACTTCTATTAGCTAATATAACAACAATAATGATTATGTGTCTCTGTGTTTATTTGTATCTTTATGTCATATATCAATTTAAATTATATCATGCAAAAGGTACTCAATCTCATTATAGACTTGATTCTTAATCGGGAAATCGACGATTCTATATATACATATAATAGTTTTGATCAAATAAAGTATTTAGTGTAGGTTATAAATAGATAGAACATAAATAAACTCTAACGAAATATAGTTAGTAAGACGGATGAAAGTTAGATAGAAGCTAATTTTATACAGACTATATAAAGCGATCACGTGTTTACCGTGAATGCTCTTTCACACCACGCCTCTATTTCATGGTGCTATAAAGGCAAGGTCACATTGGGTCTCTATGACTGATGTTGACGCGTCTCGCCTTTGACTCCGAGTCGCTCAAACGTCCGTCTAGCTGGGGGCTCGTTAGCATTCATAGTGCAGTCTTTGAGCCTCGAGAGATTTCATTATATATGCCATATTAAAACTTTGAGTACGATATAAAACTGTAATTTGAAACATTGATCAAAATGTTATGATTTGAAAATATTATGGTGTATCGATTGATTTAAATTTATACACACTTTTTAATCTTTATTTAGAAGCTTACATATCTAATGTTTATATTGTTAATATTTTAATATGGTTTAGTTTAAGACCGTCATGCTAACCTTTATAAAAATACAGATGAAAAAATTGTTTTTAACAATTTATGTTAATATTAACATTTTTTTCCACTCAGCACCAAAGTATGTATATACGCATCTTAAAGTATACAATATTTGTCAGTAAAAATACTACGATTTATTTAATAAAATTATTATAAATAGTATTTAGTAGTTACATAATAAGAGCAAAATTCATAATTTAACGTTGCAATGTAAGTATGAAAAATTTACGATTGACTCTAGGGCTTCGTCTTTTATAAGGATACTTAGAAGTTTTAATTGTGTTAATAAATTCGTTGTACAAAAAGCAACTCGGGCTATAAATTCCGACCACGTCACCCATAGAACGGCCGTGCCGCCGGCATAATGATTCATTAAGTGCCTCCCCGGGATTACCTTTTTGTAATTGACCGATGATGCGAGGGCCATATCACTGCCTCACTCTTATATTACATTTATTTTAAAGAATTACCGAGACAAGAGTTTTATTAGATCTCCCAATGAACGGGATAGTTTATTTTTTACTATAGAGTTTATGTCTATAAAATTAATTAATATAGTTTTATTTAAAGACCCAAAAATTGAGTTATATTTAAGAACAAAGATGATAAATGTAATTATGTAAAGTATTTGAATTATAATGTAACAAATTTATGTAATTTATTAAACAAAAACTTTGAAAAAACATCGATACAAAGTGTGAAGATCTTCAAAGTACTAATAAAGATTTAAAGATTGAGAATGTATTGCTTTACTAGTATATTAAAAAGTTGTGTAAGTTATTAAGCAAAAAAACTAAGTTTACAATGGACCATTCTTAGGTCACCGCGCATGGAGCAAAGCTATAAGTTAGAGAATGTCATAATAGAGGAGATCAACTTAATTATATTTTCTATCAAGTTGGACTCTTCTAGCTATTCTTCTTATTACGTATACAGATGGTCACTGGAGTTGATCCCAAGCGATAGCAATAATGATATGAAAAACGTTTTAAAATAATGTAATATTTTATAATGACACATTTATTGCTAATGGAATGAGATTTAAATCAGTATTTTTATAAAACAGTTTTTACAATTTTTTTTGTCAGATAACAAATATCGCTGTGTGGAAAGGGAAAAAAAAATGATTCCGAGCTATAGCATCCCGATTGAATCTACAAATTAAATATATGAACACTTCCCTTGTTTTTATTTTATGACACTTTTTTATTTTTTTCGAAACCTATCATATATATTCGCAAAATTACCGCATTCGTTTTGTTTATTATCACCATCATTATTTGTTTTAGACCAACATATATTTTCAGTAGGACTGGAATGAATAGTTTGCGCATCCAGCATCTTCCCGACGACTACGCTGTGCTTGCTGGTTCGTGGTATCGATTAATTTATTTTATTTCATTACCCCTCTTTGAAGGCCTCTTCTACTATTCCTGTCTTGGGTACACAGAGACTATTTGAACTCATTTTCGTTTTCTCCCTCACTTATTCTCATTTTTTTCCTTCTCTATATCATTTATTCTTCACAGATACTTTCATACATCACATTTTCGTCGCCTTTCAAATATACTACTACATTGTACATTTTGTTCTGTTTTACTTTTTTTTTTGTTTGATTCTTACATTTACATTATAATTTTATTTTGACATTTCTTTTATTTTTAATATAAATCAAAGATAAACTTATGTTTTTTTGCCTACTTGTTAATTTTAATATTCTCTCCTAAGACCCATCTACATGACTTCTGCGACTCTTCTCGTTGTCCATAAGTGATGCGATGTTCAGTTCTTCGATCCTTGCTATAACCGAAACTGGTACTCTGTTCTTCTCCGCCAAATACGAGAAGTATCCACGTTAAGACTTTAGCGGCTATTTGTTTTACGCTATATGGCCTGCTCAGTGCCACTTCAACTCAATTCTCTGGACTATTTTGGTTGCTTCCGTAAATCTGCGGGTTTCATTAATTTTCATTCGATTCTTTTCAGAAATTTTGAGCAAAGCGCTCTCCATGGATTGTTGAGCGACTATGAGTGCGTCCAGGAGGTACGTAGTGAGAGACCAAGTTTGTGTGCCGCAAGTCATCACTGATATATAAAGGTACAACATAACATGGCGCGTACATTAACCATGACTAGAGATAACACATGTGCCTACATAACAAATCTAAACACGTCTGTAAATTTTTTGCTATGGTAATTAATGTAAAAGAGTTTTAATAGAACTGTTTATACATTAACCAGCATTTTTTTATGTATTGATTAAAGTTGTAATGAACCTGATTGTGTCTGCCGGCGATAAAAAGCGTTTGTTGTAACAGACAAGTCACTATCGCGTTCCTGGCAAGATTGATTTCATTAAATAACTGTTTTTGTGTAGATTGTTTTTGCTCTTTACTACATAGAATAAATATGTTGGTTGTAATGATTTTGTATTTTATTTAATAAGCACCATTGTAGTCACCTTATTATTTACTTCCCATAGTAAGTTCTATTTTGAAGCTTTACAACGGCGTTATTTGCGAAACAAAAAAAAAATAAAAATTAAAGTGATATAAATATATTCATTTCCATAACTTACTTATCTATTTAAATTTATAAAAAGATAAATAAAAACAGAATAAATAAGAATAAAAAAATCTTACGTACTGTGTAGTTAAAGAGTAAGCCAAGAGTTTGTATTTCAAAAACTTGGACAGTATTATTGTATTATGTCATCATTGGAACTAACCATAACAAATAAAAAGGAAGAACGACTAGCGACCATTCACGTTTTAGATATAAATAATTATAAATGACATATGTAGGTATTCTCAAACAATTCTTATTAATACTTTAGTAACAGTAAGTAAACGCTCTTTACGTCAGAAAAAAAAAACTCTATTACATTTCGAAAACGTTAGAACCTGAATTACGTTTAATAAAAACACGGTAAGGCTTTTTGTTTTATATTCTTTCCGTGTTACTTTTGACATGCTAATAACTTGAAAACACCGAAAACAGCTTTAAAGAGCTTTTTTGAATATCTCGAGGGACAATTTGACGCTTAATATGAAAGTTTCTCTTTTCTTTATGGATTGTTAGTACAATTTCTGTCAACTAAACTTACGTTTTGATAATCGTAACTAAAAGGAGTTAACGTCAACATATAGGGTGATTGTTTCTAGGTGTAAAAGCTTTAAAGATGTGGCTCATTAGTCAGCAAAAAGCTGTGAAGTTTTTACACATATCTACAATCGCCTGCATAAAGTAATCACTCTGAAATATGTCACATTTATTTTCTTATAGGAACATGACGGATCAATAACCTCTTATAATACAAAATCCGCAAGGACAAATGGAAACCATTTTTTTTAATTTATCATATTCCGAATTTTTAGAACGCTTTTTCTCATTGTATTATTAAGTTATTTATTATTTCTGAAACTATAGATTTCGGATAGGGTGTAATATACTTTAGTTGAATATAAATAAGACATTCATTTCTTTAAATTTTTTACATCTGTTACCAATCTCCCTGTATATTTTGCTATAGTTATATATACTAATCTTACTTACGCTTGAACGGAGGTCAACTACAATGTGTTTTTAGTTTCGTAGTAATTTTGTAGATCAAGAAACTACGAAATTATCAAAAAAATAGCAATTAAAAGATTTAATTATTATTACAAATTTTGTAAGTAAAATGAACCCTTACATTGAAGTTTCTACGTTAAAACACCATGAACTGTTTTGTAATTCATATAAGTAGCGTGTACACAGTCGTAAAGTTCGGCTTTGAATACTCATGCATGAGTATTGAGCCTGACTAATTGAGATGTACCGACAACTCAGAAACGTAATTAGACGCACTAAATTCCTAAGCGAGTTGGAGCTCTGCGCCCGCCGGGGTGATTATGAATTAGTTGCGCGTGCGACACGCTTCGTTTCACACGTGTTTACGGACAAGAAATTTTATGATAACAACAAAATATTTGTTTACGTAGCGGTTCGAAGACTTTCATTGTTTAAATGTATTTGCTTTCTCTTCAGGTATTTCGAGTACCTTGTGAAGGCATCTACCTTTAATTATACATTTTTTATTGAGAGATAGTTACTGTTGTGCGTTTATTGATTCCGTGGGCTTGAGAATTCAAGGCGCAGGTAAAGCCTAAAACTCGAGGACTCTCTCTATAGCCGCGGCTCTGGCCACTACCAACAACTGTTTTACTGGTTTAGAGACATAATACAATAAATTTAGAAGCCTTCATTAGCATATCTGATATCGTTCAGGCTGTTATATTATATGAACCAACGAATTTGGAATATAGTGAGCGATGATCAATTGTGGCCCAATAGTGGAGGACTGAGACTTTCGATCGTAGGTCGCGGATATTCCCTTGATACTGTCTTATATATAAATCACATTTTGTGTTTTAACTACAAAAAATTTGTAAACAAAGTTCCAGAGGATGGGCAGGAGCGTCCTCTGCGTACCGTAATATCACACCGCAGTCGCTAACCGTACTGCCAAACATTTTATTGCGATTATGGTACATCCCCCATAGAAATGTTTGGAATAGGTCAATACTTTGCAATTTACTTACTGTCCATAACCCTCGATATTGAAATAAAAAATATAGCATTGCAGAGCTAAAATAAACGCTTCATATACTTCAGTAGCTTACGTACAGTTCAGTGACATAAAAAGTCTCATCGGTGATCTAGACTTTTTGATTGAATTATAAATCTAAAAGTTATTAAAAAAAAACTCATCAAAAACTTATTTCAAGTAGCTGTAAGTTTGAGTATCTCATCATCATTATTATACAGCCATAGGACATCCATTGCACGACATTGAAAACCCCCATGTAGCACTTCACCTCTAAAATAAACAGATTTATTATTCGTGTACGATAATCGTGTATGCTGTTGAAATAAAACCTATTTTTCGCATTACAGCTAAACAAAAAAATCGCATTTACGTAACACTAACATTACCTACTTCCAACGTGTTAATTCAAGCTTAAAGCAAACAGTCGTAAAAATTACATTTTAATCCGTGAATAAAATTTTATGACGTTAAATTCCTGGGCCATAAATGGATCTCAATTTTTGTACGAAGATTATCACAGAATTTATTGCACTTATTCCAGGGCCAGGTATTAATACAATTTACAACAGATATGGCTGTGTACAAAGAATATATTTCTAGTTATTTAAATCTTTCTGCTAACAGATTATGAACGTACCTTAAGCTAATAAATGGTTGGAAGATAAACGGAATATTAAATGCCAGTTTTTAATGTTTCTTATAGTAATGCTAGCCAATGACAGAAACGAGATCCGTAAACCAATGAGGCTATTTTCGTAACATGGCCTAGTAGATTGGCACATTTAAGTGATATTGGGTAAGCCTCATAAAGCGAAGAATAGGCCTAAGAGGGCATCGCTTAGGCCTTTAGGTGCAAGAGAAGAGACCGTGGATCGACAAGCCACCATAAGTTGGACAGACGACCTTTGTAACATTTTTTCTTTGTTATCTTTTTTACCTCTCGTTCACTCTCTGTTCACGAGGACTTTTTTGACAAAATATTTTTTTCCTTTTTATCAATTGCAAACTCTTCCATTACTTTTCCTAATCTTTCAAAAATACTACATGAAACTTTTGATTTTTTTATATTTCGGGTCTAATTTTTAGGTTACTTTACATTTTGTTTGGCTATCTACCTTCTTGAAGTTGAACCCAGGCTGCTTCCTATCGATGCTATTGGAAATCTAAATGATGTTGGAGACCTATGTCCACAGCATTTACTAGACATAGGCCTCCTTTTAAAATAACGATGATGGTGGTAAATATAAAGTTAATTAAGAAAAGGACCATGCGGCAAACAATGCGAATTACACAACTACCACCGTTAAATCACTCAACACGTGTTTCACCCCTCCACGGGGCATCCTCAGGAGTAATGTTACACCGATTAGTGCCAAACACAGAGTTGCTCTGTGTTTGGCATGCACATTTATCAGCGGGCTGGCGGGTGGTGCACTTTATTGCACGACTACCACTGCATGTGCGGAAGTGGCTAAATATTGGTCCTTTTCTTACTTAGGATGGACTTCCGCAAAATAACGCCTGAATCTATTAGATATAAAGTTAATCTTTTAATAACATCTATGTATAATAGTAGTTAACCATCTTTTAATTTTTAATAGAATTAAGTTTTAGTACAAATAAAAATAAAAACTTAATTGCCTCAGTCAATAACATCGTAAATCTTGTACGTGCTAAAATAATATACGGTAGGAATTAACGATTAATTTTCGACAGTTAAAAATGTAATAATAGTCATTGATATTTGCGCTTAGTTGAAACTTTGAAAAAAGAATTTCTGTCGTAACGTATAAAAATAAAGTTGAATTTTTTTTTAATCAAAAGCTGGATGGTAAATTCTAATCGCAATGTATAAAATTGTGCTCGAGCTATATAAAGTTACGATCCGTAGTCGTCGTGTTTAAAAACACGAACCTTTAAGCCTTTGTGCGGACGCCCTGTTGAACAATATCAATATAATTTTAATGCCCTTATTAGCTTCAACTTTCTGAACACGTAAATGCTTTATTGCTGTCGTAAAATGAGCAATTTTTTGTGACCGAGTTTGCAAACATTTCGTTAACTCAATAGAGATTATCGTTCAGAAAACTATTGAAATAGTATCGTATTTGTACATATAAGATGGATAATAAATAACTCGAATTTTATGATCGCGTGATTAAACAAATACAAAATTTTACCTTTGAATATTAGGCACGGTTCGAATGGAATGCTAACGTCAATCTTTTCTGTTTATGAGGGACGACTATTATGTTTGTGGCCTTGTATGGTAGATACACCGCAGGGCATTTACTTATACCTGGAGTATAATATTTAAGTTTAAATATTCTGTACAAAATTACTTAGTTAATACAATCACTTTATATAAATAATAATTAATATGGAAAACATGTTAGTACTCGCAAAACCTAAAAACGGTTGAAAAATTTTTACAAGTATTTTTTTTTTGCGAGAACATTAACCAACACAACACATTAACCCACACAGGCCATTGTATAAATCAAATAACTGTTTCTAGCTGTCAAATATTTGGCGAATCAATCAAAACTAAATTATGTGTGATACTTTTAGTCATTTTTTTTTCTACCGAACTAAGACTGGCAGCTTATAAACTCTTTAGAGGCAACTTGTTGTTATTATGAATAAAAATAATAATTATAATGTAATATAATGGTAATTATAACGGTAATTTAGCTAATTATTTTGATTATTATCCACTTTCTAAAACTAAACGTTTCGCAATTGTTTTCACTTGTGGTACTTTAGTAAAATTTTCCGCCACTGAAAACGTGCTCGAGATTTCCCTAAGAGGGCGAATCAAGAATAAGGAGGTCCTAATAAGAAATTACCCGATCTAACCCTGCGGATTGGCGAGTTAAAGAAGCTGACCACATGGTGCATATAATGGATAGCTGCTGGGACTTTAATGTTCTAGGATTGAAGACCAGGGACTGGTATAAAATGTAAACCCTTCAAATGGTTACATTATAATTAAATCTAAATGTTGATGATGATGATGATACATCTACTTATTTTACGAGAAATATATTTTATACAGTCATAAAATATAAAATTGAAGCGGCGAAGTAAAACGATATATTTTTAAATCTGTAACGAAATCTTTCTATGACAAAAAATTTGTCTGATAGGCAATTAATAATTCGATTTCTTTGTTCGAAACCGTTCGATGTTATTTAATTATGTACTTCAATTATAGTTGCGAAGGAATCAATTCTCCAGTTGCGAAACTCAAACAGGATGGAACTATCCCGGGGATCAGCTGCTTAATCCCTTTATTTCCCGGACAATTAAACTTGTGATTTAACACAAATCGAAGAAAAACTTCCTTCCAATAGCCATAAAACTGATATAACGTTTTATTGGACGAGATTTTAGCTTGCAGAATATGGTTTGATGGCAGATATTATGATTAACTTTTATATTATTAGATAAAGTATTATATTAATTCTTTTATCGAAAAAATATATTGTTCAAAATCTTTGTCGTTTTTAATTATGAAATATTTTGGCGTTTCTGGATATGCCATTATCATCCTACGAAGAATCGTTGCTGGAGTTTCTTCCGCTATGAAGGTTTCCACTCCGAAGTGGTAATAGCATTTAAACACGTATGAGTGATAATCTAAGCCAAGGTCCCCGAATGTTTGGAAATAGGTTTGTTGACTCATTTAGATGGTTGATATTATAAAGTTTTCAAATTTTGTTTCAAAATCAACTGTTGAGTTTCCGGATCACTACATATAATCCTAAAATAATTGACGATAGAAAATTGCAAGTAAATGCCTACACGAATAACGGTATTTTAAATAAAACACTAATATGTACATAAATTAATATTAGACAATTATAATGTTCTATGTTTAGTAATCGATACAGGCCAAATGTATGTAATATTTCGTTCAAACATGCATCCCGAATTTGTAGGTCTTATTAATTATGAAAAAAGTAAAGTTTACTCTTTACTGCTTATAATCAAACGAGGTACCTACCCAGTTGGCTCCTAGGAAGATAGATTCGCAAAAGATCCACCTATTCGCGCATTTTATTATCATCCGTCCGAAACCGCAAACTCTACGATGGAAGAAGCAGTAACGACGTAAAGTTTAGTATTTATTTTTTATCATGGGCAAATTCAGTTTACCTATATGCATGCAGTCAGAGGTGATTAAAAGTTCTTAGCCCAGATCTCTTAACAATTACTGTGCTTGAGGACTTCTTTAAAAACTTCTGCTCTTGCACTTGTAATATTTATTTCATCGGATTTAGTGACAGCGAGATGGATGCTCCATGGAGTTCCTGAGAGGAAGGGCTCTCAATAGAAGATCTGGTCCTTAGATCCCACTAGAACTTGCTTAGAATTCCTGTTATAGAGTTCCGATAGATATGAACCCCTATTGTATCTGTTCCTTTTATTGGATTATCGTAAGAACAACTCACAATATTAAAAATGTTAGCAGCATTAATATTACTTCGAAAAGTGTTAGTGAAGTGGTGGAAAAAAATAGCATCACTTTGTTTAAAAGAATGTACTGTATCAAACGTCACCGTAAAAGATTTGGTTTTCAAATCACCATTGTTTAGCTCTAATCTTATGTAATGTTGACATAAAGGAAACATATAATAATCGAAAGCTATCAAAAGAAGTTAGAAGGGAAACGTGAAGCGATTTGCGATAATGAAAAGAGGGTAGAACATGGTATACATTGAAACTATGTGATTAAATAAACATGCGTCGTTCCCGAGGGATGATTAAACTGATACTCACACGCGAGTACTGTCGAGGCCCATTTTATTTTGACTGACAACATCAATTAGCAGTCGACGCGGCGGTGTTCCATTACAAAGGGGATCCGGTAAATTTTTAAGCTCACCAGTGATGGACGATTAATATTAATAACTATTTTTTTTGCTTGGTGTAATAAGTCTTTAGATGTTGGCAAATAACTTACGATTAAGATATTTCACAATTTATAACATAGACGGTATCATGATTATATATGTCAAGAATATGCTTTACTTTCTGAAAGAAAGATAGAGAGAAATTTTTGGTCGGCTTTTAAAATTGTACAGACAAGGCACCAACAATAGAAACCCTTACTCTGTCACGTACCGCAGAACAACTTTAACCGAACTACACCTATGATTTGCAAAAGAGTAAAGAACGCTACGGTTTTTGGATTTTCGTTTTTGTTATTGCGGACCGTTACTAAAAGTATAATTTGGTATTAAGATACGTAAAAAAAAATACAATTGTTTCTTTTTTGTTCTCTTTAACTTGATCAGACCTGCGAGTAGCGTATTGTGCAGTAGTTTGTTAAAGTTTAATTATTGTAGGGAGCAAAGTGGCCAAAATCATATAAGACTAGATGACAAATCGCGGAAAGCTTACTTTTGATATAGATTTTGTTGAAGATGGAGTTATTAGTAATGAGGCTATGGAGAAAGAGATAAAGAACATCAGAGAACCTCATTCGGACCCGAGACCTAGACGTCGGCCTGGGTTATACCATGCCTCTCCAACACCTATAAAAGAACCTTGATTGTTTGTAAGGGGACATGCGCTGTACACATGTATGTCCAGGACATAAGGTGGTGTGCGAAAGAATTATGTTCATATATGATAACGTGTGGGAGGCTGCATCTCTACTTTAAGACGTAAAAACACTAGCCTGCCATTGTTTTATGAGAGTAAGCAAAAGCATTCCTAAAGCGTTTTAACAAAAGGCGTTAAAGAAGGCTGAAAGGGTTTTAGCTAATGTCAGTCTACCATAAACTTTTTATTGCCCCCGTGGAAGACTATCTGTGCATGATTTTCTCACGAGGAGAAAAAATGTGTAATTTTTTAATATACTGAATTTCATTTTACATTTTTATAAAGTTTAAGAGTATAGAAATGTGTTAATTTGTGTTGAATGAAAGAAAAATTCTTAAATATTAGCCATCATCAACATACGATTTCCAATTATAAAGTCAAAAATTAAATGTTAAAGTGCGGTTAAAAAGAACTATAAATACCAAACGTTGACCCACTAACATTGCGCGAAATAAAAGTAAATTAAATTCAAGTATTTACGGCGGTTAGCGAAGATTCAGCTGTTTGCAGTAAATCATTATGCTTTTATTGCTAACAATCCGTTATCTGTCGGCTAAATAGAGTTATGCAACCGCATAATGGCGATGTTTACACATTGGCGCAGGAAATTGATTTTGTAAACCTTAGTTTAACAATGTACACGGGTGTAGTTAATTTAGACTTCTGAATTATTTTCCAAAAACCTATTTCAGCTGAAATACTTCATATTAATTCGTATAACAAAAAAGGGGACATTTATTATATTTCCTATTTATTACAAAGTTTAATACACTTTACATGGCCGTTCGATGTGATCCTAGCACAACAAAATAGTTACAATATTCGAGCGAGCAAATAACCTCAATATATCCTGAAAGCTGCATGACATAGATTCTTTTTCGATCACTGTTCATTTGGCAAGAAAGTGATATATTCTTAATTTGTAGGCAAGGTTTTTTCGCGTCAAAACCCACAGAAAACCATTTTGATTGCAGCCTTAAATACTAGTTGTCCCTCGCTCACTTTTAGGGTATTTTCATGAAATCAGTTCTTAGCTGATTTTATTAGGTAAAAGATATATTCATACTAAACATAAAGTATCTAAGCCTTATATTTGGATAGAGGAAAATAACATCCCCACGATAGCTAGAGTATTGTAGGAGGAAAATCTGAACAGTAATAAAAAGGAATAAGTAACTAAATAGAAGAGAGATAAATATGATATGTGAACAATCCGTAAAAAGCAGAAATAAAAATTATGGTATTGAAATGCATAATAGTTAAGGATAATAAAATAACGGCTATGAAATAAAACTTTAATAAATATAAATATTGTAAAATAAACATCAAACAAATTTTTGTCTTGTTACAGTGTTCTGGAAAGAAGGAAAAGGAAGAATAGCGATGCATAATAGGTAACAAGATATAGATAAAGAGATAAAGATCATAAAAAGGAGAAAAGAGGAGCAAGAAAATAACAAAAAAATTATGGAAAAAATTGTAAATAATTTACTCTGCACGTGACAAAGAAGCACAAGAGGTCCCCAAAAATGTGGGGTCGCATAAAATAGTTTTAGAAATATCGTAATGAGTTTGTATGTAAATAGATACTTTATTTTTTTAATCATAGAGAAACATTTGGAAATAATATTATGAAGCATATATTGAAATAAATATAATAAAATGATTGAAATATAAGAAGAAATTTGAAAATAATTTTAAATTCAGAGTAATGTGACCGAAATGCTTTGTGATAACGAATAAAATTTGCACAATACAACAAATAAAGTGAACCGTTGCAAAACGAAATGGGCCCATCCAGACAAATTAATTCACCTCTCAGACTTTTGAAATACACTCACGAATCAGCGAAGGTATTCCAGGACATAATGAGTGAGTGGTCCCTAAACAGCTTCATTAAAGAGTCCATCTGCTAAACGAAACGTGTTTATAAGCGTGTTTTGTATTTTCGCCTAAAATTCGTGCATCCGTGTGTTTAAGTTCGTACTTATTGTAAGTCAAATTCACAAATAATGCGAACAAAGAATGTTTAACGAAGGTAAATTAAATCTTGCGTCGCGTGCAGTGTGTCGTCACGCGATGAATGTGAAATATTTTATTTCGTGGTTGGGGATTTTCGTGAAATATTTGGGTACATTTAGCTGCTGAGGTGAGCCGCGGTTACCGCGAGCGTCCAAATATCGTAGACCTAATTGATTCAAACGAGCGAATGATTTCTGGTCGCAATAATCGCAACGTAAACAAGATTTTTTACTAAAAAAAAAAAAAAAAACTACTTTTAACGTCATTTATCTCTTACTTATTTTGTACATATTAATTTTTTCTGTCGTTATCATACTTTGAACCGTAGATGGTCTACTGTTAGACAAAAGTCCTTAGGAATTTGTTTGCATCCAGTGATTCCCGACGACATTATCGAAGTTATTTGTTCACCTTATGTCTTACTCCAGCTTAAGGCCACTGCAGCCGTCTCTTTTATGCACTATGTTGCCTGACCACTGACGCTTCAACTTGTCAATCCACTGACCTGTTTTGGTTCCTTTCATTAGTCTATTGGTCTCTTTATTCACAATTCGGTCACAAGAAATCTCAAGTATAAAACTTTCCATCATTCCGTTACTTCTGTTATGCCATATAAAATATAATTTACGAATGACTCCTAATAAACCTATATAGTGTATTTAATGAGTTAATTAATTTACTAACCTTATTGGACACAAATATCTAAAATCGGTAAACTGAAAAAGCTACTAAACTTCTTTATCTTATGATATTTAAATATTACTTAAATATATTACTACAATATTTGTCAGTCTCCAGACAGAACTCACAGACAGACAGACTCACAAGTCTGAACATGTTTAAAAGTTTCAAACTGCGATCTGTTTTATATTTTTATTGGAATAAGAGTACTTGTTTTCTTTAAGAGAGAATGAAAGATAGATAGAAAGATTACACCTTGTAACCCCATAGATTCAGCAACAACACTATCACTTCAACCGTAAGATGTTAACTGCTGGGCAAAAGCCTTAACATTAGATTTTCAAAGGGACTAGTTGAAAACGCGTCCGAAGCATCAAGCATCCAGCGCCTTTTGACAAAATTAACAAAGTTTATCGCTCCACCCTGTTGGTCAACGTCCTTCGCTGGGCTCTTTTAGTTTTGAGCTACATAAATTATAGTTTCCTAATGTAAATTTGTTGTCCAATTTGAAAATCAAGGTACAATGATAATTATTATTTTTTTGCTAGCAACGAGTATCTGTTTTTCTTCTACTTTAAAATCATCTTCAATGAGTAAACAAATCTTTTTTGTGCGTTTATCAAGTACGGGCGTCTCAACCGCTCGTCTGTCACTCAGAAAACCACAAGTGGGCCAAACTCTACAACAGATTAAAACTTGTGATGAATCGCTATTTTCCTTTTCCCGCACTCCTAACTTCTGGATACGAGGAATTTACTTTATGTGTGAAAATGTAAATACGTTGAGAACTCGGCTTGCTAAGGAAATCGCGTTCGTCGAGTGTTGACAGGGGCTTGTCGGCTTTTCGTAGTGGATTATTTGAAGGATTTACTTAATACTATGCGCTTGCTTATGCAAAGGATTAACGAGAGGCGATGTTTGCTTATACTTATGCCGCATTCAATTTTATCCATTGGTGTTTATAAAGCATTACGGGAACTTTGATTGAGGCAACCAGTTTAAGCACCGATTAAAAGGTTGATCAATGAAACTCGTGGCTTGGTGACGCTTACTTCTTGAAGAAAATTTCCATCAATTTCAAGTCATTAAGGATTTCTGGTAGAAAATGCCTCTTATCTTGATGATTTTTTTTACTCTAAGTATCATTTGTAAGCTCACAGTCGCTTAACATGCTTTGGAGAAGGCTTTGGTATGGATTTACTTTACGGGATCGAATTAGATATGAGAAGAACAAACGCAACTTACGAAAGTGCATGCCTTATTTTATTGCAGACCTCATGTTCACTCCATATCTTGATGGAAAAGGGATATTATATTTTCGGTCAATATTTTTTTCAATATTGTCTTGACCCGCGGTTTGACAAGTTGATGTGGCAGTGAGTTAGCCTATAGCACCCAGAAGAGATGATTTTGATGTTCCGGAGTGGAGAACTTGGACTGGCAGGAGCAGCGTAGGATGCCCTTTAACAAACTTTAACAAAATGGTCGACCTTGATAAGGTAGAGAGTAGTCGCTGGATGTAGACCATTTCCAACTGGTCCTATTGGACATCTGTAGTGGTCGCCTAGGTGGAAGCTTTATGATAGAAATAATTTTGATAATGATGATTCTATTCAATATTTATGTTTTAACAGAACTATTAACCATTTTGAAACATTTAATTTAACTTATAATAAACTAGATTATCTTGGAGATTATAATATAATCGGTACTTTTCATTTATATACTTAGGAGAAATAAATTTGCACCATCCTATCGTCAATCTATGGGTGATATATAAATATATTTTGTTTATCAAAATCGTTTATTTTTAAGTTATACGATAACCTTTAAAAGATTGTGCTCTTGGCAAAGTTCATATCTAAGTAAACGCGATTTATATGAGGTGCGGTGGTAATTTGTTAGAAAGCAAACAGTTATCTGCCTTACGGAGATTCGTTATGGATATTTTTTGAAGTGGATCAATCGTTGTGTTTTAGAGATTCTTAGTGAGTAGTGATACAAAAAACTGAAGTGCGTAAAAGAATCTACTATATTTTTATGATTAAGTTGAAAGCAAGTTGAAAAATGTTGTGAAGAAGGTTTATGATCCTTGTATTTCGATTTTTTTACATTCTACTATCACAGTTTTTATATAGTAACGAGTTGATGAAGATAAAAATAAGCTTTATCCAATAACAAGATATTTAGAACCGCCTAAAACCGTCCAATGACCTTGTTTGCCACAAATTGGCGACTAGTGTTTTAATAATTGGTGCTTTAATAATTTAATTAGGTATAATAGTATCTTAAATCTCATTTAGATTTACGATCAGTTTGAAAGCAATTATGCGTGTAATAAAAGTTTTGTTTTAAATCTAGTGTACTAATTTGGCATGCACGTAGTTATAATGTGTAATTTTTTTTACTAGAACCCGTGCTAATAACTATAATATGACGGAATTCTAAATAAAACAATAAAATGTTTGTGATTAATCTCGTAAATGTATTTCAAATTCTCTTACACTTTGTACACGAAATTACGAACGCATAAACATCTTGTCTGGAACACAGGCGCTCGCACCGTAATCGAATATCGAACAGTAATAGTCCGTGTAACAAATTGTCATTATAAGTAACCGAGCAGCGAGCGCCATCAATTCGAGAAACGATGCCATTAGTAATAGAAACCTGCTTAAATGTACGCAAGCGCTCTAAATCGAACGTATCGCTTTTAAAAATCGACAAACAAACTGCCTACTATTTTGCTTACAATACTACATTCATAAGAGTAAGAACATCGGACATTTGATAGTACAAAGGCACAATAACGTGTAATTGCAAATGATTCAGTGTCTCATATATAGCGTGTTCACTCCACTACCATTTACGTCGGCCCACGCTCGGAGAAATGCTCATTTATTACTCAATGTAATGTACTGTAATCTCTATTCATATTTTAATTTGTTTATAATGTCTGCACTAAGATTTTATCGTGTTAGAATTTCTTCTTAGATTATCTTATATAATTGATGATCTTATACGAAATTTCCACTGAAAATAATTTTGATGCAAATTCACAATACTGTGCTTGAAGAAAAAAGTTAAACCTTTTCTTAATATCACTATTTTTAAAAACTTCAAAATTATTGAATTGATTTTTATGAATTTTAAATAGGTATTGTATCAGATTACTCCCTCAAACCATAATACATTAGTGTAAGTCGCCTTTTAATTTTATATGGTATTTAACAATATTTGTAATGTCAGTAAAAACATTTTTAAAGTTAGCACATCTCACTGTAATTTGTTATAAATCATCACGAATCCCTCTCTGGTAAGGGGCTTCACTAGATCTTTCCTGATTTGTCTGTACCTACCGAGCCTCAACTAGTTTTTGCCGGCAGTTGTGACAATGTTATCATCCCATCATTTCTTAGGTTTGTCGACTCTTCTCTTTCCTATTTGTTTTTTTTTTCAGTTATTTGTTCTTAATGTCTATTTTTTACTCACTATAAATTATGTAAGATACATATTAACATCAATGTACATTGGTAGCAAATGTTTTCTTATATAATTTAATGTAATAAAGCTCATATTTAAATTTCTGAAGTCTTTTCGTTAATAATTCATGTTCCATATATTACGGGTGACCCACAAATGGACTGAGCTATCCTAAAAATAACAGGAGAAAATTTTGTATCAAAGATGTATCGTCAGTAAATCTCCTCCCACGTCTATTTGTTCATTATACAACAAGAAAGGAGTTTTAATATCGACTTAAGAATACATTGAAGCGAATGTTCAATATGGTAAATGTACCAGTCCGATCAAATAAATACGAACTATTGTAACCGACGTGTATTTTCCCATGGACCCTACCATTGGTTGAAGCCGGGCCCACACACGTTCGACTAAATACCTTATTTATAGCTCACTTATGCTGACCTTTAATACGATGATCTAGCAAAAAGGTCTCAACTCACGGACTGATAATAATGTCTCTTATCTTATTTTCGAATAAATAAATATTTTGTTACTCATTAATGTATTTTTTGAGTTCATCCATTTAAGCAAATTAATTGAATAGTTCGTAGAATGTTTGTAGAATGTTATGAAGGATTTTTTAATCACTATTAATGTTAAATGTAATTAAAATGATACTGCATAGCATAGGTCTTTTATTGAGACGATGTTCTTATTTGAATATCAGTCTTTAACGCTTTACGCTCGAATGTCTTCGTTTACCCGCCAGTTTTAATCTCCTCGATAATTCGTGATCATAATTATATGGGCCCCGGCAACGTTTTTACGAATCATAGGAGAAAAGAAAACACCCTATCTTCTCCGAATCAAAGGTGCGCCCACATTACTCAGCCTCTTCTCCAGACTGATGATCTCGAATCTGTGGTGATTCTGTCTTTGGCTCCGTCGTCAACCACATTTCAATCTCCGAGAATAATTATCTATCGCCGTACTATACGTGTTACCACCTCAATAAGTAACGGAGAGTAGGAAAAGCAGTACATAGTGATACCGACACTCGTTTTTCTCAAGAACTCCACCTCCACTGCCAAGATCGTGGGGGGATTCCATATCCCTTAGGCTAACTTAAGCAGGCACTGATGATATTAGATTTTTTTATGTATGAATACTGTTATCGTGGTATCGTATGAGCAGTGGTAGCCAACGGTAGAGAACTGACACTTGCGAGCGTTGGTCGAGGGTTCAATTCCAGTGTTACACATTTGTGCATTCATTACATAGGACCAGCAGCGTTCTCTTTGTAATGTGATTCTGCGTTCTATTGCCACAATAGCCAACTTGCCGGACAAGTGTGGCGATTGTGGTATTTCGCCGCTAAGATAACTTTAGGAGAGGCCTAAGTCTTGCAATGGGCGTCTATAGGCTGACCGTGGTATCACTGTCATTAAGTAAGAAAAGGACCAATATTTAGCCACTTCCGCACATGCAGTGGTAGTCGTGCAACAAAGTGCACCGCCCCTTGGAGGGGTGAAACACGTGTTGAGTGATTTGGCGGTGGCAGTTATGTAATTCATATTGTTTGCCGCATTTTTCCTATACATAATTTACTTTGCCAATAAGCTAGTATTAATTGTATTTGAAAATGATGAATAACAGTATTTAGACGCAGGTTTGATTCCCTGAAGTTCTAAGGAGTATATGAAGGTATTTCACACTAATTGTGAATTACCGTAAACGTAATTTATCCACTGCATTTATTTTTTTATATGATCGTGCATCTATTATTTTTTTCAATGCAAAATATAATTTAAATGTCACTAACATTGTTTTAATTTAGAGTTATTATTGAAACGCATTGTACTAAAAATATAATCTTATGTTATACATCTAACTATCCTATACAACCTAAGTAGTAACAATTTTGCAGGACCAAATACATTTATAGAATAAATGACGACAGAATATTACAAAAAAAGTAAAAAATTACAAATACATGTAAATTATCTATAAAAAAAATAGAAAAATTAAATAAAGAAAGAAATCTATGTGGTCGTAAAAGTTACGGCGAAATGGAATCATTTAGCACAAACAGTGTTGTTATTTATTAATACACTAAAAATTTTAATAAAGCTTGCTCTGAATTATTGTTTATTTTTGTAAAGCTATACTCCAGCGGTAGAGGACTGTGACTTGCGATTGTAGGTCGCAGGTTTGATTACTGAAATACAATCACAGATAATTCACATTTTGTTCATTTATCATATCTGATTGCCTTTGCCCACTAACAAGTTTCCATAAACTGTGATCGCCAACTCGACTACCAAGCGTGGCAGCTATGGTATATATCTTTATTTTTTGGGGTAAGCCTATGCTTTGCAGTCTGCGTCTATGGACTGAAACAAAATGGTTAATTTTTATTTTTTAATTTTACAGAACTGCGACAGTCCTATAAGTTTTAACGATATGAAATCAGTCGAGCCAGCAAGTCGTTTGAAAAATAAGCTTTATTATTAACTGCGAAAAATGTATATTAAAATTTGTATGTTGTTATATCAATGTACAACAACCGTATTGGAGATTTAAAATATAAACTAAAAATGTAGTTAGATTTCTCAACAGGTGTATTACATGAGTAACATTTCTTGCTCAATACGGTATTTTAAAATATTTTCAATACTCTCTCATTTACAGCCATCTTTGTCGACAAAATTAATACAGATTTCGATAAAAACAAGTACAAAAGCAATCTTGCCTTTGAAATTTATCGTGTCGCGATAAAAGTACGTCGGCAACAAAAGAAATGTTATAAAGGAATATTCTTACTTTTTTCTTCACAGAAACTTTTCTCAAGTACAAAAATTGTTAAAAAAAATTTAAATTTATTTAAGCGTCGAGTTCGTCTCTGGTTGTGTTATTCCAAATCTTCAGTTTTATGTCCTAACGTAACTCATTTTTCATTTTCTTCTTTGGCATACTTTACAGACTTTTTTAGGCGTTGGGAGATTTAATAAAGTTTTTTTTACTTAATATCTTTCTTTCTTAGTTTTCTGACGTAACTTTTACCATATTTTGATACTTTTCATTGGTTTTTTTAGTATTATTTTCAATAATATTTCAAACTTTTCCTATTCTAATAGGGGCAGACGTAACTTTCTCTTTTACCATTGCATGAATTCATGCATGTAATACTGGATGTACAAACTGTTATTGTATTAAATCTGATAACAGAAATAGGTTACAGAAGCTCAGCTGTATTTATTGTTTAAAAGTAAAACCAGCCTCATATTATCCTGGGTATTTAACTTACACAAAGGTATAATGAAAATGTTACAGCTTACTTAACCCTTAATTAGGCGCATGGGGTCAGGTCCACTTGAAATTCAAAAAATTATGGCTTACAGTCTTCAGAGCGTACTAACGCGATTTCTAGCTTCCTCAATCCCCCCGGGGTACGCAAATTAGTCACATCCAGAACATTAACGCATGTGCATGCATCGCTGTCCTTTAGAGAGCTGACCCCATGCGCCCAGTTACGTTACATTTTTTGGCGAAGGCAAGTTTTTACTTTTGTTGTTTTTTTGTGTTTAAATTAGTATATTGTTTACTATTTATCTTTGTATGTGTGTATTTTGATACGGTATGATTTCTTTATGTATTTTTGAGTTTTTTCTATGCTTTTTCTTTTTTTTCAATTGAAATGCCTAACGACCAACAAGTATTGCAATGGCTGGATGAAGTGCTTGATGAAGAGCAAGATGTCGCTGGTTCGGATTCGGAAGACCAAACTTTAAACGATGCTGTCATTGATAGTGCTCATAATTCAGAAAGCGAAATTGAGGAGTCTGAACATATCCAAGACATCGGAAGACGGAAGATAGTTATTTTTTATCTCGACATACTCAGAGAAATGGCCCGAAAGTGAAATGGTGTAAAGTACCACCATGGAACGCAGTAAGGACCCGAGCACAAAATATTATTTTACATTTACCTGGAGTATATACATATGGCATTTGTCATACACAAAGCGAATATTGAGAAGACTTTGACATATTCAAGACGTATTTTCTTGAAGAAAATAGCTGCGGCACTTGTGGAAGATCACCAAAAACGTCGCATACAACTACGTGCTGTACCAGCGACAACAAAAAAACGGTTCCATGAAGTTTATAATGTGAACAAGGCGGTTTATCAATCGACAGTTAAGCGCGGGCGCTGTTCATCATGTCCTAGAAAGGACGACAAAAAAGTGCCAACAAAATGTTTCAAGTGTTGTAAATTTATTTGTCAGCAACACTCAAGCATTTACTGCGTCGGATGCAGAACAGACGATTCCGCTGATGAGGCTGAATAAACTTTATTTCTTAAGTTGATCTCGGCTATGCCAAAAAAATTAGTTTAAAGAGAGGTTTACTGTTTTAGTTTTTTTTTTAATATTTTTAATGTCATAGTAAGTATTTGTTTCTTAAAGTTAAGTATATTAAAGAACTTTAATAATTACTATAGAAATCCATTAGATTTTATTCCTTTTTGATACTCTTTTCCCAATGTTTTTTTGGGGTCATTTAAGACCCCATGCGCCTAATTGAGTGATTTTCTTAATGCGCCTAATTAAGGGTTAAAATTACTTATTTTTTAGTTTTAATTACTTTATTAGCTAAAAATTACAAAATGTTATAAATCTATATATATATATATATATATATATATATATATATATACTTTATTGCTAGATTATTTCTAATTCTACTGTACAAAGTACAGTCGGTTATAACAATACATGCATTTTGGCTACCTCCGGTCACAGACGCATGCCGAACTGTACTTCCATTTAAATTTATATAAATACTCAGAGAACTTGTCGTGTCTCGCTGGCACCTGCAAGGTGTCGAGCTCTAGTTTATTCAATATGGGTCCGAGCGATCGGATCCGCAAAAAATATCTTTGTGGTCGTAGCCATCTGTCCTCCCCTATGACACCGATTCCACTAGTGAAGACTCCAACGAGTTTTATAAAGCAACAAATGATAAATTATTTTTGATTACGAACATTAGGAATACGACATAAAATTTTATTAAAGATGTCGCACCTACTGCAAGATGAACCAAAAACTAGTTATTCATTTTATGTTATTTTTATCATTTATTTACACTAATGGTTTACTAATTATCTATTTTCTCTACAGAATATATAGTAATGTTATAGATGTAAAAAAGTTTCATAATGTAGGCACCTTAAAAGAAGTTTCCAGCGTTTTAAAACTAAAACCTTATTTGGGAATAAATACATTTTATTATTATGGTTTTCCCATATACCTATTCTTATAAAGTCGAAAATCTACGACCTATATGTGTTATCTGTAACAACTTATGGTAAAGAAACGTGGTCTCTTACTCAGGGCGTCATTAGTAAGCCCATAGTCGCTGAACGAGCCATGGATAGTGCTGTTCCCGGGATAAATATGAATCCGGGAATCAAGAATAAACAGATCTCGAGACGAACGAAAGCAGCGGATTGGTAAATTGAAGTTGCAGGTCATACTTCGCGCTTTAAATGGCTGCTGGAGCCTTAAGGTTTTGGAATGGGGATCATCAAGGCAATCACCTCGTTGGTTGGCCATCTATAAGGCGGGCAGACGCGCTTGTTAATATTACAGGAATACTGCAACTGCAAGCCGCTTCCAACCGATCCCTTTGGAAATCTTTAATAGTGGCTTATGTCGAAGAGTTGGATATCATACAGCTGAAAAGATAATTATTATAATTATTTATTATTAATCATATTTAAATTTTAATTGTAGTAGAAGGTTTGGAATGAATAACATAATCCAAATGTTTTTTAATTATATTATAAATGTTTTTAAATAAAAAAAAATCGTGTTAACAACCTTATTTAGAATTGTCTGTGCCAATATAACGCTATATTTAACGAATGTTGCGCCGTATTTGCCTGAGGCTGTCAAGGTAGATAGTGGGGTGCATGTATGTGCCCCCAAACGGTAATGCGTTACCGTAGACTAATGGGTTGCAACATGTGAGATGTTCATGTGCCCGAAACGTATTATTAAATGTCTCTAGGAGAGAAATAAAAAGCGGAAAATAGGTTAGGAGAGATTGTTATATTATAAAAGTAACAAAAACTCAAGTTATAAAATCTTTAGTGTTTCTAAAGTAACTCAAATTAAACAGAAACGTGACTTATAAATATATTGTTGAAATAAAACGTCAAAGATGTAACTTTAAGTCTTTGCTGCATAATAATTAAAAAGACTATGAATATGTATAGAAATGTTGACTAGAGTGAACGCCATAATCAGAGATTGCCTAACTATGCGATAGGATCATATGAGGGCTTTTAGGGAATCGTCCCTGAACATATAATATAATATAACGAATAAAGAGAAGATGGTGGAAGACGGATCTCGTGCAACGGCCGTCGTTATTCCGATATTGTCAAGAATAATACGACTAAAAAGAAGAATAGAAATTGAGATGTTTGGTTTGGCCAGAACTTTTGTGTTTCCAAATTTTGAGAAGATGCCCCACTACTATGAGAAGAGAGTGTACTTTGTAATAGAAGGTTTTGATTGATCTTTTCGTAATTTAGCTTCTCTACTTTTAAATATAGAACATGTATTATTTTAAAAGTTGTTTAAATAAATGATGAGACCGCATGAATTGAATATATTTTACGTTTTATTAAAGATTTAGTTTATAATTATTATTAAAGTTTATAATTATTACATATTAATAATTAAATATTTAGTTAAAAATCAATTTTAATTTTGTTTCGTTAAATTTTTTCGCAATAATACATGTGAAATTTATTAAAATAAGTGAAATTGTGTTTGTGAATAATGCTCATTTTATATTTTTATTTTGTTGTTTTCACATTTGTTCTAAAGAAAAAAACTAAAAGTTCATAAGCCATACGGCTATGACAGATGGTGGAGGAAAAGAGATTTTGAAAGGAAATTGCCTGTTTATAGGATTGTAATACACAGCGTGTTGTTCTCCTTCTAGATAGACCGACGACCTTACAATGTTTGATTAGTGTGGGTAAGCACAGGCTCGCAAATAATAGCAAAAGAAGATCTGCAGTTGTTACTTTTGATTATAAAACTAGTTTAACCTATTTATAAACTAAAAAATATTAAAAGTAATTTAATATAGTAATACTTAATACAGAAATATTTAAATAATGATTATATGACCATAACTATTGAAAAACTAAATATCATTTTCGATATAAACACCTTACATTTTAAATAGCTGCAAATATTAATATGAAAATGCACGATCTTAAGTGAATAATATTTAATGAACTTACATTTTAGATTCGAATAAGGATTTTTTTTTTTTGAAATGAGAAGGCCGATCAAGTTAAACGATAGATAAACGGATAGTCGAAACGCCGGAGGGTATCAGCGCTATTGTCTTACTCCCACTCACCGTGATGCGGCGGGAACCGATGCGTTTAATTGTTGCATGATAGCACACTAATGCACCTGTCAAGGAAACAAAGACGGCTAGATAAGTCCGAAATTGAGGCGCGGTCGTTTTTGTTGCCGGCCACACGTCCAATGTAAATGTTTATACTTTGCCGTCCACTCCGTCTGATTCCCATCTCTCCGCGAGGCACGCCAGTCATTTGTCATCTGATGAATGAGGCATTTGAAGCATGGCTGCAATCATTTTGCCTTAAAGTAAACGTCACGTACTTGTTGTTACAAAATATCTATCTTTGTTATAGTTTTACCTGTACGAGTAATCTGCCAAAACTGACTATTTTTCTATTGTGTTTATGCTGTTTGCATTTTGTGTTTACATATTACTGATTGTATAACTAATTGAGTCTTTGTATGTTTCGTGTTATAAATAGAATTTTAGAAAATTCTAGAACAACTTGAATTTTGTTTCAAATGTTCATTAAAGCTACTATGAAGAGAACAAATGTACATAGTGTGTGAAAATATTATAAACTTAAGACATTTCTCTTTCTATACAAACCATCGAGTAAATTGAATCTCACGTCTCTAGCTTTAATGTTTGATGTAATTAATCTAAAATATTTAGTAATAAAGTAATATCATCACATTATTTTAATACTAAAATTTTAAAGTAGTTTAATTTTTGCAAGTACGAAAAAAAGTAATTTTGAAAGTCTAATAACTTTTGGAAGTACTAAATGTGTCATGGTAGACTAGTGTACAATATATCAAAGTACTATATACATTTTTAATGACATGTATTAATAATATTTATACTTTTGCCGCATATCTGATATTGCTGAATGAGATAATTAATAGCCGTTATGTAGATACAATTCCCACTTAACTATGGGAGGCGAGCATTCGTTGTGCCGGCATAACATAAGTAAGTGGTTCTAGTTCTTCACAATACTATCTCCTTAGGCTTCGAAACCAGTTACGATCCATTATCAGATCCTATAACCGAGGTGGCATTAAAATGTCGGTCCGGCCCTGCTTTGTTTATTAAATTATGTCCACCGTTGCTATAAATATGAAACGAGTCGCCTTCATTTAATGAAATACCGATCGAGTCACGATACTGAATGAATTATGCCGTGTCCTTAAAATATCACCCTATGGCGGCATAAAGTTTTTAAAACAATGTAGGATTTCTTAAACGAAAATGCTTTTGTTTACACACAATACGTTAATTTATATGCAACTAAGGATATTATATTTTTATTTGAAGTTTTGCCGATTACTGTACCTGTAAATAGTAAATTACGTGTGTTACTATCAGGAAAAAGCTTATTTATTTTCTGTTCCTAGTGAAAGTCTTCTTGATATTCAAGGTACAGTTTTCTCTGCGATTTATGTGGACTTTCAACTAAAACCCCCTCCATGGTTGTCTCTTCTACTCGTGTGAGTGCCCCCGTAACTCCGTTTGCAACTTTTTTTGCCGTAGTCTCTAACGTTGTGCTATTTTAAATAACTTAAACCGCCCTTGTACTTCGTTGCGCTTGTGTTCGTAACCGCGTCAATATATAGTCCGCATCAGACCAGTCAGCGATCAGCGGAAAGCCTTGCCTAACTTTTTTTTACGGAGAACGGTAAACCAAAAAATTACGTAAAACTTAGAAAAGTCTTTGTTAATGAATTACCTTATAGCTTAATTATTTTGTATCACAATAACTAACTGCCTGTTTGGCATATCTCTATCTATCTATACTGACATAAGAGATTCCCGCCTCTGTACTAACTCCTTACGATATCCCTTTAATATATGTATATATTACGCAGGGGCTACGTACTAAAATTTTTGAGTCTTGAAACTTGGGTAATTGAAAATTATTTTTACCGTGGAGAGTTTAACTATGAACAGATTTAATAAAAACCAGCAAGGAGAGTTGAAGGGCCGTTCAATAAAATAATCGTATAACCAAATTATAAACTATATAAAATTATAACTTTTAAAAGTTTAAAACCTAACGAGAATATTTTCGCATGTACTAATTTCTCTACATAATTTATACCGCGCGAAGCGGATGGGGGACAGTTAGTTATTTATAACAGAAATATTATATATACATATAAATAGGAGAAACTTGTTGTTCAAGGTAGAGTGAATGACTTAGGGTCACCTCTCGTGACCAAATTAAATCCATCACAGAGTTACGTTCAAATCTATGCAATATTTCGTATAGTACGAATGGTCAGAGAGTAAATCGACTTGTTGCCGTTTGCATTCGACTTAAAAGAATGTTTTTATATTATAGCCCATAAACACCCACCGCAAGACATAGGCCACAAGACACATCTATAAGACGATATACCAGAATCGCTACGATTGGCAGTGAGCTAGTATTATGGTTGAGAGGATGCTGCTGCCCATCCTCTGGAAACTTAGGATGGCAACTCTCTGTTCTCTACCGCTGGACTAAAAAAGTGTGTAAACAATCATATTCATACATTATTATTAGTATATTGTTTTTGTTAAAAAACAACATGTCTAATAAGACATCCCTCTTCAGATATCGAGCATATGAGTTGACAAACAAGATATTTAAATCAGCGCAGTGACCCATACTTACAATCTATATGTATTACTTACTCTAAGATAAACTTTCTGTTCATATCCAGAGCTTACACTACGAAAGTAATATGTTAGATGGCTTAGCTAAATAAAATTCACTTAACTTTTAATTATATTGGTATTTTAATTTACATATTTCGGAAAATATCTAAACTCGCATGTACTTTTTTCGTTCGTTGTCGTTCTACATGAGATAGATTACAGAGGAAATATGCAATCGTGCTATAGTGAATTATTAAATTAGCATCGGCATCGAATCAATATTTTAAAATTTATTAGACGATTAAATAATTGTAAATTTATTAAAGAAATTAAATTAGTATTCGGTTAGCGAATTCGTAAAATATCATGATTAGGTGTAATTGAATAAAAAAACAATCGTAAATGGAACACGAAAAAAGTAAAATGAAAACGTAAAAGCGGGAAGACTCCAGATGTAATGATGTAGATAACTTCAACCAATTACTGAGAACGCAGAAGTGCTGCATCGGCAGGATAAAAATGGACTCCTGGTTCGCAAATATGCAAGGACGGTATTACTAAACATACAGCGTGTTAAAAAAGTCAATTACGAATCATATTATTTAAATTAAAGTAACAATGAGACCATCATTTATTTAAAGCATTCGTACATTATTAATAATAATTTATAATTCAAAATTGTAGCAGAAATAATGAAATTAAGTAATATAAATGAATCTCATTTGAAACCAAATTAATATTAACAGTTCATTATTTAAATAATAATGACATTAACTCATATTAAATACTAATTATATTAATATGCAGCATTAAAAACATCTAATGTTTGCCTATTTATTTAAGGTAAAATCCCAAAACAAATTTATATAAACGAGCATAAATAAAATATTTCTAAAATTTATTTCTTAGTTAAATTACGTAAACATAAGCCAAATATTTCTGATCTCTCACTTCTGGCTTCATTGGCTCATAGTGGTTAAAGAGCAGAGAAGGACATCTTCCAACAAACAGCATAGACAACTTGTTGAGGTCGTTGTACCCTGAACGCAGGCCACTTTTAACCGGCGTACTGATAACACAACGTGAAAAAGTCAAATTAGTGCCTAAGTCCGTGATATTGTACTGTTTATGTATTATATTTAATTAGAACAATCTGATACCTTAGGAATAGTGGTGAGGGAAAGAAAGAGACGCGTGGATGATAAATTAAGTATAGACAAAAAAGGTAGATGAAGGATGGTAAATGAAGAAAAAAAGACAGAATGAAGAACAAAAAAGGAGAGAGAAAATAAAAGGAGTGTGTGAATAAAATATTAATGTTTAATAGAGTCTTCATTGTCCACGCTGTTGGTTTGAATGAAGGCCCCAAAAACGCGGTCTCAAAAAAATAGATAAAATAACTAATTCTTATTCTTATTTTTCCGAGTAATTTAAGAAAATCAATTACATTGTTAAAATGTTACTAACAAAATTACACTAATATAAAAAAAGATCCTTTTGGATGTCGAATATTTTTAGTAAGAAGTAAAGCTGCAACAACCTGTATACCACGAAGACACGATTGCCACAGCGCTTCTGCCGGTGCGAAGCGACACGACGATTTTATCTCACAAGAAGCCGAACCATTATTTCCACTGCCCTTCCTCAAGAGCGCTTTTAACAATTACTCTAGTACCCTACGTTTCGATTTTATAGCGCGTGCAGCATTAATGTTATTAGCCGAGACTTTTAAACTTTGGCGTAACAGGAATCGACGAATAAAGTTTTCCTGTTACGCTTTTAAAAAATTATACTGCACATTAATATCGAAGTCTCTTTAAAACGTCGGACTTTTAAATATATTCTATGTTATAAAGAGTGAAGAAATACTTAAGACTGCAATTTAAGTGTGATTTAAAATTGTTTTTATTTTTATTATCAAGCAAAAGGTATCAAAAGATCAGAAACAAAATATATATAAATATCGCGGATGTGACCACAATGGTGTTAAAAAAGCGTGAGATCGGCAATTCTGATACTAATTACATGTTTTTTTCGAATACAATACATTTATCAAAGAACAAAGTTTCAAAGGATCTTTAAAAAGTCAACTAACAACGTAATAACATCTTTAAAGGTCAACAGAAAAACTTCTCTCTTCCTTGTACCTGTGCATAGTTATTTATACTTACCAACAAGGAGCTTACTTTTTTTCATTCGATAACCAACCGTTCTCGTCAGAAACGAGATCGGATCCTATGTCCAAGGGGACGCCAATTCTTGATCATACTAGATAGAAGCCTTGCTGGAGTTTCTTCCGCCACTTCTCCCAGCGCTTACACTTCCCACAGTGGGAGAAGTGATATTAGCCAAGCAATAGTAACAGACTAAGCCGGGGTTTGGCACTCTCAGGCACTGTGTCGGAATCTAAGCGAGTGTTATCGATGAGTGATAGCTAAGACCGATTTTGCCTTGGGAAGGCACTTCAGCATAGTCACTCCATAGAACGCCCTCCAAAGCGACCTTAGAGCTCAGCAATCTCCCAATGTAGAGGGTTTATCGCTACATTAAAATATATCTTAGGTTATGCGCCTTCTGCACACTGTAACTTCCAAACCGAGGAATCTGCACCGAAAACTGATTCTTTAACAATCAGATGCTTACGAAATATGTGTGTAACCTATGAAAATCAATTCACAACAGTTACTAAGCAGTCATGTATATAGCTTTTTTTTGGCAGAGTAAATATTTAACGAAGTTTTAATGTAAATTTTACATATTAATACTCGTATAAACAATACGTTTATTTTAACAACCAATTTATGAAAAGTAAAATATTGACAGTACTTTTTAATATAGTTCTTTATAGTTTTCGATAAATAGCCTAAAGCTATAAGTTTAGGTCTTGAAAATGTGATATTCTTAAATCAATTGTATGAAACCATATACCACTTAGATAAAACGTTAAGATTTTTTATAATGTTTGTTGTCTAAAATAACAAATCTGTAGCTTCGACTTGTAACTTTTATGAAATTGAAAAATTTGTTCTATCTCTATAGATTTTTGTTTTCAAGTTTTTTTAAACAATAATTTTATTTAGCAAATTGTGAATATGTTTTTAGTGAAAGTTATTGAACTTTGAAAATAATAAGTTTCCAGAAGATGGGCAGCAGCATTCCGCGTATCATAATATCTCTCTGCGATCGCTAATCCGCCTGCCAGGGTGAAATTATGGGATTGAAAATTTACGATTGACAACAAATTCGTTGTTTCAATCTCTTTGTGATGCGTAGAACCGTCCCTTTAAAACTATTTGTAACGTTATCCATATCTCAAAGAAAACAAAATTCTTGTTAAAAATAAATACGTTTATATTTATGTATTATAATGAATACGTTAATTTTGCTGGAGAAGCACGGGCTCGACTTCAAAGCGAAATAAACTTCAGTGTCGATATACCTAAGGCTTGATGAGGGAGGTTTTGTTACAAAAGTCACGAATTCCTTTCAAACTGGCTGTTTGTGCCGGCCAAAGTAGGATTCTTTATGCTCTTGACATTTTGTTACGTTTTGTTTCAAAAGGTCGTGATCGAATTTGAATGTTGCCCTTTGCCTATTTCTGTTCCATGTCATTATGGCTTATTCTTTACGCGTCTGGCCGTGCGATTGATCGTGACCTTTTTAACTGTCCACCTGCCAAAATACGACTCTGTGTTTATATTGAACCTATGTCTCAATTCTAAAATATCACAAAATGCTACAGTTTTTTCACTATATTTTTGCTACGACATAGTCTAGCTAATAATCTTTTAAGATTAGTAATTCTTGTAAATGCCAAAATAACTTCAACTGTATAGCCATATTTGTTTTGTCGTTTCATGATAAACAAGGTAATTGTTAATAGGTGTTAAAGCTTTAAACAAGTGATTATATAGCTCATTTGCTGTCAATGGTATGGCACACATTATGAAAAAATCAAAAATTTCCGAAATAGCAAATAATGTAATAATAAGTTGTAAAAAGCGTTCTCAAAGTTCTTATTACTACATATTAAAACTAATTATTGTATGCTACCTGTCCCTGTAGACTTGCAAGTAGTAACTGGCTTTTCGTATTTTGGTAGGAAAAATAAACTCATGTATTATACGTATTTCAGAGTGAGTACTATATATAGGGTGATTTGAAATAGTTGTTAAACCTTTAAAACTTTTTGCGAGGCAGATTATAGATTCACTCCTTTAAATCGTTTACGTACGTAATGTAAATGCAGCAGTCACATTGTTGGATATTTCCGTAGTAAAAATAATGATTCGATGCCCTTTCTAACAACTGGGCGATTATTGGAAATTCCAAATCTTCATTGCGTATGGCGTGCGCTGGGGGCTGCACATGGACTCGTTTTGTATGTCTTGGAGACTATAAATGACACGCGGGTTTACATGCGTGACCCACGTGCTTGCTGATGTAAGAACTGGTCTGAATTAAACAGGTTATATAGTGACACTTTATTTGACAGTGATGGTTTACTCCGGTAAGGGATAGACGCATCTGAGACCGTAGGACGTTCCTTTTGCGCGTTAGCGATATGCGCACTAAAATTTAATTTGTCATTCAAGACGATACTTAGGTAAAGGCTACTGCTACTAGACTGTCGATAAGTGAAATTGAAAGGGAGCAGTAGTAACACCAGAAAATCATTGCCCTACTTTTGCTAGGATTAATTTCGATTCTCCAATTCTGGCACTATTGTCATTGAATGTCGGCTGAGGTCTGGAGGGGTTTGATCATGGTGTGGGCCAGACGTATTGATACAGGTGTCGTCTGCGTTCGTTGATGCTTGATATGTTTTTGGCGACAGATGGAGCGTGTATAGAAGAGAATTGATATAAAACAAGAATGTCTATACAATTGGTCTATACAGAAAAGAAGATTAATGTTGTTGTTAGTGATTCGTATAACGATATAGATGCTATAACATGTTTGCAATTTGAGTTTATAAATTTAATCCGACAAATTGTTTATCCAATAATTGAACATTTAGCTATAACAAAACGTGAAAGTCAAATACAAATTACAGGCATCACGACGCAAGCCGCCAATCGCGGCAGTTTAAATAAGATACTGTAATTAAAAAGCAAATCGTATCTACATCCAGGCAATTAATTGAAACGCGTGTAGGCATACAATCGAATAATTAAGATCGGCGTAGGTCGACGTGATTCGCTGTAACACGGAGCTCGGGACCAACCAATCGATGGCATGAATTGTTAATTTCATTAAAGACTAAGTCGCTGTATCTTCATGATTCTTTTACTACTCAAACTTGTATATCAATTATTTAACATAAGTAGAACAAAGGGAAAGAAAAACAGGAAATTCTACTGAATTGTTTATCAGAAAAACTTATCAGCAATGATATACATGTATTATCATATTTTAGAGTATTATAAATATTGATAAATATATAGTAATAAAATAACAATGTAAAAAAGGTTAGCGATAGGAATAAATATAAGCTTGTTTTATTATATAGTAAAATACTTTGGTGTCTACATTATATACATATATATATATATATATATATATATATATATATATATATATACATATACATAAATATATACATACATATATATATATATATATATATATATATATATGTATATATACGAGTGTGAGGTTATTTTTGGTTTTTCTCAAATCACAACGTGTTTCCAACTCTCTTAGCATTAAGTTAAAGAAGGCCATTACAGATAAGCTTAATTTGATTCCATTTTCTATTAAATTGAGTTCTTTTGGCATTCTTCTCATGACGTACTCAGAGATTACTGTATTTCTAAATGATACAATTATTTTAAGTAAATCATGTTTTTGTCCAAAAAGTTTATATAAATCACATAAACATGAGTCCAATCAAAAATCAAAGCTATGTTACGATATTAAAACAGTCTAAAACAATCAAATTTAATTTTGTCGAATAAATAATAAACATTGAATGCAATGCTAAATTTAGATTCGTTGGTTATAAAATTCATATTTATTGATATAAAAATACATTACCCTGTTAATGATTTGTCTATGCGCAATTTACCAAAATTAATACGGTACAGGCCTTCATTCAAGCCCCTTTCAAAGCGACTGTGTCGTTCAAATATTCAATCCGTGTAGGCCTGAATAATGTAGGCTGTAGATAACCCGGGGTTGGTCTGCATTAATTAAATAATTATGACATATTGTGCGACCATTTCAATGAAAGGGCGTAGCTGATAAGAAAATATATGTTGGCACGGGATCGCTCATAACTAATGCACGATGGCTCTATTACAGTCCTTTTCATGCGTATATCTGTATTAATTTTTATATAGCATTATTTTTTTATATAAACCTTTTAAAATTTGGTTGGGCACACTTACCCTGGTTGATGTAAATGAACGCCAATGTATTACAGGAAAGTCTTCTAATACCTGGTACTCGTGTCATTAGCCCTGAGCAATTACTCCAGTTCTCTGTCTAAAGCGCGAACGCTGAGAAATTACGTCTTTAAATGAAAAGATGAAAGGTTAATTAGCCAAATAGAAAACATTGCAACAAAATATCTAAGTAATTATAGACTATGGACATCATTTAAGATTATTACTGTAACACCGTTTAGATTACAGAAGAATACAAAGATATTTATTTCTTCTATCTCTGTCTTCTGCTGTCTACTTTTAAGTAAAGCAATACGTGTATTATCGCGGTAGGGTTAGAAGACGCGAGGTGCAGACCGTCTCCTACCGTTCCAACCGGAATTCTATGGGAAAAACTTATCATCAGTGAACATCCTACGAAGTAATGATGATGATGTGACGTATAATAGTAAACACTGCAGTTCTTTATTTATATTAAATTTATTATTAAAGTCTGTGTAGTGGAGTATCAGGTACTGCATGGACCATATAACTATATTTTTTTGAGTATAATTAAAAAATAAACTTATTTAAGTGTGTACAGTGCGTTTGTGTGTGTGTGTGAATGAGTCTATTCATAATAATGCAAGATTATAATTAGTTTCTCCAATTTTCTTGTACGTTTTTGTAATAATAATTTCGTCTTGATAATTTAGAAAGTTTATCAGAGAAAAAAAATCACCTTTATACGCACCACAAAGCAATGTGTACGCAGCCGTAACTTTTTTATTTGAATAAAATAAGTATTTCTCAACTCGCAATGTCCGGGAATGGGAGGGTTAAAGCGCGATTCATTGTAATGAGACAATACACGGGTATCTTATTTTTAAACTGGAGACCAGGACAATACCTTCATTTGCATTTTAATTACTTATTCTCGATATCGGAATCAATTCTGCAGTCCCGCTGTCCCGTTATGGTAAGGTTGGGCTTCGATAATGTCTTTTCCAGTTATCGGATAATCTCAATTTATTTAACTTTTATCTTTATAATATGATATTATTCATATAATACTTATCATCAAAAATCTAAGACAAAATTATTTATCTTTCATATATTTGTAAAGATATTTTGTTGATTTTTCATTATTTTAATTACACGCTTGATTAGTTTTTGTAATTTTTTTGTAATATCGCTGTTGGTCCGAAAGGTTTTCGAGTGGTGACCACAGGCTAGTAGACGTGGCGTGCGTGGACCCCTGCTAGGTGGACGGATGACATAGTTAAGGTGGCGAGATTTCGCCGGATGCGAGTGGCGCAGCACCTGTCATCGCGGCGATCTTTCCGCCCACGTAGTCTTTTACCGTCATCTTTTCATACAATTTGTATTTTATCTAATTTATCTGGTTGTCTGCAAGACATGTGGCCAAATTATGTAAGCCAAATTCTAAAAGAAATTCGCGTTTTTAAAATTGGGCGCTATATCGACGTTTGTGTATCACAAACCTTATGAATTGTCTTATCAAAAATCGAGTCTTCGAATACTCAACGTTACAATTCGAAAGTTTTGCCAGTCTAGCAATCAAAAAATCAACTCCATTGGATTATACAGTCCAGCATGAGTTCATCTCTAACTCTATTTAAGAATTACAATTTCGTTCGTGGCGCATTTTCTTTACTTAATCTTATGCGCGCACGTGTTCGTGTCCCTAAAGTTGTGACGAGGAAGGAATTACATTAGCATAAGTGACAGCGATTGGCGCTATCAAAACAATACTTACATATTCAACAAAATATTATTTTCCATTACTTTAGTTTTAATTACCAAAGCACTAAGGTCTAGTTTATGCAGGGTCGTATGTAAGAGATATTTGGTTATATGTAACGAAGGAAGCGATCCGTCAAGTCGCGGCGACAATACATGCGACGCGCTACATTTAAATAAGTTCTTTACAGTATTTTTTATCCTAATTATAAATAAAGGTCTGCAATCATGTCGCGCTATCTACCTACATTTAGCTATTGATTGATTATGAAGATTACTTTAACAGCATTATATATAGCTGCAATAAACAAAAAAAATTGGTTATTCTAGCTACCTCAAGCTAAAAAGTTAAGCTTTGTTACCTTTCTTTAAATTACGGATAAGGAATAATTAAACTAACCACATTGACATACTTTTATTGACATTTTATTTCCTTTAATAACGGTTGCGAGTGCTAGGCGGCCATAAAAATACAAAAATACAAATACATAAGTCTCTTATGGTGCTGTAGTATGACTTAAGTTACAGTAGAACATAAGTCATACTACATACTACGTAAGTAGCTGTATCGCTACACAATTGTAATATGTTAGTGCTAACATATTTCTATTTGGGTAAACCAACAAAATCTTCTTTTTTTACTTACTATTACTGAAAAAAATATTTTAGAAAACTGCTTATACTATGTAAAAGATAAACAATTATGATATTCTCAAACTTTAAATATTTTGCTATAGTTGAGACTAATATTACGTCGGTTGAAATATGTTTTTGTTTATTTCAAAATTGTTCTAGACGGTAACAGACGGAATTATAAAATATGAGATAATGAAATATTCAAAGTTTTAGAAAGCATAAATCGAAACATTTAACCGAAATAGATTCCGTAACAATAAATAAAACGTGACGGCATCGCACAGAAGATAAACTCTTTGCATAAATAAATATTGATTTATACGACACAGATATCAGGACACCACAGCCTTCCGATAACAAATACGAAAAAAGATATATGTATGTCGGACTTGCATATCAGAGGAGCTAAATAACAAAAAAAGAATCCATCCCTTTGTTCTTTGTCGCCCCACTCGAATGCAAATGAGGGCTGACCTGTCCCTGATTTAGGACTTACATTACTGATTCCCGAAAACGGTGAAAATTTCTGTTGTGGAACTAAAATAAGAAACAAAATTACAGCTTACGTTATACAGTTTACGTGACAATTTTTAAAACACAATTTAAACGTTACGTAACTAATATCCAAAAACGTATAACGTAGATTGCAATGATATTGCTTATTTCTTACATACCTTTAACATACATTTCAGTTCTCACAAAAACACCCATTATAATATCACTAAGGTTTCTTAGATTTGATTTTAGTTGACAGGCTTAAAACCTTCATAGTGGACTTTAGGATACGGTATACAATACATTAATAGACAATAAATGACCTATACATACGCTATTCTTAAAGCTGGTTCTGTCTAAACTAATATACTTACTTACTATTTCAAAGTTGTAATGTTTACAGTCATTCTTTTTGATACGTAATATTGTCGTCTTACTTCTCTGCCATAAAACGGCAGAGATTGTTATATCCTATTGTTAGTCATATTTTCTGCTGCGTCATTAAAGAATTTTGGTTCTATTTTAAAACGTAAACTGATTTTTAAAATTTATGCCACAAATACTGATCGAATGCTCATACGATTTATCTACCGTTATTGAAAATAAAAACTGTGATGGAAATTGTATTTTTTTAAGAAACTTTCACAAAGTATTATATGTTTATAAAAAGATAAATTAAATCGGTAAAACAGTAGCAGATTGTGCCGTGATGGAAATAATGATTCCTTTTATTAAATAGATTTTATAAGGAATAAACATTAAAAGTTGTAATAAAGGCTAACATGAAACGGGTAATAACATTTGATTTTGTTCTGGAAATATATTTTGCTATAGGGCTTTGTATTTGTAATAAAACGGAATGTATATATTCAACAATCTAATTTACCGCTACGATATTGGACGACAAATCGCCGTCGGTCTCCACTCGTATCACAGGATGACAGCGGTCCAGGTATTGTTTCACCTTATCTACGTTACTTAGCACCGGGTCCGGTAAATTGAGAGGCCATCGTGATTTACCGCGCGATATGTTATTTAGAGCCAATAAATTTTTGGAATGGCGATAATATGGCGAATGAAGTTACAAATTCCTTTTCCCCTTTGTTTATCAAAAGCTAAATGTCATCCGTTTCTCTATTAGCGAGGTATTCCGCTTAAAACAAATATATTAAACAATGATTTCCTCTAGATTTTTGTCTCTTCTGAGGATTTTAGTTTTATTGAACTTTCACTGTGGATGATTTTTTTTTGTTACTACAAACCTTCATGTTGGTAATTCAAATATTTATATCTTTTGTGATTATTCAGTAAAGTCCAGTAATAATCCCATAGTCCCATAGTCAATATTATAGTAGTACGTAGCAGGCAGAGCTGGGGGTATTTCTCTAACTTAAAGGAGGTCATAGGCTAAGTGAAGACTACGGGAAGAGTAAATTAAAAAAATGCCAGATGTAAACAACATATTTATTCATATTTTAATAATCTATTTTGTCTATTTTGTAAAGTGACACGAATATTAAATTTTACAGTTTTGATTATGTTTTTAACCTTTACTAATTTTTAGGATGCGTGATTTAATTTTCACTGCGGTATTAGTTTTTTTTCTACTTGTAATTTGTCCAGTTTTTTTTTAATTTGTATGTGATGTTGTAAAAAAGTTGTTGAATATCTTTAATAAATGCAACTAAAATATAATAACTAAAAAGTGTGTTATATTGAAGAGCATGATTCAGACGGGAATAAATAACCGAATTTTACTGAAATTGTACTGAACTGGAGTTACGTATTCGTAGAAATTTGGTTGCAATAAATTCATTACCACAACTACGTGCCTAACATTATTAGTGCAATCGTCGACATTTGAGGCCGAAAGGTTCACGAGGGGCGAAAATGCAGGCCTCTGGTAGGTGGACAAACGACATAGTCAATGTTGCAGGTAGTCGTTGGATACGGCTGAATGCAGGTAGTGCAAGACTGTTATCTTGGCGATGTTCGAGGGACGCGTAAGTCGTGCTGTGGGCGTCTAGTGGCTTACGTGATGATGGTGATGAAATATATAGAAGAACATTAAAATATTTACGTTCATTAAATGCCAACCTTAAGGTTACGATACTAATAGTACCTTGAAAATAACGTAGTAAATAGTAATGACTTCTCTAGGAGTTATTAACGACAGTGACTTCTGTTAACTCGCCACGCATTTTCAAAACGCAACAAATGATGTTCTGTACTAACATCATTAATTTCGCACAACTAAAACGTCGTCGTTGCTATAATATAGCTGACGAAATTATATCTAAAGCACTTTAAAATAGAGTTCAGTTTATTTTTAAGAAAATAACAAGAGCTCTAAACAAATGGCTTCGCGTTGTGCCACTTTTCATGCGTTTATTGCATCTTGGCACGGTATGAGAGGACTATTGATTCTCTTTTATCGTGTTATAAGTAGTCTTAAGGCGTGTTTGTAGTAACACTTGAGTATTGTTACGTTTTTAAATGTTGTTCTGGAAACTTATTACTTAATATATGCTCATCTAAGAACATGTTTACGTACTCTGATTTTTTTTTCAAATATTTTTAATTGATATTTTAATCTTCCTTCTCCTTGCATTCTTGTCTTTACTGAAGGTTGATCCTCTAGATATGGAGTAATATTCATCTATATTATGCTACACTATATGTTCCTTAAGAAACGAGTAGATTTGGTCTAACTGATGGAACTACGACCTCTTGGATTATGTTATTCTAGTTTTTACCAGTCCTTCCTAGCTATTCGGCCGATAAATTGTGGTACTCGGCAAAGGTACTCACAGAGGACCTGGTTTTAATATAAAGATTGCGTAGGTTTGCTTTGACAGTGCGTAACGGGTCTACGGAATCTAAAGCTTTTTCAACCACATTTCGAGAGCGTCCAAATGATCTACAATAGCCTTCGTAGTGCTTTATTCGGACCCGTACCTGAATAGATGCCTTAAGCAACTAAAAAATTATCAAGTTTAATTTGTGATTTCTCGTAACGTTGCAGTCTTTCCATATTTTACTGTCGTCGCAAGGCACGTTTACGCAAGGCATATGTCTTCCGCTAAGATATATATGGAAGGATATATCATAATCATTACGTTTGGTGGGCAGGCTGGCGATCGCAGTGTGTTATTATAGTTTGCAAAGGACACTGCTGCCTATCCTCTGGATACTTGTTTGCGAGCAATGGCAATCCTATATACATATATACATACACACACACACTTAAATTTAATACACGAAGTATGAATTATATAAGGCTGTATCCCGGGAATCGAACGCGCGACCTAAGATCACAAGTATCAGTCCTCTACCGATGGGTTACCGGTACTTTCGTATAAAACAAAAATAGATTGCCAAGTGTATTACTAGCTGCAAAACTCGAGAACGGTTGAGAGATTTTTTTAATATATTTTAATTAAGGCGCTGGCAAGGTTGTTTAGTAAATAATTGCGAAGAGTATGATAAATATAACACTTTCGACATGAACCGAAAAGTAAATTAAAACACCTAAGAAACTAAAGGTTTTGTTAGGATGAAATAAAACAAAAAATATTACTACAAAAATCCAATAGCATTCTTTAATTATTTCTCATTCTTAAATTTATTTATTCAAAAAGATTATGAGTCACTAAGAAACGAGTGATAGATATGTTAATAGAACTGAGCTCTTCTATGATGAAACCTTTAACTTAGAGCTACGAGAGTACCAAACGAAAGCTGGCCTGAGGAGAGACCACAACAAACTCTGGTGGGCTTTTTAGACTTGTGAATGGTTAAAGCAATTTATTTATAAAGCTTTATCATCATTTAAAAATTCATTTAGATTTGTTACTTCTTCAAATTGTAGAATGGATGATCTCTGGGTACTGAAGGTTCTGGATTGGAAACCAGAGACTAAGTAGCGTAGTGCAGAACGTCCACTCACGACGTGAACAAACAACAGTGTTAAGGAAGTCTGAAGAAGCTGGATATACGCAGTTTCCTACTGTTCTTTTGGTAGGCCTATCTCTAGCAGCAAAAGTCCTACGACTCACCGAAATCATGATGACGAGGATGATAACAGTTTTCAACTATTTCTATTCTTGACATATTCCAACATTTAAAGATGGTCGTTCAAATTTGACGTAGCTATTGTTTCTAACACAAGTGTGTATAAATCTTTAGTGTTTTCTGTTCCTTGATTTATGACGTTTAAGTGGACACATACACGGAGTTCGAGCGATATAAGATGAATCGCATCGAGATTAATACTATTTTCCCAGGAGCGAGCTTATCGGGGCACTGTGTTGACAAGTGGTTGCCAACGTGTTAAATAAAACACACGCTCACATATAAATAAAATTATAAGAAAAACAATAGGGTATAAGCAGCGATTATAGACTACGATCGCAGGTCGAGTATTCAATACGAAGCAGTATGCACATTTTGCTCTGCTAACAAAGAAGAATGGTAAACATCGTAAAACAAGCATATCCTAGGACAACCTTTGAGGCCCTCTCTCTTTAAGAAAGCTTGTTACCGATATACTATACCGAATAAAAACAATAAGTGTCATGTCATATTTATGCCCATATTCATGTATACATACATACACAAATATTACATATATATATATATATATATATATATATATATATATATATATATATATATATATATATATATATATATATATATATATAATTATCATACACGGAGCTCTATTTCCCTTGGTCACACGTACCTGAGCACGATTTTAACCGCTTTCATTCATCTTTTTTTATAAGTTCCTAATGCTTGCATTTAACAGATTACTGTGAACTTCAGTCGAGTCCGGTAGTTGCTAATATTTATTGTCCCATCGCGATCATTATTTTACTATCAAAAAATTTTATTTTTTCTTTAACATTTAATCAACAAATAAAGTGATCACTCTGAAATAAGTATCATTAATTTTGGCAGTACTAAGTATGCAGGGATAGGCAGTAAACAATAATTAATAATGTATAGTAATCCGAATTTTGAAAAAAACTGTTTACTTTCTATTCTATTATAACGTTATTTATTATTATTTCTATTTCGCACCATATAATATTTGACAGCTAATATAATACGTACATTCATCTCTTTAAAGCTTTTACATTTATAACCAGTCATACTGTACTTAATACAACTTTCTATAAACTACATCAACCTTCTTATATTATTTTTTTTTAAAAAGTGTCATAAATTAAAATTTGAAAACGAATTTTGAAACGTAGTTGTAATAAAAATAAACCTTTGTTGTACTTTGACCTAAACATTTGTTATAATGGTAATGTCATATTCAAGTGCCATTGTTAAATTAAATACATTTGGGTTAACCGCCCTCACGACTGCGAATGCGTTTTACAACACAATAAACTTCTTAAATGCTTCAATCTATGCTAAAACGCCCTTGTCATGTCACCCATATGCCGCAGCACGGACAATAGAATTAGTAGTCATTGAAACTAGCATAGTGAATTCGCAACGTATCTGTATAACACGAAGCAAGTGCTCTCCTCTCACTGGGGTGACACGATGAGCCCTCCGATTGTAACGTTATGTGACAACATGAGCATGGGGTTGCGATCGCACAATGCTCGATCATTGGTGTCTCCAAATGTTACATTTTCCACTGAATACCAAATTTGATAATTTGTTACAATTTCAACAGTATCGCACACGAAACTTTACAAATTTCAACTGACTTTAACGTGATTTAACTTTATATTTATATTACAGACGTTGCGAGTGCATCACCTATGGTCACTGACTGGGATATTGAAATTATATATAATCAATAACACGGTATTTAATAAGTTCGAAGGTACCTTATAATAAATAACTGTTATGACTTGGAATGAAAACAATTGTTTTTATATTTGTTAGATATAATTGTTAACGGATTGTTATCCGTTAAAAATTATATTTACTTACTACTTACTTAATATAACTTGTGTTTTGTTTGTTATATTCGCTTAAATATGTTATATATTTATTTTAAAATATTACAAGAATCATCTGAGTAATGTATACTATCAAAATCAAATACAACCAACATTATAATAATTAGGTCTAGATAACATGAACAAAATAATGTAATGAATTATGGTAAATAGTTACATTAATAATAAAGGAGCTAAATAATAATTGTACCTATTAACAGTCATTACCTTTAAGATTCCGTAAGTATTATCAAATATTTTTACAGTGAATATTTAAATTGACTTAATTTATTGTGAAAAATTTAATATGTTACAAAAAATGAGAGCTACAAGGTGTTTGTGAGCAATGCATATACAATTTCTTTCAAACTCGAACAAAAGGTAAAAGAAACCATGCCTTTAAACCGGGATATCGAAAAGTATGATTCATCAACACGTTTAATTTAATTATATACGTACAAGAAATTTATAAAAGCAGTAATGAGGTGTCAAAATGTAATAAAACAATGAATATTAAGCAATAGATTAGACAAAATTATAGGGCAGAATATTAAGAAAATTAGGGATAAGTTTTCTATAAACTGTAAATAGAAGCAAAAAAACTGAAAAAAATTATAACCTAGATTGCAAAAGACTGCCAGTAGACAGTAAATGCTATAAATGGCGATTATGAAATAAAATATAAATACATAAATATATTAAAATTAAAAAAAAATGTCACAATGAGCTGTCTTATTACTCAAGACATTTTTTTAACAGACAAAGTTATGGAAACAAGGAGGACAAGTATTCAACGTTAAAATAAAAGCATACTTATATTTCATTATAAGCCCCTTTTACGCACATAAATAAATTTATTTATGTATAATAATATATATATAACAAAAATTCACTAAAATACATCATTACTTATGCAACAATTAATAAAAAATCCACGTTTTAGATTATGGCCCGTATAAAAAACTCTTTGAAATAGGACGTATATCTCAACAAGGAGAAATGTGACAGCTAAACGTTATTTATGATAAATAAATGTGACTATCACAGTGGATGTAAGATTACGCAAAGTGATATAGGTTGACAAACCCATGTGTGATTTTTTGAGTTTCTGATAACTCAGTTCTTTCAAATGTTCATTTTAATAATAATATATATAGAAATAAATCTTAATAAAGAAATACTTAATATGCTTTAACAAAAAATATTTTTCATTCTACGTATGGAGAATTTATGACGAAAAGAAATCATAAAAATAAATTATTGGATATTTCATTCTGGTTTATCAATCTGTATTGAGTTTTAGACTTATTTGCGTGTACGTTTTCCATTAAAATATAAAGTACCTAAATTTTTGATATACGTTTTAGCATTCAAAGAGAGAAAAGAAATAAATTCAGCCGCAAGCGCGGCTCGAAATATTCAATGAAGAGATTTTATGAAGAAAAAAATCTCATTTGCATCTCAAAAGAGATGTGAGTTAATGGGAACGTTTCGTATGCGAAGCACGTCATTTCCCATTCGTCGGTTTCAACCCTTACGCGACACTTCTGTGTAAGGCCGTTAACACACTACCCGTAGTAATTAAAGACAAATAAAATTATAGCGAGTGAAATTGAATGTAATGCAGTTTGCTTTGCACAAACTTATTATCAAACGCTTCACCACTAAATAAACGTGAAAGCGGGAACCCGTTGTAAAATCGGTAGATTATTAAAAATAGTTGAGTAAGGTAAAGATGTCTTTTGTTGTCACTTGATTAGAAAGTTAATAGCTGATGGAAGTTTTGTTGGGGATATAAATAACAACGTAGTGGCGATACAAAAAGCTATTAAGTGACATTCCAACCCGAGGTCGCCCCGATTCTCAGCTCTTGTATCAGGTCACTATATGGAGCACCCGCCCAAGTGATAAAGATCTGCGACTTCTCGATCTGGTACAGAAGTTCAAAGTAAAAAGCAGAAGAAATGAGCGGCGGTAGCCTAGAGGTAGAGGAGCAAGGCTTGGATTATAGGTCACGGGTATATTCCTCGGGATACAATCTTGTATATCTCATATGCTCACAAAAAAATTTCCAGAGGATGGACAGCAGTGTCCTTTGCGTACCATAATATCACACTGTGATCGCCAACCCGTCTGCTAAGCGTGGCGGTTATGGTAAATCTCTCCATAGATATCTTGGGGATGAGAAGAAAGCTCTGCCTTAAAGTCTGGTCCGAAGCTGTCAGAAAGCTTTCGTGATTTGTTACCTATATAAGAGATAAAAAGCAAAAAAACAGTCATCGCCTGAATCACCGAAGAGTTCAAATCTGTAAAGGTGCTGTTACGTTATTAACTGAATAAGAGAAGATTCTCGAAAACAGTTTGTTTATCGAAGTTTCTTGTAAACAACTAAGTCATTTATAAAAGCAAAGGCAACGATTTCTCTTTTGTTTAAAAAAATTGGGAGGCTGTTTCTTCGATAAATAATCCAGGTAATGTTATGGGGCATCATTAGATATATATAAGGTCTCTAAAGTTTCAAAAATCCAGTTAAATGTTGCTTTACAAACTTTGAAAAAAAAAACTTTTCTAAAAAAGTAATAAATACCTGGCATACATTTTTAACACTGTGAATTAATTAAAAATCTGTTATAACGTCCAAACATTTATATTACGTTAATTTGTCATTAGTACTAATGATCGTTAACCGTAATCGGCTTCTTTTGTTGAATTATTCCCCGCGTTCAATATTTAAGTAAGAGTGATCACAGCATAATCTACTCGCTTTAATATTGTGAATACATTTGATGATCTACATACGGGCTATAAGGATGGATAGCGAATATATAATGAGTTTATTATTTTTAAACTAATTTTTAGATAACAAGTTTTTGTAGATAATCTTATAAAGTGAGATTAATAACAGAGTATATTACAAGCGGTATAAATTGTGAATGAGCATCCGACATGGCCTTGTGAATTATGATCAGTTGAGGTAGCGGTGAGTAGGTGCGCAGGTGCGAGAAGCGCGCAGTAACAGAAACCGTGGTCTTTGTTACTTCACCTAAGGTAGCGTTCGGTGTCCACCTATAAGGTGGACAGACAACAATATAAAGGTCGTTTGAAGACGCTGAGGACCGCTTAAATCCACTCCTTTTGTAAATCTTAAGGGTAGACTTATATCCACCAGCGGATTAAATATATTCGTATACTTTTTATACTTGTCAAAATTCTTATTCATGTTTAAAGAAAAAGTAAAACAGTTTACAAATCTTACAATACGTCCAGCAGTAATAAAAGTAAATAAAATAAAATATTTTGTATACATATTTATGTATTTTTGAACTACATTTTTTTTCGTGATAAAGCGATATTTTAATTCGAAGCTGTGTAGATATAAACAAACGTGTGAATAAACACATATATGCAATATCAATATAATGTTCTGAATTTTATTTCATATGGAAGTTTCGAATGTTTTAGTGGATATTTTTCTATCACGGATGATTGCTGGTGCTGTATTTGTACTCGTATTTACAGATTACGTGAGTTTAGAGTAACAGGAAGAACACCGTGCTTAGCTATAACCTCTTTTTTAAGTAAAGAAGTTCAAACGATCCTTTTTCTATCTACCCCTATTATACTGGATTAGGAGATGATTTCTTAGATTGTTTGGGCTAACGCTACATGAAGTGATCTTAAGTTAAGACCTCTGAAAGAAGGCCTAGGTTAGGGAGTCACTTTAAAGGTTTTATGTCATCGGTGCGTATAAGCGTGCGCTTAAGAACTGGAGCCTTAGTTCGGGCCGTTTCAAACAACTTTATTACGGGTTTGACTGTGTCTAAGCGCATATGATGCTTTTATCCTTAAAAAATCATCTCACGTTTCCAGTATTTCATTGTGCAAAATTGACTTTTAAAGCAAGCAATGTAACTAAAATTGCTTGAGAATTAAGTTCCGACGAAAATTCATTAAACACGTTAGCAGTATTCAATATAATCTCCGTGCGAGCGTTCACGTGTTGTTGGAAAATTAGCAAACAACCAACCTGATGAATAACCGACGCTGTGTAAATTAAGTGGCATCAAATTCCCTCTCACGTTGATGTCCTTTTAATCACCGTTATTTGAAAGCTTCTGGAGTGGTGGCGTGAAGTTTTTGAGCGGAAATTTCATGAATATTTTATTAAAAATTAATTTAACTTTATCGTTATTCTGTGCACGCCTTTTATGTTAGTTATTATTATAAATGCATGTGCTAATGGATTGATCGGTATATTAATAAAAAGTTATTAACGCCTAATTAACTGTTAAACTATGTTTAAAGTATCTTTTTTATTATCTTATAGTAATAAATCTTTAGTCATAACAATAACACTAGTTTTCACCCGGTGCCAATGTGATTTTTTTTTTTCAGATTATAAAATTATGCCGAATCTATGTGTTTATTTATTAAGATACGCCATTGGTAATTACTCATACTATAAAATATTTTGCCAGCGAATACAATTCTTGATAATATTATTGTTATAATTATTATTAGTAAAATCGTTAATATTAAATACGAAAGAATAGCATGTTGTAGTAATTTATTTAATAAATTAATAAGTATAAATATTGTAAACTCAAACTCACCCACTCAAATCATTGAGTTATAAAAACTCTATTTAAAAACTTCTGCTCATTCTTGCAATCTTCTCAGAATGGTCGTGATCATGTCCCGGTTGGTTCTTTGGTCTCCGCTGCTATCGCTGTGCGTCGCCATGTAGCCTGGTATTTAACGGAGTTAGAGCATTCATTTATTGTAGTAGTATATTATATATTATTTAGTGTAGTATTGTATTTTCAGTGACAGCTTTGATGAGATCTTCTCTTGTTCATCTTGTTAGAGAGAGATCGCTTAAGTTTCACTTTGCCTAGCACCATCAAATGTTCCATTAAATCCTTATAACGGGCAACAATTTCAAAGAACTTGTGGTGTAATCATGTAGCAAACTGTGGTACGAGGATGAGGTCAGGAAGGTGTTACACGGGAGATGATTTGAATAAAAAGTAACATAGAGATTTTGAAAGACAGAAAGAAATTGTAACATAAGAGATATTAATAACGAAAGTAGAAAGTGAAATAAAAAAGGACATAAAGCGGTGTATATTTATTATTATTAGCAACCACAGCTCTTGCTGCTTGCTCTCTGTAGTTTTTGTGAAATGAAATTTAAAAAATGTTGTGTAGATTATAACAACAATCGTGTAAATGAGTCAACAAATTGACTAAAAGCTCTTAGATGCTATAATGAGATTAATTTTATAGCACACTCTTAATTTCAAATGAAGAAACGGAAGGTCTAAGATATTTTATGGAACTTTACTATTATATATGCGTAGACTCAGACCCCATGAAGAATTTGTTAACTTTTTGAAAATATAATTTAGTAGTAAAGAGTTTATGTTTCCTATATTTATCATGTTGCAAACTTATCCACTACGCTTTTTCTTTTTGTAAAAGATATCGAAAGTGCAATTGAATAATGAGTATATAATATCATATGGTGGTTATGGAAGCCAGTCTCTTCCGGGGATTCTTAGCACCTCTTACCCCGCAGCTATTGCCCTGGCCGCTAGGAACAGCAGAACCGCTGGGGACTGGGGGCCTAAAGGTTGCGGAGTAACGAGCAGGAGCCGGTAGACGCGGTGTGGGTACGCCCCCCACTAGATGGATTGACGCTTAGTTAAGGTCGAGGGAAGCCTTGAATGAAGGCTGCGCCAGATCCTTCGGAGCAGGCCGTGTCTTTCAGCGGGCGTCTATCAAGTGATAAGAAAAAAGTTTTTAGTTTCTTAAAATAATAATATACATCGTTATTTTTACTGTAATTTATACGTCCATTTATTTTTATTGCAATACAAGTGAAAACGAAAACAATTTTAATTTAGTGTGTTATTTAAAGATTTTAATTATATCTTACAAAGGGTTTCCCGTACTTAAATCTTCGCAGAGACCGGGTTATTATTCGCAAAAAACAAAACATTAAAATTATGCATATGCAATGTTCCGCCGAATGAACGATCGCAAAACTACTCTATAATTAGGCAACAACGCCTGATAGTATCGGGGCTATCGAGAGATCGCTGCGTCGTTCTTACGATGTGCGTCCCGATTCCAACGAGCGCGACCAATTTTATTCTTGAAACATTTAACGTGAGATAAAATCGAACTGCTCTCTACAGTGCTGCGTTAGCTGACTCTAAAACAATAAAATCCACAGCCGGTCAAATGACCGCGATTGTTAATGTGGATCAGATAAGGAAGTAGATATTGAAAGGGATGAGATGGCGTAAGAAAACACGGCCGCCTTGAAAATTATGCAGCCGAGGACATGCTTATAGCGGAGGCAAATAAATACTTGCTGCAAATTTAAACTAACAAATTCGCTGGCAATAGCGTAATAATCGCAAATCTCAATGTGTATTTACATAGGCCAGTTTTTAGTATTATATATAGTAAGATTATGCCTCTGAATAAACCGGCAAAGTTCATAAAATAATGACAATTTAACATGAGTTTCAATTCAACATCTTTTTTATATTCAAACAATATAAAGGATATGTGTGTGAATCAATAGAGATCTTTTGTATTTAAAAAGCATAAGGTTTGGCAATAACGAATAACGATTTCGTACAAATGCTATCCGCAATCACGCATACAGATGTCAATTTTTTTTATCAAAATTTAATTCGATTAAATTTCGTCTTTTGCCTTATTTCATATACACGTCGCTGATTTTTAGGTTATGAGGCAGCAGTCGCTGTAATTAGCTGATAGGGAAATGATCTATTGTATAATCGAATGATTGAAGTGCCCAATTACAAATAAAGTAGTAAAGTTATTCAATCGATGAATTTATATTTGCAATAACATAATTATTTCGGTGGCTGTGTGATATTTGTCACTTCTGTTTAAGTGATATGCCATTGATAGCTGGTATGTTGGAGAAGAGTTGTTGTTTATAATTCTTATAGATTTTATATTTCTCTCACCAATGAAGAATGGCACCAACATTTGAAACTAAGATGTTTTTATACATATACATGTATAATAATGAATCATTATTTCACTTGGTCATGCTATATCTTGAGAACGACTCTATGTGATTAATATATTTTTTTTAAGTTTTGTATTCTTTACAGAAAATAATTCGTGGAAGATCCTTCTTATAAAAACAGAAATTTGTAAGTAAATTTGTAGAAAAATAAAAATACAGTAACAAATATATGCAGTTGGCAGTTTGCTGTGAACTTGGCACATTTTACAATACGCTTTGAAGTTCGCAGATTCGACCAATAAATACAAAGAACAGTGTAAACACATTAATTTATTAATTTATAATGGAATACGACGGGTCCATAACTTGCGGCAGTAAAGACTCTGTAAGGATGGATAGTAAATTAATTAAACATTTAAAAAGAGTTATTTCACTCATTTATTTTAATTCTTATTCTAATGTTATGTATGTATAGAAGGTATAATGTATTTAAAATGTATTATTGAAAAGGTGAGCCGGTCTGTTGAAGGTCAGAAAAGTCTTTATCGTCGCGGCAAAAATCCGCAGACGCGGTTCACTTGTAATTAAAATGTCTCGATAAAATCAATTTAATGAAGTACGGGATTGGGAACGTCGATCAACGTCGTGCAGTGACTCTCAAATCGATTTCAAATCTTCTTTGTAATGCAGATTGCTTTCTTATAAAAACGAAATACGATATTTTATGCAACATTTAGCTTATCCACAATACGCTACCAAGAAAAGCAAATGGAATGTATATATTACATTACTTTGTATTAGCCGATATTTATCCCTTGTATATTAAAAATCGCATAACTCGTATTTGTCTAAATATGACCTATAATGAGCAATGGTAACTGAAAAATAAAGCTGCGAAACCTGTCTTGGGTAGCGAGTGCAATTTCAGGAAGAAAACTTTATATCATCTTGTTAAAAATCTAAACACCCAAATTCTTAAAAAGATTTTACACCACTGTATTTGGGAAATTAAAAGAATTGTAATGATTAGTTTTTGTTGAAATTACTACTTCTCCGAAAAAATTTATGCATATAAGTATTTCAGTTTTTATCTTGCGCCATCGGATTTCTACTATTTCGATCCCTGGTCAAAACATTTCGTGATATAAATTTCAATGACGATGACGCTGTAAAATCTTACATAATATAGTTTTTGGTCGAAAAAAATTAGACTTATTTTAAGTTGTCTAATAAACTGCAAGAAGTATGGAGCAAAATTTGTAATATATTATAGATTCAATAATTTATTCGAATTATTAACACTTTCATTTAATTAAATGATTCAGCAATTACTAAGTTACTTACCCATAACAAATCTAACCTTTACTTGCACTACTTAAGTATACTCTGTTAGATTGATCAATTTTGAATATATATATATTAACACGGCTATGTACAAAACTTCGAAAACTACGCACAAGTACTCCCGGATAGGGGAATTGATGGTCCTATTGTCAACAAAAAAACTTATTGTTATCTCATTTTCACCCTACTCTCAAACTTTTATGATTATGTTGTTATATGCGTGATTGTGATTGATAAAAGATCATTGAGAACTGCAAATATCAGTTTATAAATAAATTTTTTTGAAATGTGATGTAATAAGTAAATGGACAATTTTACTTTGTACCTGATACCATTCATCAAAATCCCAATTTCAAAAGCTTGCTTTACCCCGAATAGAACAGTCTGGAAACAAATGGTAAAAACTAAGTGCTTGGCCACAAATAAGTCACGAAGAAGCTACAGAGAAGTAGAAGACTCCTTCATCTTTATACACCAAAGGTAGCCAGCCTACTATTGTTAAACCAAAACAAGAAAAGACGTTAGTACAATCTAAATTAGACACTGAAACACAAACATATTTTCAGTATTTTTTTAATAAAATTCTGTTATAATAAAATTCGTCCAAGTTACTTCTAAAAATAATAATGCATTAGATTTATATTTTTACATTTTATTAACAAACTTAATGTACTACTACTGCATATTGTTTACATGTTTTGAGGGTAGCATTTGGAAAACATCAATGCATGTATTTCTTCTTCCTTCATTAGTGATGATAATAGAAAGCCTTGTGATCTGTTCGATGTACATTGCTGAGGCTGTTTACAATCATGATTGTCCCAATGACAAAGGCAGCAGCTAGGTCAGTGTTCGAATTTAAATTCGAATGAGAAATAATAAATTTATATTTAATGGAATCAGGCGTTACCTCGCGGAAGTCCATACTAAGTAATAAAAGGACTAATATTTAGCCACTTCCGCACATGCAATGGTAGTCGTGCAATGAAATGCACCGCCCGCCAGCCTGCTGACAAATGCGTGCCAAACACAGAGTCAGAGACTCTGTGTCTGGCACTAATCGGTGTAACATAACTCCTGAAGATGCCCCGTGGAGGGGTGAAACACGTGTTGAGTAATTTGGCGGTGGCGGTTGTGTGATTCGCATTGTTTGCCGCATACGCATTTATCAGAGGGCTGGCGGGCGGTGCATTTCATTGCACGACGACCACTGCATGTGCGGAAGAGGCTAAATATTGGTCCTTTTATTAAATAATAAATTAGCTTTAAAGAGTATTGATCATCTCTGTGGCCAGTATACATGGTATACATGGTACGTTCAAACCCAAACGCTACAGAAGTAAAAATATCGTATTAGTGCGATTAGTTACCTTATGCCTCTACTACTTTAACATTATAAATAAGGAATCACGGAAAATGTAATGTATGCATTTGGGTCCGATATATTATGATTGCTTCATCGTAAGGTTACATCTCGTATTGATTTTCCAATCACACATTCAATTTGGCTCGATGCCCCCGACAGTTGGTGTGTCAATAATAATTCCCCGTAACTGTATACCGTTGAATGAAATGATTAACCTACACGCCAAGCACGGCTGACCGGAGTTTTGTTACTCTTCGCTATCATCGCTTATACAGAGTGTTCAAAAATGTTGGTCATATTTTTATAATATAAAATCCCTCCCTTTTTGTTTGTATTATCAAGGTAAAACTAGAAAAATCATATATATGTTTATATTAAAACATTTTAATGTTTTTTAAAGTTAATAACTCAACGTAATATTCTGGTATAACCAAACTATAAAGAACCTAAATAATGTATATAAAATTTGTAAATACATGCTAATAACAACAACAACAAAAGTAGATAAGGAAGTAATGCGAAAGTACAGTGTGTTAATCACTTATACTTATTTTGTAATTTAATTACACACACGTCACATTCACCGAAATTTTATCAATAAATATAAGAACTATTCAAATGACATAAATAAAATTGCAGTACTTACAAAATAAAATTCATTTGTTACACAAAAACAATTGTCAAAGGCAATACTTAATATCCGCCTGTATAATATAATACGAATTGTCAACATTGAACTTGTATGTATCGCGGGGGCATTTCGAGACGAATATGACATAAATTTAATGTCAACCCCTGTTGGCTGTGTGAAATGAAATAAAGACCATATGGACGCCCGCTCAAGTTACGTAGGTCGACGGGACTAATTCCTTCGGAGTTGGCGCAAGTTAAAAGCGTTAGCGGTGTATTACTATTAAAAAATTTGATGTAATTTTTGAACAAAAATAGAAACTAAAACATTTGATGAACAGTTACCAGAGGCGACCTGCTATATCCGGATATATTATCGAACAAAATTTAACCGTGAGAATTTGATAGTCAGACCGAAATGGCACCGAAGTGACACTTTGATTTTTTATTATTAATAAGTAGCTAAAAGGTTACAATAAGTTTATTAATCTTTATTTCATATTAAATATTAACTACAATAAATATGAATAATTTAATTTAATATTCCTCGGTTTAGTATTTGTTTGGTGTCCAAAGGTTTATCGGTATAATCAAATTATTGTACATTGCTTATGCAATATAAATTGACGTAAATTCAATTAGCAAATGTTCGAAGTATTTATTTAAACAAGAAATAATTTTATATTGAACAATGTATGTTTGTTACCCTTTTCAAAATCTTCCATAATAAAAAATCAGAGCGTGTTTGATAAAGAGTTGATGTTAGAACTTTTTCCTCCTTTTTTTTTCCTTTTTATTGTTTATTCTGCCAGTTTGTGAAGTAACTACTATCATAAAATTAATGACATATTAACTAATCGAATTCTTTGGTTATGACTCCTTGCATTTACATTTTTGTAGGTGATGAGTAGGAATTTTGTATTACATCGGATTTTGTATTTCAAAAAGCTTATTTGCTTTATTTATACAAATACTATCCTTCGCTTACATGTCGCATCTAGTTTCGGTTAAGAAAAATAATAAAGGATGAAAGATATTGCTATTTGAGGCTAGTATATGAATTTAATTCAATGCAATTAACTTAACGGTGCTTTAACTAATGAAGATGCAACTTATGATCATTAAATTTTCTTTCATTGATCACACTAGTGGCCAAATTCGATCAGCTTCTGACTGACTAATCACAAGGACTCCACAAACATTTTTAATGTGACATCGTAATCTTTGTATTTCAATCTGTATTATTACAGAGAAATGATAATATAAAAAAATTATCGCTTTTCACATGTACCACATAAACCGCTTTTACAAACTCTAGGATGGTTGCCCTACCGTATGTCACTTCTATGGTATTACTGAATCGGTGTGACAGTTCATTGTGGTAATAATTAAAGAGTATTGTTCAGGTTATGTCGTTCAGATACAATGTTTTCTTTATTGTCAAAAAAAAATTAAGCACTTGTTATTAATCTAAACGAGTAAAGTATTAGCCAATTTAATATCTAAAAATAACGTTATTGTTACGTCATTATTTATAGAAACGAAAAGATCGGATTCCATTACTTCGTATTTTAAAATTCATTACATATTAATTCTTATGGTATTTTATAATTTGATATTTATTTGGGGCAACGATGACTTGAATAACAAACATCATAACAACGTTAAATATAGTAAAACTAGTCAGTTTAAACACAATAAAACTGACCTTCCATTTTCAAACCATGGACATTGAAGAAAGCGGATCGTTGCTAGATGATGATAATGCGTATTCCGTCAGATCTCGAAATTAACTTTTTTTATTTGTCTGAAGCTGCGTTAGAAAGAAATACATAAACATTGCTCCGGCTTGGATGTATAGCTCATGTATCTGCGAAACGCTTTAAACGCTTTTACACCCGTTTTCAATAATTTCGTGCAAAGTGATCACTCAGAAACATAACATTAATTATTTTTTATCTACTAAAATGCGACGGAGATTGGCATTTTAATATGTATTTAATGTATACTTTCAATTTTGTGTTTATATGATTATAGCTCAATGTATAATAAAGTGTACACATACGAGATGATTGATTAGACATGTAAAAGCTTTAAATATTTTAAAACTATTTTTAATCATCTTGAACAAAATGATCACTCTGAAATATGTAACATTAATCTACTTTTTCTGAAAGAATGCTACAGGTTTATTACTTCTGGAAGTACAAAGTATTTGGGAACAGATAGTAAACAATAATTAATTTTATTATGTAGTAATCCGAAATTTGAAAGCGATTTTTATTTATTGAGTATAGCATATGTTACTTGACACCAAATGAGCTATACATTCTCACGTATAACAAATCGGTTTATATTAGGTCAGCTAGAGAGAGGTGTATTAATATTGATGCGTGCGAAGTTTTATAAACCGTGTTCTGTACTAGATAAATAGCATATCACAGGGAACTAATGGAATAACCGACGATATATTAAACAGCGTACGTCAGGTTTTCATCGATCGTAAATTTCTCCATAAAGCCCAGCGAGCCGTGTGCATGCAAAAGCTAGTGTCAAATAAACAGATAAATTTGCGCGAAACCGTCGACATAGGCGAAAGCACCGCTCGTTACACCTATTAGCGACAAACATCCGCGAACTGAACGAGATCAGTACGAGCGATGCATCCACGGTTCATTATCAGCGCGTTTATCGGATACGTCGTACATTTGCCACTTGTAATGTTGTGTCGATATTGACTATGCAGTTTTATTGCTCGCAAATTGGACGAGCGCTCGTGAAAATATTCGAGCGTTATATTTTATTTCTTTTTCACACATTCCAATGTGTTAACAGGTTTCAACATTGCCTTTCATTGATCATAATGGAAAACAACTTTTATTTATAACGGAACATATTTTTAATTTGTATTTTTTGAGAGCACAAAAAACTATTGAGTAGTTTATATCTACTGATATTCGTAACATAAATAGTTCTTAATACTTTTAAAATATTACATTAGAGTAATGAGGAAATGAATATGTATTCTCTATATGTTTTTGCTATATATATTGTAAAAATGCGTTATAAATTATTGTTGGAGATACGTTACTGCTGTCAGTATATCTCCAGGGCCCTACAGCATTATTTTATTTTATAGCTGCCCCAAGAGACTTCGTGCTGTCATAACAGAATGACATAGTACAATAAAAATGATATTACACTTTAAAAATTTGGAGTTGAGATTAGATAGGTAGCACCACAAAATGGAAAGATGACTATGAAGGTCACCGGATAGCACAAAACAGATCGCTTCTGGATAGTTTTATTGAAAATCTATTACATATGGATTTGAAATGTGGTCATTTACGACTAATCTTATGAGAAAGCCCGAGGTCAACCAGAAAGCATTGGAGAGGTCTATGCTTGGAGTTTCGCAGCGAGATCGAATCAGAAATCACCGATGTAGCTTGAAGAATTGCTGTGAGTGGCTGTTTAAGCCTAAAGGTTTTCGAGTGGCGACCATTGGCCGGTAGACCCGGCATGGGAAGTCGCGGCTATCTTCAGAGAAGACTTCTGCCCTGCAGTGGGCGCCCATCAGCTGTAAAAGAAGAATACATATTATTTAATAAAATCTTAGCACGTCTTTTTTGTACATCTTTTACGTCGAATGTTTCATAACTAAGGACATGTTTTGCTATATACTTCGAAATTTACAAGGTAAATAAATAAAGTAAGTTAATAGTAAATGAACAAAATAAATGCGACGTATTGTTAAAGCAAAAGGAAATTCTTTTGTAATGTGTATAATAAGTAACAATAATAGTCTAGCGGCGATTAAATTTTCGCCCAAACACGGCGTAAGTGCTTGGGAAACAAGTGCGAATAGACTGTTAACGGTTTAATGAGTTTTATTATCGAAAGGTACATCTATGATAAATAAGGCATTACAATTATATTTAGCTACAGAGTTGATTTTGATTTGATTGTTTTTTGTACTATTCTTTTGTGCACGTTTGTCTGGTAATGTTAACAAATTAAAGTTAGCTGCAGGAAATAAATCTTTTAAAACTAATTACATTACAACTGAAGGTAAAATAAATTTCACTGTAGTTATATAATGTTCAGTACAGTAACTTTAGGTTCATATCTATTTTTTTCTTTTACAGATATTTTCTTCCTTTTAACTACAGACAGAATAATTAATTTTGAATGCTGCCACAAAAATATGATATGGAATTCAAATTAAGAATATTTTTGAAAATAAGGACGGAGCACTATTTCGAACTACATTTACTTTTAAATATAAAGTGGACGTCTAAAAGACAGCCGAGTTGCAGGTTTAGCATCGGTGTATTTACACGTGAAAATAGTTTTTGCAACCGCTAAACATTTAAAAAAAAAGTACATAAATTTTATACTATATTAAATGACGTAGTGTGGTGTAAAAACAGAAAAATAAATGCCTTTGCACTTAAGAATCCAGCAATAATATTTTATATGAAAGCAAGAATTCCTTATTTAGTTGTAATAGCTTGTTATTGCTGGTTGATTGTAAAACGGACTGTAAGTATTGCTTACCAACTCAACTGCACAGTGCTAGAAAAAGCTTGTGCTTATAAGAACTTGCTCTCTTAGTTCATTTGGACTTACTCGTAGTATATCTTGTGTTAAGTAGAAAGAACGAAAGTAAGGTGTGCCATGTTTCGAAATGCCTTTACTAGGAGGGAGAAAGGAAGATTTTTCTTTACCAAGATTACAACATTGAACAAGTAGTAGGAACAAGACAGGCGACGCAAGCGATTTCGTGGTATATCCGTTACGTGAAATATTTATATATACATATATATATTGATAAGCGTCATACTTCAAGTAATTCTATTATTTGCAACTGTATTCAACATAATATCGACAACAACAATGAACACATAATAGCGGTAAGTTCAACTGGGATAGGCAAAGGATAGCTCACTTTATCTAAAACTTCATATATCACCAATAGTGTCTAGAACTAACCATGTCCAATGTTGCATAATAAAATATACTGAAACAATCAGTTAAAATATTATGCATAAATCCTATGAGAGAAACGTCAGCTGCATCCATTCGATTGTATTCGCAATCATTTCACAAACTGTAAGTGCGCCCGGGAATTAATTTGCAAAGCAAATGAGGATTTTAAACAACATAAATTAATAAAAATATTGGCAGTTTAATGCAGGGGGACACTTGTTATTCTATTTTAATGTACGAAATGTAAATTAGTTTGGTAAAATAACTGTTGGAAAGTAGAGATGTTTGGACATTTCTCGGAGTAAATCAATCTATCATTATAATTGTGAAGTTATTATCAAACTAAATACTGTAGATATTTTTTTAATTCAACTTCTCTGTCGTGTTCTTCATGATTAAACATAACTTACCTGTTCGATTTAACCTTGTTTGCTAAGCAGACGAGTTGTTTCTATGACATCTTGTCTTTTACATTTCGTAGAGAATTAGTATGTCAGATTCCACTAATATTTTTTAGGAAGTCAGATCACTGGTTACTTTGACGCCTCTCACATATCGGTTTCTTACTGTCTTTGTCCACTTTGTTAGATAGAAAGTGCGTTGCGGTTATGTATTGCCTTCGAGCTACTTGGGCTGTATACGATACACGTATGTGCATTAGGTGGGTGACAGTGAGAGACCATCTGTGAACGTATCTTTTCCTTTTTCAACAGTAAGGAAAATGAAAGCCAGGTATGATCGATGTGGTATATTTGCGTATTTACAATCGTATACTATTTACAATTTATATACTAACACGATGGCAACGACTGTCTTACTTATGTCGTACAAAATGTGTTGATGTCCAGACTTCCATCTACCATTTTAGTATACGCAAAATTTAGAAGACTAAGTACCGGTCTAGTTTCGTGTTACATTAGAAATGCATCTGTCTTGTTCAAATAATTTTAGTATTAAATGTAATTGGAACACTACACATTTACTTCAATTTATGCAATGCAAAAATAGAGTACAAAGATTAAACCGACTAAATAAATGAATAGATCTTGCTAAGTAATAGCTAATATTCAACGATGTTTCTTTACAAAGCGCTAATATTATATAATAATTATTTTTCACTAGGCAGTTACTATTTTTAACTAACTTCTATAAGTAATAAGTTTTAATATAAAAAAATTAGCAAGTAATCATTTGTTTATTTTAACGTTTATTAAAACCTTTATTTATATAAAACTCCGGCGTAAACAATCCATGAAATCATTAATTTCCTGTCCAGTTAAACAACTTCTAAACGAAGTCATTAACCCAAAGGTTTATTGACGGTATTTCGGAGACATCTTCTAATAAAGTTGCAAAGCAATAATAATTTAGAAGTTTTGTAAGAACGAGAGCCTACTTCAATAAGCCTCCTTACCTATCCGTACCCAAGGATCTGTAGCAAAATAAAGTTATATTAAATGAAAGTTACCCGCTCTCTGCAAGGGTAACCCGATTTTTATCGCGTTTCGAATAACATTCGTTTTTATTATATCTATTTGAATACGTACGTATTTGTTTAGCTACCAACAAGTTACAAAACTGTTTTCGGCCTCGGAAAAGTATTGAAAATCAAATAATTCTACCAGGGTCTGTTTTAGTGAGATTGGATCTTGAAATAAATTTCGTTAAATAAATATGAGCAAGTATTGCGAGTCAAATTCTTTGTTTATCCTTCGTTTGATTACATTTACATATTTTGTTTTATTAAAATAATAACAACATAGAGATTCGTAGTAATTTTTAAAATCGAGATCTAAGATTAAGTTACATTTGACCTTTGGTACATCTTTACAAATAAGAGGTGACTTTACTTCTTAATCGTACAATTTATAAATTATAAAGATTATTTCCATACAAAGAAACACTAAAACCTTCAGTTAAGGATCGCTTTCCTTAGCAGGGATACGGCGCATGGAGGAGAAAGCCTTCGGTATCAAACTTATTTTTGTCTAGCTTCTCCACAGTTTCCTTTTTTTATTTATGAACGCTGAGAGCCTTTGACGCACAATAATATCGCTATATCAACCATCTCTTTTACATATACTTATTGATACAACTGATATTCGAGATGAATAATTCTGATCGACTGAATATGATGGTAATATGCTTCTTTTTCACAATGTTTGCCATAACTGTTTCTCGATGATTAACTGCAGCTTTGACTGCATTTTTGTGAGGTTTTTGTTATTTTGTCGGGCTCAATTTTGAAACTCTGTTTGCAGGCCTCATTGCTAAGCTTATAGCCGCTCAATGAGCCAAGGAGTATGTTGGGTGTGAGGATATCTGTAGGCGAAGGAATGAAACCGATGAAGCCTAGCGGATTGATCACATAGCGCACAATGTAGGTGGTTGCTGAGGCCTTAAGATTCTGGAGTGGTGACTACAGACTGACAAGCGCACAATGGGACGTCCACTTACGAAATGCACCTATGGCAGTTATGAAGATCGTCGGAGGACACTGGATGCAGTCTTCCAACCGGCCTAGTTTAGAATCTAAGGCTGAAGCATAGCTTCTTTGTTAATCTTATTAGTCTCTTAATTATATTCTTCATTTTTAAAAGCCGTCTCTTTTATTCTAAACCATTTTGGCTATTTTAAAACACACTGGAATTTTTTGGGCGCACCATATGCAAATTTTACTGTTAGGCTTATTATTATTAACAATGAAGCAAGATGTATACTTCTTTTCGCAGGAGTGTTTAAAACGCTACCTAGTTCTTCTGCACCTTTTTATTCGCATTATTTCTTAATGCTAGATAGAATTAAATTTCTATGTATTTTTGTTCTATAATTCAAAACCGATAATATTTTTTTTTAAGAATCTTATAGCTTGATGCGCTGATGATACCAAAGCCTTTTTATAAGCAATAAATAAAAAAGTCTCACAACTAAACATCAATGCTTCGAACGTCTCTTCACTTTGTGGTAAAAAAATACGTGCAAACATGAAGTATAGTAACTTTCATTCAGATAGTAATGGAACAGTATTCGTTCATTAATCTTGAACCGTTTAATAAACTGTTAGACGCCTTCACATTCGCAATCCGATAGTAATTAATCTCATGGGCAGCGGCGATGTGCTTATATATGATGGGTATTTGACTAATGGATTTTGCACAAGAATTTAATATTGCGGATAACATCGTTAATAACCTCGGGCCTATGAGAAAAAAATTCTTTTTCGCAATTATGCTTAAATTAGCTCGAGGCGATTTATTATATAACGATTGTGTTTTTATAACATTTACATTCACCTATATATCTAATGTTCAAATAAATCAAAATTTGTCTATTAAAAATATTTATTTAAATTTCAATTCTCTATATGAATTTAATTCTTTTTTATAATAATGTTTTTAAATAGAATCAAGTTTGATTTGCACAGTAAATCGGAAAAGTATTGAGTCCTTTAAAATGTGATTTTGTCCATAGCATGGACATAGCCATCCTGAATATGTTATCAATAAGTCTTAAGTTATTTTAACGACATCTCCGTGAGACAACCAGATGAATTCGACAAACTATTGATCGTTAGGAAAAGTAGACGATAAAAAACCAAACGGACGATCACGTGTTTCTAGTCTGATTAAATACGTCAATGAGTGGACTCGCTATTAACACAACCCTATGGAATTCAGACTATAAGGAGGTGAAGTGTGAATAGCTCGACATTTATTCCGTCAAGTAATTTAAAGATGGACTGGATCTTCAGTAATGATAGAGAAATTAAAAATATTTGTCAATTGTGACCTTACAATACATGCGAGTATCTATAGATATTTCGTGGTTGTTGTTCAGCGTAGAAGAAATCGGGGATCAATATGTCTATAAAACTCGTAAATTATACCTGGCTTAATGGAATTTATTTTTACCATTAGTAAATGTAAAAGCAATGAAAAGGAAAAAAATACATCCATTAGAATCTGTATATAGTAATTATCCATGACGGAAGCTTCAATGTAAATATCACATTCTCACAAAATTAATTTGCATCCAACGTATTCAACGCGTCATGCGCTCATCTCCCTCGAAACAACACGGATGATTTCCCACGACGAGATCCTACTGTTGTAGACTACAATGAAATATGTATGCGTGACATACAAGCCATGAAATAACGTTAGGCCGTGCTGTGACGTTGATTTTGCACCAGCCCCTCGCAGTTGCGGTCAGGCTTTGTGCGCACTGCTAAACACGTCACGACTCAATTTTTATTTCAGTTTTATATGAAAAAATTTGTTAATCTGTAATGCCCGTGTATTTCCGTAGTAGTAATATACGATTTTTTTACTTAATTTTTAATATGTTGCATTTGTTATTTAATTGTTGATAAGCTTAAAAATTGTGAAATGTGTCTAATTATGTATGTACGTATAAATAGTTATGCAATAAAAATATACCTTTAAATGGTTATACCAAACGTTTTTGTATTTTATCAATGATACGTCGACAAGTTACATCTCATAACTTAAACATGGGATCGATAAGATCTTAGAGAACCAAGTCGATCTTGTTGAAGGCAGAGAGACCGGGTACGGTGCTCAGGGCTGAAGACCCTCGTGCCCCTTATGATACATTAGCGTTCACCTTTACAGACAAGATATTTCCCTTTACTTACCCCAATTTTAAATGATCCCTTCTATACTACTTCTAAAGAACGTTCCAGAAATGAGCTGATGTCCGATTTTTAAAGGCCTAGATTCATCAGAAAGATATGGAAAGGTTTTACTGCTGCGTGCACCACTTGTAAATTCGCTATAAATTTATTGTATTTCTATGTGTTAATTGACTAGGCATAATACTCGTTGCTCTCAGTTGTTTATCTTTAGTTATATTCGTATTTATAAAACTTACTTTTCTCACGGAAGCACATACCTTGTTATCTTATACAAATACGACACGTTTCGATGTTCTTTTGAAAATAAATCTAGTCTGTTCTAAAAAATGTCATCGCTATTTCTTCAGGGATTCTATATTGTTTTTCATAAACCAATTTTATATAATGGTATATGGTGGTAACAAATTATATATATTTTTTTTAGCTCTTCAAAATTACGCAAATTAGTTTTGACGCAATAAATAAAACTACTGCACTTTTACATGGACTTTTATAAAAATAAACGATTATTGTAGAGCTATGGAAACGCTGATCCCGCGTTCACCCTGGCTTTACATTGTCGATAGAGTTCTGATATAATTTTTTGATATCGTCAGAAAAGCGCTTTGACACCGCCGAAGCGATCCCGATAAGTTCGAATCTAAATCCAATATCGCAGTTATAAGCGGAGAAGGAATTCCACAGTCCTATCATAGCGATTGAAATCATTTGTAATACCTACCTAATCTTTCAAAGGATAATTACGAAAAATAAATGATGAAGATAGAATTTTTTCATTTTTGTTATGTATAAATTGAAACTATAAACTAATAACTTGTGTTATTTCTTATTACAGACTCGTAGCTAGAGATCAAAGAATATAACTGGAAGTTGGAATAAAACTACGAAATAAAAAGCTCATGTAAATATTAATTTACATATATTAGAAAGAATGCAGTTTATAATATTGTTGTATGTTTATTTTTGATCCTTTATTTTATTTTTGAACCTTTATCTGTTATGACAAAAATTAACATGTTGACATTTGTATTAGAGAATTGTGTATAAATCATAAAGCTTTAACTTTTATAAAGCAAATATTTTAATGAAGTAAACAAAATTAAAGTGCGATCTTTAATACAAAAATAATCTTCAAAATTTTGTTTTCTTTTTATTAATATTTACATACTCTATTTATATTAAAACCACATTGAAACACAATGAAAAGTAAGTTTTACTTGAGGAAAATTTACCTATTGGAATACATAAATTTGTGATGCGGGTATTCTCGTGTTATGGTAGCATGCCAGCATCATAATGTTCAGATTTTAAGGTTGTGGCCATTAACTAAATAAAGCTGGTTTAAATTCTTTCTACCTTGCTAATAGGATGAATGAGATAAATTAGATAAATGATTCAAGAAGGCTATAAAGTAATTGTAAAGCTACACAGAAATTTTAAAAACCACTGTACTACTAGATTATTACAGAAGAATTATTCTGATTAACTACGAATTGACATAAGTTATTAGTATGTCGCATTTTAAAATAAACAAATGTAATTAATTTCAGAGTCATCGGTTTACTTATTCGGAATACGAGTTTAATAAATTCATTTTGTGATTGATAAATACTGACCAAATAATCTGTTAAACGAAAATGTGAATTTCCAACGCGTGATTTTTCAAACGCGCGAAGTTCATAGCAAACTGTCAAATGCAAAAGTTTCTATGTCTTAGTGCATTTTTCGTTTAATTTTATAGCATGACCAAGGTACAAAAAATATTCAATGTAGATTGATGGAAATAAAAATGTGAAATGTATTAGAGAGAGAGCCAAACTACATGTAATAAAAATAAATTTAAGCTTTGTTTAATTTAAACGCGTAGAATGCGTGCAAAACATTAGAGTAAAACAAATTAAGTGAAGTATTATCAAATGTTCGCCTTTGTTTAAACCAATATAAACAAAGCAGAATAACCTGCAGTGGAACCATAATGAAATGCAAATATGCCTGCATATTCCGTGGAAATATTTTGGATTGTTATCACGCGCTTGTTATAACAGGTGACTTGTTAATTGTCGATGTTTCCAACATGCTTGCTAATTTAGTTGTTTGAAAAGAATTTGCAAGTGCATGAAATAAACAGGTAATCGAATTAAGTACAAACTAAATAACAAAGAAGATAATTTAACTTATGTACTTGGGTAAACTGTGACACAGATATTTTAAGTCTGTGGCGGGTTTTCTGAATTCGTTTTAAATCTTAAAGTGAGTTCAAGATTCGGTGTATGTGAGATATATCTACATAACGGTTGAAATACGATAATGAAATACAAACATTATAGTCTGTAGGTGAGAGAGCAAGTATTGAACGATTAGGTAGCTTATTATAATACTAGATTAACGGCATGGATGATCCTAAATCTCAAGATGATTGTCTCAATACACACTTTTCAAATGATTTATCTGCTTTAGAAATATGTTGAAATGAAGTTGACTAATTACGTCAACATTGACAGCTTCATTACGATACAAGTGACGAAGCGCTGAAGGCGCATAATCTAAATTTTTTTTTTTCTTCTTCTTTGCAGCCTATAGATGCCCAGTGCAGGGTATAGGACTCGCACAAATCGCCTAAAGATTTCATTTTCACAAGAGTGTCGATAAAATAGGTTGCAAGGGTTTAGGACATCATCAAATTATTGCGTCATGAAAGACTTGCATTGGCTTTGATATGCGCTTTGCAATCCGATTTAAGAGACCATCACGCACGATCGGTTGATTTCAACGGATTAATCAAGTCAAAAGTCAAAATTAAGCAATAACTCGTTTTGCAAAATCACTTTAATCATTATGTAAATATTTTGAAGACATTAAAAAACCTAATATATAATTACGAAAAAAAAAATAATAGTAATTTAATAGGAATGATAATATTGTAAACAATTAAAACCACGATCCGTATGTGCGCATATAACTCATATTTGTTAAAATGTATCAAATTTCATTTAGTAACATGAACTATTGTAAAATAATATGCTTATGCAATCTGACCAAAATTACAATATATGGATGTTTTTATTTTAATTAACATGATTTGTTATTTAAATATAATAATTTGTTTAGATGAAAAGGGCAAAAACAAACATAATGTAAAATATTATTAAAATACTTACCTTTTATCAACATTTTTTTTTATTGGCGGCTTTCGCAATACATTATTTTTGTACATTTGTTTCTGTTATTTTTACAAGGGGATTCCCGGTGTTTGTGTGGTCTATTACAGACACCGTATTAGTCTGGTAAGTCGAAGATAGATACTTTCCTGTCTGAATAAATTACAGTTCGTTACGTAAGTGAATGCTTTATGATACAGGATGTCGTGTTGATGGAATATTCCCTTAAATAAAACGGTCTTACATCTATATTTATGACGGTATTATTTTACAGGTGAGTTATATTATAAAACAGAATAGTAAAATAATAGATATTGGTTGAAGCAATATCTTTAGTAAAGTGTTTTAAAACGTAGCATCACTAGTTATGATTTTTTTAATATTATTTCTGTGGTTTCAACACATTGCCAGTATGACACAGTTCCGAAGAATTTTCTTATATTCAAATAGCAGAGTAATAACGTCTTCGGATATTCGAATCCTTCCGCGGTTAAAGTGAAATTTCTCTCTCACGCCATCGTCACATTTTTATGCTGAACACAACAAGACTTTCACATGAAGTAATAATTGATATATTGATATTTATGCACCATAATAATTACTTTTTCATCAGCATCATGGTTTAGCAGGAGGACATCCACTAGTGGACATAAGCCTCCTTTACAATTAGTTCCATTAAGACCGATTTTAATCAGCCTACATTAGACCGCATATGTCTTTCGACAACCTTTATAAGGTCGTCTGTTAACCACGTGGCTAGACATCCTCCGCTGCATCTATGTCTACCCTAAGTTGATTAATTTTCCATATTCAGTCGATTTTTATTAGTATATATTTTATTTTATTAGTAGATTCATATTAGTCGATTTTTATACACGGTCACGCTGGTCTACAGCGTGATTGATTATAAACATAAAATCTTCAAAGGGATGAATAGCTTTATTTACTGTCAAAAATGAAAAATGTTTTAAAAAATATAGAAATATGTTTTTATATCTCTTTCCCTGCAGATTATGTATTGCCAGAAGTTATTGACCAGTCCATTTTAGCACAACACATTACAAGGCGAGAATTTATTAAGTGTGATTGGATAGTACAAAGACTTTAAAGCTTTTAAGATTTTCCATTTATTTATTCAGTGTTAAAAAAAATAAAACACATTCATTTAAACTATTTATAAATTAAATATATACATACATCTGCGAGAAAATTTGAACGACTTAAATAACAAACAAAATGTGTATTCAACATAACATCTTGTGTTCGTATTAATTCCTCGCCTTTCGCTATTAAGATAATTATAGAAAAAGGTAAAAAAATTAACGTTTTATCATTCCTTTTCCTAGCGGGCCGTTCAGAGATTTTATCGCGTTGCATGTTTCAACTTGTTGCTTTGTATTTCGGAATAATAACTTGCTGACGCCTCGAATTGATCTAGAGAGATAGGGTTTCATATTTTGACATATGGGAGAATATAAAAGACTTGAACAGGTTAGATAACTACAGATAAGACGTACAGTGTTGGAAGTATTAACTGTGAAATAATTAGCATAAGATCGTATCTTCGTAATCACCTATGCTCTATTTCTGTTTTAAAACGTTTTACGCACTTAGTGTGTGCAGTGGTAGTCTAGTAATTAAAAGCTCCTACATACAAACGTTGGTAGATTCGATATCTGAATGGTAAAAAAATCAACTTATCCGGGGAACAAAAAAGCTATTTAAAGTCAGTAGTTTTTTTGTTATCTTCATTTTCATGTTTATTATTATTTATAATGCCTCGGGTCTCATTGGCAAACCTTCAAACAACGAATCATGGAAAGGACTCTGCCTGATATTTCTAAGAGAGCGTATCAGAAGTGATGAGATGCGAACGCAAACAAGAGTTACCGACATAACCAAGTGGATTACCAAGTTGAAGTGGCAGTACTCACACAATACACAAAACAAGTAGTCACTGAGTCCATAAAGGCTTAAAGTCAGTACAGGAAGATCCTCGGAAGATGCTGTAAGCAGGCAGATCCTGCCGGTCCTGTTGAAAATCTACCGAAGATGCCCATGACCAGAAATGATGATGAATAATGATATTCAATACACTTATGTAAAATAATCATTTTACACATGTAGTGAGGTCATAAGAGTCATTATTAAATAAGAAAGGACCAATATTTAGCCACTTCCGCCACTGTGACTCGGTGTTTGGCACTAATCTGTGTAACAACTCCTGAAGATGCCCCGTGGAGGGGTGAAGCGCGTGTTGAGTGAGTTTACGGTGGCGGTTGTGTAGTTGGCATTGTCTGTCGCATGCGCATTTAAGAGCGGGCTGGCGGGCGGTGCACTTTCATGCACGACAACCACTGCATGTGCGGAAGTGGCTAAATATTGGTCCTTTCTTATTTAGGATGGACTTCCGCAATGTAACGCCTGAATCCATTAAATAGTCATTATTAATTTTATTTAATTATTTATATCGAAGCAACCAGACGCAAAGGAAGCATGTCATGGTCGAAAAACCAAAAGAGAGAGTTGGTCAAAGAGAAGGACTAGAGCTCTGTTCAGAGTTGTGATTTTTAATCAAAGATCAATATACTCTTTACAGTATCAAACTTTCGGCAGAAGGTTTTACGCTTGTCTGTTTGGCTTGAGTAATGTTGTTTATAATTAAAGTAACCAAGGCTAATGGCTAAGGCTATGGTTTAGGAATATCGCACAAACACAAGCAAGGGGTCCGTTCAGGGCGTAATATTAATTTGCAACTTGTTGATGATCGTACGACGCGTGTTTATCGCGCTCCTTCCACGTTCCCCACACATTAATCACGTGACCTTACCTTACCCCTCACAAAGAGCACTCACTGACAGAAACGACGAACTTCTCTCACTCGTGATATCTTATAAATAAAAATTAATCGTGAAATGTATGTACATGTAATATGCCCAAATTTCTAGACTGGTTGGATGAATTCAGCTAAATATTCCATATAGGTAAATAGAAACACCTGACACGAGGTGCCAAAATAGATGTCAATGAAAACGAAAAAAAAAAGTTATGAAATCGAGCAAAAATGATTACATTAAAAAGTTTTTTATATCATTACCAAAGTATAATAATAAATAATATTATCGTGGTTTATTAAAATAGTCTTATGTTTTTCCTTTAGTTTTGTGTCTGTTACTCGATATTCTTTGATGATTGTAGCGTAACAGCGCCCTAAGGTGAGATGCGATGGCTTATTAGGGGAACTAAGAACTTTGGGGTTGTGTTTGCTGTTACGTCTGTACACATGGGGATATGTTTGCACGGTCCAGTTCCCAACTTTGTTTTAACTTATGATATTTTTGTGATACTTTTTATATACCTCTGTGTTGTATTTGTAAGTGGAAGAAAAGGATAGTTGACGTCGTTGGCTGAGTGTCAACAACATATCGCCTTAAGGGGAGATTATATATAAGAGAAAATGTAGCGAAAACTCGAGGGAAATAAAGTTTGTTGCGTAAGTAAGGGTGAATTGTCAATCAGGATTAAAATAGAAGTTGTTCGGTATTTCAATTTTAAATATTGCAATTTTTCCCTAGGGCTCAATTTCATTTATCTTAAACATTTATGTTAATTTTACTGCATGAATCAATGTTACATTTTTTTTTAAATTTTAATTAAAATGAATGTCACTTCGTATACACATATTTGGCTTTGTTTGTGCAATAAAATATAGAAATTCTACATTTAAAACTTTCTTTGTCTAAGTTATTCAACACAAACGACTTTTTTAAACACAGATAAATATATCTGATAAATCGGAAAATACTAAAGTAGATACGCCCTGAAACGAACGAAATGGAAAAAAAAAACAGAGAGGTCATTTATGGACGCAAATGGCTTATTAATACGCATAAAAACGTGTGATTCTTAAAATTTAAGTATTGTGGTGTAAACATCTATTTTTAAACAAGCTTTTTGTTAAAAAAATAATTGTAGCGGGTAGATAATTTTTTGTCAAATGTTTTAAAAACAACGCACCAGCGGTCTGTAGAGACGTTGTTTAAACCTCTAAAGCGTTCTGATATCTCAAAACGCTATGACGATATTAGACGAATAACAGATTATTCAAAACTGTGTTGCAATCATAAGAAATGATGTTACTAACGTCAAATTTGCATCACGCTTTTTAAAAATGCTACCAAAGCTAGGTCATTTATTATTTTATTCAAAATCTATACAGGATCATTTAAAGCGACCGTTTTTGTACGACACTAGAAACTAGAAACTAATCAGATTTAACTCCCCTGTAAGGTTAAGCAGTGTGTAGTGTAGAATTCCAAAAGTGCCTTGAGTACCCATAACAAACTTGGTAGGTTTTTTTTATTGTACTTACTATATCTTTAATACATTAGTTAGAGAAATTCTCACTCAAGTTCTATTATCGCTCAAAAGATCTTTTGCACTAAAACAGGATTGTTTTATTGTAGCGTATCCTGTAAAATTGTGGGGTTGATAAGTGCCGAATGTAGTTTCATCAAGTGGCCGTGGACGCAATCCAGACTCGCGCTTTTGTTTCGGATAAAAGCGCAGCGGTGAGGTGACATAACATCAGCCCCGTTATTTTACCGGGTACTCAGCAAATATTTATTTAAAAACTTTCTTTAATTTATAACAAGACAAGTTAGAAACATTACGATGCAGTATGTTATAAAATAATACACAACTGATCAAAAAATGTTTGCTTATTTTATAAAATATAGAGACATAACATATATAACGACGCTTTTTATTTCTGGTGCTAACTTTAAGTTTAGGTCTATACCCAAATAATAACTAGCACTAAGTAAATACCAAACATATATCATTTATGTATGTAACAATATTCAACCTATAATTTTAAAAGAGTTAGAAACGAAAAGCTTGATTCGTTTATTAATATAGCAAAATTATACATGGTATCGTGCTTGACTTATATAAAAATTTTTAATCACCGAGTTGTTAAAGACAAGGCACTGACAGACAGAGCGCTCCTTTTGTCACTTTATGGAATGAAAAAAAAACACTCAATACTTATAACGGTTCATATCTATACTATAAAGAGAATGCATCAGAAGGCAGCTTTATTACTAGTAACAGGATGTAAGAATAATCAAGATCCGTACACTAATCGTTGCTCCTTATTCCTCGATATCATTAAACTCATCAAAGTTTAATTCAACCGTGTTAACTCATTCAAAACGATTCAGATATGTGATTTCAGCACACGGACCATTAAATACGAAACCACACATATTAATATCGTATCATTAATACTAATAAATCACCGTTGAAATGTTATTTCTCCGCGCTCAGTACAGTATTAATTTATATCTCGATTAGTTTTCGCGTTTTCGATATATCTCTATTATTTTTTATTAGAAATATTTAGGTACATTTTCAATTTTTTTTGTAATTTATTGTTTATCCTATCAATGTTGTTAGTATGAAAGATCGAATAAATCTTTTCTATATATATTAAAATTAATACACATTATTTACCTTTCCTTCCATCTAATGATGTTCCATATGTTGTTGATGAGATACAAAGGCGATTTCTTCGTCTACCTCTGAGCTGTATCGTTTAGCGAGGCAATAGCAACCGTCCAAGTCTAACTTCAGCCCTCTCGGGCGTGTTTGAGCCGGAATATTAAATGCCTATTCAGACCAAGCCAAAGTCTCCTCTCTGTGCCTCTAACACCAGATCATTCTATGGATAGTCCAGCTAAATGACCTAAGAGCAATATTGCCTAATTGGTTTGGCTACGATCCGATACTATAGCATGTAGTGTGACCGGAAAAAATGTTCAATGCCTTCGAGCTAAGTTACGTAAGTGAAGCATCGACTAAGGGTCCTGCGCGCTCTGCCTGTCAAACTCGCGTTGTAAATAACAATAAGGCAGTATAGATTCAGACAAAAAAATCTTTATCACGCAAATGTAACTTGATTCCAATTAAAATATGCCAACACGTCTAATGATTTTTGCAATAATAAGAAAGTATTTTTTTACATTAGAAAATAAAAATCTTTGAAAATAGTCACAGATCATTTATGTAACAAAAATTTAAGTAACTTGTTAACAAAAAAAAAAAACCACAATACAATTAAAAGATTGAAATTCGAAAATTAATTTCACGTTGTATAATTAATGATTTTATTCTCGAAAATGTTGATTGCAGCGCTTTCACTAAAACAATTCCCAATTTAAAAGAAGCAATTATTTGCATTCAGAATTTACAACAGGAAAGGCGAAAATTAAGAACACAATATCACCTTCAATTATATATAATTGCAGGTCGTTAGAGGCTCGTTTCTTTGGACCTTTAACTTGTTTATGAAAAAACTCTATGAATAGCTTGTTAGCGCTTTGCGGCGGTCTCTAGGGAGCTACAGGCGTCAACCTCGACGTAATGATGCAGTCTAAAACTCAAGCATAGCGGGGTACCAAAATACTTTAATTTTATTTCCCCATATGAATAGTATAGTCTCTGCGATTCATATATTCATATCTCTATAAGTTATTTTACAATATTTTATTCCTTTTAAAGTGAAGAGTTATTGTTTTATATGCACGCAAATTTTAATATTCGTATCTTTATATAATTTAACTGTCGTATGTTGTGTTTATATAGATATTTGTTACTTACTATGTTTATGTGTGAATCAATATTTTACGCTTTTGTTTGTTTTTAAAATTCAAGGTAATAAATGAAGGTTTTTTTGTAAATACAATGAACAAATTAATACTTAACTTGTACAGTTGCTTTAGTAGAAAAGTGATCACATTACACCTTAATGAAAAATAAATCATATTTATCCGTATTTTACCAGAATCGCTGTGCGGCTTAACAAAATCTTTACCTAACCTGATCATAATTTTCGTGGGCAAGTCAAAAGGGGAACTTATGTAAAAGTAGGGAGCGCGTTGCAATCGGAGTTGAACAATGGAACATATTTTCCGTAACTTACTTGTCGTCAAGGGAATTAAATAAACAGCCAATTTCGTGAACCGTTTATGGCTAAGAAAATTAAAATTGGATAAAACATTTACTGTAAATGTTAGTTAATATAAAAAATATTTTTTATTACACACGTGTAAAAATGTTTGTGAATTATATGTTATTCTATCAAATTATTAAATGACGTGTGTATGTAAACCAAATAGAAATTATAGTTCACTGGTACCACTGGATAAAGTCGTGTAAAATCTTGGTTTTATAGGATTACCATTAAAACTGTTATATCAGATGAAAGTTAGATCTAAACAAAAGTTTGTGCTTCATATCTGTCAACCTTGAAATTTGTAATTTACCAATAATATATATACGTATATGTGTGTGTGTACATACATATATATACATATGTATACGTATTTATATATCTTTTGCGTGGTAGAACCAACGAATAAAATTGTATTGCGTGAATTTGTTTAATGATATCCTCATTTTAGATCGCCAACGTCCTCTCTTAGACAGTGTATAGGTAACGTAACTTTGCAATTCCAGTGGGTTATTGTAGTAAATATCACATATTTTTCAATCATGACAATATGCTGGTAGCTTCATAATGTTTTTCATACACGTGCGTCCCCTGGAAAGTCGCAGACACTTATTTATATATATTGCTACGTTAAACTTTTCATCACCACCATTTTCGGTGTAAGACTGAAGGCTGAAAAATATTGGAAAAATGTTTCTAACAATGAGAAATGAAATCAAATATATCATACGAATAATCATCATTCATTATCTTTATTTCAGCCATAGGACATTCAGTGCAGGACATATGCTTTTCCTTTAAATTTCCAACTAGATATGATGGAAGTGGCATCCAGCTTCTTACACTATTAAATATTTAAAGCTTATAAATGAAAAACTAAAAAACATAATAATATTATTACTAATTCTATTCATACCAATGCTTAAACCTAAATAACTATAATACTGAAACTGTATTTGTTTTAATCCCTTCGACTAGTCTTTAATGTGAAACCTTAGTACTAAAAGGGCTATTGGTTTTACAAATTAACAAACTCTCAATTCACTCAACGTCTTTAAGCTAATACAGTTACCAAGAGTTTCTAGTTTCGAGTGAAATCGTAAGAGGAGCCAAAAAAAACTCGAACCGCAGGTGTCGTCAATGCGAAGTCAAATTAGACACTCTGCGACTGCTGAGCCAACTTTTTATTAGGGTACTGCGAAGTTAAAACAATTTCAACGGTTTTAATCATAGCACTTAAAGTCAGATTAGCTCTGTCAGTCGAGAACTTATGACGAAAAAGTAAAAAACAAAATTAACTTATAACATGTATTGCATTTTATACATATAATGAATGGATGATGCATATAATGAATGGATTGACAAGATAAAACAGGCAGCTGTGTCAAAGAATATTGTTTTTTACATAAATAAGTGATGAAACAGAATGAAGAATTTTACAATAAAGGATAGGAAGTAACAGATGAACAATCAGGATGATCATCGTCATTTCAGCTGTAAGACAAATCCAAAGCACCCGATATAGCATCTTCCGATGATTTTAATAATGTTGTTAGGTTACTTTGTGGTGAGACGTTCTTAGCTGCGCTTGCCGTTCCATGGTCAGTACTGTAGAACCTTGTGACCACCTGTTCTGCGCGCTACGTCACCTGCCTATTACCACTACAATTTGTCAATTTGCTGCATCGGTTACTTTTGTTCATTTGTGGATGTCCTTATAACACTGCAAAATTCATAAGAATTTTGTGGTTTGCGTTACGCCTTTTATAGACATAACCTGGGCGGTCTAAAACAAAAGATATTTAATTTTACTCTGAAAACTTCTGATAACAAGTAAACGTTTTCATATCATGAAATTAGATATGGATCTAAGGATTGCGTAAAAAGGTAAAGCAAAAATGTAATTTTTTTGTAAAAATAATACATTTTAGATATCTATTATTCATATATATAGCTCTTTTGTTAGCAGCTGTGTGATCAACTTTTTTGTAAGGTCTTCTTAGATCAGGATGTGTTTTTTTATATGAAAGACGCCATTAAAGGGAAGCTTTGTGTTCTTTTGGCACGGTATTAAGTGGGAAATAAAATGAAAAGATAAATAAATGAAAAATTCTTGTATTTTGGTATCCAATTTACATTTTTTTAAACTTTTATTCAAATAGAATCAAAGAAAAGGCCGCAGAAGCGAGGGAGTGATGACATCATGAATGTAGAAAGCAACAGAAACTACGCTACTTATAACAGAGAAAAGCGGAGAGAAATGAAGACCAACTTCAAATATACGTATATTTAAGGAAGGATGAAACACAACAGAAATTAAGGGGTTTCAAACTAATGTTGGTTACACCCTACGCTCGTCTAAATTACTATCTTGAAATAATTGAAATATATCTGTATCTTGATAAAAGATAATTTTGAGCCGAACCCTTTTTCACAGGCGGAGTATACTTTAAGTTTTATACTCTTTTTTGTCTCCTTCGTACACACCACCTGCCGCGAGGCCATTAGTGCCGGAACTGAATTCACGACTAGCGTTTCGTATAAATATAATTTTATTTTGATTGCACCACCTAACGTTTGTTTTACGATAATTGAGACCACATACTGCAGTAACACTCTTTCTATTATTATTGAAACGTACTCTTATATAACTTTCGATTTTGAATGTTATTCTTTATAGTATTGGATTCATTTTTCTGCATCGCATTCGCAAGTGACATTTTAAAATCATATATAATTTTTAATTTTCTTTATTATTCGGTTTCTCATTCGTTCTATAATAAAATTAAAGTGGCGCCAAGAACATCAAAGAATGTTAACCGTTTCAAGTGAATTGATTCTTATAACAGAACACAACTTTTGATGTATGATTAAATGAATTTTATTTGTTCTTAAACTTCAATATGAATTATATGTAGTTTTAAAAAGGAACAACCTTTAGAATAACCGATAATAGAAGAGTTTAGCAACCATTTATCTAATACGAAGTAGAACGACGCTATCAAGCTATCAATTTTAGGTGGGTCAAACACTATCTCCACAAAATGCCACTGCTTGCTTTATAAACATTCAAGTATACAATCGCATAACAGACAGACACATCGTAAAATTATAAGAATGAAAATATGATTTCAAATTGTAAAAGCTTATAGGTTCTTAGATGAGTTTTCATTTTAGAACAGAGTTCGAATAGTCGGTGCATTGATTTACGATCCATTCAGCAGTTAAATATGACAGTATACGACATAATATCCAATAATAACTGCAATGGAACACTTTAGCACAATATGTCGTAATACGAAGCCAATGAGAAAATCCATAAACCCATATCAAAGTTCATCATTAACTATCGTCTTACTGATGTTTACGAGGCACTATAAAATGCCGTTGTAGTTTTAAGATCGGCAACGCGTTCCACAAATTGTGTTTTATTAGAACATGAAAAGTTTACGAGGCGTATATGACGGAAAGGGTGAAGTATACAATGTTTAAACGGAACTATTCTTCCTGTTGTCATTGTTTTACAAGAAATTTTATACGGCGATCACGTTTTATTTTTCAATTACCAAAACACACTCATCTAACTAGAGATGCAGCATAAACTAGATGAAGTGTAAATCATTTCAGTCGTGGACGTACGTAGTGTACCATAAATAATTTTAAAATAATTGCTCATCTTTAGTATATAGCAATATGTAGTAATAGTTCTCGATCACGAGCTGGTAGAAGCAGCATCGGGAGCCCCCCCCCCCCACTAGGTAGACAGAGTCAAAGTCACGAGAAGCTGCTGGATACGAGCAGCGCAAGCCTGGCCATTGTGGCGAATTTTGGAAGATGCCTACGTCTTGCAGTGGGCGTTTATCTGCTGAGATAGAAACAACATTGTAATTTCTTCTGTCAATGAATTTGAAAAACTATATTACTATCTGAACAAGACATTAAATATCGAATAGTATTATTAAGTACACTTTTACTTTTAAGCTTAATTCATGTAAGTAAGTTTCATGAAAATGTTTTTTGCTCGCATAGAACCATTGCAAACTCATCTTTTTCATTCGCGACCAGCCAGCTAAATTATAGTGCCGCGTTCCATACTACCTCATTACGTAGGAAATGCGCACTAATGCATCTCATTCTCTATTTGTCAAATTATAGACCGCTCTCGGTAATGTTACGGCATAATGGTGCGAAGTGAGAGTGCATCGTGATTCCCTTTGGACTCGTTAGTGACGTGACTGGCATTCGAAAACTCTCTCTGAATTCGCACCATGGAGTATTTATGTCATTCATTCCAACACATCACCCTATAGTAAAAAAAAATGTAAATTATTAATGAACATGCAGTAACAATTGCCATGCAGTGTTGTTTACTACGGACATAGTTTTTGGAATGTGTTACCGAAAACAAGGCGGCAGCAACCGAAAAGTTTTAATTTCGTGTCCCTTACTTACAAATATTTAATAATACATAAGTATAAAAATTGTCAAAAAAGTACATAAATTTGGTCATTTTCTGTATTACATAAAGCTTCATTGATTATAGGTATAACAGCATCAAAGGATCGGGTTCAGATCATTTACTATAGATTATTGTATGATACATCATACCGTACCGATAACATAATATAGAAAAAGAATATAACATAGAAAAAGCATTTCTAAATAATTCGGAAAATTCGGATTACTATGGTAAAATTAATTAAAATTTACTATCTGCCAGTAGTTATTGGCCTCGCCATCGGCCATCGGGTGATTGTAAATAGGAGTAAAAGCGTCAACGCTTTTAGCTGATGCATATATGTATATATACATATACATATATATATTTGTATATATATGTATGTATTTGCTGAAATATTTCGCATTATATGACAAAGACCTGTACATCAATTTTGGTTTTATTTTTGTTTATTGCTTTTTTAGTCTATATTCCCACACAAATATATAGAAATATATTTTACGCAGAAAGAAAAAAAAAACAGGAAATATTGAAGTAAGTAAGAAACAATTTTTTTGTAGGTCACTCGTATATATAACGATATATACTATATAGTATGTACTTTATAGTAAATATTACTGGAATCAATAATCAAACGCACACGAACATACTCCACACACTAAACACACATACTTTACATATTCCGATTCACAACTCTGCGTTTGTTCTGGTTTCCTTTTCCATTTAACTTATTGTAATATGAATACTCCTATTAATGTTAAGCTATGTTACACTTATTTTAGCATGTACTTAATATGTTGTGTAAAATTATAAACCAAATCTAGGTATCTTAATAGAGTTATCAACCTCGAATTTGATTAATCCACTTTAACGAAAGAATTCTTTTATCATCACCGGAGGTAGCGTGCTTAGGATTTTCTTTATATCCCTTCATATCCCTTCTCATCTCAAGTCTTATACTTAATTATGAGATTTCCCTAAAGATCTCTTCTGACTTGTGCCGTTTCATTATTTATTTCACTCTATTGGAAGCTCGCCAAGCTGAGATCGTTTTGGCGGACGCTCTATGAATCGATAGATCGAAGAAAAATTTGAAGAGCGAACATCGAAGATGTCCTATCTGCGAGGTCCGCTCTTTCTACCCTTTTACAGTTATCATTACTCCTACTCCAACATAACTACCACATAGGAAAAGTTAAAGATGTTTACTGTGATGGTAGAAGAAACGCCGGCAATGCTACTGTATTTAAAATAGTAGAAATGGTACGTACCTGATATTTGGCAGTAAAACCGAGTATGTACGCTATTCGCATCAATACATCACCTTATGGGAATAAAAAAGTTTTTACTTTGCTCCCGTTATATTTAATCAACTTTGTTTAGATTGACGCCAAATAACACAAGTCACAAACTTAAGCGTTTTTCTTAAATATTCTAACGACTGACGAACTTAAATGAAAAAAATAATGATACTCCTCCAGCTGCACACACAGATTTGTCTCCTTTTACACATTACCGCAATTAAATTTCATTTTTAATACTATATTTTGTGATTTTTAAAAATGATGTGTAAAATTTGTTAGCAAAAATGTAAATCCAGTTGGTTTTTTTGCTGTTAAATCTTCTATTATAAATTGTACCTCTTCTAACATATATGGGCAGCAACGTTCTCTGCATATCATAATAACACACTGTAATCGCCATCTGACGTGCCAAGCGTCAGCCTTATGTCTTGCATCTTGCAGTGAGCGTCTATGGGCTCAAATGACGACAACGATGACGACGACGATTGTTTTCTGTAGGAATGTAGGTGATACTGGTAGGTATCTGGTACGTGGTGAGTATGTAACAAGCCGGTCTCGTCTGAGAGGTAAGCGGGATCACACTACAAAGCGGTTTAATTCAGTGACAATAATAGCCATTACCGCAACCTGTGGTAAACTGAACAGCCAAAAGCGTCAATTATGTTAAACTCGATTCAAGTAAAAACTTAATCCTTGAAATTAAGAGTAAAAATTAAATTACAAACGCAATTTGGTAAAGTTAACGGTTATATATATATATATATATATATATATATATATATAAATATACAATTATTGACTACACATAGCTTATCTTTATCATCATTATTTCAACAGTAAAGTTTCCACTGCTAGACGTTGGCAACTGTAGATTTCATAAAGGACAGGTTAGACAAGGTTTTCTCTTGACTTTGTGATCCACCTGTAGTCTCCACTCAAGAAACTTAGATCCCCAGCAGCCATCGATTATTATTTTATAGTCTTAACGAATTATTTTAGCATTTGAAAATGAATGTATATTTAAAAGCAATAAAAATTTTACAAAAAATTTTATGTTATTTTATAACAGTCTTCTCCTTTTTCTATTAGTTCTTTTCAGCCGATATATGACCACTGCAATGTTTATCCCTCCTCCAAAAATCTTCCGATGGACGGGTTTCGAGCTATGGCTCTGTAGCCTGACTGACATGATGGATAGTCGATCAGGCACCTTTGGAATACAAATTACCTTACAAAACTCCAGAGTTAAATACAGATAATACATTAAAATATTTCATTCGTCAGTTAAGTCAAGCCATGGATTCGTTTACGTTGAAGTAAAATTTCAGTGTAACCAGCTCTTGCGTTTGTTTTTGTTGTTCCTGTTTACCTAATGGTGTCGACTTTTTAAACTAATTTCTTTATAACTTTTGGTACTGCTATTAATATTAAACTAAAACTATGAATTTTAATATTAGCCTAAAGATCATAAAGCACAGACAATAAATCACTTTTTTTATTTACTTACATTTGAATAAAGTAGTCACGTGTAAACTAATCTTAATTCTTTACAATTATAAACGCCCACTAATCACTATCTGTTTATTTCACTTGTTTATCAAAAGAACACAATATCAAGTCTATCCGTCGAGATAAACATGCGATAGGGCAAAAGACTTATAGTGTAATAAATAGAAAGATTAAATTATTTTTTAATTTTAAATGAATTTAACTATGGTATTTGCAATGGTGAATTAATCCATTTTAATTTCCGTTAGCTATTCACAGCGAAGACAAAGCGTGTAACACGCGAACCCAGTGTCTTCGCATAACTCTGAACCGGTGGGCCATTGCCATTTAAAATTTGGATAGAAACCGTGTGCTAACACCTAGGGTCTATGAACTCCCGTGAGTCATATTGTCAAAAATTTCCAAGTAAAAAAAAATTCGCGTGTTTCTAAGTCACTACTGACATGCTTGCTGGTCCAATGCACCTAGATAATATCAAACCTACAATTTCGTATCAATCATTCTGCCTGTCCATAGCGACTAATAAAGTATATGTGTATAATAAGTGTCCACTTTAGTAGGGAGCAATTATAAAAATTAGTACAGTCGACGGAAAATAACTGGTTTACGATATGTTTGAAAATGTTTGTATATTTTTACAGAATTTATATCGCTTATTAATATAATTGATTCGACAATTAATAATCGAACACGTAATGTACAAACTTTAGAGATTACTTAAAGAAAAACTTTTTAGAAAATAAGTACAGTAAATGCAATTACCAATCAGTCCATTTTTAATTAAAATTGATTTATAGCAACAAATTGGGTCCAAGCCACTGGAAGGCTTTTGCTTCCCCAAAGATCGCCTTGATGTTTAGCCTTCCGCTGCCCGCTTCCAGCAGCTGCTCAATAATCATCTACTGGCTCAGGGTCGTCATTGGATATTGATTTTTTTGAAAATTAAGATTAATTTTTTTATGTGTAGTAATTCACATATATTATCATTCTCATACATAGCTTTACATAATTCCATATTTGTAACACTCTGTAGGCTTTTACAATTCACTCTCTTGTAATGCTGCTTAATTATTATGCAGTAAAATTAAACATTTTATCAAACTAAAACTGGTCTTAAAATGCTACTTTTAAGAGGTTAATTATTGTATTATCTTTTAAAAATAGGTGAAGTTTTTTAAGAGATATTTTAGCTTTAACGTCTGTCTGAATTTGCTGTTGGTTCTTTTGAGAATAAAACGCGTTGGGAATCTACACAGCTATATTTTAAGTTCGTTGGTTAATTTGATTCTATGAAATTGTTCTCCTCTGGCATTCTACTCTAAATGTACATAAGTGATCGCTTTAGATAATACAAAGTAAGAGTAATATTAATAAGTGTTTAAATTGAAGACAATGAACATTACATTATAATAATAACATTCGCTTTTAACGTTGCCCCAAATAGCCTAGTGGTGCATGTGTTACGCAGCGAACTGTACTTCAGCCATTAGCATACAAACAGTACTACCGAGTCGGATACACAAGATAAATTGAGCGATAAGGCGGCGGTGAAAGAAGCACAGAATACCGTAATTACATGTTGGCAGCGGCAGCTAGGAGGGACGCGCGAATTAGTTCTTGCGCTAAAAATGCAATCTCATTTCGAGGGTTGTAATATCATAGGACTAGATGACTTTTATTACGAAAGTTATTAGTCGGCTCCCGGAATGTTACTAATGGTCGATGAATTATTGATTTTACTTTTATTCACTAAATACGACCCCTTTACACAGTATTATTCCGTTTTAATTACAATTTGTCATATTTATGTGTTCTGTTTTTGGTATCGTTTTTTTATTTAATTATATTTTACGAATAATACAATACTTATATATAAACTATTTGCTTGAAGTTAGTCGTCAGTTAGTTATCCATGTTTGGCATAATATAAACGAATATCGAATCCTGGCTTTGTTATAGTGAAAACCAAACCAACCAAATTTATTACATTTTAATGAGAGTTTTTTATCTTCTGGTATGGTATGATAATAAAATTAGTAAATGCATTGTGGTTTATGTAACTTGCGGTTATTGATAGCAGACGTAATGTTTTGATTTGAAGTGTTTCGCAGTTTACCGCGCCGGTTTCAAGAAGACTTGGCGTCATAAATTTTCCAGATTAGACAAAGGTTAAGTTTAAGTTGATTAAGTAGTCTCAATGTTTTTCTGTGCCTTTTCAATAGAATCTATTATGACAGATTTAAATGTTACCCTGTACCCATCTCACGGACCAAAATAAAGGTTCTCCGACTTAATAGCTTGTTAGTAAGTAGTTGTCAGTAGTAGAAGTGTTGTAATGAAAAATTGTTGTCCATTTACTCGAAATGTAGGCCAACATTTTACACTGTACAGGTTTAGTTCGTATGGAAACGTATTAAGATCAAAATTTTGATAGGCCTGTTCAACTGGCCCGTGCTGAAATAATGTTTTAAGAAATCTTAACGATTCATTGATTATGTTATGTCATATATTTAATACTTAATTGTACATGCATCAGAAAGGATACATAGTTACTATGTAATAACTAAAAAAAGTACTATAATGGACGGTCTTACCACTCATGGCTCGATTTATCCCAGACAACCAAAGTAAGGAACATACATATATACTTACATATATATACATAGATATAATGACCTTAGATAAATTTATGTACATTGATTATAACATATATATATATATATATATATATATATACAAAAAAAATAAAAAAAATAAAATTCGCATTTGCCTAGGGAAAACGAAAAAAAAACACTGTATTAATAGATAAATAGCTAACTGTCATGAAAATGTTATTTTATGTACCAGGAATTAGACGTGTTTTAATATAATGTTAGGTAGATGAATATTCCAAGATCTAAATTAATTACAAAAAAAAATATCCATCGAGTTTTTGTTCCACAGATTTAATCATAGATAGAACCTCATTAGCGCAGTTATTTTATGAGGTGCAATGTCCCTCAAACCGCAACTTAGTAATATTATAGCGCCTCTGTTTTGCGGCGGCAATGGTCTTTGTGGTTGAAGCAATCTGGACGGTTGAAGAGACTGCAAAACAGTAGTGATTCGTTTTTACACGCACACACACATATCTATACACACATAGTAAACATTTCGATGAATTTATTATTTATTCTATAGACTTCTAGATCACGGTGTCACAACAAGATCGAATAGTGGTAGGAAAGACTACAATAAAATGCCCATAACTATATACATAAAAATAGATTATATTATCGCTAACAGGGATCCGTTCTGGAGGACCATAAGAAGGATTCACTATTGCAAAAAAGTGAGAGTGAAAGTAGGCTTCTTCTTTTCAGGGCGATAGACGTCCAGTGCAAGGCAGTGCCTATAAAAGTGCCTCCAAAAATCGCTGCGATGACCGGTAATTTGCTGCCCTCAACTTTTTACGCCCTTATCCATGTTACCAGTTCACCTAGTGAGGGTCTGCTGTTTGCATAAACAAATAAATGTTTACATGTTGATAAAATGTTTTATGAATAAAAATATTGTCATTTAAAAATATTTATATTTCACGTCATAGTTTTGCATTTGAATTCACTTGAAAAAATAACGATGTAAAATGCTAAATATTAGGTAATATTTCAATTATGTATTTGCATAAATCTAAAAATTAATATATTTGTTGTTAACAATAGTTATCTGTCGATTTTTGGGTAGCAAATTATCACGATGAACTAATTTGGATTAGTGATGGTTACTCATTTTGCAGACTTTTTAAAGGATTTTCTCTTGTTATTTATCTACCGAGAATCGAACATGCGACCTTCCATTGCTATTAAGTTTTGAATAAAGTTATTTCCAATTAAAAGCAACTACAAAGAGCGAAAGGATGTCGAATAGCGACAACACTGACCGTTTAATCGAGGTGTGAATTTTATTCACCTTTAACGCTTTCTTTATCTCGCAAAGTTGCACTATCACGGGAATTTAAAGTATTTCTCGCGGTGAAGCTTTTAAAAATAAAATAAATTGAATTCACGCTGTCAATTACACAGGAGTCGGCAAGTAATAGCCCGTTCGGGCCTGTCACGAACGCAGCGAGCTATCGGAGATGCAGATTTCGCGATACCGTTAAGGGATTATCTCGAGAGACTCGGTCCGCAACACTCAATTAACTGAACGATATATTATAAGCGAGCGCACATGAGACGCGCTCGGTCGGTTTATATTTTTGACGTGTAATGAAAAACAACTTTGTTTTTAACTAAAAATCGCACCGTTTTTAATCATTTATTTTTAATAAAACATACAAGCTTTAATAATTGTAGATTTCAATATTTTTTTTATTTTACCATATTCTGTGACTTTGTAATGTGTTACTACTAATGTAATTATCTTCGTTTAGTTTAACAATTATATTCTACAGCTATGTTACCAGAAAAAAATCTTTATTCGACGTTTTAAAGGAAAAACTACTTTTTAATACATGAATATATCATTCGATTGACCGTGTTAATTCAAAAGCATATTGATTACGTTAATGAGTATGTTTGCATCATATCAAGTGGTTCACTCTGTATATTTATTTATAGTTTTAACTATATTTGCTATAAATACAAAATGTGTTCCAACATCACGTTCTCGGTATAATATGTGTAGAGATCTCTGGCCTCTCTGTGTTAGACTCATCAAATATCAGTCTCGTTATTTACGTCTAAAGAAATATATTCTTAATTCATAACAAAATGAATTCGAAAATCCCTTGAGTGTTTATAAAACTTTGTTGGTAATTAAAATCAAATTAATTAATTTAACATTCATTAAATAATACTGGACAATTAAACTCAAAAAAAATGTTAATAAAGAACGCCATGTGCTTTAGTACTTTGCTCATAAACAGACGAAGTTAAGAAAAAGCCTTTCTCACATCTCAGACAACAGGCACTCCAATTCCATTTATTTGTGTGGAGTAGGTTGCTGTTCACACATCCACCCAACATACGCCTCGCTTTTCTGTAATTAAAATCACTCTCAGTTTACTAATTAATTAGAATTAATTAGAAGCCAGTACCGCTAATATAATTATGTAATTTTGTTAATTGAGTTTGAAATAAATAAACATCTCTAATGTAGATGAAAATAATTTTATAAATGAGCCTAAGTCTTTAAGTCTCTCCTGGAGAAAAGTTTCATAACTAAATATGTATGTATATATTCATAACTAAATATATATATAATATACTATATTGTTAACATATTTTTATTATTTTTGTCTATATCCATTAAAAACAAAAAAAATAGATATTAGAATAAAATTTTTTATATATTTCTCTTAGATCTACAATTTTTAATACATTTTGTGTAATTATCAATTTATAAACATTGTGTAACAAAATACGTAAAAATCCCATTACAGTGTAAAGGATCTTTAAGTAAAGCTAAAGAATGAATTGTTCTAACTACTGTATAGAGAATAAGACATCTATTTTTTCAATCGGTCTCTTATTGCAGATTCCGATTCCTATAGTCCTTTGATTGCAACTTTTCTTCTTTGAGATTTCTTAATTTGTAAATATCTTCTGCTATTCTATCATTCATTTGTAATAAACGGAATCAGATATTTAAATAAAGTTCTGTAAAAAATTCTTTGACTATCATTTACCAAATTAAAATTGTATATTAGAAATAAATTGTCAGAAACATCTAATTTTTCAATAAACGAATATTTTAATTACAAAAATACTTGGCAGTGATGTAACCTTATTACTTTGATTTCATTTAGGCTACATTTGATAAAGTGTTTGTGTATAAATATGTGTTAAAGTTTATTAGATATGTTGTAGTGGAGTTTCTTCCTGCTTCTTCTTTACAACTATAACACTCCGAAGCAGAGTAGAGTCATAAATAAAATTGACCAATAACATAGATATTAAGTTCATGAACAATAAGAGTTCTGATAAAACTTACAATATTGAATAAACCAATTTTATCTTTATATTATTGGCTTGAAAAAAAATGCTTAAACTAGTGAAAACAGTCCAAACTTTGGGGTATTACATGTCCTTTTACATTTCTTCTTCACATTAGTTTTCCTATGAATGTTTTTAGACCTAAATCTAGTAAAGTTTCCTACTTATCATACTATAACTAATCGAAAGTATAAAAACTACTTTGTAGAGTTGGATACAGTACTAAAGTTGTGATAGGAATGAGGATTGTACCATTAGTATTGGCCCAGGTAATTTCCAACAAGGTAATATCATTCTACAATACAGGAACACACGTAGGCATATTGTCCCTGGAATCACCAGCTATTGCTATTTATGCGGACGATATTTTACATTATTCCAGCGTACGTGTGCCGGCATTCGCTTATTGGCTATTCGATTCCCTCGGCACTGCGCTAAATTGACTGCTTCAAGACATTGCTACGAAATTATAGTCACTTTGTTATACCCATGAAATAATAAATTACGCATACTGTAACAACTATATTATCCTTTATATATTTTGAATAAATGTTACAGTCGAAATACATTATTAACGTTTATAAACAATAGGTTATTGCAATAAGGGACATTGAATTTTATACTTTTAAAACCGTAATGCACAAAACATTAAAATAGCATTAAAAATCGTAATCCAATATATTGTAAAACCTGTTGTGATTTGTCTACGAATACTAAATCGACCCTTATCGGCTTATATAATCTAGTCTCCCTAAGTCGACAACAAACAAAATTTTAAAAAGCAGCGTCCACTAAAATATGGATTAGAATTGTAAAGCGTAACTATGGGGTAAGATGGCCGGTTCTCTATCTTGTTCTAGATAATAAAGATTTAAAATAAATGGGGGCAGATTAAAGAAGTGTCTAAGATCAAAAAAAAGGTTTATCATTGTACAGTGTAACCTAGCAGTTGTCGTATCCCGTATAAACTAACGAAGGTTTGGAAGGCTTTCCTAACCTTCATATTACTAGTGTCTTTATATTGGTGATGCAATAGTAATAGTCATTTTGAATAAAATCTTCTTTTTCAGTCGATGGAAGCCCTTTGCAAGACATAGGCCTCCCCCAACGATCGTGACGATGCCCGCATACAGCGTCGTTCTGCAACCTACTATGTCCTCGGTCCCCCTACTTCGGGGTCGACCCATGCCGCGGCTACCGGTTCGTCGTCGCCTCTCAAAATCCTATCGGCCCCAACGAATATAATAACTTCGCGATCAATTACATTTTAATAAGTATATTATATGTTGAATTTGGTAAATTAATATCTATTGTTACTATCCAAAACCATTTGTTTTGATAATTAAATAAACTCGAATTTTTGGCTATATAAAGTTTAGATGCGATCTTCTAATCTTGTAAAACTAAAAAACCAATAGAATGTAACAGATTTCTTATAGCTGCAGTTACTTGTTACAAATTAATACGTTAGTTTACACAAGATTATCTTAATTTTATCATCATCATTTCAACCATAGAACACAAACTGCTAAGTATAGGCCTCCTTTGTAGATTTCATGTAGGACCAATAGGAAGTAGTCTCAATCCCGCGTCTTTCAACTACCTTAATATCCCACGACTTCATATTGCGAACAACTGCCTTAATATGGCGGTAATGCGCACATCTCTCTTTATAATGATTTAAATTCATAAATAAGTAATTGTAAATGACATTTAAAAATATATTCTTGTTTATCAAGGCCAATGAATTTTACATCCACATACAATAATGGTAGCAGTAGTATACGAGCAATGTTAGTCTAGAGGTAAGGACTGAGATTTGCATGCGTAGGTCGCGGGTTCGATTCCAGGGATGCAATCTTATATTATTCACAATTTGTGCATTAATTATATAGGATTGCAGCTGCTGACAAACATTTTTAGAGGATGAACAGTTGCATCTTCGGAGAACTATAAAATACCACACAGCGATCGCCATCTCGCCTACCATGCTTGCCGATAATTGTATATTTCCTTTCTTAATAGGAAGTCTATGTCTATAGGAAGAAAGATACTATAATATTGAAAGACAATACTATAATATTTTTTTATCTACTTTTCTGTATTAACTACCACAAGTCGACAATTTTTAAGTACAAAGTGACCGATTGCTTCTCTTTTAATATATCTAAGAATTACTACTAATTTTATTCTTAAACGATTTATTTAATTATGGACTTTATATTAGAAAATTATTGTGTTAATACAATGAATTTTCGTTTCTACCAAATCGGATTATGTACTTGGGTTAGTCGAAAAACCACATGTTGTTCTCATGTATAATAGAAGATCGTGTGTCGTAAAAGAACTTAAAATAAAATAACAGTATTTTTGTAATAAACGACTCGGAAACATTATTGTGATATTGTATTAAACCACTTATTACTTGGACAATAAATAAGAAAATAACTTGATAAGTTTAAGCTCAATGATTTACGTTTCTGTTTACAACAGACAAAGACATTCATATAACGAATAAATTGAGAGCTCCACGAAGATTAAGTCTGACAAAGTATACTCGGGCTCTGAGTTCCAGTATGAGTATTAGATTTTGGAGTTATTAGGCAAGACGGACGGCAGAAATATCTCAGAGTAAAGTTTGCAATGAATCCGACGACAAAGTACAATATAATACACTGTAAACATTATATGTAACCAGATGTACCTGTTCTGCTTTGCTGTTATATGACACTAATTAAAAATCTGAACAAAGAATGACACAGGTTTGATACCTCGAACATAAACAGAAATAAATAAAACAATTTTTCCAAAACTTTCCCGGTGATTTATCTAATCATTTTCCAAATTTTCACGGAGATGGATAGGATTTTTTTAATTTATCGAATAGACAGTCAGACGTGACATATAATGAAGCATATGTATATGTATGTATATATATATATATATATATATAAGGCTAATTTTAAAAACTCCTAATTTTCTTTACATGGTCACAATATACTATCATCTTTTTTCTTTACGTAGCCTAATACACTGCGCGCTTTAATAGTTCGCTTTGAACTTCTTTCTTTTACAGATCACGCCCCGTAAATTTATTATCGTTTAAGAGTCACCTCGGTCAGTACATACCTATCAAAAAATTAATTAATTTAACAATAAAAGTGATCACTTTGTGAAAGGGTTTTTACTCCTGGTCCAAGTCCGAGGAGACAGTCCGTTTATCTATATATGTACTCATACTACTATGTAAGACTTATTGTCTTTTGACTTTTACATATTTTGAACATCGATACGTACGAGTTCAAGTTCATATTCATACGAGTAATTAATTTTTTTGTTCAAATTTATAAATAGCATCAAAATTCTTTAATTTTATTCTTTACTATCATACTGCTATGGGTGTGCGAAATTCTCTATCAAGAATACAGAAGAGACTTAAATCTATTAGTTACTAAATAAATTGAAGTAAGAAAAGGAACAATGCTTTGCGGAAGTAATTTGATGTATAAACGCGCTTGTTCAGCTAGGCATGCTGATCTTAAATATTTAATGGAATCAGGCGTTACCTTGCGGAAGGATGGACTTCCGCAAGGTAACGCTTGATTCCATTAAATATATAAATTTAATTTGAAAATTTAAAAAAAAAAACATGTGTAGCGTGTACATTTTTGTGACTACAACCTAAAACTAACTCCGCTGTCACAATTGCCATGGAGTATTTAAGATTAATTTACAACGAGCATATTAGATCTACGAAATAAAATTATTTAAAATGTCGGTGGAAAAGGCGCACTAGATTTTTTTTTAAATAGAGTGGCGAAAGGGATTACAATAAAATTTTGTTGCTGAGAATATTTTATATTCGACTGACAGCGTAATAAATTCTACAGGGATAACGAGAAGACTTTCTTCTTTGTGACGTCAGTGCGTCGTTGCACATATATTCAGTGGCAGTTTGCTTAAATTGTCCACCCTCAATGATTACTTACCAACGAACACGTGTTAACAGAAAATATGATCAGTTTACGTGATATTACAATGCGGTCACACCGATAAATGTCAAGTTTTCGACGTCGATTTCCATGCGAAAGACTATGCAGGTTAATTGGTGTGAAAGCTTTGACGGAGTGAATATAGCTCGTTTGTGAGCAAAACTTTAAAGCCTCTACACCAATTTCCTATCATCCCTGTATTAAGTGATCAATCTTAAATATGTATATTTATCATTCCGAATTTTGAAAACGCTGCTTATTGCTACATTATCAATACGTTATTATTTCTAAAACCGTTCATTTTTGGGTCGATCTACCATATATTGACAGCCTTTCAGCTATACATTCACAGTTTCATATAGCAATTATACTGTATATCTTAACTAATCAAAAATTATGCAAAATAATGTCAACAGCAATGTATATGTAATATAAATAGGAGAGTGTTTAAAATATTTTTACGTAGCACTGAGTCGAGAATCGTTAATTTGTCAGCGGACTTTAGTTGATGTTGTTCCACCAGTTGACGTTTAATTTATTCAATATTTTAATGGTATCAAAATTAAAATTTCACGGTCTGAATTTTCCCGGCCGCTCGGACGTGTGTCAGACTTCACATTAAGTTACGCTTTAAAGCATAATAAACTTGAATTTTAAAACGATACGAGATTTTATCAAATTATACGTATCACCTTTAATGAGGCATTGAGGTCTTGGTGCTAATGTCACTTCAATTACGTCACAAGTTTTCTTATGCGGTAATTAGTTTTCTTAATAACTACTAATTAAATAATATAATATCAGATTGAAATTGTAAAGTATGAAAGAAAATAGTTAAAGTTTGTAGAAACATACAAAACGAAAACAAAAGTCCTAATAGGCATGCAGCCATTGGCCGTTGGGGTCCAAAGGCTCTTGAGTGGCGACCACAAGCCGGCAGAGGCGATATGGATAGGCTCCTCCACTAATTGGACCGGCGACATAATCAAGGTCAGCTGGATGCGGGTAGCGTAAGATCGATCATCGAGGCAATCTTCGGGGAGGCCTATACCTTGCAGTAGGCCTCTATTTGCAGACATGAATGTGTTAATTAATACAAACAAATATTTATTTGAGTATTTTATTTAGTGAAAGATGCAATGTTTCCAGGTAGGACAGAGGCACTACCAACTAAGCCCTCTTTTCACCCCTTATAACATGTCTATGGTGGAAGATTTACGGTTACCAGCCGCACGTATGTCCTAGCCCTATAGTAACGTGCGAATCAATAAAGCTGCAATTCTATCCAGTCATTGCGTCCTGCGCTGATAAAACTTCTGTTGTATAAGAACATGATCTTGTAGTTTTAACAAAAGACATCAGGAGATACCACGGTGTTATTACGGTATAACCCCATTTTTAAAAGAGCTAAAGAAAAAATTTCCACAAAGGAAAAACAAGGGGCCAAAGGAAAATACAATGGTAAGATCTTAACCTGTTTCTAACATAAGTGTCTATGTTAGTGAAATGGTGGAACTTTAGTTCTAATCGCATATCTAATGATACGTTGCATTCCTTCTTTTATTGTCATTTATTCTGATTTTACATTAACATTACTGATGCAAATTATAAGTAACCTTTGTGAATGGTATTTAATGGTGAATGTAACCGTTATTTAAGCTTGAATATCACTTCGAGTGCTACACATCACAACGTATCATAAATAATGAAGCCAATATTTACTACAATTTTATATGGTTTTTATTATCATGTAATATAAACAATCAATTTTAATAGTTATGACCAGGTTTCTAATAAAATTCTAAGAAAATTATAATACTTTTAGCTTTATACAGTGAGCTATGATGTTTATAAATTTGTACATTTTTATTATCTTGGCATAGTGTCCGGTTCCGATTTTACTCTTGGGTAAGGCATGGCACATATATACCAGCTTATTTAACATCAATTTAATGATGATGCAACTAATTAGTGGATTCTCACATTATTGTCACCGGGACCTAAATTAAAATTAAGATTTTGTGAAGGATTTAAAGAAAGAGTGATAGAATTTGAGAGGAAAGAAAGTAGCAAAATTTAAAAAAAATCTGAACAAATGTAAAAAAAAATATATACCCGAAATGTAGCGTTCCTGCCCCACATAAAGAAGGAGAACGAAAAAAAAATTTACTTCATCCGAGAAAATAAATAGACACCCCCATGTAGTGTTTCTAAGTAATCTTGTAATAAATTTAAAAAGTTCATAAAAAAATTTTTGTATTGTATTTATATATATTGTATTAAAAATATTGTAATAGTGATCCCAATAAATAACCCGACTGAATTTGTTGGAGGTTTTTCACAAATCAGGGCGCCTTTGGAACCCTCGTAACTTTAAATTAAAAATGTCTTATAGTCTACTTTCTGGTTATAGTTTCTAATTGGGCTCTTTAAGCATTCTTATTACCACAGACACAAGTAGTCGCTTTGAATTAAGATTTTTAAAACTTGTAAATATCCCTAGAGAGAAATTTTGTGATAAATTGTTTATACATAGGTTGCTATATGTTTCTTTGAATGTATGACTTTATTAATTTTTAGTCTTTAGCCGGCTATTTGATATTTAATAAAGAACTAAAATAAACGTACAACATGCATTTTGAATTAATTATAGTTAGAAGTAGAATGTTCCTCAAGGGTTTATTAGATGATTAAATTAAAAAGTTCTATCAAGGTCAACTAACCGCTACAAATAACAAAGTCATCCTAAAATCGGCTTACGAATGTCATTAAGTTTGTACTTCACAAATCCGGCGGCGGGCATTGACGTGAGCGGACAGCCATCTCTTACTTGCGCAACGATAAACGAAATCAATAAATCCATCTTCTACTGCTTGTCGTATAATCCGATTAGCGGCTAAATGGAAAAATGTGTAACGGAATCGAAGGCCCTGTGCACCTCACATGTATTTTGTCAAACGAATAACAATTCTCTAATCAGCTTTGTTAAACAAGACTTGTGGACCTATGAACAAACACTTTTATCTTCATGGTGTTGGTTATATATATAAAACTTTAAAGAGGTTAACGTCGCACTGAAATATATCACAGGAATGTATTTTTTCCTGTTGGAAAGCAACCGGCTAATATTTTAAAGCAGTACAAAGTCTATAGCAACAGATAGTAAAAAAACGGCACCAGCAACCACTTAACCTTCGACACTCCGCACAGGACATCGCGTCATTCGCAATAGAACAAAACACTACTCACCACGCCACAACACCCGTTCTTAGAGCCGAACTGCGAACAGCGTGGGCGAACCGTAGTTGGATTTGGCTCCATCCTTGGCTCGCCTACGGTCCACACTGTCGTCCCAAACAACATCAACACTACACAGCTCTACTCGGGTAGAGCGATTTACTACCCGCGAACGTCATCGTACAACTGGAATGCATCTGTCTAGCTTCTGTTTTATTTTTAAGTTCACGGATCCTTCCGCTTCGTGAACTCAGTTCCGATGAAGCTGTAAAATCCAAATAGCAAAAGATAATTTAATTAAATATGTAGTAAATGAAATTTATAAAACAAATTTTCTTACTTAATTATTATTGTCATTTAATATTTCTGAAAAAAAATATTTTTTGTATTTATTATATCGTAATGTACAGTATAATTGACTGCAAATGTGTATTTTAATACTTTCACTCCTTTAAAGCTCTTACGCCTATAAACTATTACTCTGGGTATTGTATTAGCCTGACATAGTAAATACCAATAAACAACTCATATAATTCATTATTGATAACGAGGTAAGGATGCGTTTACATGTACCTGTCATTTCCTATCCGAAACCTTTCTTTATTACCCTTTTATCGTGTGATTTTGGATGTTATTATGTCAACTGCTGCTTTATCTATGATTTTGTGTATTTCTCTGATAACTTCACATTGTCTTTACCGTATTCATGATTCACCAGACAACCAAATTGATCATTAACAATTGAAATAATCCATGTATAAAAACTGAAGTGGTTTTTTTTCTTGTATAAAAGAGAAAAAGGAGCAAGAGGTGGTTGATTCTCAGTTTCCGTGACAGTACCGATGGTGAAGCTAAGAGCTAACTAAATAGCCCAACTAAGTAGCCACTGTGAGTAGACCGAAGCGCTTACAATGGAAGCAAGCCGTTGGGGCGTGATTCAGATCCGCTGTGTTCGGTCTTGGACCCTTAGGCTCTGAAATGAAATACTAAGACGAGTTCGCATTGAGTAACGAGGCAGAGAAGTAAGTTATATTCCCGTTACACTTCCATAGCAATACATTCTCCCATCTAACATATAGCAACGACGCAGTAACTTTGAGGGACTTTTAGGTTTCATACCCCGCAAGAAAACGTATGCGAAGTTATTTAATACTATACTACTATATTAAACAAACAAAATATACTTCTTAGCCTATGTTGCCTTTCAAATGTATCACTCAATTCTATTTGGCGCCATAAACAAACTACACGGTGGTACTCGCTTAGATGGCTTCTTACCAGACAAACAATCTAAGAATGCCTGGAAGTATTGACAGCGTTTGTTTAATTTAAACTCTCTGTTTTGTTATATTAAGAACGTAATTCGAGTAAATGTAAACATACCGATGTATAAACAAAATTAAAATGAAAATTAATGACGCTACAAGTGATTCAAATTTATAACATATCGAAAGCCAGCTTCCTACCGAACTAAATAACTGTACATCGTTGACATGCAGTATCGAGTTTCGACTGGTATGTGGTAACAGATACTCTCTTCAACGCGCTGGAGGCGTTGCGCCGATGCTTCGGTGACACGAAACAAACACATATGTGGTCAGATTGAAACGATATAAAATTGTCAATTCCGATTGAGCTAAATTAGTTTCCAGTCGATGAAAATTTTAAATCGATGTTTCTTACCGGAAATCGATTCAAGTTAAATGGATGGAATGTGATCATATTTTAAACGATTTTACTTCTTTCGTAATATTTGTTCTTTGAGTTACAGTCGAATAATTAAGGTGTTAACCCGTTATTCACATTCAGCTCCGTGTACTAATTTTATAATACACCATTTACCTTATCACTATTCTTTATATACGAGGGTCAAACTGAAAGTTCTTAGAAAATCAAAAACTAAGCATTCTAGCAAGTTATTAGTTTTATTATAACTTTTCAAAATAGCGTCCATTTACATCAATACATCGCTGCATTCGATGGAACCATTGAGAAAAGCACCTTGCCCACTCGGCCTTAGGGGTCTCTTCGACGGCGTTTTGAAACGCAGCCACTGCTTCTTCGGCGTCCATAAAATGTTTTCCTCGAAGTTTTTCTTTTATTTTCGGGAATAAATAAAAATCGCAGGGTGCGAGGTCGGGGATATACGGCGGGTGACCCAGTAATTCCACGTCTGAGGTCGCCAAATAGTCGATCGTTTGGCTGGCGGTGTGCGACGAGGCATTGTCGTGATGAAGGAGGATCCTGCTGCGAGGTCGTTTCTCTCGAACTTTTTCCAAGACAAGTGGCAAACAGTTGTTAGTGTACCACTCTGCATTAACGGTTTTCTGATCCTCTAAGACAACTGTCGCGTAATGACCTGTCTTTCCGAAGAACGAGGCCACCATCTTTTTTCCAACACTTCGACCTCTCTTCACTTTAGTTGGCAACTCTTCGGAAGGAAACACCCACTGAGCAGACTGTCTTTTGGTTTCCGGATCATAACAGTAAATCCAGCTTTCGTCACCCGTTAGTATGTCGAACACAGCATTTGAGTCACCTCCGTTAAATTTTTGGATCATTTCTCGGCACCAATCAACACGGCGGAGTTTTTGAGCCTCGGTCAAATTATGCGGTATCCAGCGGGCACAAAGCTTCCTGACCGCTAAATGTTCATGGAAGATTTTGTGCACTTGACTCATACCTATGCCTAGATTTGTCCGAATCTGCTGATAGGTCACTCTTTTGTCAGTCTCTATCATACGCCGCACAACACTGATATTGTCTTCAGTCGTCGCTGTAGAAGGCCGCCCCTCACGCAAATCATCGGTGAGACTAGTTCGACCACGTTTGAATTCATTAAACCAGTTGTAAACTGTGGCACGAGATGGGGCTTCATCGTGAAAAGCCAATCGAAGTCTATCATAACTTTCTTGTTGACTTATATGACATCGAAAGTCATAAAAAATCATTGCACGAAAATTTTCTCGGCTTAAATTCATTCTGACGTGCACAGACAATTTTCAATTTGCCGCCAAATCGTAAAACAAATGACAAATGAATGAAATGTATACTCAATATTATTGGTAAAGAGTTCTATTTTCAAAATTTAAACTTATTTTTTTAATATAATGCTTTTAAGTTGCCAGTTCTAAAAACTTTCAGTTTGGCCCTCGTATATGTATTTACTCGTGTGTTTATCTACTAAGAATCATTTACAGTGACCACTTTTGTACGTTATAAGAAAAAATTAACTGCCATATATTAACGGTAAGGAAAACAACAAAAATAATATACGCTTTGGAATATTCTCAAAAACAAAAATGTAATTTCGCGGGTCAAATTGCACGCATAGACAAAGAAAAATGGACACCAAGTAAGACACCACCCTGGTAAGGACCAACATATAAAAGATTAAGAGGTAGGCAAAAGGAAAAACGGATTTATGAAATAAAAAGAAAAGCTGGTGAAAAATGGATCACAAAAGCAAAAGACAGACAGATGTGGAGCAAAATTGAGGAGGCCTTTACTTCTATAGGGGTCCATAATGAATTATGATTTATAAAAATTAATTTTGTTTTTGATTCTTATTAATTTATTTATCATTTTAAAATATTATACATTAAAATTATTTATAATGATTTAAATTTAATGATTATTAATAGTATTTATAATACAAGCACATATTATGTAATAATTAATCATATGATATACTTGTCTAACATATTATTCATTATGGAAACAAAAAGGCTATAATAATAATAACAATAATATATTAATGGTATCCTTCGACTTAAAGCTACGAGGATTCCAAACTTATCCTAATCTGTAAAAGCCCACAACAAACTCAGACAGGTTTTTTATTCTTTTATGTACACATTACATACTCATTTTAAGCAATAATTTTCTAGGTTCCTTTCAGATTAAGGTTATGAATTATTATTTGAAAACCTCGTAGCTTTATGTTGAACAACGGCAGTATAGAAGAGTTCAATTAGGTTCTATTTTACATCAGATTGGAATTTTCAGATATTCTTCTCATGACATACACTAGTGGTCACTTTATAAAGTTCTATGTGAATTATAATATAAATAAATGAATACTTTTTGCCTCCATGTACAAATTTCAGTAGCTTTTTCGTACGTTAATTTAAAAATATGTTCTTCATGTTCTAAATCAAAATAAGGCTTAAAAATATAATTAAATAGTTGTCAATTGTAATATCCAGTTTCATTAAAAATTTAATCTCAGTCGAACTTGTAATATTCATTTTTTATTAAAAAAAAACTTAAAGATGCCTATTATGGAAAAGGTATTCCATAACAGGCAACTTTCTTCTCTACCTAGAGATATTATCTTTTTATATCCCATTACTGTAATAGTTGCTGGAGGAACTTACACATACTATGTAGGAACAATTTCTGTTTAAAATTTTTACTGCACATACATTGTCGTATAATGATGGAAAATTATGTAGTCTGCCCTTCGTTATTTTCTTGAGAAAAAAGTTAAGATTGTACGATATATAACTAACAATGACAGTATTCATGACAAGTACATACTAGTGTAATGCATCACAAATAAGTAATTAAATTGCGGTGTTGTAGAAGCAATGATAACATTGTATTCTCAAGCAATCTTAATATTATTGTTATAAATGCACTTACGGGTATAGAAGCAGGAGGATAAAACAATGTATCCGTCCTTAGCTATAGGTATTACGTTACAGGTGTACAAGTGAGTTTTATTATTTAAAATAAATAGCTTTAAAGACAAGAAAGAAGGATACATTTTACAGATATCATCATGAGAAGTCCACGACTGGATAAGGGCCATCCCTCATAGATAGGACCGATTGAAAGCGACTTGCATCAGGTATCTCTCGACAACCTTAACAAGGTCATCTATCCCGCTCCACTTCCCATGTCTGCTTTACATTCCATTGACTCCACTCTAGAAGCTGAAGCCCCCAGCACCCATCCGTTCTTTTCGCTATGTGACCTGTCAACTGCCACTTCCATTTGCCAATCCGCTGGGCTATCCCAATTACTTTAGTTCGTTTAAGGGTCTCCTCAATTCTTCAGAGCCTTCTCTATGGCCTGTTGATGATGAATGAGGCTTAGAGTGAGAGGTAACGTTTCAGTATGATAAGTCATCATTGGTAAATACGTTGGTTGTAAACTTTCATATTATAAAATCGTGGGATATCGGATGCGATATTTATTAGTTTTATGATCAGGTTGTATCAAGTCTATTATAAAATAGATCAGTTTCAGTGATATCTCAAATTTTTTGATCAAAATGCTACATAACAGCCCATAGTGAAGTGACTCATATTTCCTTATTTACATCATATTAATATAACGATTAGGAAATTTTGTATAGCGGTAATAAATATTGTGACATGAATTAACAAGTATCGGGATAAATAGAGCGTCTTGTTTAATCGCGTGAAGTAAATTTGACACGCGATAAGCGTTCGTACCTCTCACTAGAGTCGACGTCGTAACGGGTTAGTGGGTACATCTAACGCGTGTGACGTTACTCAACATCAGGCGAAATAAAACTGCATGGCTGAATTTGTCACATATATATTAACATGTCTATGTTTACCATCGATATCTTGTGTATCGTAAAATATTTGGCCTTTACCTATGAAATTCTAAGTTTCTCAATAGTAACAACAGTCAATTTGAGTTGAATATTCGTATTGAATAATGTTTTTTAAAAAATCAATTATAAGTTTTTGTTTTCTTGAATTTGCAAGCTATCTTCAAGATATTTTTTACAACGAATTCAAACAATGAACTCTATATAAAAGGACATTTGAATATATACAAATATATAAAATTTTGTGTACTATTTTTTACATCTTTTTTAAACTTCCTTAAACTCTCTCGGAGGATGTCAACTATGAGCCTACTATACGGAGCTCCTGGAACTTAGTTCAAGCACCATCACTTGCCTTCTTAGACACTGCTATCCTTGGAACCTTCGATGTGTTATCACGATCGTTTGGGACCATGACAGTCTTTCGTTTCTAATGTAAAGACTTATTGGTTGAATCAAAAAGATAAAGTATATAGCGAGTTAATATTACCTATGTATAATAAAGGTACAAAATGTAATTTGAAAATGATTTACAGTTATACGGATCCATCAATCGTGAGGTGTTATGACGAAAGGCCAGGAAAAACGTAGATAGTTCTGTGTTCAATACAACGATGCAGAATATATTTTATTATTATTAACGAGAGAAATGATAAATACTGAAGATACAACAATAAATACCACCTTCAGTTAAACTATATAGATAACGTCATGTTATATACAAGTGCATAATTATAAGTTAATAAGGTATATGTCTTCCAGTAAGCATATACCTTCCCCAAACATACCTATAGGGAGATAAACCGCAATCGCCACGCTTGGCAGACAGGTTAGCGATCGTAGTGTGGTATTATGGTACGTAAATTTGTTTGCGAGCAGTGCCAATTCTATATAATTTATGCACAAAGTATGAATTATATAAGACTGTCCCGAGAATCGAAACCGCGACCTATGATCGCAAGTGTCCTCTATCGCTGGGCAGCAATGGTAGTACTCATTGTAGTAGTCTACATTTAGCCATACATACATTAGAATAATTTATCAGAAATACATCAAAATAAAAAAATTTAACACCTTTCTTTAATCTTTGTGTATGTTGAGGTGTTTATTAGTTAGTACAGAGTAAAATAAACATGAACTTTTGCCGTTTTTATTATTATTATTATTATTTTAAAGTTAAATTTAACAACATATGTACGAAAATTCACAGAACTCTGGTGTCGACACTAATGAAACCGTAAATTAAAAATTTCATTGCTCGCTGTGACTGTCGTAAAGGAACCGGTACTTGTGAAAAATAAAACATTTTAGTGAATAAGTTTGCACTTGGTTTACGGTTGGTATAGCGAGATTAATTGATATTCTTTCTAAAATGTTTATGTGTAATTTTAATTATTTTCCAGATCATATAATAAAAGAACATCAGCCTTTGTAGTAATTATTAATTGTTAAACCCGTATTATCGAAAACATATAAGGGAGGTCTATATCCAGTATTATCCAGTATTAGACACCGAAATCTTTAATTAGTTTCAATAAACAGAATACATAAAAGAACACGTAATATTAAAATGTAAAGAACTAGATATGATCTCAGCAGAGTACCCCAGCTAACACAAGTAGTAATTAGCTTGAAATGTGGGTAAATGTATGCTCGTACGTTCTTTGTTTCAAGAACCGCCACAGAATTGAATACAACAGCAACCCCGAGTTAGCGTAATGAGCTTACGTTGCAACTCTGGCGTGGTGTTAACGAAAATTTGCTTTTAGACATCAGACGTTAAGCCAACTCCTAGTTGAAATGAGATTTTTTATAATACTAAGCTTGTTTATTTGTAACTATATATTTCATAGATTAGAATGCGTTCCGAAAATTCTTGGTTTTATTTTGACGATGTTATAAAAGGAGAGTTGAATTTAACATATCATTTCGAGACTTCAAACATGTTATTACAATTAGGAAGGTTTCAGTGGGAAACACACTCATATTGCAATAATAAATTTACCAGCAAAATATTTTAAACTTTTACACCCATTTCCAATGGCCTTCTATGAAATGTTCACTCTGAAATTTGTATTATTTGTATAGAAATGAGACAGGCCAATATATTCTGATAGAAAAAAGTTTGAAGGAAAGTTTCGAATTTTGAAAACTCCTTTCTTACTATATTATCATTACGTTATCTATTATTTCTGAAACCAAAATTTGGTAATATATAGTAATTGACAGCAAATACGATGTTCATTCACCCCTTCTAAAGATTTTACACCTTTACGTATATACGCAAAAAGACATTTTATTATTCATATTTTTTTTATTAACAATAATGTTAGCTCGTTGGCGTTTAAATTTTCATTAGGTTATATGTGGCTAAATATGCTTAACCTAGACCACTTTACAGTAACGCTCAAGAGCTCTCTTAGGAATTTTATCTCCAGCCGTAATGTGATAATAATATGAGTGATATTAATATATTCTCGTGCTCTCTTGTATCTTTTAATAGAAAATTTCATTCGAAATCATTGGATATACACAATATGATTTAAATCTCATTGGAATATGACGACTTGCTGTGACTCGTAATTATTACTGTCTGTTCTGCAGAATGCGCTGGATTATTGATCCCTGTTTAGTAATGCTAATGTTTTGTTTTATTTTAATTCTTTAAATGTTCTTATTGAGATAGTTTTAAGTTAACAATTGTAACTAATTTTAAATTTCCATGTTTGTAATTTTTTACTGCTTTTTGTTACTGTTTATCTCCAATAAAGTAAAATAAAATAATTAATACGAATAATATGTTTATTGCGCCGATTAAGACCATAACTTGCGTTATTGTTATGGGGTAGTCAGTTATTATTTAATAATTGTTTAAACTGCCAGTCCACGTTAACCTGTTTAAGTACAAATCAGACAGTCCGTCACTTTTATTAATTTATTCCGGACTCATTTTTTTTAACTGAACTCCACTACTACTTAAATCAGTTGTTCAGGCTTAGCCTTAATCTCTATTATTGGCGAGGAAACTCGATGGCCCTTGCCAGATTGGACCTGACTCAACAGAGCGATTCCTTTTTGTGCGACTACCCACATTAAACGATAGAGCCAGACAATCGACTAACATCGCCATCTATCGGCGCAGGATAAAGTTTCTGCGTTTCGACTTTGTAGATATTTTACTACAAGATGTTTGCCCGTTAGCTAGGCTTACAATGGATTCCATTGCCTAGGGTATTTTACAATCACTAGCCCCGAAGCATTCCTTTAGAAGTATGCTACAAACCGCTTAAGTCTCTTAGGTGGATCCTTTACACTAATATTCTATTTAAAACGAATATTCTATTTAAAACAATTGATGATTTCGTTTTCTAATAATATGCAGGTATTTTTTATTTTCTTCTTTCGATCCTTAAGATGTGTTAAACTTGTCATAGAAAATGCAATAAATTTAGATCCACCTATTTGTTCTAAAGATTCTGTTACATAATAAGCAGAGTAACTCATCTCTTTTAAAATTCATTCATAATCTCCAACTTTATGTCCTAGCTACAGGAAGAAATATTTTTAGAAGTTCTCATAAAAATGTCTATTTAACACAGCGTTAAATTTTAATAAGCATTAAAAATATAATTTAACTACTAATTGGATGTGGTATTAAGGATTCAACGTTATGTTTTAATAGCCTTCGAGTAATGTTTCTGTCCCTTCGCATTATCCATTACAATGCTTTCTGACTGCCAACTGAATACCGCCAACAAGATTTCACAGTCTGCTGAACCGCCTCTAATTAATTAAGAACTCCCCCTCAGCAATACAAGAAAATACCTAGGATTGACGAAAACTTATTAAAATGAGATTTTTTGCTTTATAAAGTGGAAAATATAAATTTTCTGCTGATGAAAATTTCCACGAAGATTATTTTCAAACAGATTTTACTTTAATGTAACGATAACAGTTTTATCTTTGTTTATCTTGACAATCTACATTGTCTGTTAGTATATATATTTATAATAATTTAATAAATGTTTTATAAGGTCAAAAACATACAATGAGTACTAAGACTTTTTTCACCGGAGTTATACTGACCATTTACACACGGATATAAATAATTTTGTAATAAAATATTACATTTTCGTTTTTTACCCTGAAATTTGTACTTTATTATGAAACCTGAAACAAAGCGATACTTACTCACAGCATTTTTGGCGGTAGAAATAAACACAGACGTAATAGCTAACGAGACGGTCTCTAGCACCATTTATCTGAAGTAGAAATGTTTAAGATTTTTTGAGAGTAGTTTTTTTTCCGTAGATGGCGTCACAATCATTGTCGTCTTAACCTCTTGTCTGATTTTCAAGATGTCGATGTCTGTCTGTTTCTAACTGTGGTGTAACTGACCATTTATTTTTCAAAGATATTATGTAAAATTTTACTGATTAACCTACTGTAATATTTTCTAATTTTCATAATTGCTTGGAATTTATATTAGTAAATTAAGGTCTTTATAAAAGGGGCCCATAACTGTAATATTCTGCTTAACTAGCCCGGCCCTTTGGACCCGCTTGTTAATTACTAGTCCCAGCGATATATTTAGCTCAAGAACCTGTGCTAGCTAAATTAAAGGGCAGGAAACGACGGTTTAATTGCTCAAGCAACGTGACTCGGGAACCTAACTGCATTGACATGGCGCAGGGATTTTTAATTTTTGCTTTGGTGATTTACACCGGAACACTGTTTATGAAGTACATGTACCGTGACTTTTTCAACGCTCTTATTTTTTTTTAAATTTGCCAGTTGCTCCGACTTACAAACCACGTACTGTCAAAACATAATGGCCAGTTGCTTTGTTTAACGTTAACTATTTAACAGTTTAGAACTATTTTTTTACTTTGCTTTTTATGTAATAAAAAGACGTTCTTTCCATACTCAGATTCCTAGCGATTTAACGCAGATATGAAAAGTAGGCTACATTTTCATATCTGCGATATCGTTCATCGTTGCAATTGATCTATAAATTTTCGAGTTTCGCGTTGAACAATATTAATACTACTAAATATTTCTATTGACATTAACTAAAATATGGCTTGCGTAGCTTATTATTAACTATAAACTTAATTTTATAATTATTGAGATTATTCAATTTTTTTTTATTTTCAAGTCCCCTTGAAACAATTTTTTTTAAATTAATTAAACTATTTTTATATTATATTTTTATTATTTAATACACGACTGCTAAAAAATAAATGTCGAACAAGTATCCACGCCACTCAAGCATTTAGTATGCTTTTATTAAAATATTTAATCATATTTTGGAAACTGCTTGGACTTAATTTATTAAATATCGGATTTTGAGAAAGGCTGGGTGGTGGAAGAAATTCAGGAGGGCACGAATCGAGATAAAATGCCCGTTAAGTAGAATGATAGAGGAGGCAAACATCTCCTTCATTATAACGAAGAAGGCAGAAAACCTTCCTCAAATTCTGCAGAATAATATCCAAAACATTAATAAATAGGAACAAATGATAAGATAAACAGTGCAATACAAAAATGTTTATTAGAACTAATCGTAATAGAAATAAATTAAATATACAAATACCAATATTGACAATAAGATAAATAAAAGAACTATGATATATAGGTAAAAGGTGTAAAATCAACTTAAAAGCTTTGATATTTAAATTGTATAAGTAAACTAAACTGCAGTAATTGAGAATAGACGAAAAGATATTAGAGCGGAAGAAAAAAATTGACAAAATTTTGGAATGAAGAACGTAATGATAAAGATTGTGAAGAATAGTAAGTAGTAAGTAGTAAGAACAAAAAGGAAGTGAAATATTTAATAAAGAAAGTAAATCCCTGTTCCGAACAAAAAAGGAGGAGAGGAGAGGTCCTTAAAGAAATATTTCGAATTTTGGGAATGGCTGCAATCGATAAGCTTTTTGTATATAGTTTTGTGAAAAGAAAATTATCCAGCAATGTTAATAAAAGCAAGAAATTATTTGTTTTATTTGGTTTAAAATATTATGATTATTTCGATGACTATTATATTAAATCAATTCTCAAAAGTTTAGTAGTAATTTTGACACAAGAAAATTATAATTTTTTTTGTTGTACGTATAATATTTTTAAAGAACCAATTGTCTAGTACATGTTTTATTCCCTATGGTACTATCAATAATGTATTTCAAAATATTTTTAATTAAAATATGACATGTATTGTAAAAAACATTCCACAAAACTTAAAAAGTCTGTACATTTATTTAGCACAAATTGTTTTCATAAAAAGCTCATTTTCTTAATAACTCGTTAAAATTAACCGTTGTTCAAATGACGATAAAACAATTTGTTGTTCAAATGATGTTAAAACAAATTGTGATTCCAAAAAAATAGAATAAGAAATAATTCTGAAAATGAGTTTTTGAATTCAACATGAAATTGATTTCCAGAAATAAAATTACAAGTGATCGAATTCCATAAAGAATCAATATCAGTCTCAGCATCGACCGACTCCGGTGGACAAATTCACATTTACAACGGCGCAATCGTACGCACGGCGCAAACACAATCGCGACTAATGTAAACAAAAATGAATCCGATGCATTAACCTAGTTACGTGTCGATAATGCGATTTCGTTCGTTAATCGAAGCGAGTTTTAATTAAGGTACGGTCTCGTTTGCACGACAAACATTGCGATCCGGACCGACCGCAGCGCGGGCCCACTGCTCACGATCCGTTTTATCGTCTCCAACGCATCAATGCGCGCATTCAGCCGTTGTGTAATGTTCATCTGAAAATTTACGTTCGCTCGCTTCTAATGTTGCTTACTGAACCCTGTTAATTGATCTAGACTTGCCTCGCCTTAACTGCGGTTGGTAATTGAATTTTATTAATACACTTAATGGTTTGCAAGCATGTGACTAATTGTTGTATGTTTATTTAATATTTATTTATGCCCACCACAATGTATGTACGCGTGGCCGAAAACGGTCAGTTAATAAAAAAAGTATTTAGGTACGAAAACTGAAAGAATTTCCAACAACAAACCGGTTTCTCCATTTTTTATTCAACACTCTTTGTCCTCCTTGCGTAGTTTTCAACTTTTCTGAAGGTTCCGCGGTTTGACAACATGGCACAAAGTACAGTTACATAAATATATCTTAACTCTTCTATACATCCAAATAAAACTACGAAGTGAATAAATACTTTTATCATAATATACACTTGTTTAATTTAAAATACATTATTTTATATTTCAGACCGTGGATTTACAAAATGAAAGTCGAATGTGAATATAAAATACAATTTACTTCATTTACCTACTACCAAAGCTCACATTCAACTATTGAATTGAAAGGATTACCTTCCGCAATGAAGTCCCCTGTTACCTGATCGGAGCTTCCTGCAACTACCTAACTCTGGTTTAAAAGCTTTCTATTTTGTGATTGTCGATTTTGTTTGATTTTATTAATTTTTATTCATTGTCATATTTTAAGAAGCGGAAGTTAAGTTAGGATACGTTTAGATTAAAACAATCGATCTAAAAATATCGTGAATTGTACTCATATGATAATGAAGTAATTAAAACTATTTATTCAATAATTTATTCTAATTAATGAACCGTTATATTATGTTCTTGAATAATGTTCGCAGAAGTGGTAGACACCGTCTGAGAGTGCGTTTGACGCACACGAGATGTCTGTGAACAGACGGTATTGGCCATTGGTATACCTGTGAGGGTAACTACCACTTTCGGATTCATGATAGATTAATAATAATCTACATCTGGAATTCAAGACTTCGTTCAAATAAAGGGCGCGTACGGTTATTCACCATTTTTTTTTTAATTTTGGTAATTTTTTTTTCATTATCCATACGATGTTTTTTTTACCGTTAGTGAGCGGTAGTAGTAGTATTTTACAAAAATATTGTAAATCGAACGCGCGATTTACAGTCATAGGGTCAAAGTAACATAGTTCTTTACTATTGGACGCGTTTGTAATCTGTATGGATTCTGAAAAAAATAATTCTTTTACAGGTCAATTCGATTCCAGTTTCTTACAAATAAGGCATTTTTTTGGCGTACGAAATTTAAAATAGATAATCAAATATTAAAAGTATTATAAATAGACATTTATAATTAATTTTTAAATAAATACAACCGAGAAGTAGAACATTTTTACATGCAGATGTAGACTTACTATGTTCTACCGACAGTCTCCTGAAGTGATGACAAAAGACTTTTCTATGTTTATTGTAGGTTATTCTTAGAAAACTTACATTTGGAACTCTCGTAACCAGGTATTTAAGTTAAAGGATGCAATTATATGGGATTGCCGTATAAACTAAAGTAAAAAAAGAAATAAGTAACTAAATAAATAAGTTTAGTGGGATTCACATTATTTAATAATTTATTTAAAAAAAAAACATTAAGTAATTATTGACAAATAACAAAAGAATTCTAAACGAACGAATGAAAATATAGTTGCAAGCTGTTTCAACTGAGCGCTAACGCCACTCCTAAGGGAGATTCAGTGTAAAAAAGACGCGAAGCAACTGCGAGCGTAATGAAAAACTTTATTTGCACAACACCGCGTGCTTTGATCACGACAAATGGGACATCCTCCCAGGAGATCTTTCTTGCAGGATTTTAAATTGTTTCTAAGCGAATCAAGTGTCGGATTTTCATTACTACTACTATATTTACTATTGCTACTTTATATTAAATTGTAGTAATTTAAATTATAAAATTGCCCAACGTATCTGAATGCGAACGTATCAGATGTCGGATGTAGATAAAAATATTACCATTTCATTAAATACAAGATTAATTTAACCTTTAAATCGCACTGATTGATCTTATAAAAACTGATAAAAGAAAAAAAGTTTAATAACATCCGGTTGAAACGTAAAAGAATTTTAATAATCGACTTATTAGTCCTGATTGCAGAATGTCAAATGTCGTCCCGGATTATGGAGGACGCAATAACAGAAAATGCTTCACTTATTAAAAACTTTTGCCGGCAACCTGGCATTTCAGTCTCAAGTGGGGCGTGAGTTTGATGGCAGCTAACTTTTTTATTTTTCCTCTGTGACTTATTTTAAAACAAAATGTTAACAGCTTTTTAAGTTTGAAACTGAGACGGCGCTCTTTGTGAAGTTATATTTTGCGCTTGCAAATTTTCGCGTTGCTTTATCTTGGCGATAAATTTTCCTATACTCATGAACGGAGAGTAGAGCTCAGAAGCAATTACTAAGAATGGGCTGCAATTTACTATTCGGTTGCAGTACTACATTTAAATAAAGTACGGCTTAATAAAGCTCATATATAAACCAGGGGGATTAATCATTTTTGTAATTTCAAAACTGAATTAGAGAATTACGACCCTCAAAAATAAACGCTGTGTCAGAATTAAAATAACACGCGCTTAAATTACTTATAAAATTATTCACATTATTTTATATTGTTTATAATCAATGAATTAGACCGTCATTGTCGAACTGAAATTTATTTTTGTGCTAAAAGTTTAGTCATTTACCTTCTCCGTTTCAGCGTGAAGAATTTGGAGTGGAGACCAACTAATCGCAAACGTAGACTAAAAGTTCCATTTGCATCAGCTGGATGAATGATCTTGTTTATGTCGTGGTAAGACAACGAATGCAGGCGATTTCATCCGATCCTGTTGGAACTCTTTGGTGGAAGCCTTTGTCCAGCTGTGGTCATCCTATGACTGAAATGATGACGGTAATATATATAAGATAATGACTTGATAACCATGATATTAAAGAAAGACCAATGCATTGAGATAATACTTCGAATATAAACTTGAACCCTTTAGCTCCCGATATCGAAATGAACGAATCACGATCGTTATAAATTAATGTTATTATCAAAACACACGGACAAATTGAGAGAGCATTCGAAGATATCAGTCTTGAAGTTCAAAAGGAAAGCGTCAAGGGTATTAATAAGTAAGCGAGCCGGCTCGTTCTCAAAGATGTTGACGCTCCCAGTCACGTTTCAAGGATTTCGGGAACAGTTAAAAACGCTATTAGGTCGATCGTTAAACTCGAATGAGTGACGTCTTAAAGAAACACCGATTACATTTAATACGACATTGAGATACGTCAATGTATAAAAGACTTTAATGATTTGTAACAAAAGACTCGAAACAGTGCAGCAAATCGATTTTGTACGAATGAGTAAATTTGCGTTTGTAAATTGTAGACTGACCTGTCAAAGTGGACTTTTTGGGTTAGCGCTCGCATTTCACTGAATGAGCAGGTTTAATTTAATCTTCGTAATGAATTGAAATACTTATATATTTTAAATGTTCACTTACTTTTGGTCTCGTAAGTTATTTAGTTTAATTTTTGGTTGTGACAGTAATGAAAAATCCAATGAACGTTTATTTAATAATTTATTAATTTAATAATAATAAGACATGTCAACAATATGAACGCTTTCATTTAAGCTAACAGGTCTGTAATCAACATTCTTATAGAAGTATTTTCATACAATATCCAATAATAACTACTCTACGATTTCAGAACATAGGTAATGTGGAATATATCTAAATCTTGATAAATTACTATGACTTATGACTTTATAGCAAGATCTTTTCTTGTCAGGATCAACATTGCTGCTCAGATGAAATTTGCAGTTTGTGTTGTTTCGAGCGGACCGGCCGCAGGTGACACTTGGCGTAAACCTCAAATGTAAGTAACAAAACCATCCATAGCTCCCTTGGAAACCCCGCCTTGGGCCGCTACATTTCCTATATTATTAGATTGATACTTCGAAGAGCTTCTTAAATTGCTAAGGCTGATATTCCAAGGTGTGACCTGGCGAAAGGCTCTCCAAGATAAGACTTCGGCTTGAACTGTCTCCAAACAAGATTTAGGGTTGCATTTTAACACTTTAATTCTTTACAATGATGTACTTTTATCCAAAACCAAAAACGAGAGATCAGCGTTGGGTAGAGTCCCGTAAGATGACATTATTGGCAAATACACGTACGTATTTATGATTATCTGAGAAGCAAAAATGCAATAAAACCTTTAAGCTAACTATCGTAAATGGTCAACATTATTACAGTTTTAATTCAACTAGACGCCGCTTTATTTTTACGTAGATCTTTATATAATTCGTGTAACATTATAAAATAATTATATAGTCCACTGAACTAAACAACAAAATCTTTCATTTAACATAAATAACAGTAATAGTTAGTAATTTTGAATTCGTTTACAATAAAGTGATAAGAATTACCCCATACCCGCGGTCTTAATGTAAAAGGTGCAAGCGATTCAAGTTAGACGATCAAAGTATTCTTGAAGGACCTTTTTACTTTGTTTTCGAATTGGATATTTATTGATATAGCACAAAAGAGATTAAGCCATAAAGTAGGGATAGTGCGGCACGAAGCTGCGCGCAGCGGGTAGCGGCCGGCTGTAAGCGTTATGGATTTTACAACTATTAGAGAAGGCATGCGAGCTTATACCCTTGACATTAACCAGCTAACATCACGCTATTCATCCAGAGGAAATCCGAAATAATATTTAAGGATTGTTTTAATAAAAGTTGTTGGCTATAAATACATGCGATACTCGAAATTCAACTTAATAGATATTCATATTAGACTATCAGTTAGAACTATTTACAATGACCACTTTTATATGTTATGTGAAGAATGCTAGAATAACCTAATTTGTAAGAAACTAGAATCAGATTGAGTTCGCCTTTAATGACATCAAACTTAAATCTGCGAGGATTGATATAAGAAAAGCCTACAACAAACTGGAAAAGGCTTTTTGGGTTTTTCGGTCATCGTCAACATTAGCCATTGGCCACTGTTCCACTGCTAGACATAATAACCCTCCTCCCCTGCCCTCCCAAGATTTTCCGACTGGCTGGATTTAATAAAGCGGTCACTTATCGGTAATAAAATATTAGAGCAAATAATTTCCAACCTTTATTTTTATTACCATGTAAAAATCTATTTTGTGAGCTGATTTTTTACAATGTATGCATAGTAAATATAACGTACTCTTTTTTAATACAATTCCGTCTTATTAACTTCAAAGTGAAAGGACGGATTAGAACCAAAATATATACTTAACAAAATACGAAATTATAAATTACGAATAAATTATTATATTGTAAGTGAAGCAAACATTTTTTTCAAGTATTTATACCGTTTTCCCTGATTATTAATTCAATTCACATACAGAAATGTCACACCAAACAAATGCCTACATTATATATACGGTCATGAAACCTTATTTCCCTTGGCAACCTTATAACTTGAGTACGACTTTACGGATTTTTTAAAATATTTTATCCGTCTTTCCAAATACTTTTAGTTTTTATGGAATAAAATCAAAATCACAATCTTATAACATATAACTAAATATAACGATTAATGAAACTTTACCCATTTGACAGTTCGCTTTGAACTTCGCGCGTTTCACAGTTCTAGCGCTGCAAACTTTTGTTTGTTTGGATGATTGCATCCGTCAATGTATATCGATGATGTGTTGTGATGTGTTTATTTAATAAATAAAATGATAACTTTTATTTTAGATACATTCGTTTATATTTATGTACTCTATTAGAATGCGACAGACTAGTAATGTCTGGCAGTATGAAGTGTATTAGTATAGTTACCGAATAATCTATTTTAGATATGGAACGAAAATTTTCCTTTTATAGTTAGTAGTTTCATTTATCATAGTTTTAACGATCATAGTACGCTGCATCATCGAAGCAGTATTGACATGTAGAAATCTTGTTAAATAGAATGTTATTTAGCATACTTAGCATAATAGACGCAATCTACGGTAAAAATAGCAGATTTAATAACAGAAATTAGTTTAATAAAGACGTTAAGCTATATTACATAAACAAAAATTAAATTTGTTAATAAGAAAGGACCAATATCTAGCCACCTCCGCACATGCAGTGGTTGTCGTGCATGAAAGTGCACCGCCCGCCAGCCCGCTCGTAAATGCGCATGCGACAGACAATGCCAACTACACAACCGCCACCGTAAATTCACTCCACACGTGTTTCACCCCTCCACGGGGCATCTTCAGGAGTTGTTACACAGATTAGTGCTAAACACCGAGTCTATTCTAAATTTGTTAGTTTATTTAAGGTACCAAAATTGTTTCAGTTATAACACAAACATGCGACACATTTACGTATCGTTAAAAATTTGAAAGGAAGTTGTTGTACTAATGAATACTCGGGGGAATCCTAAATTATCGACCAATAAAATCTCACTCCGTGCTTGCATTCCGTACATTAGGGATTAGAAGTTAACTAACTACTAAAGTTATACGACGTAACCATCGGCCACGTACTCAAATAAAAGGTAACCCGCGAGGCTTCCTTAACGACTTTATCTTACGGAATAATACCTACTTAAGCACACGTTTAGAGACGTTGGATATTTAACGATATTCAATTTATGACGATAAGAAATCGGCGGGCGCTTAAAAATGATAAAGATTCCACAATTTATTGCCTTCCGCCAACCGTCCGTGTTCAGTAATCCGCTTAACGTCGTACAAATTATTGAGTGTGGGACTAAATACTGATATATTCCTCCGTTTACTTCGTTAGTGTCACGCTCGAACAACCTTATGTGTGTTTTGTATACGCATTATATATACGTGATGTTTTAATCAGGTGCGTTTTTAATTAATTATAACTATCGTTTATTAAAGCTTAACTAAACGATGAAACATTCAAACCATTATTCAAATATAAACTCTTATTTACAGCGAATATAACTTTTGAATACTTCTTAACGTAGGGAGTGTTATTGGGAAAATAATAATATAAAAAATTCTAATGATTTTAAACACAACCAGCACAATCATAAACACTCTCCTACAATATAGCATACATATATATACTTTTAATTTTAATTTGCTTTTTTAAGTTTTAAATTCATTATTATTTTTGTACTCTTAACAATACAGACAGTTAACATAAACTACTGTTATTAACAACTAACAATTTTATTGTAAGTTTTTATACCGAAAACCAACTTTATTGTCTGTTTTAAAACAATTTCTTTTATACCTTTAAATGACATTCATTATTTTATTATATAAAAATGAGGGAGCAGATTTCCAACAAACTGAACATCCAACAATCGGAATCGATTACGAGAGATCATAAAGTGATACGTTGTAAAAGGAACTTTTGAGCCATCTAAATGAATGACCGCAGTAGGGAGGATATTAAATAATAGCATATTCGAACATTCGAAATCTTAAATAAGTTATTAAGTTAAAAATAAAATTTACATACAAAGGTTTGAGTAGTCAATGATATCGTATGCCGTTGATTTGTTAGTTGCAACAATCTCCAAATAATTTTCATTCACAATAGAATTTAATCTAAATAATATTTGTGAAAATCAAACAAATTATCGTCACAATTACAAATCAGATATGTATCGCTTTGAATAATGTATATTTCGTTACGAAGATTGATATCGAATGCTGACGATGATCCCATAAGTAAACGCTGTAACCAAAGCTCGGTCATCGAACCGACCTGCCCGATAATCAAACCCGTAACATCTAACGTCTAACAATAGAAACCTATCCATCGGATAATAATTCATTGTCTTACTTTTTGTCGAACTAATCACTTTATTGTTTCACTCTTATAATCAATTATTCGATTAAGTTTCTATAAACGTCCGCAACGGTTCTATGTTTTACTTCACGTTATTCATTAGTCGAATGTCTACACGTAAATTTATTCTACATCTCGAATCATGGGCATGCTTTGTTGAGTTTTATTGTTACTTCAGTCAATTAAGTTATTAAGAATTTAATTTTGATTCTATCTTCTGGATTATTAATTTTACTATGATATTAAAAGGATTAAGTGGTTTTCTTTAATAAAACAATGCTAACTAATAAAATTAGATTTACGTTTATATTTTATAACCTACATGTCTTTCCACTAGGTGGACCGATGACATAATGAAGGTCGCAGAAAGTCGCAGGCAATCATTGAGGAGGTCTTGCAGAGAGCTTTCATCGACTGATATAACGATGGTGGTGATAAAGCCTAGGTAAGCTTATATCGTAAAGACCCAGGTCAATTAGATTGATGTAATGTGTCTTAATTGGATCATTTAAATTAAGTATATATTTCTTAAGAATCAGAAGAAAAGGATGAGATGGCATTGTAACTTAATAAAAAGTTGAAAAATCGGTCCCATTGGAAATCTATGAGTAATATACTATATCCAGCAACCACAACTATCTCCAGCTCTGAACGATCTAAAGTTAAAATGATGTCGTTGATGATTATTATGATAATGTTGCTGACTGGACAGACCTATGATTTTATATATAGTAAAAGTTACTTTTTACTTGTAATAAATACACGTGTTTATTCCATTTACATATATGCAACACACGAGCACAGTGCGAAGTTTTTTTTAATATCTATCATATACCTTCCAGAGTTTTTGGCCTTGGGAAATTTTACTCGATAGAAGTAAAATGAATTCCCTGCCTATTCTTACTAATTAAGAAATAAGTAAGACAAATTGTTTAATCTGAACATGTAGCTAAAATATCTAGATATTAATATTATATATATAGTTAAGTTCGCGGGTTTTCGCTGGATTTCAACAGCATGAGACCGGTCATTGTGATGATCTTTAGGGCAAGCGTAGGCGTCTATCGGCTTATATGATGATGATGATGATGATAAAAGTAAATTCTGGGATCGGAACTTCTCTTTGCAATATAATAGCTTTTAACAGATACATAAAAGATTACATAGGCATACATTTATAAAGTAATAGAAATGGTTAAGGATACGCTTCAAACATAAACCCATTCCAAATCGTAGCTAATAAAACGATATAAATATCTCGCTACAGTGTGCAAGTTTAATTATTATTGACCAAATGTTCCCCAAATGTTACCGCTTCCAATTACATTATTAATGAATTAATTAATATGAATAAGCTTAGTACACACACGGGTGAACACCGTAACATAAATTACTGTGTAGGCGCACAAAACAAAGGAGTTTAATTTCCCTTTACATTCAGTTTAAGTCCATTATATTAACAAAGAACTCGTATATCGACTTCCGAATGTAACACTCGTTTTAAAAAGAAATAATTGATCTATGCTTGCTTTTATTACATTAATTGACTTTAAAATAACCGACCTATGGCTTAATATAAAACAGTTAAAACTGATTCTTATTTTGGACTACCCACGATGTTTTACATTCACAATCTTTACGCTCATTAGTCGGTAGTCCTGGGTCGATTAAGTCGTAACACGTTCTATAAAACCCGGTTGAACCAATTAAGTTTATTCACTTTGAAAGTAACAAAGTATACGATGTATACAAGTTCCTTTTTACTTTACTGTTAAGTCCTCAATCGGAGTTTTAATATAGGTTCGTAAATGACAGTTAACTTTGTAAAAAACCGCTTTTTCTCTCATTTTTAACCTAAAATCATAAATCATAAATAAAAACAATTTTTTTAATGATGTGTCCACCAAGAGGAGAGCCTATTCACACCTTTAAAAGAATAAGTGGACGCCTATTCATTTAAAAAAATATTGTAATTTATAATGATATCGAAACCTCTGTAAAACGTTAGGAGAGCGTGGCATGGTGGCGCACAAATAAGAGCGTTGACAGCGGATTGTCGTACAGAGCGTCTGATACCCCCCCCCCCTCTCGCCTCGCGCATACCTAAGGCGCGGTGATAACAAATTAATGATAAATGATAGTTTTTAGGAGTAGTAGTAAACAATGCATTCATAGTCGCTCCTTGAATATTATCACTGAAAATATTATGGCACTGAAATTAGATTATTTTGATTTTCTACGACGAAGTGGACTTTGAAAAAAGAACGAGAAGCATTAATTGCCTTACACTGTTGTAACCACTCAAATATCCAAAATTTATGTTAATGGCATCAATAGGTACAATGAACTCTGAAGCGTCTATAAAAATAAGTGGTCCGGCTGGCTTCAATCCTTAAGGATACCAGCAGTTATACAGGTCAATTATTTTGAAATCCAAAATATAACAGGGCTTGAAGGCCATACGGTTTACCAACCCCATAAAAACATAGAGAGCCTATAAAAAAGGCTTAGTTGCGGCAGTATTTAAGAGCTAGGTATAAAAAAATATTGCTTATTGTAAAAAATATTATATAAAAACCTATTCTTTTATTTAAAAATTTATGATTTCCTATAATTAATTAAAATTTACGATACGACCGGTCTTATAAGAAGATTCGAGGTAACCTAGAGAGTAATTGAGAAAGCTATGCTTTAAGCTTCGCTGTGAAATAGAATTATAAATTGGGAGGTCTCCAGAAGAGTTAAGGTTACTTACGTAGCTCGTAGAATTGCCGGTCTTAAGTGGCAGTGGGCGAAGCACATCGCTGTAACCGATGACCATTGGAACTGAAAGGTTCTCCAGTAGCGACCACAAGCAGGTAGAGGCGGTGTGGATAGGCCACTTAGTGACCGACGACGTCGCGGTCGCAGGAAGTCGCTCGATTTGATCAGCGCAAGACACGGTCGTCGTGTCAATCTTGACAATCCCTAATATAAACAATATTTAAAAAATTATAACTTTTATTAAAGTAAATCCAAAAATAGACAATTTGAAATAAAACTTTGTACCTATTTAGTGAGTCCTTCAACTTAAATGTTCATTATACACAACAATCTTCTACTGTAAGAGATCCGAAAATTGGATACGTTAAAGTTGTCGTAGGAGTTCAAATAGATTCTGTAAGAGCAGCTTTTAGATAAATTGATTTTTCTTTAAATGAGTTAACAAGTAATTTTGTGCTCATTGCAAATAACCTGAAAAGGCTACCTTAAACAGAGCTTAAATGGAATGTAAAAAAATATTTTTATCTTGTGCCATTAAGCAATAATAAAAGCTGTGTAATAGCATCCCTCTTCTGACTGAAAAGCCTTTATTACTTTTAAGTCCGAAATGTGGTGCTATTCAAACATAAACTTTTGATACGGTTTTAAATAATTTTTACTAAGGATGATGATTTTTTTTTCCTTTGGACTTAATTGTAACTGATTTATTTTAACCACTAATTATATCAAATCATCACAGAAAAGTTATTACCTAAAAATTTTACGAGATGTCTACCTATCAAAATGTTAAAATAAAAAGGAAATATAAACATTAGAATATTATGTTAACACATATTTTGTGTACAGACCTCACCTTACATATAACATGTAACTATGCAACGTAATGAGACTATCCATAAAGCTAACATGAACTGCTGCTATTTTATATGCTTGCACCATACACATATTGTGTGTACTACACCTAATAAATGTTGATTGGTTGGACTGTGTAAAAAAAAAGCTTAATACAAATGAACTTGGAGATAAATGCTTTGCTGCAATTTTTAAAGATTTAAAGATTGCGTTAATTGTAATAATTTTAAAACCACCACATTGATATGCTATGAAACTAAAATCGGCAGACTATTATAGAGAAAACAAACTAATTAGCTTTGGACAAAATTAATAAAAATATAGTTGATATGATGAACAGTAACGAGTATCTTAAAACTATCAATAAAGTTGCCAAAAGTGAACCCGTGGTCGAGGATGGATTGAATAATATATAAGGAAATGATGAAAAATAAGAGAGGTACTATTGTGAAGTACCACTCGATAATGACCTGCACTTAGCAGAATTAAACTGACAGATGAAAGCCACGATTGCCAGTCCTCTTATTGACCTATATAGTCTAGAGAAGATAAATAAGACGAAATGTAAGCAAATAATATACCAAACAAAACTAACAGAAAAACTTTTAACGATATCATATTTTCCGACAACAGCAATATCATATAACATTCGATTTATTCAAAGAAAAACAGTAAGCGCTAAACTTCGTGAAAAGTGTCCATTGCGCAATTCCCTTACTCGGGCAAAATTTCCATCTTTGCAAAGTATAACAAGTTCACGTGTTCTCGTCTAGTTTATTTAATATATCTTTATGTTTAGGGGAATAGGGTTGAAAATGTAGCTAATATATTTTGCGACAGTGCGTAGATAAAATGGCAATAGGAAGTTTGAAAAAAGTGTCAAAATGATAACGCAGTACGATCACGTTCGTCTCCAACGCGACGGGATCGGAAGTCAGTTTCGTATAACTAAACCAATCAGGTGGCCATTGTCTCAGATAATATGCCATGTATCGGTCTATCCGTAGTTGTTTTCAGACGTGATCCAAGGGTTTGATTGTTGATATTGTAACTTCCTCGATATTGTGATCCTTAATTTTGTCATCGATGGCAGATTTCACGAAAAATCTATCTCTATCATTAGATAATATTTCTATTGGCTATGATTATTTGAAAACATTAATCTAAACTGGATGAAATTTTTAACAATGACCATCAAATACTTTAATCTTTATATTACGTGTCTAATATAGTTATCGAAGGAAGCTAGTAGAAGGTAAAACAAACTATAGAAACATTTATTTAGCAAGGTAGTGAACATATAGAGAAACATATAGTTTTCAACAAAAATTTGGTTTTTTATGCCAAAATAAATATAGAAGGTATGAAAAAATATTCATCTTGGCACACATAATTCACATCCTTATCAGTTGGAAAACAAAGTCCTTCTTGAAAATCTTTAATACTATGACCTAAGTTCAAAGGTATCTCTGTGACATCCAATTAGGCGTACCTTTACTTCATTACGGACGCATAAATAGAAAGTAGAACAAAAAAAAGCATTCTTTTAGTAAAATAAAGTCCAAGACAATTTTCACGTACTCGAACATTCTACAACTTTTCACTCGCACCCGTTGTCCGGATAGTGCGCGCTTATCTCGGGCACTACGTACAAGTAGGTGCAAAGGCAGACGTAAAAGTCATACGTGAGATACAAGCTCCGATGTAGTTTTGAACTTTGCTCATATTCTAGCGACACTTGCACTTGTCTAATCTTCGTACAAACTTAAGAGCACTTGCGTGCAACTTGATATTTCGTTACTAGTTTCATTACTTATCTTCTTATAACATTAAATTAAAATAAAATTTTGCAGCGTATACTAGTCACTTTAAGTCCGATGCTAAATATTATTAGATTATTGGGTATCAAAGAACACATAATAAATTTTGAAATCTGAGTGCTTGGTGGCCTTCTTGTACTAAAGGCGTATTGAGTGAAAAACGTCGATGTCCTCTTGCCCAGTTACTGCAAAGAAGCTTTTTCCTGGATGATGTAAGAGTTTGACGGAAATCCAATCTGGTGGAATATTTGAACTGATACCCCTAGTCAAGGCACCCTCGGGGTCTAATGTCTTCAATGCTAACCCGAACCAGATAAAGCTGTTAATATCAACGAACAAGAAACATTTATAGATGACGAAAAATTTGTTGATTAGTTTCTAAAATAACGTAACACGATTGAAATAGACAGACTATTTGGGATATCAAAAGATTACTTAAATGATATCAAAGTTTACGTATATATACATGAATAACATTTGATAGTAACTCAGTCATCGATGCTTTTGTGTTCTAGTAACGTCGAAACATTTTATCTCTCATCGTTTCAAAGTTGTAGACTGAAACAACAATAAACCGTTACTACTCAAACAACACAGACCCATTTAGTCCATATAACATGGGGAATGTTTAATGACTCCGAAGTAATTTTACGTCCTGCTAGCGAAGCTCTAATCCATGAGCCTTAACATTTTAAGTTACAACATTGATTTACTTTTAACGACATTCACATAGTGTAAACACAATCGCGCGTATTGAGTCATTAAAATAATAGCCGTCTAATAAGAATTTTATATTCATGATGTAATAAATCGTCACATGTGGTTTAAGGTCATAAGTGTTATAGAATAAGTTTAATTAGTTAAATTTGGTATCCATTTTTAAAAAGAATGTACACAAATGACTAATAGGCACAATAAATAATTTTTTGTGAGCCTAATAGAAACATCTTAATCTGCATTTACATAACCGCGTACCTATCACCTAAACTTGAATAACTTGCATTCCTCTAACGTGGAAGCATAATTCAGTCTTAATTTAAGAAAAATATTGGGTTTTGGACCTTTTATTTTCAACTTACATATTTATTTCAAGTAAGGATTGAGCGCGACAAACAATTCATTAGAAATTAAATAAAACAAAAATATTTTTGTCCCGGTTTCTTCTCTTCATATAGTAAAAAAAAATCAACATACCTTTGCCAAAGTGACATTTATAGAACAGCGATAGCCGAACAGTACGAGACTGAGACTTGTGATCGTAGGTTGCGGGTGCGATTCACGTGATAGAATCTTATATAAGTAAGAAAAGGGTCAATATTTATCCACTTCCGCACATGCAGTAATAGTCGTGCAACAAAGTGCCCCGCCCGCCAGCCCGCTGATAAATGCGTATGCAGCAAACAATGCGAATCGCACAACTGCCACCGCCAAATCAATCACACGTGTTTCACCCCTGCACGGGGCAACTTCAGGAGTTATGTTACACCGATTAGTGCCAAACACAGAATCAAAGGTTCTGTGCTCTTAGGATGGACTTCCGCAAGGTAACGCCATTAAATATTTAAGAATCTTATATAATTCACTCATTGTTCATTATTTACATTAGATTGCCACTGCTCTCAAACAAGTTTCCAAAAGATGGGCAGCAGGGCCGTCTGTGTTCCATAATACGACACTGGGATTGTTAACGCGCCTACAACGATTTTGTTGTATCCCCCATAGATATCTTTAGCGCAGGCCTATACCTTTCAGTAGGCATCTATAGGCTGTAAAGACGACAGTAACGACGATTTTAAATCTATTACATAACTTTGTAAATCTTTTATATTTGTACACAAGAAGTAAATGAAAACAAATATAATATAATAATAATATTATGAACACATATATTTGATGAATTTTAAAAATATTGTTCTTGAGTAAGGCCAGTGGTCGCCTGACTTAATCGTTCTATCGTTTGATCGTTCCTTTCCGTTGTTAAGTGATTAGAAAACCAATTTTCTATAAATGATTTGGGTGACCTTTGGTAAACAAATAAATACTATAATATTTATGAAATCTATAAATGTATTTTCATTGATTATATTCTATACCGGACCAGAAAGTTATTTTAAGATATTTTATTTTAGGATTCTTTACTTCATTTCCAATAAAGAATTTTCTAACGTACTACCTGTTAAATATTGGCTCTCCAATGCACATAAAACTGCCTTAGCCTAAAATTATCGTCGCTATTCCGAGATTGGAACAGTGATAGCAATAAATTTAATTGCTACAATCGATTCCTTCTTTCCGACAGCTTTTGACGGTGTCATAAATTTGTCTTTCAATTCGTAAGTACTTGCGATGTCAAACAGCTCACTTCACACATCACAACGTATTTGTCGAAACTTATATGGAAGTGTGAATTGTTTTGACTGATATCGCTGTCCCTACTGTTGTGCTACGTATTAAAATAGTGCTACTTTTTATATTGATAAACCATGAAATAGTATATTTTATAATTGCCAATTATAATATTTATTTAACTTATATCTGTTGTGGGAATATCGTGGTTGTCGTAATTATTTCATTCTTACCATTTGCCATTGAACTTTTGCCTGAAGATTTTAACGTTCCAAAAATACCTGTATTCGTGTGATGTTATCTTAGATAAATTTTCTGATAACTTCTTTTCCGAGTTGAAGAGCTACAATTATTTTATCTTTTTATGTTACTTTTCATTGTTAATTTTTCTTCAATAGTTTGTATTTTCAATTCTTTCGTTTTAAATTTACTTTCCTATGTTATTTTAAACACATTTTCTGCCAAATTTTTAGTGTTACGTGATATGAATATTGAAATGAAAGATATTCACAGCAATATTGATGATAGCTGGACTTCTTAAAGATAGTTATTAAAACTACCTATTAACATTTTAATAAAAATGTATCAATTATTTTAGCTTCACACATTTTTGTAACGTTTAAATGATAATGATTAGTAAACGTGATATTGTTTCGATGATTCTTTGTATTTGTGGGCATCCAATTATTATGAATTATCATTAATGTCGAGGTCGTTCCTCAAGATCACACCTACTAGCTAGTAGCTGACCACCACTAAACAGTGATGTGCAATTAATGTCGTATTTAATTTTAGAATAAACCTTAGTTAGTTAAATTACTCGAGTGTGGTAGTCTTGTCATATTTCTGTAGATTTTGCGGGTCCTTATGTTTTAAATGATAGAATCATGGATTTATAGCGCTCATCACTAAAACTCATACGTGAAGTTGTAACTGGAAGTCAAGATAATAATTCTGACTGTTTAAATATCTTTGTGTCTAATAAATGCAGGGGTTCTTACATTTTATTTCTTTTCTAACGAATACCTTGTAAGCTCGAGCTACTAGTGCCTCATATTGGCTCATAGCAAGAGCCGTCCCGCACGGCGCCTCTGGTCTAAATTTGTACCATTCCGAAATACGCTTACTCCGACACATTATCCCATTTTATGACCTATAAAAGTCAGCCGGAACATACTACATTTGTGGCGCAGCCCTTATTTTCAGAACCTAATATAGCGTTTTCTTTATTAGCTTTCTGTCCTTATATTTTATTGCCCAACCAATGCATAGATTTTTGGCGATTTGTGTATTTTATCGTTTACCAATAAAAACGGTGTTTATGTTAGACTTTTATTGGCAATGCGTGGCGGTTTTACCGATACGACCTTTTCGTTATAATTCATAAAGGTCTTTAGTGGCGTTGAAATTGTACGTAAGAACGATGGACGGTGTACCGTCGTAACATTTGAATAAAATTTTTTTATTCAATATAAATCATATTCACAAGTGTAAGAGCGTCATTACTTGAAATATTCCGATATCACTTGAAACGTATTTTCATCTGGCACTCCAGGCTTCTCGTGTTAGAACTCGTCTTTATTGTTCGGTCGACAAAGAGTGTGCACTTGTAGGAATATAGGATGTTTCAAGTTCACTTCACAGGTATCTCCATAATTCATGTTTGCGTGTAAATTAAATAACATGCTTTCTCTCGAGGCGACCGGATTTTAGTGTAAGATGAGACGTGATTATTCACCTGTAATAAATCACTCCCGTTATTAAGGAGCTCTGCCATCTGTTTATGATCGTGTGCAATTTGTAATTAAATTAGGATTTTTTGTAGCGGATTTCATTGAAGAATTAAAACTTCCGTTGCATAGATTAGATTTCCACCTATGTACAGTCGCATCACGATATCTCAAGAACCATTACCATTGAAATTTAATGGAAATATTTTCTTGGTCGAGTCACGGTCAGCTAAATATGAATTTTCAGGAAATCCACCCGCGAGGGGAGTCGAAGGAGCGTTCATTACATTAGCTAATCTGGCGGGCTTGTTAATAAAGAAAATAAACTACACAAAGGGATGCTATTATAAAAACCAAATATAACGAGGAATGAGGGAAGTAAGGTGATGTGCAAAAGAAGATCAAAATGTGATGAAAGAAAGAAGATAAATAAGTAAAAAAATATAATCAGTGAATAAAATATTAAACCTGATATTGTAATGTCCCTTCCCGATACAAAGCAGGGGTAACGCGTGCCCTCTAAAACCAGTGGCATTAAAAAATCTAGTAAGTATTAAAATTATAAAAACAATAATTTTTTTTAGTCTTAAGTTTTAAAGTGATACATATTATAATATTTGGTATCATTAATATTTTTGAAATATTACAGAATAATCTAATGTTTCTGTTGTAGTACATAGATAAAATGACTTATTATCATGTTGTCTTGTTTCAATATATTTAGTTACATAAATAATTTAATTGTGGAAATCGTGTCGCAAAGAGCAATACGCAAGGAGTTTATTAAGAAAGTGTATGGGCTGGTTTTTGTTTAATACAGTTTTATTAACATACGTCACGAAATAGACACGACAGTAATCATTGCCATGAGTATGGTTGATGGTTTTAATTAATTGTCCGCAATGGATTAGCTTTATCACTTTAGATCACAGCCATTTTTTCAAATTGCGAAATTGTTATGATACATGTTTTCATTCGTTTTATTCATCGAAATTGATATATGTTGCAAATGTTAATCGTCACCTATGGATTAAGAATTTAAACCGGTAGCTTACAGTTTAAAATACTTTTTATTATTTATAATGATCACTTGTGAACTACGTCAGGTGAAGAATATCAAGAACCAAGTTCAACAGAAGCTATAATAAAATTGAGTTTCTCTTAACATTCTTATACTAAAAATAAAACTACGAGGCTTCTAAACGCGCCCAAATCTGAGTAGAGTTCATAGCACATTAAGACTTCTTTTGTAACCAATTTTACAAACATCTTTATTATAATATTAGTAGTTTTCAAATTCATTTCAAATTATTCATTGGTGACACTAATTTTTTTTATAGCTTACCAGTTTAAAAATAATATAAAACAATTATAAACGAATTTTTAAATTTTAAAAATAGAAAAGCTTTAGGGTTCGTGACCTAAACTCATATATGAATTAAAAAAAAAATCTTTATGTATATACACAGATATTGCGTTACGAATCATTGTGTTGGTAGTTTAAAAAATGGTGAAACCAATAATGAAAACGACAATTTCTTTATCTATTGTCGACAGGTATTTAAGACAATTAGAACCTTATCTCTTAGTAAATAGCAGATAAAATTAATTATACAACACAATTGTGAAAAAATACACGATCTCATAATTTTAAAATTTTTACTCGCTACTGCGGCCATTTGCGTAAAGAGGTTCTACGAACGTGAGCATAAATCTTACAAATATTTATTACAGTTAAAATTAGACAGTGAATATATTCATGAAAAATATCTGTACTTAACATTAACGTAAGAATGCTTCGAAATAAGTTTAAGAACAATTTTTTTAAATAGTTAAGTCAGATTCTTTGATGGCTTTAAGTGAAGGTATACGATCAATGTGTTACCAGTGATGACTTGTGACGGGAAAGGTGGTGTTACTTCGCGCAAGTTCAAAGCCACCCAAAGAACCACGCATTGAACTTCACGATGTCAATTCAGCATTGAGTAGATCCATAAACGAACAAAAATATCTGACATGGCCCAAAGGAACTGCAAGTGCAAGAAGTGGCAGTGAGAGGCGACATTGCACGCAGAATAGATAGTCGCTAGGGTTTAAGACCCTTAAGTATTGAGTTGTGGACCATAATCCATCATCTGCGGCATAGAATGTCCACCAAAGGAAGATCTTGTTAAAGTTGTCTGAAAAAACTGGATGCAGGCTGCTTATTGCAAGTCCTATTGGAAATTTAAATGAGTGGGCTTCCTATGTCTGAAATGATATTAGTTTTAATAGAAATAATATTTTTACTAAAATGCGCGAACTATCGATTCTGTAATGATTTTTTTCTTGAATCAGAACGAGTGTCTAAAATCAAGAAATTCAATATTAAATGTAGAAATTATTTATGTAAATGATTAATGATAAAAAAATACTAATTAATACTATATTATATATTACGTAAACGATAAATAATGTATGTTTATTCTAATATTTATTTACGCTAAAAGAAGCACTATAAGAAGTTTACAAATACGTACGCATCTCTGTGTTCTCATCGGCGTGGGAATGCAAAAAGTTTTTTCAACGGGGCACACCAGATTCATTCACGAATTTCCTGCATGCGATGAAACCGCACAAGCGCACTACCTGCTGACGTGTATAAGCAAGTGTTCCATTCTTTTCTACATTATTTTTCTATGAAACTTGAAGATCGATATTGAACTTGAGGGCTTTCATATACTGTTCCCAAGTGTGATTTTACATTAATTTATGCGGTAATTTTCCCGCTAAAATTGTAAAAGTTTTTTCATTAATAAGGCATATTTATTCGTTTAATAGAACAATATACCTAGTAACCCTCGACTCGTAGAGGATTTCTTCCATCGGACAACAAGACGCACGACATCTGTACATGGTTGAAATTTCGTCCAACATCACTTCATATTTTACAACAGCGAAGGAGTAGAACAGCCTTCTGGTGTCATTGCTTTCAGCCAATTATAACTTAGGAATCTACAAATCATAAGTGAATAGGTTTCTTCTAGGCAAACTTGTTCCGTCGTAGACCTCGTCATCATGTAACAACAGCGGTAAAATACTTTGCCTATAAAGAATAAAATACTATTTTCGTTATTAAAACTTTTAACATCTAAGAAGCCTGTAAGTCTTCATAAAAATAATAGTACTAATAGATGTTTTTTTATTTATTTATTCTTTGAGACATTGTTAGCGTGTTTTATTATTTCTGTTTTATGGTTTGATATATTACAAAATGTAAGTATATAATAATAAGAAGAGTGTAACATTATTAGAACTTAATGTTCTCTATGAACATCGTACTGTATACTTAATAAAATAACTAGCAATAAACATATACAGAATTTATATGCGGACGGCCTCATACGTAGAAGTGATAGGTACTACAGCTAAATCTCTCTGTAATCTACTGAAAGATTGAGATCTGTTAAAAGCGAACACAAGGCCGTTCTAAAACGAACGTCTTAAACAAAGTCGGTATTAATTTAAAATTTGATAGCGTAGAGAGAGAAGACTAGATGGTGGAGGCCAATACAATGCAAAAAGACCTGCTTAAACCTGCTTCGAGTCGTCAGCCCCAAGCACCGTAACCGGCATTTCTTCTTATAACGCGATGGACTCGGTACCCGCGCGTTTAATCCATGTAATACTAACTGCACATTCAAAATAGTCACGTGAAATTAATATACCAAAAAAATACTTTATTCAAAATTTAATTTAATATGATGGTTATCGGTTCGATATATATCAAGATAAACCTCATGATAAAAGTTAAGGATGCAACAGAATCTTTTGTGTTTTATCAAAATCATGGAATCATATTTATCAACACGACACTTTCATTCAAACACTTGACGTATCTTTTTATCTCACGTTACTTGATAAAAAATAATGCTGAACAACAAAAACAAAACATTTTTATAAGCACAGCCGTCGAGCTAGGGTTGCCAACTGTTATTAACAAAATTTAAACAATGTTTTATTAATTATGAGCCGCAAATTGTATCCATGAACTAACCAGACTTCGTACTTGAGAAACTCGGATAATTTAATAAAGTTTTAAAATGTTTAAAATTTTGAAAATAATTTCGAGAGCTGGCATCCCTACCGACCGCACATTAGAAAGCGAAACGATAGCATTAATCATACTGATAAACATAAAGGTCAAGTTCCAAGTGAATAATTGACTTCAAAATAGTCAAGACAGGTCACGAAAAGCCTGTATCATACGGCAGTGGTGTTCCAGGAAGACTAATATTAATGGCAGGTTTTCCATAAAACAGAGCGGCTGGTAGAATAAGCCTTGAATAACATCCAAAAAACCAGATAGAATTTTATATTACATTATATTATAAGTATGAAATAGTGCGTTTTTTATCTATTTTCCAACGTAATATGGACGCATGAAGGAATTGAATTAATTCACAGTCACGGTTTGTTTTCCACTCGCGGACTTTTCTTGTATACATTTTTATTTTCATTTTGAAAAGAATTTTCCGTTTTACGACATGACATTTGAATTTTTGTACAAAAGATTTAGAATCCTCTATGAATAAAAGTAAAGCGACATATTATTCTCAACCAACATTCCTCCTTTTTTGGAATTTCATAGATTCGTCATGATCATATATATAATTATTGAGTAATTTTTTTTAATTAATAAATTACTGCCACAAAATATGAGTCAAGAATAATTTATTTTCAAGGCACATATGTATACACAATAGAGTTGATTAATTTATTACAGGTGAAAAAGCTTTTAAAGGCATAAATAATGAGCTTATTTGCTATCAATTGGCATGGTAAACCCTATCTTAAAACCTATGGTTTCATAAATATTAAATAGAGTAATGTAATAAAATAAACATATTTATTTATTATAATACATACATATAAATATATATATATATATATATATGCTATATATATGTGTGTGTGTGTGTGTGTGCATATATATCTACAGTAGTACTAGATATATATAAAGGATTAAATTAGTTTGCATAGAAACATAGTAATCCGAATTTTGAAATCTTTTTTTCTACTATATGTTTATTACATTACTCTATTTATCATTTCTGAAACCATAATTGATAATAAATAAGCTTAATATTTATGCCTTTGAAGCTTTTTCACCTACAATAAATCGATCTATATGTTCTTTGAAAATAAATTATGATTCTGAGCACTTTGTGGCATTAATTTATTTAAAATAAATTAGGAAGCACTGCGAATTTGTAATGTTTCTTTTAATTTAAACTGTAACGTTATAAAATCACAGAACAGGTCCTTCATTTCGAATATTAAATATCCTCTTAAACTTTGTTGCTTTTTCATTAAAAGTGAAACACTTTTTCATTAACGTAGAAGCTTAAACCTCACCAACCTCTTAAACGAATTCAGATGTAAGAGCCGCCTCAAGGGGACATATGAAATAAGTGAAAAGGTATTATTCAAAATCTTTGAAAGCGTCGTATTTCTTATCCAGATGACATTTTAAAATTTAATATTTGAAAGTAAACGAACATTGAAGTAACAGAGATGTTTCATAATATTACCTGTCATATTTTTAAGTCGTTGTATTTCCACGTGTTTTATTTCTATAAATACCATTGGTTTATTCACTAGCTAATAACATACATTTTTTTTTAATAGACGCGGACAGGCTTTTACGGGTAGTGTAAGACGTGTCATTGTGACGATCTTTAGATGAAGTTCGTTCCTTGCAGTGGACCTCTCTCATTTGATGATGACGACAAATGAAAAAAATTAACGAAAAATTTAACTTATGTTTTGTTTTCGTACATTTTTTTTTTGAAATCGAATGTTGAAAATGGTATTATGTTTTCCGCATATCCTGTTTGTCTTTTTTCGTTGCTACGTTCTGTTAAGTGTAATTGCAATTAATTCTGTACAATATATTTTCATAATGAATTTTAACAATTAGCATATTTATAACTATGGGCGATACATATTTAATGTTATAATTTTTCGTCGGGTCGTTAACTGTTTTGGACCCTTTCGCCTGGGAGGCGGCAGGTATAGCGTGCGTCACCTGTCGACTGCACCGGCGACACTCACACTTTGCACATTACTAATTACTATAGACGTTAAATTATGAACCGGTCGTACACCAACTGGTCGATTTTTAAACACCACGAAAGTTTAAAATATTATTATAAATGTTATAATAATATATAAACAGACAACTTCCTCTATTATTAACAAAGAGTGTTCAATAAACATTTAGATATAAAATTAAACGTAAATAAGACAAATTTACTTAAATTAATTAGCATTTTCAGTAAAGAGAGACCGATTCATTAGAAGTTGTAAATTATATAGCAGTTAATTAAGGTAATAATTTAATTTAAGCTACAACATACGTGTTACATTTATATATTTATTTCTCTTTTTACAATATGTGTAATGGACTTAATTTATTTAGGCGTTACTTACCAGTCAACCCAAGGTGGTGCAGGGATAATTAAAAGGCAGGTGTCTAAATGTTATAGAGAAGTTACTAAGAGATGTGAACATATATAACATATACATGTTAAATACATTACTTTTTAATTATTACTTATATACACTTAAATAGGAGGATATAATACGTACATAAATTACAGATACATGTATACAATACAATTTGTGATAAAAAAGTTATGACGCTTCTTCCGCGAATAAGTCTCGAACCTTATTTTTGAACATCTACTGGTTTTCTCATTCTCTAATTTCAATGGGAAGATTATTTTAAAACAGAACGCGTTGAAAAGTAAAAGAAAAATGTACGAAGTCAGATTTGTGAGATGGATAAATTATTAAAAGATTATTTAAAGTCCGTAGATTTCTCTCATGGTTTGAGTAAAGAAATGGTAAGTACAGGGTTAAGCAGGAAGGCGAAATGTTAGATATACTCATGTCTAACATTTCTTTGATAAGTAACCATATGAGATCCGATCGACGAGCAGAGATGTCGCTGTAGTTTCAAAAATTAAATACAAAATGCATACAGTTATCAAAGTGGGTTAGTTTTTGGAAAATCTACATTCAGATCGAAATAATATATGTTACATACAGGATGAAAAAAGAAAGATAATTTTTTTAAAGTCATATAACACCTATAAACTGGGCTGTTTTACCTAATTCTTCAAGGAAATACAATTAAATAATATTTTGTCCATAAAAATATTATAAATATATTATGCAGAAATGTCTGGTCCTCTCTATGGATTAAGCCAGATTCTTGCAGGCTAAAACCCAGCGGGATTCTTTGACGTCTTTTGATGAGGTTTGGAGTTTATATAATACTTGTAATCTAATTTAAAATTTATAGTTGAAAAATAAAGAAATTAACATGCTTCCACGTGTGGAAAATCAAATTTTTGAGTGTGCTTTTTAATAAAAACTAATTTTGTTAAACTAAAACTAAACTACTTAGATATAATCCAAGCACCGTGACTCGAAACGTATAAAAACGTTGAGCGATTGGAATAGCAATAAATAATAAATCTATTTCACTTAACTAATTCTAATACGACAGATACTCGTTAAAGCGTCAAATCGTCCGCCATTGTAAGAACAACACGAAAAACGAAAAAAAAAATGCAAAAAGTTTTTAATTCAGAATTCTTTAATCCTTCACCGTGCGGCTTAAGTAGCATTCGGTGTATTTAATTTGCGAACTGAATGAGAAAAATTGGATGGCTCCCGGTTTAAACAAGGCTTAATTTGTCCCCATTAATAAAGATGATGTGGACGTATCGCCTTGTACGTCCTTTACATTCGGTCTCGCATACTAATGACTTATGTTTTTATTCCATTTAAGAAAAAAATACTCTGTGAGAAGAGTTTATACTCGTATATCTGTTTTTAAATGATCAGTGATATATTGAGTTTAATTTTAAATTATTCTCATGAGGAATTTTACAGACAATTGCATATACCATTTTTATGGTTTCATAGCTTTAATAATGAAAAAGAACCTAATGAATACGAATATTATAAAAGAATGAAAAAAGTAAATAATGCTCGGCGCTTTTTGCATACAATAGTTTACGGGCCTGAATTTTAATTTAGATGGTTAACAATGTAAAAATAAATTATAGGCGTCTTGATGTTTCATTGTAAAGACACAGTGCTTTTATAAAAGGTTTTTGAGAAAGGTTCTCGAGTGGGACCATGAGCCAGTAGATTCAGCGTGGGTAGTCTTCCCACTAATTGGAATTACGACATAGGATATTGCTGGATGCGTGCACCGCAGAACGGATCTTCGTGTCTATCTTTAGGTTAGGGCTATGTCTTGCAATGGGCATTCATCAGCTAAAAAGAAGGAGAAAATTATTTTTTTTTTTATAATCAGATTAAAATTTTCATCTAGTCGAGCTAGTTGCATACAGAAAAATGAAATTGTATCTACGTTTCTACTTTACTATTCAAATAAAAACTTCATCTAATGTTGTGTAATATATATTTTCGTGCATTTTTATAGTTGAGACAGAAATATTTCTTTATTATTGTAATAGTCCGAAACCACTGAGTTCAATAATTGTAAATTTATAAATACACTACTATCACGTCACAGATTTTGAGATATAAAGGCTGCTATGAGTTACACAGCCCCTATATCCTTCTTTAACCACACAAAAAATAATTTACTTGTTCAATCGATTGATCGGGGAGCCAATTAAGAGCAGAATTTCGTGAAATTACGCGATCGGGAAATTTGGTTTGAAATAAATTTATTGGTTCGGTAACAGTGTGGCAAGTGGGACCGTCGAGTTGTAACCACACGAGACACCAATGAGAAATATTTTCTTGTTAGAATATACTGTGCCTTGTTGTAAAGTTATTTTAATTGTCCATAAACTGTAATATTTTGTTATATGTTATATGGAATCATTTTTAATGCCCATCTGTATGAAAAATTTACAGTTATAATAACAGGAATAAATACAATTGCCGGTCTTATCACTTATGGCTCAGATGTATCATTTGCAAACAACCATCAGGAAACAGAAGAAGTAGCGTGTAGTCGGTGTATACATTGTACGAGATTAGATATATATATATATAATATACACAAAAAGATATAAAGCTAGTTCTTCAAAGCTATTCAGTAAAAGCTAGATCTTAGCAACTAAGACATCGTCAACATTATTATGAAGATTACAATACGACACAATTTCGGAGAACCTTCTTATATTCAACTCTTACCTTTCTTTGTGTCTTTATTTATACATACTAACAAATAATTTGGTTAGAGTCACCCATCGCCATAACAATGATAATAATCACCTTTTAACAATCACTTTAAGGTTCGAGTCATCGGGAGAAGCTTGACTCAGGCTGCTTCCAACCATTCCTATTGGAAATCAAAAGTCACGCCTCTTGCCTATCTTCTTTTGGATTAGACTTGTGGGTGTTGTTACAGCTTTTGCGGTCACAGGGCTCAAAATTAAGGTTTAAGGCATTGAGATTAGGCCCATATCCAACAGTTGATGACGTCTGGAATGTTTGCAAAATATGTGTCAATAAGAATCAATTTTCAACAACTACTCGACTTTTCGTCGCAGTCACACCGTCATAAATATTTAGGAAAAGTTTTTGCACTTATATATTTAAAAAGTATGTCTAGGTAAAGGAATTTATTGTTGGTGACTTTCGAGTATTTGTCAAGTTATATTTGGTTGTTTAATGCTTTTGTGAGTAATTTTATTGGGTAAGCTTATCTATGAAGGCCATAATAAAGTTTAAGCACTCCGCAGTGTTCCATTCTTCTGGAAATTGATAGACGTGGGGTTATCATTTGACAGCGTGCGTGCTGTGGGCTCGTGTCACGCGACGCGTCAACGCCGAGCCCAAACAGTCAAAGATTATAACTACTAAAATATTAGCATTGATTTTCTTTGATTTTTTATTTGTTTTTATATAGATAGAATCGAAAATCTGTATGAATTCTTGTTGGTTTCTGTGGACAATCCAATAAGAATTCATAGAATTTTATGATAATAGAGTCAGATTATCAGGGCAAGTCTGCTGTTTATTTAAAATTTAATTATAATATACTTATTTTTATATTATACTTTTTTCCTGCCGTATAATCTAAATAGTTATCACCTTATAAGTCGTACTACTCAAATACATAAATAAAAAAGACGACGAATGAGAATATTAATAAAATATGGTAAATATTGCTTGTCTATAGTATTCGCTATTTATTGACCAGATGCATAGAAACTTACGTAGCACTTAGTTGAAGAATGACGTTAGAAGTGTGCTCAATTGGATTATTTTTAATATTAAATAGGGCTCTTCTGGCTTCTTAAAACGTACACCAAATAACATTGTATCTAAGATTTGCACTATTCTCTAAGCTTTTACTTTAACTCTTATAAACAACTGTGTACAGTTATATAATATACACTTCTATAATACTTGTTAACGATCATGTCATAAATTAGAATGACTTTATTGAATAAAACGTTTAAAAAATTCCATAATAGTGTAAATAAAATTAAGTGATACTTTGGAAATAAATTTCTCTATTGTGTTTAGAATATGGTGAAAGTGATCATGAAAAAAACACAGTCTTTTAATCCATTTTGTTTTTTTTTAAATTGTTTACAGTTGTCCCTTATATCGCTTGACGCTAAGCGATGACGAAGTCTATGGTATATGCTTCTCTAGAAGATACTTATTCACGAGACCACCACGAAGTCCAGTAAACCGAGTGTGTTGAGAACTCGTCTCAATAAAGGGCGTATTTGGAGCTCTCGTAGCTTTAATTTAAAGGATTCCATTATAGAGAAGACCAATTTGATTCTAATTTCAATCTAATATCAGATAATCTTCATGGCGTTTACAAGTGAAAACATTATAAGGTGTAAACTTTAAAACGTGTAAAAAATTAAAATAGTTTAAAAAAAAAAACGTTTTATCGAAAAAAAATCTCTGATATGCACTAAACGGATCATTTATTTAAACTTGAAGTGAGTAAATATTGAATATTTATCATATTTTTAAATCTCGTTAGACATTGTCAATCACTTGAAAATTTTTGGTAAAACCTTTTTATACTACTTCATAAGCTTAAAGCTTGGTCAGTATTCTGATATAAAAATATGACGCTTGTAATCCATATATATTATATTATATCTCATATTTTAAAATAGATAACATAAAGTTTAGCATGTTTATTAAAAATCTTCATGGAAAGACTATTTTAAAATTAAAGGAGAGTAAAAACTCCTGGTTGGATATACAACCTATATAATTAAGTAAAATACAGGGTGTAAAAATCTGCACCTAATTGATGCTACACGAGTAAAGAATTGGAAAAAAAAGTCTGACCACCGTCGCAATCAAGCAATATTTGATGTCCGCTACGCACTTACTATTCAAAATTAAAACGGTCTATATTCTTTGCCATATTCAAAAGTATTTCTAGCCCTATTCGTCAACGTGTCGTACGCAATAAAATACTACAAATGCGTCAACTGGGCAAAGGCCCCAATTTTTATGCTTTTTTACTCGCACCCCTTTCGGCTATAAGCTCGTATATGAGATACAAATATGAACTTAAACCATATTAAAATTCTTTTTATGTTCCTTCTTTATCTTGAATATCCTAAAAGCTCCTATTTTTACGTTTTATTATTATTTGGACAAGCGGACTCTGAAAAGTGGCTTTAAAACTTTAAATAATTTCGTCCTGACATATTTGTGTAGTGTTGTTAACAAAGATTGACTGAGTAGAAAGCAGCTAAAGGAGTAATAAATTATTTTTACGAATATGAAATTCCAAATTTAAAAATAAAAGTTTTCTAAAAATTATACAGCCATTCGTATTTTAGTATCTTTTATTACGCACAATAGACACATTTACGAATGAAATTCGAATACGATGTCATCCACGCAAAACCCTGGAATATTCCTGGCTCTTGACGCATTTTATAAGTACCACTAAAGGGACATATAAAAATACGATAACCCTTCCGAAAGGCTCGACCGTTGTTTCTATTATCATTGCTTGCTTTTTCGAGGGGCTCGATTTTTTTCGGTCCGGGCGAAGGAAAAAAGAACAAACGCGCCGGATATGGAAGCCGTTTCCCATCTGTTTTATTAAAACTGCGATATTGATCTCAATCACCGTTTGTTCGAAGGCGCAACTTGTGGGTATTTCACACTACGCTGAATGATATTAATGGTTTGTTCGTGCATTGAAACGATTGAAAAAATATTGTGTAAGATATTTCAATAGAACCGGAAAAATTTTTAATATTTTTTTATTACCGTTTGATTTATTAATGTTTGAGTAGGTTTATAAAGAGTAATAGTGATGAGAGAAAATTATGTCAATATATAAACCTGATACGTGTATCGGTTGTATGAAGCAATGAAATATTAAATTCCTCAATAAATTATTATAAGTTCTTTTATAAGTATACTTAACGCAATGGTTCTTTACAAAATATTGTTAGTTCTACTTACGGATATATAATTATTGTAATGATTACCCTACACAGAAACAGGCAATATATGATTGCCCCTATTAAAAAATTGCCAAAAATAATCAACAACTGCCCTGGCAATATATTTATCGACGATGTAGATGCATGCAACTCAAATGAATAAGAATTTTCTACGAAATGTTAGGACACTAACAAAATAAATAAATCGGTAGAGTCGTTCTCAAGTTATAGTTGTGACTAAAAAAAATAGTGATTATTTACTTATTTACACGTACATATATATATTCAATATATGACATTCATACATAAGTTATTTATTAATTTTAAGTGAATTTAATATAATGAAAGTAAATCCAATGAATCGTTGTAGTTGTTCGTAAATAATTAGTGCTACAATTTAAAAGCACTTATATAAATAGCAAATATGGGAGAGCACTGCAAATAGCTTAAACATTCAGCGTTTCAATCGCTTTGATCCAATGGCTAAATGTTAAAAGGGTCTATTCTAGATTAGTCCATTTCAATCCAGTGGGCATTCCGTTAATGAAAAGAGACTGTTTTATTGCAGCAAGAGCGAGAAAGGAACTTCCCTGATTTTAAGTAATCACTACGGACTTCAGACACCTGCATCCAGTCGATGGTTAAAGCCGATGTGATCTGCTGGCCAACGGAACTCTTTGCTATCTACGACATCGAAAAGGGCGCTAGTGGTCAATTTTAAAGGATAAAAACATTATATCAAAATAAATTGTTAAATCCGTCAAAGTCACAGAGAAATAAGTAATAAAGTGTTTAAAATTTTTAGCACATGGAACGCGTAGTTCAAATCTTGCACCTGTGGTATTGTGAGCAGAATTTTTTTTTATCCATGGTATGGAAAAAAATTGCCAAATATCATTAAAAATGACGCTAAACGTCCATTTATTTATATTCAATACGAATGATTACTTGTGTTTTTTTCATAACTATAACTTAAAATTTTATAAAGGCTGCATTATATTTGATGTAATTGCCTGATATCATCATCATCATCATTACAGCCGTAAGAAGTTCGCTGCTGACAAAAGCCTCCGCCATAGATTTCTAATACAAAAGCGGACTGAAAAAAATAGTTCCATCCGTTTTAGGTGTTTTCGTATTCGTCAATGTACAATTTTCATTTTTTATAATTATTTTTTTCTATGTTACAAATATAGGATTCGACGATCTGCCTGTTATTTATATATTTAAACTCAATGTAAAGCCTCCTCTAGATATTTTAATTGAATAAAGCGACCGGTTTGAATGAGCATAAACCGATTATTTAATATGTTGACTTTGTTGGATTTATTGGTACCATAACTTTCGAACGAGGTTCACGCCTTCCTCCCGTAAGGTGATTGCACAGCTTATCGATACATCGATTTGCGATATACTCGATACATTTCTTGCGTGTCGATATTATTATCGCTGTATTTGATCGTCTGCGGTATTTTAAAACGCAAGCCGATGTTCACCTTTTAGTATCAGATATGGGACTGTTAATAAATATCAAATATTATTTTTAGAATTATCAATATTCCGCTCGTAGAAACGAGGACCTGTCTATAAGAACTCAATCAATTATCTCAGTAAAGAATGGCAGGTTTCAGAAATATATGGCTGCTTACTTGACAAGCCGAGATGAGTTTGGGGATGCGCAAAAAATTCCACCGCCGTTGCCTCGACGAGTAAAAACGCCTCGGACAACTCGATGACCAAGCGTGACAAAAACTGTTCATACTCGGGTACGGGAACGTGGCGTAAAAAACATCCCTTTTATGGATGCGGCACAAACAAATACAGTGGCTTCGAAAAATTAAAAAAATATTGATTGACGTAGTAAAAATAAATACGATTTCCAACTAGCAACATATCCAGTTAAAACTCCAACAAGACCTACAGAGAGGTACATTTTTAACGTATATAATAGTTAATCTTTTATTCATTACCTCTATATTTAATGGATATTGTCTCGAACATAGCTTGTCAATTATTATTAAAATGTGTCATACTGTTTTTAAAAACGCATTGTTTTCAAAATGGTTTCTCATAAAAAATCTACACATTTCACATAAAACCTTTTTTCTATAACTATGTTATAAGCATGAGTACATTTTACCTGTAAGTTAATAAAAGAAGCAAACTGAAACATTTTCCTACATCTTGTTACGTCCTAATGAAATCTTCTCGTTGTAGCAAACAAGCCGACGATCGCATCAAAAAGCGCTTACCGCGCTGTCGTTTTTTTACCTCTAATTGTAAGTTATTTGACCCAAGGGAGTCGGTATATGCGATAGACGCTTGCTGCAAGCTATTAGAGGATAAAAAAATTGCCACTAAATTATATTGATTAGTGAGACAGTTGTGCATTGTGCTGATAAAGTGGAAATTACCATTTCTCTAAGTCATAGAAAAATAGTTTCACTTACTGGCGGTTTTTAGTCACCTTGTTTAAAATAACAGTGATCATCATTATTTCAGCTGTCATACACCCACTTCTAGATAATAAAGCGTATTTTAGACTATATTTATTGATTTATTATCTTAATATTAAACGACAATTACTTAGATAAAAAGTTTTTTTCGTAACTTGACTTATTTACTATTTTGGTTTTGATTGACGTCAAATGTTTGATAGCTAGAGGAACAGATGTTTTAGTATTCTGTATTAGAGTTTTGAATCAAGGAAGTTGTTTGGCGAATCACTTTTATTTGTACACTAGCTGACCAGCGAACTGTGTTCCTTCTAACAGGTTTCAGATTTAAAATTTTCATAAAATTATTTTGTTCAATTTTTTAAACAAATCTGCTAATTTTTTTGAGTTACTTTTTATCGATGAATGTTTCTCTTTAATGCCTATTATCATCCTATTCCGCATTAATAAACACCCAAAACATAAAGAACTTAAAAAATAGTCTAGCCGTTTTTGAATTACATATGATGTAACCTACAAGACTTTGTTTCATATAAAGTATATGAATGTTAAATATAAAATCATGCGGTTATTTATTTGTTCATGCCTTCGTTTTATTGAGATATAGCACTGTTTCGGAATCAGGCGTTACCTCGCGGAAGTCCATACAGACTACCACTGCATGTGCGGAAGTGGCTAAATGTTGGTCATTTTCTTACTAAGGTTCTTTTTATTCAACCATTAACGACTAATTTAACTACGAATCATTTACTGTTGCACGTACGTGGTGAATAAAGAGCGCATCCGACCGTGGGCCCCAATTTATCACCTTGAGGGCATTCGAAGTAGTCCCGAAACAAAAGTCATGCAACATCCGCACATATATCACGGCAGGGTATCCCGGTGGGCGGCAAATAGTCCGTAGTGGTAAATCGTGCGTCGAAATACGCAATATCAATGGAGTTGCAGCGTCATTTGAACGCTCCATCGCACGCACGCCACGCTTTGTCCCCTGCCCTGCAATACACGGACTAAGAGTGATTTTAATGTGGATATGCCGGAAAAGAACAAAATGAAACAATACGAATATTATCGTTGACTTTTAGCCATAATAATTAACATATTTATACTTATAGCATTGTGTACAGCTAAAAAATTAACGAAAAATGTAATAGTTAATAGATCAATAGGTGAGTTTAAAATTGTATACTTATGTATTACTGATAACATTTTTTTCCGCATTTTAAATGGGATCTTTTTCTTTTACTATCGATCTTCATCCCTTCACTCGTAGGATGACCCTGCTAGACAAAAAAATATAATAAAATATGTATTATAAAGCCTCAAAGTATGTATCGATTGTAAAAGAGATCCTGTTGTTGGAACAACTTCTCTTGTTATTGGACAATAATTTTCATGTTGTGCTCCTGGACGATAAAGATAGGAACAGATGACACAGCATAATGAAGTTCGTAACTACGTACTCACAGAGTCTATATTGTACTACTATTATACATTTTTTTAAATACCATTAAATGTAAAGAAACGTACAGCTCGACTGTTGGTACCCTGTCAACATAAAAAATTCAAGATTTTTTTATTTTAATATTTAATTAAACCAAAGGTGAAAAGAACATAAATTTATATAAATACACAAGACATGTCGATATCGTCTAATATTTCTTTATAAGTTCACACCGCCCTATATACACAATTCGAAGCTGTGAACATCGAAGCAGAAACTTACTGTAGTTACTTCAAAGGGATTGGGAAAGAGTTTCGTTATCGGTCGACGTATTTCGACATCACTGAGCACAACTTTTTTTCCTTATTTTGGTAATATTTGTTTCAATTTTACCATTCCGTAACTTATCATTTTAATAGAATTTCCAAATAATAAATAGCAAATATATTTCTATACAATGATTATCTGGAATTAAAAATGCCGGCGCATTCTCTTTCGTATATGGAACCACATCTTTGACCGCATAGGCCGTTCGAATGTGGAATTATGTACCTCTGAATAAAATACGTGCTAATTCACTACCACTAGAAAATGTTTAAGAAATATTTACTAGACTAATGATTATTTATCCTTTAATTTATTTTCTTTTCATTCTCTGTTTATATTTTCAGAGGCAAGTGCGATTCAAACAAATTTAATATTTTTATTTATTATTGTATTTATAAAACGTGTTATACCACAATAGGTATTACAATACGCAACTATATAATTACGCAACTATGTACATATTTTCCTCGTGTACAGAAAATAATATTAAATAAAAAATTATTAGACATATTATATAAATATAATTTATAAAGATGAATTTATTTATCAAAATGTTTATGTATCAATAATATATTTGGGCATCAACATAAAATTATGCATAATGTATTGATTTCATATCAAAATGTTTTTCTTATTTTCATTTTATTAGAATGAAAATACAGAGCATATATTTCTGTGTAAACAGGAGTAATTTCTTTTCCGCCTCTTTGTTTTCGCTTCCGTCAAGTAACGACCTAAGAAATATCCGGCCCACTAAAAAAAACTCAACGATTTCTAAAAGCCCATTCGAGCGTGAAGCTCAAAAAACAAAGTGTAATTAAAAATAATTTCGTGACGTAAGATTATTCCTTTGAAGTCGTAAAACTGAAAGTTGTTTACTGAAAATTAAATTGAATTTCGTACATTTTTTTTCTACGTGTCTAAATTTTATACAAATTATTTAATAAATATGCTTTATCAATACTGTTTTCAAGTAATACATTTGTTTGGATATGCACTTCTCTATATAAAGGCGTGCAAGTTAATATTAATGCTAATTTAATTCTTCTGTTAAATTCTAGATATTCTGTTGTTAATATTCGCGGTAGTAAATAAATATTTATGATATAAACGTTTGCTTAAATATATATTTTATAATGGAAATGATTTTAATAAATGAGAATCAATGTTTTATTATTTAATTCTTCTAAAAAGTTTCTTTTCTTCTTTTAAACATGGCCAAGTATATACTAGACTCATCTAGGTAATAGCTAAGCAGTAAAAAATAATTTTTCAAAGTTCTCTTGTTCTATCTATTGAAAGACTAGATGCAACATCTCGACAAAGCTGACCCATTTAGTCGCATTGTTTCCGAGCAAAGTCGTCTCCCATTTTTGTGGAACACTTATGCAAAAACCAACGCGCTCTAGTTGCAATGATGCAGTTGTATTCGTGGTCAGATGTTTACTGCAGTACAGCTTAAAAAGAATTTCTATTGTAAGAGCTTCAACGATGCATACACTGTGCTACTTTTGAGGTATTAAAAGGATTTTTTAATTATTTTATATTGCGGACGACGCTGTCGTCTGTATTTTTGTGTTGATACTTACATGGAATAACGTTCATTCATTTCCTATTGCGTATTTATTAAGAGATAAGTCTATAACAAATTGTTTTAATTTATTGTTAAGATCAATATTGTTTGTTTATTTCTGAATCAAAATGTTGATGCCATAACTTAAGTTGAAATTAATATTAGTTATTTTAAATTACAGTTAATCCTTGGTTTACACTGCCCTACATATCATGACTATAAAGGGAGTTAAAGTTTTACATAAAATAATATGTAACTCTAACGTTTCATTATAATTCACCACAATTCACAGCTAGATAAATACGTCTTCCATGGATTTACAATAAGAACGGTTAAAAGCGGTCTGTGTCCAGCGTTTTCCTACAACCTAGTTTTATAAGCATATTAAATATTAAAACTCAACTATGATTAAATTTTACGTAAGTCGAATAAAATAAAAAGATAAAAAAGGGAAAAATAAGGGTAAAAATTTATTCATATTTCTTGTCAGATAACTGAGTGTGTACACATTGGAGTCCTAAGCTAAGGCTGTGTATCTAATTACCACATTGGGAGAGCTTTAGATTGCATTTCTAGAGATTCCTCTTCAGTACTAAGGATATTCGGAAGTTTAGATCAGCAAGTTATGTTTTTTTTTCGTATAAGAGCGATAACACATTATTTTTGGGGAAATCGTCTGATCACAAACTTTGAGAGAATACTTCTGTTTTATATTTCAATCGCCTCCAATTATATTTGTATTATATGCGTAGATGATAATTTAACAAATTAAAAATATAAATTAAAATGTTGAACGTGGAGGATCTTTGTGCCAATAAATGAACGTGAATAATCAATTTAAATTATTAAAGATTATCATCATAATTTAGCCACAGGACGTCGACCGACATAGACATTGGCTTCTTCTATAGATTTCAAATAGGACCAAATGAAAGCCGCTTACATCCAACGGCTTCTGACCATCTTAGCAAAGGACTCTGTCCACCTTTCAAGAGAACGCCATGCTTCACGGTCTGTGGACTCCTGTTCAAAAACTTAAGACCCTATCCGTTCGACCATCTTTGCGACTTGCTGCGACCTGCCCACTATCACTTGAACTTAATAATCTGGGCTATATCGGTTACCATTTTTTGTTTACGAATCTCGTCTTTCTTAACTCAATTTGGTAGAGAATTTCCGAACATACTCTTTTCCGGGGCTTGTAAAACGACTGTGCGTTTGCGAATAAGTGTCGAAATCGTCGCGATAGGGTTACATTGGATAAAATTTAGGTATAAGTTGTATAGTTTGCAGGTGAACATTGTGTTTATGAAACAATAAAAAGGCTCACACTTAGACGTGTTCGAAATAATTCAGCAACAAGTATCAAGTGCGATCACTTAATAAAGTTGCCGCGAATTGTCAAGATCCGAATTTATACGTCATATATCTAAATGTATTATTGATCAGAATCTTGCTGTTTTATTGTTAAAACATTTGTTGCGTTCTCGCGTACCCCAGCGGGAGGTTCGCGCGTAGTGGTCTCGAAATTAATATTCTGTCAACGAAAACGATTTCAGTTGCGTACATTGCGATATCAAAGCGATTCGATCAAAACCCCTTCCAATATATGATTACGTACCTTCAGTAAACAATCTGCGGACAGCTGTATTTTAACCTTGTTAGTTTGGTTCTAATTGAAATAAAGAGATTTTGTATTAACACTCAGTATATTCAATAATATTCAAAGCTTTACCATTTATTCGGATAAATTACATCAATTGCAGTGTAAGTTAAATTTATGACTCCCAAAAATAAATAATTTTCAATAATACAATTACTGGTCTGTTAATACAAATATTCAGATAATGTAAAGAACATAGTAATATCACACTGAAAAGGTACAACATATGCTAACTATGGTACGAAAAAATGAGCATACTTAAAAGCCCCATGAAGTCTGTCTTATATCTTTTGATATTCATAAGCAATGTTTGCCTGTTGGCTTCTTTCGCCGATCACAAAACAAAAAAAAACCGTTTGAGTTTGTTTCGGCTACTTTTCAGATCAGAACGCATTTAAAAATATCATACCGTTAAGTTGAAGGATGGCAGTAAAGGGAAGTTAAATGTAAATCGGTCAAATTATACTCTTAAAGCGTTCTTCTCACTAAAGTGATCACTGTTTATGATAATAAGTTGACAATAATATGGTCATCATCATTTTCACATGAACCGATATAAGCTTTCTGCAAAATATAGGCCTCCCCCAAAGAGCGCCACGATTTGGCTTTGCGCTGCTCCCACTTAGCCACTTTCTGCGATCTTGACTATGTCATCTTGTAACTCGTGGACTCTCACCCATAGCCATCGCTTACATGAGCTATTTCCTCCGTCCCCCTGCCTATTCAGATGAACCATGTTGGTGACCTTGGTTCTTATGCGGATTTCCTCATTTCATAATATGAATAAATGAAATTAATTAAGACGCTTACAAGGGCTCCTTAGGGAGCCTATAAAACTCCGAATTAAAAGAGGAAGTGTTTACGTAATTACACCCTCTCTTGTTTTAAATGAAATGTTGCAAGTTTGATTACTGAACAGGTAATTTTCTGGGTTATTCCAACACTTAAATTTGAATTATGTTAGTCTATTGAGTAGCAAAAATACAGACATGTAAATTTAAAATTAGAAGCATGTATAAATTGCAAAACGGTGATACTATAAGAAAAACTGAGCAGTTAGCGTTTCCGTTTTTCAAACCCGATACTATCTGTCAGTTATAAAGTATTTCAAAATGAAAAAAAAAACTGTTTGAGAGTGGTTTGCAGCTCTTCCATTGAAATGTGTTAACAGACGGCATCTTTATAACGGATTTGAATTGAAATCGCAGTTGTAGTTTATTTTTGTTTATTTTTACTCATTTGTTTTACATGCAAAACATACGTTTTTTTTTCATTTTTTTACTCTATAATCGGATAACATTTTCCTAGCCTTCTTTATTAAAATTCATATTCAATTATATGAAATATAAATAGACTAATATGGATTAATGTTAAAATGTCTTTAAAGGGGAAAATATAAAGCCCATTTGCTGTCAATTACCATTTAAATTAATACAAAAAAGCGGTTTAAAAATGCGTTTCAGAATGTATTATTACTAATAATTGTTTAATATCTATCCCTGCAGATTTTGTACTGCCAGAAGGTATTGGTCTGTCGCTTTCCAATAGAAAAAGTAAATTTAGGCAACACATTTCAAAGTGATCGGATTATACATATAATGGTATATAGGCTTAAGAGTTGTAAGCGCTTTGCTAACCAGAGAGCCACACCTTTTTAAAACTCTTACATCTATAATTAATCACCTGTATATATGTATAAAATAAAATGATCAATAGCTATATAATATTGTAAAATCAAAATGTTCGTTGATAATTATTGTTAATAATTACAGATGTAAATCTCAAAAATGAATGGTTGTTTATCATTTTAAATTAATATTAAATCGAAAAATATAATTTGATATTTTATTATTTTTGCATGAAACAATGGTACAAGAAATTTAATCCTGTTCAATGTATTATCGATATTCATAAAGAATTTACGTGGTCTGTCTGTCGTATCTTATAAACAAAGTGTCATATATCAGATATTATAAAAACGGCATCGCATATGAGATGCGCCGATATTGTCGTCGGGCGCGTAAATTGTACGGTTTTGCTTTGTTTATGAATTCGTGGTATCTGACGTCGAGATTAAAACACATTTGGGAACCTTCTGTTGTAAAGCCTTAAAACTAATGTGCCGCGATAAACCAACACGATAACACACCCACTTTCAAGCCTAGCGCCTCGGTTCTTAGAATATTTTATGCAATGTGAAGCGAGCGCTCGTTTTTTTGTCATTCACATTTAGATAAACAAAGACGTGAGAAAGTTATTATAATCAACAATTCAACGAATTAATTTTAAATAAATATGGGAATTAGGAGAAAGAGCCCATTAACCACTGTGTTTCTTTTAATGGCAATATTACCGTTTAAATTAGGCATTAGGCTGAGCTTAAACGAGATTATGAGGTTTTCAAAAGATGTCCAAAATCATACCTCCGACTATTGAAGTTGCTAACAAGCAAGAATGCTAATGGTGTCAACCGGATGATGAAGTCAGAAGTAGCTATGATCCTCAGCAACGAATAAAACGACAAAAGTAAGAAGTCTTTGTGGTAAACAGAAATAGAACCACCTTTCTTTTTTATTTACACGGAACGTACAAAAATAGTCAATAAAGTTTGTGAGTTTTTATATATTACATGTTATTTAAAATTTTAAATTAATCATTTATTTATTTCTAGTATGCTTTTGGTTGTCATACTTATTATTAGCGCTGTGGCAGCCGTCAGCGGCCTTCACTTTATGTAGCGAAATATAATTAAACGATACATTTAAAAGCAGAAGTATACAGCCTGAGAGAAATAAGAGCTAAGAATTTTAATTTAAGATGAAAATCGTATTTACTAAAGTATGCAATATTACAATCACATTTACGGAAAGTTGTTTGCTATTTTAAAATGTTGATCGTCATCGTATTCTCTTTAGGAACATATATCATTTTTCATGAAGAGAATGCACCATTTTTCTCGTCGTTTGATAACATTTAACTGCTTTTATGGAAAATAATGTTATTCAATCGTTTTAATATCGATTTAAATAGTTTTGTTTCCTAAAAAAAATGTATTTTTGGCGGATGCCACTTTTGAATTATGTGACGACATCTTCTTGGATCGAAACTTATGATTCCGTTTATTAGAGTTTGGCAGAGTACTAAAGGCACCTTGGGCTTACCCCCATATAAATGAGGGTAACCAAGATTTTTATCTCCTTAATCAAAGTACAACCAGTTACAAGGATATTTTATCTCAATGTCTTCATTTTAAGTTGTACACTTAATTATACTCACATTCAATGATAATACGATTTTACACCGATAATAGATTACAATAAATCGAATAAACGTACGAAAAGATTGTTCCATAATTAATTAAAGATTATTTCGTTGATTATTAATTTAAGAAATTATTTGCACTTCATTGTACATTTAAGATGTCAACTAAAAAGAAACTAATCATAAAGAGGTACAAGAGGCTGTCTTTTCGCTCAAGGGGATATTTAGCAGACAATCTTTGAATTGAGGTGAGAGACATGCAGAAAAGGCCAGTTTATGGTATACATATTTACAAATACATGTAGTACTATACACACAAAGATATATAAAGACATACATAAATATATGTACACATAAACATATATTATTATTATTTAGCTATCCCATGTCTTAGAAGCTTTGATCAACATATATTATTACTAGTGATGACTTAAGACAGTGAAACTTTGTCTCTCACTTCGGGCCTCATTTCCAAGATCGCAATCGCTGAACGGACCACGGAGAGAGTTGTGCTCAGTATTTCTCTATACAGTTGAATCAGAAATAAGGAGATCTGTAGACGAACGAAAACTACCGTCATAGACCAGCGTACTGACAAGTTGAAGTAGCCTAAGTTTAGTGATTTAAAGCGCAGAACAAATGTACACTGTGGCTTTCAGGTTCTGGATTAGGGACTACATCCACTAAGATAACCTCGTTTATGACATCGGAAATTGCTCGATGCAAGTTGCTCTATACTACGCCTTAAATGATTAGAATGAAGATTGTAAAAATAAATTTAGTATTTAAACAGAAATGAAATATTCTTAAAAAGATTCGCGTAAACATACGAATTGACAAAAGTAGTTAGTGTAGTGGCAAACGAATAGTTTAATATTAACAAAGGGTGTTGATAAGAGTTCGAAAATGCAACCGCAAAGGAAGTGGGCGTCCGAGCCGCGCAGATCGACGGGCCGATACGACGAGCCCAATAATTAAAAGCTCTGATACAGCGAACAGCGAACCCTGCGTTAAGATATGAAACGGACGGTGTTAAAAGGAAATTTTTAACTTTAGATTTAATACTTTGATGTTTCTATTTCAAACATATTAAAATATGTTTAAAATAGATTACATGTTATAATAAATTTTCCGAAAAAGAATATTCAAGAAATAATCACAAGCTAGCGCTAAAAATACACAATGTAACTAAGAAAGGGACTAATATATAGCTACTTCCGCTATGCAGCATTAGTCGTGCATCGCCCGCCAGCCCGCTGATAAATGCGCGTGCGGTAAACAATGCGAAACACAACACCACCGTTAACCTACTCTACACGTGTTTCACCCCTCCACGGGGCATCCTCAAGAGATGTTACACTGACCAGTGTACGACTCGAGTTGACTGGCACTTCATTGCACGACTACTGCTGCATAGCGGAAGTAGATATATATTAGTCCCTTTCTTAATTAAGATGGACTTCCGCAAGGTAACGCCTGAATCTATTAGATACACAATGTAGCCTGTACTCGCAAATACCAATGTACTATATGCGTATGTTGTATATTTCAAGTCTTTACATTCATTGCGATTAAAAAATATCGTCCGCAAATATAATATTTTACCTTTGGGAATTAGTTATACCATAGTTTATTATTTTTACAGTGTGGTATTATGAAGAAACTAGATAGAACTAATGTATAAAGTGTGAATCATATAAAATTGTGTTTCGGGAATCGAAACCGCGACCTGCGATCGCAAGTCTCGGTCTTCTACCGCTGCTCATTTTTAAATTTACACGACGAAGCTAAAATCGAATGTTTATTTAATATTTTTGTAAATAAAATAATCTGAGGAAAGAATGAAGAAAAAATGAAGGCATTTAAATTTTTTTTAAGTGTTACACATTCTGATAATTGCACCATGACAGCGACATACGATCTTACGTCGGGAGTTTCGTTCCCGTTAGGAATAATGAGACTTATATAACGTTGCCAGTGGTTAAAAACAGTAAAGGAAAATATAGTGAGGAATCAGAATGATATTTTTTAAAACATGCAATCCAAAAAATATGAGAGATCTATATCGATGCCTATACTCGCATGGTGAATTACACCCCGTAACGTAGGGTGATGATAAAAACATTTAAAAATAAAATTAAACTAAGGAATTAAATACTGTAAAGAAAATAAAACCATACTGTAGTAAGTAGTCTTTTAAAATAATGAATGACAATTTCGACAAACGATCAAAAAGTAATTTAAACAAAGGAATTCCAATAGAAGCCGCTTTGCTTTCGTAGACGGGGCGAAGGCTTTTGATTTGTTCCAGTAATGCGGCGAGATCTAATTTGTTAATAAATGGGTCATTATACCCTTATTTGACGCTTGACGAGGTTACCCTTGGAGAACGATGAATTTTATATTCTGTCGTTAGGAACATTTTAAATATTCAACACAGGACGACATATTTCCGGTTCAACGGTATCGTTGAGATTATTGCGCTCAAAAGGAATAATTTAGATGGCATGTTTATGGAGTAATTTATTACGAACGGGTTCACAGATGATCTGCTATCAGCCCCATGTAGTTACGTATTGTGTCTTTTAAAAGAATTATAAAAAGGTTAAAAAAAGGTGAATAAAAGTTCATGTAATAAATATATGGTACATCTTATATAAAACAATTGTTTTCAAAGTAATAAATAACGTAATGTTAATATAGTACAAAACAGCGATTGAAAATTCTGATTACTAAATAATAAAATTGTTATTGACCCGTCGTATTCCAAAACAAAAAATAATTTTAAGTACATAGCATGATGTATGAGTGATCACTTTATACGGGGTTAATGAAAATAGCTGTAAAAGCTTTGAAACTTTTTGCTGACAATGAGCTATATATACGACCCTTTATAGCTTTTACACCTATAACAAAGCACCTTGTATAACCTTTTAAACATCCTATCATTTAAGACAAACTTAACAACCGTTTGGCATTGCCGAGGCGATGTAATGCTCTTTTAAAAATGCTTGACCTTGATACTGATCTACATTTCTAAGTATTGGAAACAACTTGTTGCTATGAAATTACAGTTAATCACATTCACCAAAATACATATGCAGCTATTTTCTATAGATACATTTTTGATTGTACTTATCAGAAATATTATTTTTTTATAGCGTTAGATTTAAATCTGCATATTACGGATACACATAAATTAAAAATCGAGCAGTGGTACCGCAGCGGTAGAGGACTGAGATATACGATAGGAGATCACGTGTTCGATTCCCGGGTTACAATCTTCTATAATTCCCACTTTGTGTATTAATAATATAGGATTGCCACTGTTCATAAACAAGTTTCCAGAGGATGGGCAGTAGCGTCCTTTGCGTACCATAATATCACACTGCGTTCGTCAACCCCCTGCCAATCGTAACGACTACGGTATGTCGCTCCATAGTTATCTCTGGGGGAGGCCTATGCCTTGCAGTGGAGGTCCCATACGCTACGCTTGCTAGGACGTCTACCATCATAGTAGACAGACGACTTTGCAAAGGTAGGCGGTAGACGCTGGAAACGGACTGCTTTCAACTAGTCTTATTGGATATATAACAATGTAAGAGTAACCTATGACCGTCACTGGACACATACGAATGTAATGATGATTTAATTAAATAAAATAACAATCAAATTAAAATATACATGTGGTCATCTGAGTAGTAACAAAATACTAAACAAACAACATTCTACGTCTCTCTTATAAAAATATTTTTTTTAATATGAAAATAAAGTTTGATAGATGTTAGAGATGAAAAAAAAATCACATTTTTTACCTATCATATATAAATTCACCACGGAAATGTTATCTCGGCTTTATCGCGCTAAGATTGAGTCCGGGGCCACGAGGTAAGTGCAGTTTTGCGGTAACAAAATGTAAGAAACTATTACATACATCAAATTTTTTTCCTTTAGTTTAGTTTCTCTGTTAGTGTAACCTTTATTTATTATTGTTTTTTCCAAATACTTTCCAAGAAATTATCTATGTGTTTATAAGTGCATTATTTTTTATTATAGCAAACATGAAAACAAAATTAGATAATGAAAACCGTTGCCAGCTTATGCCTTGTGCAGCATTCAGAAGATACACTAAGCCTTAGGGAACGGACAAAATAAAAATGAGCAAGCTCCTTGTTGGCTTATCGAAATAGATTACTTTTCGGAATGTCTGAAGGGGACTAAGACACGAAGACTTTTATGTTTTATAAATTCATGGATAAAATCCTTTAATAATGTTTTTGAACAACAACAAATTCGCAAAAATGTATAATATAATATATAAATAATATAGAAATGTAATAACATTTTAGGACGTTCCGTTTTTTGGGGACTTACTCGGTGTTTTGATGACGTTTTTGTTTCTTGTATTCGAGCACGTACTAAACTTGTGTGTGGGCGAGTACAAACATAATAACCTATTTTACAAACGCCTCTAACATCGCCTACCGCACGCACCATGAACAGTCACATTTCAAGTACCGACTTAAAAGCCAACGTTATTTTTAATACCAATCATTCTTAAGTCCATTGTTTTCTTTAGGACATTATTATTAAATGCATCTTGACTTATTTTAAACGACGTCAAACCGCTGTTAAGTTAAATACTAAGCGATGAAAGAACCTTCCACTTTTATTTTTGCTATATTTTAATACTTTCGTCGTATCATTTTAGTCGTAAGACTTGCAGTGGTGGACATCGGTTTCCCGCATAAATATAAAATAAAAACTTTTGGAAACATACAGCGTTTTCCGAAGTCCTTAACAATATCATCTCTGCACTTTGTTGGACATCCTACGCTGCGCATGGTAGTCTATGATCTCCACTCCAGAACCCTAAGGCCTCAGCGGCGATCTGTCCACCCTATGTAGCCTGCCCATTATCACTTCTACTTGCCAACCCGCAGCGATAAGTTACTTTTACTTGTCAAATGATATTTTACATGCATTAAGATAAACAAATCATTCTTACATAAAATGTCGAGAAAAGTGAACATTAATATTAGAAAATTAAATTTGTATGACATGCCAATAATTTAATTGGTTACTAATATTTCTTATTGTAATGCTCAGCGCAAACCGTGAAAAGCCTTCTTAATAAAAAGCTGATTGGCAAAAAATTTAACATTGCTTTCTCATAATAGAACACTTTTTTACAGATACCATATGTTGGTTGTAAGTGATAGCTTCATCATTTGTTATAGCGTTCTTTTATACGGATTTTTTTTCTCGTTATGTTTCACGGCGGGATGTCGAACTACGGTTTGTCTATTGCCTTTCAACAATATACCCGCCTTAATTGTTTTAATAGATCGACAGAATCTAAAAGTCACCGCACATTGTTGTTTTGTGCTATCAGCATCTTGGATAGCACCTGGTATGAATCGCGGTTATAATCAAACGCATCGTATAAAAAAAACTATTTATGTTTTCATACACAAAAGACAATCATAAAATTTTAATTAACAAATCTATACAGAATTTTTTACAAAATCAATTTTTTTTACTCTAATTCATATTAAAAATTGCTGTTTTATGTATTCATACAAAAAAATGTTTAATCTATCATATGTTAAACAAACACAAATGGAGTTTCTCTTTTTCTGGAATCAGATATAAGAAATCCGCAGAGAAACTAAGGTTATCGACATAGCTCGCAGAATTGCTCGCAGAAGTGGCATTAGCATCATTGGCATTTACATCGATCTCGCATCCGATGGCCGTTAGGGCCAAAAGGTCCTCGAGTGACGACTACGAACCAGTAGACGAGGCGTAATTAGGTCCTCTATTAGTTAACAACCCTAATCATTGCTTCCAAGCGACGTTTCGAGCTTAGTAATGAAGTCTCCAATAAGATACAGCGATTTGTCGCTTTAAAACTACTCTCTTTTTCTTTAGTTTTTAAAAGATGTCGACGCTGTTAGCCTTGTGTTATTGTTACAGCTTCGCCGGTCAAAAGGCTAAATTTTGAATTTCTCCTACTGCTAGTTCCTTCCATTCTCATTTTCCAATCGAATGTTATGTCTTCATCTCTTCGGACAGTGTTGGGTGGAATAGTCCTAGTTCCGTATCTATTGCTTTCGTTTTGGTTACTTCTGTAGCCGTCGGTATAGAAGTTTCCTTCGTTGCATCTTGCATGGATTTGTCTAGTTCGTGTGGTGACTGATATACTGTAGCCGTAAAAACACAAACATTGTATGGCAATAACAAAAGATTTTACGAGTTAAATATGATTGTAATGTAAATAAAACGAGATCGAGACACCTACGTCACTGGCGAGTTTTGTACTAGCACTACGATCGGAGGCTGTACAAAGGCTTTCAGAGGGCTTACTCTTCCTTTTACGCGAAACCAGTGGACAGCGAAATTGCCTCAAGTCAGGTAAGCCGCTTTCTTTGATAGGTATGTGCGGCTGTAGTAGCTTACGATGGAAAAGTGTATTACATTATTATAGCACCAGACAATACATACTTTTCTTGTGAACTTTTTAAGTATTAGTCGATCGTAGAATTTTCTAATTAAGTTTCTTTAAGTGATAAATTTGGTTTTTAAATGTGCGTGAAAAAATTTAAATATCTCGTATTATTTTTCTAGTAAATCTGAAAGTATTAATGTAATTACATTATTGACGAGTTGTTATTTTTTATAGTTTTGGAATCTGAAACTGAAATTAGTGATTTATTTTAGTGAGTAGTTCAACATAACAAAGTAATGTTTAATAAGTTTACTTGTCCGTTTAGCTCACAGACGCCCATTGCAATGCATATGCCTATTCCAAAAATAGCTATTGCGTACAATAAAGCATTCTTGGCCACACTTGGCAGAAAGGTATGCGATAGCAGTATGATGTGATGGTACGCAGAGGACGCTGCTGCCCATCATCTGGAAACTTAGTGGTGAGCAGTGGCAATCCTATACAATTAATGTATAATGTGTGAATTATATAAGACTGTATCCTGAGAATCGAACTCACAATCTAAGATCGCAAGTTTCAGACCTCTACCGCTAGGCTATAACTGCTCACGATTACAATTCAAATGCTTTTTGATTTATTATTAAAATATCATAGACGTCGAAGCCAAATAATGCAGGAATAAATATACTTTTTAAACATATAACTTATTCGCATATTTAAAATATATATATCGTGTTTTTAAGTTACTGATATATGTATGTTAAATAAATTTATTACAATTATCTTAATTTCAAATTATTTTATAATCCAATTATTTTTTCAATTTCTTCAATATTACACATAATACTGTTTATGGTACGGACCTATATCGCTTTAAACTTAACAAATAATTTTTATTCATAAATGACTGGTATTTACAAGTATTTGGAGTTTATACTCCATCCCAAAAACTCTGAATGATACCTAATTCTCAGTTTCAACTTAAAGCTAGTATGTTACGATCGAGTTCTATATGCATTTCTATATCACTATAATAACTGATTTAATTATACCACAATTACACGGTGACTGTGCTTTTAATATGAAATTTTAAAACGGAGACAATTTAAAACAATTACAAAGTAAGCTCGCATGAAGTTAAAGCGGTCGAAATAAAATATAACGAATTGAAATGTCAATGTCTTGCTGTTTTATAGCCGGCGATATAACAGATTGAAAAGTTTTTCTAAAATTCTTATTAAAATGACGCCACACCGAAGAGGTTGTAATATTTCTTTTGTTTATAATAGTTTCAGAAAATTTCTCTTTACCGAAATAATTTAATGAATTACGCCAAAGTATGCATCTTAACACAAGACGTAACGAAGTTTTATTTTCCGAACTATAATAAAGACAATAAGTAGGATACTTTATTTCAGTTGTCAACAACAAATCTTCCTGGACCCACCCATGTCTGCCATGTATCGAATACTCACATGTTACGCAGTCAACACACAATTATATATTTTCTTGGCGTTATTAATTCATAAGCGTATAGCGAATACATTTAGAGTTTACTTAATTATCATTATCGTGTCAGCTGAAAGATGTCTATTGCCACTGGGCCTACCCAGATCGCGTCTACCGGCACGTGGTCATCATAACAATACAGCTATTAAAATTATTAAATATGAAGGATCATATACAAGAATTACATCTACGACCAATGATATGTGGCCTAACTAACTGTGGCCTTCATTACAAGCGCACAGTCACTCAATAAGCCGGGGATAGGTCGTTGCTTGGGATTTCTCTACGAGATCGAATAAGGAGATGAGGAGATCCGTACACGAGCGAAAGAAATCGACATAGCCCAGTGGATTGGAAACTTGAAGTGGAAAAAATATGCCATATAGTACGCAGAACATTTGTCCAATAGATGTAAAACTAGATGTTTGCTGCTTCCAATAGCTCCCATTAGAAATCTATATACGTCAAACATTGAACGTCTTACAGCTGAATTATGATGAAAAAAAACTTGGTAATCTTGTCGTAAATTAATTTTTCTTTTATATTCTCTAATGTGTCTTTTTAATTTTAAGAGCTTTATATTGCATTTAAAACTATTATAAAATTATTACTACTAATGTTATTCTATTTTTAATATTTTATATATTGAAACAAGAACGATTAAGTTCCTACATAGATCACAATATTATATTTATAATTACAAGTTCCGATATACACTTGGGGCATACAGTTAAACGTTAGGACAACGTTGTTCATCTATAAATAGGCTCAATCGATGAGACAATACAATCCAATCCACTGAGAACAATAACCACGTATACAGCTGGCAAGGATGCGACCAGATTGAACGTCTAGTTTGTTTCATATTATGTTTTTATGTTTCTTTCTTGTCCCTTCAATTTCGTTTTAATTTTTGTTTTTGCTTTTCTTATTTATAAAATAAAATAACTTCTCGAAGTGTCAAAAAATATTTTTACAAATGCGAAAGGGTTGTGTCATTCGAAAGAAAATTTTATATTTAACTTTGTAATGTACATGTATGTATGAAATTTGTCTTAAAAAAAACTACGTTTTTGTACGCCGCAATTGCATTCATATGCAGATGGGTATATACCATTGAGTATTGCTTTAATTAAAAAGATATTCTTTAATAAAACGAAATGAGGTCGCTCAAAAATTTCGAAAGTAAGATGAAGTAGTACAGATACTAAACAACTGCAGCTCTCTTAAGCGATATCTGGACAAAATATTTAAATGAAATTTATCTGAACAATCTCCATACGTTATAGGCTATAGCCATGATATGCCAAGAAATAACAGTCGATCCGCGGCAACTATGTAAATATTAGCTTTATCTATTTTTAAATACCCTATTATCATATATAACGAGCGTGTATCGTTCATTTAAACTATGTTAATTTTTAATTTAATTAATATACATTTTAAAATTTAAAATTAAAAATAATGGACTTGATTTTATCTCTGCACGCAACATGATACCACTAGAGAACTGTTTAAAATTAAATTGATTATTTATATTATTTGAATAAAAGCAATGTGTATTCTGGTTGTGTATAAAAAGAAAACAGTTTTATAGGCAGCCACGCGATTATTTTAAGAATCATGCAAAGATATTAACTAATTTAAACAATGTTGTTACTAGTAAAAATAATCATCAGAATAAGGAGAGATAGAACAAAACAAAATAATTTCATGATGACTTATTTAAAAAAAATATGATTTCTAATGAATAGATGATTGTAAAAGCTGTTTCTTATTTTTTTTATTTCAAATTATGTATTCTTCTAATACAAAAAATGGTAGTTACATATTTTGTTCAGATCTGATGAAAATATTATGATTTATGCTAAACCGTTTAGAAATATCATGTTTTGAAAAAAGTACTACGTACCATAAATTTATGACTGCTGTCAAGTTTTGTTCCTTTTTTATTAATATTATTAAACATGGAAACATCACGATTTACGACAAACTTTTTACTTCAAACTCGATTTACTTTAAGAATAACCACAATTTGAACTACACTATCCTAACAGGTGACATAATTTTATGGTGTACTGTCGATTGTTATTGCCAGCTTTTATTTTATAAAAACTGGAATTATCATCCCAGTTTTTATTAAATAAATGTTTTATTCTGTCAATACTCAAATAAAGAACTGTTTTGTTCCATTAAGCAGCTGCAGTTTTTTAGCAGATTCTTATATTCCATAACCAACATAATTTCAAATAAAAAAGTAGAAGAAGGCCGCTTCTATTGTTACATAGCTTATTATCTCAAAATGAACAAACTTAGCTAAAAATTATGCATTTACGAAAAAATCCAAATAAAAGCAAAACTCATTAACGTACCAGCTGTCCGACTAGACTTTACAGTCTGAAGTTATTGACCTATCGAATTCGAATACGAAAAATAAATTTATGTAACTTTTATCACAGCGATCACTTTATTTATTAAATTAAGATTAATTAAATTATTTTATGATCAATAAATACTGACCGATGCAGTTGATAATACAAATCTGCAGCGCATGGATTGTCAAACACACGAAGTTCAAGATAAACTGTCAAAAGCGCGAAGTTCGTAGCGAACTGTCGAATGCGCAAATCTTTTTTTAATTAAGTATTCCGATATTGTTCAAGTTTCTATACAATTTTCGATTTTTTTTAACAAGATTCTTATACAAAGTATGAAATCGGGAAAGACATTCTCAAGTTATGACATACCAATGAAAATAAATATAAAATAATAACAAAACTACCGAATTTATTACAACCCTACATAGGTTTTTTAACAAATATAGTTAACTATGTAAAATAAATAAAGTGAAAACATTGAAAATAACTTTTAATGTTTTCTTGTAATAATAAAACAAAACACACCTTAATGGAAAACATTGAATTTAACCGGTAAAATTGTTGACATTAGTATAGAGTTGGGGCGACGTCGAGTTCAAGAAACAGCCGATATTTATTAGGCCATTAACACCTTCGAAAATTTGCGGAATTTGTGCGCTGATTTCGGCTATATTCTATTTTTGAAAAACAATATTTAACGGTTCAATTTTAGACATTAAATAGTAATTTAAAATTTTTGAACATAATGTTATTACTGTAACAAACTCAAGCACGTAAACCACAGTTAGCTGAGTAATTTCAGTGAATGGCAATCAAGTACAATGACTCGTAATGAATGAATAATTGTGACATATGCTCTTACCTTATGTAAAGGTTGTTCAGTGAATAATTGAAGAAGAGCAAACCTGTCACGTACTAATGTCACACGAGCGAGTTCTCTCTGGATTTTAGCTCTGGATATCTATTTTGACTATACAAATAAAAGCGATGTTACTTTGTAATTTTCGTCTTCTATAAACCAAAGTTTGGAATAAGACACATACTTAATTTTTTTTTTTACTGGAATGAACTCATTACTCGGAACCATTGATTAAGCGTCACTAAGGCATGCGCTCTATGGAGTGATCAGGCGCAATGGTCTTCGAGAGTGGACTTGGGCTTGGATGGCAACTATTGCCAAACTAACATTACTCGAAAAACATTAGCGCTGGTGGGAGTGGCAAAAAAACTCTAGCATTGCTTCTATCTAGAATGATTGTTGTCTCCATGTTTATATACCTACCCGTTTTTTACTTTGACTACGAACTGGGCATAAGGGAGTACGATTTTGCTTTCTGATTCGAGACTCATGGAAAGGCAGTATTTGTTGCTGTACCTCGTATATTAATATTACTTCTACGTACAAACGGTAAAGGAAAACAAAATTAAAAAAGATTTGTGATGTCCACTAAAGAGCACTTAGACCATGATGCCTGTATCCTTTCTTTGAATAAAGAATTAGATTCATTTGTTATTTCCAGTATATATATATTCTAAGAGTAGAAATATACTATAAAAATTATTGTTTGCCGAGAAAGAACTTCATGCAGAATATCTTAGTATAAGCTAAAGCCGCACTGTAGCTTTGGCTTATCGCTCAAAATCGAACACTTAAAAACGCATTTACTTTTCCATACTTTGGAGGTGTATGTAAGGAAATATGCACCTCATATTCAATACCAGTACATCTGGATTATAGATCTCATCATATTTACTTTTAGTATATGTTATTATGTTAGAAGTAATTTGTCATGTGTGAAGATAAGCAAAGCGTTTATATGATGTAAGTAGAATGGTTTTATATTTTTTAAACTTCATAAATAAATTAATCTATATCATTCAACATTTAAGTCATTTGAGTTAGATGACGGATATTTTCATTATAGTTCGTTTGCGTTAATAAAACAGTGAATTATCATTGATCACTTGTCTATCTAATGAGAAAATATTTGAATGGTAGTTGTAGTATTTTTAGATAGCGGACAACGATGATTCACTGCATTTTAACGCGAATGAGCTAGTACTATAATTCGTTCGCGTTAAAAATGCAGTGTGCTAAGTGAATTGCAGAGTTAATTTTTTCTATTGTAGTACAGAAACTTTTCATCCTAGCTACTTACTGATTATAGACTTCGCTTTATGTTATTAACTAAATAACGAATAATGCAATAAAATTGTTACAATTATTATTAAATTATCTATGTCAAAAATGTATAATATGTAGTTACTAGAACTGTCATACTTTAATATACCGTAGAAGCTGGTGAATTTGCATTGAATATTTAAATGAAATAACTATTCTGCGCTTTGTTTTAGGCCACGAGCGTAGTCTCTATTATTATTTAAGTTAACACTGGTCCGCGATAAATTAAAAGCTAGCGTAAATAACTCACCGCTACATTTGTTTAATTACAATGTAATTGAACTGCTCCGAAGTTATACTATCATTGTAATTTTTCCACATTGAATGTTTTCTCTGTTTTACTACATTTAGAAAGTAATTATGTTGTCCGAGCAAACTTGATTTAACATTGCTATTAAATAAATTTCTTATCTTTAGAGTTTTGTGCCGCAGCGGTCTCAAATGATGATGACATCTGCTCTTTCAGATTTTAAAGATTTCATCAGGGTTATCCTCAAATTCGCTAGAATTACCGGTCTTGCGCTGCTCGCATCCAGCAACTACACCTTGACTATGCAGTTGGCCCACCTAGTGGGGAACTGTCCCACGCCGCGTGTGGCATATGGGCCGCTCAATAACCTTTTGTCCCTAATAAAACTACGTATATTATGCTTTTGTGATTTATTACTGTTTTTTTAGAATTGAACCATTTATAAGCAAAAAAATCATTAAAAAATATTATAAGAGAATGTCAATATTAAGCCATGGCAAAATTATACTTTTTGCTCATAAAAATATTTATTCGACAATAAATTAAAAAGTTATAGATATATAGATACGCGCCTATATCATAGAAACTAGTATCAAATTAAGCTCCTTTTAAATGTAAAATACATTGGCTATTGACACTTTTACGATTTATAAAGGTGACAAATAGAGTAATAAAAGCCAATAATAATATTTCGCTCATGAAGCAAGCTGATATTCATTACGTTTTCACAGTCCATAAAACTCAAATCAGTAAGCGAAATGCGTTTAAAGGCTGCATAAAAGGCGGAACAAATGTAGTGTTTTGATTGATTCAGATGCACTCACATAAGTATGTGGGAGGAATAATTTGTACACTTGTGCTTCTGACACGTAAATGGCTTTTTATTCTATCACAATAATAACGTGGATCATGTATTAAAACCAAACACTTTGTTAATTTTATATAATAATCCTATATCCAGTATATAATCCTATTATTATTTGTTCACTTCCATACTGTCTAATATTATCACTGTCGGATAATTCTTTCTAGTGTACCTTGTATAAATAAAATTTATATATATTGTTATGTTTTTAAAAATATTTGTAATATTTAAAAGTTGATGAAGATTTAAATCAAATTTGTTTTATCTTGGGGCAGTGGCTGCCCAGCGGTAAAGGACTAAGACTTTCGATCCTAGGTCACGGAATCGATTCCCAGGGGACAATATTATATAATTTATATTTGTGAATTAATTATACAGGATTGCCAATGTTCACAAACAAGTTTCCAGAGGATAGGCAGCTGCATCCTATGCATACTATAATACTACACTGCGATCGCCAACCCGCCTGCTAAGCGTGGCGATTATGGTATATCCCTCCATAGATATCTTTGTGGGAGACATATTTCATGTAGTCAGCGCCTATGGGTTGAAACGACGATTATACATTTAAATTTAATATGAATAATACCTTCTCTTTTTCGAGTATCGTTTTGAACCAGAAACACCAAATAGTTGACGGAAATAGACTTTCAAAACGTGTTTTATTTTTACAGTTTCATTATTTTTCTGAGTTTTTCTTGTTTCTTTTATAGCTCTTGATATGCGACTAGAAATTTATTTCAGATCCCTTCTAAACTAACGCGTTACCGGGTCACTATCCATATCGTACAAGATTTCCGACTCGGCATTATGTCAAGTCATCTCCTGAGCGTCCATCAAGACAGGTTACATTATTCAAATACATATATTGCATCTGCCGCTGTTACGGCGGCAAACCTTATAATACACCGTCTCCTTATATACAGGAGCATAGGGCTTAAAATTATTTAGTTCATGATTTTATTAACTGGATAACAGACAGAGAAGCACACGCTTGTGTCGAACGAGCATTCATAACAATGCGTGGTCATGTTAAAACATTGGACATTAGCAAGACAATGACTTTTCGATTTATAGAAAACGTATTCTTTATTATGTTTCGTGTTCTTTGAATTTTGAACAGCAAGCTAATAAAAAATCTCGTCACACACTTTGCCATTTCCTTTTACTATCCACTTTATCATTGCAATAACAGAAAATACTTGTAACTTAATTCTTCTTTGCTTTAGATAAATTTAATCGATAATTTTAATAATTTTTTTTAAACAATTTTTTTAATTATATTTGTTGGCGTGACCGCCTTGTAAACTTGTGTCACTACACTACATTTTTTAACCACTGTTAAAAAAATATTATTGTATAGACAAGTTGCTTGAACAGTAGCCTAGTGGTAGGAGACTGTGACTAGCGATTGTAGATTCCCGGAATACAATTTTATATAATTAAAAAAAATACATTATTTGGTGTATTTTATTAGGATAGTGGTATAACGATTATTTTTATAATAGATTCGCTATTTATATCACCATAAAAATTTCCAGCATTATAAACAAATTTTCTCTTGGAGAGGTCAAACAAATAGAAGTCACATAAATTGTAAAGGACGAAAACGTCGCAAGAAAATGGCGGCAATTTCTTAGATATTACTTTAGTTGGTTTATTAATTTGGACGTAATGTGTAAATTATTTTCATTTACATCTATAATCATCGAACATTAAAAAAAATTGTTCTTTAAGAGAGTTCGCTAAGTTCTTTAAAAGCCTTTAAATTCCAACTTTACGTAAACGTCGTCAGATTGTGCTACCGAATTTGAATGGTTGTTAACGAAATGCCTGCTCAAACATAAAACAGATAAACGCGGTTCAAATAGAGCATTTAAATTCTAGATTAACAATTCAATAGGAAGATAGTTAAGTAACAAAATACGAGCCGGTTTCTAATAATTTCTATCTGTAGCTTAAAAGCCTTCCGATAATTAATTTACTGGTTCATAGAATGCCGTTGGAACAAAATTCATTTAAAGAATACTGCATTTATATTTAGTCATAAAAACTAATTGTCATTAAAAGTAAATTAATCTGTGTTTGAAAATGCATATATTAATAAATCCAAATATAATTTAAAGCAATATTTGAATTATTTTTTAATTTAATAATGAAATCTATTTAGTCGGTTTTACTCTTACGTAATTTTTTATAAAAATATTATTATATTGTCAAGTTCTATAAATAAATTAGTAAATACAGACTATGGAATGAGGTCAAATGTGTTAGTGAATGAATTTTTTGAATTTATCTTTTTTATTACCATGGCTTATTTTCAGGCAGATGTTTTAATAGGGGAATAGTCGACTTTGTTAAAGTTCTAGGAGATGCAGACAGTTTCCTACCAATCTTACTGGAAATCTATGGGAAGACATAGAAGGGAAGAATAGTTAGTTTTTATACAAAAGTAAGATAATAAAACGATAAGACTTTTAAATATTTGTTTATTTAAAAATTAATATAGTTAGAGTTTAAGTTAAATGCACTTTATATATAAGAATCATATTCTACATTTTATTATTGGTTAACAAGTTTGCTTGGACGTTATTAAAGTATTTTTATTATATTTCAAACCTGTTATACCTAGCACTTAAACGGCATTACGGTTCGCTTTTGCTATAAACTACAGTATTTTAATATTTATTACGCATTACGCAAAACCTAATGATATTGTTACCTTTTGCAGCGAAACTCTATCCCGGAGAAAAAAAAAGTATCAAACTCGTAAGGACTGTATGCCCATGAAGTTACGAGTAAAACCAGTATAGAATAAAATCAAATAATGATTTATTTTGTAATATCGTTTTTATTGGTACGCTAGAGTTTAAGCTTATGGTATGACAGCCGCGGAATACTAATCGAGAGATGTGCCTGCAAACGCAAGCTAAAATGCCTTTTTACCTTGCTATGGTTTGCTTTTTAATAGGATTGATTGGTAAATTATACAGTAAATATTATATAATGTGGCCATTATCATCGGTACCAGTAGGAAAACTTGTAGGAAGGAACGTGGATGTTGAAGGGCCTCATATCTTAACGGACGATGGTCACCGAACCAAAATTCTTCACCATTATCACCATTATTTCAGCCGTAGGACATCCACTGGTAGACTGTGGTCATCACCGATGATTATCAATAAGTAATAATTAGTAGTGAGCAGGTCACGCGTGCAGGACAATGTGAGACGTGCAAACATATTAAGGTTTTCAAAAACCAATGAATGTAAGTCGTTACTAACCGGTCCTATTTACAAATTTATGAGGGAGACCCATGACAGTAATGGATCATCTTTATAATACCAAGGAGCTTAAGTTTAAGTCTATATGTCGCACAAGTCTGGTCATGTGTAGAAACGATGTACCCGTATGTGGGATGGAACTCCATACAGAGACGGCCAAGAGGCTAATTGGTAACGATGCTTGATGAGCACTATGTTTTAAAGCTTGGAGCATAGGCGGAAAGTTGCCAGTATATCAGTAGAGTATATCAGGAGAGTGTGCAGCGGAGTTACACGAAATAAATTCCCTTCCTTTCTTCCATTGGACAGTAAAACGCCCGGTTCGATATCCGTACAACCTTGAAAATCCATCCGCTTGCACTAAAGGTTTTGCTAAAATTTTTATAGTGCGAACAACCAAAGAGTGGAAAAGCCTCCCCGTATCATTGTTTCCAGGCAATTTTAGCAGGTTTATTCCAAGGGTTAAAAAATGTTTTTAAATATCATTAAATCTATGGTCGGTTTCACTTTGTGAAACAAGTAATGTTAAGGTTTAGTTTCAACATTTTTTTGTCATAATGTTACATTTAAAAACATAATAACATGTGATATAATGAAAGTCAGTTTAAAAATTGCTGTGAATGCCTTTTTACGTCTTTACTTAAGTCCATATGCAAGCTTATACTTTTACGTTTTATTCAAAACATATTGAGTCGGCGATAGTTTAATTTGATATAAACTTTCATTAAATATACACACAAAAATTTGTTACCAACATTTTTCCTACTAAAATTCGGAGACCGGATTTCTAAAACACGCCAAAAACTAAACGAACCGCATGAAACCTGTCGTTAAATTGCTTTCACTAAAATACAGTAACAAAGCGTTTTCAATTTTTCACGGGCAAAAAGCGAAATCACTGTTCACTATTCAGCTTTTGTGTGCTGAAAGAGTTATCTATATTTATAACGGATTTAAAATAGAGTCTATGTCTATTCGCAGGGCAAATTGTTCAAACCGTTTTAGGTTTAAATAATTTTATATGAAACGAAATCAATTTAGAGAAGAACACAATCGTTAATTAAAGTTTATAATGTTATTATTGGAACCTGACTTACTTAGTTACTAATAAGCTTGATGATTAGACAGTGGACAGGCCACATAGCGTGCAGAACAAATGGCTAGTGAAGATCACGGACCGAGAAGCGACATCTGATCACAAGATGGACAGACGACCTTGTAAGGGTCGACTGAAAATATAGATATAAAAAATAAATGCTGGTCGCATTTCTTCGGTCTTATTATTATTCTATGAGTAAGCTCAATTTGCAGCAGCGGACATTTTATTATGGAAATGACGATTAATTAAAACCACAACCAACACAGTATGTGGATGTTTAACAGATTTTTTTTTTGGATTTTTTTTAATGGTTATTTTCTGGCGCCCAGTCATAGATGGAACAAACAAAGAGTAGTCATATCGAATAGCGGTCATAGACAATACGTATGTCACTAATCTTTTATATCTTATTGCCTCGATTTATACTAGCTTTCTCACGATTACAATTACTAACCCACAACTTACTAAACAGACACAGATCTAACCTTTAAGCTACCATAAGTCTTGGCAAATATTAGGAATATCTAGAATACTCTCTAAATGACAAAAGTGAAATGAAATTTGTACAAAAAAAGTCTTTGTATTTAAATGTATAACATTATAAGTTGAAACTTTGAAAAAAAAAAAACTTTTTATTACAATTTATGAAAAAAAAGCCGTTCATAACATTTTTTAGGTTTTCTTTATATAAATAAATCTCGGTTATCACACTATCACGTAAGATGGGACCCATAAAACAAAGATCACACGATATATTCATACAAAAATATGGCATTCGGTTGGGTCTAACATTAAAATGACACGAGAAGCGATCAGATAAGTGTTTCACAATGGAAGCATTACATAGAGACATCATATCATTCCAGGACAATAAATTTACAGTAGGGCGGCTTATACACGTGGACAAAGGACGAAGGTTGGGTTCGGTTGAATGTTTTTTTCCGGTGAACTGTGTGGTACCTTTGTGCAATGTTCTGAAAACAAGAAGGAGTGATCAAAACATAATGTCGGTTTGGGACGAATAGTTTATAGTTACAAGGAATTGAATAAGACTACCGGACTCTACGAAGGTCGTTTATTGATTGGATAGTTTTAACATATCTTATTGACAAAATATTAATTTTAACTGTGGTTGCGCGTCATGTGTACAACAGTGGTTTCTTTTACCACTGGAAATACGTACACAAGACTGAATGGCAAAATAAACACTACTGTTAAAAAAAAATTATCTTAAGTTCGTTTTTATATTAAGCGACTTTTTTTAAATTAGTGTTTTAGTTAAATTATATGACATACTAATCCATAACTTTATGTAAATTTTTGTTACTAACTTACTTAGATTCTTTGGACTCACTATATTATGAAATAAAAATTTATTATTTTTATTGTTAAAGTTTATACTTTAGCATTTATACAACACTTAAGTAATAACTCTAAAAAACTTAAGTATTTGTTATTTCATTTTTAACACTTTTAACTTGATAAAGACTTAATAGATATTGATACATACTGGCTTTTGCAGCAGATTAATTGGAAAATGCAGAAGGAGAACTCTCAGGTGCGCTAAGTTCAAAGCGAACTACTAAATACATAAATTTTCGATAATTATCATGTACGACAATTTTCAGGCTTATGCGCAATGTTGGAATATTTTTCTCCGTAAGAATTTTGTACCAAGTATAATCGTTTGCGATTTATAGACCGATGGAAATGATTTAAGAGCTGAACTTATTTCCAGTGCATGTGTACTACATGCACTGGAAATATGTTTTTTTATAACAGCATTTAGTATGATACTATTTTTAATAGATATTATGAGGTGAGAATATGAAAAAAATCAATCTAGAATTACCATATTCCGTATATTTTAGAGTTTTAAGAGTGACTACAAATCTTAAAAAAGTACTTGATATATAATTGTGAAAGGTTTGACATTTAAAAAAATAAATTGTATAAATGTACAATATGATTGAATGTCATACTGTACATGTATTCAGCAGTGGTAGCTCAGCAGTAGAGTACTGAGGCTTTGATGAATTCCCAGGAATCTTATATATTTTCCATTTTGGGCATTAATTACGTACGATTGCCTCTGTTCGCAAACAAGTTTCCAGAGGATGGGCATCAGCTACCTATGTTTACCAAATTACCACAATATGATCGCCAACCCGTCTGCCAAGCGTGGCGATTATAGTATAACTCCCCACAGATCTTCAAGGGAGGGCTGTACCTTGCAGTGGGCATTTATGAGCTGAATTTTTCGTTTTGCTGAAATCATCACAATAAGGATGATGATTATAAGAGTGCGTATAGTGATTGTCGTAAACTCTAGTATTTATTTTTTCTACCTGTCAATTACCCAGCTTCCGATCGTAAGATGAAACCATCGGTGCTATACGTACATACTACCTATGAGAGTTAAAAGACACAAAATCTACAACATTAGAACATTCATCAGAGAGTAATTTCGTTTTTAAAAAAGAATTAAAATGCTAGAATAAACGTACTAATTTTTTTCTTGCCGGTTTGCTTACCATAAATACATCTGTTACTTAATAAAACGACGTATTATTTAAAAATGGAATGAAATTGTAAGTCCTTTATAATTTTAAATTTATTATAAAAGGTGCAATTTAGCTGCATAGATGATACAGGCGTACACCCTAAAATATTGTGACGGCGTCCCGCTGTGGTTTATTTGCCAAAATGCGGGTATTTTATCGTGATATAGCATCAACAACCGATGCAGCTGACTTCATTGTTGACTAAATAAAATAACCATTATACTTTTTCTGCGACATTTGGCGACAAAAACTTTTGACCATACTGCTGGCTACTAGTTTCTATTTTTAAAAATATAGTAAAAGTTATTATTATAGATACATTTTAAATTAATTATGACGCTAGTTGAGACAAAAATAATTATGATATTAACAGATCTTTTACGCCTTTACCACTTAATGGTTTTGTTTTTTAAGTTTATCTCGTAAGAGATATAAGGATAGAATATAAAGTGTTGAGTTTCAGCGTAAGGACGTGTAAGAATTTCTGCCCAGAGCCACTGCGATCTAGAGATAACAGACATTATTTATTTCATATCCCCCATCTCACGCGATCTTAACAAATAAAATACGTAATTTATCCATGCTAGTTCATTTAATATATTAATCTTTCTTCGGTACAAATCTCGGAATATGTAATTGTAATTTGTTTATGAGTTTACCAGTAAAAAGTTGTGTTGACAATATTTTATTAAGCGAATGCAACATATACAGAAGTTACATTCGCATCAACCCCACTTCAAACACTTAAAGGTCTTGCAAAAAGTAAACGCAAGCTCTGAACGTACTCGAGCGATGAGAAAAAAATGCCAGGTGTCTACTAAAAGCGTTTATTGTTCCAGTGAACGAGAAAGATTAATAAATCTTTAGAAAGAGAAGTATATCTGCGGCCGATCTCGCGGGATGCGAGCTTTCGGCCAGGACGCGTTATTGCGAGCCCATTCAGATGCCATAGTTGAGGCCAAACAGCGCTTTTGTCATGACAAAGGTGTCGCGCAAAGAAAAAGGGGCCATATCGACGATCTGCCTTATCAGATCCAGTTCCCTTCCGAGAGGTCTCAATAGGATAGTCGGAGTTTTGAATGCGTCGGATCTAATTCCCCCGACCACAATAACGTATACGGATTCCAATTTAGTCGGGATGTTAAATGCAGAGCAATAAAAAGAATCACAACGTTCGAGGTGCGTTATCAAACGTCGTCTTGATGTGCGCTTACGTCGAGTCGCGTTTCATGTTACATTGTATGATATTATAACTTGTTAGTTATAGACTTGACATTTCGTGCTTAACTATTATACTGTTATTTTAACCCCTTTTTAGATTTTATATAGGATTGAAAGTCAAGTGAAAAATTCAATTTTTAAGGATTTACATTTATTTTTAAATAAAAATACTTCACCTCTATACGCTTTTATAATTTGTATATTTTGTTATAGCGTAATTTATACTGCTGTATATGTGGCTGTATAATCTATGTATATTGTAGATTATTTTAGATTTAAATTTGTTAATCTTTGTCAAATATAATTTATTTTGTTAGTAACATGATTAAGAAAGCTTAATATTAATGTTAACAGGGCTAACATAGTAGACAAGAATAATTTTTAGTACAATGACAACAGCAACGATAAATGATTTGGTTTCCTTATAGATCATCCACGCTAAATTATTTTTATACGCTTCATTTAGAGTTGACACGTAATGATTGATGTTCAGCCAAAACCCTGAATTTTTATATACAATCCACGCTATTTTAGTCTATTCGATCTTTTTTGATTTCTAAAAATCGACAGTAAACACAATACCACAATTGGTCCGATCAAACGGAATATTAAGTTCGCCTGTCACTTTAACGATGCTTCTCTCCCGCCGTCGTACAATTTTTAACAATTATTTTTCATTTAATTTTCAACTGTGTGTGCTTTAATTTAAAGTTCAAATTTCATTGTAATTTTATTTCATCTAGGAAGCGTAGTGAAAGAAAGAGGTTATTGTCAGACGAGTTTTATGGGCTATGATTTATGACCGATGACTCCCAACGGGTTTTAACCTCGTGATAATCTTATTCAAGCTCACCTCTCTTGTGAGGTGCACAATGCTACTTAAATTAGCTACGGGTACGGGCCCAAGAAGTTTTGAGGTTATGAAGTCGATACTACGCGGCGACCGTGTGTGGTAAGTTTGTACAAATAAGGAACCAGTCATTTTGTTGTGAAGCATGTTCCGCCGCAATGTATCGTTGTAACATTGACGTGGATGATGTGGTTATTTAAGATTAATGATGAATTAATGAAGTAAACAAGCAAGTAAGGACTGGATTAATAGAAATTGTTTGTTAGAAAACAAATACATATAAATAATGTCTCAAGTATTATATATAGGGGACTAGGGGTTTTTTTCAAGTATTAATACATATAATAACAAACATTTCTTCTTGTCGTATTCTCTTCACAGAGTAATGTTCAAAAAAGTCCCGGCATTTCTCTCACACAAGGCGTTTGGCGTACTTACATTGTTTTCGTCTTTTTTCTAAGGTTTAATATTTAAGATTTATTTTTTTCAGATTTTTAATTTAATTATTAATCTTATATTTAATTAGTTCTTCTATTTGGCTTATTTATTACAATTTTAATTTTTTTACTGTTACCTATCTTTATTAATCATTTACATTATTTTATGTCTTACTTACTTGTGCTTGTGTGAGTCCTAGAACTTCGAGAGGTATTACCCTAGGCGTCCTCTGCGTAGTTCGCACTCAAACCCGCGGAATCTACAAATGCCATTTGGTCAGCATTGACAATCGAATCCAAAAAAACATTAAGAGAAAATTTTTATCGTTCACTTAGCTGTAAATGAATACAGCCAAGATACTATCAAAGTATCAATAATTGGAACCCTTACTCAGCTACGTGGTCCAGTACTGTCTAATCAGTACAACAGCGCTATCTATACAGTACTAATGCCTAGTTAATAATTCGCAAATCGCTATACAAGATGGGAATGATCGATCAAATACATAAAAATGAAATAAAATACATTAATATCAAGATGCATAATTTTTGACAATTCACCATGATTGAACAAATTGCGACAAGGATCTATTCTATAGAAAACTGGTAAAATTAAATTGATAAGTAAAAGTATATATATCATTCACAAACTTTCAAGTAAAATATAAATTAAATACTAAAAAATTTAACTATGAAAAAGTATTCAAAAAATGATTAAACGTATTTTCAAATCTAAAAACACCGATCATCCGTCAAAAGAGACTCTTCGTGGCAGGGACTTGATAGTAATAAAATAAAAAAATGTCCCATTATTCGTTTCTCTATTGTAGTTCGTTGAGGTTCGTCCCAACCGCAGATTAGTCCCCACTCAGTAAAGGGATAACATCTTAACGATGTCACGTAAGAGGGTAAGTTTATACCGGTCTCGTCAGACCAAAAATTTTTATTCTAATGTTTTTGTTATGAAGACATTCCATTTTAAAATATTATTTTCTTACTGTCTTTTTTAATACTATATCATAATCTGTTAAAGCTGTTATTACTAGGCTGTATTTTCAGGATATATAGTCAATAGCATATAATGCAAAACATGTCCAATAGGAAACTGTTTTAACTTTTACTTATACATATAAATATAATAACTTAAGTCCTGTGCAATAACTACATGTTCTAATCAAAAGCATATGGTCTGGCTGATATAAAATTTCTTTTAAATGAACATTTAAAAAAAATTCTCAATTCGTGGATAGCCAGCCTTTATTGACGAATAATTTTATCGTAACAGTATTCTAAGTAGAAACCTGAAAAAAAGTTTTTTGTTTGTTTTTTGGGTCAATAAAGAAGATGTTCTAAGAGCAATGTGTGTTACTAGTGATTATCTACAGCAGTGAAACATGGCATCTCGCTACGGGCTTCATTGACATCATCATAGTCACTCATCGAGGTATGTTGAGGATTTCTCTACGAGATCGCATCGAACGAAAGTAACCTGAAAAGTCAATCGACATGTAATATAAAGTTGCAGTGGGCTATATAGCGCGCAGAAGGTATGGCCAAAGGGTCATTAAAGGATTGATAAGGAGAGCAAGGACCGTCAAGTGTAGTGTTGACAACCCATAAGTACTGTCTACAGTTGATCGCATTGGAAAGCACTAGAACATGTGGCTTCTAACTGCTCCTATGTCCAGAAGTGGACGATCTGCAACGATAATGATGATTACATAAACCAAAAACAGCGATAATCTAGTTGTTCACGTGACATATAAAGGAAATTCATGTTTAACATCTTCAATCTAATATATCATTATGACTAGTGTGTATAAAAAGACGTGTATCAGAAATATAACGTAAAATTTCAATTTATTAATCCAGATTATTGAAACACAATTTCGCATTCCATCTCCGCTAACGGCTAATTAGACTTAACAAGATATGATATTTAATTGGACAGCATGTAGATGCGCATACATATTAGACATTCATTAATAAAATTACTAATTGAACGCGTTTTAATGTCCAGTATTAATTTTTACTATATAAATAAATTCTGAACTATGTTTTGACGTCATGTATTACTTCGCTATATTTATATCAAGTACTTAGCAAAAAAGGCCATATTTTCAATAATACAAATTGTTTTCTAATGTATTTCTCTTTTCATCCAAAAAAGTTAAATGGAAAGATAGATATAGATTTAAAAATTTTATTCTGTTCAAAATGAAAGCATGTTTTTTAATAGAGCGATTCGTCATAAATAACTGATGCGATAAATTCAAACTATTTTTATTCTGTAATGGTTGTAGCAGTTACTATAAGTAGTTGAAATCTAAGGCATTGCAATAACAAAATGTTTTTGCGGTAATATAGGTACTCCATACTACTCATTTATTCGTCGGAGTTTTTTCACAGTGTAAATGCTGCCCAAGTGGCATTTGCAGATTCTGCAGTTTTAAGTAGCAGGGCCCAGATAACGCTTAACCTTTTATCTATTTTAATGATAGCAAAGCTCTAAGACTCTTTACAGAGCTTCACAAGAATGGAAATGGAAGGCAGTTGGGTCGTTTTATATATAAATATATATATACATATATATACATATACTTATATATATATACACACACACACACACATATATATATATATATAGCGCCCCCGCTATTGGGAGCCTCTCGTACCCCCTATCTGGTGTGGGACAGGGACTTCTTTTACATATATCTAATTTTTCACAACCTTTTTTATTTTCTCTCTCTTCATTTATGCATCTTATGATCTTCCATTCGGTGTTCATTCCACATTTCTTCTTTCGTTCTCTTTCGCTCTATGACCTTCCATTCCTCTCTCATTACACATTAACATTTTATTTATGTTTATTTTACATTCTTTTGATTTAACATTTATTTCACATTAATTTTATAATTTTATTTATTTACAATTTACTTACAATTATCACTTATTTTTTTATTTACAATTTTATTAAACTTTCTAAACTTTTTTTTTATAAATTGTTTTGAAAATTATTGCTCTACAGAATGACAGGAAGTCATCCTTCGTTGTTTCTTCTCTTATCAGGGAGGCTATTGATTCCTCCCTGATTTTTACACCAGACCGGCACTCGAAATCGAACCGGAGTCCCCAGAATGCGGGACACTGGGCCACAAGGTGGATCACGGTCTGGTCCACGCACGGTTCACAGAAACACGAGGGGTCCTCCTTGAGCTCGAACCTGTGGAGGTACTCAGAGAACCCCCCGTGCCCCGTGAAGAGCTGGGCCAAGACCGCGTCCACCTCGACACTGCGGAGCACGCGGTTAGGCTGAAATGGCATCAAATGGCAATGGCAATATTTCGTCCAAACTACCAAAGCTGTAAAAATAAATGTTTAAAGATAATCTTAGTTGATTTTACTAGATAATATCATCATTTCGTAACGGAAGTCTTGATTCACCATACAATCTTCTACGGACAGTGTTTTTTTTTATTCTTTATGTTTGCTTTAGTCGCCGCGCTTAATTAGTTGGACGTTTAAAATGAAGTAAAAAATGTTTTTGTTCATTTTGTGTCTCCATTCTGTTCAGCGAACCGGATCGCTGTGTTCATTGTTAGTCGCCGTTGTATAGAAAGGCTTGATGTTTTAATTAATTGGTATACATTTCTCAACCGAGCATAGCTACACATTTAGTTAATAAAACAACTTTAATGATGCCACTTAGTACAGTTATAACCCTCTTTCGGTTCTCAGGTTTAGGAATAAGGAGATCTATAGACGAACTAAATTAACTAACACAGCTTAAGGTATCGGCAAGTTAAAGTAACAGAAGGCAGACTAGATAGGAAGCAGAACAGATGACCGCAAGGGCCTTCTCGTTTTTGTCTAGATATTGGGGATCAGCAAGCCTAGTGTAAGATATTTAATTAAGGTTACTGCCTGAAGCGACCAACGTCTAGCGTCGTCCAGTAGGACTTACTGAACGACGCTGGGGGTTGGTCGCTTTTAATTGTTCCTATTGGAAATTGCTCACAGAAAAGATGGTCTGGAGGTTCTGGAGTGGAGACTATAGACCAGCAAGCGAAAGGCGTCCCCCCAAAAGATGGATGATGATAGAGGACAGCTGTTTCTGGCCCATTACCCATATATTTCATCAAAAATACTAGAGTACATCAGATGTCAGAGGACAGACCCGAGTCTATCCTCGACTGCCATGTACTAAGACATCTGTAATACACAAAGGCATGGGTTAAGAATATATTTAGCTACTCACATCGACTCCGGGACATTCGCTTCATATCGAGCCCCGTCAGGCACGATGCACGGAACATTCATCACACTTATACTCAAGAGACGGATGCCGCGCCCGCCTAGCCCGCGTTCAAGCTATGACGGTCATGAGACGCCCGTGTTGCTTCCGACCGCCGAGTAGTCTTCGCTTCGCATAACTAATTCTATACCCCATTCACTACACTATACACCTACACGGGTATAGTCCCTATTCGAAATGTAACTGGGATACTATCACCTACAGAAAAATTTTAGAGCGTGGACCTCCAGTTTTCGCGGACTCAATTTCTATGAAGCTGCACAAAGCCTGAATCGGGTAGAAGCACAACTTAAAACGCATCAAATGCAATTTAGCTACACAGGCTGAACAAATCGACTGTTACTCACCCCGTCTCGTTGCGCGTACATCCAAGACGCGATACAGCGGTTTCAGTATAATAAAGAAGCCCTTAGTTGTAGATCAAAAAAAAATTAACAACGATTGATTATGTTTTCCAAATATCAAATCTTGTGATCATGTCAATCATCAAACATACGTATCATCTACATTCTCTCCCTTTCTAATAATTAAAAAAAGAATCAGAAGAACAATTTCATAATTGGAATTTATATTATGTTACATACCATTAGCTTTGCTCTTAAATCTACGAAGGGTATTCATATAAATTTAATCAAGATGGTTAAATATTTTGTGGACAAGCATTAATTCATTCTTATTATTTTAATATCACTATATATTCACATTAAAAATTATTTCAAAACTAGAATCTATCGGGTATAAAATTTGGAGCTGTGATTGAAATAACATTTTTAGATTAAATATTTAAAATGTACCATCTAGTCGGTGAATCAAATAAAAATATTTATAAATGTTAAATTTAAGTCATGATAATTTATTAATACATTTGGGGTTAAATTTATATCTAATTATCTAATTTTAATGTCTTCAATTAGGTACGAATAAAATACTTGTCCGCTGCTATATATTTCCGTTAAATTAGTTTTAGTAAAGAATTTTATTTCTTTTAACTACCAAAAAAAAAATTTGTTTATGTATAGTTTTTTTTGTGACGAATGTTGATTTTGCACTGCGCTTGCCAGTTCGTGGTTTCCTCTCCAGAACCTCAAAGCCTATGAATCTGTGACCAGCCCGCTACCACATCAAGTTTCCAATCCGCTGCGCTAGCAATTGACATTGGTACATCTACGAATCACCTCATTAGTTTTCGTAAATATTGTCCAAAATTGAGTTATTATAAATACATGTTAAAATATACAATCTAACTATTACTTATACAAAGTTAAAAGATACATTAATTAAAACAAAAAACTTTGAAACAATAAGCACTGTATGTATAAGTTAATAATTCACTACCAATTTTAGCTATCTATCCAATGGACACCACAATGGTAAGCAAAAGCGATAACCAAGCGGCGAGTTAGGAGAAGCAAATTAAATGCGTAGGAGCGCCCGTGTATTGAACCAGTATTAAACGTATAACTTCGCTTATCTCTTAATGCCCGCTACCGGTTCTTTAGAGAACAGCACATTGCTTCGGACCGATCATTTTTTTAATTATCACTGAGATATTGCTAATGATCGCAGCCTTCATACAAAGTTTCGCTTATACAGTTGTGATCAACTGTTTAAGCTTAGGCATGAGAAGCAAATAAAAAGTATAAAACATTTTCTACATACCTTAATTAATTACTAATAAAATACGATACATTAATAGATACTTCTAGAATTAAAGAAACATCATAAAAATAATTAAAACGAATTTATAATTCAAACCATTTAAAATTACATAAAAACTTTAAAAATAAGCTTGTAATCATTACACTCCAATAATATTCCCTCTTAATTAGTTCCGCAAATCGAAACTATTTTGCATAAGCCCGAAATTAATTGCTTAAACTATTTCAAAAAAAAACTTTTTGGAAAAAGAAAACCTTAATTACAGCAAGGCGAAATAAAAATTCCGTTAGCTGCGCTAATTGCAATTTAAAATTCGAACTGTTTTTCTGGAAATATAGTTGGAAAGCGTCTACAGAAACGCGAAAATAAAAATATCCGGTAGCCACTTTTGAAATCAACTGTACATCTCAAGCTTACATCTTTTCATCTCAGGTTACCGTCTATACGAGTGGACCGATAGATGAGCATCGAGATATTGACTTTTTATTTATTGACATTTTCTAATGTAGCTTCTCCACTATTCATCATGCCGGACTCAGATACCAACGCGTCTGATAACACACCTTATTGTTTGCCATATACATAATGGATTATTGATAAAATACGTGGGTGTTCTTAATCTCGAAGTCAAGTAGAATCTACTGCGACGTCTCATCAAACGAAAAGTATTAACATAAGACTTTTATAATGAACGATCGATGGAGATACTGGAAGGACACGATTTATAGTCTTTTCTTCTTAATGTGGAAGTTTGTGATAGTGTACCTACTCAGTTAAATGGTGTAACAGTAATTTACGAAGTAACAGCATGTGGAAACATTAGTCAATATAATGATACCGGTTTCTCTTAGATTAGCCAGCGGTTGTTTAAGGCGAATCGTTATTTTCGTTTTCATTGTAGATAAATCAAGAGGTCACAGTTGTCAATTTGTCTTTAGAAGAATTTTATGTTCATTTTGCTGGGAATAGAAATTTGTATAGTTGTTCATTTTAATCTTGATAACTGTGTGTAAACTTTTTTTATTCAGAAAATAGTATTTTGTTCTTCAATGTTCTTACATTCATTATTTAATAGGTTTTTTTTTCTATAATACAAGAGATATTTTTTTCCCTTTAGCGAAGAATCCACAAGAAAATCTAAATCTGTTCGCTTGTATTAACATAATAAAATATTTCATAAAAATACGAAAAAACTCCTCGAGGAGAAAGCGATAATACAAATGTTCAGTCGCTCAGGAAGAATAAAGATAAGCAAACTGGGTTGAGTCTGCAAAAATTTAAGATAACACTGAACAGTCTAAAAGCCAATATTGCAAAGACGCCTTCGCTGGAAAAGTTTTAAGTGAAGTCGACTGAAGTTATCGTAGATTTCCCTGGAGCAATTATCGAAACAATAAACCTAAAATTGGTGCAGCGAATAACACAACCGCGGTTACCGATCCAGACTTCTAGCAATTACGCGACTTCCTACGACCTACTTGCAGAATAGCAATTCATTAAGAGCTATTCAAACAATCACAATATGACTATTAGAGCTCTATTCAATTTTTAATTAATCAAGACTCGCCCGACTGGGAAGGAAGCACTGGTGCGACGGAAATAAAAAAAAAATAACCATCGCACCGTATCGCCGAGCGAATGTGTTGTGCGGTTTCACCGAACGAACTCTTTGATGTTTCTCTTTATTGCAAGTACTGCGAGCTTTTTATGTCTCGCTTTATAATAATTTATATGCGAGTTAAAATGAAGAGTTTTTTACCTAAATAGCGTCAAAGCCGAAGCGAGAAACTATAAAATTCACCGTCTGTTTTGCATATAATGCAAGGAAGATGTCAGGGGTGAATATAAATATTATTCTGTTAACACTTTCGTGTAAACATGACGGACGACCCTTTTTAGTCAAATTAAATATTTAGAGCTTTACGCTTGCAAACACTGAAAAGGTAGGTGACTGGCTTAGCTAGCTTTATATAAGATGAATTTTTCAAATTAAGATAGTGATTTAAATTTGTAACAAAATTCAAACTTTCATCTACACGGCTTGAGAAAATAAAGAAATGTATCAGAGTAATTATTTTATTCCAAATCAGATATTCTATAAGTATTAGTAAAAATATTCGTTAATAAAAAATTGTTTAAAATAAATGGTTCTTATACATTTATTGATTTGTATGTGTTATATTATACTTTATAATATATTTAATAAAAAGATCAAAGTTGTTAACGACAAATTTATTTGAATTCAAGGGCCTGCTAACACAAGAAGTTAATGAAATTCTTAATTTCCACGCATTAGGTACCATTTCAATATAAAATCAGTCTCTCCAGATGTTCATGAGCAAATAACTTACGCTAAGCAAAATGAACCCTATATCTTCCGAGGCCGTATAGTACCCGAGCTAAGAATTGAATTTGCTTTGCATTCTCTCGCGTGTAGAACTACTATGTTCTGACGTAAATTCGGTTTAAAACGGTTTCCAAGAGAATGAAATTATTTTAGATCTTTTACCGTTTGAACGCAATTCTGAGGTGGAATTTCTAACAAAGGAAATGTTATATTACGTATGTTTAACAGGGCAATGCTATTTTCTTTTTAAATAAAACGTGTTCGAATACATTATTATTATACAAGTTTATTTTAAAGCAACAAATAACTCGAGGCCATAAAATCATTGAAGCAGACATTTCAATACACGCTACCAACTTCATTACATGAACTCATACTAGCGGAGTATCTCGCAACTTGAATTAAGTACTCTGCCTATTCACTAGAGAGGATGTTAATTAAACCTCTGAAAGCATTAGTAAAAAGCTGCAGCCTTTTGAATGAGCTCCGTTGCAATGTGAAGCGGAGAGTACACTTCGTGTCTTTAAAATTGATGAAGCGCGTTTGTAACAAATATCGGATACAATTTTTGATTTTACTTTCCGATATTATTGCCCGGCGTTTTACCAATGAGTACTGTATAGTAAATTAATTTAAAAAAACAATACTGTTTTGTAATGCGTTGTTCTTTTTATACTATTTCAAATTTAAAACAATTCTTTAAAATGTTCACCATTTATTTATATATAACTTTAATATACGTACATCTTATAAACACAACATAGAAACATTACAATAACAGTGGCCTAACCGCGTTCCGCAGTTTCTTACACACAACCTTTTTAGTAATCGGAATTGGTATGTATTTAACTGAGGGATTTATACTGATGCAAAGAGAGACGACTATAGTTACTATTGTAAAATAAATTGATAATATAAAATTTAATTAATAATAAATATAAATCAATAAATAATATAAATAAGAAAACTTAAAAAAAAGAATCTTAGAGATTACTATTTCATATTACTGTCATGTAGCTTAGCACGCCTTTTATAAGTCCACACAGATTTGGCCTTCGTAATTGACACAGGTTTCTAATTTCACAAACGAACATCGTGTACAATAAATTATTTGCCGAAGAATTGTGATTTATCATTGGTAATTTCTTACTCGAGATTCTTAGACGAACTATTTATTTACTTTTAAAGAAAATAAAATGAAGAAAAAACTGTATTTGTTATTGACTTGACTCTTAACTTGACTGTAACTTGTCCCGCGCAAACAATAATTTATATTAAATATACTAAACATATAATATGCAAATTCATTGTTAATTTGTTTACTATCAAGTATACTATAAATGGTTTTCATATTTCGTCGTCAACGTTTCAGCCATTGACGCCCATTGCAAAGTATTGACATCTATCAGAGATATCTATAGGAGTATATATACACCACAAGCGCCATGCTTGGCAAGTGGAATGGCGATTGCAATGTGGTATTATGGTACGCGCAGGACGCTAATGCCTATTCTCTGGAAGCTTGTTTGTGAGCAGTGGCAATCCTATTTAATTAATACATAAAGTGCAATCGAACTCGCGACCTACGTTCGTAAGTCTCAGTCCTCTACCGCTGAACTACCACTGCACTTTGATATCTTCGATATATAGTGCATAACTATTAAACGCGGTTCACATTTTAGAGAAAAGATTGCCGCTGGGGGCCTCAAGTTTCCTTCGCCCATTCACAAGATGCGCACGGATGACCTTTTTATTAGTATTATAGATAGAGGGAAGACGCTATATGCAGACTGTTTCCAACTGGTTCTATTGGAAATCTATGGGAGAGACCTAGAATTAACAAAATACGTCAAATAGTTGTGATAATGACGATGATCAAAAGGATGAGTAAATCGTTTAGATATTGTGTCTGAAATAATCTGTCTCCATAGGCGAATTTCAACAAATTTACAGTTACATAAAATTTATTTTTCATGTTTATTCAAAAATTTTTCTTCACGTATTTCATATGTTTGATGGCATATTCCTTCCTCTCTGTAAGTAATACGGAAATGAATTTTCTGCAAGGCGAATTTTTATAAGGATATTCATTATAAAGCGGTGTCAGACGAGAAACAATTTCGCTTGTTCGTTGCAAGGATACAACATGTGACGTACGATGCAGTGAAGGCGGTCGGGTGACAAGCTAACTACGTCGAGAACACAGACGTGCTTCTGCAAGCATTCCATTACAATGAACTTTATTACTTATATACCACAATAAACTTTAACACATCATTGTTTTTATTACAACGTACTTTTAAACAGTTACGAAAGCTGAGATGCAATCGGGAATTTTATAAAAAATAATAAGAGCATTAGCTTCTCTTATTATTTGATTACGATCTTAAAATAACTCTTCATTTGAAACTCAGATAAATTGGTTTCACTTGTCCGGAACGTAGCTTGTTCATTAGCGCTTAAATAAATTCATTAATAAGCTTCACTAGAGACAAGCAGTCAACGCACAAATCTATAAATCAAATAGTGAGGGAGTGTCAGCGACAAAAGGACTATACCGTAACGCTCTTTTGTAGATACATACAGATAAAAAATTCTTTAAAAAATTATATAAGATTAATTTCTAATAATTCATTGTATAAATACTCATTTTAACTCCGAAATCTATTTTATCAGCGATTTAAAAAGTAAATATATTTATTTATTAACCAAAGTATTAAAAAAAAAATTGTCAAAATAATTAAGATAGTCAATCAAGGTTTTATGAAAAAGATTAAATAAAAAAAATATCGGAAGTATTCAAAGAGGTTAATATAGAATAGATGCTCGTCAAACTATAAGGCAGTGTGTTCTACCGGTTACTCCATTTCCAAAAGCGGTTCCCACAAAGATCTTTCTTCGCATTCGTTGTGGCGTATATTAATCTATGTAACGCACGCTTAAGCTAGTGTTAACATAAACACACGTTGCCATTGTTCTGTACTGTACGATTCAATATCTTTATCATATTATTTGAATGTTGTTGTCAATTACGAGAAGATTAGTTTTGTTTTAACCACATGGAAAACTTAATTCATCCGTCTATTAAAACAGGTTTTGGAAAATAGTTAAGGAGGTATTAACCTAGATTTTTATTACTTAAATTCTATCATCAATTATAACAGCTTAGAATATAAGGAAGCAATCTTTCCTGTCAATGTGTATGACGTCATAAGTGTCGTATGATCTCATACGTTTCGAACACATTGAAAATCAAATTATTTTACATTTAATTGTGTATCAGTAAATAGCAAAAGAAATTTACAACGTATTCTAAGTTGTGTTTATTGATTGTATAAACATTGGTGCATTTTGTTTTTTTTTATTATTTCTAATTTGTATCGCTAGTGGTCGCTTTTACTAAACGCAGACAGTTGGGAGAGGGTAGCCGCTATTTGATACGGATCTTTCTTCTCCCAGCTGCGAGGCACGACAGCGTATTATAATTTTTTACAATTTTTCTTACAGAATTTTCTCTTATGGTTAAATATAGTTAAAATTTATACATATTAACAACACAATTTGGAAGTTTTACTCAATTATACATTAGTTGCTACATTATTTTATTTCAAGTCGCTACCCAAGCGCTGCAGACCGTTAAATGCCTTGAGATTTAGGACAATGTGCCGGACCAACTCATCAAAAGATTCTGCTGTAGATTTTTTCTTGAGAAGGTCCGGTAAGTTGAACGGAGTTATATTAAGGTGCGGGAGCAGTGTCTGAGTAAGTGATGAAAAGTCTGTACAGTGGAGTCGTCACATGGGCAAGTCTCATTATCGATTATTTTAAAACGGCGCAGGTACTGCTTGCAGTACCCGTGCCCGCTTAGTAGTTGTGTGAGATGGAAAGATGTCTTGATGAGTTTTCGCAGTTTGTTTATGTCGGTGAGTTTCGAAAGGAATCCTATGGTATGTCGTCCCTGAGCCGAGCTCTCGTATAGTAATTTTGATTAATAATCCAATGTATCCTGTAGAGGGACAGAGGGGATCTACAATGAAATTCCTGTTACCGACAAAAGAGATGACATTTTATTGCCTTCTCTGATATGATACAAAACTCTCTCTCACTCTCAGATACATGGTACAAATTTTTATCCACCATAAAAGCCAAATCCGCATTAATATCCATAGGATTTTTAGTCTTAAGATAGACCATATTACGCACAAAGTAATCCATTAGTATGTGTATTTAAAATCGAACCTTAAACATAAAATCCTTATTTGCTCACTATGTTATCACTTTGAATCATTTATAGTGATCACATTTGTAGGTTAATAGAAAAGTCTTAGTACATCCTAATTTACGAAAAACTATTTGAAGTTGACTACCTAAATTTGAAGTTGACATCTCTCAACTTCAATTTAACTTAAGAGGGTTCCGACGTGTCCTGATCACAAGAAACCTCAATAAATAAAGTCGAGTTTGTTAAGAAACTTTGAAAAATTTAGTATATAAACTTAATTTTTCATACACAAGTGAAATTGATATAACGTTCTTGTGTGAAATAACCAAAAGCGCAAAAGCTTACAGAGAACTACGTCCAAGACCCGCAAATCCTTTTCACGAAGCCTTATTTATAAACTCAGAAGCCGTTCGATCACGATCGTAAATTGAAAAATATGTAAACGAGGAAGATATTCTATGTGTCGTGTGGAAAAACACGATGCTGTCATTTTTAACAGACGACACGACGCGCGACGGCGTTCTAACGTGGATAAATCGCTGTCTGGTATATTGCTTTTCTTAACGACTTACGTTTTCGGAGGCCAAGATTACTTTGGTACAACAATGTTATTGTTACAACGGTCCAACATGCCGACGAGAAAGGAATTTCTACGATAGCTATGTCGTTGTTTTATTGCAATAGACGCATACGCTCGAGAATGAGAAGTGTTTGTCTGAAAATAGAAGGGTTACTAATATCATTGCATTATTATATAATCTAAAATAAAGAATGATGTAAATAACGATCACAGAACTAAAGTTAAAAGTGTAAGTATAAGGTTCGATTCCAAAGTTCGAATCACATACAAAATGCAGATTTCGCAAATTGTCACCTTCGGTGGCTAGCTTAAACATAATTATTTTGGACTATTTAGCTAGAAAGCAGCAGTTTGCAGTGAGTAGTGGTAGTCCAGCGGTAAGGGACTACCGCTGGACTGGATTTACGATCTTATATTATTCACACTTTGTGCTTTAATCATATAGAATTGCTACTGCTCACAAACAAGTTTCCAGAGGATGGGTAGCGTTCTCTGCGTACCATAATACCACACTGCGGTCGTCAACCCGCCTGCCACGCGTGGCTATTATGGTATATCCCCCATAGATATCTTAGGACGATGAAGCCCGAAAGCTCGTCCAAGGGACTCAACTGGTCACTGCTTTAATACCGAACTATCGAGTCACTCTCTCGTAGAGAAATTATCATTAAGAAACTATTGTGAAAATATATACTTAATCTATTACGTATATAATTATTTTTATGTCCATAAGAAAAATAATAAAAATAGGTCTAAGATAATAATAACCTTTGTATATCTTTGTCTAGGCTTTATAAAATTACTATCTTTTGTGGGTAATTGTGGACGGTTTAACTAAACACTTCCATACAATATCACTGAATTGCCTTCTAATAATTTTAAGAAGTTCGAAGTGTGAAGGATTTTAATGTGATAATAAAACTGTGGATTAAAATGCACTAATACTGTATAAAACGTATCTTGAAAATGATCAATAAAAAAACCCCTGAGTGTATTGTGGGCTCTTCTCAGATCAGAATGTGGTTGAAACCTTCGTAGTTTTAGGTTGGAGGGAATCATTAAACAAATGATAAATTTATGACCCTTCTGTTATTCTTCTAAAGTGTTCACTGTAAATGATCTGTGGATAATAAAATAAATAAACTAATATTTAATGGAATCAGGCGTTACCTTACAGAAGTCCATCCTAAGTAAGAAAAGGACCAATATTTAGCCACTTCCGCACATGCAGTGGTAGTCGTACAACAAAGTGCACCACCACCATATTGTATTATTGAAAATCATTTCTTTTAATATGATTAACAGCATATTATAAGAATGTTACCTTACACCCAATTCGCCATAGTCAAGAATTCATTTCCATTAAAAATTAAAAGAAATTCGTGTTCTAAGTACATAATTAGGTTAATGCTTTCATGGTCACTTCCTCCATTTAAATCCTATGTTGGCTTTATGGTGGAAATGTATAATTGTAGGGTGGAATGTACACTACATGCGAGGTTACCACGCAATGTTGTAAATTACTAGTCAGTCTTTATGACAGGCATTTCGTTGTACAAGCAACAATTATTTCTTATCTTTAACATTTATTTGTTTTTCAGTTTTAGTTTAGAATTATTTGTAATTTATCTGTACATATATACAAAACGGTCAACTGGTTGTAATAGATATCCTATGGCAGAACTGATGATGATAATGATGATAACGATGAAAGGTAAATTTTCATTTATGACATCTCTGTAATTACATTCTTTGAGTTTAGATATTCCGAATTTAGTTCCTGTTTTTGAAGGCTTCAAGAATACTATGACCTTTAGACTCTTTCATTGTTTGGAGAATAATCCCCCAGTCATGGCCGCGTTAAAAAAAAAGAAGTACATTCTGTACTATGTCTGGCGTAAGGGGCTTAGACACATTATTGGCTGTGCCATCAGAACCCGGGAGCGCCTTCGGATTTCACGGTCAACTTTTAAGAGGTGATAGGAATTCACGGATTATGAAGCTGGTGGAACGTTGCTCCTCCAGGCTGACGGCTAGGCATGCAGCTATTTCCTCATTCAGCAAGTCCGGAGTCGAAATATTCAGACGCGAGGAATTAGATGGGTGACACGATTGAACATGTTTTCCTTTCGAAAGAAATATGGCCAAAATCTCGCTACGGTTCTCTAACCTCATGTTAAATTACGGATTATATAGGATACACACTATCTATACAGTGTTACAACTCTATCCCAACATTGAAAGCTGACGTTATATATAATAATTACATAAATAAAAATAAACTTCATCTTTTACTTTTTATTTGCACAATAAACTGTTTATACTCCATTATCTATCGAAATCCATTTTAACAATAATGCCATTGTGCTATAAGAATAGTTTTTGTTTTATAACAGCTTTACAATAAATATTTATAAACGTCGAAATAATTGTAGAGTTTATCAGTTAGGATCTGGTCACGATTCCGACGAGACACCTTCACGGAACTGTAACAATATAATAATGGAGAGGTGACTGGTCGTTTTGCGGTGATACTAGTCATGATTATACTGGTTACGTCCACTCCGAAAGTACTCGGTCGAGCTGATCGACGTAAAAACAAGAATTCTTGCGGCATGCGCAGCTTTCCGCCGCCATGCATCTGTTACACCCGCATCGTTTTTATCATTAAACATCTACGGAATGCTTTGTTTGCTTAAAATATTTTTAATTAAATGATTAATGATCTCTTGTTTAATTAAATCAATATTCAATTATAACTTTATAAAACTTTTTCATTAGTTATTTCCGACTGACGCTCGCAGTCTATTACATCGATCTCCGCAACCATTTTTCTGTTTTCGGCAAGTCTAATGCCGTGCAGTTCAGTCAGTAGGTAACCTTCTTTTATCTCTCTTACCTTCAACATTTAAAGAAAATTAATAAAAAGTATATACCTCAAAGGAGAAAAACATATAAGACAATTCAAAAAAGGATTGTTAAAATATAACAAATATCAATATTCCAAACGCGTCGGTGAAAATGAAGGATACTTTTAATATCTGATTTTTTTTTAAATACACATTAAACTTTTTATACATATTAATTTTTGGATACACAACCTATACTGTGATCATTTAATAACAAAACATACTTATTTTCTGCCTACAATAACAGATTACAGTGCTTGTTTCAATAATGACAGGTTACTTAAAATTTTATATTCATATTGTAGGTTCGTTTTCAACTATATTTTGTTAAATAAGCATTTAAAGTGAAATACACAATTCCTGTCTCCTATAGTAATGTTGTGAGTCACTATTAAGTGTTGATAGTTTTACAGTACAGTACATAGTTTTACATTATATAATGTAATAAAAACTCCTTCAGTACTCTACTGAAAGTAACTTTTAATGAGGAATACGTGAAATAAAATAAATAAAAGTACCTGGTGACAGTATCATCGAATTGGCTCGCCTAATCATCCAGCTCTATACAGAGTCGTTAGTTATAGATATAACATCTATAAAGGGCTGAAAGTCTTGCTCGGTCTTCAGCAAAAAGCTTCAAAGATCTTAAACCTGTTTTCTATCATATAAAGTTATCACAAAAATAAGTTGGATTAATTTATGTATTCTATTCGGTACAAAATCTAAAGGTAAAGATAGTATAAAATTATTAATATTATACTACTATATGTAGTGAGTTGAATTTCGAAAACGCTTTTTCTTACTTACGTTTATTTTTTTTTAAAACCATTGATTTTTAGACAGGTGGAAAATATATTAATAGACAATATAAGCTATAGATTCACCTCTTCAATGCTTTTACACCTATAACCAATCACCCTGTATAGATGCCACTCTTAATTCACGTTTGTAATTAAATATAATAGTCTTGTATTTGTTGTTTTTAATTGGGTTTATAATTGTTAGCTTAATTTTTACCTTTTAACACCTAACGGCTCTGATTAACTAGTTTTATGTACATATTTATAAGAAGAGAGAATTTAATCTGCGTTGATATTTATGTGTCGAAAATGTAATTAATTTTAAATCATATTGTAACACGGTTAAAATTTATGAAAGGGGCTATTGATATTGAAATAAATGAGTTCTTCTTCTACAATACAAAAAAAGCCAACTAGTTTTATTTGGTTCCCATTCTTTGTTAGGAAGCATGACACCGAAAGTGAATTTACTATAGAGAAATATCTCTGTGTTGATCTACGAATACAGTGTACACAAAGAATTAAAGCAATTCAGAGAGAAACTTTAATATCGGAAACCGAAAGTATACGCGGTCAGACCACGAATATCAACACGCAACCTTAAAAATTAGAGTCGAGTGAGTGATCACGTTTCAGGCAGCGCGTGCTCAGCGAAAGTATTTTGGAAGGCTACAAAATCATTTAGAAATTATCTCTCACGTTTCCATCGCATTGTCCTCTTGATAAAAGCCCTCTTTTATTTATAAGAAATAACAATGACAGTTTGAAAACCGATCGGTATCGGAAAAAAATTATATAAAATGAACAAATGGTGTCAAAATCCACAGTTTGATACGGTATAATAATTAGATATAACAAAGCTACGCAAGTTAGTTTGTATTTTCTAAAATTTAAATTTAAATTTCTAGTTTGAAATATTTCTTATGAACATCTGCCCAGACATTTATATTTCTTAATTAAATACTAAATATATTACCGAAGTTAAAAGTAAACTTATTACGCTTAAGTTTCATGTATTTAAAATTTCGATTACTAATTAAAATGATTAACCTATGTATAAAATAAAAATAAAAAAATTAAAAATATGATAATAATCCTAAAGTAAGCATCCTTATTCTGAGACAAAAATATAAATATGAAGACACCTTTTTAAGTAAAGGCTTTCTATATTTATACATGTTGCTTCAATTATAATAACCTACTTTGATTTGCCTACAGTATTAATAAATTAACCAGTTTAGCTTTAAGACTGTCACTTGCGACTGTTGGTCGCGAGTTCAATTCTGGCGATACAAAATATATCCCGGAAATATTTAAAAATATAATTCATAGTTTGTGCATTAATTATGAAGGATTGTCACTACTCACAAACAAGTTTCCAGAGAATGGGCAACAGCGTCCTCTGCGTACAATAATATCACACTGCGATCAACAACCCACCTGCTAGGGCCTAGATCTATGCCTGCTGGAACGACGACGATTAATAAATGGTTTATTATAAGCCGCATTCATTAAGTAACCATTCTAAATACATACGTGAACATTTTCGGCAGCAAACTTTTCTCCTTAAAATCAATTTTTTAAATAATTATTAATAAAAAATATAGTTAAGTAAAATTATTTTTTATATATTTTGTAATATGCGTCAATTAGCTTGTGTAAGGCCGAGGAAACCATGTATTGTACATACAAAAATTTATAGAATCAAAACGATCACGCACAAACACGCTAAAATGTGTTTTTGTTACCACAGATTTATGTGGACAGCACGTATGCAAAGGTAGTATTGGTGGCATAGGTCTCCTTGCTCCCCGTTGATTTATAATGTGAACTCCAAAGAGGTTCCAACGTCGCGTTTAATATCTTTGATTTACGATAGAAACTACGCGCATAAGTGCCAGTTCCCGCGATGATATGTGGCTCGGCTGTTACGATTCACTCCTTTTTTTTACTGTTTCGAGTATAATGACATAGTGTAGCCGTTTTAATAACCCGTCCCCAACTTACGTTCGCCCAGCCTGCGGCTAGAGGCCGACGATTTATTTCGAATCGCATTTTATTAAGAGGCCAACGGTGATCACCAAGTCTATTAAACAAAATATGTAAGCAATTTATTTACTATATCCATTTAAAAGTTCTGTTTAATAAAAAACGGACTTAGCAGAATACCAAGTTTAAGTAGCAGTACGCATGCCACAGAGCCCTGAATTGATGGCTGCTGCAGCCTTATGATTCTGGAGTGGAGACCAGGCAACGACAATCGCAGCGAAGGATGTTCTCTCGTAAGGTAAAGAAACAGAAGAAACAGTTGTAGATGTTTTTCGGATGAAATGACGAAATTTTTTGTTACATAAAATCCAGTCAAAACTTGCTAAAACCATTTCATCTTTTTAGCTGTTTTTCATTGCTTGTTTTACGTAATATTATTAGACAATGGCCATCCACTACTATATAAACTTAGACGGCAATTCTCAGTACGTATCGCAGACTAGATTTTTAAACGTGGATAAAACTGACAATTCCATTTGTATTCTACGAAGACATTCCTATATCGACCGATCTATTTTATCCAATACAACAAATTACCCCATTGAATTTCTATTGTGCTTAAAATATATCTATATAAATAGATAGAGTTTTATTGTAGAAATATTAAATTTAGATAGCATATTTCGTTTTAAAATATGTTAGGATTATATTAAAAACCTTTCACTTATTGAAAAGTTTTAAATATATGTGCGTTAATATATTTATACACTACAGCTAGTAATAACGGCTACCTGTATAATATGAAAAGTAAATAGGCTTTCGCTGGAAAATTCATTTTGGTAAAGTTATTATAAAATATATAAATTAACAACTATAAGGGACTTAAATAACTGCTTAACAAATATCACAAAATATGCGTTAAGTGACTACTTACTACGTTTTCAATCACTTGATTTTATAAATTTTATTATTCAATGTACACAAAATATTGTAATTTTTGTTCTCACTTAAACTGCCGGCGCGTCCGGATTTTTACAGATATTGTTATTTGTTAGGCGAATATCAGAAGATTATCTGAGACTATGTTCCTATATAACACATCATCCTTCACAAAATCACTATATATCATCATCCTTCCGATGAAGGGTTTTGTAGTTATCGTAATAATATTAACGATGTCAGACTTGTTAACATCGTGCTCTTTGAAAACAATACGGGCTACATTTATGTATACAGAAATCTTTATGTATAAATAAAAATCTATAATTTAAAATAATTGATAAATAACACCGTTTCAAAAGACGGAGTACAAAATAACGAATTAACTGAGTATAATGGCTTTGATTAAAAACGAATGTCTTTTTCAATTAAAATTTATCCTTACTTTTGAATTACAGAGACAACATAACGATATTACAGTATTGTGTGTCTATATCCTGCATTAAAACATTAAAATACTATATTTGCTATATATGATCATATATTCCATTGTTTTCAATATGAAATGGTTAAAATTTTCCAAGAGGTAAATATTATAGAAAAAATACATGACGCAGGGGTCTGCCTTTCAAAGTATATAGCACTTTAGTCAAAATACGTACTAAGGATCAATATAAGAAAAACTTTTTTAATAATTTATTTAGTGTTAGCCCAATACCTTTACTATCACCCGATTTTAACTTGACTTTGATTTATGGGATATTACAAACAAAGTTCTTAAAGGTACCGGTAACCATTTTTTTAAACTCTAAATATTATTTTTTTAAAGTAAATTATTACAATTATTTAACAAGAGATAAATCATAGATTAGAAGTTTTTCTGTGCAACACCTTCATGCAATTATCAACCATCGATTGGTTTTTGCTACGCTTAAACGTTCTTTAAATTGCATGAATAAATATCTGCACTTAGTTGTTTTAAAAGGTAAAGCCCTCATAAGTATTGCATAAACAGACAGATGTTCCGACCCGGGTTTTTATGTTATGTTTGTCAAAGATAAAGTCACAGTCTTTTTCCTTGCGTTGTGCTTTTTGTTCACGTTCGGCATAGACACTGTATTTGCAGTTCATACTCGCAGTTTATAAAGTAATAAATTGTGCGATGTGATTTAAGGTTTCAATACAGCGTTCCTTTAGCGCACGTGATACATGAACATTGCAAGCGGCGATACTCGGGGACATCGCCATAACTCACATCTCACAACAAACTCGTCGGGGAAAGTCGCCAAGTTATTTCTAAGACAAATAGCTCTGATGTCACTTCGAGAGGCAGCTATCGATTGAAGGGCGCACCATGTGCACGCTCTGTTTAAAATCTTCTTCAAAGACAAATACAAGAAAAACATGGTTATAATTTCATACTAGACGCGATTGCTGACGTTATATAATTCTCTATTCTAAATTCAACTTTCTTACTATTACAATAAAGATGCATATAATGAAATGATAGGTAACATGAGTATGGCCTGATGCTCTTCAATCCATGACATTCGATTTTCAAACGCTTCGTTTTATTTGTTCAAAGAACTGGTAATAAAAAAATATTAAAGACTATTTTTCTGCCACGTAAATCGACATGTATAAATAAGTCCGTCCTTCGAACCACTAAATCATTACCACTTCAGAACTATTATTCAAAAGTACTAATTCACAATGAAATTTTATGTAATTACTCTAAAAGATTTTTCACCATTGGTATACATATATAAAATACATACCCAGTTGCCATTCTATACCGAAGACTGAATCATCAAGCACAGCGTATGACTGAGAGCTTCTCACTACGGGTCTCAATGGCAGCAATGGAAAGGACCATTATTTTAAATCATTTACGAGATAGAATTTAAGATCCTCAAACTCGACGTCCGTCCAACAACAAGGTGATTGAGAGACGGTACTGTCGGGAATCTACAGAGAAGGTCCATGTCCAGCTAGGAACATACTACAGACGTAAAGTTGATAATTGGGGAACACAATGCTATAAACATTATCTACGTGAATCTTTAATTTTTTTCTGAACGATGCACACTACCTTTCTTACAGTACTCCGTCATTTCTTCTTTTGAGACACGCACGAAATCAGAGGCGACTTCGTAAGGGTTCTCGCTGGATTCATCCATCACAAAGATGGGCAACATCTTGTTCCAGATAATTTTTTCCCGGGCAACGAGTCTCTCTACAACGCTGTGTCTTTTTCTCTCTTTCGTTCGATAATAATATATAGTATATTCTAGCGTTCTAACAAACTGTTTTTTCAATTTTTTAATTCGTGCCGAATCCAAAAAATCAAGATAGTAAGCCGCAATCCTTAACCACTAAGCTCACTCTGCTCTAGAACAGTCCACCTGCTTTAAAAACTCTATTTACTTTTGTCACAAAGTTATTTTAGGATATTATAAGGAAATGACTTATTGATATTATCAAACTGTAACCAATTTGCAATGGGTTGCAATATTTACTTAAGGCAACTCCGTGCAAAATCGTTGACAAGGTGATGTCAAAAAAAAAAGGGTCAAGCATGAACAGGTATTATGCCATTGGGTTCCGTAAATGTATGTATTTACAGTGCCCTTTCTTAATTATAATTACATTAAAATATTTAATGTATCCAATTATGTTCAACTAACTATTATTAGATGTATTTTGAAACCGTATCCCTAATTGATGCAATTGCAATGTAAAAAAATCCTAGAATAAAAATATTTTTGGAACTCTCACTTTGAAGTCGTATAGACAAATATTTTTTTCGTAAATCCTTGGAAATGTTTTTTTTTTTAATTTGACGATCAGTGGTAGTCTATCAGTAGAGGACTGAGACTTGCTTAATTCGCACTTTGTGCATTAATTATACAGGATTGCCACTACTTGAAAACGAGTTTCCAGAGAATGAGCAGCAGCGTTCTCTGCGTACCGTGGTACGGCACTGCGTTACCAACCCGCCTACCAAGTTTTTAAGTTCACGGACTCTTCCGCTCCTTGAACTCAGTTCAGATGAAGCTGTAAAAGCCTTAGGGCTAACAGCACCTACTCCTACAGAGAAAATGCAATGCCTGTTAAACGTGGCGATTATGATATATCATCCCATAGATATCTTTAGGAAAAATTTGTGCCGTGCTATGAGCGTCTGCGGGCAGAAAAAATCGATACAAGAACAAGAGTAGGCACCTGTCACCTTAATAATTTCCGAAATTATATTTTACAGTTCGAAATTCTACGGAACATATCCAAATTAAAATTTATGTTTAGGATAATTTTACGATAGTCGATAACTTCGATCCCTAGTGGTCAACGTCTATTATTCAATGTTAACAATTACTGAAAAATGTTTAGCGAATGGTTTGAAGTTTTATCTTGCCGAATCCAAAATTTCCTCTTGAAATTTAAAATACAATAGCTATGTCTATTTATTCAGAGGCGGCGAGAACGTTCAGCTACAAAAACATCACTTCCCAGTTATAGAAAAAGGCAAGATTGTTGTAAAGCTAATCTTGCTTAATACCGTATGCATAAGGTTCAGATTCGTGTAAATATTTCAACACTTTGGGCTCGGCTAGAGTTTTATTGTTGAGTTCAACGTTCCTAATCCTTTTTGTCAGTTAGAAATGCTTGTCAAACTTGCCAATTGTTTACAGCTCTTTCCCGAATAAAGAGACCGTAAATGACATGCTTTTGTGTTCCTCTTTGTACAAAATAAACATCGTAAATTTTCTTTGTACATTCTCTTGTTTGTTGTAAGACCGCATGAATTGATTCAAATATTTTTTCAAAAGACAATGTTTTCAAAAAACAGTTTTTGTCGGAGCGAAATTAATTATTTCTTACTACACACTATATCAAAAGGGTTTTCGACATTAATAAAACATATAAGTGAAATAAATACCATAGCTCTTATCTGGTATTATCACGTTTCTTCCAAATGAATTGCTTAATATGTTTATTTATATATATATCGCTTGCCGTCTATTTTACCTTGCACCAAACGTTCCATTAAATCCTTGTTACGGGTGATATGTCCAAAGAACTTGAAGATTCGTATTTGCACAGTCAACGTTTAATTTTGCGCATCTGTCGCCAGCACACCATCCTGTGCGTTAATTTTACGACAATCCAGAACTCTCAGCGTCTAGGTCTCAACTCCGTAAAGACAGATCGGAAAAACCAGGTTTCTCATGAGTAGAACCTAATTTCTATCAAATTGAATATTCCTGGCATTCACACATGAGTGATAAGTATAATAGACCCAAATAGATCAAATTAATAAACGAATAAACATTTCACTATTTCTGAGGTCATTTTTTAAACAAAATTAAAAAAATAAGTCTTTCGCCCAGGACCAATTATTAGACCATTTTTAGGAGACAGTATTCCGTTCATACTTAATCAAGTATTTGATGTTATTTGTTTTAAATAAGTATATGTTAGTAAATCAAAGGTCATTATCTTATGAAGTCAAAGAATTTTCGGCGTTCCTATGAACACACAACGAGGCATTAAATTAAAAACGAAACTGTTAAGTTGATTTCAAAATCATCAATTTAAAATCTAACGAAATGTTTAACTGTAAAATACGAATAGAGCAACGTATCGCGGACTAATAGATCGAATTCTCGCTTCGCTTTATGTTAGTAGAATCCATTAATAAATAACAATACCAAATCTTAGAGCCCGAGCAAGCGTCGAGCGGAATAATGATTACAGAAATATAACGCTAATCCAAACACATGTTAACCGCGTTCCGAACTCGTTATATTAGTTTGTCGATATAATTTAAGACGATAATAAACAAACATGCCTTAAACCGCTTCGACGTTTTGGGAATCGGATTCGAAAAATATGCGCGACATGATTTATGAAAGTTATCGAACTTTATCGGTGATTTAATATAATCAATTACTACACCAGCTGTAACTCTGGTTTTAAATGTACGCTGAAGCTTATTTTTAATTCTTTTTTACTATTTATTTCCAGACATAAATAACAAAAAAAATTGAGTAGATGTAATTGCCAAAACTGTACATATACCCTCATAAACTAGGACCTAATAACGGTAATAGGCCATGTAGTTACATTATAATTAAAAATATTAATACTTGTAAGAATTACTTAAATAAATATTTTGTACATAAACATTGTCTCTTAAGTAAATATATGTTCGGAGCTTTACTGTTTAGGTATATTAAATAACACCTATATAATTTGTACTATATAAAAGTTCATTTATATATGTATTAATCATACGTATCTAAGGCTCAGAGAAGTACTTAATCATAAAATCAGTGAACAGATTCATAGTGACCTTAAATTCAACTGATTGGCCTATTATAAAAACTTATATTTTTGTGATCTAAAAAATCCTGGGAAATGAGTTACTGAGATATCAACTATGTCTTCTTATGCGCTAATAGATACTCGCGCGATAGTTATTTTCTTAGTTCGTTAGTTTATAAATTAGTTAGCCTGGACATGGAACACAATTTCTTGAGTGGCGATCACGAGCCGGATACGCGGCGTGAGTAAGTCCTCCATTACGTGGACCGATAAAACTAGGGGTCCTAGTGTCTCGGGTTAATTCCAGTCTGGCCAATCTGATCTAAATTGGAATTTATGCACAAGATAAACAGGAAAAACGACCCAGTTAAGGTCGCGGAAAGTCGCTGAATGCGGGTCGCGCAGGATTTGGGGGAAGTCTATGTCTTACAGTGGGCGTTCATCGACTGAAAAGAAGAAATCTGGACATCGGCCTGCCTCTTAGATTTCTGATAGGTTGATTAGGAGTGGCCAGTTCGTTTATCCACCTCGAGGGTGGATGTTTCACTACGCTTGCCGGTCGGTGGTCTCCACTCCACAACCTTAAGCCCGAGCGGCCATCTGTTCTGCGCGCAAAATTGCATGCACTTCGCCAAGTTAATTTGCTTTATCCCTAGGTGGTTTTGTCAATTGTCGATTACCTTTTCTAGTATACGAATCACATTATTTCTTATTCGATGTCTCTAAATCCTGAGTATTCGATGACCCTTTGAACGACTGCAAGTTTGACAATGAGCCCCACAGTGGGAGACCACGTTTTAACGACGTAGACATACTTCTACAGGGGACGCCTATGTCCAGCAGTGAATGGCCGAAATGATGGTCTATTGTTATTCATTCAATAATTTCTTAACATAAAAATAATAAATATAGTACCCGAATTTGTATAACCGCTTCTCATCACCGCAGAACGCGAGTCGTGAAGTAGCCTGCGTTTGAAATGCTTGGTTTAGTGTTCTTTCACTTCAAGAAGTACGTTACATATCGGATTCCAGATGCGTTTTTATATGTAATAATTGTCATGAAAAAATTAATTTAATGTTACATAAAGAAATTAGTGTTTTAAAAAATTTTCTTTTAGTAAAAATATCAATTAATTATTTATCAATATGTCGATATTAAAACTACGAGTTTTATTTGCAATAAATATAAATCTAAAAATCATTTTACTGATTCATAGTACATCTTGGAGTACGAATAATTAAGTGTCAAGTCAATGGTATACATATAAAGATAGCTATGGAGGATATATCATAATCGCCACGATTAGTAGACGGGTTGGCGATAGCAGCGCGGTAGTATGGTACACTGAGAATACTCGTGAGAATACGCGTGTACTCTGACAACTTGTTTGTGAGCAGTGGCAATCTCATATAATTAACGACAAAGTGTGAATTATATGAGATTGTATCCCGTAAATCGAACGCATGACCTACGATCGCAATTCTCTGAACTCTGCCGCCGGGCTACCATTGCCCATGTTTATAACAGACTATTCGTAAAACAATTTTATTATAGTGCTCACTATAATAAAATATAATCTTTTTAATACGTACATGTATTATTTTGTTATTAGTTTACACACAAAAAAGATTACAATTATATATGCGCTAAAAATATAATACAAATTAATGGACGTTAGTAGACGAAAAACAGTTGAACACATTGAAAATTTAAATATAGTCTTAAGTAAATAAGGTAAAAAGTAACATTAAAATGTAATAATGTTATGCTACTAGTTATTTTTACAACCACATATGTTTAAAATAAGTCAGTGTTTGTTCGTACTATTTTACATTTATATTTAATAATATGAATTTATTTCGCCGTCTTCCAATAATTAAAATTAAATTTTATGTAATTTAATGCTGAATAATAATATTAGTATTGATACCTTTTAATTAATTATATCGGCTTTACATGTGTAATGGGATTATAGAAAGTAATATTACAATAAACTTTAAGGTACAGAATATTTAGCATGCGACAAAAAAAGGATTTATTTCTCTAAAGAACTATTTTAGGATAATTAAAATATTTTTCAGTCTCGATTTTAATGATAACATATATCTTAATAGGTTAGTCATTTATTCGTTACCAGAAAAATTGTAATATATTATTATTCTTTCTAATTATAGTAAATGCATAAATTAAATATTTATTAACAACTACATTATAACGTGTCAGAAGTTCTCATATTGCCTGTTGAAGCCAGAGATCATAAATAAGCACCTGGGAAAAAATGTATACATTTACGTCGCAAGTGCTTCGATCCGGGCCTCGGGCGTTCTGGACGGTAGGAATGACTAATGACCGTAATCCGCTTGTGGTGAGCCTAAAGCGAAGGGTTAAGGCTCCTGCAACCTATAACTTTTATATTTATTGCGTCTAACTTGCCCCGGATCAGTGAATCTGCCGTCTGAGCTTAATGTTTGTAAATTCAAAATAACCTTGGTTAATGTTATTTTCTGGAATTTAATTTTATATAAGTTACACTTAAGATTTTTAACTTTTTTTATTTAAGATATAGGCTATCTCTATATATTACAGACCTTTATACCAAAATAAAAATAAAGAATACGGTTTCTATATTAACAGTAACTATAAAATGTTAGATATCTATAGTTTATTTAGACCTGCGTATTTTGTTTAGGATCCTGCAAAATAATGAAATAAATGTAAACAACATTACTTTTATTTATATAAAGAGGCCAATAGTTAGTTCTGATTTAATAGAAAAGTATCCAAAAATGGATGGAAATACCATGTACCTACATTCATAAGGGTTACTACAAACATTTATACTAACATTTTTTAGGTTAAAAAACTGAAATATACAGCTTTGCACTCGTAACTCTGTAGCGATTAATGATAGATTAGTTCAGTCACTTCATTAGCTATGGCGTACATAAACTCAGAATTTCGACGTTATTGGAGACAAATAACTCCCGTGGTACCTAACGCATGTTTCATTTTACACCTTGCACCTTGTAAACCATCAATAAATTGCGTGTATATATATATACGTATCTTTATTCCAAAAATCGGCAATGTTTTCGAAGACAGATGTGAAAAGTTGATAGAAAAATCCTGGAGTGGAGACTGCGGCCTGTCAAGTGCAGGATAGAACATATACCCATGCGATGGACAAACGAACTTGTTTGTTGTCAGAAGACGCTGGAAGTATCAAAGTGGAAGTGCCAAACACAGAACACTAATCGGTGTAACATAGCTCCTGAAGATGCCCCGTGAAAGAGTGAAACACATGTTGAGTAATTTGGCGGTGGCGGTTGTGTGATTCACATTGTTTGCCGCATACGCATTTATCAGCGGGCTGACGGGCGGTACACTTTATTGCAGGACTACCACTGCATGTGCGGAAGTGGCTAAATATTGGTCCTTTTCTTACTTAGGATGGACTTCCGCGAGGTAACGCCTGATTCCATTAAATATTTCCTAAAGGTTCTATTAGAAACCTACGTGGAGCCCTACGTCCAGTAGTGGAGATCTTTCGGCTAAGATTATGACGTTATACCAAGACAAATAACAATACAGAAATAATAAAGTGAAGTGTTAACGTGTAGAAATAGATGTGAAATTCTTTCGACGATAACCAAAAGGAAATTGTAGTAATCTACAAATTTCAATGGCTCATAGAGAAAACGCATCATCAAAGGACGGTGTGCTTACTTTTTGGTAAACGAAATCATGGGGCGAACGCGTACAATTTGTTAGAAAAGGCAGTGATTAATACGGCGTCTTGCGTTATTCCAATCGAGTTAATTTTACCCGGAACGTGGACGATAAATAAAGGACCGCTCGCTACATTTGTCATTTTGAAAGATTGCGATCTGATTCAGTAGTTCCGGAGTAGACGGGCTAAGATGCTTTATTGTTGGAAATAAACGCAGGGGATCATGCATTGAATACTTATTACCTTAATGACCTTTTAAAATTAATTGTAATAACTGCACCGCTGTTCCGTACGTCAATTTCATGGAACAGTAATTGACACTTTACTGGTAATATCTGTTTAATATGATAAAACTTATTCTCGCTAGCTTTTGTTAAACGTTCTCTGGGGGTTGTAACCTGGTTATTAAAGGCTACAACGTACAATCATGTCACGGGTTAAAGTCCAGACTAAACAATGAGTTAATTATATAACATCATCACTGTATACAAAGCGGTAATAGTCATATGTAAAGAACTTAAAACACGAAAGATTAAAAGTGGTTATAGATTGTTAATTTTAATAAAACCTCCATGGCCCAATCAATGAGATAGAAAAAATATTAAGTTTTTATATAAAGCAACAATCGATTTAAAGTTAAAAACTAAAAGATAAAAGAATTTTACACACATATTCACTAGTTTACCAATCTTAGATGACTAAAATGTTATATAATCTGTTTCATCAACGAAAATTTTTTAAAGTAGCAAGTAAAAAAAGTAAAGCACACCACAGATAATTTCTTACAAGAACAAAGTACCGTAGCTTTTGAATAATCATATCGAATCATGTCGATGCATTGGTTATGCAGAATAGAACTTAAAATAATTTTGCTAATAAATTAGATGTCGGTTTTGAAATTATAAACTCTAAAGAACATTACAAATAAACGAATGACTCATTCATTTTTAACAATCATTATTGTACTAGGTGAAAAGTTATAGATGTAAAATCTTTAATTACTTTAAGAAGACCTGAATGTATAGCTAGTTTGCTGTCAATTAATGTATGGTCAATTAATGTTAATTAAAGTATGGTACACTCTATGCAAGAATGGTCTCGGAAATAAAGCGTTTCAAAAATTCAGGTTAAAATATTTTAATCAATTATTGCTAACCTGGTGCCCTGTAGATATATAAATATATATATATATATATATCTCAGTGTCTTTTCATACCGGCTGATTGGATATCGGTGTCTAACTTAAAAGATTTTGCTGACAATATTTTTATTATATTCATCATTTTATTGCTTTTACACATATAACGAATCATCCCCGGCACTAGGTTTGTCACTCTCTTTCTACAAAAATACTAATATTTTATGAACACGAACGGCTATAGCTGATCTATATGCATACCGGTTTATGTATGAAAATTGGGAATTTTTCTGATGACCATTTTTATAAGGGGAACCGGAAAGTGATGTCATTTCTGTTGACACATTGTACAGAAAAACCGACTGATTTTTACCGCTCCGGCATTGAAAACTTGTATAATAGATGGCTAGAGGTTGTTGATTGGAAATAACAACTTGTTAATAATGTAGTCGTGTGAATTTAACTTAAGAAGGCGACATTACTTTTCGGTCCCTCTACCACACTGTAGCTCTGCTTTTCGCACCCGGGATAGCAGTTAAAAATGTTGAGGTCGTAGCGCTTAATCCGGTCGCGTTTCACTTTTTGCACTGTCAAGCACATCTCGAAATATCAGTTTTTTCTTTATTAAAATTCGAAAAATAATCCGATACTCAAAAATCTTTTTGCGTTGTTTGTGTATTTTTTTTTTGGGTCTTTTGATATATAGAACAGAAAATTCGGATGACTTTTTTCCGACCAAACTAATTTTTAAGACTTGTGCAATTTGCTTGAGTTTTGCAACGCGTGTGTACTGCTTAGAACTTGCGCGCAAATCATGGAAGCGAGGTTCGGCCTTCTAGGAAACCCTCAAATAGTAGTGCGTTTCGTGTGACAGTTGAGGGAGCTGCAAAGAGCATTCGACTAAGACCTTTAAGAATTTAGGGGGCTCCCTCTCAGTGGAAGAGGGATTGGACTCCCATGAGGTTTCCTTAGGTATAGTCACTCTAAAGTACTTGAGGCTAAGCGCATATGTACAAGCAAAAAAATGTCAGCCATTGAAAAAAATATGTATCAAAAATGGACAAACAATAACAGCACATTTTCCGTTTCAGTTATGGAGTTGTTGATTAAAATTTCAACGAAACGATTTCGGAATGATATACAAAAAAATGTATCGTGGTCCGTACTTAATAATCATAAAATATTTAAGTACACAGAATAAAAAAAATACAACCTCATTTTCGCTGCGGTTATAAAAATAGCACTCGGCATTAATTACAATTATCGTTTTATTTCTCTCGCCTCAATTTACTTGATGACTCGCTTCGTGCTATTGATTTCATTAAACATTCACAAGTCGATTCGGAAAACGTCGATTAGAGTCAGTAAAGTCTGTTTGTTTGTAATTTTCACCGTTATATGTTTAGGTAAAGGTTTCGGGTAACTTTTTATTATTCAACTGTTTTGTTATACTTCTGACAAATTAAACATGGAATTATTTTTCATAAAATTATTAGCTAATACTCGCTGCATATCAAGAGGCCTGCATGGAATAAATTTTAATATGTTAATGACACTAAGGATTTCAAATATATATATATATATATATATATATATATATATGCGATAATAATATGCGAGCAACTTACAGTTTACATATATATTATTATTATAACATAATGAACTTAAACAATAAAATTAGACACGTTAACATAAAGTTCTTAGAACTGGCCAGTTTGAAAATAATATCACAAAAAAATTGAAAATGGAACATGAAACTTTTTATTAGTAAAAATAAAAAAATCTTCGTGAAAATACAATTTCGAGATGCCGAAAATGTGATTGGTGCGTTCTGTGTTCTTGTAATAGCTGGTTATTAATTCTTTAGTTATTTTTAGGTTCTCCTCTAACAGAAAATAATATGTCATATTGTATGATAAGTAAAAGGTTTCACGTAAGTCGCATTGTATTTGTAGGTGGTACTTGTACTACCATTTCGATCACATGATACATAATCCAATCACGTCTTTGCTATCAAAACATTTTGATTTTCTTTATAAAATATCGGTAGAATATGTACTTAAATATTTTTGAAACATCGATGTTTAAAATTAATAAATTCATCAGTACTTATTTCATTGTAAAACTATAAATTTAGGCATTTTTTTCGATCTTGCAACTTAATGAGATAATTAACTTTGAGTAAGCATACTTAAGTAAATTCTAAGTATAAATAATAAAGAAGTAAAATAATTACATATATTATAACTTGGCAAAAGCATTACAGATTTTCTCGTTTTAAAAGTATTTATGCATATTTATGCAACCCTAATGCTAAATAACATTTAATTTCGTTTGCAAAGATGAAATATACACGTAATAAGTATATATTTAACGGGGTCCGGTAGAACAAAATTATGTAGGTTTTGTAATAAATTAACAGATGACGCTTTGAATTTTTATCGCCAATTCCTTGAACCCATTTTGAAGAATTTAACCCAAACGAAGAGACAACACAAACTCAATCGAATTCTATCTGAATAACGCGGATACGAGATGCCTCGAGCCGAATCCTAAATCACCATTCCCGATGACATCTATAAATTTCCATTCTAATTATTTTAGAACGATATGCCGGCCAATAAAACAACATTGCTCCGAGCATTCCAAAATTGAGCCGTTTAAACTTTGTTAAAATCGAAATTAATTTATCCATAGACTAATAATTTCCTTCTCGAGTTTATTTTTGTACAAAGTATAACAAAAGTTTGAATAACAAAGGAATTCTGGTCAACGATAGAATAAAGATCAAATTTTACTTTTATATATTATTATAATAATTAAGTTGTCGAAAGCTACTAGCATAGTGCAGATTTGTGTTCCCGCCTTTTTTATTTTATTATTGTTTTACTTTAATGAATATTGTTTTCGTTCATATGCATGTAATTATGAATTTAATCAGCATATTAGTACGTGGCAGTTTTATGTTTTACAGTCAAATTTAGACTAAATCAATTATCGTTTGACTTTTTAATTAAATATTAGATCTTACGAAATGGTCGGTGTTATCCATAAAATTTCATAAAAGATGGAAATTTTAGTGGCGCCATATTGTGAGGAAAGGCATTCATTTCGGCAATATTTTGCATCTTAAGAGTGGTTTTCATGGCGGAATAATTTGACCTTCTTTCCGCTTTTATATTCTAATATAGCATTTTTTTTTTACTTTTACGCTTTCATTATTCTTTTACTGTTTTAATAAAAAAAGTAATGCGAAAGTTCGGACGATAATTGAGCGAAACGAAATATCTCTGCATTCGAGGCATTAAAGTGATTTTTCTTTCTCGTTTTTACATTCAGTCATTTGTAAGCTTTGAGTCGATATAAAGCGCACGGGTGGAGTTCAAATTCAAAAAAGCAACGCACCGGGAACCCAATCACTTAGTAGGTCATATCGGTTCTCTCGTAGCTAAATTAACATATTTTCCCTTATCGTTGAATATAGTCCGACCCGAGCTTATCAAAGATATTTTAACCGTAAATACACAACAAGGGTGAGCCGGCGCGCCGGGTTCGTTCCGAACAAATGCGTCCACGCCCACGAATGACAAGATTACGGTATGTTTAAACATAAATCTTTACAGACAATAGTACGTTTCGTATACTTTGAGGTTAGCCACAAATAAATACTCTTATTCTTCCCCTAGCTCCGTTTCCCCAACTTCTAAAAATTCTTCATCTATTGTATTTTTATTTACACGAATATTCACAAGCGGTCGACGAATTTAGTCCTCATTCTAAACATGATGGCACCACTACAATTTAAAAAATAAATTCTGGTTTCAGAAATTAAAATAAAATTGTAAAATCTTGCCCAATTAACATCTTAGTATTATTAGAGTAATGACCACTTTTTTGGTAAATGATAAGCGCTGTTCGCTTCATTGCATTTACAACTTCACTGGGGTTAAACCTTTTTTTGTCTAGATTTACCTTATTGACTTTTACAAGTTTAGCAAGCCTGAGATGGTAGAGCGCGGAGGCTTCCTCGGTAACTTCGGCTGGAGACATTACGTCACATATAATCTTATTAAATATATCGGAAACTCTATAATGGAACTCTCAGAACGGAGTTATCTGGTGCGAGGACCAATAAGAAGAGACGTTGGCTTGGATTGTCACTCAGTACACGTCTAGCATTCCGACTCAAGGAAGCCCAAGAGTTTTATTCGTTTTCTTTTACGCCTTCATAACTATACTGTCAAGTAGCTGAGACTTTTTATATGAAAGGTATTCTTGTTTTTACTTTCCTTTTTTACATTTTCACTTATTCCATTTCTTATTTTCCTGGACTGATCTATTTGGTCGGTTGTTATAGCCTGGCTAACATCTGTGCCACACGGTAAACGTTCTTTTATAATTAACGTTTGTGTACGTGGCGAAAAAAACTCCAGCATCTATGATTATCGTGTGTATCTCCTGTATATTCTTAATCATCCTCTCGGATGTAGACGGCTGTTATTTCATTGGCTGAGAATTGCTTTGTAAGCTATACGTCTTATTATCTTCGCGTCGTCAGAATAGTCGACAACATGTCTCGGCCTCAGAATGAGACATTTGAATGTACCCGGAAAGATTATAGTTTGCGACATCCCTTATTAGCAAATTTGGATTAGGTTTAGACTGTGCGGTAGAGCGTTGAAGGCGCTTAAGTCAAATCTCTTTATAGTAAGATCAAGTGATTTTTTGGCTCTATACGATACATATGTCTTACGGAGCGTTCAATTTTTGAAGTAGCTTGGACGAATGCTCAATAAAGTAACTGGGGTCAAGGGCACCTAGCATAGGATCGCGAGTCATGCCCACTTGAAACGCGTTTAGCATTCCGATTCAAATGGGCCAAATCTCGTTTCGAACAGTTGCTATTTTCAAACAATGACACTGCATTTATATTCGTTACTTAGACATAAAATAATCTGTGTTAAATGTCTTTTGTAATTGTTCGACGCACTGCACATAAGAACTGTTAAGAATGAGATAAAAATAGCAGGTAATAAATAGTGACTGGAAAATACCCGTACGACTTAGCTACCGAATTAGCAACTATCAGCTACACTAAAAGACTATAACGCTATGATAAATACAAACTTGGAGACAGACGGTAAATGATGAGGTATCTCCTGCTAAGGAGCGCCTTACACGTGATAAAGGACACGAAACAAATTTGCTTGTAGTCTGAGATTGCAGATTTGCACGGAGAAAGATAATGTCTTATTAGACATTTTACTTTATAAAATGATGATAATAATGGATCTCTATCATATGAGTATTAAAATAAACATAATAAAACACAAGCAGAGCTTTAAACTAAAAATAAAGGTCTAATTTTTAATGCTCTAAATTTCATACATTTCTCCTTCAACAAGAACGAAGAAGAAGATATAGCAATTCAAAAACGGACATCAGAGTAGCTAAATACAAAAGTTCTGTTTAATTTTATTATTTCTTCTGTTGCACGAAATGTTTGAAATAACATTTATCTTTACTTAATATTGATAAAAATTTACCAGTTCACGTTCACAAATCATCAATAATTCTGATAATTCAATTTCAATTAATACTGATAAATATATTTTGACGGATGGCGATACTAAGATAATAACATATTTGTACATAAGACCAAAGCTTTTTCTTTTCGTTAAGAATCATCATACGACTTAAAGGGTCATAACAGATTTTAAAAGAACTTCCTTAAATTTTAAATTTCATTTTTCTTCCTGTGCTTTAACAACTAACAGAAAGGTACGTGTTGTAAGCTTTATCGAGATTTATTTCCTTCATTACACATGCATATCAATATTTTTATCAAACAAGACTATGCCCAACCTTTTCACGGCATTTTGATTTATATGTCACTCTATAAAGATTACGTATCGCGTTTAAACGTATGTAACATTGATTTATGGTTACAATTAAACCGCTCTATATCAGGAATCCCCGATTTATTTTATTAATTACACCCGCGGGCACACTAATTTACTTTGTTTGTTCTAACACTAACAATGAGTTATCTAAAAAAAATGGGATAAATAATGCTTGTAAAAAAAGTAATTTCAGATAAAAATATTTTGAATGAAAAAGGATAATAACGTTATAATACTTAAAAATGACATGAATAAGAAGAAAACTATGTCTAAGACCAAAATCGTGAATACGAGTACTCTTGTTAGTCGAAACTCAATTCTAGAAATTGTTTACTCGTACGCGTAATAGGGGAAAGAAAAAAAACTTCTTGTCCAATATCTCTCTGTATCTCATCAGGTAAATCCGCGATTAGTGTGTGTTACTAGTGATGACTTACGAACCTGAAACGCAGTCACTTCGGGCTCATTGGTAAACTAAAGTTAAGCAGTCGTTCAACAAGTCATAAGGACAGGGATACGCTCGTGATTTCTCTTAGAATCATAAATGAAGGTATCCATGTTTGAAAGTAATTGTCATAGCCCAGAGGATTGATAAACTGAAGTGAAAGTGGGCAGACGTCATAGCGATCAGAACAGATAGCTGCTTAGACTCTATAGCTCCGATGTGGAGACTACGGGCTATTCAACCGGGCGTAAATCGAAAAGGATGGACAAGCTGGTTAAGGTCGATGGAAGATGCTTTATGCAGGCTGCATATAGCCGGCCCCCATGGGACTCTACTGGAGGAGATGGGACTATACGCCTATCAGTGAATGCCTTTCGACTGAAACGATGATAATAAAAAAAATAATCCAAATTTGAATGAAGATATGTAATAAATGTCTAAATTTATTTTATTATATTTACTAAGCAGAAAAGGAAAAATTCGACAAAAATATCCACACAATTTTACAAATTCATTACAAGCTTCAGGTGATTTATTACCGTCGAAACGATAATTTACGATAGCTGCAACCTTTGCCCGAGGCCTGTCTCCGAAATGGAATTATCATTGAATAGTGACTGTAACAATAATTTGGTTGTGGCCAATGCAATTATTATACCGTTTTACACACCCCCGAAATCTCATTGACGATGATTGCATCAATTGTCTGGAATGCGGGTGGCGACAGCTTGTTGGTCTCGAAATAAATCGATGGTGAAACTGGAAATAATCACTATATAAGGGCGATAACGCACTTTTCATTGAACCATTGTTAGTCTGTAATTGCTCAATGTAAATATAATATTTGTGTATTAAAATCTGTGTGAATGTCAGAAACATAATCGAAAGTATTCCGTAGATACATCGTGCGGATGCTGAGTCAATCAAGTTGAAGGGAAGCCAGGTACAGTGCTCAGGGCTGACTCCTCTCTGAACCTAACCAAACTGTAAATTATTCAACCAATGTTATTTTGAAAGCACGTTTCAGAAATGCGCTCACTCTTGTCAGTATTATATCCTAGAGCAGTTTTTTTTTTTAAAAAAAGATTTTTTTGTTATGCCTCTCTCTCTCTCCGCTACGGCACGTAAATTTAAATTTAAATATTGCTTAGTTACTTCTGAGACAAAGCCGTAGTTATTACTAAACTTAATCTTGTGGTATTTAGGTATATTTGTTTCACGGTAACATTAAATTGTATTAGTAATACACGATTAAATTTTTATAAAAATTGAGGTCAAAAAGGCTTCACTGCCACGTCATCGTCTATTTTGGATTATGAAATTATTAATCTTAAACTTTTGTTTGCTTCATCTATTTAGTCACATCATGCAATAAACCAAAGCAACATAAGTAATGTAAATGTTTCAATTAACAAAAAAAAATGAAAGTTATATCTCGAATAAAGAAAGAGATCCGTAGAAAAACTATGGATACCCTATATATGTTAAGACCAGTGCAATAAAAATATTGAAGACGCAATGGGCAAGATGTACAGCATATAGACCAGATGGCCTTTAGTTTCTGGAGACCATGGATTGGCAAGCGCAGCGTTGGATCTTTGCCCACAAGGTCAAATGGTGCTGAATGAGTCCGCTACCAACCAGCCTTATTGGAAATCTATGGAGGAAGCCTATGCCCAGCAGTGGACTGTAATAATGATTATTTCGGTTGTGGAGCGGAAATGATGGTAACAACACTGAAGTTTTATATAAATGATGAATCATACTTTCTGTTCCAAAGTATGTCGATGATAACATTTAAACCATTTAAAGTAACTTGGAGGGTATATAAAATTATAAAACAATCAAAACACTTCCCGCGTCCTAATGGATTAATGCTAAAAATACCTCATCGGCTTATCAAATGACGGGGGTCGTCCTTTCCAAATGAAATGTACTATCCTAATGCACGGTCTTAGACACAAACCTTCTCTCTCCGTCACGTTGTTTTAAGCGGCCAGGTAAAGGATAGAAAATAATTTGAAGAAAAACATAATGTAGGGTTAGAGGCGACAGGATTCGTGTCAACCCGCAGGTAGATCAATAAAACGGGCTGTTTCATTAGCTTTATGCTAGATAGCAGTTATAAAGACATTAAAAACTCCAATTTGTGGCCCAGGTAATACGTACAGGGTTTCCGTTTTAATAGACTTTTTTCCCTAACTTTTTTTATCATTACACAAATCTTATCATGTACAATGTTCGATGCTTTGTTAACAAATTATTAAAGCTTATATATACACGTATGATCGTGATAGTCAAGTAATTACTATAATTTTTAAATGAGTAGGATTCTAATGAATATTTAATTCCATTGTCTACGCGTATTATAAGATATTCTAAAAATTATGTATATATTTGCAGCTTTGAAATTTAAAATTTTGCAATAAAAAATCAGTAAATATCTAAATGTCGTTAATTATTTGATTAGATATGTAAATCATGTATTTTTAATAATAACTTATTAAAAATACTACTTTATTTGGTTTCCTGTTGTTTTCAACATAAATATGAAAAAAAATTGTATATACCTAACGAGTTGTAATGTAATGGTTAACGCTCGATCAGAAGTAGTATTGTTCGATTCATTGATTGACACATTTTGTATGAATTATAAACAGAAAAACAAAATTGCTAGCAGAACAGCTAAGAAATAATAAGAAAAATTGTTTACCGCAAATTCGAAAAATACATGTCTTGTTCCAATTGACACTGGATCCGTATAATATATTATAGCTCGCAGTGTATGTATATATTTTAAATTAGAGCTCTGTTATACACGAAAACATTACAAAGCTAATTATTATAATACAATCAAGCATAATAAAAATATTATCAGAATAGAATACAGTGTATCAAAATGCTATTACAATCTTCTTTTGCAATTGTATTAATCCTATTTCCCAATAAAAATGTTGTTAATTTATTATTTCTATAATTTTCATACCTACGTGTGTATATTTGCACCATATAGTCTAAACAAATGTTAAGGTATTGTTTGTATGAAGACATCACGCGCAAATAATGGCGTATCACATTACTCGCTAGATCCGCGCGATGACCAGAGTTCTCAGGCACGAAATCGACTCGAGCCCTGGCGTGCTCGACCGACGTTAGTTCGATAATTGGCATGCCGCTGTATCGTCGGCAGCGCGCTGTCACTAAGCTCGGAACAGAAGTCTTTGTTTTGAGACAATAAACATGCTTTGTTGTTTAAGAGGTATCTTAGCAGTCGAGAGCCGGCGCCCCGCTTTGCAAACGTCGAGTTCCGTTAATGTGGCGTCGCGAACTGGGTTAACTTTAAGCAAGAAATTTCTTCCTTGTTTCTGAACGATCGTTTTCCTTTGAACGAACCTTAGAGAAACTTCACCCTCTCATTACCACTGACGCTTGTATACAAAGTATTAATTATTTATCTATCTATAATTAACAAGATAAACCTTCGTAGTGTTTACTGGTTCACAGAGTACAAGATCACAAACCTCCTTTATTATCTATACAGAGTACAAATACCACTGGTTTGTATACATATTGGTTAATTTCAGGAGTAAAAGCTCTAAAGTACTGAATGTATCCGCTTTCAATTAAAGAATGGTACATTTAATTTGAATGATTGAATGATTTAAGAGAATAATGAAAAATAAATAACCAATAAAAGTAACTACTAATTACGATATTATTGTTAGAAAAGGTTGTTCGGATGGCTACATATTAAAATTAACTATTGTTTACTATCTGCGCTTGCAGAAAGTACCAGAAGTTATTGTCCTGACATATTTCAATAATAATATAAAAATTTGAGAGTAATCGCTTTATAAAGGTTAATTGGAAATGGGTTTAAAATCTTTAGATGTTTTTGCTGACAAAAAAGCTATTATCGACTTGTATTGAGCAGTTAAATGTCATACATATACCATTTTAGATATTATACTTATAGAAGTTCGTAATTACGACAAAGACTATTTCGAATGGGCCAAATCAAACGCCGCATATCGTAAATTGTTTGTAAATTGGAAGTTAGGAGTAACGCTGCAGCTTTTATAATTCCAAGTCACTTGTATGTTTTATCTCCGACGTTTCAACATTTAATCTGTTGACATTGTTTTCGGCAACTCCGGAACGGGCTCGACACTTGACACTGAATAAAATAAGATGTCATTATATCACGGACCGTTAAAATCCATTGTTTTGGTAATGTAATCACACTTGCTTTAATTTCTGTTCCATTTCAGTTGGAGAGGCGTATATATTTCACAGAGGCCCATTTTTATTGTTTAAAAGTTCTCTTGTCTTTTTACTATAAAATATTTTTTTTGTAACGGCACACTAACAGCACGAGTAAAAAACATCATGAAAAAGATAACTAAATTTAAAGCCTCCTATTTATCTTTCTATTTTATCCCTTTATTTGTGTCGCCTATAATTAGTCAACAAATATTGTTTGCCGCATGCGCATTTATCAGAGGGCTGGCAGGCGGTGCACTTTATTGCACAACTACTGCTGCATAGCGGAAGTAGCTATATATTAGTCCCTTTCTTACTTAGGATGTACTTCCGCAAGGTAACGCCTGAATCTATTATATATACTTAAAATATTATATATATAAATTATAACCACTAATTACGAAACTATACAAAAGTTACTAACTCTATGAATGTTCCTAAAAACATTAAATAATACAAAGTGAATAAGTATTTTAAAAATTTAATCAAATTAAAAAAATAACTATTTTAATACACAGGTGGTGTTCGTCACGAAAAGAATTCCAGACGACATCTATTTAATACAAACTAGTATCAAGTCGAGTTTCCTTATACTACTCTTTATCTTTACACTTATCCTTACTCTTTAAATACGTGGCTGCAAAGGTTCAAAAAATAATTTTAGGTGAATTATACCAAAGCACATAAGCACCCTATTAAAAACCTTAATAATATCCATGAACCTTTAGTTATACTATATATTTCCAGGTCACAAGGTCAATTATTAACAAGGTTACCAAAGTAGCTTGCAGAATTGTCCGTCCAAAGAGGCAGTAGGTGGGTTGCGATGTACTCGTGCAACCATCGACATCAGCCGCTAGACGCGTCTTGGGTAAGCTCCCTACTAAGTGTATTGACATCATATTCAAGCTCGCGAGGAGTCCCTGGATATGGGCACCGTATGTTCCAGTCATCGTACTCTTCTCTGGGGGAGTTTTATTTCTTACAGCAGGCATGTATCGGCGATCATGATGACAGTATCAAGTTTATTATGAATATCATAATGAATCATTTTATTAGTGCACATTCTCAATAGAAATATAAAAAAACGAATTAAAATATATTGAAACGGCCAGTAAGATATCAAATAACAAATGCCAATACTTAATGCCTCCATAACCTTTAAAGTAATCTATATCCATATTTGGTAATGCTGCGCTTAGTCAGGAGTCCCGCATGCATATTGAAAATATAGTTTGCACTATCGCCCTAGAGCGAACTCGCCAAGCACATTTAGTTATTAGTACAGGTTAGTGTTTCTAGCAGAACCATTTTGAGAGTAACGACTAATGGATTTAGTGATAATCAAATAATGTTTTAGTTGCAATATTCAACTTCAATAGGGACGTTGCCTTTCATAAAGATATGATTTTATGTATGTTTTATTAAGTTTTTCGTATATACCAGGGCTTCTTAAACTATAGGTCGCGACCCCAAATGGGGTCGCGTAGCAAAATTCTAGGGTCGAGAGATTCTAATGTCAAATATTTATATATATTATTTTATAACATCACTAGAGTTGGCGGAATACAGTGGACTTACAGCGTCTAGACCCGCGCATTACTTAAAGGTTTTTAACTAATATAAATACAATTTTATAATTTTTTGTGCAATTTTTAATTTTAGATTTTTGTATGTAAAAAAACGAATTCTAAAACTAAATATTTTCAAATGTATATTGTTACCTAATAAATGAATTATCAAAAAATATTAATTTATTTTTCTTTTACGTTTGTATGGGGTCGTCAAGAAACTCGCAATCATAAATGGGGTCGTGAATGACAAAAGTTTAAGAAGCCCTGGTATATACGAAACAGTTTTATTTTCATTTGTTTTCTTCATCATAATTATAACCGTAGTACATTCTCTGCTAGACTTCTACTTCTTCCCTATAGCTTAACAATAGGAGCCGTTGGAAGCTGCGTGTTCCAACGACCTTAATCAGGTAGTCGGTCCACTGCTCACTACCACTCCAATTGGAAGTCTATTGTGCAGCATTGGACTTTTTACGGCTGATTTTTGATGATAACATATAAATCTAACTAGCTAAGTATCTTCATTGTTTAATTATTTGCTAAATGTAAAACCGTTAATGATCCAATTAACTTCAATGATTTTGGATTTATATTCGTCTAATTCTGCACATTCGAGTTCAGACTAATATACTTCTAAGCAGATTCTTTATAATATATCCTAATTACTGGCACTGGTCGGTCTAACATCTCCAGATGATGTCCCGTGGAGGGGTGAAACACGTGTGTGCAATGTGTACCGTACTTTATCAGCGGGCTGGCGGGCGGTGCACTTTATTGCACGACTACTGCTGCATAGTGGAAGTAGCTTCATATTAGTCGCTTTCTTAGGTACAAAAATCTTTTACAATTAAAATTAATCATTCATTTGCTTTAAACTTAATTTACCAATGCGATCTAATACAGAGCATCAGCGTTCATCATCGTCAATACAGAAATATTTTGAATCAAAACTTAATACAGACAACTTTTTTGGAATTTTTGTAACATTTTTCATATGAAACAATAATTGAAAAAAATTATTTTTTATTAATAAAAATATAATGCCCTACACGCAGATTTTTTTAAAAACTGTTGACAAATTTTAAAATAATATCTTCACATTTTTCCTAGCATGATAAATAAATTAAATCAAAATATATGTTCATATATTATTTACGTTGGGGTACGACTTACGGAGTTGTACTGTGCTTTCCTACACTACATTCGGACCACACAGTTTTGTTTTATATTATTTGCGGTGGGATCATACGTTAATAAATCAAGAAGGATATCGTGTAATGGACACCGCCCGAAGAGCGTTCTCTTAGAGATATAAATTTTGTTTTATACGTTTTTTTAGTAAATCATTTGTTTCGGACTCTTGGTAGACATACTACATCGTCACACATATTTTATAACTAAACAAAAAGTTTTAAACTTTTATTAAACTTTAATGTTATTTTAACTACGTCAAGAAGGATAAAAAGTAAGTAAAAAAATCTATAACAATTGTCTTTACTGTATAAGAAACATAACCCCATCATAATTGATAGGAGCGTTGCTGAAGTTTGACTTCTCCCTGGGCTAATGCTTTCCGACGATGTTCGAAAGTTTGTCCTGTTAGGCGCCATTGTGAAATAAACGACGAGTGACAGCTCAAGCCGAGGTTCTTTCAACCGCCCAAGTAAGCTTAGAGCTTCACGGCCTCCCAATCCCTTGAATAGAATACTATTATGCTATACTATACCCTGCCTACTACTTGAATAGGCTACATACTAATTTAGTCGCCCAAGAAGACGCTCCTCCGAAAGCCGTCGTGTTTCGTTACCTTAAAAGAGGTCTTAATCTAGGCGCCTTCTGCGTCCTATCACCTTAAATCTGCGGTTCAGCAAACATTATTTGTATGTAAAGAGACTAAATTTATTAAAAGAATTTGTGCAAGTATTATTAATCAATACAAAATACTTGTTCGAAATTAAACTCTGTTTTGTTTTCCAATGAAGTAAATTCATATTTCATTGGTTGTAAAATAAAACGGATGAAGCTTTTTAATAGTTAAAACTGTAATTTGAATCGTAAATAATAAAAATCAGTATCGCGTTATTCTTATCAGTTGAAGTTTTATTTACTAAAATATTTTAGTTAACAAAAACACGCGACTGTAATTCATATATAAGTTCTTTATTTGTTTCGGTATTCACATTTCCAATCTGACGGCCTTGGGTTAGCCAAAATTGTAAATAAAGTAAAGATAAACAGCACCAAACATCATCAAACATGAATGAACCCAGAGCTTTGTTTTACATTACGACGTCTACCGTCATCATAATGAGGCTTTTGCCTATTAATATTACCAGTTGCGGCTACCACGATCGAGAATACTTACGTACTACTATTTCTCGTAATAGGCTTTGTCACTTCCAACGCACATAAAATTTAACTGCTACTAATCTTAACAAAGACCTTTCGATACGAAAACAAAGGAAAGAAAAATATGCACCTAGACGAGGTCTAGTAAATAAAAAATACGGAGACGTAATTCCCAAAACATATTATCGAAGCAAATTAACAAACAAACGCTTAACATTGCCATTAAAGTTTATACGAACCGCACTCTAACCTTGTACCGATTAGACAGCATCACATACAAAAGAGAATTTATTTCTTAATTAAAGGTGGATTTATTTCTTAATTAAACGAAAACCGCTTCTGTAATTTCCAGACAGTACGACCGCAACCTCAACGTTAGTAAGATGGTAATGTATATATGGTAACAGTAACTACACCACAATATCATTGTGGATAATTCATTGCGCAGCAAATTTAGTAATCCTCTAAACCAACGCACATTAGCGAACTTCAAAGATTAACAGCGAAGGAGTTTTAAGAAAATTAAACACTAACAAACTAAGAATTAATTTAAGATATCAAAGTTTGTTACTAGACTTTAATATATAAATAAGCTAATAACCAGAAAGCAACATAGTCGACATAACCTGTCTTATTGGTAAACAATAACTAGTTAAAGATGCGTTTACATTGAAACCAAATGATATTCAATTCTATCATTACAAAGGACTTGTATTTCTAAATAAGATTTTTAGTTTTTTAGTTAATTTTGCATTCTCCGTCTATTATTATTTAAATTTTTCCACGATCTCTATTCTTGCGATTTGCCTTCTTAATTTCTTTCACTCTCGCAGCTTTTATTTAGATTTCATTCATAGGTCGCCCCTCAACCTTCGCCACATTTCTCACTATTATACGTTTTACAATTTCCACATTTATTATTTTTATTTTTATTTAGTCCTGTATTCTAAATTTTTAATTTAAATCAATATTTAATGTAATCAAAATTTTTGACGTATAATTTGTATCACATCTTATTATGCTATAACACAGTAATTTATGTTATCTTTATCTGTGTTTCTCTTACTCCACATCGGTTTTTTTTTTTTTGATATTTGATGATTTCACGTTGCCATCGAGTTTCGATGATTTTTCACGTTACCTGTGTTTCTAACTACATATTTAAGTTTAGTTTTTCGGGATAACACTGCGAATCTAATATTAAAAGGAAATACACCGTTTTTGACTACTACAAATGAGATGACAACACAACTAGTGTTACACAGTGATTTTTTTTGGGAAAGCTTAATTTATTCAAATTGTTGTTTAAATCATATGCCGATTTCAGAATTTTAATAACATTCTATATCTTTTGAAACATGACTGACAATTATTTTAATAGAAAAAAAAAATGTCATTCTCTGATTCGTGTAATTTACTTAGCACCTAATTTCGATTTAATGATACAGCTGTAGTCTCGATGGGCTGCGAACCGAAATGCCATATGTTTTCCGCCTCAATGTCACCTACTAATTCAACTTTGATAAATAGGTTGAAACATTATAGGTTACATAAGCCGTCGCTTCGTTTGGCATTAGCAAGTGTTTCCACGCCTCATTAATTATATATTATATATTATAATCATAAATTAACAGTTCTTAGTTTAGTACTATGTAAATTAATGAGAAGGCTGCTATATATATAATTCGACGAGTACCTAAATTCCTCTTTATTATCTATTGCATAAACATTATCGGTAATTATGTATTTTACATTTGGTAGATACTGCTAAAACTCATGTGTGTATTTTTTTATACATTAATGTACTTGAATATAATGTTTCTATTTTAAAACTAAGCCCAAATATGAACAAACTGTCTATTTTATTTATATCGTTTATTAATAAAGTTTTTTTAAGGTACACTTATTTTAAGTATTTTGTATATCTATGTCCTTTGTTAACAAGTCCATTCATTTAATTATCTAGAAGAAATAGCACTTTGTGCTTCTTTTGCCAATTTTGTATGATTTCTTTCCTGTATCTTCATGTACAATAAAAAGTTAGATAACATAAATAAATTAGTAAACAAAGTAGTAAACAAAACGTGTACTGCGAACTAAAACTTATTGTATAAAATTTTCAATGACTTCACTTAATTTTTTTTAAACAAGCATTAATATATCGTATATTTATTTCATAGACTGGTATAAGTAGATTTATTTAGTCGTTAATTATAAAGTCCCACGGTACATCAAACTCTGTAATGTGTTGACTTTTTTTTAACTATAGAATGAAGTTAATATAGGACCTCTTCTCACCATGTTCTCACTTTGTATCAATTACATTACATTATCTTAGTAAGGGTAATTCTATATAATGCGGTTATTCACGCCTACGGCATATGTTTAATGTTATGAAGCATCTTCAATTGATTGACGCGCCGTCTGGCTCCTTGGTTTCGAGTAGTCGACATCTGTTTTGCTAGCAAACTATAAGTATACCATTTGACCCATTGAAATGATATTCAATTACGAATAATTTTAACGTCATCTTTACTATATTTTTTCTTATTATAAAAGGACCAAAAGCGATCAAACGAATCTCGTAATCATACTTTGATTTCTACAATGACTAAAAACGTTATAAGAGTACGTCCTATATGTTGACTAAATATAAATTACGCTTTCACGTATGTTGTACACAAAATGTCTCTAGCAAAAAGCACGAAAATGTTCCTAAAGTTCCATTTTTTATAACATACGATATTTATATAATCCTGTTAAAGAATTAAAACAATTTCAAATTTGGAATCTAACTAAATAATCAAATTTTCAAAATTAAATTAAGACTAGCCAGCGTTCCATTCACAAAAACTTTTTTTCGCAAAACTTTCTGGCTGCCCTGGTACATATGAAAACTAATTTTATATATTTAAATTTATGTTTTATAATATATGTACGGTCCCAATTTAATAATACACGAATCTACTGGGATCGAGTAAAATTATTAATTTCCTACATTTGTCGGAGTTATTCACATTGTTTATTTTGAACAAGTCTACTACGACTTATTTCATTTGACTTGTTTTGTTATAAATTACAGCATGATTAATATAATATTAAGATTGGTAGGTAGGTTAGTGGTTGTGGTAGGTAGTGGTTCTCAAATGACGACCTCGATTCAGGAAAGCGACGAATAATAATATAACATCACCGTGGAAGACATTGCAAGGAAACTAGTTAGCCCTAAGACCAAATGCGAGTAGGATATGTGAATAACATTGCGCTATGATATCACATGATAGAGTAGAGCCCGTAAGGACAATACTATGAAGCTAGAATATAACGCTTTACAAAAATATAGCTAATACCATTTAATTTATTTTTATCAAGTTATATGGATTTTTTTAAGTGTTCCAAAAAATATAACGGTGATCATTTAAAATAAAACTATAATCACTAAATTCCAATAAACAAGATTCGCGTAGTGAAATAACACAAAAAGAAACATTCTGAATGTTACAGTTATTGTAACACTTCTTGCTGCCAATAAACTTCAAGCAAATCTGATACAATTTACGCAGTTTTACGCGGAGTATTTTTTTCTAGAGTCGCGCAAAATATCACACTGTTTCCATTGTAATCTGACCGGTGCCGTGCATTAGATAAACGCGCATATAAGCGTTCAAAGTGAACAGATTCTATAGTTTTTAGTACATCATCATCAACATTTTTAAAGAGAAGTTTAGAAAATATAGTAAAATTATTATAACGCATTAATTAATTATAATTGCTTAAAAGAAAAATATTAAAAATGCTTTAATTAAGTCCTTACTTAGTGAAAATGCGAGCAATATTTTTATTGCAGCTTAATTAGTGATCTTATTATTTATATCTGTAAAACACTTGTAATTAACTTTTAATTCGCAGTTATTCTACCAACGGTAATATTGACCTAGTAAAAATTGTACTACTTTTTTAGTTTCTATTAGTTGATATTTCAAAAAGAAAACCTAGTGTTTTCTATTTAAAATTTTCGGAAGAAAGCTTTATCTAACTTGTATTTTCCTATAAGATAGCTTGAGCGCCAAAACTTCTCAATAAATTAAATTTCGATGTTTAACCTCAAGCCAAAATAAAGACTGTCATGAAAATGTTAATATTCCTATCTAGTTATTCCCTTTAAGGTAATAACGTAGTTTGACTTAAAATTTGTGCTTATTTCATTGTTACTATCGATTAGTTTCGATAATAATTTTGAAATAGTTCTAAATATATTTATTTTTCATCTGAACTATTGCAGCCCTTGCAGATTATCAAGTTGTAGTAGCAGATGACCGCTGAGGCTTTAAGATTCTGGAGTGAATACCACGAACTAGCAACCACAGTGTAGAACCGCCGCCTACTCGGTTACCATGATTTCATGTAAAGGTCGTCGAAAAACCCTGGATGCAGAACCATGTTATTTTTTTCCTTTTATTTAATCTCTAATATTTTCTCTATGAGTTCATAACATTTTTCTACTATGTTTTCTGAGTCGCTCGTTGCTAACTTCAACACGGTTATATATTTCTACATACATTATGAACAATAATCAACCTCATGTATATTATGTCTTTGGAACCAATAAATAAAGATTTATTTTTAGACATGGACGATATCTCATTAAAATTAGGGAGACTACCGAAAATATGCAGATTTTAATGTATTCGCGGTACTAACATAGTACCTCAAATTTTTCGCTCAGATTGATGCCTCTTTACCAATAAGTACAGTATTTGAAGTGCTTACTTTAACTGGTCAATGTGCACGCGTTTTTCTAATTCACTGTGATCTAATTGTGTTGTTTAGATAAGTGACAATGACGAAACATTATTTTCTTGACACGAATACTTAATAGCCAAATAGCAAGAAAAAAATTACACAGCATTTCAGAATACATGTTATAAAATGAATAAAACAGTAAAGTTGTTGTCCTATTAAACTACTCAGAAAGCAATTAATTCTCGTATAACGATGACACTATCGTGTGTAAGAATCTAATCATTCGTCAGCTCCTAATTCTCATTCTCACGGCACGTTACATTAGAGTCAACGGTCTGTACAATTGCTTTTACAAGTCCATAATACTTTGTGGGTGGTCGCACTGCACCTTGCACAACGGAACACTCATGCCCGTAATGATAACACTCCTTATTCAGCCACTAGGGTGACCATAAATGTAAACAACGGTATAAATGTCTATCTTAAGTAGTGTAATCGTGTTCATAATCGCAGCAAAATAAAGATCAAGTAACTAGATATCAATTTCTATTAATACTAATAACACTTGTAATAATTACAAATGAAATTAATAAGTTCTTAAATGAAACTTATTTTTGGTTTTTGTACGTTGTATCTGTATTGATTTTTAAATATATATATTTTTAATTTATTTATGTTTATAAACTGAATAGAAATTTAAACCAATCGAATTGTCTCTAAAAGGATATGACTAAACAAAAATATTAAATTTTATATCATACAATAAGGGTAGATCTTCTTCGATCAATTTTAAAAATACCGATTGAAAGAGGTCGGCATGCAGTATCTTCCCGCGATCTTACTAAACTCGTTCGTCTCCTGTGAGTGGAGTCCTGCAAAGTATTTGATGATCTATGGTCTACAGTCCAGAAACTTAAAGCCCCAGCGGCCACTGCCACTTCTACTTGACAATCCATTAGGCTATGTCAGTTATAAATATAGTTAGCTAAATATTTATCAATATTATTTAAAAAGTTTCATATTTAATTTATATAGAAAATTCATGTTATTCATTCATCCAATTTTATCTATATAGTATTTATAAGGTTTATGTCCAAAAAGAATAGGTTGATAATGATTTTTTAAACCACTGAGACTATCCTGGTATGTTAAATTTAAACGTCACTGTAGTCACCCAGATAAATACATTTATTTAAAGTCGTCGAGTACAGTACTTAATTGTTTCTGCATAGTGTTTTATAATTATTTCATTCTTCTTACAATAAATATGATTAGGTGATATATATATTTACATTTAGGTAAACAATTTTTACCGATAATTGATTTATCGAAATGAATAACTAGGTTCATTACTTACAAATAAATTCCCTAATATTCTTTTCTAGAAACAACCTATGATTAGAGAGTAATTTTAAAATACGAAGTAATTTGGAAAACTTTTTCAATGTAGTAATAAGCACTAGTCGATCTAATTTACCTGGCTCGTTTCCAAATTGTACGAAGTTTCCTGATACCATATTTTTTTTCTCATCGAATTTTATTTCGCACTTCCTCGGTCTTTTGTGTTTTAAGGTTCCCATTTCTGCAGACAAAACTCTTATCTTTTCGAGCGGTGCATGAAAACCAGAAAATGAATACAAATAAAGTCACTGATAAGGGGAAGTTATTATATATTATTTTTAGGCGTACCCTTTTATTGTCAACGACAAGATTAAAAATTTAAAGTAACAATGAAACCCCGAAAAGACTTCTTTTAACAATTATCCTCGATAATTCTAGATACAAGCGTTGCTAGAGTTTCTTCTGCCAGTTGTTTCAACGCTAACGCGTTAAAAGTGTTGCTGGCATTACCAAGTAATAGTAATCGACCAAAGCGAGATTCAGTACCTTTGGTCGCCCTTGATTATGAAATAAATGGGTATTATCGTCGAGTGAAAGCCAAGGCCAAGGCCTAGTCAGTCCACGGAGTGTCCGCGAATGTAATCTTCGCTAGCGTAAAATAGGTTTAAGGTTAAACGCCCTTTTGCGCCCTGCAGCCTTACACCTCCAGAATTAACAAATGTAACTTGGGCAGTAGTGTAAATCAAGTAAAGAATAGCCATTTTAATTCTAATAAAGGAAGGAGCAAATTAAGTAATCTGAACAGGAAGTATTTATGTCACCCATTGTTCAGATGGATATTTGGTGCATAAGCCATACGATATCACTTCAGACAAGGTGCGTAGTTTTTATCACCGTGCTATGGCGCCGTATCAATTCCGAACATAAAATATTCAAAGGGCGTCTGCTGTAAATTTCGTTAGACGCCCGAATGCATTATGTTAATGCCATGATTTCCTGCTAACGTCAAGAGAAGTTCAGACATGCCGAATACTTTGCGCGTCGATGACTATTGTTATGCCTTTTGACTTTTTTATATATATTTTCCGATGAGATTCCTCACGCTTTTTGAAATAAGAAATAAAAGTTTGAAATTTGCATGTGATATTTATTACCGTTGGACTCACAAAATATTCTCGTTGTCATTTTCGAAACATAATTTAAAGGTGTCCTTGTTTTATAGATATATTAAACTAATTTAGCTGAGGTTCTCAGAACGTCTAGCTAAAAGTCGGATAGATGATTTATGGACATTAAAAATTTAAATACTTCTGCGCAACAGAACCAATTCCTTTTAATATTTCATTAGTCATTAATAGGTTTTAGATTACTAATCTCCGTCGTGCTAAAACGATATGCTTTAATTTTTTATTTTCCGTTGAATTTATAATCTTTCTTATAAGTTCGTTGTGAAACCTTACATCAGCGCTGACGTATTTTGTTTCTATTGAAGTTAATCTTTTTAGTTCCTATAAAGAGTGATAAATCTTCTTTAAGCGTTTTTGGTTCTGGTGATTAAGTCTTGAACGACATTCCTAAATGATATTACTGTTTCATAGTATGCTTATTTTTTATATATAATGTCTTTAGAGGTTTTAATAGAACAATGTTTTCGTGCAAAAACGAAAGTCAAAAAAAAAACATTAAAATGACAAAATTTATACTATTTGTTTGAGCTCCTATCATTATTTCAGCTTTTATCAAGATTGTTTAGGTTAAATAGGTCTTAATTTTGTCAATAATTAACTCTATACCAAACCTTTTTAGTATTCATTATTTTTTTAATAAGTTTCACTCAGATGCATTATTTATTTTAAGTCAGGTATCAAATAATTAAAAATAAGAACTATATATAGTGGTTGTTGGCGAGCGTGTGGACTGTATAAACGGATTAAATAAATTCAAATGATGGTGGCAATTGAAATATAGTTTCAAAAAACTTGGTAATAGTAAATTGACGCGTAACAATAGACTGACCGAAACATAAGCACATATAAAACGCACCTACACATACTGTCAAATATAAAAAGTATAAAAAAACATAAAAATATAGGTTTGAAGCGGCCCAGTCAGTGGCTAACAGTAGTATAGTCTTGATATATAGTCTTATTATTAAAAGCAAGTTATTAATCACTATAACTTTATAAGATAACATTAAACGCACATGCATTCTCTTTAAACATTTACTTGAAGAGCTATTCTAACATTTAAAATGTACCTAACTATCACAGGCAAAATGGCTAGAGAAACAGCGTGACGAGAACATGCCGTTATTGGTGACACGTGAAGAAAAATCTTTTGAACGTTCAGTTGCATGAAGCATTGTTCTGTTTTAAGAATTCTTCTCGATTATTCGGCTATCATGTAAGAGAGTTCCCGCTGTAATGCTTCACAGCGACGACACGCGTCTATTGAAAACTCGAAGGTATTTACAGAATCGTAACAAAAGCATTGATGTTCAACACGGCCATTATGCCCTGTGTAATAGACAAAGCGATTTTGTTATAGACAATAGTGTCAAATAAAAAAAGTCGTCATTAATTCTTACACTTGTGACATTTGTAACGGAGCGTGCCTTTGTGTTTAATACGAACGTTTTAACGCGTTGAAGCGAAATTATCGCTCAGCGTGTGACCAGTCGCCAGCGGCGCAGAAAATTGACGACTTTTAACTTTTAGTTGAAACGTTAAAAATAAATGTTTGAAAATTATTATTATACTAGAAATATACTTAAGATGACGCTTCTGTTTATATGTAAGTTATAAACCGTACCTATATCTACTCAGTACAGAAGTAATTTAAGATATAGCTGACCATACAGACTTCAATTTGTCGAAAGTTACAGGTCAATAACAGTCCAAAAGATAAAAATAATAAGTAAAACATATTTTCAAGTGATCACGTTATTTATTGTTTAAATATCTTAATTATAAACGACGATTACTTGAAAAAAGTTGTTTTATTGCAAACACCATATGACATTAAAAATAATTTTATAATGTAATATTTTATCATTCTCTATGGTTAACAACGTTTTTATGTAATAAATTGACTACTAAATAAATTTATTTATTCTCACTTTTGATTCGCAGTATTTATTTAGACGCTATTCTAGTATAATACTCTAGTATAAATAAATGTAGGCCTCCACTAAAAATATCTGTGGAGGATAATCGCCACTACACCATTTGGCTAGTGGGTTGGCTATCCCTGTGTGATATAATGCGTACGCAGAGCTGCTGCTCATCTTCTGGAAACTTATTTGTAAGCAGTAATTCCATGTAATTAACACCCAAAGTTCGTAATATATAAGACTATACATATATATAGACCACTGCTCTATGTATTTTAATTTGGTTACTCGTATATGTAATTAGGGTTATTTAAAAAATAAATTTAGTACGTATTTGTCTGTAAAAATCTATGATGCTTTTAACACCTATATTCAATCACTCTGTATAAATGATCATTCTTAAAAAATAATATCTTCTATTGGACTGCGATATAGTAAACAATAAATAATTTTAATATTTAGTGATCGAAATTTTAGAAATAATTTTTCGTACCAAATAGCAATTGTTTTTTTTTTTTTTTTTTCTAAAACAGATTTTTGGATAAGTTGTACCATAAATTAATTCAGCTAAACATTCACATTCAATATTTTAACATGTATAACAAATCATTCTGTATATTATTTTAACAAATATTCCTCTTAACAATCCATTCAAAGCACAAATTAGTAACGCAGCAGTGTCACCTGAGCCGAAAGGGAGACCGCACACGGAACAAAGATGCATATTTTGGTATCCAATGGTGACCATTCACGAAGTATAATGAATTATTATTCGACCCCACGGGTAGGGCGCGGGACCCACCAAGGTATGCTTTTTTACCTTCATGCCTCACCTTATAATTGGAATATATGGTGCAACTGCAACTATTTATGGCCTATCTCGGCATGCTTGTAAACATTTAAGAAAGTAAATATTACTTTAATATAAACATAGATAGTTTTTATATCACTGAAACGAAAGTATAAAATTTCCATTAATAATATAATTTTTAACATTATTTAGAGAGCCGTTAAATATTGTTTTGATATAATCTGTCATAATTATGGCTGTGTACGACTACAATTGGCAAACATATTTAATTTTGTACTTTGTTATACAAAACTAAAATAAATTTATATTGTATTTTGCTGTTGGCGTTCCTGTTTCATATAAATAAATAGATAGATAGTTACTCATAAATTGCCTTCGAAAGATGCAGTTCGTGTTTTCTATACATAAATTATGAAATCTATAGCTTACTTACATTTTTTATAAATTTAATTTAAAAAATTACTTATGCTACTTATAAAAATAAACTAACTAATAATTTTTGCTTTATTGACACAATTTAAAAATTAATTACTCAGAACGCTTAACCAACTAGAAACGTTACTACCGAGTTGACATATACTTTATTTTTTATGTTTATTTTTTCTGACAGATGACAGCCAGTGTCCTGTTGTAGCCAAAGTCAAAGTCAAAAATCAAAATAGCTTCATTATACAATATCTTTACAATCATCTATAACCATCAACTTAAAATTAGGTTTACGTTAGTTCGAAACGCGTCACCTACTAAGAACTAACAACAAATTCAGTAAAGTAGTAGAGTTACAAATATTTATTAGAAACTTTGATTTTTTTTAAGATTAAAACAATTCATTTCCTAACATCATTATCCAGAACATGACCTGAAATAGAATAATATGCCTTTTGGCCGAGCCTTTACTTAACAAATATCTTGAATTTGCTAGAAATAAATTTACCACATCGCTTGATAGTTTGTTATACAATCGTATACATTGACCTACAAATGAGTGTAATATTTTATAGAACCTACTAGCGGGTACATAGCATTTATATTTTCGAAGGATTTTAGGTGTCGGGTTTTTAGGATTCTTAATTTAGTCCAGTTTTAGTCTAATGGAATCTACTTGTGCGCTTCCTTATCATAAGTAAAAAGAAAGTCGAATCCAATTATATTAAATATATTTATTTTAGACTTTACAGACAAACTGTCCAAAATACTTTGTCTTTAGTAAAGACTACAGTAATAGCTAGAGCGGTTGTTTTGTCATGTTCGGCATTTATGATCCCAAATATATTCTGCGATTTTATTTTGTTAATTACCTATTAATAATCATTGATTCTACTGCGGTACTCTTTCATGTAGCCATTGGTATTTAAATATAATATACAACTATCACGAATACGATGACATGTATTATTTATTGCTTTTTTTATAATTTTATTCTGTTATTTTGTGTTATAAGTGAATATAAAATGTTTACAAGTCTAGAAATGGCAAACATTTGTCTACAAAATTAATTACGGTGTTATAGCTAAAGATTTCTTAAAAAAGTATTTTAAGGAGTCCGGACTAAGTTCGTGCTAACTCGGAGTCTGCTTTTGTTGTCAAATAGACGTGTGAAACTGTTTCCCTACAGCCGTAGTTAGTAAATGTACAGCCTTGTTTACTATGTAATATAAGCAAAAAGCTATAGCCATACGCTATGTGCTGTTAGCTATGCCATATATGTTATATGCCAATAGCAGTACGCAAAATGCTACGGCCTGTATACTATATGCATTATGCTAAACGCAATGTAGTATATAGTCTAAAAACTATGTTACGTCCTAAGTAGACAAGTCAAATAGTTTTATATTTGTGTTTCAATTTCAAATTGTAACAAATACAGGAGTATGAAAATAAATAAGTAGGATAGAAAAATAGTTTATTCATTCATGGTATAAAATCTTTCGATGCCAACAAGAACTAAAATATTCACAGTTGTAACAAAGATTAATGCTCCAGAGTACCGCAACCTGGCTCCCATTATTACAACCTAATAGTTCCTGTATAATATAAACTTGTTGTAGTATCAAACAACGACAGAAATGTTTATAAACTTCTTGTTATCTCCGCCAGAGGCGAAACGACCAGAGCAAGTTTGAAAGTATACAAAAGAATAAATAATTATCTTGGCTTTGCTCTATCTACTGTCTTGGAACTGGTAAGCTAGTTTTCTGTATTGTTGCAAAACACAAAACTTTGATGCTTCGAGTAAAAGTTATCCTATTAGTTTCATATGGTTTTGTAGAACAAATACCTGTGCAACGAATTAGTTTTATTTAAACAAATCACATTTTAAATTATGTTTTATTCGGATAACGAACGAGGCGAAATATGCATGATATCTTGTTTATTTGTTTATTTATTATCTGCATGACTAACCTACAATTGCTTATACTTATTAAATAGTACACTGTAAATAATAAATATATAAGTACATTCACACAACAATCTCCAACAGGTTCCCCTTTGGACGGAATGGGGAATCGCCAACGGGTTAGTTCCTCATTCAAAGAATACAGCAAACAAAAAGAAACAGGAAGAAATAGGCGAATTATAAATAAAAAATCAAAAACCAATCATAATCTAAAATACTCTTCTATCATATATTATTAACCAAAGTTTTCTAACAAAAACCATGCACGACCACATTAACGACTTTCAGGACATTGAGTAATTTAAAAAAAAAAACTTTTTGACTATTAAATAGTATTTTATTGTAAATATTTTTATTATTTATTCTTTGCTCTAAAGCAGTATTATTAACGTGTACGCAGTAATAAGAATATTCACAGCATCGATCCAAATAATAACAATGTATAGATATAGCTCAGGGCTTGAACTAGGGACCTCAGAAGAACTTGTAAATATAACTTGCATTTAATTAAAAATAATCGCATTACAACTTATGTTGAATTTAAAACAACGCATTAATGACATTTTAAGATAGTAATCAATTTTGCTGTCATAAAGAATTATGACGTAATATGTACCTGGATAAAGAAGAATATTAAACAAATAAAATTACAAATATGTAACAACTAGGTTAGTATTGCGAAATTGTAAATATTCAGAGCAGGTTATTCTAATGCATCGTGGAAATAGAACTTTAGCAGTTATCGATTGCGCAACAGAAACGATTTGGTGGGCACATAAAGCGAGCTTGGAATGATCTAGAGTGCTGCCCGTAATGGATCCTAGAGTTTACGACGTGCTAAACTCTAGGCGGATGAAGTTATGTTCATAACACTCAACTGTGTCAAGAACCCGAATAAGTTCCCGTCTCTAGACACGTTTGCGCTCTCACAACGGATTAGATACCTGATGCCTGGAAATTTTGGAAGGAAGCGTTGTTTACTCCGTTGTTTAGAAATTCCTGTTATTTCCTTGTGTAAATTACTAATAGTGTTTCATATTTAATATTCCCAGGTATTACGGTACCAGGTACTTAATTAAACGGTGGGAACGAAAACGGACTTATAGCAACATGAGGAATATCTACTATACAACGTTTTAATAAATGAAATGTTGTTAAACTGCCAAAACTTACAAACTATCATCTATACGTCAGCCCATAGATGCCTACTGAAAGTTATAAGCCTCTCCCAAAGATCTCAATTACGACTGGTTTTCCTTTTACGAGAACAACTTCTGAGCAACTTCTAACGACCTTGACAAAGTCCTCGATTCACCTCGTGGGCGGCCTGCCGACACCGCTTCTACAATCTCGTGGTCGAAACTCAAGGACTTCTTGGCCCTAACCGCTTAAAGATATGTATATGTATATATATCTTACGAAATGACTGCATGATTTTTAAGCTTTAACGGTATAACAAAACAAGCATTGCAAATCGTTCTATGTTCAACTTTACATCCCGCTGGGCGGCGTGGAAGAAGCATAGTTGGCGTGAGACGCACACAAAATCGTCACAAAGTGTAGAAAACGCTTAACGCACACATTCTGCAGATCAAAGAACGCGCAATCTGTGTAAAAAAAATAACGTTTTGGTCCCAAAAGGGCGGGCCGGTTTACGCGACCCAATTCACGCGAGCGATTCGGACGACGAAGAAATTGAATTGAAGTCAAACCGAACAACAAATTCAAACGCGTATCGAATTGTTTTACGTTTGACGAATTCGCTTTTCGAAAATTTTAAATTCGTTACAATAGGCCATAATGACGCAGGACCGTTTCTTTGTCCCCGTCGAAATGCTGCAGGACACGAGGAATTCAAAGCATCGACTTTAATACTTAACTTTTGTTTTTAAATCGGGCTGATAGTGATCGTGTTGTGATAAAATAAATAATAATGTCGAAAAGGTTTTGTTTGGTCTCGTAGCTGAATAATTCACATACCGTCGGGGCTGCTTCGAATTCGAAATTTAAAATTCGATTAAAAAAAGGCAACAAGTTTTAACTATTCCTTAATTTTAATTAAAACCCTAAATGTTGGGCTAAACAATTACATTAAAATAATATTTTGTATATTACAAAAAAATTACTTACCCAAATAATCACATTTAAACTTTTGAATATTTTTTTTTAATACATAATGAGATTGACCAAGTTGTATTTCGTAGATGATATATTTACATGTAGTGTAACATGAAAAATGGGTTGACTTGTAAAAAATCCATAAAGGCAATACGTCTACCATTACACAAGTTGTAAAAAGGGTCAATAAATAATTATAGCTATAATTCAGTTAAAACTAAAGAAAATGATATTTAAAATTATATTCTTGTATTAAATATAGATATATGATATTTTAATGTTTTGTGCATAGACATATTTCTCATGTTTTGCTGTTAAATTAGATTTGTTTCCTATAATAATTATGTAGTAATCAGGCGTATGAAATATTACGACTTTAGCCGAGGATTCCATAAAGAAAACCTTTAACGATTGATGTCCAGGAAATCGTACAGCCATTTGTTGTTATCTTGTTCAGAAAATCACATCTGCTAAACTTTATTACCTAGTCTTTTGACAAAGGCCAGGTTGATGGAGGCGCGTATCAAATCGCACGATTCAGTTCGCTCCTTAGCGCAGCTGGTTGGAGTGAGACGAATCATTTTATTCATTGTTCACCGGTCTTATACGTTATTTATGAAAACCCGAAGTCATATTGCCGCTTATAAAAAATTGTATATATGTCAGTTTGCATGTAATTCGTTATGGCACCCTTACACTCTATGCACATGGTCTTCTCTCAAATTTTTAGACGTATTTACAAATTTAAATGCTTTTTCTTATAATCGAGTATATTTACTAGGTCCGAAATAGAGAACTTTACCTCTCAGCTACCTCAAAAAGGGTGATAATGTTAATGTAAGCCCGCAAACAGCTCCGTCCATAACAAAGAAAAACTTTATGGCTTTTTGTTGACAAATGATCTAAATATTCGCCTGTTTACAGCGGTTACATCTACTTTAAAGTGATCTCTCTGAAATATGTAATATTATTTTTTCTTTATTAAAATGTGATATGCCTATAATTTTTGGCGGAAAAATTCTACAGGAACAGTTAGTAAACAATAAATTATGTTAATATATACAATATTACTTTTAAATTTTTTGACGCGCTATTTATTCATTTCATTAAAGCTCTTTCTTACCTTTATGAACAACCTCTGTGTATATAATACATGTATATATTTATATATATATATTTATATATATATATATATATATACATATATATATATATATATATAATTTTTATTAATATGAAGAGTACATTTTACATTTTATGTAATTACATCTACTAATTTTATCAATTATCACTATTTACGATAATAAAATGAACACACTAATATAAAACAAGTCAAAAATTCAACTATAAGCAAACACAAATACGAATAGTATGATAAACAATCGAAAACATAAATGCATGGTAGAAGAATATGGCCGTAATTTATTCCAATGGGTCACTACGGATTAGGACGGAATTCAATCAGGTAGAATATTTCGAATTTTAGAAAGTTATGTATAAAATCGGAGAATACGCCAGCATTACTATTAAACTTGTTCACTAATTTGCGCGTCGTATTGAAGAGTCAGAGATAAACACAAATATTCGGTCACGGAAAGCAAAAACAAGTGAATGTGGCATGCGGATACCTACTTAAGTTATCACAGAACATTGAGTATATAATGGTTGAGTAGTCGTCGTGTCAGCCCATAAACGCAAGGCCTTCCCTAACATATCTATGGGGAGATATTCTATAATCGCAACGCTAGGCATACTGGTTGGCGATCGCAGTATGGTCTTATAGTAAGCAGAGAACGCTGTTGCTCCTACTCTGGAAACTTATTGTGAGCTGTGACAATCCTATATAAGTAACGCACAGTGTGAATTAGATCAGATAGTATCCCGAGGTTGAACTGGGGTCCTACGATCGCAAGTCTCAATCCTCTACCGTTGGGTAGCTATTGCTCAATGGTACAGTGTCAGTTATAATAAACTGGATGATCTTAAATGCCTTACCGTAGCACTGAAGTGTGACTCAACATTATTTATATATTCCAGTCATCTAACGTAACACTAAAAACAGTTAATAATTTGCAAAAGAATACAATATTCGATGTTTTTTGCAAGTATCATCATTGTCATCATTTTAAGTCGTAAGACATCTCCTACTGGACATAGACCTTCCCCATTGGCCTATTCTATCTATTGGGAACAGCCTGCATCCAGGTTCTATAACGAAGTTTGTCGGTCCATCGTCGATTACTTTTATTCATCTACAGATCTCCGTGTACATAAAATTTACTCAGTATCTCTCTTCATTTCGTAATAAATGCCAAATTATAAAACTGTCCATGATATACTTGAATAAATAAATATTTCTTGAAATTTAAATGTGCAATTTTAAAGTAATAACGTAAATAAATAAATGTCGTTGAAAAAAGGTTTCCGTTAAGCTTATAATTTATTCATGAAATTAAATTATTTAAAACCTCAATTTGATATAATGTGTCCGTATTTTACAGAAAGTGATAATTATTTAATTTTCGTAACGTTTAAGCAGCGTATAAAACAGTCGCAGTTGTGATAATTTAGCGCATATGTGCAAAGGAAATTGAGCAATTTATGACAAAATTACAGATATTCGAAAGAAAGTTACGTTACGAGTGGAATCTACGGTGCAAGCTTCCATCCACTACCGCATTACTTCGGCATCCGCTTCGCCCGTTATACCGCCGCGCGAGTTCAGTCCGAGGTTTTTTGCCCGCACGGTAGCTGCACCGATTTGATTGCTCCGCTTTTTGCTCTCCTTTTCAAATAAACTCAAGTAATTGTTTGTTTTAAGAGCCGTAGACTACGCTCAGCGCGCCGAATTCGTTACAGACATTTTTCTATTTTATAAAATTGAGTCTTCAAAACCGTAACATCGGCAATAACGCTTATGATCTCAATAACGAGACGCACGCCGTACACAGGGTGATTAATTATATCTATAAAACCTTTACAGGGGTGAATGTTTAGCACATTTGTCAGCAAAAATCTTTAAAACTGATCCCTCAAAAACTCTGTTACAATGCAAAATGACAATATATTCCCGCGTTACAAAGTCTGACAGATAGCAAATCAAATAACATTTTTTATTATTTCATTAATTAATTAATAGCAAATGAGCTCTGTATTCGCTTCTTATCTTTAACACCTATTTTCAATGATTTTATGGGATTATTTTTACCTAATAAAGTCGTTAACCTAGTTCTTTTTTACGTTAAAATTTATACTAATTATATAGATTATTACTTAATTATAATAATGGCTAATAAAGTACAAACTTACGTACGAGTTATTGGTAAATTAGTAAAAAATTTAAACCATGTGTACATAGTTAAATATCTACTAAAGCAACCCTTTAAAATGAAATGTGAAATTAATTCCGAGTTACGGAGAGGCGTCTGCTTTTTGCTCCGGAGCAGGTAACAGGAAACGGGTTGTCTGCGTTAATCCCTTGTTACACATGTGTGCGTCGTTGGGCAATCGCACCTTCGAACGTCTATTACGTCGCCCGACCACCACTTAAATATTATCTAATAACTTCACGCACACAAACTCACACACATTTATGTATACGTACAAAAGCATATCTGTTTTATATATTCAAATTGTATGCTATAGTAATTTACTTTACACAACATTTAATATCACCAATACCATCATCATCACTCCAGCTGTAGAATGCCTACTGCTGGACATAGTCTACTTCCGTAGACTTCCAAAAGGGCTAGTTGAAATAACCCTGCATCCAATGTCTTCAAACGACCTAAGTAAGGTCGTCTCTCCACTTTGAGGGCGGGCGTCCTACGAACCCAGCGACAGATATTTAAAAAAGAGACTAACAAATAAGATTACTTAAACTGTAAGTACTTTGCATCAGTTACATATTGTGAAATTTAAGTACACCGACAAATACCAGTCTCTACAACGCCGTAGAACAAATTACGTTGAAAACGTAATCTTCTTTGTCACATAATTCTTGACTAGCATCGATATCCCGTTCAGCATTTAGTTATGTTCTTAAGCAACGATCAGAATGTCTGTGATTTAGTTCTCGGACGCTCGCAAGCTAGCGGGCCATGTTTCTCAGGCTACTTGCAACTGGTTTGCTTCCGATAGAACTAAATAAGGACTTCATATTTTCACTTCATATTTCTGCCGGGTAAGATAAGAACAGGTCTGCACGATTCATTTTCATTGGGCACCTATAAATCTTTGTCATTATGGGTTTAATGAATTCTATCAATTATAACGGTACGCTCAATTTCTTTTTAAAATTCTTTATATATATTGCATTAGAACAGTTGTTTTATTCATAAAAATGATTATCAGAATTTTTTGCTAAGCATGAAACTAGAGAATGAATTGACTAATTCAACTTAATTTCTTCGTGTTTTTATTAGCACACCGATGCAGATGAAGTTGTAAGAGCAATACAATTCTTTTTCCATATAAATGCCAGAGTCAATTAAAACACCTAACAGTAAGTAGTAAAATGGATGACATCAGCAACATATTGTGCCATAATTGTTGTGTAAGTCTTTTAATATACGAAATGGAAACCTGATTTTTGGTAAAATATATTAAATAATCGTTGATTATTATTAATAAATTGAGATAATAAAATTTTTTCATGTTCACTTTTTTCACGTTTTTATAAATAAGTTTTATTTATTTACTTTTATTTTTCTATCCGAATGGCCAATCACTGTTAACAGTACTAAGTTTAACCAACTATGCCCGATAGACTTATTAATAGTAATTGTAAAAAACGAAATTTGTTAATAATTTTAGTAACAACTTATAATTATTTTAGTAAAGCCTCGAATAAACAGCTCTTTAAGACCAAATCTCTCGTTTAAGCGCTAAATAATCCAAACGCTTATCGGCTCTAACGCAGAGGAAAATGTCTATTTATTTACTCTGTATCAATTTCCACATAAATGACTCACTAATCCTCATACCGAAGGGCAGCTGTGATGAGTAAGGGATGCCTGGGAACGGATAAAGTAAGCAAAGATTAATTCATGCTGCTTTTACCTGCCCGGCGCGTTATCAACTTCAACGTTTATTTAACCATTTAGGGTCTTTGTTAGATACGTAATGTGAATTGCTGAAAATATTTGCATAATGCGTTAACTTTTTATTTCTTAAACATTACGATAAATTATTTATATAATTAAATATTTTTATAACACGTTCATCGAATGTATGCCTATTAATTATATGGACACTACTACCTTGGGTTGACTCAGTATATAATAGATGTATACAAATAAATATTTTATTAAGTAATCAAGTTTAACTTTCATTGATCAGATGCAGTCTATTTAATTTTATTGTACACGTAACATCAGAGAAAAACTTGGAGCTGTATTGTAATATAAAAAAATGAATAAAGGACGGTCTTATCACTCGAGGCAATTTTTCAGAGACAAAGTAACGGGTAATTGACGTGAACATTGGGCAAGTTAGTTTAGAATATAGTATAAGCTCATCTCGCCCACTCAAGTATGGCGCGAGAAAGACAATCAAATCAGTTTCAACCGTTTGATGGGTAAGCAATTCTTGTAAGAACGCACGAAAACTGGGGAACATATTCACTTTCATATACTTTTTTTAGACAAATAGCGATCAATTTTAATTATTATTATAAAAGAAAAATAAACATAAATTGTTTTTTTTTCTCAGAAGATTAAAAACATCTTTTTTTAAAGAATTATAGTAACGTAATCACAATGCATTGCATACAAATGCACCAGCAGTCAAATGAACGTCCGACTAAATAGATCCTGACTTGGTTATAATTTAAAAATGATATAAAAAATTGTAAAAAGTTACTTTGCAAAGACTTGTGTTACAAAGTACGCGTGAGGCCGGACTAAGTTCACTCTCACGGAGCAACAAAGACTTTTTCCTGACATAACAACGCAGCGCTTTTGCGCCGCTTAGCAGTCATATAAACGCGTCGCCCTCGTGTTCTTGTGCAACGCAGTGCAACACTCAGCGGCGACTCAAACGGACCCTTTTCCAGCTCCGATGTTGACCCAACTAAAAGGTCTTAGAAAAGAAGTTTTACACTTTTCTCAGACAACCGAAAAGATAATAATTAATCAAGACAATACCTCAAGCCACGAGCCCCGAGTCCGAAGAAGCTTTAAAAGCAAGAAAGGCTAACAGCGTCCACCACCAATCGAGTATATCCTTATAATATACATGCATTTCTTATATAAACCAGCAACCAGTTCAACGATATAACGCATGACATGGATTACGACCTTTTTGTACAAGTTCCGAGACTCAAAAAGATTATGAGTGACGCATTCTTCCTTTGAGTTGCATATTGTGTTATTGTATAATCGTGAAATACACATTTGTGTATTTCACGTTCAATCTATAAATCAATTTCTGGTTTATTTATGTGCTTATTATAATAATTCTTTCCTGTTATTATAGAACTCAGACTTATTATTAGTGTTCTGCTAATGTTAATATAATATAAATATGTACTATCTGTAAGATGGCCATAATGAATAAAGCAAATTAAAACATTATAAATATATAAGGTACTCAAAAAGACATACAAAAATTCATTTGCGAGTAGACATACATGAAAACATACATTAATTTATGTACTTACAAAACTACGTTAATTTGTATGAGAATTATCTCATTAATGTACTCTTGTCAAAGGGGTCGTGGTAATGGTCAGGTTGGTTCTGGTACCCCTGCTACTTTCGCTGAACGTCGCCATATAGCTCGGCGTTTGTCGGAGTTAGAGCATTTAATTTAATAACTAGTTTTGTATAAATATAGTTGTTGTAATAATTTAGTTAAACCACAAACAATGAAACTTAAAATTATCATTGAAACTTAATAAAGTCGTTATGAAATACAAATTCTATGTAACAATTTTTTTCAACGGGTAATCTCTAAATAGTTATAATTGCATGACTGGTTACAGAAATCATCTGAAATAAAACATCATTTATTAATTTAAATACTGCGATATATGTCGAAATGATTCCTTCTACTTCAATATATATGTTAAACTTAATCTCTAGTTAGGTATCAAAGGACTTGTATCTAATTCCCCCTACCCCCGCCGCTCGTTTCGAAAACCTAATGAAAGCCCCTCAGCCGTACTTGTGGGTAACATTTTGTAAAATTTGTTCTTAGCCGATCTAAACTCGTCTTCAGAAATATTTCTGTAAAATTCGAAGTCATTAAACCTCATGGTTCCCGAAATATTGCGATGAGTCAGTACACATGTATTTTTATTATATAAAGCACATATGACAAATGTATTTATAAACAACGTGTGATAACAAGAATAGAAAACTATTAGGTTTAATTAGGAACGACGTTAAAGCTACAGACTCAAAATTTTTGAAACTAATTTGTAAATTGACAGCTTAATTACTAAACGTTGTGATTTGGTTAGTGTAATTAATTAAAAAATAAATATTGTATCAGAAAAAAAAATTAAAAGGAACCTGTATAAAAAGGTGAAGCTAATTCTCCTATAGACTTTGATGTAAAACCTCCTCTGTAATTATAATAATGACCCTAATTTTCTATCCGTTTCCAATACGCACCTCTTCTTTACCTGATCAAACGTTATTTGCTAATGACTTTGGGCTCTTAAACCAATGTTTAACTTTTTTTGCCATGAAAACAAACAAAATCACCTACGAGAACCTTTTATTTTTACGCCGAAATAGAGCTTAACGACATTACATTAATGTATTATTATAAGTAAGATTAGTTATTTAAAATAATTTGTATAGCACTTATAGTTTCAAAAATTATTTTTTTTATGTTTACATATTTTTTCTCGCGAAAATTTTACAAATACTCCAAAATTCTTTTTAAATATTGTTAAATAACAACATCAACGGGTTATGTACTTTCAAGTTTTTATGATCATTTAATGTTGTATTCCAACTCACGTGTCGTCCCATTTCATAATTATCTTCACCGTGGAATGCTTAATAAAATTAGAGAACTTGACAACCCTGACACTAATCCCCCGAATTCCGACCCAATTCTCGGTGGGTCCTTCCAAAAACTTACGGTAACAACATAATGACAGCGAAGCGATGTCCATAAAACGCGACTTCTATCCCGAGCAGTCCTGGATTAATGTCGATTTAATTAAACCTGTATAATTTTGACTCGCGTCTAGGGGCGAGTTGGAATCACGAAATTTTTGGATAGGACACATTTATCCTTATTTTCTTAATTTAAATAGAATAAGTTCAATTATTTTGATCAGCAATGGCTTGTATGCGATACTTGCATTATCTGACGTCGATTCAAACGTCGCTAATCGCCCAAGGTGCAGCATTTTAGCCTCTAAACATGGCTGACTAAACCGTAATAGAATAAATTTTCATTTCATTACATATTTTATTTTCAAAATTTGATTCCTAAAATATGCATATAGCCATATGTAGCTTAATTATCTATATTTCAAGTAGTTTCACAGTCCAGCGGATTCGCTTATCTTTTTACCATTTCATGGGATGTCGGAATAGATAGACGCTGGCTTGCAGGTCGTGTAGACCACAGACCAGCAAGCCTAGCGTAGAACGCTTACCCATAAGGTTGACAGAGGACCTTGCTATAGCCGTTTGCAGGCCGCTGCAGACAGATCCTATTGGAAATCAATAGAGGAGGCTTATGCTAAGCAATTGACATCTTCTCTTGAAATATTGATGATGTTGACAATATTTAAAGTTAATCTCTATAAATAAAATTTGATTTAACGTAAATAAATATTTTTTTCATTAACAAACACAGTATGCTTATTGCCATTTACAGCTACACAGTGTGTAAGGCAACAGAGCATAGAAAGCGATTAGTCTCGTCATTTTACGGCAGCTAAACTCGAGGAGGAGGAGGTCTCCTGGTGCCACTTAGACATTTAATTATCCAACATTCATTTAACAACATTCAACCAACAAACATTTAATAATTCACAGGCTATCGAGCTTTTAGGCGGAAGTTCTATTGAATGACTGGGCGCAAAGGCTTCCGTGATGACCTTGCCTTGGATAATAAGATGTTAAATATCTGGTAACGTGAACGAAGAACATTAAATATCAATTACTATGTACATTGAAGAAAAAAAAATTAAAAAAACTAGGTATTTTAAAATCAAATATCATATAGAGATATAGAAATCCGTAACAAAATACCAAACATGTTAAATATTTATACCGTGTCCATTTCGAAAAGGAACGCTCTCCATTATTCGGACTGCGTTTGAACATTGCGTGGGTTCGGCCTTAAAGAAAGATCCGTGTTGTAGGCGGGCTGACTTTATCAAATTACAACCTGTGCCGTTTTGTACGCCGACAAAGGCACCGATATACTTTAGCCTACCTTTACTCGAAGACAATTCGACTGCGGGACATTGCGTAAAATTTCAACACAAACAATAGCCTTTCTTTCATTCTTAGGCGTGGTAAATACTTTTCTTTACTGATAGTGTTGCTCTGTTTTTTTTCTGAATTATTTTCTTTATCGTTCAGTTAATAAAATTATCGAATATAAGTAAACTAAATATTGCCCCAATTTCCACAATTTTTAATTTCAACCGTTGAACGCTGCTGAACAGTGGACTTCCCCAAAAGTTTTAATAAGGACCGGCTGGAAGCAGCTTGCATCCGCCATCTTCCAACTACCTTAACAATATCATCTGTTCACCTAGTTGGGGGAAATACCGCGCTGCGCTTGACGGTGGACCATCAAGGACCGACCGGTCGCCACTCCAGAAACTTGAAGCCTTAGTAGCCATCAGTTATGTGCGCTATAAGGCATGCCTACTCCTCAATTCCCATATGTAGGAACATAAATGCATGCTAATATTTTTCGTTTCAAAAGTTAATTTTTAAAAATACTCAAAACTTTACCAGCAAAAAAAAATTCTCCAATTACATAACGTTTCAGTGTTTTTAATCAATATATCAAAAAAACATTTTTAATGGTAAAGTTTTATTATTAATGAGTAGGTACATAGTCTAAACCTTTTTGCAATAACTAAACTTGAGAACTTACCTCAGGAGCCTTGACTTATGGCGTTACATCAATTATTTTATCGAACGAGGCTGCCAGGCACTAATCATGCTTCGATGGGCGCACCCTTTGACTGACTTGGTGTAAGAGGTACTCCCTACAGGGTATCTTGGCTTCGGCAGTAACTAGTAACCCTTTAGCGTTCTAGATCGAGTATGTTCTAACTCCTTTCAATTGAATGATATTGGTTTTTATTTTTAAACACCACCATCATAACAAAAAACGTATTCTTCGCGTCACGCCATATATTGAGAACGAGTTTACAATTCCGTTATTTTTTTTTAGTTTGTTTGGAATTTCGCCCAGAAAGCTAAGTGCCGCAAATTTATATTTTTGTTTATGACTGGCATCGGTCAGTAATTATAAATAAATCACAAAATTAATATAAAAAAATCAATGAAAACATATTTAATAGTATCACGTTCAATAAATAAATCAAGTGATCACTCTAAAATACATATGTCAACTATTATAAATAAAATTATAACTTTGTAATTTTGCCGCTGTACAGAAGCACAACTCAAAAACAGATATATATTTTTAAATAATACATATATAAATATATAAGTAAATACATAAATTATACCTTATTTAAGAGTAATGCCAAAACACGCGGGCAAACACGAATCGCAATTGGTATTGTACGCTGCTGGGATTTGAAATTGTATTGGCAGATGCATCTTATGCATTCTCCTCATTACTATTGCGCCCTCGTTGCAGTTGATTAGTATTGAAAAGGTTCTTTGTTCGCGAACAGAATACGTAAAACGTGTAGCTAGACTTTGACCAGACAAACGAAATTCATTCGTACGAAACTGTCCCCTAAAACAAAAAGAAATGAATATTGTATTGAGATTTACGAGAGGAATCGTAATAGCTTTTTGTTTGCATCAGCTGCATCGGAAAAATATAAAGTTAAAATAAACATTGCGCATTTTCAACAGCAGTATTTCTGTCAGTGTAAATTGAAAATAGACAGTGGGAACAAAATACTAAATATATATTGAAAACAGATAAATTTCTAGGTTCAAATGCATGAACTGTTATTGGCTTATTTATTGTAAACAGATATGTGCTTGAATAAAAGAAAGAAATTCTTTTTAAATGATGGAATTATGATGTATATCAATTTATAACAAAACAAAAAAAAATAATCACACTTAAAAATTTAAATCCCGTTGCTTTGTTCTTCAAATTGCTTCCCGATATCTTGGAGCAGTGCTGTATTTATGCACACCAGTCCTAGTCTAATAATGCAGTTACCAGCTAAACCTTAATTTGGAACTGTCTGGAAACTATTTTCTGTATTTTAAATCTAAATTTTTATAATAATGTTATTGGAATATTCCTATTGTTTCAACTATGCTAAAATTATATCTGTACAAAATAGTTTAGTCAAAAATCGATAATTATGTTTATAGATACACCGTCATTGTCAGTATCAACCCGTTAATATATTCAATAATATATTTCTTGAACTACAGAAATAAAATCTAACATAAGAATCAGTATGGGGCATATACAATAGTACTATAACTAGTAACTATTTATATGGGACATGAAAAATAATTGTGCTGTGTTTTCACACTAAGGAAGCTCTGGAACTTGCAGCGTGGCAGTTTAGGCTATAACGTCGAACGCGTTTAGAATTCCAATTCAAAGGTGTCCGAAAAGGCCCAACTACGGATCGATCGGTTGCTTTTGTAATATCTTTTAACTAATGCCCTATATACCTTACGGAGTCAATTAAATGAAAGGATATTTAATATTTTGTAACGGGTTTATTAAAGAAACAACTAAAAAAACTTTCATTATGTCTTATCTGACAGCCCACATGATACGGTATTAATTAAACACGCCGACGAACTCATGAATTATCATGAGGTTAATAGTCACCAATGAGCTTGGAGTAATTATGTAGATGAACCGCTGTGCGCTAGCGCAAGTGGTGGGGACGCGTCCGGTCAGTGCTATACCAAGGCCGATAGCAACAGATTAACCCTCGCAGACAGCGAAATAGGTATAAAATGTTTCATTCAAAGGATTTTGCTATCCTATACATTCACTATAAATTCAATATGTGTGCAAAACAGATATGTTAACTGAGTAACTAAATTCCTAATATATTAGAGTCGTCAGAAGACGCTGGATTCAAACTGTTACATACTATCCTGCACGACACATCCAAAATAAAAAATGAAGAGATAAGAAAATAAATTCATTTCTAAATGTTTAACAATTATATAGGAAACTTCATTGCAGATGGAAAATATATTTGACTATTTCGTTGTAATTATGTACGAAGATTACTTTCTCATTTATATAATAAATTAAATAATAACTGTAAAATATACGTATTGACAATTAAATATTATATATCTATCTCTTCTTATCATTAAGTATCGATAAAAAATCATTTTTTGTCAAAGTAATTTTTTTCATAATCATACTACTTTTCAGATACAGATATGTATTAAAACCGTAGTCCTTGGAAGATTTTTATTATGTTTTAATATGATTAAACCTGTGCAATAAGATATATTATTTAATTTTACTGTAAGTCTGAGCATTTTTCGTACTATAAAAAAATTGCGTTGTTATGATTTGTTTATAATTGTTGATTACATTAAGGTATCTCCAATTTTTAGTTGTAGACATCGTATTTAAATAAATACAACCTGAAACTAAAATTAAGTATTTCCATAGGTACTTTATGATTTGAAATTTTTATTTTACTTCATATTACGTTTTTCTTATCGAATCATAGTTATTTTTGTCGTAAAAATATTATAATGAAATCGTCGCATACTTTTAATCATGATGCGTATCCTTAATTTTATGTTATATTTTGTGTTTGATCGCAACATTTGTGTAAGTGCCGCTGTTGGTGCTAAATAAACATAGACTATATATATATTATGTGTATAAAAAAGTTACGTCTGTTTCTGTAATTAGTCTGTGGCAGTTATCCGGCAGGAGGCGGGACCGAGACGAAGAGCGCGCGCGCATCGCTCGCGTGCCGCTGCGCGCGCCACCCAAGCGCTGCTACCGACAGATCGAGATATTTTTCTGCAAATGTCTATATTAACTTTTAAACTTATTTCTTACAAAATAATTACCTAAGCTATTGATCAAGGCTAAACGGGTAACTGGTTATAGGTCTAAAAACTTTTAATCCTTCTTGGTTATAAGTGTAGCCTACAGATACAATAAGGTTATCAAAAATCTTACATCACCCTTTTTTGTTTTAAATATAAAAATAAAAGCATATTATTACATTAATTAATCTTACTATAACATTCAAGACAGGAAGAAGATAGCTAGCCTATCTGTATATATGAAACTGGTTTTGATGACTCATTTACCTAGTTGATATTATAAAAAATACATCAAACGTTTTTAAATTTTTATTATAAAAAAAAAAAAAACAAATGTAGAGTGGTCAGATCGGAGTGGTCAGTCTCTTTACAGCACTTCTTAGATCAACGTACTGTAGGTACCTCACTATTTATAATTTTAAAATAATTGACGAATCACACATCATCATCATCACAATTTCAATTTAAAGAAGTGTATGTATAGCGCTTTTGTAAGAAAAGATATTTAAAGCTACTATAACCTATTTCCAAACACCCTTTATAAAGTGATCACTAAAAATCTATTGCAATGCGACAGGCTAATTACGTCTGGGAATACAAAGCCTGCATGAACAAATAGTAAACAATACTAAATTCCAATAGGTGGTAATCCAAATCTTGAAGACGATCTTACTATAGGAACCTTACATTATTTATCGTATTTATTTTTTTGATTTTTGGTTTAGAATATGTTAAGTATATAACGTACACAAAATATATATACTTATATACATTTACTTATGTTCTACTTACACATACAATTACAAATACATTTGAATTCATAATTTTAAATACGCTGTAATGTGCAAATGATATTAATATTTTCGTCTATTCTTGTAAAACCTTGCCTTTAAGTAATCCATATATTAATAATCACCATCTTTAGTAGTTAATAACCGACAAAGTATTTTCTACTTCAATATTTATGAACACACTTCGATACTGCATCACCGATATATCTTAGGCCTTGCTCGAGACCACCTTCCGGGCTCAGGTGCGCGATGAAGGCATTAAACTGAATCGCCCATTATGATTAGAGAGAAATTGCTTGCCTAGTCAATGTTTGCGATCAGCTGGAGTAGTTTTACCCCGAGGGTCTATTGATTAACAGTTCCTAATACCTGGTGTTTGGCATGGCAAGCCATTTTGTAATTATACGGCATCACTATGGACTAGTATCATTATTACTTATTATTTCCTATAATCTCTCAAATTCTGCTTCTATGGAATTATTATAATAATACAAACTTGAACACAGACGAAAACTGAATGTTCGTAAAGTAAATTTCATTAAATGTATAGAATTCATGCTTGGTTTCTTTCTCTACGAGATCGAACCAGTAATGCAGACATCTGTAGATAAATAAAAATAGCCATCATTACTTAGTAGTTCGAATGGCAGTGAGCTTAGCCACTGGTTTCTTAAGGTTTTGGAATGAAAATCAAAAATCGGTAAACACAGAATAGGTCGAGATAGACAGAAAAGATACTAAAAGCTGGTCGCTCCAAACCGGAAATCTATAAAGCAGCACCTCTGATTTTTGATGTTGGACATTTTACTGTTTAAAATAATTTTTAGTTAATTTTGACATAGTCTTCATCATGGTTTATTAGAAAAAAATATGTTCAATACGCGTATGATTCATTCGATTAACGACCACCTGGCTTTGTTTGAATATTTATCATATCTAAGATATTTCATTTGCATACCAAAGCATTTGGCAAGCTAGCAGATGGTATCATTTTACAATTACAGCCGAAATGAACCAACCAATCCGGCGGCCACACCTTACGCGTCGCAGTATTAATTTCAAGTTAACAACATTCATAATGGGTGGCTTTTTATGAAGATCAGAGACAAAATATTTTAAAGTTATTTTTTTTGAATTAAAATTCCGTTAATATATAAAATAACAATAAACTGTGTGTTTAGTGAAATGTAAAATTTATTCCTTTACTTTCGAACTTAGAGTAAGCGCAGAAATGCAGAATGTACAGACGAGATAGTCGTTGTATAAGCCTGGGACGACAAAGGAAAATGATAAATCTTGACAGGGAATAGAAATCGTTTAGCATTATTTATTTGCAGAGTAAGGAACCCAGACACTACCTTCGTGGCGTGTTGCGATATTATCACTTACTTAAACGCGAGAGCCCAACGAATACATCATAGTAACAACCAGGATTTCTGCGAATACATTGAAAACAAAATGCAATCTAAAACAAACCTCCAATTATCTTCCAATGAACTAGAATAATTTGCTGAGAGGCAGGCAATTCAGCAAAAGTTATTACACCATAAAGCCTTAATGTTGACGTAACTAGAAATTACTCTCGGGTTATTTAAACAGGGATGTGCCATAAAAACGTCTATGTGACTCATATATGTCCTTAAGCATCAAATCGATGTCATATAACTATCGATGTTAATATTAAAAGAGGTAACTTCACATTTCGCATGTATATGTTGATATTTAAATAATCCGTCAATAATTTACAATGTAAATAAGGATTTTGTTGTAATGACTTTTATATGGTGATGTCCTGAGAATATGAATAAGAGATTAGTTTTATTTAATAACATATTGTATTTTAGACACACTGTATTGGTAAACTAATTTTACTATTTATTATTACAAGTTTATTTTACATATTACAAGTAATTTCAAATAGAGCATTTTATACAATGATTTATGTTTTAATTGCAATTTAACACTATATTTTTTATATTTGTTACATCCTAAAACACCTTATTTTTGGTTTTGTTTATCATACATATATTTGACAGCTAGGGAGTGTTGTGTAAATTTACTCTGTGGTACATTAGAACATTCAAATTTTTTCTTTGTTTTTTTTTTTCACTACAAAGCTTTGATAATATAATTATATATCCTGTGTGCTTTCTGATGCTCGTTTTTTTTTTGTTAAATTACATGCTATCACATTTTTGACAGCCGTTCAAAAAAGCTTTAATTACTAATTTATAGATATTATTATACAGTTTTTACTGCATATGAACCATTCGTATGCTATATCGAAGGATAAGAAAAGGCTAAAGTTATTCAAGTCATTCTCGACCTTTGGGATTAGCAACATATGAGCGATTGTTTTAAATTGATAAAGAAAGTTTTTCTTTTTGATATCTAACTATATATAAACATAACATGTAGTTCACAGGACAATTGGGTTTATATACATGCAAGAGCTTAAAATGGGTGAATGTATAGCTTATTTGTAAGTAAAAAGCTTTAAAGCTTTTTCACTCATATCGAAACATCGTGTTTAGAGTGATAACTCTGTGACTCTTTTGTATTGGAATGCGACAGACCTATTAATGTTGATAGTAAAAAGCTGCGGAAACTTAGAAAAATATAACTATTTTAATATGTACCATTCTAAAATATAGCTACATTTTTTTCTCACTATATTCTCATTATGTTGTGTGTTATTCATTAAAATATTATTTGTTTAATAGGACATACGTACATGAATTGACATCAGATGAGCCTTACATTCACAACTTTAAAGCTTTGCTACCTTCAACAAATCATCCTGTATAATACTTTATATGCATCCATCGAAGCTTTATCGTTGAGTTAATAAAATTCAACTTGTTTATGCCAAAATATTTGGTAAATATTTACGTACCTTAACAATGAGAATGGTAATGATTTAACCCTATCGAGTATTACGTCTTTTGCATTGCAAATATGATGAGGTGAAAGCTTCGAAATGAAATAAACGTTTCAATGGACAACTTACACTCAAATTTTTTTTGGAGATTGAATTTTATATTAATGTTTAATACAACATTCAATATTTATTTTGCTACCCAAGTAATATAAACATGATTGAATCTTATAAAGCTCTCAAATCATTAGAAAGAAGAAAATGGAATAAAGCCTTTTTTTACCACTCAGAGGTTATGACTTTTCATAGTTTGTTTTTTTTATATACTATTTAAAATTAAAATAGATTATGTGACTAAATACTATGTTAGTGTGAGAATTGCAATTCTGGTTATTTTTTAAAGTCGCTGTGAATAAATATAAAATTATTTTAAATGTTGTATACCATTTACTTCACGTATCCAATCTATTAAGAAATTTTTCATAATGACCTGCTTTTTATCTAGTAGCAAAGCATCTTAACAATCCGCACCGAACTACTTCGCTTATAAATTCATATTCGTAAAACAAACATTCATTTCCTTATAAACGGTATCTCGTGCGGCAGATAGTAGGAAAACCGTTATGCAGAGTGGATTGGTATTCTACAGCATTCACGCGAATAACGTATCCATAGCTATATTTTAAAGTTATAATCATAACATATTTTTTTAATATAAAGTTACCTTGGAGATATACCAAGCGCTTAGACTCAAAGTGTGATCCGCACAGCCCTAGTATGTAACGATCGGCCGACTTCCATATCCTTTATTCTTTATTTTTATTAGAATTATAACCCAGGGTTTTGCAGGGTCGGAGTCAAAAACCTACTGAGTCTGCGTGCTTCATCTTTGACCACGTTGTCGCTTTCCATTAGGAGAGTTGGCGGTCAAACACAGTTAAGTTTCACTTAAAATTAAAATTAATTTTTTTTTAATACTTTAATGCTGTCTATTTTTCAACCTCGGTGAACTGGTCAAAATATCTTGCATTTGCATATTTTATTTTAGTCTTTTTGAACATACTTAAATCACATAACTCTTCAGTTGAATTTCTTAACTTTTAGTAATGGGCTCTCTTGCTGAAAATCAGCGCTGTAATAATAATTAGGCTGGACTGCAATTCGTAGCTATGAAAGGGTTTCTATAATTTATAGTCTTACCTATCTCGCCTTCATTAATCTTGAGCTAGGCCATCAATAAATCCTCTGTATTTCTTACTGACATATTTTATTAGTATTATTCGAATCTTCCTACTATATGGGTTACCAGTCTCCTATGGTGTGTATTAGCCGTGATCACACACAGAGCAGACCCAACGCAAATTATTAGATGACAATATCTGACAGATTTTTCGGCAGAAAAAAAACTAATACTACATTAGATGTTCCACGATGTTATCGTTGACTTTATGAGACAATGGCGATGTTTCGACTCGCGACACAGGAACGTATGTCACAGTCACTTTTCATTAGATTACTAATCATACTGTTACGGAAAGCGGCATGTTATTACTTGAAGTATAGAGTAAATGCGGTAAATGAAGAACATCTTTAAGGTGTTCAAAATTTGAGAGTAACTGAGGACGAAGCAAAAAAAAATAGCTAAATAGTGGAAGCGGTTGGTAACTCAGAGCAGCAAGCGTGTGCAAGTCAATAGATCGGCACACAACCAGTGTAAATCAGCAGCCCTGTATGTCATCCTGTGCTAATAGAAAATCAGGTCTGTCCTGATAAAATCATATATTAACTTCAATCTAAATCCTAAAGCTCATAATAATACTAGCATATCATGTAATCATCAGCCGTATAACATCCACTGCTAAACATAGACCTTGCCAGTGACGTCCAATAAGACCACTTCCTCTTTCCCTTAGGGTTGAAAGTGAAGGAGAATATTGTGAAAATGAGAGAGAAAGAGAAGGATAAAAAATTATAATGGGTGAAAGAGGGCAAAGATAGAGCCAATCATTTGGCGAAGTGTCTGGCCCTAACATTTACGGGGTGCTGGGGATTCTCCGAGTAAACGTATATGTTAAAGCTCAAAGGGAGTTACTCAATTGGTGATGCGTGAATACCATGTAAGTGAATGCTGTAAGAATGATAGAAAATATGAATGAAGGACGAAAAATGGAAGAAAGAGAGAAGTTGTTAAGGATAAGAGGGAGAGAGGGTGAAAGTAGGAAGTTTTATATCCCTGTCCAAAAATAAAATAGGGGAAAAAGTATTTAAAAAAATAAGACCAGTTGAAAGTGATCTTGATCCAGCGTCTTCCGATAATCTTAACAAAGTCGTCTGCACAATTTTACTTATTTAATATTATCTTACGTTATACTCACATATAAGATACCTAAGTTACTGAATTGCAATCATAAATATTCATTTTCAAGTAATTAAATTAAACAACTATTATAATTTAAATTATGTACAAATGCTAATTTGCGAGTTCTGGTGTTTTGTTTACGATTAAAAAATGGCAATGACCTCTCTCAATTTATGCAAATGGCATTATTATACATAATACAGTGTCGTAATAAATAATTTGACGAACTGTTTCGAAGCAAGTATCCATAATCCGCAAACTTACACATGTCATCCACAAAACAATATTAATGTCTTATCCTTGCAGCGAACTCAGTAAATATTATGTCACTATATTTGATTGAAATATGTTATGTTATTAGCAATATCTATCCACCCCAATTAGAATGAAGGATGAAGTGACGTATATATTTAAAAAAAGACCCTAATCATTGAACGTGTGAATATTTGGTGAGAAAAATACCATTTGTGTTAGTTAGCGCACCGGAAGTCATATAGTGCAACAAACATCGTGTGTGTGGGATTCAGGCAAATAAAGAAAAAACAGAATTAATTTTGCACATATTTATTTTAATTTTGAAAACAATTATTCATTTTAATTTCTCCTTTTTTGAGTTGCGTTGAGTTTTGAGTTTCGAATTGAGTTGCTCTAGAATGAAATCTGTTAACATAAAATAGTTCAAGCCTCGCCTAGTTTGGTTTTTCGGAAATTTATGACGTATTTCTGTAATTTTAATAATTTTAAGATTTAGAAAATGTCGATAAGAGGGATCCTAGTGCATTCTGATCTGAGAAGAATTCACAAACTCCCAAACAAACTCGGAATTTTTAGGCGATTACTTTGATGAACACCCTTAGTACAGTAATTGGAACATTTAAATAACAAGCAATACTTAAAAATTCTTGACAGTTTAATTTTTTATGCGCATGTTTAGTTTTGGACCTCCTACGGCTAAACTTATGAACATAAAGATTCCTTAAAGATAAAGATAAAATTCACTTAATCAACATTGGAACTTTTAACAGAACTAATTGATCGTCAACTTAATATTTTTTTAATAGTTTTATTTCCGACTCTATTTTGTTTAGCAAGATATTATAGTTGTGAAGAAGAAACAGGAAGAGACTCCACAATAATACATACATGTTTTTTTCATTTCATTTTAATAAAACTTAATAATACAGATTTATATATATATACACTATCCGATATAGCCTAAATGTAATCAAGCGGCGTCAATGCTATGGATAGTTGTCACAATATTCTCTTATTCAATAATAAGCTATTTCCGTCAATTTAATTTTTATGTACATTTTGAATTTTGTAATGTCTTATTTTAATACTTTTAAATAGTCTATATATTTCAAAATATAATCAAATAAATAAGAAAAAAATCTTAAAGTATAAAAAAATATGTCTTAAGTTCCGATTTACGAGTGTTATAATAGAACTAATACGCATCAAAGACGCTAACTTATCAGCAAAAATCGCATCGTAACCACACAAATTGGTTCCTAGAGAGCTTTATCTCAATTCAATCACAAAAATGCTTAACGCGGCATTTTCCTTCCGCCATAAAAGGGCAGTGGCCGCGGGCGCCGAGCGAAATTCATGCCTTATATGTTCTGTCTATGTGCAGTAAACGCTATGTCGGTAGTTCACAACGTAGTACCCCTTTAGGGGCAGATTCAGATAAGATTACGGCACGAAGTTCCTTCAACAATAAGATAACTTCATGAAACATTCTATTTAAAACTATTTAATGTTAAATCGGGTATTCTCGCCTTCGTTTCTACGATTAAACTATTTCGAGTACAAAGCATTTTAAGTGAAACAAGAAAATGTTATAGCAAGTTGTGGATTTCGGTAAAATATAAATAGAACTAAATTTAGAATAGCGCGAATAATTTTCAACTTCTTGTATAAATTAATTATCGAAACGAAATAATACTTATTCAAATAATGAAAAATCACTTTCACAATTAATAGGTCACATCTTGCCGCGAATTTTGGCCGATTTGACCTTTTGGCTGCGACCCCGCTCCTTTATCTGCAAGCAAATAGTACACACACAGAGTAAACATCAGATTGTTTTTAATTAAAATCAAAATTGCATAACTTTTTTCACGGCGTTCCGCAAAAGCATCCGCGTCTTTGAAGCCGTCGAACCTTCCACATCCTTCCTATTCATTCGACAAGCGTGTCCAGCTTAAGACGTCGCTTGACGGAATGTTTATATTGGCATATAGCTCGTGTAGCCAATAGCAATTAGGGTAGTGGTAGCGATAAGCTGGTAGACACGGTATGACTAGGCCAACAAAATGGTTAAGGTCACTGGCAGCGCAAGACCAGTCATCGTGGTGATATTTAAAGGAAAGAATATATGCCAGTGAACGTAAGTTTAGGTACCGTATCAAGGACAGTAACAAAATATTCTAGATTATGTGAATAAAACTATAGCAAGTAGTAGTACCACATTTACCAGCCACTCAAATTGATTCTCTTACTCTGATATCAATTCAGCTAAAATGTTTTCGGAGAAAAGGATCATACCTTTCTCCGAAAACTGAGTAGATTAATCAAAATAATATGTCAGACGACGCATCTGACGTACATTTTTTAGTTTATTAGCTCGCGAATTTCGGATCCGCAAGCCCCGAGTTCGAAGAAGCTGTAAAAGCCAGAACCAATCGAAGAAAGCCAAGATTACTTGTGACATACGCTCTACATCATACTACTAGTAAAGTAAATTAAAATTTTGTTATTGAAAATTTCTTAGTTGTTGTTATTTTATGAGTCTTAAAACACTTAAAAATAAATAATTAAAGAATAAAGGGATTTGGGTTATTCAAAGCGCCAGTAAGCTTGGTACCACTTCCACGTAGAGTTTATACTAATTGCAAAGTGCGAATCGACGTACGTGGATAACCGCAACTCCGAACCGAGGAAAACAAACGAGCTACAAAGTAATTACTTCATCACGGGAGTGTGAAAATCTTGTAACCCCGTTCGCTATAGCGATGCGCCCTGATCTCGAACAAAGGTTGCAAAAAAAGTCTCTATAACTTTGAAAAGCGTAAAACTAAACTGTAAACACAAGCACTTTTAAAACAATATATTATGCGTAATTAAGTAATGACATTAACAACTTTGATACTTACCGCCCGCATCTTTTCTCCCCTAAATAAATATTATTTGACTTCTCGTTAATCGTAATATTTTTATGTGACGAATAAATTATTTTTTTAAGAAGTAATTTTTTTTAAACGACTTCAAGATTATCTTTGTAATTTTCGTATAAAATATCATAATCATCGTTTATTTTTCTGTAACATTTACTGCTGGATAAAAACTAACCTATATACTTGCTATAGACCCGGTTGGATCTATCAGACGTCTTTCGATGACTTTATCGACTTTATCCATTTTGTGGGAGGATGTCCAACGCTGTGCTTGCCAATGTGTGGTCTTCTCTCAAGAACCATAGGCTCCCAGCTGCCATCTGCATCGTTCAATTCTGTCCGCTATGTGGATTGTCCACTGCAAGTTGGTGACGTCATAAAATAGTATTAGGGGGACTTTACGGTCCCACTTATAAATATAATTTCATTAATATACAAATCCTATACTCATGGCTAGTTGAGCCACTGTTTGCTAATAAGGTTTACAGTGAAAGACCACATTTCAGTGCCGTAAGTTCTTGTATCACTGGTAACATATTGATCGAAGCCTTTCATCTTAATGTACTTAGGGATGGATAATGGAAGAGATCTTTCGTAGTTTCCCGAACGCTACCCAATTTGACGTTTGAGCTCTTCTGCCACAAAGTAGGACTTACCTATTTTGACTGTTTGCCTCAGGTATACCTACGCGTCAACAAAGATGGATTGTCACATGTAGATTCGAGAAAACAAGATTCAAGAACGGAGCATGCGATGAATTAAAAATATGTTTTGTAACAAATATCATAAAATAAAAATATGTTGAAAACCACTAGTTCATACGTCTAATTGTTAAATATGCTGATCCTTAGATAAATAAATCAGGAATATTACAAAGTAATTAGATTTGGTGCAAAATGTAGGTACATAAATAGTACGACAGATGAGGACTTCTCATAATACATTACATTGTGTTAGCAGATACCCCGCATAAATTAACTTTCATCAAAGCATGTTAAGGCATATAGCGAATATGCGAGATATATTTGCGACGGACAATAGTCCTTTCAGACTAAAACAGAAGCACCGACAATAGCCGACTCACACCCGGAGCCAAACAAAAAATAACGACAAAAACATTCATAATATAAACCTTTTATATTACAAAAATCTTAATGAAAAACCAGTAACAAGTTTTAATTCGTAACAAACAGTAATAACGTCATAGTAATTTTAAAATAATTACATTCCTAACGTAAGATTTAAATATATATTTTTTGTTATTAATATAGAATTTGTGTGAACAGGAATAAAATAGGTATGAAAACATTTACAAACTAAAACATATTTATGACATGTAATGAAAATTTTAAAACAAACCATAACACGGAATGATCCTGTATATAACACACATTATTTTATGTTATCTCTCATACTGACTGTTTTATTCAATTTTATTGTATCTGTCTATGTAAATGTCGAATAATAGAGCTCAATGGGTAATATTCTGATTTTGTTAACGAATTAGAGGCTCGTTTTTCAGGCCATTGATTTTTATTACGCATTCGGAGCTGGCGACCCGTACAATTTACATTCTACAATTTCGTTGCAAGCTCTCCGACTACTATCATCATAACTAACCGCGCCGTGTTTGTTTGTAATTAACGACGCGCACTCCTATAAGAACATTGTTTTAACATTGTATGCTGCGTACTGATTCAATAAATAATCCACCACTTGTGTGGTAATACGATCCCTTGACGTCACAGTCTTGTACGGCAAGGAGCTTTGAGAACAGAACAATCGTTAATTGTTTGATGGTCGATGTTATGTTATATCTTAAATGGGTGCTTGGAATTTTTTATGATATTATACGTTCATATGTACGACAGTGTTCGTTATAATCTGCTGTTAACGTTATTAATAGCTGCGCTGTTTTAATTATAGCTTTAGATTCAGCTATACGCGTTTATTGAGACAATTTTGTTACAAATTATTTTATCTCATCTTTTTAACAACGGTTTTATTTGCCGAGGTAATGGTTCCAAATAATAAAAAAGTTTTCAGCCTTACCTACTTATTGCATTTGTTTCTTGGGAATATTCCTTTTTTGTAAAAATAATTATGTAAAATTTTTATGAAGTTTTTTGTATCCTTATAGCATACATGTAGCATATCATGTTTATTGATATTAAATAAAGACAATTTAGTCACTTTAAATTTTTTTTTATTTATTTAACGCCACTCAACAAAAAGTTTAACAATTTTCACCCCAATCACAGGGTATTAATTTACATTTACATTTTTCTTTACGCAGATTTTCTATAGAATTTTAAAAATAAAAATAAGTACTTATCGGCACATAATTCTTTTGTACATATTTTATCTCTCAAAATATGCCTCAATGTTCTATTAAAAGAAATAACCAAAAAGTTTAAAAAGTTCAAAAAGCGTATTAAATGTTTTTGGGTGTTCTCTGTATAAATTTGACAAGAGTTAGTTCAATTCCAAAACCGCTTGTACCAGGCTGCCCAGTTGAAGGATTCTAATACTACCGTTATAAAATGTAATTTTAAAAAAATACGCGTTGTCGGTTTCATTCTATTACTTATGTTCTTTACTACCAAATGTGTCAAATCTGTTAGCATAAATATAAACCTATTTTTTTTATGTTATCTACTAACAAATATTATTTGTAACTGTATTAAGATAATAAATAACTAAATGAATTTATGAAAAATACTATCTAAGCTTATAAATATGTTGAAATAAAACCCAAAGTCAAGTCGGCCGACTTCTAAAGCAGTGCATTCCGAGGCCTCGCTTGTAATGAACCAGTATGAGCCAGCGGTACAGCCTTGTAGCGGCCGTGGAACACGGTAATTTCTTGTCATTAGACTATTATTCATAAACCGGTGCCGTCGCAGGCGCACTGGCGATACGTTGCCCGACGCGGGGGACGAATGCACTCTAAGTTAATAACACTCGTGACATCGTTGAATTAACGCGTATGACTCACGTATAACTCGAGTTAGTTATCAGAACGAAATTGGCAACCATTTCAGTTGGAAATGAGATTTGTTATGATTAACTATCGCTGTATATATTCACGTCTCTTATAAAGATACATTGCGAGATGTAAACGTTGACAGGTCAATCAAGATGAATTCTGCTTAAAACTACAAAATTAATTTATTATCTTCTATATTTAATGGTAAAGTAAAATTATTTTGCTTCATCTTCACGAGATTTTAATTCCCTATTTTTTTAATGTAATTATGTAATAAATAGAACATTAAACAAATGCTGAGTAATTTCGAATTACAACTGCTGTTAAAAATATTTGCTTCTCTTCCGCAAAAAAAAATCACCTATTATTGTTTAACATGAAATAGACATTTTTATAAAGAAAAATGAGCCTTATGTTTTGTATCTCCTCAGTTTGACAAATACATAACAAGAAAGAATTCAATTACATGTGAGTCTCAGTTTGTTACACTCAATTACACCGCTTTGTTACTGTTCTCATTATAGTAGCCGGTTAAAGAAAATGAGGTCACTGAAAAAAAATAAAAAGGAATATACACTGCAAAGTTATTAAGCGACTTATTTAGCGTTGCTCTCCTAGTCGCTCCGTAACGCCGGCGGCGACCTAACCTGTTCCGTCAGAGCGAAGTCATACGTCATTGGGCCCGACTTTGAAATTATTCCCGCGTTATATAATAAATCATTGTAAACCGGTAATTAAGACAGTCATAACCAGAACCATGGAATAGAAAGAGTTCTATAATTTTTTCACATTAAATAACCATTTCAAGCGAGACGGAGCCTAAGCGAGCATCGATAAGATAGATTTTAATGTGTTTTTTTTTTTGGGCATAATTCGGTTGCGGTAACAGTGTCGTGAATGATGGGCCTGTTATTTAGATTTGATAAAACGAATTTATTTGCATATTAACACGGGGAACTTATTAATACGTTCATGAAAATCTCAATGAGTTAGTTGAATGTAGTTTTTAAGCTTAACAATTGTGCCTGAGCTTCTATACACTTAGTGATCTGATTTAAAGGCAAAGGTTTTTTTGTCCTATACCAGATAAATATTCGCAAATTTTCTTTAATTTTATCATAGAAACTTACGAAAATAATTCGAACGGAAAATATGACAACACTAAAGGAAAGTTCTTAAAGAAAAAAAGAAAAATTATTGTATTATGTGTATTATAAATACAAATGTTGTTTTTGTTATTATATTTGGTAGACAAACAATAGAGTACATTATTAAGCCGATCAATGAAATTCATTATTTCTAAATAACCGCATTATTAAATCAGTTAATTAAACGTAATCACTTATTGATTTAAACAAATAATTGAGGTGGAACAAAAAATTTAGTTTACTATTTCTCACGGAAATTTATTGTACTTTGACAAAAACATTTATTACATTTTTTTTTAAATACAATATACATTACAAAAACGAAAAATATATATTTACACTTAATACTAAAAAAGGACAGTTCAGTTCAGTCTACCAAGAAGGCCAATTGTATTTCTGTTATTATTGTATGATGTACAATGAAATGTAACAATAATATAGCCCATCGGACTAAGTTGAAGCGTCGGTAAACGTTGCGCAAAGGACATGGTCACTAGGGTCTTAAGGTTTGAAAGTGATGACCACGGACCAGCACGGCAGCGTAAGACGTCCACCAATGAGATGGACGGACGATCTCGTTTAGGTCGTCGGAAGACGATTGATACAGGCCAGTTTCGACGGGTCCTATTGGAACTTTAAATGGCAGGCCCATGTCCAGCTCTGGACGACTTATAGCAGAAATTATGACCATGGTTTTGAACATTATTACAACTTCTTATCACTTTTTAACGAAGAGGGTTAAGGGTTCTGTATAATATTACGTAAAATAATCTAATTTTTGTAGTCTTGTATACATTTGACACATTTATCCACATTTTATATGATACAGGTTATTTTGTTTATATAAGCTAATTATTTTTGCTTTTACTGTACTTTGTGTTCACGGATAAGACACGGCGTAAGTTTAAATCAAATAAAACTCCTGATACTAATAGTTTATTATTACTTAAAAAATAAGAGGAATTATATGATCTTTAAAAAATGTTTGATCGACAAACACTTTTGGTCAAAATTCTACGGTTACAAAAATTTAATAAATATAACTTTTAGTTTTAACAATCCTGTAGCAAAATTAGCGTTAGAAATAAATCATCAGAGGTATATTCCGTTGCAAAAAGTAATTGTTTTCTTTTAAGAAAGTGTAAATAAATGTATACTATAATCTAATCGATTATGGAAACGTTTCATCTATATTTAACCAGTTTAGGATTTTATTGTTTTAGTAATTCTAAAAAATGTCTTAAAACAAGAAGGAAATCGGGTTTTCTTTGGAAAGTAGGCATAAGTTCGAAGGCAGCGTCCATTCAAAGCCCTGAATAAATTAGTTTTCGGAATGGCCGGGCCAATAAAAGTTTTAAACAAAAGAATCATAAAACGAACGGCCAAACTTCAGCCTCGGTAGCAAGCAACAGGAGTGCTTCAATGATTTACGACGGTACTGGGACACAATCGTCTCAAAACTTTTCAAATATACTAGCTCTATGAATAGACAAGAACATGTGTTAGACGGCAAGTATTCTCTGACGCTTTAATGAGGGATGCATAAGTGTTGGAGACAATAGGAAAAAACAGACAATGGGCGAATTAAATTTTATTTCATGTCGACCGAATGCTACCGAACGTTGCGGAGGACGGGTACGTTCGTAAACAGGACGTCACGAAACTCGCTACTGCGCTATAAAAGTTTGTGTTTGAATGTTGCAGCCGAGCATTGGTTCTGGTCTGGCGGTTCTGCATGTGTAATATGCCGACAGAGCGATACAAAAAAGTAAAAACAAAAAATACGCCCTTTCCAGGACTTTTTGTCGCGTAATCGTTGGCGCTATCTCACGAGTGTACAAAGGGGAATTAAAATCGAATTCCCTGCAACCATTATAGTGGAACACGTTCATATGTTTTATAACTAAAACAACCAATTATTTACAATATCTGCAGATCATAATAATGAAGATAACAAAACGAACATACATTGATCCTAATATCGTTATGTGCGTAACACAATTTAAATATTTGGTAAAGCAATTATTTAACCATATCATCTTATAGTATAGTAGATTAGAAAGTTACGTTTACACTAACCAGTTGAAGTAAATCCTGCAGACAGTATGAATAAATACATTTCTTCAAACGAATACTCGATTAAAAAATATATTTGTCTGTATAAGGAAATTAAAAAAAACAGTGATCAAGGAAAGATATTAGAGAAATTTGTGTCAAACTACTGCATCTGTATATTATATTTTGTTATTACATAAATGATCGTCGAGTCATTATGTTAAAATCCTTGTGAATGTTATCGCAAACTCCTTGTAAGTGTTAAAATAGTTAGCGTTGAATAAATATCGATCGAAGTCAAAGCACACGTACTGCGCCATGGACAGACATTTAGAACGTAGACATTTTAATTGCATGCCTTTCGCAAACGCGACGCAAAACAGGTAGCTAGGCGAACAATGCAAAGTGAAACATTACCGACCCAAATATCCCCCGGTGTATTTAATGAAACAGAAGCTCTAGTCAAAACAAAGATTACGTAAAAAAAAAAACCAGTGGACACAGTACAATGCCGCAATAAAGTTAGAGGAGCATTTTACAACGTCCCAAATATTTCTGCACTAGTAGCTCTACGACTTTTGTCTTTAGCTCCATCGGGCATTTATGGCCCATTTCGCTTTATTCTTTCGGCGCGAGCGATTTTATTTTGTCGTGTCTTAAATAAGACATAATGTTCTTAGAAACGGGACATTAGAATGGACCCGGGGCTTTCTCTTTTTGTCAGGGACACGTACGATGAATTTTATGGTCAATTGTTTTACTTAGTTGTTGACGTGGCAAAGAGATGCCAGAGAGTCCAACGGCTGCGTTGATTTGGAACTATATCGATTTTTAATAAATTATATACAGGGATATAATATGATGAATCCTGAATAGTTTTGATTGAGATTGTGAATTTATATAAAAACACATAATTAACAAAAGTGCACATAGTTAAAGTAACCATAGCATATATTGGTTTTAATAAATAATATATTTATTCACGTACAATAGTTGTTTTAATGAAGCACCAAAACAGGTAAAACAAATATATTTCTTATCATGTTTTTCTGTATCTTTATGAATAATAATATGCATTGTAAGTAATCCGTAAAACATTATATTGTACAAAAACTTAATGTTAAAATGATCTTTATTGTAACTTGAAGGTATGTACACTACTTTGTTTTTAGAATGAAAAATATATATTAGGCAATCATTAACAAAGTAATATCTTTATAGTCTTAGAACAAGCCTGCCTATATATAGATAATACAGAACTGAATTCAAGTGTAAACAAGTGATTGATAGATTTGGGTTTCTTCTTTTTTAAACCAATACACGCACACTACAAGCCATAGACTTCAAAGATGGCCATTATGACCGGTCTTGCACTTTTCACTACCAGCAAATTCTTGCAACCTTGGCTATGTTGTTGGTTCACCTTGTAGGAAGCATACCCATCAACATGGTTGCCATTCAGGAACCTTTTCCTGTCCCAGCTTTTTCCCTGGCCAACCTTTACCTGGGCCCAGACACTTTAGACGAACAATTATTCGAGTTACGTCTGCGAAACTCCGAGCAATACTCTCTCTACTGCTCGTTGGGTGATGATGAGAATTCTTATAAGGCCAACTGTAAGCGAGCACGTCTCAGATACGTAAGTTATCACTGTTGATACATACTAATTAAAGATCTTCGTGTTCAGGTATTGCGGGCGAGAAGGTATTTCAAAGTTTCCCGTACGGTGCCCATCCAAGGTGGATGAACATCAGTAATAAGTGATCTCTTGCTCGAAGTTGGACTTACCAAGCTTAACAGTTTAATGCAGGTATAATTCCAGGTTTGTCCCAAGTATAACCGTCTTCAACTTTGAGCGTGACACCTCCTACAACCCCTGGAGTAGGCAAGACATGATCATGATTTACTGAGATCACTGTTTTTATATATTTCCGATGTTGTTTTTAAATCGTGGCGATGCTGTTACTTCGTATTCACACAACCCTTGACTCAAACACATAAATCGCAGAATTTAACCACTAAAACACAATTGCATAACTGATGCTTTAGTAATAGTAAATTTTGGGTTGCCGTCTGTGAAAAGCTTCACACAAAACATTTTTTATTTTTATTCAATGAATTATTGATCTCTCTTTTGTGTAAAATCCATCATTTATCAAAATAAAAGTATCGTGATGTGTTCGTCTATTTTATACCCTCCTGTGCCTTTTACTAGGTAATAATGTTTTATGATTCGAATACGACTTTTATTTCCTGTTGGCAATGGCTTTACATAAATACTGTAGAATAAAATTACTTAAATAAAAAATAAAACAAACGTTATTTACACTATTACTACGGATGCTATTATCAATATTGCAAAAACAATTGCCATTACCGCTAGTAATTATAATATTACTACTATCACTATTACTAATAATTATACTGTTAAAAGTAAATAAAATTTAATGTAAAATCTAATATAACAAAACGAAGCTCTGCGTATTTTCTCTAAGATTCTCTTTTGGTAAGCAATGATGAGATGCGTATATTGCTGCTGTTTCACATAAATCTTGAAAATACTTCGTAGATAAACTAAAAGAAAAATAGTTTACCGTTATAAGCACTATTAAGAATGTTGAGTTATAATTACTGTTCCCTATTACTTCCTGTTAACACTATTCGCAGTTTAGAAGTGAGGTTACTCAAGAATTGTTAATCATTAGTTATTTATTTAATAATAAATAAGAGTGTTTCAATATATGCGTTTAAGACAGTAAATATAAACTTGCAAATTTTAAAACTAAGTCTAGTTATATTTTCCCATTGTAAATTCTACGTAACTAAAATTAGCCTATTTCTTATTCAAAGCAGTACATGCCTTCATAAAAAAGTTATAAAAATGTCAAAGGAAAGTGCAAATCTGTTGTAATTTCGTTGTAAGTGAAAGCAAACTTCCAAAGCCGCAACTGTATTGCTATTAGACCGTGACAGATTGATGTCATTATAATGTGTGGTTTTAAATATTATGATCCGCGAAGTGAGAGTATGGCGTTAACATTTGGGAATGGAATGACAAGTTGTTATTCTCGCTTTAAGTCTATAATTTGTCTAAAAAGTATAAAACCTAAACTGTACTTAAATTTATAGAGGACGTAAATAGTTAAAACCCAGATCATGCAGAAATGTCTCAATGGCTTTCTCGTTTAATTCAACACATTTAAAAAACAGTTATTTTTTTAAAACTTTAATAATAATATGTTACACTTACGGTGTAATGGTAATATGTAATATTTAACAGTTATAAAAAGATTAAGACATTTACTAAACGAAAGTATGTCACCTTTAGACGGCGCAGTTTTGTGAGCTTATCCAATATGGTAAAGCCAACATAGTCGCAGGTGTCAACGCCGTACGCAAACATTATGATTCGTAAAATGTCACACAATTCACGCTAATTGTCAACAACAAATATAAGCGAGTAATTTTCATTTCACAAATAGTGGCCGCCATTCCCACGCTTAGTTGCAACAACGGAATTACAGAATCGGAATTCATGCCTGCTTGTTCCTGTGTTTGATTCAGCCGTGTTAATATCTGGATCTTGAACTTGTATATATCTAAAGTTTATTTATAAGACCTTTGAACTTTTCGACCAAATTTTCACAATGTCCATTGTATTTGTATTTTAATGATTGCCAATAAAATCTTAACTAAAAACAAAAGTTATTTTCAACACAATACTGTGCTATTACGGATTCAGTAGTTTAATTTGGTTGTTATAAACCTAACGAAATAGGTAAACACCGATTTTTATAGCTTCATTCGAAAGGTTTGCGAAATCTATTTAAATACTTCCAAGCCAACGGTGGTAATTTTAGTACAGGTCTAACTTACCAAGTAAAACGTGTAAACAACGTGATAACATTCCTCGTTTTCGATACAAAATAACTTGAGGCCTTGAGAAGCAGGAGTATGAAATAGCACACGTTTACATGTTTTGTAAACGTGTGCTATTTTTATGTTATAATAATTTAGAATAAGTAATTTTTTAAATTGTGATTTTCGTTAAAGTCGTACGTAAATCGTATAGTATTTTTAATTAATTTTGACTTTTAATCTTAGTTTTTTAAATAATTTTTAATTTCAGGTGTAATGGTAGTTTTCGTAAATGTTATTAGTGTTCAAATTTAACTAAGATTTTTTTTATGTCAATACATTTCACTGAACAAAATTTTATTTGTTCGTTCTTAGCATATTTTTTCACATTTAAATTACTTGCTCATTATACTTGATTCATTATTTTTTTTTAAATATTTGCCCAGTGGTACAGAACTGAAACTTGATATCCTAGGTCACGGGTTCGATTCCAGGACACAGGCTTATATAATGCAATTTGTGCATTAATTATATGGGATTACCAATGCTCACAAACAAGTTTCCAAAAGATAAGTAACACCGTTCTCTACGTACCACAATAAAACATTGCGATCGCCAAACCCCCAACCAAGTGTTGCGATTATGGTATATCCTACCATAATTTCGATGGGAAGGCCCATGCCCTGCAGTTGCTAAATAGACTTATATGAATGTTATTCACGTTTGTTATAAATGTAGATAACAATTAATAAAGGTACAAAATTTTAGTTAATTTCAATTTAGGTTTTAATTCGAGACAAAACAATGTTAACGTGTTTTTTTATTGATTTATAATTAAAATATTTCACACACAAAATATTTACAGTGAAAATTAGCTCTATTGACCAGATATTATATAAATTAGTTTTCTGTATACATATTTCATAATATTTGAAAAATTCGACACGGCTAATTGTTTAATACGGTAGCCGGATCCCAACTGTCGAACGAAAGTTCACAAACAGATCTTTTTGCTGCTTTTGATCGTTCATTGTTAGTCAAAACGCATTCTCTATGAGCTAATAGTGAATTAAGTATTCAGGGGCAGCGACGAGTTTGTAGTAAGCCGCTTGACTTTAGAGGTTACTCAGATCACGCACGGCGGCGGATATCGCGTCCGGTGTGCGAGCAAAGTGGAAAAAGATAGCTTATTCTTTTTTTATGATTATCGTTCACGAGAATTTTACAACATATGTTAAAATAGTAAATTAAGTCATATATCTATTTTTAAAAAAGTTGCATATTTGTGTTTTTTATTTATTTATTATGCGCCCTCTACGCGCTGTCACCTCGAACCCACGAAATCTGCTAATTACAAATGAGCAGCAAAGACAAATAAAAAATGAATTACTAAAGATATATGATCATTTGTATTTTATTTTAAAACAATACTTTTACAGAAGGCTTTCATAAATTTTCTTCACTAGTGAAATTTAAATTTCTATTTTTAAATTTCAATTCTGTTCTAATGATCACAATTTATTTAAAGGTTTTCATGTTGTAAAAAGGTAATATTTTATAAGTTTATAAATAATAAGTTATTTTTTAAATGTTTTCTTTACTGAATAGAACCAAGGTGCAATAAATATTGAATAGAACGTAAATACTCGATGCGATGTTCTATTTTCTCATTTATAAGGTTTTGGAAATATTTGAAACCATTAGAAAATTTTCAACATATGGATATTTGATAGTAAAAAATACTAATAATAAATTAAAATATCACATCTTATGAAGTTTATAATTTCTCAGTAAAATAAATCCAGTAACATTACGCATAGAGCTCAAATTAAAGCAAGCCTTTTCAAGATGTAACAAGCAGGAACACCTTCGTAACTGTCTTGTCCACATTATAATAGTCGTAATGACTCATTCGTACCACCGACGAATTCTGAGCAGCTTCAATAGAAAACAGGAAGACGCCTACAGTTGGAACCAGTCCAATGTTAAATTACCGATTATTGCAAATAGTTACAATTTGACTGCAACAATTTGAGAATATTATAGGCACCGGTAAGTAATGTCGCTTTCTTAAGTTAAATTCACACTACTACATTTTAATAAGTTTTTATTTCTAATCAACAATATATTTACCTTCGTTATCCACAACCTTTTGCAATCTAGTAAACAAATTTTCAATGCGGGAGCGGTACAACTCAATTGTATTTTTTTAAAATATGTTGACAGAAACGGCATTACTTTACGGTCCCCCTAATATAACCTAATACATCTAGTTCAATAACACTATCTTAAGGAATTCTACCGTTATAATAATCTACTGTTGTTTGTCAATACATAGAATAGTTAAATTTTACATGAACATACTCAATGAAAATGTAAGAAAAATAAATATAAGCTTATCCTGTACATAATCATTACAGTATTATGTGTAATGCCATATAACAATTTAACTATACTAATGTATATCATCTTTTAGTTATTACTTCTTTTCAAATGATAGACGCCCAGTTGAAGGTATAGGTCTCCACCTAGGATCACTAAATGACCTAACCTATGTCGTCGGTCGACCTAGTGCAAGGCCTACCTACGCTGGATCTATCGGCTCGTGATTGCTACTCAAAAATTTTGGCCCCAACAGCTCGAATTATGTTCTTCGCTTACTGCCATTTCAGACGAGAAATGCTTCAGCCTATGTTGGTGAAGTTCTTTGCTTCTTCTGCGGACCTCCTCATTAGTGGTACCTCACAGCGAAACTACATAGCTCTCTTCATTGCACTCTGGGTTAACTGTTAGTTATACTGTTGCAAATAAAATAGAGTTATTTTTTTTTAAGATACACATATAAGTAAGGTCGAACTTTAATATTACAAGACGATTTTATGTTTATAGTGAATTTTAATGCGTTGTATTAAAATTCTTTCTCTGTAATTTATACTATCATTAAATTTACATTTGTGGCTGTTACTAAAATGATCTGAAGATATATATTTTTGTTAAAAATATTATATATGTTTAATAATATATATTTATTATAAAAGCACATTAAAAGATGGCAGTAATGTATTGTTTAAAATTAGGTCAAGATTCTAGTTTTTATTAAATCGTGGACCACCACCGTTCCCTGCAACACAATTCGTTCCATTGTTTGTACTTTACAAAACAATGGGAGCCTATTCATTCATGGAATGCGTTGAAATAAGTATATTCTCGGTGCATTTTTATTTAAATTAAGCGAAAAAGAAGTTTTTATCAAAAGTTAATTTCACACTATTTTGTTGTCAAAGTTTCAAAATATTAAAACGGATAAACACTGCTCGAAATACAAAAGTAAAAAGAATGCGACCTATTTGTGAATGTGTTAAAAATAAACAGTTATTTATATTACAATACAGATTCAATAACATCAAAAACTAAACCGATTTTTGAATAAACACTGTTCGCAAAAAACATTTTTTTAATAATTTTGTATAAACATTTGTTGGTTAATGGACAATTTCTGTTGTTTTTTTTAGATGACTTCCGCTGAGGGATCGGCGAGTTATATCACATATCTTCCAAGAAGAGACTCGTGTTGTAGTAAACTAATACAAACTCTGCATGAATTTATTTTTAGTTATTATAACTTATTGTATTTCTTTTGTTAAGAGTACAAAAATGAATTAATTAAAAACGACTCTAATTATTCAGTAAGGTTTTATTTGGAAATAAAACCTTAGTTTCTAACTGACAGTTATATTACATAAAAACAGTGCCACTTAGATTCATTAAATTATTATTGAGATTATTTAAATGAGTAGTAATTTATTTGTATTACACTGTGATTTTAAAAAAAAAACTTTCGTGATCTCTACTATATGACAGCATGGAAAGATCAAAGCATATAAGATTCATATTCACAAAATGTTTATGTAATGAGGACGAGCTTGTGGAGGTCATGCTGTATAATGTAAGTGATGCTCACTTTGCATTGCATCCCTTTTACGATTTTAAACGTAACATGAAGTTTCATTTAGAAATAAGTCATTTTTTCAACATTTCAGTATATACTAATATACGTATTGTCGGAACGTGTACACATTACATTTTATCAATATTTATCTATAATTTTTAAAAATCACCGTTTATGAAATATGTGGGATTTAGTGAAATAAGAAATATAATGTTTTTATTAAAAAAAAAACTAGATTATTAATATTTTGAGTTTTTATGGAAATGTGATATCATTATTTTTTTTTTGTAAACTACGTTCGATAATGACTAAACATTTTATTTTGATAATGTTTAATGAATATTACTTTGATGATTGTTTACACAGTTATTAAAGGGCTTTTTTGATTAAAAAACGTTTTTAAAAAATGTTCATCATTTTATTTTTATAGTGTATAAATAACGACATATTACAGATATTAATTTAGTATGATCACTTGTTCTCGCTATTTACAATATTCATATGCTACAGCAGTCTTTAAAATTTTTAATATGAAATCTATTCACAGGATAACGAACAGGCAATAATAGTTTCTCTTAATTAAAATTTTGGTATAGCACTTAAAAATAGTAATTACAATATTTACAGCGAGCTAATATTAACATCTACATATTTACATTGTGACTGGAAGTCGGACAGAACTGTCCGTCTAGACTAGGTAAGCTTGTACGGCATTGCTCGTATCCACGAGTGGCGGGGGCGGCGGCCATTGTCGTTCTCGTTCCCGCCGCCTTCCGGGAGCCATGCCGTGCTCCAATGAGGAATAATCAGAGTCAATAGATGAGTAAATATGATCCGAGATAGGCCTGCCATCAAGACCGTAAGCTACCGCGGCCTGGCTCTGCCTAATGGCTGACGGAGACTGCCGTACCTCCGTACAATATTCTGGCGGAGCACTTGCCCCCTGTCCCGGGATCCCTAGAACGGGCGATTTGTCAGGATAAGTCATTGTGCGATCCCCGCTTGGGACTGAAGAGTCTAATGTATACGTATTGATATTTTTTCTATAATTTCGACTCCGTGTGTCATGATTTTGATTAGATGCATCCGGCATCATGTATCTAAGCCTTTCCCAGAAACGGTTTTGGCCCCATTGTAGTCTCGATCCCGTTTTAAGGTAGGGTCGTAAATCTGGATCGCGCAAAGCGTCCGCTACCACCGAACATTCTTCTATTAGCACCAACTTATAAATGCACCCTTTTAGTGCTTCGTGTAACCCCTGTCGGAATTCGTAGCGGGACCATTCTGTTTGCATAAAATTTCTCGTTAAAACGAGTATTATCCGCTTTGATGCTTCTGCGGCTTCGACAACTGGAGGAGCACATTGTATGTACTGCTGATTTTCATCGGAATGATGCTGAAGTATGTCTCGCTCGCCATGGTTCTTTATTATATCTCTGTAATGTAAACAGAGATGGTATGATGGATGGCCAGTCTCTAATTTGGTTGCCAACGATTGCACAACAAATTCTTCATCTTTCGGGCTATACCAGACGTAGGCGTCATACAACTTTTCATTTTCCTCAAAGGCTCCCGCGAAAGAGAATACTCTTATGCCGCAATTAGTGTAAAGCCAAACTCTGAGTGAATCTCTGAATAGAAATAATACGACCAGCGCTAGTAAAATTAACATAAAGCCCATAAGAGTGGACACCATCATGGGAACGTAGTTCGAAACCAACATGTTTCCGATAACTGAGTTATCTGCATAATAATCACTGCAGGCGGTGCCGTTTAAATTAAGCTCTTTTTTCTGTGGCGGCTTTGCGTCCCCATTCCAACACCACACGTCAGTTATGTCAACGATTTTCTGGGCATTTTCTGCCAAATACGCAGTGAGTTCTTGTAAATACCGACATTTGCAAGACCATAGATTGTTACCGAGAGATAACGCCTTTAAATTAGGATTGTTATTGAAACTCCAAACACCAAAATCTACTAATCGATTGCCCTCGAGGCGTAAAATTTCTAAAGATCTTAAAGAAATAAAAGATATGTTAGCGATATGACTAATCAAGTTATTCTGCAAAAACAGTTGTTTCAAATTACTGAGTTGATGGAATTCATATCCTTTTAATTCTTTTAATTTATTGCTCCCTAGGTGAAGAATTTCTAGTGAATTAAGGCCCGCAAAGGTTCTGTTTTGGATATTATCGAGGTTGCTATTATTTACATATAAAGACCTCATTTTTTGACGACCAATAAATACATGATTTTGTAATTCTTTTATGTTATTGCCATCTAAAAATACCTCTGTCGCGTCCATCGGTATTTTGCTTGGTATTTCTACGGACGATTGTCCAGAACAGTCAACAACATTAGTGTTCCATAACGGATCATGATAACAGGTACAGTTGTGAGGACAAGTCATTTCGCAATCGCACGCATCGTAGTCACAGCAATGGCAAATAGCAAAACAATGAGTCTCATACTCACATAAAAAGTCCGACGTCTTAAGATTAGTTAAGGGCACGTGCGTTCCACTACGAGTGTTTGTCATTTTACATAAAACATTTTCCAAATCCATCACACGTGGGTACTGCCTCATAGCAGTCATGTTGTTAATTATCGGTAACCACTCCATTGTACAGTCACATTGAAAAGGGTTGCCGCCTATATAAAACTCTGGCAACGTTTTATTTCCTGGCACCGGCGACAACCTTAAGCTATTTAACTCTAAGTTAACAATTTCATTTGCATACATATCTACACGCGTTAAATTCTTCTTATCGAAAAACGTATTAACATGGATATTATTTAAATAGTTATTATTTATAAACAACAATTCTACACTATTAGGAATGGCCATTGGACCTATATCTACTATACGATTATGACTAACATCTAGAGTCTTTATATGAATTTCATCTTGAAGTTTGTAATAATTGCCCAAGTGTTCTATAAAGTTACCGTGAACGTCCAACCACTTTAAATTACTAGGCACAAACGCATAATCAAACCACACTAGATGATTTTCAGACAGGTTGAGCCACAGAAGGCTAGCCAGCGTTGAGAATACACCGTTGATGTCCGAAAGGAAGTTTCCGTCCAATCTTATAGCTTCAAGTTGTCCATTTCGACTAAAAGTACCTCTTTCGATTGACTGAATTTTGTTTTTTGCAATATTCAAAACTTGCAAACTCGGCAAATCCCAAAACATTCCCACACTCAAATTTCCGATTTGGTTGTCAATCAATCTCAGTCCTGTTAATTGATTTAAGTTTTTAAAGGAGCCATTTCTAAAGTCTGATATTTGATTTTCACCGAGGTCGAGAGTTTTCAAAAAAGGAAGCTCCCATAATGCATCGGGTATCTCCATTAGTTGATTAGAGCTTAAATCCAGTTCTTTCAAGTCAGAGCAGTTTTTAAAAGCTTTTCGATCAATATTCACAAGTAAGTTGTTATTCAGGGTCAATTTGCTCAAGACAAATAAACCGTTAAATAAGTTCTCATCGATAGTGTGAAGTCGATTTTCTGCTAAATTTAGCGTGTGAAGATTATACAGGGGCAAAAAAGCATTTTCTTCAATGTATCCAACAGAATTATTCTTTAAATTCAAAATTTGTAAAACGAATAAATCTTTGAATGTTTTGCCGTCGATTCTTGTAAGAGCGTTGTTTGATAAATTCAAAATTATTAATCGAATCAGTCCTTTAAAAGTTCCATCGTCGATATGATTACTTGTTAGCTGATTACTCGATAAATCTAAAACGATCAATTGTTCTAAATGATGAAATAATCCTCTTGCTATTTCAAATAATGAATTTTCATTAAGATAAATTTCTCGCAATTCTTTTGCGTTTGAAAATAGTCCATCCGGTAAAGTGTGTAGACGGTTATGTGATATGTTTAAAACTCTTAAAGAGGTTAAACCATTAAAAGCTTCGTTAGATATGTCACTAATATTATTATACTGCAGATACAAATGTTGCAAACTCCGTAATTTAAGTAACTCAGACTCTTCCGGTAGAGTTTTAATTTCATTGTGACTCAAGTCTAAAGTGATAAGACCCGAACCACAGCCTTGACCAAAACCAATTTGGCCAACTGTTCTAATTCTGTTACTTGTTAAATTTAATATATTCAGATTCTCCAGGGAACAGAATACGCCGGAAGGAACGAACTTGATGTTATTTTGAGCAAGATCCAACGACTGTAGTTCCGATAATCCATTGAACGCGTTCAAAGATATCTCCATGTTCTTAGTAGGACTCCATTCAGAGTTTTTGGAACGTATTTTTAGCCTCTTAAGTTTGCTTATATCTTGGAAAGTATAATCTGGCAAATGCAGCAACTTGCAATTAATAATTGATAATTCGCTGAGAAACTCGACCGAACTAAAATAGTGAGCTCTGAGCGAACTTTCGAAAAGTAGTAAGTGATTACATTCTACTGATAAAATATTTGTGTCGGAATAAACTGAAGTTATACTGCTCCCGTCGCCGTCTAGAGTCCGTAGTTTACACAATACGTTGCCGCCTGTACCCCGAACGCACTTGTCCGAGCCATAAGGAGAGACAGTCCATCCAGCGTGCAGGAGCGCACAGAGTACTGCCGTTATAGCATACATTATCACAGATTTTTCATTTCACTAAATAATATTTCATAAACACTCCCTGTGGGTCGATATCACCATTTCCGAAACAAAGTATGTAATATGCTCAAGTGTTGAAGAAAAATTCCCTAACATTTCACTACACTTGTGTCCAATGTCACAATATTATCAAAGTCCTTTGAAATTTTACTGTCTTCAAGTTTAGCACGTCGGCTTCCGAAACAACACTTTCTATAACTTTTGGTATCTATTAAATATTTACTGCGTGCGATAAACACTAGCGCGGGTTTTGACACAACCTCCCCGCAGCTCGATTGCGTTGTGACTGTCGAGCATAGCGCTTAGCTCGTGGAAGTGGCAATGGGTCGCGCAACTTGCTCGCCCCTCCACCCGCACCCCGCATAAGCTCTGCGACGTGTTTGGACTAAGCAGTCAGACCCATCTAGTGAAGAATAGCATACTAAAATTAATATTGTCGATTAATATATCGTGGTATGAAAAGTTTCTTCGAACAAGAAACGAAACTGAAAGTATATAAAAATGACAAAGCTTTTCTGATAGTAGTGGCTGGACGATAAAGGTTGTCATAAAAATAGGTTCGCCTGTTCTCCGTATTTTTTATTAATTAGTCTAATTAAAATTGTTTCCCAAAGTTTATTTATGTTGAACTTTTTCCTTATAATATTACGCTGTCGATGCTTAAAAATGATTTACATGTTTTATTAAATATATGGTATTGTGACATAATTATTTTTTATTAGACAATTTAATAAATTGTAATACAATTTTATTTCTGATATATTACAGTATATAATGTTTCACTGGCTGCCAGTTTACATATAAGATCATATTATTTTTTATGTTATATAAAAACAAATCAAAAGCTTATATTATTTAATTTGAGTTCATGTGTAACTTATAAAACACATAGTTGTAATAATAAATGTTTTTTATATTTGATTATGATTGAATGCATTATGTTGATGATACTTAAAAAAAAAACATTAATTTTATCTCCTTTGCACGTACAGATACAAAACTGGTAGTGTACCAATCGAAATATAAAGACATTGAACTAAAATAGTGCTCAACATATAAAAATTGAATTCAATAATATAAAAACTATCAAAAACAGAATAACAAAGACAATGCATCGTACAGCTAAATACACAAAAAATTTAAAAATACTCGCAGTCAAAAAATAAAATTAAAATAAACACAGTAATTAAATAACAATTTAGATTATAAAAACAAGATATAAATCAAACGTAACCAAAAGTTTACATAATTATTATTTTCTGTGTACTTAAAATTTTTAAAATACTTTACAGTTGATTGTAACTTTGCTGCTCCACCACAGATGGCGCTGAATGGTAGAGCAAGTATCGAAAGAAAAGTTAATAACAATACAAAAGTTAAATGAAGTTTTCCTAGTGAAACGCATAATTATATAGGAAGCCGGTGTAGTAAACAAAAAGAAACAAAGCCTTTAATACAAAGTAAAGTCAAGGAGCTTTTCTTTTAATATTTAATTAGACGTTTATGGGGTTTGATACTCTCATCGTAAGGCGATAGACGTAACTTTATTACTGAATTATGTAGGTACGTAGAGCGCTTATATTAGGGGATTTCTACAGATTCCTTCAGAGCGAACGACCCATTTACATAAATCACTTCTATACGCTCATAAAAGCACTCTCGAATTTAACTGACACCGTGCTTAACGTCTAACTTTCCTGCGAAATAAAATTTCAAATTTCGCTCAAATGTTTCATTGCAGTATAAAGGCTTGTGTCGACTTGTTCTCGTTTCTTTCTTATTATATATTCTTCGCTAAACACAACAGTATTTTTCATAGACTATTACTAATTTTATGTAACCAAATGAATTTAAGAAACATTGTTATGACCTCTTGCGCTGCCCGGATCCAGCGATTTCCTGCGACCTTAAGTATGCGACGATCCACTTTGTGGGGGATCTATCCACAATGTGTCGAACAGCTCATAGTTGCAACTCGAGAACCTTTCGTCATCAACGGTCGTCGGAGGCTGCAAGTGATGTGCCTATTGCCACTTTTGACGTGCAATTCTTCAAGTTACGTCGGTGAACTTGGTTATTTAGAATGCAAGTATAAATCCATGCTACTTGGAAGTAACTACACCACTGTAAAAAGAAAAAATACAGAGTTCGCATCAAAAAAATTTCACTATTTCGGCTTGCATAACATTTCCCGCTTTAGTGGAAGCTTATTTTATAGTAGTTTTTGAAACTATTATTTATGTATAAGCACTTGTTTATTGATTTTCGAAACATATACTATGTTTAGAAAGGAAACGAGTCGAAAATAAAACATCACACTATATACATTTCAAACTGTATGCACACCTAATTATGATATATATTTATCCAATAAACATTATTTGATGACGATTTGACTAGATTGAGACGCGGCGTGGGTAGGCCTCTCACTATGAGGACCGTCCATATACTTAGGGTTGCAGTAAGTACTGGATGCAGGGAACACAAGACCTGTCATCGTGGGATTCTTTGGGAGAGGCCTACATACCTTGCAGTGGGCATCTATCGGCTGATGTAATGATAATAATATCTGTTTAAATATTCTCTTACAAATTATAGATATTTGTTCATTATTGTTTTGTTTTCTGCTTACTTTAATATTTGTAAAGTCTCACTGTGAATCCGTCCTAATATCAACAGTCGAAATCTGTGACGATACCCAGCGGGAGAAAAATGGAAAAGCCGTGTCTGTGACACGGTATGTCGTAGACGCGTATTACAGCGATGTATATAACTTGTATTATATTCCCAACTTCCAATATTGATAGCCATTTATTTATTTATTTTATTTTTAAAGAACAAGTGTATATTCAATTTTAAAATGTAACAGTTAAATAACAATCACCTTAATAAAATTTCCACTATTGAAAATATCTTTTTACACAAAAGTAAAAAATTATATAAAATCTGAAAATTTAACTAACGATAGAGATCAGAGATTACACATAATCAAAAGAAATAATTAATAGAATCCGTGTAAAACAACTCAAAATTTATATACCAACAGTGTGCTTTTCAGAATCCGTAATTTTTGTTTTTAATAAAAATAATTGTTGATAATCCATATTTTTCCCTTAATTTGTAGTAATTTGAAATATTGCAGACAATATTTATTAATTAATAATAAAATTTAAAAACTTTTTAATAATAAATATGAAACGTTTCATTAATTTATTCTAAGTCTGTGAACTAAAAATAATGACTTGAGAATATTATCTAAATTTCGCGTGAAGTACGATAAAAGATTTCTAGTAATTGCTAAACGAAACTCGTTAAAGATTTGCAGGTATTTTTTGTAGCGATAAACTTTGCATTTGGGGCCAGATGAGTCATCAAAACAAACACCTCGACTATTGTTAGGGAGGCATTACGTCAGAACAATTGTATACCCGACAATTGCTTATGCAGGAACAGATAAGCCGTCTTTAACTAAAGGTTTAGGCGTAAAACCGGACGCGTTCATTTATGTAAAGAAAGTATTTTGTTTTCGGAAAAATGTTATCTTTATGATCTGCAAAAAAAGAAACAAATTTAAGAATTACTCGTTGTCGTAGGTGATCCAACGCTGAATGAAATGACATAGGCCAACTTCGTAGATTTCCAACAGTGGGTAGTGGGGCTTCTGCCGGAGATTCTTGGCACCTTCTGTCCCATCGTTAACAAAGTTACCAGGAGTTGTGGGCCTTATCTTTTTATCCACCATGTTCTGGAGATGCTGCTGTCCATGGTCTTTGAATATTTTGCCTGAGCCAGCTCTTACCGTAACTGCAGGAAAAGAAGGGAACTATTCTATCCGCCGTTACGTATCTGCTCATCTAATCCTTTATCTATGTCAACTGGCATGAAAGTGTGACGCAAAATATCAGGAAATTATTCTATCTCGCAGAAATCATTTTATGTTGAAAGTGGAATATATTTGTAATACAGATGAAGAAGTATCGAGTAAACAAAACTTGTACTTGTCTACTCAAGGTTATTCGACAAACTACAATTCCCCCGGGCCCGCCCGTAACGTGTTGAAGTCGTTATATAATCGCAATAAGAACTCGACAATGCAAATGCTGGATCATTATTCAGATACGTCAAGTCTGTAGCGTTTATTAAAAAATATTAAGGGAGATTTCAAGTAATATTTAAAATAGATTTTGTTCATTATCTTTAATTATATGTAATACTGGGTACTCCAGGCATATTATTTTATAGCCTCTCATTATCAATTTTTTTATAATTAAAAAGGTGATATTTGTTTTGCCATTCGAAACACAATTTTTTAATTTACTTTGTAGTTCGAATGGACTCCGTGGTCTCTCAAAAAATTTTTTTTTTAATTTTTTATTATTTTAATAATGACGTTCTTAATAATGACATTTAATTAATATATGTTATTATTATTGGATATGCATTATTTTTAACAGCTGCGATCACGCCTTTTGACGATGAACTTTTGACAATACGAAGTCAAGTTAAGCAAATATAGTTATTAATAAAATATCTACCTGATTACAAATGAAAATTAATATTAAAACTTGAACACAATATCCATAATTATATATGTATATATATATTATTATGTATATCACAAAAAATAAAAACAAACAATATAGGATTTTCTTGTTTACGATAAGGCAAAAGAAATATTCATTGATTAAGACAGTAGATTTAATCCATTGTTAATCTCCTATGTGATTCTCTTCTATATGACAATAGTTATTAATGCCGTAGTAGTGTCTAGAGAGCCTCAAAAAAGGTGAACCTTTGGTAGGTTTATCCTTCAACATTAAAGAAATCTTCGACAGACGTGTAGCTATATCTATTATCTTTATCATCATCATCATTATTTTAGCCGCACTACTCCTTCAGCTGGGTTTAGGACCTTCCTTCAGGTGGTTTAACGCGGCCTGAATCCAACTTCTACCAACGGCCACAACAAGACCGTCTGTTTACCTTGCGGGACCTCCTTCGCTGCACTCGACAGTTCGTTGTCTCTATATTGTTACGGAAAATGAAAAAGTTTAAACTTTTAATAACTTTTCTAAAACCTTGTGCAATTTCTTTAAGTTTTATCTCCTTACTGTCCTAAGGCGATTTGCCGTAAGGTGCTTTTAAATACCAAGTTAAGAATTTTTGCTTTTTATAATATCATCGTATAAATATTTATGTTGTATATATATTAACGATTAAATATTCTGTTAAGTATATAACTAGAGTTCCACAGTTATAAAATTTTAATGAAAAAAAATGTTTAAATTTAATATTATATGCATTTCAATAAACAAATCAGTTTTGTATTTATTTTTATATATCTGTTTAAATAGTCTATACACAAGAAAAAAAATGTATAATGTCATATTTACGCAATACAGTCGTCTACAATACCTATTTTACATTGTATTAAACCCCAAGGATTCCCCATCCGTATCTTTAGGCTGAAGGTTTCCGGTTTCGTTTCCTTCCATTCCCCGACAATGCATAGCTCGTACCACAATAGGGAACGTTTCAAGTTAGTATAACTTACTTAACAATATAGCAAAGCAATTTATTTTAAAATTTTTGGCTTCAAATTTATACATGTTAATATCGTTTTATTTGAAAGTTTATCTGTTAGGCGAATCAAAACAATTACAAATAAGCAATACTAGATTTATAGCTTACACTATAACGTAACATATTAAATAAACGTTTTGACATGTTTAATTTGAGATTTAGCCATGATCGTAAAGTCCGTATTCGAATATACAAAAAGATTTATCTGTTTTTATTTATTAATATCATTGAATGCGTGAAGTTTAAATTTACTTGTAAATGTGTAGTTAAAGTTGTAGTAAAACGTACAACTGCTATCACTGAATGATTTTAATGCGTGTAAAATAGCGATTGCTTTATCTGTTCGCTCCAAATGATAAATTAAATTTTTACCAGCAGACTTCATTAAAAATAATGCTTGCAACATATTTTCCAGTGAAAGCGTAACTTTATGGTTTTGTATTTTCAACGTTATCTTCTTACAAATTCACAGTTCTTTTAATCATTTCATATTGAGATTTCAATTGCTTTCGTAAACTTTTTAGGTAAAATCTAAATGAATTTTTCCTGCAAAGTCACGGACAAAATGACGGTCGTATGTGACATATAATTTTTCATACGGTCTCACCTAGAAATGTGACAAACTTTATAAGTACTTTATACATTATGTTTTTATGAATAATTTATCAAGGCTATCAATTCCGTGGAGACGCTTTGCAGCAGATTATTTTCTTAGAAATATCAAAACAAGTAGGTCGTGTTATTTATTACTAGAGGTATCAGGATTCAAATATCAATTACGGTACCTTTTTTTCAATATGGTTATTTCATTAATAATTTTTAATGTAATAATAATGATGCACTTTTATTATAAAATAATAGTACGTCACCAATTTACAATAACTAGCCGCCTATTCAAGTTCATGTACAGATGTCACAATTTTTTAATTCAAAAAAAATTCTTATAATTTTTGGTTCTAATGATAATATTTATCAACAACTCACTTTTGTATTTTTGAATCGTAAACTATTACAATAATTTAATTATATAAAAAAAATCGATTTCTTATATAATATTTAAATAAAAAGACGGGGAAAAGTTTTTTCGTAAATTTATGTTCTAGAATCTATTTGACTGTACTATCTCTATTTGGCTGGTTTTGATGACACATAAAAATACACATTTTAGAAAAAGCAACAAGTTATTAAAATAATATTTGGTGTCATTTTTCATTTTTTTTTATTTCGTTTATAATTAATATATCTTATGAACCAATTCAATAAATTTTAATTTTTTTTGTTGAAACTATATCATAATCCGCAAAGAAATTCTTTGGTGTTTATGAATCCCCTAGCCTTTTCCATCCGGAAATTTTCATGTCGAATTTCACTTCGTTCTGGTAGCTTAGTTACCAATTAAATGAAACCACATATACCGTTAATATTTGTTTGTACTTTCATAGGCGTATCGTTGGTGTTTGACCGATAAGGTCGAAAGATTCTCGAGTGGCGAACGCGAATGAAATTTGTAAGATGCCGAGAGCGCAAGACGTCCGGTCTCGTGGCGACCTTTGTGGAGGCCTAAGCTTTGTAGTGGGCGTCTATGGGCTAAAAGAAGAAAAGTAACGCAGAAGTAACTTAATGTGTTTATTTGTGTAAAGTTTGTATGTGTGTGTTTTAAGTGCGTAATAAGCTGCAAAGAATTTTCTGTCATTATTCCTCACAAGCCGTCTTTGAACTAACTACTAGACTAGCTAAAAGAACTTTTCACTATTGTTTAATATATATATTAGGTTACCATACATGTAATATATCCAACGAGGAACAATTAAAACTTTATTGAAAGTTTTATGTAATCTAATTCACTAAACATTCCTGTAACCTAATGCCTACAATGTGATTTTAAAGTCTGATTTATTACTACTTTTAAGCCTAACAACCACACGCGAACTTTTGCTTTATCTTTGAAACAACACTTAAAAGTCTTAAGCCGATTAGGATTTTCGTTTATTATTGCAGAGCTATTTTTTATAAGTTTCCAAATTTACATTTTAATTATTTTACTTGAAAAATGAACTCGGTGTATGCTAATTCTTATAGTTTGTTTCTTATAACAAGAGGGATAGTAAAATAAAGTTTAATTAATAAAGATTAAAGTGTCGCACTTTAGCACCCTTGTGAATAATTAGCTCGACGATTGTACAATCACATGGTACGTGCATTTTTTACCACCGACAGCCCCAAGGCAGGGCGAGATGCGAAGAGGAAAACAAAGAAACTCGATTTGGAACCCTTCCCGGCCCGTAGGGAGCGTATTAAATTTGCATTAGACGAAATTGAAATACGCCCTTCGATGAGCTGTTACGGTGGAAGACTAATAATACCGTCAATTCGCATCGGGTAGAATCCTCAAAGTCACGGCGAGACTATTTGATTAATTTAATCATTTTTACATCCCTCCTTGGCACGGAGGAGGTATTTGTCAGTTTTATTGTTACAGCCGACGTAATTTAGCTATTAAAGTAACAAAGAGCTTTTTTATGTTGATAGCAAAATGTATGAAGTTGTAGCTAGGCATTTTTAAAGTCGAGTGAAGGATATTCAACGATTTCAAAGGTCTATAGATGTACATTCAAGACCTAATTTATATAAAAAGAGCTTTAGGCTATATGTCGCTTTGAGGCCCCTTCCGTCTTACATTATTGTGATATTACATGTTGTTATTAGTTGAACCAAATTAATTGATTATAGAATATTTCGCGTTGAAAGCATAAATGAGACTCGAAATTTAAGTCTTGGTCATTGTGTTTTATATTCACTATTTTTTTTTTTGGTAAATGTAATTTTAACATTTCTAATATTTTGAATCTTAAGCCAGTTATACAACAAAATGATTCCTCTCTGGATATGTTATACATTTAATTTTAGAAAGTTTTAGAGACGTATTCGTCTCCACTTTTTGAATGTATTTTTTAAATTACTGAACTGTAACGAGTCTGAATTTGCTTTTAAATTAAATCTTAGCCGTTTTTACTATTATTAGACCAACTTTCAGGCATGTTTGCACTTTCATTGATACTATCTGCCAATGCGTTTCTTCCTAAGATTTATATTTATGTATAATTATAAATAAAATACGCTTTGAAATGTGACGCTGCCGAAAGACCAGGCAGACCACACATGCCGTGCCGGTCTCATCTTCTGCTACAGCCAGATTTTGGCCTACTTCTGCCACATAGCTCGGAAAAGAGAACAAGAGGCCGATCACTAACCCGATGGGCGGATTCTGTGTGGGAAGTGATGGGTCTCATAATATCGAAAACACTCAAAAAATCAAGACCTAAGGAGGCTGTACGTCTAATATGTTACCGAGGCTTTCCAGAGGGCAACCTCCATTAATGAAGATATACGGCTAAGAAGAAGAAATTTTATTTTTATTTACACCTTCGAACGTTACATTGCACTTTGTATAAAGTAATAACACTGTGCTTATACTATCTGATTAATTTATAAATTAAATATAATCTGAGGGGCTACAGATGTTACTCATTTTCATAAACTAAAAATTTGATTGCTATGCAAAGTCGTCCAATGAATAATTTTGGTATATATATAATTTACCCGTTTCTGCATTCTCACACACGTAAATGTGAAGAATTACCGCTAGCAGCACCGATTTTGAAAATCATATGCCAGATGCTCTATCATTAAAGTGACCTTATGTCCACAGAAGAATTTTCTTAGCACTATAATCGTAAATTGAAATGAGCCACGAACATCCAAAGTACAATCTAATGAAACTATAAAGAACTGATCCAGCTCTTCACGGGGCACGGGGGATTCTCTGAGTACCTTCATAAGAAAGAGGATCCTTCGTGCTTGTGAACCGGGCGTGCACTAAAACGTGATCAACCTGGTAGCCGAATGCCACCACGCATTTAGAGGGCTCCGAATCGACACCGAGTACCGGTTGGGGAAAAAGATTGAGGTGGCGACCATCGCCTCCATCATGATAGAAGAAGGAAAATATAAATATTGGTGGCAAAAACTGTGGTAAATAAAAATAAATGAGTCAAACAGGCAAGTAAATATGAGAACTAGAATTAATTATATTAGAAAAAGTGAAAATATAAGAAATAACAATACCTTAATCGTAATAAATTAAAGAACTGTGATATACACAATAATAACTGTGATTTATGTATAAGAGGGAAATACAAATAAAGTCTGTGGTATTAAAAATAGTAATTAGACCTAGCTGATTGAGAACGGATGAACAGAACGGAACAGCACAAGAAAGGAATAGAACGAATTATGTGATGAAAGAGACAGATAGATAGATTTTGTGAGGAATGGAAGAGGAGAGTAAAATAATAAATGAAAGTGAAAAACTTTTTTATCAAAAATAAAATCTCTGTTCCCACATAAATAGGGGTGGAACGAGACATCCCCGAAAACGAAGGACTAAAAAAACCATAGAGAACCATACCTTGGAGCCCGCCAGGTTTGTTGTGAATACGCGCTGAGCTAAGTATAAACTTTTAACAACTATGTAATCAAAGAGAAAAAAGTCAGCGAAGTAATTAATTTTTATATCAATCGTAAAAGCTCTCTAAACGTTCGAAGAGTACTTTAAAATTTTTTTTTAATTTCGAACTAGAGAAAAACTTAAACCTCTTAACAATAATGAACGTTAATAATACACTGAAAGTTTTAAGCTAAAATTATCTTAATCAGCACTAAATCAAAAAGAAGGCAATAAACGAGATTTTTGCTAAGAACTTAAAAACATTAAATAATATAAAATTCAATGTTCCAGCTAAGACACTTGATATTATTTAAACCTAAACTACGAAACATCTTTACTGTCATAATTGCTTTAATGATAATTATTATAAGTAACTATTTAAGTTCACCTTGGTGTATATTAATACATTTATTTCTATAATAATCTATCGACTACAGTTCTAAAAAATTTTAAATATTAATAAGATAAGGTTTATTCCAATTTCCTTTCATTCTTACTTCAATCTCGTTCTTTATTTTCATAGAAAAATTATTTTTATAATTATACCGAAACCACTGTACCGTGCCTTAGGTATGTACGCGGCGAAATACACGGGGGAAGGGGGTGAATACCGGCCGCTCCTTTTCGTCACTCCGCCGTCAACGCTCGCTTGACATGCTATTTTTTCTACAGCGCGATACTGCAGTTTGTATTACTTGAGTTTTCATGTACTGTTTGTAATTATACATACATTCTCACCGGGTTTGAATTGATAGATCGCTATGAGCACTTAAACTAAACTTAGTAACACTAAGATTAAACTTAACTTACTTACAGTAACTGTGGCCGAGGGCTCGCAATTATCAAAAAAAGTAATTCTTCGTCCGTTGTCCACTATGAAATTTAATATTATCGAACCGAAATGGTTATTTTGTAAAACACGTTCCGGACTATACTGCAATATATAATATTAGTTATAGAAACTCTATCTATAATAAAGTTACACGAAAACTAATCCAGCGGTGTTACATCGCATGATCGAGAAGACAAATTGACAGTTGAATTTCGAATTTCGAAATTATACAACCGGAATATTTGGTAATTTACATTCATTGTTTTGGTAGGCGTGTACGTAGCACCGTTCTATTGAAACCATACATCTATTATTGAAGTGTGTTTGAAAATAAGGTTTTAATTAGAAATCTTTACATGTTTTATTTAGGTAAGTTGAACCATACAACAATACACAAATTAGTTTTAGGGGTTAAAAAAACTAAATTTATATATATTTTTTTTACCGAATGTTAAATAAAACACCTTTAGTAATATAATATTTAATGGTGATGTTTTAAACTATATACACTTTTCTCATGCGGTCAGGCCCAGTGTTGCAACTCACGCCGTTAGGAAGATAAAACTTTACTCAGATATTGATACTGCTAGGATAGTGTATTTTAGTTACCACAGCATTATGTCCTATGGATTGTTGGTTTAGAAGTAGAGTGCGGATATTGAAAATATATTTGTTTTGTAGAGAGAGCCATCCGTGCTATTTACGGCTTACGCGAATCTCCTTGAGAAAGCGGTTTAAAAAGGTCAATATTCTTACAGTGGCCTCACAATATATCAATGATTATATTTTGTACAATTACAACAATTACAATACATTCAACAAAATGGGGACGTTCATAGTGTAAGTGTAGTCCACAAGGCACCGTGAAAAAATGCCTGTATTAAAGTTTTGACAAAAAAAAGTCTCTAATTCACTTATAATAAACGGAATAGGATTTTTTTAATAAATGCCATAAACCATTGTTAGACCACGATTTATAAAATTTATGTCGTACGTATGTCGAAAATTTTTTATAGTTCAATAAACGAATATTAAAATGACGAGAATCCTTGACAGTGATGTCGCCTAATTATTTTGTCTTTATTTAGGCTATATCTGATATAGTGTATATACATAAATCTCTATTGTTTGTTAAAAGATATATTGCTGAGGAGATGTTCCTGCTTCTTCTATGCAACTATAATATATTGCAACGCAGAGTCAAAAACTAAATAGATAAAAAATAATAATTCCATTCCATTTCCAATTTCGTCTAAATGAATTTTTGATTTTATATTATCTTCATCATACTGTGTGATTATCTAGTGTTTCAACACTGGCCTGTAAGAATTAGATCTGCAATTATTTTTTAAGAACAAGATCCACTATAGGTTACTTGCATTAATGCAGCAAATACTTTTCGCATGTCAATTTTTTTCATTCATATAATATGACATATCATAAGCGCCCAGTATGATTGAAACTAGAATCAGATTGAGCTCCCCTATATCCTTCGATTTAAATTTCCGGAGGCACAAAATACTTAAAAAGAGTCTTTTTGTGGTCACTTTAACAATATCTTTAATATAATAGTAATGTAATTCGATTTCATGTTATGTTATCGCTGGAAAATTTTTTGCAATGTGACAAGATTTTTTATTAGCCTATATTTTATAAACTTCTTGAATTTATCACATAATAATTCAGAGATATTATATGGAAGGTATCGTGTATTACAACAAAAGAGGCAATAACTTTATGAAGTCTATCAACTGGCAAATAAACTTGAATTATATCAATAGTGAAGATCAAGGAAACGCAAAAGTTTTTTTGATGTCTAGTCCGGGATCTTTTCCAATGGTCTTCTTTTGACAACTGAAATCTTACAACAAACAATATGAAAGACGGTTTAGATATTAGCAAACAATGTGAATAGTGTCTATGTATTGGACTAAAATCTGGCTTCTAGAGGAAAAATATAAAACTATTTTATTGATTACGAAGTATGGTATAAATTAATGCAAAACATTCTTAGCAGCCCTCATTGGAGGAACAGGCAATATAGTCAAGATCGCGGGGAGTTCCTGGATGCAAGCAGCGTAAGAGCGGTCATTGAAGCGATCGGTGGAACAGTCCTATGCCTTGTAGTGGACTGACATAACGATGATGACGATATTGTCTCTTATATTGATTATTCCTCAATGCAAGGAATCGTTGATATTATTATGTATTTAATGAAATCAGGCGTTACCTTGCGGAAGTCCATTCTAAGTAAGAAAGGGACCAATATTTAGCCACTTCCGTACATGCAGTGGTAGTCGTGCAACAAAGTTGGCCTTGGCCAAACTGTGTTTGGCACTAATCGGTGTAATATAACTCCTGAAGATGCTCCATGGAGGGATGAAACACGTGTTGAGTGATTTGACGGTGGTAGTTGTGTAATTCGCATTGTTTGCCGCATACGCTTTTATCAGCGGACTGGCGGGCGGTGCACTTTGTTGCACGACTACCACTGCATGTGCGGAGTCTAAATATTGGCCCCTTCTTACTTATTATGTATTGTTTTAGTTCTCAAGGATTTTAATTTATACATGTACAAAGACGACTCACCTATATTTAACAGTTACTTTTTATTGTTTCCTGTAGTAAGGTGGCACAAGTAATTTGTAAGAATCAAGACTCGTGACACTACTCCGAGTCACGTCCAGAGCACGCGTATCGCACTATCGCTACATCACGACTCGAAATAGCTTATCAACCGAGTACTTTTTAAACTTTTTATTCAGCTAATTAAATGTACGTGCCATTAATCAGCTTATGATGCTCTTAATTTATTTTTTTTAAAAAGTATTCTAGTCATTTTATATTGTACGTGCCATGAAGACTCTTTACTAGCAGAACGAAAAAAAAGATAACCTTTTATTATTTTAAATGAGATCCCTTACTATTAAGAGCTAAAATAATTACGTAATACTTTATCTAACTTGAAGCCTCTTACAAATTGCTTTACTCGTGTTTCAATTATATTAGTAATTTTCTCTACATTTTACAAGGAATAAAATATAAGTTCGTTTTCGTTATATTAGAGAAAAAGCTTTCTGTAACTTGATAACGCTAATCGTTAAACCGAATGATATAATACGTTTATAAATAGTCTTTATTTTATATAGTTGTAGTAAGTCCGTTATATATATGAGAGGGTTATATCTCAATCATTTTATATCTGAAATGATGATAATGAAGGCTTTTATGCAAGAAAGAAGGTGAGTAAAATGCGCTTTTGTCCAATAGACTAAGGCTAAAAGCAATAGTTAAAATTGACGAACACATCAGTAACATGTAAAGGCTACAAAAGTTTACAAACAAAGTGGGTATTTTTATACAATATACAAGTGTAACATTACATTTTGTTTTGATTTTTTTATTTTATTTTTCTTCTTTTCAGCCGATAGACGCAATGATGACCGGTCTTGCACTTACCGTATCCAGCGACTTCCTATTGCCTTAACTATATAGTCGGTCCACTTCGTCGGCACCCTACCCACGCTGCGTCTACCGGCACGTGGTTAGGTTGTTCGTTTAGCTTGTTAAAAAGCAGCCTATTTAAGCACTTCATTTCTAGTATACCTTTGCCGATTGTACTAGTTATACTAAAACTGTGTTATATTTTCTTTTAGCAGCGAAATATAATTAAATGGTACATTTTAATGCAAAATAATATGTAGATAAGTATAATACGTAAACACGAAAATTAAAAATATACTTAATACAGCTAATACGCATTCTACATTTATTTTTACAACAACGTGTGTATATACGATTGATTGTGTGTGTCTGTGTGTGTGATTTTGTTTTTAAGTGCCCCAAGAGTTGTATAGAATTTGCTAAACGTGATTATAATAAATACAATGAACAAAAACAGTTTTTCGTGGGGAAAATGGTTTAAAACGAAAATAGATAACACGTAAGTTTTGAATAGAAAGATATTATGAAGAAGAGAAAATTTTCGATATTCATATAGAATATATTTCTTTTGTTTGCTAGTTTTAAAAAGTCCAAAAGCTACGTGGTGGTCTTATATCGGACAGGGACTGGAAACCTTTCAACTTGATGAAGAGACAACCCAGGATAGAGTGATCTGGCGCAAATTGATAAGGAGACCCGACCCCAAATAAAGGTAAAAGGGAAGAAAGAAGAAAAAGTTTTTTTGTTTTAAAAACTGAGTTCTTGTTGACTAACACCTAATAACGTAAGCGTTTATTTTGAAAACCAAATTTGTAATTTAAAATAATGTCTATAGCTGGAAAATAAAAATAATATAATTGTTTAAATTGAGTGTAGCAATATTTGGGCAGGGCTCACTGGCGCTCGTATTTGTTCTTATCTGATGCTTAGTTGTATAAGGGCGTGGTACGCATGTCACGGATATCGGCAGCACGTTCGAAGCACGTGACATAATCACGTCCGTTTTGTCACGCAACTTTATAACCAGCTTAATTTGTTGAAATTATTTTAAACTTTACAAAGGTCAAAGACATAAAAACAATGATATATTATGCGTTGAAATATTGTATGTCCTAAACTTAAATAGTAAAAATTCTTTAACAGCGTAAAATTAAAAAGAAACCATCAGAGTTATTTGTGTGGCTCCTCTAAAATGTTTCGTTTTGGTACCGTACCATGTTCATCGTATTTTAAATTGAAGGATGCCATTATGTGAGAACTCGATTTGATTGTAGTTTGTATTAAATTCGGTTCTTTTAGTTTCCTTCTCGTGGCGTGTGTAAGTCTTTATTTAAAATTATACATAGTGTATAAAAAAATATGAGTATATAATGAATTTTAGTACAAGATTTTAGAAATATTTTGTCATGAATCTTTATTCGTTAATAACAATTAATAGAGTCGTGATGCCTCATTTAAATGACCATAAAGATGTATATAATGACCCCTACCGAGGCCTCTTGAAGCCCGCGCATCTAATAACTCCAGAGAAAGTCCATTTAGATAATTAAAGCTTAGCTTCCTCTCAATCCAGAGAAATAGCGAAAGTAACCTATGTTTCAGAGCTAGTCCTTAAACATTACCTTCTTGGCCTAATTCTAGATGTTTCGCTGCGAACAGCCAAGAGTTGGAACAACCTACGGGCTTCATTGTTTCCAGCGAACTATAATAAGTTATAAGAAGTCTTCAAGACTAGAGTGAGTAGGTTTCTTCTAGACAAGCATATACCATCGTAGACTTCGTAACACTTAATATCAGGCGAGGCAGTGGTCAAATGTTTTGCCTGTAAACGATAAAAATTCTTGCATTAGTAAATTCAATTAAAAAAACTAAATATCCGTATTAGATAAAAAAAAAACTTCTCTAAAATAACCTACCACACTCCCCGCGCTTAAAGCGTTGATGTAACGCTAATGATCTTTAATATTATTTTTATCCCTCACAACCGCCGCCGAAAGACAGTTTTGAGTGACAGTCGCCGCGGTAGGTAAGGAGGGGGTTAGCTAATGACTCGTTCCCGACACAATTCCTCACGAGTGCCGCAAGTTGATATACCACCCCAGGTTTCTCATATAATTAATGCTTTCCGCTCTCTCTACAACGCATGTATAACACACTACAATATTAGCACATTCACAATAATTAATGACAAAGTGATATCGCAAAATGACGTCTTTAATAAAAAAATTGTGTTTGCAAGCAATTATCTTAACTACACAGTCTTTTTACTTTGTGAACCAGACTATAAACAGCTTTTGGATTATTCAAATATATTTATAGGTAGGTTCTTTCTCAATTAAAAAAGATGTAAATAAACAGAAGTATTACTTTTCTTCCTCTTCAATCAATGCTAAAGGTCGCGCTTTCCTAGAAAACCTTGGCCGAGGATTAGAGGACTTGCCACCACATGACAACCTTTTTGAGAGATTCAAGACTATGTGGCCGAAGAAGCCTAACTGGTTCTCACACGAAATTGATCAAAGAAGAACAGATCTGTTGGTTCTCCTGTCAGTCCATACTTTGTGCATTAATTAAATGGAATTGCCAATGCTCACAAACAAGTTTCCAGAAGATAAGAAGCAATACTTAAAAATATTAAATTTAATTCAAAATATTTTTTTTATGGCGCTAACGTAAATTACTAAAATATTGAGCCTTTAGTACCATTTTCGAGAAGTGAGAACCTAATGTTAGAAGTCGCGAGATCGATTTCCGGGATACAATCTTAAATAATACACCCAATGTGTACGATTTATATTGGATGGTAACTTCTCACAAACTAATTTCCAGAGGATGGGAAGCAGCGTTCTCTGCGTACCATAATAACGCACTGCGATAGCCAGCCCGTCTGCCATGGCGTGGCGATCATGGTATATCCCCCAAAAGATATCTTTCGACAAGGCCTATGCCATGTAGTAGGCATTAATGGGCTAAAACGATGTGAACAACGAAATGATCTCTCTTGCACACTCTATCCCTGGAAGCGCTGCGGTCTGTAATAATACTAGCAGAATAAAAAAAAACTTGTATATAAGAAATGACTGCATTTTCCTAAAGTTACCGTATAAAAATTACAAAATCTTTTAGTGCTTTAGTTCATGCCACATTATTGCCAAGCAATAATACAAAATTATATTCTTTAATGATATTTATAACTATCGCCATGAATACATTATACGAAAACCTTTTTATGTAGTATTCAGATAGTTCTCAGTACACTTAACTCATTTTTAACATTTGTCATTGTAAAATATTATTGCTTAAACTACCAAGAATTATAATCTGTAGTATTTGGCACCTATGAAATTATACTTATTTTTTATGATATTAATAAGTTTGAAATACATAATCGATCACTTATTTGCAAAAACAAAAACTACGATTGACCTTCTGGAAAAAAACAACCATTATTAAGAATAAGAAATTCTGTATAAATACAGTCCAATCTAAAAATTATTAGGAGAGGCCAATCTAATCTCTTCACGTCCAAAATACCGCAATGTTTTAAGATGAAGGTCTTTGACTAATGTGTGTTACTGGTGATGACATACAGGTCCGAGACGTGGTTACTTACGACGGGTCTTATAAGAAAGCTCAAGGTTAGAGAAATAGATATAAAGAGGGATATGCAGAAGGTTTCGTGATCGAATCAAAAATGAGGAGAACCGCAAAAGAACCGACATCACCGATGCAGCTTAAAGAATTGCACATCTGAAGTGCATGGGGTACATCACTCGTGCAATCGACGATCGTCACCCGCATTCGGGGGACTCCGGCACGGCTTCGAGTGCCGGTCAGGCGTTGAAATCAGGGAGGAGACAATACCCTCCCTGATAGGCGGAGAACATAAGCAGTCATTCTTACCCTCTGCAAAGAAATTGCAAAAAGTGCAACAGAAATAAATAAAAAGTAAACATAGTTAATAAATAGATAATTAGATAATAAAATGATAAAATAGAAACAATATACAAAACTGAGATAGAAAATAATTATAGAATAAGTAATAATAATGTGAAAATAAAAATGTAAAATAAAAATAAAAATGGAAATTGTAATAAGAAAAGAGGAAAGAACGAAAGTTGAACAGAGCAAAAGAGAAAGATAGAAGAACTGTAGCATGAAAGAGAGATAATAGACTGAAAGAGAATGTGAAGAACGAAAGAAGAGAGAGAAAATAAAAGAAAATGTGAATAAATAAATGCTAAAAAAGTCCCTATCCCTCAACAAATAGGGGTACGAGAGGCCCCTAATAGCGGGGGTCATAAAAAAAATCAACGATCGTCTGGACTGAAAGGTTTTAAGTAGCGACCACGAGCCGGTAAACGCGGCGTGTGTAGGCGTCCATGGGCAAGAAAGATCGTTTTAGTTCTATTCCTAGCATAGATATTGAACTATGAAAATAGTTATTTGTAAATTACCTGACACTTATCTCTCTACTATTACACGTTAACATTTTTGTATTTGTGCAATACAGACAAGCAGAGATAATCATTTGAAAAAAAATAATTATGTGTTATAAGCACCTAACTCCTATAATAATGGTTGAAAATACTGATAAAATGTGACCTGATTCTCATACAAATAAATTCATCGCGTTCTTGCATGCAAACAATGCAAGAATGTGTTTGCAACCGACATTGTTTCTCAGTTTCCGCGGCCGGCTATGCAATCTTATGCAATCTGTGTTTTACCACCCAACGCCACTGCACCTACTCTCCTAGGTACAAGATTTATGTATGTGGCTCGAACTTAGTAACAAGTGTCCAATATTGAAATTGCATTCATTTATTTATTTTTGTTCTAATTTATATACGAACTTTTTTATGCTTACGAAACTTTAATATACACCAATCGATGCGACACTGCCCAGTGCCTTAGCGATAGTTTTTTATTAGAAAAAAAAAAATGGTGAAGACGTTTTCGAGTGTAACTTTTAGCAACACATTTATCAATTGCTTTGTGTATACATATATTTGGTACACATGGGATTCAATATTATTATTATTTTAATATAATAATTTAAGGCTAACGGTATGTAGCGGTTGTTATTAACGAGAGTTTTAGAAATAGTTTCGCAGCTAACTTGTAAGCTAAAACAGCTTCTATAAAATATGAAACGGCTAACTTTAATCGGCCACGTAACATCTGCTGCGATTTCAGCGCTGATGTTACCACATAAGCGAACGGAAATTTCTTTACTTTATTGTACATCTTATAAACAATACAACAATAATCTCTGGATTGGATCAAAGCTGTTTCGTCGACGTATCTTGCGCAGCCTGCATCCAGCGACCAATTCTTTATTTATCATATATAAATTTAAAACTTAGCATTTATTAGTCTAACGAAGTTGCAGTATGTTCGTACTCCTAAAATGCTATTCTCCCGTTGGCTTTTACAACTTTATAAGTAGTACTCGTTCGTATATTGTTTTGTACAATGGCATTTATTGCTAATAAAGGATTACAAAGCGCTATAGGCTTCGGAAGTACTTTTATGGAGCCTCGGCATGGGCTTTTACTTTTCTTATTTCACCGGATTCACCCCACTACAAATCCAAACCTAACCCAAGCCAAGCACTTAACTATCGAACTTGCCCTTCATAGCGTGAGTGATGACAAGGGCTGCCAAGAGATTTAGCTTGGATTGAACTGACAATCCGAAAATATTTAGTATTCCATTTCCCGTCCGCGTCGATCAACCTGTTATTCAAATTAAGTCACACACAAAATAATACACAAGATTACTGGTTATAGGTGTAAAAGATTTGAAGAGATAAATATGTAGCATTTTACTGCCAAAATCTAAAAATCAATAGTTTCAAAAATGATAAGTAACGTAAAGATAATATAGCAAAAATGTTTTCGAATTGTGAATAACTACATATTAAAATTAAATATCGCTTATATTCCGTCCGTGCACACTTTATAATGTCAGAAGTTATTGTCCTAAGATACTTCAAAAGATTTTTAGAGTGATCACTCAGTGCTGGGTGATCAAGTCAGCCAAAAGCCTTATGCCTTTTATACCGATAACTATTAATCCTGTTGAAAATATTTAAGTGCAAATTTGTTATTGTTAAAACAATAATACGAAGGGTCGTGTAAACAAAAATTGTAAATAAACAAAACAAATAAATATTTACTTCGAAATAAGTGCCAATTTAATTAGGAATGTAGATTAGAAAATAAAGGCGACATATGAAGGAAAATCAGAGTGTGAAGAAACAAAGGATTTTGTGAAGAATGTGAGGAACGGAAGAAAGAATTGGTGAAGAAGGAAAGAAGAGAGAGCAATAGAAATAAAACTTACACCCTCATTGTAACGTCCCTGCCCTAAACAAAGCAGGGTGAACAAGTATTCGAAAAAAGAAAAAATAATTATACGAAAAGCAGGCGAAAATTTTTATTAAATTTATGACAAAATACTGTATAAATTGAGCTATATAACACTCGCTATTATTTTTTTAGGTTCATTTCATTTTGGTACGAAGACATTTACGAGCGTAATATTACATTAGGCATACAATACCATTTAATGGTCAAGGTTTACAGTTAAATGGCAAGTTAACCTTTACCTTAGGTTGCTTAGTTGTATTTTATTTCGGATAACGTTCAATTTATATCGACTTAGAAAAAATTAGAAGAAACTTGTAAAAACAATAACAGCCATTAAGTCTTTATTTGTCTATATATCACAATGCTTGGTTTGATACGACTTCTTCGCTGGCAATATACCAGCAATCCTAATGCGATACAGACATTATTGTAGTCATTAATGTTTAAAAAAGAATAGCAGTAAATGAAATTTCTAATTAAGGGAGGACAATATACGTATTATCATATATATGTCCACAATGAGCAGCAAAACGTAGTACAATACCCGGCGATAAATATTGCACATCGTCTTTTGGAAAGAGACAATCGGCTTATTTCGGCTTCGTAGAGCATTATCTCTGTCCTACACTATTTATGTATCGTTTTGTCAGTCGTGCTTTAAAAAGGTCGATTTGCAATTTTTATCGCCGGGTACTGTACATGTATTTCTATCAAGAAACATACACTCTATAATTAAATGTCTTTCATGAATTAAGTGATTCTGCATTAAAAATATTAAATATAACTTCTATATTTGACCGTCGGGGAAGGACAGATCAGATTTTTTAATAAAATTTTGAATAATTTAGTAGAGAGTATGTTTCTGTTAAATCATATACAGCTTGATTTCCTTCAGTTAAATGTAGGTAAGCCAATGCTATTTATGCTCCCAGTTGTAAGTTGCAGCATTAGTTTTTTATATAGTGTGTCATATGTATATAACATGTATACAACCACCGGACATCAGCACACATGTGTCCGCAATGCCTTTTGTGGGCATTATTTCATAAAGTCCATTCTTGAAACTTAAATTCAAAAAAAATATTCTTCTCTTAAACTTGAGTATGTGGGACCTATAAAAGCTATAATTTTAAAATAAGTTTCTACTCCTTATTCGCGTGGAATATCGTAAATTCAGTTATCAGGTAATTTCTATTCAGGGAAAGGAATAATTCTAAAAAAATTTCGGTATCCAAGATTTATTTTATTTTAGTAGCAAATATATCGTGATTAGTCCTTACAAAAATATTATGCATGAGAAGTTTTTGAACAAAACCATAATACGTACAAAAAAAATTAGAACACGCAATTAACTTTATTATTTAGTATTTATTAGTGTCATTTAATTTGTGATTTTGCTTTAGTTCTTTTATTTTATAAAGAAAGAGATCTTACTATGTATACGATAAATGTTCATATTTATTGTAAATGAGGAAATCTTTTCCATCTATGAGACATTAACATTTTGCTTAAAATAATAATAATTATCATTGTAATAATAATGCATTACATGTAATGAGGTTTTGCTTAAATTAATTTAATAGTCTATAACGCGTATAATGTTGACCAAACGGCTGAATAGCGTAACAGTTGCAAAATCAATTTTCAACAATACCTCTTTAAACAACACATTGTCACGTGCCAAGCGGTGATAATTGCGCGAGTGCTAGCAACTAAAAGTGGCCGTTAAGAGCTTTGTAAGGGATTATATCCGCGGTTCTAACGCGATGAAAATAAATGTTTACAAGTAACCCGGGCATACATGTTTCGCTAATTAAAGATATATATTTAAAATAAATGTATGAAAATGTATGAAATTTTAAATTTTCATACATGACCTGAATTCGTAACCTCAGAGCTGCAGAGCTCTTTTTTGAAATGATTTTTTTTAATCTGTTGCTTCGGGATACCCTCCACGAATATACCGATTGCAATTTTACAAAATATTCAAGGACGGAAACCGAAAATGTAAAATTACAAATATTTTTTTTACCGTGTTGATCATTATCCTGTTATTGTATAATCATAGTATTACCAACTCAATATACAATACAGTACCCGTGAGCTTTAAGCTTCTTTAGAAATGCTAAAGACTTTGGATCCAGAAATTGATGGCCCAATTTGCTCTTCCTTAATCGAGCGTAGAATGGACCAGGCGCCATGAAATTAGATCGTTCCAGCGCCATATTGGATGTAAATGGTAATAAGTTAGAGTTATGGTGGCAATAGCTTAGTCACATGTCCAACGTTTTTTTTTTTTACTAAAACTAAATCTATTACATCTGTTAAATATCACAATGGGTTAGCGCGTAAAATACAAATATGAAGCAGCAAAATTTATTTTGTGTATGGATTGTGTCCTATGTTTTTTATCGGACTGTCCCTGCTGCCCAAATGGCATTTGTAGTTTTCGCGGGTTTATTGAACTATGACATACACAAATGACTTTGTTAATCGCAACTGTAGTAGAATATATATTTTGAATGCCATTCATAATTAAGTTGTATAGAATGCTTTGGTCATGTTAATGATATTTTAATGTATTTATGTTTAAAGGAGTGTTCTATAGATATATTATTTACTAAAGTAATATAGTATAAAGTTTAACACCGGGCAGCGACGACATTTGTCGTCGTCGTTTCAGCAAATAGACGCCCTCTGCTAGACAAATGTCTTCTTGAATGATATCTATGGTGGGATATACCATAATCGCCACGCTTAGTAGGCGGGGTCGCTATCGCAGTGTTGTGTTATGGTATGCAGTGGACGGTGCTGCCTATATATGTTTGGTGTGGAAAAACTGTTTGTGAAAGTGGTAATCCTTTATAATTTATTCACAAAGTAAGAATTACATTAGATTGTATCTGTATATAATGACTCGCGATTTACGATTGCAAGTCCGCAACGCTACTACTCCTCGAAGACAGTAACACTGTGCTTTATAAGATTTTCAATTCCAAAACCGTAGATGCTTTCGCTTTTGTCACGGAAAAACAAATATTTAAGCATTTAAGCCAGTATTTTATTTTATCTCTTTCAGGTACCAAACCGGGCTTAGATAAAAGTTACATTTCGCAATTAAATTTATATTTACTAGTCTAAATGGAACTAGGATTGGATAATAATAAAAAACCGTTTGATTTGATTTTGGTCTCTCTTTAAATTAGGGTGCCTTTGTAATCCTAGTAGATTTAAGTTGAAGGATGCTGTAAAAGGGAAGCTTAATTGGATTTTAGTATCAATCAAATTGAGCTCTTCAACCGTTCTTATAATGACCTAGACACTAAAAGTCACTGTATATTGGTATTTTTGGCGAATTATATTTGGCGAAGTGTTCTACGTGCTTTTAAGATTGATTAATATACACGCAAATAATATGTAAACTAAATAAAAACAAACAAATAAATCGCAACCATTTACTTGTTAATCTTTCGTCTTCAAATACATCCTGCGGTATATAAAACGTTCTATTTTTAAAACATAAAGTTAAAAGATGGATTCTGTGTTGAAATTTTGCTTGTAAAGGTAGAACAGGATGAGCGATTAACCTCAAAGGAATCATTCAAGCTTATATAATCAATCGATTTTTTTTACATCTTATTGAAACAGCTTAGGCAACACTACGGTTGGATAATAATAATTTAAAAATAGAAAATTGAAGTAATAATTGTTTTAAAATATTTAATTTAATTTTTTTCCCATTAATGATTTTAACGTTAGTTTTGCGCTGCAACACAGTCCTACGTGATTAAGGTTTTAATATATATGTATGTCGACGCAATGAATTGATTAGGCTATAAAAATTTGACCAATAATTTTTTTTCGTCTATATCTTAGGCTATAATCGTTTGGTACTGGAAGCTGTTAGCCGCTCTGTCTTTTACAGTTTCTTCGGACTCAAGGCACGCGGACCCGAAATGCGTGAGCTAATAAATTTAGAAAAATCCACGTCAGATGCGTCGCCTGACGTGTTGTATTTTTGATATGAAGATTTCCCTCTTCTTAAGGTCTATAATTTTCCTAAAATCCCTGGCCCTGATTCTGCTGTCTGATCTTAAGTCACATTGCTGGAATATTAAAACCTAGCTCTATCATAGCCATAACAATACAAGACTATACATATTAGTAAACAATTGAATCGATTCTAATTTAAAAAATCTAAATAAACAGTTTAAAATTATTTTTTTATTATTAATAAATAATAAACAGTAGATCTACTTTCGAATGCGATTGTATGATTTAATGTATTCTTAACGTGAACGAACAGTTGCAATTTCGCTCCTAAACAAAAGTCAAAAATATATATATATTATCACTATCTTGTCTTGTCTCAACGGGCTGGCTCCCGTAACCAAGTGACATTGTGCTCATTTTGTATAGCGTAAGATATATTAATAGTAAAATAATACCGACTGAATAAACGAACAAGAAAGCATCGCAACACAAACGTCAATATATAAAGTAAAAAAAATAAATATAAATATAAAGGGGTTTTAAATGATGATAACACCAAGTTATAAATCAGATTCAAATGTCGGTGATTAAAGTTGTAATATATGTATATTATAGTAATATTGATTAACTATTTTGTTTAAATAAGTTTACTCTTTTTCAACAAAATCTTTATAAGGCAAGTAACTGTTTCCGTTGTTATAATCGTATTGTTTTTTAATGTCATCGAAAGCAGCGACGGTGGTAATAAAATAGGGTGTGTCACATTAATTTTATCGCCCCCTATCATTTACGTAAAGCCTTAACAGCGCCAATAAAAATACACTGCATTTAACGGCGCCGTCAACGTATTACGTCAATTAACGACACCTAAATTAACTTTTGTCAAATGAAGCTAACGAAAACAAACACAATTATATAATAATAAAAAATGTTATACATTAAAGAGCAGTAGTAACTTAAAGTATACTAACCTTAAAAAAGGGACTGACCATGCAATAAGATCATGGTAAGTTAGAAAGCCTCGTTTTGACCGGTTAGCTTAAATTTTTCGAAAGATATGGATATATCTTTGTCTTATATTGTTTGACGTGAACACCCTACGTGACAAAGATTTGTCACTAAATTCTTAAAATGGATACAGTTCGTCATCACTATCATCATCATTTCTGAGAGAAAGGCCGTCCACTGCCGGATATAGACTTCACCCATAGAATTCCAATAAGACCGGCAGGAAGCATCCTGCATGCAGCGCGTCCAGGCGGCCTTAACGAGGTCTTCAGTCCGCCCTAAGTATTCCCGCCCTGATGCTTGTTGGACTCCAGAACCTTAAAGCTCCCATCGGTCATCAGTTGTGCAAAGTGCACATATAAAGCATTTCTACTGCCATATTACTTACTTACTGCCATACTTATATTTGTTGTCAATGGGTCTTTGAACTTTTCATTGTTACACGTGTAAAACTATATTTATTACTTTTATTATAATTTGAATTCAATAATTTACGTTATAACAAAAATAATAAATAAAAAGTTTATAGCAACTTTGTTTTAACAACTACAAGTTTTCAATTCAAAGTAAAAACAAATAATGATTTATTGTTTTTAAATTTGTCTTAAGTGATTGTGAAGTTTGTTACTCATATTTTTTTAAGACAAAAAATTATTTAGAATCGGTCCATAGTCCCCACGACCAAATGCCCGCTAGACATTTGTTTTAGGATCGTTGTACACTGAATGCGATACGGATACTGCAGCGATTTTATTCAGGATATTATAATAATAAAGACATACAGCCCGCTTACTTTTTAGAATAGTATTCATTATATGTCGGCCATCCATAAAACCAAAAAATATTTTAGATATATCTTAAAAATCGAATGGTTATAGCCTAGTAGTAAGGACCCGTGCTTTACGATGTAGTTCGCCTGTTACAGTCTAGGAATATGGAATTGAATTATTTTATTTAAAATAAGAGTAAAACCGGCCCCTATATTTATAGCATTTGAAAAGCTATGCAAGGCTATCGAGTTTTGTGTGCAATTGGTATTAATGCAAGGTCCATTGAATGTGTATATGCTACTAATATTTCGACTCAAATATTTTTTTTTATCTTTGTAAACGTAAAGTGACGTCTGGAACAACATTATTAAACTGAAAATTAATAATAAATAAATTGAAATCAAATGTTATTTTTAAATCGCAGTTATTAAAAATATGTTGTTACTTATATGTACGTATTTTTTAATATATATACATTCATATACTTATAAGTATGTACTTATAAGTAGGTACATATTTCTAGGTATTATATAAGTGTGTAGTAACTTATAAAATGATCTAAATTAGTACAAAAAATTATATGTTAAGGTAAATACTTTTTATTTCGGCTCAAAATTCTGTACTCAGAACTTCATACCCGCAAGAACTTTGGATAAAGCCACTTGAATGGCTATTTGTAAGACATGCAATTATTTACTTTGTCTTAATAAAACTAATTACGAATATATTTATAACTTAGAAGTTACCTGCAATTTTTGAGTAAATATTATTTCTTTAAAGAAATTTCAATTCTAATTTAAATTCTAGATATAATAATTTAAAAGAGATTAATATTTTATCGTTTTTAAAATATCAATAGTTTTAGTATTTTGAACTAATCAAACTATAATATAAAATGTTACTGTAGTAGTATAAAATAATTTGAAAATTATTCAGACTTGAATGCAAATTTTGTGTAATTATCAAGAAACGAAGGTAGAATAGCAAACTAAATCAAATAGTTAAGCTGTCGAATTGGTGCCCGCAGCGCTTCGCCGTAAACTTGTACAGCTAAACATTATTAAATTTCGTGACCTCACATAAATAAAGAGGGGTAATCGTGCTCTAAATCGGAACAAGAGCAAAAGCGCTGGTCCAATTAAACTTGACACAGACGGCACCCAGAAGGTGTCGGTGCTAGCATCACTCGCACGCAATCTGCTCTGCGACGACGCCTGTATAATCGATACCATTAATTTTGTTCTGTCGGATTCTTTGCGGGAATATTTTTGTCTCATTTAATTAATCCAACTGTAAAAGTAACAGTAGCTTAAGTAAAGGATTCACCGTGTTCAATGAAAGTGACCAATCGATTATGAATCAATAAAATTGTTAGATAAATGTATTTTATTTAAAAGCTTGGTACCGCAAGCTTTATAAATTATAAATAAACAACCTTTTGTATATATCATAGAATACAACCGTGTCATTCTTAAAAAAATATAATTGAAGAGTAGATATATATATTGTTAACTCCTGATTTTTAAAAGGAAATTATTGAAAGTAGACGAATTCAAGTGAGTTGTTTGTTGGTCGTTGGGTATTCATAATAACGCAAAAAAAAGCACAAGAGAGAAATGCCTCGTTGTACTCTTTAAGAATATTATAGAAGATATTCGAAGCTGTTGGAAAGGTAATCACACATACACATGATACCAGAATTGCTGACGTCACACTTTTAAAAACACTACCAAGGATTTTTTTACGACATGTACATTGCGGTGTATGTATTTATTCTGACGACCTCTAAAGATAGACAAGAAACAGCGGTATTACATATGAAAACAACTATATATTACAAGAAATCAAAACAAATCTAACATTTAATTTTTGTTACATTCATAATATTCTTTGTTCAGCTGAAGGACACTACAACATTTTTTTAAATATGTGTAATATAATAATAAACATTTATCTTTTGTAATTGACAGCTCCTGTTTACCCGTTAACGTTTACAGTTTATCCAAGTTTAATGGGAGAGATTATTAAGCGTTTTGTCTAGACTTTTTTACAATAACTAAACTCAACGTCCCCTTCGAGAGAAACGGCTCGGGTATTGACATTATTTATTTCGTTATATTAGAAACAGCAACATGTATGCATAAATTGTATGTAAAACGTATTGAATACTCATAAAGAAGTATGTAAATACTGACTGAGAAATTTTTAGTAAGGTAATGTCTGCCCATGACAATAACAAATTAAAATCAGTTTGATGTTTTTATGTATTATAGGTATATATGTTATATACATATGTATGTACGTCTATATAAATGTTAATGTATGTATGTTTCGTACACTTTAACTACCCATTATTTATACTTCTGCCTTTTCCATACTATGGTTATATGTATGAGATTGCCTTGTGTGATAAGACAGCCCATTGTACTTTTATGTTTATTATTATGAAACTATTTAAATGTATCCTAGCGTGTACAATAAAGGATATTAAATAAATAAAATAATTCTAGAGGTTAACCTGTTATAAACAAATTGTCAATACGAAGAATCTGGTTACGTTCGACTAACAATGTAACAACTTCTCGTACCACCGGGCGTTGTTATTTTTACCACTCAACTGGATCTGCAAATATTACATTTACGGTAAAAAAAAAATTAACAATCAAGCGATTTTGGAACATAGTCATACTGACTTATTAATATAGTGTAACATGTTACGTTTGTGACATCAATAGCAACTAAATATCTACATTGATTTCGAGTGAAGGTACTCTTTTAAGCTTTTAATATTATGTGTTGTTAAATGGTTTTAATAATTTTCATATAACGTCAACTGGCGACTTGACAGACAAAGTAAAGTCATTATAACATTGCTAATAAAAATTACTGATATAAGTTGGATCAAACAGAACTATGTAAGTTGGGTCGAAACTACATTAAAAGTTAACCGATGTGCTATACCTGTAATAATGTTACCCATTTATGTTTTTGCTACTCTGTTAATTGGAATGGAGTAGCTTTGTTACGAGGGAATGGAATTTATCCTTGTTTCAAATAATCGAGTCAAAGATTTCTTATCTTAAAAGTTGACATCCGTTGAAAATCCTTTATAGTACTTAGTAAAGTCGTCGTTATTAAGTTATTGTAAATCAATGGAGCGACAAATAAGGGGCTCAAATATTGCGAAACTTAGCGTGGGTATCAGGAGCGCTTGTGGCGAATCTCAAATTAATGACGGACTTAGAAATTGCCAAGTTCCAATGAACCAATAAATTGTCCCTCAGTTACTCCTTCTTGGACTCAGATTAGCTTTAAAGTCACATAGTTAATGAAATACAGCTCAATGAAGGTCATCGTATTAGATATTCATTTAGTTGATTATTTATTAATAATTATACGTATCTTTATCATCATCATTTCAGCTATAAGACGTCTACTGTTGGATGTAGGTTTGACCTATAGATTTCCAATAAAACTCGTTAAACCATCTTGCGTCAAGCGTCTTCCGAAGACCTTGTAGGTGGAACCGTCATCTACACTCGGAACTTACATAATTTTTTTTACAAAATATACATGCTGACAACCGAGTGTGACAATATTCACTTCGTCATATTTCCATGCTTAAATATTAACATAGCATTAAATATATAATATATAATTTATTTGAGTCATTATGCAGAATTATTTAGTACTTTTGATAAAAATCACAATGTGCTTATGTTCTATATTTAAATTTAGAAATTTTCGATAAGGAAAGACATAATTTTAACTACTCGCACCTAAACAAACAATAGCGTGATGGCGTTCCTGGACGTACGGATGAATGAGCTAATTATTTACAATCCGTCACGCGACCAGTGTTCGTTTCGAAAAAACTGTGACGTGAAATTCCATTTCCTAATTTTTCCTTTGTCCCCACGATTTTATAAAGACAGAACGGTCTCCTGCGATTCGACGTCAACCCAGTTCAAAGCTAACTCGCTTCATTTAATATCGTAAGTAAATATTTAAGTTAGAAAACACAAAAAGTAAATTCCAAGATAACATTAAAGTATGATTTTATCGGAGTTAGCACAGCGACGAAAGGTTTTGATCGTGATATTGAAAGGAAAGGAAATATTTTTTAAAAATAAAATCAACGACCGCTGGTTTTTAACTTAGGCCGATGCGTTTGTTCGCGTGATCGCCTCGCGTGTCTCGTGCCAGCCTCAAATTAAAACCAAACCGATAAGACACCGTGCACCTCACGACTGTCGCCTACGTTTCTTTTTAATTACGCATTGTATACATTGTATTTGTGGTTATCTGCCCTTTTAAATTAATTCACTTTAACATAAATTGGATTTTTTAGATTATTTAGGCAGATAGAAGACAATATTTGATTTTCCGTATACAGGATGATAGGAAAAGTACACTGTATGTCCAATCAACCATAAATTTCTATTGGAATGTGACAGGCCAATTACTTCTGGTGTTACGAAGTCTACACAAACATGCAGTAAACAATAATTAATACAAATATGTAGTACACTGTATTTTGAAAACGCTTTTTTTACTATATTATCGTTATGTTATTTATTATTTCGGAAACCGTTACTTGTTTATGGTTACGTTACTTGTGTATCATATATTAATTTATGGCAAACTTCACTTTACTTCTCAGAAACATGTTCTAATCATCATCATCATTTTAGACTTGGGAGGTCCACTGTTGGATATAAGCTCCCTCTATAAATGTCCATTAAGACTATTTGGAAGCGGCCTGCATGCAGCATTTTTCGTCTACCTTAACAGGTGGTTTGTCTACCTGGTGGGTGGACCTCCCACGCTGCGCATGGCGGTCTGCAATCTCCACTCCAGAAACTTAAAGCTTCAGCATTCATCTGATTTGCGAGCTGCCCACTGTCACTGTCGATATTCTAATAATTATGTGAATTTAGAGTTGATATCACGTTATATTGTGGGCTTAAAAGTTTTGTGTTTATTTAGCAAATTCCTCTATAATGGAAACAGAAAATAAAGGATATGTGAAGTACAGAGTTATTAACCTAAGCAGTATGTTATCTATGTCGTGAAACCTATTATTAAAAGTTCAGCTTGCTATCGAGTTAAGTTATATATTTATGGTAATCTATAATTCAGCGAAATGGCTTCAGTATTTTTTTTAAATTAGTAATGTTAGCCTTGCCGCCTATATGAATATAATTTTGATAATTACAAAGAACTACCAATACCTGTTACGGTGAATTTAAATTTTATTTTTATGTGTGACTAACAGCGTAACAATGTCTTTAGAGATCCGTACGCTGCCGCGGTTCAAGCGACAATTCTCTCCTCTTTATTTTACTTACCAATAATAATTAAATTAATTACTTTTGAACTATCGAGTATCAACAAAATGCCAATGCAAATAATCAATTTAATAATTACCCAACTCTACAGTTTTACACACATATAGAGCAAATTGATAAGTACATTTTGTTGGCGGCTACTAGAAGCGGACACCCATTTTGCTTTAAGTTTAACGGCCTTACCAAAACCTACCAACTTGACAGGTTTATGTTTAATTGTCGATTGGTTAAATCCTCTACTTGGAGTATGGGATTTACAGACATTATAATTTGTGACATTTGTTTTAAATAAACAATGGAGTAGGTTATCGTAGATTGGAAAGGAAATCTATAATAATTTTATATTAAAATTTATAAGGTCAACTAGTGCATTCACGGTTGGAGATACTATCTTTACCTTTAGACCATAGTAAATTGGACAACCGTGATTGCATTGACCAGATGAAGTCTGTACGAAATAAGATTTGTTTCGTCAATTCTATAAAATATATAGACTACAGCGAATCTATTTTCTTATCACGAATACACTATATGTTAACTGGTGGCACTTGTACTTATGACCCTATTGGTTTTACAGACAATCTATTATTTTAATTTCCTTACACGTATCTCCATTGTTATTCCCGAAAAAAAATATTACCTTTTTTTCATGAAACTTGTCATTGCTTTGATATTATGTTACTAAACATATAAAATGTAATTTAGTCAGGAAAATATCAATAAATTATGAAGTATTGGAAACGGTTCGTTCTGAATGTTTTTTCTGGACTTTATTGTATATTATTACAAGTTCCGGACGTCTGAGGGGGCGGGGTTATTAGTTTACAAGTGTATCAAACGCCCCCATTGTTTATTATTGACTCGATACTCGCGGGAGTACGATATTACTTTCCAACTCTTTCGGAAGTTTGCCCTCTTTGTTGACATCTGCCGTTCGATTATTGGAAATTCAGGAATGACGGCGTTTCATATATTTCTGTAACAACATTAATCTAGTTTATGTTTCGTATGAATCTGGCCATTCGTTATACAGATAAAATACATATATGGCGCTGGGTCCAGACATTCAATAATGGGTACACATTGGTTAAAAGAAAAAAAGTAAATATTCGGGTAACAAGTTTACTTAAGTCAATTAACGGACTAATTCTATTCTATGTGGTGTCGGGCCAGAATAAAATTTTCATGTCGCTTTCAATAGGTGTTAGTATTCACAGTGAACCGAGCTTTATTTTTAAGTTATGCTATTAACAACATGTAAAAAAACCATCACCATTAATATATAGGGTTCAGAGTATCGAACAACAAATTGAATATATCGAACCGCACCAATATGTGTTAAAGCAAATTACTTTTTTTGGGACTGGACTGTCACTGCTGCCCTAATGGCATTTGTGAATTATGCGTTTTTAATATGGCAGGGCGTCTATCCCTAGACTTCTTACAAAGTAAAGAAGTTTGAGGGCTCCCAGAGGAGCCTAGGTCAGGACTGCCTGAGAGTGCCGAACCTTGGCATATCCGCTTGCTATTACCTGCTTAATATCTTTTCTACCGCTTTAAAAAACATTAGCGCTGGAAAAAAAATGGCAGACGAAACTCTGGCAATGCTTCTATCTAGTATGATAGGTTGGCGTCCCCTGCGACATACGATCCGTCCTAGTTTTCAATGAGATATTGGTTATAAAATAGTGCAACGTCAACCTAAACTATGAAGAAATTAATGTTCTTGAAGACGGCTATACATTTAAATATTTTTAAATCCATGGTAAAAAAGCAAGAATTATTATAACTATCCTAGATAGCCACATAGCTAGTAGTAGGTACGATAGCAAAACATTATAAAATAGAATTTAAATATTGGATTGATTGTGATTTTGTAATGACAATTTCGTTAGTTGAAACTTGATACACGAATGAATGACTTAAGACTTAATATATATAAAATTTACGACTCATTTAAACGACACAAAGTTTTGAATGTAAATCATTTTTTTTAATATAAGTTAATGAATACCGCCGAAGCCTATGCATCTATAGGCTGACATGAATGAATGAAAAATAAGATAGTTATCAAAAAGGATCTAGTTTTGTGAACTAAATTAGTGACCGTAAATTAGAAAACTATGTGCTCACTAACAAGTTGATTTAGACACCTAAAGAATTTAAAAACTTCCTACACATCTTTTGTGATTTTAAAAATAAATTCCTTACTGCCGTAAGCTGAGTGGTTAAGAAGAGTTATTTGTTAACACGAATACAATATCAACAATTTTTAGCGCTCACATTGTTAAATAAAAAAATTTGGATCTGACTAATTTTTTTTTTAATAAGTATAATAATCGAGAAATATAATGCCTGAAATTTAAAATTATCATTCCTTGAATTAATAACGCTTTTCATAATTGTATATTCCAAGCATTAATAATGGTCGTAATATTATTTTTTTTGTAAACTAATTCTTCTTATTAATAAAAACAAACGTCAATCAAACCATATAAAGATAGAGTCACTGACAGAACACACTTCCTTTAACGCCATGTTACTGAAGAAAGAAACAAACGCACCTTTATAGAAGGCAGGGATCATAACAATAATTCACATTTCATGATATACGACATTACAGAGCTCCCGCCAATGCCATCCCTCGTCTTTACGACCACGCCTGGCCACTAATCTTGCCCATATTGGCTTGTTAGCACAACACATGAGCTTCTTTATCCCAACGATAGTTTGCGTCGAGCGGCGATTGAGGCTTCGCGAGGTTTTTTATATTTACAATTCATATTCAGAAACAAAAATATTTTTTATACGCAACCAATGTTAAATAGAATAATAAGCATATAGTTTGATGAAGTTTAAACACTATTTTATATTTATGAATGTGTTTGTAGCAGAATTATTTTGTGAGTAATCATGTTGTGTTCAAATCTACCTAAAGAGCATTCACAATTTTTTTAGACGGTCACATTTTCTGAAATTTTATTTATAAATTGAGCAATGGCAGTCTAGAAGTTACAGACAGATTTTACAGAAGTTACCTTTGAGTTGTGGGCTTTATAAATCAGAAGTGACGAAAATGCGGCTCGCTGGCCACATGCGTCTCTTTGAACGATTATTTGTTGCTCTCGATATAAATACCAGAGTGCTTAAATCAATTTTGTGTAATTATATATTCCGCAGCATATAGTCCACGAGCAGGTAGTCGCGGCATAGTTAGGTCCTGAACTAGTGGTACCGATGACAAAGCCGCGAGAAGCCGCTGAATGCGACTAGCGCAGAGACGATCTACTTAACGGCCTTACTGAAGGCATAGGCCTTGAACTGTGCGTCTATAAGCTGTCATGATAATGATGATATATAAAAAAATATTCTGTACATAAAAAAAGCCTTTTAAAATACTGGCAGCAAAAATGAAAGTCTAAGTGCTCTATAAATATAATTGCTTTTAAAATAATCATACATTTTGATTATCTTTTAAATAAGTACGTGTTTATTTGCGGCTCGCGAAAAATTTTAAAATCTTCGAAAATTGCTGCGACTATCAAGGAACTTGGCAACCCTGCTATGTATTTTAACTAACATCATAACAGTAAACAAATAGCAAAGGAAACACTGTAGGGAAATCGATATGTGCTGCTAAAAAAATCTTAAAGTTGTGAGACATCTAAAAGTCACATATAACTTGCATAGTGAATCGCTATTACATTCTTTTTTACAGAAAGTTCGTTCGTAACAGAGTCGTGTAACATATACTAAGCAAATTTTTGTTAGCTTTTTATGACACAATAGCTGATACAAGCTACGTATGATTATTTTATGACATGATTGTAATTTCACACTAGTTATTATGGAAAATTTGTTTTTGTGTACTTCGATATAATCTCGTCTGAGAGCTCTCTCTAGCTCGATCCAAACTACGAACTAAATGTAGATATTTAGATATAATATTTTATTCAGAATTTTTGTCACTGCATCAAATCGATCGGCTCTAAATATTTTTATCACTATTCTTAACAAGTGTTAACCAGCTACCCTGGCAAATTTCAGATTGTCGAAAATAAAACGCCTGCGGAAGTTCAATGGAAACTTAAGTAAATTAGATTTATATCAAGCAAACCACTATATTAATTAATCTCATGTTTTAATTATAAACAATGATTGCTTACAAAAATAAGGTGACTATACATCCATCGTAATGTTTTGTGGATACATCGTGTACCATCTGATGAAGATGCGAAAATAAGAAAAAAAAACCCGAATAGGTCGATCAGTACTCCGTTATTATTTCTATAGATGGATTTACAATACGTTTCGCAAAGTATAATCAATATTGAGTCTTCTCACCTTACGTCCGCAGGCCCTTACCACCATATAACAAACTTCGCTACGTTAATAATTACTTACTGTAAATTCTATCAATTAGTAACATAGAAGGCGTTTAGAAGACTTAGATATTTCCAGTGATTAAAAGCAAATCAACTCTGATGAAGACTCCCTCTCGACTGGAGCATTACTAAACTTTATGTTAAGTATTTAGTTTGCGATCAATATTCAACAATTCTAATTACTCTAGAGACGCTCGCCTTATTCCCCGGCTCGGGAACTTGAAAGTTTAATTGAAGTGTTAATTCGACCCGATAATGTCTGTGCATACCGTAATCATTCTTGTGCTTTATAACAACTAGAAATGTTCGCATAATTCCACCAGCTGTAATGAAAACGTTTTAGATAAGGGTACGATCTTCATTATAATTGTAGTACTTACTCGGCACGATCAAACTTATCCGATCCATGTTTCTAATATAAATTTTGTGTTAAAGCACAGATTCTAAGTCAAGTAAATATCTAAATATGAAAATCTAAGACTACAGTTTACTTTGTTTGCCACATTGGACCCCCAGCGGACATGGTGCTCCACACAATCATCACTCTCGTACATACGACACCGGCTACCACGTCACTCTTGTCCGTGTTCAAGCAAGCATGGTCAGGAGATGCGTTTTGCTCCCAACCACCGGGTGGGTAGTCTTCGTTTCACAAATCTACTTAATATTGTATTCACTATACTATACACCTACCCGAGTATTGTCCCACATCATGTGAACATCATCGCTGTAATTAAAATACTATCGTCCAAAGTAAATTTTTAGCACAAAGATCTCTGTTTCAACAGTCTTACTTCACTGTTGGTATTAAATTCCCATCTCATTTGTATCGTTTGATATATCTTCGAAATAGAACTGTGATTAATTATTTTTTAAGTAACGTATACAAGCCCGTGAGACGATATTTTATCTTAAGTATGAATAATCACTACAAACCTTCACAATTCAAAACCTGATTTGTTAAAAAAAAACTTAGTGTTTATATTATAATGCTTTTTGATATATAAATAGTTAGTTGTATTTTTGGTACTTATATGTTAAACGTTGAAGCCTTTTTACTATTGTAACAGGCGACATACCATGTTAAAAAAGTAAAATTACAGAAATTCATTTCACAAAAACTCACTTCTCTGCAGATTAATTATCGACGATGCAGAGTCGAGTCGCACTGAAAATTGTAATATGTTTATTTCTTGAAAACTTAAAAGAAATATTGTGAAATTTAAATGTAAGATGAAGCGGTGACATTTTCTAAGTTATGGCGTGACCAAGGAAACGGGAACTCATAGCGCATTTGCGTTAAGAAAATCGAGACTCACAGTGATCACACAGCTATTATTTTTGATTTTTTTTTTCAAATTTCTGTGAAATTTTTTAATAAATCAAAAATATAAGATCAATGAAATCAGCCTACTTTTCCTAGCCATATATTTCTTTGACGTATGTAAGAATTTAAAAAAATTTCAATTAATTAAAGATGAAAGAAATGCAGGTTTTTGAGCTTATATTTCACAATAGAAATACTATTTATTTCGAATGTAAACTGACATTTGGAGTGAAATGCCGGCAAAGTTTACGCCCAGACAAAAATAAATGAGTATGAATAATTAAGTTGCAATTTAAAAGTGCAATCAACTAAAGATTCCGGTTCGGTGTAGAACTAATCGAGGCAGAAGGCGAGCTCATCACGCGGCATCGTAGCATGAACAATGAAAGCAATTGCTTACAACACCGCGCGATAGCTAACCGCACGCGACAGCCGACCTATGAAGCTGTTCTTTGACACTTGATGGTAAGCGAATGTTAAAACGATAGTGTTGTACTTCATATTTTAACTAATATTTTTACAAACATTTACATTCTTCTTCTATTTAGTCGTATAGTCTTGACAGAGCATATATGATCTTCGACACACCTGCACAGCCATTCTCACATTCCCTCGCCAATATTCTCGCTCCCAGACACTTTACACGCATAGAGCCAACGACGATTCTGTGATTATGTTTAGATCCTAAACTCTATGAAAGCTATTACACAACTTAAAGTTCGTTAGAAAAGGTTGGCCCACATAAAATCCTATTTTATTGCTCTATCAGGATAAACTTCGTAGTAAATAAAAAAAGTAGATTATACGTACTAACGAGCGTAGCTTAGGACAGAGATATCCTTGCTAAGATCGTCGGTAGACACTAGCTGCAGAATGCTTTCAAGGGCTCTTTTAGGAAATATATGCGGCATGGCTAGGTCCGAAATGATGATAATGACGACGAAATTGAGAAAGAACAGATAAATTATGGATCTGTAACGGTTATAAATGATTTATGGTTTTGGATATCTACACCTTTTTCTGACAGAATGCCATCAAAATTTTTAATTTCAATAAATATATTGAATGAACTGAATCATACTCATACATTATTATGTATGAGTATGAATTTGTCTGTGATTCAGAAGATTTTGAAAAATACTTGTATTTTTCAAATCTTCTGAATCAAAATCAAGTATTTACCATCAAGTGAGAATGAAAAGTACAAGTTGTACAAAATTAAACGTTGAATAAAGTTTGGTATGTATCATTCATTCATTCATTCTTTATACGATGCGGTTCGGTCGCGTCTCATCCCTATGACCTAGTAGATTGACGCGTTGTTTGAGCCGTTGCCAGCGCCGACGTAATTACTTCGCGAGCAGTTTGTCAGCCAATTAAACACCTTTGCTTTATTAAGAAGCCGCAGCGAGAGCCCGTAAATACGGAATCAAAAGGTTTCTGTGCAATTTGCTTACTGAGTGGCTGACTGCTGCAATATCTGCAATTCTTGATGATTCTACGAATTTCTTGTATTACCTGAAATTCAGAATTTTTGCCCCAATTTTACAACATACTTTTTATATAGTAGTCTGCTTTTAAAAAACTGTTTCAATATTTTATTTTTCACCAGTTTGTTCGTAAATTTATAAAACATACTCTTAAACAACTTATATATATACATGGTTATGAAAAAGAGTGTAGATATTTTGCAGGCGGATAGAGTTATTCTATACAAATATATTTTTGTATGAGCACAATGGCCCTGGCATGTTTTATTTTTTTAATTATAGTGAAAAAATTTGTTTTCAGTGAAATTGATCTTTATGAGTTATTTATTTAAAAAATATGATTACAATATATTCGTTTGCATTATTTTTTTAAAATTAGCACATAATCCACAATATAAATGAAATGATTTAACTTTTCTAGTAACAAAAGCAGTCGTGTTCTATCCAAAAGAGACAGTACAAAAAATAGTCTTATTAACTTTTATAAATTTCAATGCGCCTTTATTTTATAGTTAGAAAAGTGGTTTGTCTTCTCCTCTTTCCTTTGACAACATACGAAAATGTTCACAATATTCATAGTCACTGGTAGAGAACTATTTAATCATCTCAATATTTTATATTAAAAATAGACAAATTGTTTATACATTGTATTTTTATATTAATATTATGTATTATTTACGTACAGTATGGAACCGGAAACAAGGGTAGCCAAGCAATAGCAACTAAACAAGTTAAGGTTCGGCCCTATCGGGAGCTCTATGCTAAACGCATATGAATTACGGCCTAAGTCGAGGTCCCCTCTAAGCCTTCCGCAAGGTCTCTCCATAGAAAGCCCGTCTAAGCGAACTAAAATATTGCATGTAACGGCCTCAACCAGGGTTCCCATGGGAGCCCTTGGGCTACTAGCTACTTACATACACCAAGTTTACTCGAGGGCAATCAGCGATCTGCCTCCTGTAGCCTACGGAAATTGTAAATTGTCATTAAGAGGTTAAGAAGTCAAGGCTGCGAATAAAAACCTACCAGTGACATGAGCATTTGTCTCAAGCAATAATTCCAAATACTAATTATCACCGCCAAGGTAATCATTAGTATTTGGAAATTAGTATTTGCAATAACCTTTATTTATATATACGCGATTATTTTTGCGATCAAATACGAGACAGTATTTTAAATGTTTTTCATAATTATAAAATGAAAAATTAAAAAATTAATAACATTAAAGTTACACACAAACGCACAAAATAATAAGTACGTAATGCTTTACAATATTTTGAAATGCATTTGAAAATGACTTTGTTATGCATAGCAGTGATTTCTATTTAGTAATAATTATGTTATACAAACTTAAAATGACCTCCAAGGATATAACTTTAATAAAAAAGACAGATATAAAGAAACGTCCTCATTCGTCACACAAACATACTAACATAAAGACATTGTCTATTTATTCATAGGAGTTGAAATAAAGGACTGCAGACGCTATGAAAAGGATTATTGTTTTAGTTTTATCTTAATCTAACGATATAAGTGTCGTACCGGTTCACTTTAGAACAAAGAATACATGGAAACAATCTCTTTTATTTCTTGTACTGAATTATTTGTTCACCTCTTTTCTTTAAATATTTGCACGGGATATCATATACTTTACAGTAGGAAACTGGGGAAGAATGCATGTTCTTCAACCGATGAGCAGCCCTGTTAATAAAAAGAATATCAACATCAACTTTTCAAAAATTTAAATGATAATTTCGTTATATTACACTGTAAGTAAACCTTTTAATAGGTAGGTAAAAAACGTATTTTATTGTAAAAAACGATTACGTCACTTAATTTTATTTAGTACATCAAATCTAAACATGATTACTTTTACCTTAGATTTAATTCGTTAAGTAAGTAGTTTAAAAAAATAATCAACGATTGCCAAAATACAAAGCAATCTAGGTCGTGTTTGTGTTACCGTTCCTCGATGTACTTTTTTATTCTTCCTAAGTGTGGTGAACTAATATTATATTTGTTGATAATAAATATATTTTACATAGCTAAATTAGTATTATAACCTGCAGATTCATGAGACACCTTGAATTTGAATTTTTCGAATTTGAAACATACATTTTACATAAAATAAAATATTGTTGTCAATAAATCTATAGTAAATAGCATGATAAAATTATAACTAGCCTGTATGAATATTCCATCAATATCTGTTATCTTTAATTTAATTTTTGATAGGGTGAGCATAAAGTAATTTAAGTTGAACATTGTATAAATTAGTAGTTTTAAAGAATCGTGGCATCTCCGTAACCGTCGCTATGCTAGTGTCACTTCGCCGCCGCGAGACAGCGACGTTTCGTGGTCTCAGCCATTAATTAAACGAGACTCTTTGTCCCGCGGCGGTGGGGCCCATTGTGACAATATTCGGGACGGCCTCTCAAACTCGCTCGATGGAACAATAAGATCCAACATAGACGAATCATTCAGATGATGAGAAACTGTGCAGGCAAGCTTCAAATAACGTGACAGTTAGTAATTTCTCAAGCCCAGACACGCTGGGGAACAGTGTTCAAATATTTTAAACATATTTATTTTATACTTCTACGTAATTAAATGTTATTCAGTTTATTTTTTTTTGTCTTTACTTCCAAGTTATATTTAACTTTAACATGCAAGGTATTTAATTCGGCACCCATTGTCTAATACCGGCGGACTCTTCGTCTTTATAAAATTCTGTTCAAATCTATCCAAAAATTAATACACCAAAACAAGTCTTGTATATGTCGTTAAATGCTACATACTATATAAAATACGTTAAAGTTGTGAGCTTAAAGAAATCATTTAAAGAGATAACACTGCCATAACTAACTAGAATAAGAAATAAAAAATCTTGCACTCCGTCATATTACTGTACTCACTTTGAGAATTTCAATATTTCTACCAGATTTGCCATTTTTGTACGCCGTGAGAAAAAAGCGTGTTATATACAAATATTAAGAATCAAATACGTCGACCTGCGTATCAAAACTTACTGACGTAGTAACAAAAACAAACTCAGGTATTGAACATTATGCGAAACACAAGATGATAATGGAATCAAGGAATAACGGAGTGGAATGTAAAAGGAGGACAAGAATAAGCACGGAAGACGGTGAGACGAAATTAAGGTAACAACTTGTCCAAACTGGAGAAGCGTCATACAAGATAGAAGACAATAGAAAATATTAAAGAAGACATAGAACATCTAAGTGCACAATAAGATTAGAGATATTTTATCGATTTTGATTTTATTACTATTAACAAATCGTTATAAAGGTCTAACTGTTATTATTATGATTACTTTAATTAATATGTAAAAATACAAACACACAAATTCCCCAATACTCATCTAACGACTCAGTTACATCATAGATAATGATATGCCGCAGCAAATTCATTGCTCCTGTCTATCCACCGGAGACCTTTTGTACATAACATTGTCGATAAACTTAATATAACGCACACAATTTCATCGCAACACTCATGACATAAAGGTTGAAATTTATTCATCAATATTGCTTTAGATCGGTACCCAATATTAGCGTATGCATCGTTTATGCCCTGGGCTTTGTTTAACAAACATCGATGCTGGTCAATTAACTACTACATATTTGAATATACGTAATGATCATATTGTATTCAGACATTAATATTGATGCGCTCAAACTGTTTATGTGGAAAGATTAAAGATTGCTTTAAATACAATACACATCACAATTACATTAAAGAATTTAATAAAACAATGCGACTAAAAGTAAAAATGACATACAAGAATATAATTTAAATAATCATGTAGTAATTTAAACCGGACAAAACAACGTAAGTGTTTGAACAACTTTCTTAAGATTTATTGCATTAGCCTTATAATTTGAATTTCAGAACTCCTTTCATACGACCCAGTGTTGATTGATGAACGATTCTACACAATTTATATGCAGTGGCAATACTAAATGATACGTACTATCATCATCACTGTACCACCTTTAAATACCTTTAGGATATCAAATCTATACAGATGATCATAAGTCTAATCTACTTTATTAGGAAAGGAGTTAACAAATATGATAAACGGCAAGGGAAATGTATCAATTAAAAAAAAGAGCAATTGGTAAATAAGAATATAAGAAAAGCGTTACAAAGTTAAGTTTAAGTCAATATGATAAAGTATCGACAAATGTTAATAACGAGATCAAGGTACCACGATTTCTATGCAAATATTAGTAACCTGAAGAAATAACACTTAATAGAAACAGTCTATTATGAACACAACTGCGGAACCGTTGCTAGTTAGCGTGCAAAGTATACCGTGGCCGATACGAAATATGCATGTTCAATTAATTAACTTACCGAATGGTGGTGCACAGCAATTGTGCTCTCTAATGAACTGCCCAGTCGCAGCTCGAATTAATTGTCGGACGTGCCCAAGGTACCAATGTGAATACTTTAGTAAGATACACTCAATTACACCTCTATATACTTATACTACTATAAAGTGAGAGAAAAAATAGTGAAACAGAGACGATAGTCAAACAGAGAGAGAGAATAGTGAAATCGAAATCGCGATTTTCCTTGGTTATCAATAGTAACAATTTTGAATCACTGAATCTGGTCTAGAATAATTTGCTTTAGCTGTAAAGATATTTTTGGTTACCATTTCGGAAATATAAGTGAAACTCTCTTCTATAACTGTAGAATATTTTGTAAATAACGGTAACAAATATACACACATTTTATTATTAAATCGAATACAAATTTAACTGAATTTATTACAATACAAAAGTTAATTATTGTGAATATTGTTAAATTCTTTTTAAGAGAAGCCACACAAACTACACATCTTAAAACTTGTAGTCATACACTGTCGTATTTCTAAATATCTGATATAATAAGCTCTAATATTAATCTAATATAATTAGCAAATTTTATTGGATACGGCAAAATTATTTTAAAGAAAATTTTTAACTTTTATTACAGCGATACTAAAAACTGAACGTTTAATAGCCGGTGGACATGCAAGTAAAATTCTACAAGATCACTTCTTTGTAGAAGTTCTTTTAAAAATCCCTCGTAACCGTTTCACCGTCACGTAGGGACTTACGAAGCGAGCCCCTAACGTCTCGGAAAACTGGGTCAGATTGTACTCTAGAACATAAAACGCCATAAAACTAAGTTTTTATTGTATACCTATTAAAAATATTCACTCAGGTCAATGGACGTAAACACATATTTTTATGATTAATCCGTTTTAATTTTGAGAGCCAATGAGCAATAAAACGAAATTAACATGACGCACGAGGGATATTTAAGAACAGATAAATCTCAGATAAGCATTATGTAAAATAAATGAATTATTGTAATAAAGAAATTTTCATAACGAAGAATTTTTAAATTGGAGACGGAAAAATGGAATATTTTCAGCAAAATAAATTAAATATTTTTTCTTTTCCCAATATTTGACTATTATTTCGACCAAAAGATCTTTCCTGCGTGCCAATTCCAATGACATTATAAAATATTCACATATTTGTATTTTATTTTAAAATAAAATACATAGACCACAAACAAATATTAAGGGTGGATACATTAATCTTATTTAGCTATTACTTTATCATTAAACTTATACGTTTTCGAAACAATCACCAAGATTACCACAATCACGCGATCGTGAGTACAATAAATAGAATTTAAAAAGGAAAAAATAACTTTGAAAATCAGTTACCAATCGCAGATCTTTACCACCTCGAACACTGAGCCCGGCTTAAGGAATAATTCGCTGGTTCAACCTCACACAAAACCTAAGAGGTCAAGCGGGTTCATATTATCGTCATCCTTTTTAGGACATGCCCGTACGATTGCGAGATACACACAATTTGGAGTTTTACCGTAAAGTTTCACTCAGTATATTTTTAATTTAAGAATTTAAAAAATGTTAAATAATAATTTGAATTATAAAATAATTATTGAAAGCCAGTATCATATGAAATAAATGCGAATATCTTTAAAATAAGAATTTTTTAATTTTAATTTACATTTGTATTTTATGAAAAGGTTTAAATTTTGTACAAGTATAATTTTATTTTCAATTCGTACTTTTCATTTAATTAAAAAATTTTAACGAATCATTTTCTTGGGTCGGAGATATCGGTATTCAGTAAGTCTAGATAACACCACAAAATTTTCATGATTTTTTTAATTTGAAAAACAGGGTTTCTTCTCCAAAACAATTGCAATTGATCCGTCTACCAACTAAATTTAATTTGTTACTGAGAATATCCTATATATAGTCTCAATGAAACTTATTTTTCTAAAGCAATTTCATTAGAAGTAGAAAGTGAAACTATCAAAAACATGATAAATGATTTGTCACTTTGACGATGATCCGTATTAGTAAGCGATAAATCAAACTATGAGTAAATTCATATTCACAGAATAAATTAATAATTCTTATCAACTACATTGTCCTTTGATATTTCAGAGCTTAGTGCATTATATTTATCATTAACTAAATAAGTAATCAACACTATTTCATCAAAAATTAATACTATTAAAAATATATCAATATATAAAATAAAATAAAAAGAACAGTAACATATATGCTCTAGCTAAATCCTTTTTTATATTAATTACTTAATCCCCTTTACATTTAAACATCTTTGAAATGAGCTTTATTTTAAATGCTGAAATCTTAATTGTACTAATGTAATACTTAATTGGCTTAACTAATATAATATACTTTTATTAGTAGTTTCAACGCATAGACGTTTACTGCAACGCATAAAACAGAAGGCATCCCCCAAAGACATTGGGGAGACATACCGTAATCGCCACGCTTAGCCGGCGGATTAGTGATCGCAGTGTGATATGATGGTAGGCAGAAGACGCTGCTGCCCATCCCGTAGAAACTTATATATTACCAGTGGCAATTGTTTATAATTAATGCACAATATATTCCGGTCTATTCCGTATATCAATATCATCAATCGCAAGTCACAGTTCTCTACCGCTGGGCTACCACTACTCATACTTTTATTAGTATAAATAAATTTAGGAAGTAAATATTTCAATGTGATAGTACAGCTTGGGAATTGCTTTCTATGTTTATACACTTGCATATTCGTCAGGAAGTTTATTTTAGACACCAGCCTAAAAACAATAATCCAGACAATAAACGAATCGTTCTCCTTACATTGAACGGCCGATTTAGCGAAGTGCAAACAATGTTCACAATAATACGATATAACAATTCGTGCGAAATTGTTTTCAGGAGATTAAAGGACCTTCCTCTAATGCTCACTACAATAGACCCCAAGACAGTGTTTATACACTCTGTCAGCCGCAAGGATATACGCACAATGAACATCCTCAGTCTCTTTTTAACCAAAAATGTATTTACAGAATAACAATAACATCTTAAGCGGTACGTGAAATGAGCAGTATCGAGCATCTGTGTCTGTAGGCATCGCCCTTTTCGTTGCAAAAACATAGCGATTTTCCTCATATTTTGGTATCTATTGGAAATTATATTTTGGTTATCTTTTTTTCATATTTTGACGTTGTTAAGTCGAAGTTATAGCGTCATACTAGTTGCGAATTCTGATATTGGGTACATGTTAAAAAATTGTATTTTTGATTGAACATAAAATCGAAATCAATTTAAAAAATAAAATCGTGGTCGTATTCAATTCAGTAACATTTTTAGAGTACGCCAGGGCGGTTTAATAAAATTTAAACAGTTAATATAAATGAATTAACGCTAAATTTGAAGACAAACAATGTCTATTATAAAAAATCTGGTTAAAATAAAAAAAAATACTTTATTGTAATTCTCGTTTTAATATCTGTAGTTTAATTCTAAATGTAATTATGTCTACTTGTATTTGTAAGCATTCCAAAGTCAGTTGTTTAAGCCCAAAAGGGGTGTATACGTACATCCGCAGGGATCTTAAAGAGGTCATTATGAACAATTAAGGCCGTGGCGAGCGCAGCTCTAATCCTGAATTGTATCAAAGGCATTTAGATAATCAAGCACCGTAAACGTAGGACAACAGAGATACGTTGGCATTTAATGACATCGTGACGTAATGTTGGAGGAATTTTATAAGGCACATTCACTAGGCTTTTGAGCTATTATCGTGACACCGATCAGTGATGCGTCAAATATAACCACACACGACGATGCGTCCTTACAAGCAATTAATGTGGGAATGATGTCCGCTGTACGAATTTTATTTCTTTTATTTATATTATATTCATTACAATAACCTCTCGTGTACGTTCAGGAAAAAAAATTAAAAAGACAATTTAATTAAAACCAGAATCAAATTTAGCTTCCTTGTAATGACTGCTTTAACTTAAAACGGCGTGAACTGCAAGCAAGTTCCGATATAAGAAGAACTCACAAAAAATTCAATAGTGATATTTTTCCTATGTGTGATTTTGTGTTCTTAATGCAAAAATTAGAACAATTCATTTCCATGTTATACTATCCATATCGAAAACCTGTAGCAAAACTTTTAAACCAGTTTTAGTTTATTTACTCTACGAAGTTATTGCATTTTAAAATTTTATATTTCAAAGTGTAAAAAAAGTTTGTAAGGTTTTCAGGTGTGCATATATAAACTCGGAAGGAATTCTAATGTTTTATTTTTGGAAATAACAAGAGTTTGCAATAATATTGGTTTATTATCACATTATCCCGCCTTTTCTTTTTATTAAATTCATATCATTAATAAAAATGAAGCTGAAAGAAGGAATCATTTACTAAAAACCGTCCAGGAAGGTATCACCGTGAAGTTAGTGTTGCGTTAGTGAGCTCACATCTATAATAGCATAGGATAATCGTAGTAAATTTTTTATTGTTTAACCAGACTTTGTAAAAACCGAAGTTTTGGAACGGGTATGTTACTTATCATTGGGATTGATTCCTACTCGAGTCATAACTTTCTTGTATATAATAAATGGAGTTAAATTTTGTAACCTCATCTACAAATCTTTATATTCTCTATTTCAATATGTGCGAACAAAATTTCTTTTCAAATCCATTAAATAATATCAGAGCACGTGTTTACATCTGTTAAAGATCACCGCAATATGCCCGCAAAATATAATCTGCAGTCAAAACACGTGCTGCTACAAACAATTCTCAAAAGATTTCTGATAGGTAACTTAACAAAAACATTTTCTACTTTAGAAGTAACTTTATCGGCTTTCGATCTGGAATCTGTTCGGTACACATTTGTTCGTCTTTGTGCCGCTTATCGTTAGGATTAATCAATGTAAGAAAAGCTTTGGGACCCGACCGCGACTTTTTTTGACTACACTCCTAAATAAACTTTTTTATACTCTTATAGGACAAACTATTTTTTTTAATTTCATATATAAATATTGTCATATCATATACCTTGATATATATTTTTTTAATGTTTTTTGATCTTAACGTGTATTAAAAATAATTTTGAAAATATTCTAATCGGCATCGTCATTCTCGACGTATCTACAGCTTTTTTTATCTAAAGCTCTTTCCTAGATATCCAATAGAACTGACAGAAAATGGCCAGCGTCTAACGTCTTTCTTCCTTTACGAGGTCATCTGTCCTTGATTTCTACTTCAAAACCTAGAGTCTCTAACTAAAGTCAATCACTTTTGAGCGTTTACGCGTCTTCTCATTCCGGATTCAATCTAATATTCTAATTAATTTTTGTAACATGACGTAGTGTCACGCACTATAAAATAAAGTTTACAGAATTTTTATTCTAATTTTTTTATTAACATTAGTCATCAGGTAATACGAATATCTTATTAAAGCATTGGATTTATATACTTCTTTTTGTATAACATTACATTTGTCAGGTAACCCAAAATGTTTGTCGTTTTTATTATTGTAGATTTCAACGGTCCACGATAAATGACTACAACAGATTATAACAATGGAATTTTAAAGCAGGCGAATTTTATTTATGGCCTGTTGTGATTATTGGACAATTGAAAGAGTACAGGATGATTTAAGAACATGATTAATTTTGGACTTACCTGAATCATAATATTAACATACAATTATGTTAATAAGAATAGCCTCGAGTTATAAAATTAAATTTCTTTTTAATTATAATTACCTCATCATCGTTCCGAAATAAAAAATGAAAAATATAATACTTACATTATTAAAAGCATACATATTTAATGTCATATGAATATAAAACTTGAATATCAAAATGATGAAAACAAAATGTCCGTGTGATTTCCTGATTGTCCTTGATCATTGTTTTTTCTTAGCTTCCTTTAGCGTCTTTTATTTTTTTAAATCACTTTTCGACGTATTCACTGTGATTTACAAAGACCTTTAAAAGCATTTTCAATTTATTTATCGCTACTTTAAATTAACTTATTACTACTTGTCTGTCGGACCGTTGCAGCTCTCCTGGTGTACATTCTAGCAAATAAGTAATACTGTGACGTTGACTTCTATTTTGCTCATGTGATCACCTGTGGTTTGGAGATCGTCTACTGGTTGCCATTCCATTACTTTTCTGTTTCACTTGCTAATTTTAATCTGCTCTTTCTCTGCGTGTTTCTAGTAACGATGTTAGGTCAATGTTTTTAATCTCATTTCTCGGTTATAACCCGTCATACTCCACTCAGTTACAATGACATGTGAAGAACATTTTAACTGTTTTGCGACACGACACCTGGGGTCTTAAATCCAGGATTTATACATAAGCCAGAAAGTAGGCAGGTACTTGTTCTTCTCCATTCTGTTGATATATCAATCATTTTATTCCTGATAAGGTCCAAAAATTTGATTAACTGAATAATTTCCGAAGGTGCAAAGTCAATTTCATAGGTATTCATTCAAAATAAACGAGTTTAGTTTTTTTGTCACTCGCTCAGAATTTTTAAATTTTCAGAATTAACTTTATAATGAATAACATAATATCTATGCACAAAATAATATTATTGCAGAAAAATTACTTATTGCAAAGTTTAACATCAATAATCGCCTGCCTCTGCTCTGCCCTATCGTATTAATAGAAATAGCTCGCGGCAACGGTAATAATGGCTATTTGCCATGCTTTTGTCAATGTGGGCCTGAATGGCGGGCTGAGGTGGGCACGTCATTATTCTGTCTGTTGAATCGATGCGTTAAGTTTGGGACGGATCGTAGTGATGTGCATCGACATAAGATGAAAAATATCGGCCAATAATAAAGCTATGTAAACAAGTAAAAAAAAACAAACAAGTTTTTAATATAGCTGATAATTTCGAATTCTGTGGTGTTATTGGATTTACATAAAGGTTTAATTTGTTAGGTATGCATGTGAATACTTCTACTTTTTGCGTATAATAAGTTTTTTTACTGTCTTGATGTATAAATAAGATTTAAATAAATAATATTTCTGGGAAAACTCGTCCTATTTGGTACCAAACAATATTGAGTAGCCAACATACAAAATTAGTAAAATTGTATTAGTGTTGTTTGTAGATTGTTGTCACCAATTATATTTGTAATTATATCTAATATATAAAATTCTCGTGTCATGGTGTTCGTACTTGAACTCCTCCGAAACGGCTTGACCGATTTTTACCAAATTTCATTCGCGTATTCAGTAGGTCTGAGAATCGGCCACTATCTATTTTCCATACTCCTAAGTGATAAGAGTTGTTCACCCTTAAAATTTTTTTTTTAATTTTTTGACGAAATTTTTTTATGACACAGCATACAAAAATACATACAACCCTAAATTTTCGCCCCTCTACGATCAACCCTTATTTTTTATTTGTTAATTAAAAACATTATTTTTTTATGCAAAACAACGTTTGCTGGATCAGCTAATTGCTTATAAAACCAGCGTTTATGACCACTGCGAGAATTATTGTACATCTTCGCACCCACTCAAAGGGAAGAGGCTATACTATATTAAATTAAATTACTAGCATTAAAAAATCTAGTTAGTATTCTACATATCATAATCAAAGTTAGCAATATGTGAAATTTGTACATGAATATCTTAAATAACTTTGTTTAAAATTTTCCGTCAAAAATAAAGTATATAAATTTTATATTAAAATTTAAATGTATTACACTGATTTAAGAATAATTATTTGTATGTAGATAAAAATAATAACGATACATTTTAAAGCAGAAGTAAATACCGGTTCAGTTATCGAGTATCGTTACCTTATTTTATGTTCAAGCACATCACTATTCCCCTGCACTATAGTTCCCACATTTTTTTCCCGTCGCAACCGACATGGATTACCAAACAATGACGTAGACGCAGGCCACACATCATCTTGCAACGAGCAAAAATCATTTTTTGTCGACATGTTTAATGCGATTCCGCAATTTATTACCAAACGCTTTCAGAAATAAAACGATTTCGTTTTAACACACAAACAGACGACTGGCTAGAGTGGATATTGAAAGATATGATACTAAGAATAGATTTCATGATCTCTAGGTTACTATATACAAACATACACATAGCACAGATTATTTTTATCTACATATATACTGGATAGTTCGTTATAGATGTACAAGTTTCAAAAGCATGAATGTAAAAATGTAAAATGTTTTCTTTTATCAGCAAAAAAGTTTAGAGCTTTTTGATCTTTTTATAATCGCCCTATGACTCTCTAATTTTTTATAGGAATCCGATAGGCCAATTACTTCTGGAAAAACAAATTCTGCAAGAACAAATAGTAAAAAATAATTTCTTTTAATGTGTAGTAATCCAAAATTTTGAATGCTTTTAAATCCGTTTCGTATTATTTCTGAAACAATCGATTTTCGATAGGATGTAATATAATTTAATTGACAGCTAATGCGCTTTGCAATTTACTCCTTTAACACTTTGGGGCAAAGTGGTAATAATAACGTCCCACCTTTTTGACGCGTTATAACACATGGCAGGACATTTTTTGACCCATCTCAAAATAATGGAATAACCGCGCGCTTGTACATTTTTTTCTGATCTTTTTTATTTAAAGTAGTTGGGAACACAATTACCATTTGTTATAAATATGTTCGATTTCGTTGGCAAGGCTTCATTTTACAGATTCATCAAGTGTTGAAACAGAAAAATTTTAAGGGTGCAGCTCTTTTTTCTTGGTTTTATGTTTAAAATATTATTACTTTATTTTTTATTTTAAATTAGTTCTATGTAAGTAAGTAGTGTGGTGGGAAAGTAATAACGCTTTTTCTTATTATTTTTTATGTTTTATTATGGACTGTGATAATAATTTTAATATTATATGTAATTTTATATCCTTCTGATTTAAGATGAACAAAAATATCTTTGAAGAAATTGTACAATATTGAATTAAATAATATTTATGTGCAACGTAGGTATTTTTATTTTCTAAAATTCTGTGCGTCAAAGGGTAAAAGCTTTCACATCTATAACCAATGACCTCATATACGTATATGAGTGATCTCCTGCTACGCACTACTGACTTATCAAAAGGAGGCGAGACTTTTGTTTTGGTAGTAATATTCCTTTTGCTAAGTAGAGGTCAGCTAAGTACGAAATTTACAACCCTGGGTAAGTTTAAGTTTAATTTCAAGGCGATTTAAGGTGTACTCTTAAGTTAGTGAAGAGGGCGGGGGACTACTGGCAACTTACATAAAAACAATGTTGTTGATAGTCTGTTTTGTATAAAGCCGTCCCAGCAAATTTCACCGTCTTTTTCTTAGTGAACGGCTATATGCCATCAAAAGAAAATTCTGTGCTAATACATCATATTGTCGAGGTTTTCAAAAAATTCCTAGAGCTAAGTTACGTAAACAAGGTTTATAGTAAGCCCTTTGCGCACTCTACCCCCTCTACCACCGAAATCTTTAAATGTTAATAAAGCAACAGTTTAGTTCCAAACCGAAAAAATCTCTAATATTATGAGACACAAAAAATTTATATCATCATTTTAAATAATTACTAGAACAGTAGGAAAAATCCTATTAACAGAATATACCCCGCTATAGCCTTGCATTTATCATTGCGTTCAGACAAAAAATAATTAAAACACTGTAATGAAATAAAAGAATATTTTTTAAAAACTTGATTAAATCAAGTGTGTTTATAAGTATGTTGAAACTAATTGAATCCATAAAAATATGCTATACCAACAAAAAGTATTGATTCACGTAAAACCGCACACGTATCCTGACAACTGAGAAGGTTGTATTAACTTAGTAGTTCCACCGCTTGCTCACAGATGGCGTTAAACACAAATAATACATTTTATTTCCGTGTTAACAAAATCAAATCATTTGCTTTTTGTAAAAAAAATAACGAAAAAATCGTAAATTTATTCAGATTACACAGGTGATTATTTTAGTAACTGTATTTTTGTTAAATAATGTATTCTTGAACGCAGGTTTTAATTATTAATAAAAAAATAGGTATAAAAAATATTTACATAATTATTATTTATTATGATTTTTACATTCCTTTGTATGAATTATACTGAAAAAGAATTTCAGATTGTATTAATTTGCAAAATTAATTCCATCAAACGCAGACAAAGGATTAATTAAAAACCTGTTCGGAGTATTTTTATTACGCCTTTAAGAAATTTTTTCACTGTAAGATGTTCGTTCCAGCTTTGTATTAAAACTTAATCAAATAATGCACTTATCTTGAATACATTACGTATTATTGTTCTTTTTGTTATTTAAACTAGATACTATAGCAAAAATTATATTAAAATCATCGGACATTTAAAATAAAAAATTAACATTAAACTTGCCATCAATATCTATTTATTTATTCATTCAATATCTATTTAAACATTTAACAATAGCAATAGATCATCTAAGTAAAAAAAGTTAAGCTAAGTAAAAAAAGATTTCCAAGGGGACACCCGGGTTTGAACCGGGGACCTCTCGATCTGCAGTCGAATGCTCTACCACTGAGCTATATCCCCTTGGACCGATAAGTTTAATATCAACTATATATTTGATAAACGTGCATAATAGATATTTATTTTTTATTTTACAAAATTATTTAAACCACAATAATAGTAGCGTCATTAACAATTTCCTCTATAGTTTAGTACAATTGAGTAATATCTTGTTATTGTACTTGAATAAACTGCTATAATAAAACCTTTTAAAACACTAATCTACTCATATTTCAAATATGTACATATTTCAAATTAAAATACTAAAATCATACAATTAATAGCTTGTATCTAGGTAAACATTTTCGTTATCGGTTTACGAGTCAAATATATGTATATTGCTAACTACAATTTTAGCATCTGGATCTTATTTATCAGAACACCATGTTTTATAGAGGCAAAAGATGTGTGTGGACAAATTTAAATTATTTAAACTAAAAGTTTGTAAATGATTAGATATCAAAGCTGCTATCGGCTCATTGTATCAAAAATATAATGCCAATAGATCCTTTTTAACATACACCGCAACACAAAATCCAAACACAAAATTCGACCTTAAATTGGGATGGAAACCTCATCTGTTCACAAATTTGTAGTTAGTAGATAAATAACGAGTTTAAGACAAAGACAATCTCAAGGAAGTTTCTAGTCACGGTAATTTTTTTTTTAAATCCAAGTAAAATCTTATTTAACCTTAGCATATATTTGACGTTGCTGAACAGCAACTACCGCCTACAGTCAGAGGAGAAACTGGCAATATACGATTTGTTTCCACCGTTTTTCTTTTTAATGATTAAAAAAAATTTTTGCTTCTATTTTCGAATGTCTTGCATCTCATGTAGTTAGACAGAAAGCATCTATAACAATTTCTCTTTTGAATCTGTGGCGATAGATTGTCTTGGGACTGATGTTTGTTTTTCAATCTATGCCGAACTTTGTTTTTTTTTTATTTATCCTAAATGTAAAACAATAAAGAAACTGATATGACATGGATTAAAAAGCAAGGAATGACAATAAAAATAGGTTAAATAATTTACATAATAAAAATATACATGTGTAAATAAACAAGTGTACAAATGAAATAATTAAATATACACATCATGGTCGTACCTGACAAAATAAGAGAAATCAGGTCAAAGGTCAAGTCATTCCATTTGGGTTAAAAAATGCTCCTTTTAGAATCCGTGGTCGCTAGTTCGAGTAAGAATTATATTAATAATTATTTTTTTACAAACCTGGTTAATTTTTTTTATTTACTTGGTTTCCACAAATGATGTATAAGAAATGAAACGCCAGTTATTAAAAACGATGGAAAAAGGGTAAATTCACTAAGATCAAGAAGTTATTTATGTAAACAACATACAGATCCATAAAACAAATGATTTTCGGAACATATAATGCGAACTTCTAAGTTTTTTATACCATTTTTAAAAGATATTATAACGAGGAATAATTTGTGTTGTTTTTACACTTCTTACTACTATTTTTTTTATTATAACCAACTTAATAATTGAATAAAATGTTTATATGTTTTTTCATTTCTTTTAAAATCACGTAAGTATAAGTTATATTAAATTTAAGAGGTTTTAAATAATATACATATTATAGATTTGGCAATTATAGCAAAATAAGGCGAATATTCCTAAGAAAGTATTTTTTCCCCATTAAAAAGGTTTTTTACAAAAAATAACTACCTAACTAGCGTTTAAACTTTTACACGTATTTCAATCACCGTGTATAGATATGGAACAAATAAAACTAATATTTTATTACTAAAACCATAATTGAGTAAGCCACATGTAATGCAGAAAGTTTAAAACAATTAATAATAAAAACTTAATATTTAAAAGAAATGATTTCAATTAGATAACTTTAGTAAAATAACATTAATTTTCTTATAAGTTTTTTTCCAGTATATACATAAAATATCGTACCAATACGAATGAAACGTATTTGTAAAAGAAAACGTGTTACGCTCTTATCAAGCGGCTTCAGTGACTGTTGAAAGATTGAATATAAATAGAATTTGGCGAAGTTTTCAGTCAACGATAAACGTATACAAATTTAGGCTCTGCGTCCGAACCCCGCGCGGTGGCGAGATAAAAGGAAAGTTTGTGCAAAATGGATCGGGACAGGGTTTTATCAGATTTTAGCAGAATTTGTTCGCGGGTATACACATTTAGAAGTCTTATCTGAAAAACTTTATATTTTACGCACCGTTTTTAATTAAACCTTCTTGTTTATAACATCATCCGTACTCTAACATAATTGAAAATGTTCACTGAAATGTTTTTGAAGATATTATCTTGGTGTTTTGTCAACATTTATTAATAGGATCTTAAAAAAGTTAAAACTTTTAGACGTTCAAGGAATATTCATTAATACAGAAGATTTTATATAATACTGAGATTTTTCTTAATCGTTTACAGTTGGTCTTAATGAATGCGTAAATTTTTTTTTCCGTGTATAGTGACCGTTAGTAGTGACTTTCATCGATTTAATTATTATTTAATGTAAAATAAAAATTTAATATTGATTTAAAATATAATTTGTCATCGAAAACACAACGTTTCCATTTTATGGAAGTAAAGCAAAATTGTTTGTTGATCGTTACAATATTTTAACTATTTAGTAATTAATTTTAAATTAATTTTCTTTTATATTCTGACTGTATTAATTCAGTATCTTAGACAATCAAAATATGAAAGAATAAAAAGTATTTTTTATAATATTTATTATAAATAAACCGGAAGTAAAATATATTTTTTCAATGTGTGGAATTAATAAAGCGAAACAATTGCCATTGCGAATACTGTTAAGCGGTCGCTGTCAAAGCTCACATCTAAGGAGTATTAGTGGCAAATCTTAGGTCTTTTTAGGGTCTTCAATACAAAATTCCAATTACGCTCGTGACCTTCAGGTACTTTATGGCTTGACCCTCATTACTTCCATTACAACTCTAGCTACGGCGTCTTGACACTGGAATAGTACCCGGAATTTGATTTAACACATCAGGTAGAAAAGTAGGACTTACGGCACAAGTGGGAAGAGTTCATTTTGTAGAGCGTTGTCTCTATCGCACATACTCCGACAAATTAGTATGTATATTATCATCATTGTAATAATTTCAGCTGTAGCATATGCACTACGGGACGTAGGCCTTGCCATAGATTTCCTATGTAATCAGTTGTAAGCATCTTGCTTCTAGCGTTTTACGAAAAACTAGGCCACCTTTCTATCTTTTGCGTGAACGTCCAACAGTACGATTACCAGTATGTATATAGAATAGTTAAAACAGATTGTGTTCATAAAAGATTCATATTTCTGATGAAAGATATTTCCAACCTATCAAACCAAATGACCGGCAATGCAATTATTCGTGGTTGAATTTGCTGACAAAACTGTGCTCCGATGTGATATCCACATTACAATTTCAAAATGACCAGTTACCGATTTAACCAGAGAATCGAAAATTTTTATTGGAGCTACATAAGTGTTCTGTAATAAACGCAATATTTCAAAACTAGAACATATAAATTTTACCTTAAGGATAACCGCGATAAAATTAGTAAGACTATAGACTTTAGTTGATAGTAAATCAAACAAAACAAATATCAACAAGAGTGAAAAAAATGTGTTTATTTACAATTTTATTTTTATTTTTTGAGGTAAATTAATAAAACCTGGAAATGATTAATTATCGCTGAACTAAAAATTTAACGATATTCCTACTACTATTTAAAGCAATCAACATGGGTAATTTTTTAGTTATATCTATGAGACATAAATTAATTATATTTTTAAAACATTACCAAACATGATGTTGGTTATTAAAAATCTCATGATTCTGCACTACTATGAAGTATTTGTTTACTTATTTATTATCCTCTTGAAATCAATGAGTTTTTTTATAATCACTAGTAAATGCATTTGTGTATATTATAAATTAAAACTTAGGAAATGGTTATATAATAATTGTCCATTTTAACAATTAAAATTACTTTAGTTTTTCCCTGAAAAATTCTCATAAAAAGCACAGATTGTTTTTAATATTAAAATTATAATGAATTGTGCAGATGTCTAACTTACCATGCCATTCTAACTTATATTTTAATATACGATGGCAGCAAAAAACGGATCACAGAACAATAGATTTCATTTTGAAGTAAATGGATTTTCATCATTTTAGTCATATATAGATTACATCATTTCAACCGCAGGACGTCTATAGCCGGATATAAGTCTCTCCCATAGATTTCCTATAGGACCGTTTGGAAGAGACGAGCATCCAGTGTCATCCACAACCTTAACAAGGTCTGTCCAACTTATGGGTGTACGTAATACTCTGGGTTTACCGATTGGTGGTCTCCATTTCAGACACTTAAAGCCCCCGTAGTTGATTTTGTTTTAAACGTGGCCCGTCATTGTTTTTGTCAAATATATTATATTATTATAAAGTAGCGAAGTTAGAACTTTAAACTTTAATTAGATTATACAATGTTTACCAATTTTTACACATATTTTTATCTTGACTTACATAAACGTTTTATTAAATAATTATAATTAATTAACCGCGCACATTTTCATACTTAAACAAAATTAAATATTATTGTAAACTGTACTGTAGGCTAACATTTATTATATTCTTATATGTTTTATCACTAATGTTTTATTTGTGAAAACGAACCGTTGGCTGTTGCATAGTACAACACGTCCTGATATATGACATATCCAAAAGAGAGATATTCAGATATATTGTAATAGTAATTAGAAAAAACCAGGGTATAATTCCATTGTTACATATCACTTACATCGTTGAAGCGTGATCACTCACTCTGGGCTTCATTGGGAAGTTCACATTCATTCAGCCATGGGGAGATAGCTCAGTATTCTTCAACAAGATCAAATCAGGAATGTGGAGAATTGAAGATGAATGAAAGTAATCGGTGAATTAACAAGTTGAAATGGCAGTAGGCGACATATAGCAGACACGAACCGGCAAGCGTAGCAGAGAGCGTCCGCCTATAAGGAGAACAGACGACTGTATTAACGTCGTCAAAAGACGCTAGATGCTAGCTTCTGCTAACTATATAGGATTCCTATTGGAAACCTTTGAATGGGACCTATCTGTAGCGGTAGACACCTTGCTGCTGTTATGATGATTTCCTTTTTGATAAATGATGACTAAAATTATGATAATGAGGAATTGCTCATGCTCCAAAAGTACTAGTATTTTATGTTAATAACTAACGCTTAAAGATAATTTGAGGTTAAGTTATAAACTTTGTGTTTTACCAGAACTTAAATTCAAACTAAATGATCCGCCAAATCGCGTTAACAAAATAAAACCGATCAAAATAAACGATTGATCAGATTGAAGTTTATATATAAAGCATTTAAACTTTTCTATATTTGTTTCTTGTAAGACGAGGCAGGTAAAAGACATGTGTAAAATGTTTAGTTTAAATTTAACATTATTATTTATGTTATTTGCTGTGTTTCAAGGTTTACCTAATCCAGGTGAGTGTTTTATTAAAATGGAGAAATTGTCTGATTATATAAATGTAATAATTTGTCAGTATATTTATTTATTTACATACATTTAAAAATAAAGTAAACAATATTAATATCTGTAATTGAATTAATTTTTATTTTGATCATACCATAAAGTTTGTGGTCTTATTTAAATTAAAAATCAAATACTTATTGAATCTGCTTTATCAATAATATAAAGTGGCCTTCGGAGGAATCTTTATTCAAACGGTGGCGGCTTTGAACATTATGTGCTTAACCGTCCACAAAGTAGCCTGAAAATCCGGAAGCGGTGTCGATACTTACAGAGGGGAAAGGTTAAACATTCCGCTACTTTTATTATCACATACAAAAATTAAATAAAGTCTAATTAAAGTCGTACAATTTTTGTTATCGTCTGAAGATTTTTGAATTACTTGGGCTCTATTTTCAGCAACACGGGATTTATTTCAAAAGAAATAAAAAAATATGTTTTTGGAAAAATATCATAAGTAATACTAAAAATAAACTGGACAATCCCTCAATCTATTTAGCTTCGGATCAGGAACGTGGACCTGAGGAAGACCGATAGAAATCGTATAAATGCTTTGACATTACATAGTGTAAGCATTGAGTGTGAAAATAAATAAATTTAAACATAAATAACAATTGAACATTACTTCTTGGCAGCTAATATTGGCGCATGAGATAAATACCATAATGGCCTCTTCCAAACCAGATATATTACCTGTTAATTCTAGCATTAAATAGAATAAAAGATAATTTCATTTTTTGAAATTACTTACTATTTCCGAAAAGGACCTTGCGATACATAAATGAATAAAGGTTATTCTCGAATTTAAAATAACAACTTTTTAAATTATTTATACATTGTATGCATATGAGTGTGTGCATGCACATGCAGATAAGTATATATGTATGTGTATATGTTTACATTAATCTGGTAAGACTTTGTTGCATGTCCTGTATGTGCTATAGAGTTTATTGAGTAACTTTCTTCTGAAAAGGATTATGTTCTTTTTGCACGTCCTCACAATGTTAATAATGTTAAAGACGGAAACTTGTAATGACCCTTTGATGTATAAGTCGCCTGTTAAAGTGTAACTACAAACACATTATTTTAACGGGCTAATTATTTAATCATATGGGCTATAAAGAAACAAACAGTTAAATAAAATTTTGTTAGTAGCTCAATCAAATATCTTAAAATAATTGTATTTTAATAACGAAATGAGCTTAATAAAAAAAATTGAGTAAAAAATACGAGAAGAAAGTAAAGACTTGGCAACGAATTTTAATTTATGTAAAGTATGTAAATTATCTTACTAAAAAAAAAGTTCATTATTATATCCTGTTCTCTCTACATAATAACCCAATTAATACAATAACCTAATCCTTGAAAAAACTCGGAGAATTATTATAAAGACTTCTCTATTCCTTTGATCAATTTACATATTTCGTCACGAAATGAGTTTATATTTAATTAGCTATGTTTACTGACAAAGTAATTGCTATGTTGCAGAATTACTACATCGTATTGTCATTTTAATTACGAAGAAGTAGCGGAACTAATGTCAACACCTGTCTTTAACGACAATATAAAGAAGATTATGTATAACGTGAACAAACATTTAAAAACAATACCTTTAGACAAGTTATTTCTCGTGTAAAATACTATTAAATAATTTCAGTATGTGATAGGCCTACGCCGCTTTACTAATAAATAAATACTTAATAATTTTATTATCTTTTTGTATTATCGACCTTTAAAAGGGCTTTAATATAAGGAAATAGTGAATTTCCTAAAGCTTACCTTACTTGCTGACTGTATTACGTATCTTTAATGAACATGTGCAGCGGTAAATTGCAGTAAATTAAAATATACATATATACGAGTATAATACATCTATTCATTCGTCCGCTATGACAAACGGATTATAAGATAAAGTCAGAATCGTAATTATAAATACTACTTTCAGTCCATAGACGCCCACTGCAAAGAATAAGGTTTCTCCAAATATATCTAAGGAGGAAAACTATCACCTCCTGGCAGAAGTTAGCGATCGCAGTGTGGTATTATGGTACATACAGCTGCTGTCCATACTCTGGATGGATATCTGTTTGTGAAGAGTGGCAACCCTATATAATTAATGCACAAAGTGTGAATTATTTAAGATTGTGTTGAATCGAACCCGCGATATATGATCGCAAGTCCAAGACCTCTACCACTGCACTACCATTTCTCGTTTACGATATTAAAGGCTCAATATTTTATTAATTTACGTAAGGATAAGAAAATGATATATATGACTCTAAATTTATTTTAATTTTGTTAAATTATTGAGGATCACGAACCAAATTATTCAGACAATACGTCAGTGAAACCGTACAAATTTTGACATTACAACACTCAAAGCACCAGGAATTCCAACTTACACTGCACCAAACACGCTAAAATGTAGTGATGTTACGAATTTATTAAATTTGTTTAGTCGCCATTGTCCAACAGAAGGCATTGCTATTTAATTTTTGCAGTAAAATTTTTCAAATAACTTTTCAACGTTTTTTTAACACGTTAGCTGCCACTCCGGTCACCGGTGACCGGACCCCTACCTACATCTACGCGCCATTACGGTCACCGGTGACCTCAAGGCAAACCTGTTTTTGGAACGAATTTGTACGCCGGAGGATGCGTTTTTGATACATTTTCTGTACTGAAGTGACCGGAGTGGCGTTGTAGAATACTTCTTTGGCGTGGTTCCTGCCTACCTACGTTTTTCGATTTTTTTTCTTCATTTATAAAACATGACAGTTTGTCATAAGTGAAGAGCAAGTTGTTTGTGCTCTTTGTTTGTATTTTTAATCAAACTTAGCATAGGAATAGCCTTAGATCCTTCGATTAAGAATAACATAATAGAAATATGCTATTTCAATCTCAAATGTTCTACACCTACATATATGAGAATCATAAGGGTTCAAAAAGTTTGTTGAAGGAAAAATAAAACAACTTTAGTATAAAAATCACAGCGCAATAATTATTCAAAAGTATCAATCAAAAATAACATTAACATGTCTAATTAAATACTTAAAAATAACGATGAGATTGATTGAAACACGCCAAACAAAAATATGGTTCGTTTGGGCATTCTTTGCAGTATGTTTGTAGCATACTGAACAGAAACGTCTTGTGTTTCTAACATTGCCCTCTCGCTTTTTCAACTGGTGCTTCAGTCGTTTTGGTCTTTCAGTATTTTCGGGTTTTTCACTATCCATTCCTGAATCTACCAGGTACTCTATTAACTGCATTCTATACTCTACTATACTTTCTCTAACTTTTTTATTTTCAGTGTACATAATCCATCCACTTACAACAGCTGTATTTAAAATAACTTCGATTCCTAATTTTTTATAATTTAACAGTTTTTCTTAATGGCGACGAATATGCAGCCAGGAGAGGGTGACCGGAGTTGCGGTCACTCCGGCGCCTTCGTAACGTTTTTACATATTTTCGCTTCACAGCGCCACGTAGGTCACCGGTGACCTCGTCAGGTTTTTTGAAAATATTTTGAAAACTATCGAACCGATTTCACTTTAAGTTAGATATATTTTCATATCTTAACATTCCACACCAAATGTCATTAAAAAGTTTTTCTAAAAAAAAATATATTTCTTCTATGGCAGCTAACGTGTTAACTGGAATATAGTTTAAACAAAATAAAACAATTTTTAGGGTGGTTTATGCAAAAGTGACAGAATCATTTTATTCACTGAGTAGAAACTTTTTACTACAGAGCATCGTTTTTTGTAATTTATAGAGGCGTGTTAGCTATTATATTAGTCCTGATCTCTATCCTGGGATTATGATTTTAAAAAGTAAAAAAATTTTAGAAAGTATTGCATGCACAAAGTATACTCATACCTGAAACCATCTATAATATTGATAATGAATAATTTTCCCAGAAAGAGAATGGGTGATTCTATCGATGGCTGACCTCAACATTTATTGCATTATACATGTTTTAATATTAAATTATAACTAACACACGTAGTAAAATTGTTTTATATTATTGAAAAAAATAAAGGATTTTTCCATGCAGCAATATTTATAACATACAATTTATATTCTAATAGCACGAAAATATGCACATGTTTTATAAATGTTGTTAACAAATATTAATTCTATATATGCGTTGATTAGTTTTATGTGGACTATATGTATTATAATGTTTCTGCGTCTTTTGAGCGTTAATCACAAAGCTTAAGTTATACTGTTTGTTACTTTTAAGGTAAAATCGCGTCACTTTAACCTCGACTAAAAAAGCAAGCTTTTAACTCTTGTATTTTTCTAACTTAAATATATATAAATAATCCCTATTTATGTATGAAAGTAGCTTGTGCTTTTTGCTATTTTAATACAATTTTTACAACCCAAATAGGTATACGTAAGGTTAAACTGGAATAATTATTTTACACGATTACTAGTTCAGTTTATTTACATCACATACCACACAGTTACAGATTAGCAAAGATCACTCAGGGTTTATTGCTAATATGGTATTTACGAGTAGAATGATTATAATAGTTGTTAGATTGCAGAATACAAAACCGCAGGTTCTTCGTATAATTTTCTTACTTGTAAGATATTCTTTCGTTTCTTCTTTTCTTTTCAAAAGGTATCGAACGTTTTGGTAAAGAAGTTAAAAAATGAAACTAAAATGGTTTGATCGAAGTACATATTACTGATAAAATTTTAACAGAAGAAAAACTCAAGAGTCTTATGTTTTTGGTCAGACTTGTATTATCATTGGTAAAATGAACACAAAATTAACATGATTATTACGCAATTCATTATATATGTATATGTGTATATATATATATATATATATATATATATATATATATATATATACATATATATGTATATATTAACACAAATGTTATATCTTCTTTAAAGGCATGATGAAAATTCTTACAGATAAAAATATAATAAATAAATGGCACTGATCGAAGTCAAAAACTTTACTTTTTCCTTTTTCAAACCGCAGAGTAAAATAAAACACTTGTCTCCGCTGTAATGCAGTCAAACAATTGACCGTAAATGAAAACCTGCGGTCTTGTCTTAGCTCCAGGTCATTCCAAAGCGCGTCTCAGTGATAAACATAATGCATAGTGGACCGAGTCGTGGTTTCCGGAGTAATCCACGAGATTTACTACCATAAAAGAAAGGGAAGCTAAACACCTTCTGTGCTCTGCTACGGGCTTGACAAGACTCGCTGATCTGCAATTGAGAATAAGCGAACAGTTTTCTTCCATGAAACACAAAATTAACAGTAAGGCAGGAATACTGGGAGGTAATAAAATAATATAAATGTCATGTACCATAAAACACTTACATATTCATATTATTAGTAAAATCTCGCCGAATACGAAGTAAAAAATTGTTATTAGAAATAATTGCTCTTCAATAAAATATTAAATTAATAAATAGATTTGAAAACACATTTTTTTATTTTTGTAAAAAACTATTTCATGTTAGTATGTCGTTATCATCACAAAGATGTCATCGCATTATAACTAAAACCATTACAGTGTAACAAAAACCGTAAATACCGAATAATCACGGTGAAATTAATAGTAAAAGCAGTAAATTTTACGTGAATAAAAAATTAGCTGAGGTATCCCATTCGTAGAGGACTGAGACTTGCGATCGTAGGTCACAAGTTCGATTCCAGGAATACAGTATCATTATATAGGATTGCCACTGTTCACAACCAAGTTTACAGAGGATAAGCGGCAGCGTCGTCTGCGTACCATAATACCACACTGCGATCGCCAGCTAATCGCCCGCCTGCCAAGCATGGCAATTATTATGTATCCCATAAATCCTAATATATCCTTAAGGAGAGATCTCGTCGATCGTCGTCTATTGGCGGGAACGAAGAAATAAAAAAATAATTATTTTTGCATATACGTTAATGCATAGACACAGATAAACCTTTGGTTTAACTTAGCACAGCGATGTCCTGGAGGAGAAATCTCTCACATAATGGATATTTAGTACATGAATCACTCTCTTTTACTTAGCAAGTCAATACAATAAATTAATAGCAAATGGTATCAATGTTAAGTTAAAAGGTTTGCATACTTTATACTTAATAAAAAATTACATGTACTGTTTGCCAGATGATATTTATTTACCTTCACCGAGCTTCAGTTGGAGAGTATGCCCAAAGGGATGTTCCGTCGGCTTGTACCGTTACATTACATATTCCATAGAGTTGAGAGACACAGGCTCTTAGGTCGTCTAGGTGGACGCTTATAAAGTGACTGGGCAACAAGGGTATGCGACATTATGAAGTTAGATTTACCTTTGTTTATAGCACATAGTACTCTAGCTGTCTTATGCTCGCTTGGAGTTGTTCGCACTGCCTTTTGTAGGTGAAATAATATATAATATATATTTGGTCATTTTAACCACAGCAAAAAAATGTTTCGCCAAGATTTCTAGCTATAAAAGAAAAGAAAGACAATCTCTCCGACCCCCTTAAAGGTGGTATTTCGAGAAGCCCTTTTTGGCCGAACTCAATGAATGAAATATTCCTTACGGTTTCGGGAGATAAAGAAATATCGTGATAAGTCGTATAGAAAGAAATCTCTTTATGTATATCTTTCTTTTTGCTGTTTTCTTTTCATTTTTCTGATTAGCTATCCTCTTTTATTTTGTAACTGACACTTGTTGTCTGTAATTATTTATACTTGGTATAATTAATATTGTTTTATTAAATAATATAAGTAATAATACTTGTACCTTATTAACAATACGTGTTGCAGTATTTGTTACAAATTTTTTTATCAACTAGTAGTAATAAAGGAATAGCTAAGACAGTGACAATGAGACTTACTCCTATGCACTCCTAATCTTCGCAGCATTGCCGTGTCTTTGGTTTAGGATTAAAAAAGGAAGAAAGAAAGTAATTATTTATTGATATACGTTTCACAGGCATTTTGGAACAGCCGATTTAATGTATTGTAGAGATTTTTTTTTTTGAAAGTACTGCTATCTCGAGACAAAGGTGATGAAAATGACTGATGTGTGTTGCCAAGATACGGATCCGAGAGCTACCTAGCTAGGCTTATGCTGAGAGTTTTGCTACGGGACCGAATCAGAAACGAGGAGATCCGCAGAAGAATCAAGATCACCGAAGCAGCTCAAAGAATTACTCGTCTGAAGTGCGAATTAGACGAGGACATAGTTTTTGCATCCGACGGCAGTTAGGGCCGCTGGTTTTCGAAAGGCAACCACGAGCCGGTAGACCGCGGCATAGGTAGGCCTTAGGCCTCTGGGTAGACCGACTACATAGTAATTGTCGCGGGAAATAGCTGGAGCGGTCATCGTGGCGATATTTGAGAGAGGCCTATGCTTTGCAGAGGGCGATTATCGGCAGAAATGAAAACAAAGACATACTTTATCTGTGCACTTATAGTAAGACAAATATATAGTAAAAAGTTGTGTAGATATCAAAACGGGCGAGATAAGCGTAAAGTATCTGTACTATACGTATTATCTAATTATTTATTAACACATCCTTAAATGAGAGGACATAAAAAATGAAAGTTTGATAGGTATGTATTTATCAATTGCCACAAAAATTTATTTAAACTTTTTGTACCTTCTTTTTGAATTTGCTTTGTGTGATATTTAAAAACACAACTACGAATAATTTATTGACGTTATTAATAGAATTAATCATTGATTTTATCAAGATTATAAGTATAAACATATATTTTAGAGATATTTATAAACAAAGCACAAGTTGAATTTTTTATTCATTATTAACTATGGAAAGAAGCGCCGGGGACATTATTTTTTACTGTATAAGACATATCGATTGATTCCTTCACAGTTTAAATAATCTTCACTATTTGTGACCACCGACGATTACAAGGCCGACTATCCACTAGATGTACGCCTTTCAATTGAGATCTAGACCTTAACTTGAGATTCCACCAATAGGCTACCCGTAATTCCGTAAAATTTACGTGTAAATATTTTTTTTCATTTTTAGTAGTGTCAAAGTTTTAGATACTGCTTTGTGAAATTGAGAAATCATTATGTTTCAAGTACTATTTAAAACTTACGGGGTCGGGGCAGGGTGTCAACGTCTAACCTAAACAAGGTTTTGGGTAGCGAAAGTTGTGGGATCCTTTAGGACCTTCGGCTCCGGCAACTACATACGCTCCATGATGTAACTTAGCAGAAGGAACCCTCACTCAGAACGCGTTTAGCATTCTGACTCAAAGGCAGTTCTAAGTTAGATAATATATATGAGTATCAGAAAAACTCCAATTCACAGTATAGTAAATAGCATAGTTTCCACTGGACAACTTATCACTTCGTTAGTTATCGCACGAGTGACTGAGCTCTCGACTTAATAATCAAAACGCTGTTTCAACCCCACTACTCTCAATCCTTTTACCGGAAGCTGTCACATAAGAGTGACGGGGTCGAGTAGTTTTGCCATTTAAGAAAAATAAAACTACCTTTTATAAAATTATTACATAAGTATATTTATGTTTTCTTACGGAACGCTGTACGATTTTATATTTTTCTTTAAATTTTTAATTTATGTTTAGTTTATGTTAGATTTTGTTTTTTTATGGTTGAAAATAAATTACTTCGAACATTCCATAAAATGGAATATTCATAGATACATCTCGTAGATATTAACATCTCTGTTCTTAATCGCTAGTATGTCGTTCACATCTCAATATTATTATTAATTTTCTTTGCAATATTCACTTTTTTTTCAAATTCTGGACAAGTATTTATCAAAATACATTATATTTCTAATTTGCTTTCGAAACGCTATAATAAAGTTTTGTAAATTTAATTTAGATAAAACACTCGTTTATAGTTAAACTTTTAATGAGGTTATTATGTAGTAAAACATTTTCAATATTTAGTGCGATAACCTCATATACGTTCTAGATTTATTTGGTCATTAATATCTTTGACTGTAAATGGCATATTATAAAAAGTAGAATTGTCATCAAATTTTTTTTTATAACCCGTGCTAAGAAAGTTAAGACAATAAAAAACAGACATATATTGTTAAACGCAAAAGTTGTCAAAGAGCGCAAATTTAACGGTATTTGTATCGAATGAATAACAAAATGGCGGACAGGCTTATTGATTAACATTTAGAGAAATGTAGTGCTAGCAAAACTAAGCAATAACTATAAAAAGCTGAAGAAAAGGTTTTTTATTGTAGAATAATGGGTTAAATTTGAAATTACAGCTTATAAATTTCGTTTTTCGAAGAAATAACGACTGTGTGTGTATGACACACTTGGCGAATGTCGTAAAGTCGTTTTCTTTGGGCGAGTATACCAGCACTGAACAATAAACCAGTGAAGTTAAAGAATCATGGTTACACAAATAACGTCATACCTGGCTATCAAAATGCAGGATCTAAGTTGAAATAAGCTTATCAATAGCTATTAAAACAAAAGTCAAAGCTAATAATCACATAAGCCGTATTAATCAATTATCTTTATTAAATTAAATTTGAAACTTAAATTTAATTTGTATTATAGTTAAGACCTAACCGTCTCTTTTCTTTACGAAAGCGATTACTCATGAAATTAACTAATACCTCTTGCAAACATTAGTTTACCAAACTATCTTTTGTGAACGACCATGAGAAATAAGAATCCAAGTTTTTTACGAGTTTTTTTTTAAGAAAGATGCTTTAGCAGTTCCGCTTTCGTTAGTCGTGTTAAAATTTGTGCAGACTGACACGTCTTCTTTTTTCTGTTTTATAGGAGAACACCGATCTAAAATTCTATTGTAAAAAACAACGACGGTATATTTCGTATCATCGACATTGAAATTAGGTTCAAATCTTGCGAATTTTTAGAAGATAACAAAAAGTACAGGACCCGGCGATAAATATTGCACATCGACCTTTGAAAAGAGACAATCGAAAACGTTATCTCTGTCGCACACAATGCTACGATTAACAAAACGTCACATAGGTAGTGTGGGATAGAGGTAGTGCTCTACGAAGCCAAAATTACCCGATTGTCTCTTTCCAAAGATCGATGTGCAATATTTATCGCCGCGTACTGTACCCAAAAACTTGTTAATCTTAAGTATTCGGACTTTAAAATTGTTAATGTTAATATAATGAAATAGCCAACATGTAATTGTGGCTATTATATGAAATATAATAATGTAATGATAGTAGTGTTTGTTAAAAAAAAACGATAATCTAAAAGAATCGTGTTTAACTCTAAGCGCTAGATTGCAAAAAGTTCACCTTGTACATCTTGTTAACTTACACAAAAACAAATAGACAAAATAATAACTTTTTTAATGTGTGTTTAAAGGGTACATGGTTAACGTTCTGAGACATAAACATAATTCAGATTAATCTGGATGCTATATAAAATCGCAAAGTTAAATGAAGCTTTTTAAAACCTTTACAACCATATTATTAAGTTAAAAAGCCGAAGCTCCGGTCTTTTGGGCTTCACGACTTATAAAAGAGGTTTAGGCTAACAGCTTACATTTTTTTTTATTATTATACAACAGTTATAACATAAAGATAAAAAGAGTAATCTAACTACTTAGAACAACTTTATAATCGTATGAGTTAGTAACCGGTCTTACAGGGTGACCGATCGCAACTAAGCAATACGTTGTTATATCAGGCGTTGTTATTTTATTTTTTTATTAACTTTTATAAACATTTATTCATTTTTTTAATTCGCATTGATATCCAATTACGATACTTTACAGTAAACACTTTTAAAAACCACGAGAAGAACGCGAAAAAAGCCTCATTTGATGGCCTCTGAGATCACATTGAGCTCCCCTACAAAGGCATTCTAGAACTTATAGCTGGGAGGGTCCCAAACCCGGGAGGGGCCCTAATGAGAAAAGAACCGGCAATAAACTCGACTCTTTATTCTTGTAATCACTTTAATACAGTAGTAGGGCAATACTTTTCCAAGCTATATTATTATTAAAAATGTGTACAATTTATATGTGCATATTTTGTATTGTATCATACCACTTGCCCACAAAAAAGTTACTAATTTTATGAATTCCAGACAAAGATATGACAAGAACAATTTACACCTCTTGTGCGTCTTATCGAATTAATTATTTTAAGTTTTTAATTATAAAATACTCGTGATTTATTCAAAATATCATAAAAATACTTTCCATGTATTCTAATATAGGTATAATATTTCATACGTGATCATTTTTCTGGCTATATGATAGAATTGATGCGTTAAATATACTTCTGCTTAAAATTTTATTATATCGAGGATTTTGAAATACAAAATTTGATCTCATAAGCGTCTTAGTAATTTTAATGCGACGTCATACTAAAGAATGCACTTTTACCTTTCTCAATGCAAACATTTAACATTAGATATTAAACCATAGAAATTATTAAATAGCATAGAACTTGTAGCAGTAGGCATATGATTTTTTACATAGATTTTTATATGATTTTTTTCTACGATCAAGTATTTTACCAGCGAGTAAATTAATATTGAAAAAAGTCAAAATGACAACGGCAAAAATCTTACGGAGGCAAGATTGATCTTTGTTTATTATTTGGCGTCCCAGTCTTTATATCTATAGATAGGACTGTTGAGACTTTTGTAAAATAGACAACACTTCATTCTACAACAGTCCTATAGATATACATCCAAGAGTAATCACTATCTGTTGATTTAATACCATAATAATTCATTTATTCATAAGGCAATATATGCCCACTACGAGGCAAAGGCCTGACCCATTGCGACGACGCGAACTTGATTATGTCCACGGTTTTATTTACAGAAATATTAAAGTAATAAAAATTCAACAATAACTAATAATAAACCGAAACTGACATGAATACACAGGAACTTGTTTAAAAAGTGACAGCAAAAAAAAACTCATTTCCATACAATAATAATTCATGGATAATTACAAACAATCATACACAATTATTTCAGACTAGTCCTTACTAACTGTTTGATCAATTACCTTTAATTGTTACTTTTAATAGTGAACAATATTTTAATTATGATTGGTATTATGTGTTACATAACTGATTAATTGAAGCACCAAGAACCTGCTTTATATATATTCTATTTTTCAAGGAAAATATTTATAGAAGTCGTTATTAATAATGAACGTCTTATATAAACATATGGTTAGGACGAATCTTACATCCTAAACCTAGTTTTCTGGAGTAGCGATCACGAGTCGATTCATAGAATTAGTTACTCTTTTACGGAAAATAATGTTTTTAATCTCTTTTATATTTTCACATATGTATAACGCAATAAAAATAAAAGTTTATTGAACAAAAACTATTAATTTTTACACTGTAAAAAATTTGAAGAGTTAATACTGCTTGGCAATTAATTGTTATTTTTATTCTATTGGGTAAATTGATGTGTGATCACTCAAAAATAAACTAAGTATGTTGCGGGTTTCCTTCAGACCAGTTTGATTTTAGCTTTCATAATATTGGTCTCTTGCGACCTTCTTCTCTTGACATCCTCAGGCTATAACTATGAATTAGATTTTTTTTATATAAACAAATTATTAATGTCATATAAATATTGCTTATGTCTCTTTGTCTTGCAAAATACTGAATAATATACAGATTGATAAACTTTAAAAACCTTTCAGAACATTAGTTCAAAGACACAGCAAATTAGTCACAATTCCCTGCACTATGTCGCTCTATAGAACTGTTAATTTTTGAATCATACAAAGTATTCGCCGACTTTAATCAACCTTACGACCTACGATTATAAAATATGTAGTTACCACAGCTAATGTATAATATTGCACATAAAATAATTAGAACGGAAAGTGGACTTCTAAATAGCAGTTTTTATTTGAACAGTGGCAACGTTATAAGTAATATTTTATTTTTTTAATAACATTTTTTGTCTACGAATCGACCTGTTAGAAATCAATTTGTCTGGAATCTCCACAACAAAATTGAAAGAAAGTAATCACGCTAACAATATTTTACACTCATTAGAAATGACAGTGACAAACTCTTGATTCCAATGTGAGGATTGTCGATAACAAAGGCATGGACAGCCGACGTCAATTTCTATACCCGGTGATAAAAGGGAACACTGAAACAGTGAAAAAAATGCATCCAATAAACATTGTGAGACTGGTCTATTTAGAATCAACTATATTTAACAACGAAGCAATATATAATAACACCAGCGTAATTTATTTGTTATTACAGACTCAATACATACATGTTAACCAATTATTATTTAATTCATAAAGCAATTATAGAGCCATTATATAAATATATATAAATAGATTTTACATTAATTTAATATAACAATGATGTTGTTGCAGTTATATAAGTATGGTAACTATTTATTGAAAATTAATAGAAAATGTGAAAACGGCATAAGTGTTGTAAGATTTTTAATAAACATTGACCAAACCAGATAAGGCAAATTATTTTGATAATGTGTAAATTGAAATGTTTATTACATTTTATTTACACTACAATATAAAATACAATAAAAAGAACACAAAGGTGCTCAACAGGACGATATAATATTACTTTAAAAAGTGTTAATTAAATATATTAGTACAATATTAATTAACACAAAATAGTACAAAATAATAAGTAACTTCTATGAAAAGAAAATATTAAAAAATAAAACCTTATACATTTATAGCAACATATGTAGTGAAACCAAGTAATAACAATCAATAATTTAATTACAAATATAGCCAATGGTTTCAATACGCTTATTTGAAATCGACACTTTTGCATAAGTTCGATAATAAATTAAGCTTATACATAATTTAGTAACTCTTAACTAAATTAAACTTTTCAATATCATTTATTACTCAGGGATACGAAATAATCCGTTTCAACCAAATTTGTACAAATAATTAATTTCTCCACATAAAACAATAAGTAGGTTTATTCTGGTTTTGGTACGTTAAACATTAGACATTGTCCTGGAGTCAAAAGTTCTCTTGTCTTGCTTTCGCAACATTTTATGTTTTCCTCACCAGACAAGTGTGTGAGACATTTTCAAACTAATGAAGTATTTGTTGCTTGTAGAGTATAATATCTGCTTTCATATTTGTTTTACAGAATTAATAAAAAGTTATATTTATAATAATAAAAATATTCTTAACAGAAAACAATTGCACCGACCGCAGCACTAACGCCGGCTTCCCTCCGCGGTGGTGACAACAAAACAATGTCCGTATTGTTTCTAATGATGTTAATACTGTTAGCTTTAAGGCTTTTTCAGCTTCGTCGATATTGAGTTCACGGAGCGGAAGAGTCCGTGAACTAGATTTAAAAATTACAAACTAGAGCTGGTAGGGCGCCTACAAGTTGCCCGGGGACGCTCACACGTTGCTAAGGCTCTTCGCGTTAGAGCTTTGACAGGGTGTGTTCCTGGAGCATGCTTGCGGCTTGGGACGGCAGCGTAGAACACAGGCGAGCCGAAGAAGGATCCAGATCCAACCACGGTCCGCCCACGCTGTTCGCGGTTAGGGAGCAGGTGGCCGCTTACTAGAAACGGGTGTTGTGGCGTGGTGGGTCGTGTTTTGTTCTGCTGTGTAGAACGCGACGACCTGTGTAAAGTGTTGCAGGTGCAGTGGTAAAACAATGTCCCGAAGCGGAACCTACGCTGCTAAGAACTCTGGGGCGTTTCCATGGTGACCGTTATTTATTAAATGAATTTATAACATAAAGCATAATTGTGGTAACTCTTACAACTCCAAACCGCTTCAACATATACATGGTTAAAATGTTCATTTTTAAATAAATATAACTATTTAAAAGTATTTTTATTAACAAAATTCCTGCGGTGGATATTGCCATACGTTACATCATTTACCATTCGTAATATACATCATCTGGTACAGTTGTTTAGTCAAAAATTTAGCTACTTATTCTATTAATGTTTTAAGATAAACAGTCCAAAATTTGTATAAATGAAGAAAAACTTACTATAGCGTGTACTCAGTGAGCATCATAACCAGTTTATATAAAAAAACTTGCTCTATATATATTATGGGTAATAAGTAATATGTAAGTAAAGTCATGTTAACTAAACCAAAATCTCTAATTGTCTTTTAGAACGTACAACAATTTACTGAATCTCTTATTTTGAGCGAGAATCTATTTCAAAGTAGGACGCATTGGACAAGGAAAGTAAAGTGAAATCGGACATGTAATAACGACTAATTAGTAAAAGGTCATTTGACGATCGTATATTCTATTTCAAATAAAAATATATAAAATTTTATTACAATATTTAATAATATTTATTTACTTTTAGCAAGGCTGAAGCTATGCTTTTAATTTGTTTAAATATTTTACTAATTATTTCCAAAATTATCAAACCATATATATTACTTTGTTTACTATTGAAATGCTCCGATCAAAATAACCGTGTTTGTAAGTAATGTTGGCATATCAACAAGGCGGAAAACAAATATTGAATAAACATTAGGGTTTTGTAAAATTACTCACCGAATTCACAATTGCTGTGCAAATATCTTATGATTTAAGAGTAGTGAAGAAAAACACTATGCAGCATACGCACTTGTTATTAAATGCTATATTATGAAATGTTTTGGAATTGTTATCATACCTCTGTATGTACAAGTGTTTAAATAACAGAACAAATTTATATTACTTAGTCTTTACAAACTACATAAAATCTAGATAGGTCAATATTAAAAGCCACTTGAAAACACTGTACAGGAAATATGTTATTTGTCAATTTATTATGTTTTGAGTTATTTTTAGTCTTAGATGTCTGACTAAACTATTATTTTTGCATGTTGCATATTAATATTATCAATTATGTTTGGGAAGTTAGGACTTTATGTTTAAGATAACAAGCTTTGTTGTATATTCTATGTTGGTTGCTTAATAATTGAATAGGAAATTAATTGAATAGGAATGATTTTTAAAATTTAAATATCTACACTTTTCCCTTTTTCTATATTTAAAGTGTTTAAAAATATTATGGAATATTTTTTTTTCTTTCAGAAATTTGTTTTTTGATTAAATTCTTTTAACCTGTGTAAAATAATATATTATGACGACAATTTTTATTGGTAACATTTTGTATTTCAACTGTAATGTGTTTTAATTTTTAATTTTAACACTACGAAGCTAAATGGTAATGTAATAATGTAATTTTAATGTTATATAAACATTCTTAAATAAAAGAGTCAATGAGAATAAAAATAAATCTTAAGGAATCAATTCTTAAATTGTCCAAAATTGAGGTGCTTTTAAGAAGAAGTGCTTTTTAAGTCACTTCGGGCTTCATCGGTATATTCACCGTCGCTCAACAAACCACGGAGAGAGCTATGCTCAGAATTTCTCTACGAGTACAGAAATGGAGATCCATGTCAGAGTAGAAACCACGGGTCGGCAACCATGATAAAAGCGCTGGATGCAAACCGCTTTCATCTGCTCTTGCTGGAAATCTATGAGGGAGGTTAATACCCAGCAGTGGACATCCTAACGCTGAAACGATGAAGATAATGACGCTATAGAAATAAATGATAATATTATTCACTTTGATAATTTAATAACAACTTATAATATATTTATGATGCTATCAAGATCGAATAATAATCATATATTAATAATCACTTCTTGCGTGAAGACATGAACAGTAATAGACTTTAATAACCGAGTAGCAAAACTTGTCTATACTTCTAGAAAGAATTTAATATTTTTCCTCTATATTATTATTGTGAACGGTTGCGGCTGAACAAAAATGTATATAATATTTGTGTCTTAGGTCCATCTATTTTGTGATTAATATGATATGTTCTTATGAATTAATATCGTATAATTTCTGCATACATTATGTGTTATTACGGAATCCAGACTACAATAATCGAAGCACAGTTTGTGTCTTTAAGTACGTATTTAACAAGAAGTGTATTTAAATAATTGTAAGTGATAAATCTCTTAGTTAACAGGCCGGAGATATCTAGGAACATTAATTCCGGAACAGCACTAAGTTCATTCTAGTCAATTGTAAAAAAAAACAATACATCTCATATTTGATTAACTAGTCGTCAATAAATATGACACAAAGCCGGAACAAAGTTACATAATAATGTAGCTTAGGATTGAGTTTTATTTTTTAAATGTATTTTCCAATAATGATTCATTACTAGATTAAAACAAGAAAATATGGCGAATAAAGAAACATGCAAAAATAATTGTAAAAATTTTCGTTTAAATTTTTTGACTCGCCAATCATCATCGTCATATCAAAGATCGCCACGATGACAGCTCTCACGCTGCCCGCGTACAGCGACCATAACTAGTGTCATCTGACCACCAAGTGAGGAGCCTACTCTCGCCGCATCTTCCAGATTGTGGTCATCGCTCAAGAAGATTTCGGCCCCTACGGCCATCAGTTTACTGAGCAATGTGCCCGCCCACTGCGACTTACGCCAATAGTTTTGTGAAATTGTTATCTATTTTACAAAATTATCTACACAATAAAAATATTACAAAACTCATTGAGACACACACACTTGAATTGATAGAGAAGATTTTAAAGAAGGATCCTTTTTCTTGTTTAAGTTCAATATCACTTTAGGTGTAAAAGTAATAATCTTCGATAGTTATTAATACTAATACGTAGTAATACACAGATCGAATTTTATAATCTGACCTCAGGTGACCAATAACTGGATATTAAAATCACTTATTTTAAAATCAAGGTGTAGTTTTTTTAACATATATAATGCATTGTAAAATTTACTTCGGAAAACATATACATTTCAGAAAAAAATTAGCATTGCTTTATTATTTCTGATAATATATAAATATTAATGTAAATACATTAAACATGTACTTATTATTTCCTTTTAACCTTTTTAAAATTATTATATTTTATCGTAAAAATATTATTTATAGGTTGCATAAATATGTTTAGTCATTTAAGCAAAATATTTAATAACTACACACAAATTTCCTTCCAAAATGAATACAAGGGCTGTACTACAAGTTTCAATCAGGGGTTGGTGGATTTGTGATCAGGTTTGTAACATTTGGAATGATATCTTAACTAAATTTTCTGCAATAGTTCCAATGGTTAACATTAGTCCGGTGTATTAAGGAATAGAATATACTAAACTTCTATCTTACTCGAGTCATAACTGTATGGTTGTGAAGACTTGTACAAGTAATTTTTCCAAATGAGATGGCATAATAAAATAACCTCCATTCACCACGAAACAAAAATCCCATAGAAGTTTATTTCACATAATCCCTGTCGCAAATAAGATCTTGTCAAAACGTATTAGAAAATTTAAATCAAACCTATAAAATCGTTAGTCATTTAACATATTAAAACTTTTGCAAGAATCTTATTAACTTAATGTAAAGATCTAGAATGTACTTAATAAGTTTTGCCTCAAGAGATTAAAATTTTTTGTGTCATCGACATAGATGTACTGTTTCTATATAAGTACGCCAATATTTCACGTATGGCCCACAATAAATATTAATTTTTTTACTTTGCAACCTGTATCTATCGGAAAAAAACAAACGCTTGTTTTTTACGAGCATCATAAAAGATGTCATGTAGTTTGACGTAAAAAACCCTTGCAAAAAGTGTACGTTAAGACCAGTCCATTACAAACAGGTTGTACATAAAAACCGAACAAGTTCACCAATTATTTCTAAAATTAATCGAAACAATAATTCCACTACAAAAAGTAAAACAAGTTTCTATCTATACAGAATGATTAGTAACCGATATAAAATCTTTAAAAAGGTGAATGTATAGCTCGTTCACTGTTAATGCATAGTACAGCGTATCCAAAAAATATTTCCAAAAATTGATCGAAATGATAAATAACATAGTAAAAAAGCGTTTTCCAAATTCGGATTACTTTATATTATAGCTAGTTATTGTTTGCTATTTGTCCCTGCAGACTTAATAAACCCTGTCATATTCCAAAAAAAATGTTAAGTATTTCAGAAGGATAATATTTTACAGGATGATTAAAACATGTGTAAAAGCTTTAATGATTTTCGTTGACATTAGTGCTACACATTCAAATTCATAAAATCCGTTACACCTATACCTAATCACCCTATATACATTAATTATCTGTTGCATCGCTTCATTATCCAAAAACACATTAGCATCTTTTTAAGATATGACATTTATATTTGTTTTTTTTTTAACATTTTTGGTGAGCTTACGTCTAAATTTATTAAATAACTTTTCACTGGTAGAGACCCTTCGGTATTATTCGTCTTTGTAGGTACTACAAGAAGTGTAAATAAATATAAACTAATTACTTGTACTGTTACATTATAATAAAAATGATTATTATATGAAAAAAATATTTAAACATTCAATGAATGAAACATGAGGCAGTATTGTTATATCGTTTTTAAAAGTTAAAATTTATATGACGGTATTAGATGACCGTCGCGAAATGACTTAATTAACCTAATCTAACCTTGAAAAACTACTTCATGTTATAAATAAATTTTACTAATATTGTCAGAAACGTTTAGTTGATTTCTTAATTTTACTGTGACTCATATCACGACCTTGAACTTCATATTGACGAACACAACATCACAACCGCTCCAGGGGTCACCATGTTGCAAATGTACTAGCCAGTAGAGGTTCTAAAATAGTCGGACCATCGGCATTTACGGACCGGCTAAATTGCAAAAAGCCAAAACTTTAATTACATTTAGTCTAATTCTATGTTAGTAATTTAACTTAATTTTAAATTTTTATTAGTGTTGGTTTCGATTTTACACGTAACGTAATTTTTTAGTAACGTTCAATTTAGTTATCTGCAAGATCTCTTCTACAGGTGAAGGCCTCAACCTAAGATAGCCAGTTCTCTCCAGATTGGGCTATTTGGATCCAATTAGAGTCTGTTTCAGTTCATCTTGCCGGCAGAATTCAGGTCTACCTCTCCCCTTCTTTTACCTCGTGACCACGCCCATGTGATTAGTCTTTTGGTCCATCGCTGATCTGGAAGGTTGACCACGTGTCTGGCTTAATTTTATTTTAGTGTTTTACCTTAGTTCATCCTGTGCCTTGGTGAAATTTTTTGGTGTCTTATATATGTATGTTATTTAATGTTTATCACACTGGGCTCCATTCCTCGTTGGCATTATTTGGTCCCATATTTTCTACAATAATTCTACGTTTGAGTACCGTATGTTAGACAAATATTAAATATAAACAACATAACAATAAAAAGCGTTCAAAAATAATTTCATATCTGCTTTGGCCTGATAAATCTGCAAAGGTTGTTGTTAATTTAAAGTAACATGTATATACATTTTAGAACTATAAATATTCCATACCATTAGCATCAGCGATGAACCATTTAGAAATTACCTGCCGACGGTATAGGAACGGTCAAGGAAAGCGGAGTGTTTGTCGTCTCAAGTCTCGTCGGCGATACGAAGCGATAACAAAGCGATACGCTATGTTAGCTAGGGAATTTTGCGAATAGTGAAAATCAGTCCATTGCTATGTTTAAGTTTGTCACTTTTTAATAACATATCTTTTAAGGAAAAGTGGCATTTTAATTCCAGTCCTGCCGTGAGACGCTACCATATTACCAATTAGCAAATTTTATATTATTTTTATACTACTGCTAATCAAATTAGATGTGACAAGGGTTATTATTTTTTATTTATCAAATTTATGGTTGTGCAAATATTTTTCGCAATGGTACATTGACCGTGATCAAGCTTTTTTTTATAATAAAACTGGTATCGTGGAAACATACTATAGAGTATAAAAAGCAAATTGTTGGTCGGTACCTGACATCATCATGTTTAATGAGAACAAAACAAATATACGAAACTAGTAACTGCGAAATTGTTTTCATACAATATTAAAGTTATTTAGATCAAATTACACTTATAAAATAGCATTGGGTGTGACTATTTGTTATTTTTAACCCTTAAATGCATAATGATCAAAATCTGCAACGTACCACTTAAATCCATAGCGTTGTATATCTGCAACAGAAGGTTTATAATTTTTAAGTATGAAAATATTATACGTATATAAATATATTTTTCTGTGTTTCTCTACATTGTAGTGTACTTCCCTGCAAGATATATATTTTTTAAAAGTATAAATAAAAGTCATGCATTTAAGCGTTAAATATATAATAATTATTAATATTGTATGATGTTAAAAAGGGCGTATTGCCTTGATGTTTATAATACAGAGTAATAATATTTTTTTAAAAAATCAGATACTCATAGACTTTTATAGGTATAGGACATTTTCATAGTATTTGTTTTCGATTAATTGAGACTAAATATAAGGAATAAAATAGTAAAAGCACTGATTTCCAACACCCATTGAACCTCTTTAATAATAATTTACACCAAGCCGCTTTGTTTATTTAATATTGGGAATAAAAACTTATGGAGCCGAATCGATACAAGATACCCAGCACTCTAGACCGAGGAATAGTATGTGAGATTTCTTATTGTCCTTTAAAGATTCACTAAAATAGTTCCGTAGTTATCTTCCGAGTTAGTGAAGGACTTCAAAAATTCGGTTCAGAACGCGTCGTAGTCCCATTAGTGCTGTGAAATCCACTGTTTGAGATAAGCAATTCCAATACGATTTAAAAATTGTGATTAATTGTACAATGATTCTTTTTCTTTAAACATAAATTACTTCGCCAGATATTAATCTTGAACAAATAATAAAATAAAAACATGTATTTTAAAAACCACGTTTTTACCTTAAAATGCTTGTAATAATACCTTATCTATTCCAAAGCGGGCGATTTAAGGCGAATCAAATACCACCACAAATCAGAATTAAATTCTAAGTATTACACTCATGATAATAATATCACTGTTAGTTGTCCTAATGTGCTATTAAAACTTACCATTTAATTTCATTGGTAGATTTTACGAGACGTTTATCTTTTATCTTGTATCGAACAACCGCCAAAGTGAATCTGCATTTTACATTTAAAAATCTGGTTTATACGAGATGAACTTGAACTTAAACGTCTTACATAGTTCGTCAGCAAGATTACTGTACCTGCTGATTATACGATACGATACTGATTATTTTTTAAATTCTTATTATACGAATATATACTGTAATTAAAATCGTTATATCATCCGACATACGCCCACTGCAAGACGTAGGCTTTCCCCAAATAATCGCCACGATAACGGGTCTCGCTCTGCTCGTATCCAGAGAATTTCCGCGATTTTCATGTCGTCGGTCAACCTAGTCGTGGCCGACCCACATCAAGTCTACCGGCACATAGTCGCCCCTCGAGAACTTTAATAATTGTGTTATGTAAAGTTATTTATTATAAAATATCATTGGTGAAAATTTCACTAGTACATTCCTTATTATCTTACAAACAATACGTATTACTTCTGGTTTCATATCAGACATCTCTTATTAATTATCAATGTTTTACTAACAAATCAAAACTTGTCAGCACGAAATCTCAGTTTGCAATAAAATAGCCAAACAAACTCCTGTGATGTTATTATGCTGGTTATATTTCATGCGGTCCATTTACCATAGATGTACAAAAATGTGTTAACAAATTAATAATAAATTAAACTCCTATGATCGAAAAGGTCAGCATAAAAAAATTATATATGTGTAGTAGGAATGGTTCCGCTATTTTGATAACTAAACAAATAGTTAATGTTTACTTATAGTCCTCGATACAATGACGTCGAAACTGTTTTGGCAAATTTGAATAAGAAGCTAGAACTAGTGTTTTTGATTTAGAATTTTCGAGAATATTAACATTGTTTACAACATGCTTCTCTTGACATTTTATTATTTTTAGCCATAAGACTTCCACAGTTGGGCATGTGACTCATTCAGAGACTTCCAGCATCTTAACCTTTATTAATGTTTAACTTACAAATATATTATAATAAAACATATATTAAATCAATAGTTTTTGCGATGTGACTAAAATAATATGATTAACCCTATTCTTATATGTTTTTTATGGCCTCATTGTTGAGGACCACTTGTTCTTGCTTCCCTATCTGATTTTGGGACAAGACATTTACTTTTTTAATAATTCTTTTTACGTACCTATTCATTTCTTTATTTATTTTTTATTTTTTTCACTCTTACATATTATAGCCTTTGCGAAACGGTTGAATTTCTAAATGACGAGAAAAGTAAATAAATTAAGCATTTAAAAACAAAATAGACTGCTAAAACGAAACACCTTTTTTATTTATACAAATGTTTTGGTGTTAAATGTAAGTCAGGCGAAAATCCATTTATGTAATGGACAGTGTATTGAACTCACACAATTTCTTATTGTAACTTACATTATAACCTATTTAACTTATTTGCTTCACCCTTAGTTCATTGATCTTAATTCTGTATCGTAACTTTCTCCCCCAAGGTTCCGCCATATGATCTTCTGGCGTTGTTCTCCATTGTTGGCTACTTGTACGACGTCGTAAATCGTGCTCTTTTGGCCTCAACTTTGCCGACAATATTCTGCTTCTCCGGGTTGTCGCCCATATGGAAATACTTCCTTTGTAGTGACTAAGACCTCTGTAGTGATTTTCAGGTTACCATTTTCAGATCGACCTTGTAGATAAATGACCTACGCTGCGGTCTCTGGTCTTCACTCTAAAATCCTAAGTCTCAACGGCTATCACTTCTGGTATGACCGGATCTCTACAATAGATAGACAGAAATCATGTCAAATAGCTAGATTATATCTTAACTAACAAAACACTTTATGTATATGGAAGCAGAACAAACAAATCTTTATACATATTAATACTACCTGAACTTTATGGAATGAACTTGTATGTAATGACTGGATTTATGAATAAATAAATTCGCATGTACTTGTCAAGCAGGTTGTTCATTTATCGAAGAGCATTTCAATATATAAGCAACGGGTGTTTTAATCTGCTCACAGACAATTAACGGAACTAAACCAAAGCGGTCTTTATTTTTTTTTTCAAATCATCATTGTGTTTTAATTAGAAACATGAGAGACGGAGTTGTCTTTATTACGTTGCTAATTGCAACTGTCTGCATATCTCGGATTGAATCAGGTAAAAATTTACAATTATTAAAAAAACACAAGTAAACACTATTTTTTATTTATTTATACGAAAGTTGCTTAAAGTATACAATAATCAATTTATTTCACAATACTCATAAATCCGTTCCATAAACATTCCGCTTTATAAGGTTTTCTTAATTTTTTTCTGTGCACTTTCTCCTATAACTTCAGTAACTGATAGTTATTAATAATTTCTTAAACATGAAAATTATTATTGTGTGTAGTATTGTGTAACAAAATTGAATCTTTCACTTTATTCGAAGAAAATAAATGTTAACATGTGTAGTAAGATTTTCTTCGTTTTTCTTTTCAACTACCACTGCATTAAATTTAGAATCGATACTAGTTATTTTTGACCCTTGTAGTGAAGCATCCGTGTGTCATCACTAGCCCCTCAGGCTTTAACATATGTGAAAAATAAATGTATTCATTACACGCTTAAAATCATTTTGGTCGACTTAATATTTTTTTTTTACGTAATTTTTCGAAAATTTTAAAACGCATATGCTGGAGACCTTGACCTTTACACCTATATGTATTTTAATATTCTCAATCAATATTATATTATGTATTTGTACTGTCATGAATATGTAGTTATTTTCATAGCAAGTTTTTAAGGCATATAACTTAGGATGTCGCTGTAGATATTAAGTCAATATTTGTTATTAAAAATAAAGCAGTACGGATGCGACAGCGTATATCTATTATAGTGATTTGTTTGTTCGCTGAAATATTCAATAAAAATGTCTATACAAGAAAAAAATAAGCTGATTACTCCTTATTTTCTTCTTTAAAAATTAAATAAACCATTTACGCCCCTAGGTGTACGTATTTATAAAGATATTCAAAAAGTGGATTATTCTATATATCCAAAAATAACTCACTGTAAAACTATGTTTGAAAAGAGCAACTGTGGAGTTTCTCAAAGGCTCTTCTCAGCAAAACTGCCTTCTAAGCCGGTGGTACCTTCCTATAGGGCTGACAATATTGACATTTTGTGTTTATTGACAATTCGAAAGTGCTTGTTATAGCCTATTTTAAAGAATGTAGTGATTTAGTTTAAAATATTGTATCAAAAGTTGTTTGTTAAGACAAATTCATTGGAGAAATCTTGGTAACGACAGAAAAATGGTCTCTGATGCTACTTCAAACATCCATCGACTGTCTTGTTATTTTTAAAGAGGGCTTTGTTTGAATGGAATTATGATTTTGTATTTATTTATGATGAATTATTTAAAAAAAAACTAAAACTATTTTCAACAGTTTCGTTCATCAATAAATGTAAGTCAGATGATTCAAAGTGCATTAAAGAATCCGCACAAGCAGCTCTACCTGTCTTTGCCGCCGGGCTGCAAGAATACGGCACCGAAAAATTAGATCCTGTAACAATTCATAAAATTGACGCCAGCACTCCAGGCCTGAAGTTTGTGTTAACTGATATTGTCGTCAAGGGCTTAAAAGATTGCGTTATCAAAAAAATTAAGTAAGTACATGTCAATCGTTTTCTATTGCAGTAAAAAACATTAATGAAGATATTGCTTTAGAACTCAAGTATAGCCTTAGAAAAATTAGCCTTAGAAACATTCTCTATTAGTCAACTCAAAATATTTACAAAAGATCGAGTGCGTCACACGAACCGTAATTTCACAACAATGTCAATAATATAAAAAAGTTTTAATTGATACCATTGGATAATTTTCTTTTTCAAAAAAGTTTGTATAAATATTTGCCTATATAGAGTCACAGCGACCAAAGGATAAGTGTGACTTTTTATTGACCTTGGAACAGAATATTCGGCAGTATAGTTAAGTTATTGACATTGTAGTGACCCTGTTCCGTATTTTTGTTTATTCATAACCTTAACACGATGCATACATTTAAAAATAATATTAATATTTCGCAAATTACTTCATTTTAATAAGACAAAATTAATGCAAGGTTAAAGATCTTAATACCAAATTTTTGCCGATAATATCAATGCAGCTTTGTTATTTATACGTAAATGTGAAAACCCAAAACAAAGTTGTTCTCTACGGTCTTCATCGTGGCACTATTTTGTCACTTGAAAGAAAAGTTATTCCACTTGAAATAATATCTTTATGATCGTTTTTTTTTTTGCTAAAATACCACTACCCACTACCTACTCTTTACAGCCAAAATGTTTCTGCATTGTTGTTTGTGATTAAAAGCCTAACGATTTTAACTTCAACAGTGAACTGTCTATGTCCTTTTGTAGAAATTCGTAAAAATTTGTACTTTGTACTTTTAAAGTTGAATTATTTAGAATTATAAACCAACCGATTAATTATTAAAAAACACAATTTAAGTTAAACGAGACAACTAAAGTGTTAATTTTTTCGCGTAAATCAACATTTGCATATTTCCTTCCACGTTACATTCGCCGTCATTTTAAACAAGGCCATAAAATGTTTTTTATAAAAGATTTTTTAATAATATTCATATAAACGCGAAGCTTTAAATAGTAATTAAATGAAGATTTTAATCATTTTAAAATAAATATATATTTTTTTTAAATAAATATACATTTCATTATCTTGCTTATTCTTACAGGCGGGATAAAGGTAAATCAAAACTGTTTTTCAAGATTATGTGTAACGTAGAAATGGACGGTACATATGAAATGAAGGGACAGCTGCTGATTTTACCAATAGAGGGCAATGGACCGGTACATACAAAACTGAGTACGTATATGACATATCATAAAAATGTTACACCTGCTACAAATTAGTTGCAATGCAAATAACACATCGAATCTTCCCCAAAGCTTGATAGACTGTAATAAATATTGATATAATCTCTCCAATGTAGAGTATAACGTACGATTGACGGTAAAAAAAAATTAAATTTATTTGTATTTTCATTAATTTTAATTTATGACTACTTATTTACTGTATTAGTTGTTCAATCATAAATAAACATTGAATTTTTTTTTCTACATTTATAAATTACCTTAAAAATTACTGATTATACCCGATTATTTTATAATTTTGACATTACCTTTATGATAGTTAAAAAATGTTACAAAATAAAACTACCAATAAGATTGAAATTAAATTTTTAAGTTTATTGAAAAACTATTCATTTCTATGTTATCGCTTAAAATTATATAATTGATAGATCATCTTCCTCGCAGTTGTAGTAAAAGGAAATATTTTTTTTTTCAGGGAAATTGGAAGTAAGCGTAGAAATCGATCTTAACCAAGGTGACAATTGGGATATCCTGTCATATAAACATTCTTTCGAGCTTAAAGATAAAGCAGACGTTGTTTTTGAAAACTTATTCAACGGAAATGAAGCCTTAGGTGAGTACTTTTATAAGTCGATATATTAATAATCAATATGGGAGATTATATTGTCACTAATATTAATTTATTATAAAAGGTGACAATAAAAAATACACAAGACATCACGTCTAGAACTATCAATACGATTGCCGATATAGGCTAACATGTATTTTATTTTTATTTGAATTTATTTAAATCATCAAAAACCATGATCAAACTTTGATTTTAGATAAAATTGTTTAATGTTTACAGCGGCTGCAGCTCGAGACGTCATTGCCAACAGTGGAAATGAAATCGTGTTGGAAATCGGCCCCCCAGTTGTGAAATCTATAACAGACCTTGTACTTAAACAAATCAACAAATTTTTCCACGCTGTACCTGCACAAGAACTATCACTAGATTAAAAACATGTTGTTTGGGTTAACATAAGATTTTGGGTATTATTAAATGTATTTAAGAGTATCGCAATATAATTCTGTTCGTTATTTTAGTTTGGATTTTTTTTTGATTTCACTTTTCGTCTAAAACAGTTCATATTTTAATAACCTAGCTAGGGAAATTTGATACACAAATTTAGGAGAAAATCTGTGTCAACTTCGGCTCCTGATGGCATTCCTTACATATTGTGTCCTATATAAAAAGTGCCCGTGTGATCCTAAACATCGTAATGAAATTTACCGAAAATTATGGGCATGAAAGCAAATCAAGTATCCGTAAAAATATATTGTACTAATTCCAAAAAATCAATTTATCAAACCTTCAGTTGCTATGCACAATCGGTCAATAAAAACAGTAGCTAAAATCTTAGTCTCCCATAAACAAACGAAGTCAGAATGACACAATTGATGAATTAAAATTACTACTTCATGCCAGAAATGATTTTTCCCCGGGATTTTTGAATGTTGGCAACTCCTTACTTTACGAAGATGCTACAACAAGCAAAAGAAAACAAATATCTTTATTGAATTGAACTGCAAAATAAATTTGGTACATTAAAACATACCTTGATAATTTTTCGAGGAGTAGTAGCCTAGCGGTAGAGAATTGAGACTTGCGATCGTAAGTGCGCGGCTTCGATTCCCGGAATACAATTTTATATTATTCAAACTATACTTTATTTACATAGGATTCCCACGGCATTTAAACAATTTTCCAGAGAATGTGCAGCAGCGTCCTCTGCGTACCATAATACCAAAATACGATCGCGAACATGCTTGCCACGCGTGGCTGTTATGGTATATGCCCTATACATATCTTCGGGGGAAGCTTATGCCTTGCAGTGAGCGTCTCTGAACTGAAAAGACGACGATGATGTTTGCGCTAAAATAGTTTAACATCCTATCGTAGACAGTGACATAATATGGCTTAGCTATTACTTACAATTAAAACTTAAGGTATCCCATTAAGCCCTTCAAGCTTTATGCACCTCCAATATTGTAATAAAGGTTTTAGTCATAATAAATAAGTGTAAAAAAATATTTTATAAGATGATTACTAATTTTTTATCTACTATATAAAACAAATGATTGCAAGTTATTTTTATAAATGAGTAAAAATATTTTTTTTACAATTTTATAAGTAAATAAACAAATAACAACCTTTACCACAAATGAGTTGTAGAGTACAAGGAGGATATTATACAAAAGACGTTTTAACATGATGTTTACAAAAACTTATAGACGAGTCGTAATAGAATATACAAAATTATAATATTTAAGTAATTAAGTGTATAGCGAAAGGGTGCAATTAAACATTATCAGTCTGCCGATTAAACTTATGAACTGATAGAAATGTATATTTATATTTATATATATATATATATATATATATATATATATATATATATATATATATATATATTATATACATATGATTCAAGTCAGCGTACGAGAGTAAACAAATCAGCATCGGCCATGAAGTAAAAGTAAAAAAAATACGCGTTCTCACCTCTAACGAGTGGACTGTTCTGGATGCCCAAGAAATATTGCTGTCTCTACCAAATTCTAATGCTTTTTTGGAACGCCTATGGATTTGGTAGCTGTTCATTAACTCTTTATTTATTTACTTTAATTCAATATTAGCAAGTACTTGATGGCGTTTATAAATGCATATGGATTTAAATTTACGTTGCACCTCTTCGATTGCTCTTCATATTTAATGTATAATGAGTTCCAAAAGCGTCAAATTGCTCTATTAAAAGTATATGATGGACGGCCTGTACCCAACTGCGGACCTCCTTTGGCTCAAATGTTGAATATGTGTTCCACAGCGGGCGTATTCTTATTGAAAACTTATCAGTGTCTTGTATATCATTGGATTTGTAAACTAAAAAAAAAAATTTTTTTTTAGTTTATTAGCTCGCGGATTTCGGATCCGCGAGCCCTGAGTCCGATGAAGCTGTAAAAGCCAAAACGGCTAACAGCACCCATCCACTTTCGAATATAGCCATTGGATTTGTGGCCGACCTTTTAAAGTCTTTGCTGACTCTCATGTCAAAACCATTTATTTATTTAAACACTTATTCTATATACATTATTAATCTCTGTTATTACTAGCGATAGAACTAAAATACTCGTAACAGAAAAGACATTTCACCCAAGTTGACCACTAAAACTGAGACCATTTTTTGGTAAACGTAATAATACGATGTAACACTATTAGTTTAAAAAAACAAGATTTGTCATTATGTTCATAAACGGAATGTTCGTAATCGGAAAAATGCGTTGTCGGTAACTAAAAATAACACATCTTGCTGCAGTAAAATTATGTTTATAATAAATTCGTAATAAGTTTTATTCTTTAGATAACATAGGAGTATTATGTGAACTTTTAAAACTAAACACAAAATAAATAATAGTAACATCGAGAGCTGTGCGGTCTGCAATTTTACGTCTTGAGAAAAACTGGCGTCTAATTGGCAGTGCTAATTATAGAAAAATCTATTCATATATTGTCATAAAGTAAATTTGCCTGTCCACAATGGACCTTATAACGTGGCTCAAGGTCACTCTGAGAGCTATGCTTCAATTCACTGCGAAATTGAATCAGACATGAGATCTACAAAAGAACCAAGGTCTGAAGTTGCATGTAGGTAGGGGATATCTGTTATGCCTCCAACTGCCATTGCGGCCAAAAGGTCATGGGGGCTGAAGATATAGTCAAAGTCGCGGTAAGTCGGCAGACCCGATATTGTGGCGATCTTTGAGGGAGGCCTAAGCCTTGCAGTGAGCATCTATCGGTTGACATAATTATGATGAAAGTAAAATAAAACATGGTCGATCGTTTCACTTTTCGTAAATAACAAAACCATTAGTTATTATTTAATGGAATCAGGCGTTATTTTGCGGAAGTCCATCCTAAGTGCACCGATTAATGAGAGGACTCTGTGTTTGGCACTAATCGGTGTAACATAACTACTGAAGATGCCTCGTGGTTAAACACGTGTTGAGTGATTTAACGGTGGCAGTTGTGTGATTCGCATTGTTTGCCGCATGCGCATTTATCAGCGAGCTGGCGGGTGGTGCACTTTGTTGCACGACTACTACTGCATGTGCGGAAGTGGCTAAATGTTGGTCCTTTTCTTACCATTAGTTAATCTTATTTTTATGGTTTCGACGACAATATTGCCATTGTATTGGTACTAAAATTTTCATTGAGAAACAAAGTAAAGCAACAACTTACAGATCTATGAGAAAGCGTCCCCGTAAACATAAACGTGCTAAAACTAAATAGTATAGTATCGGGTCGGGTAAGCAAAACACATTAAAAGTTACGCACTAAAATAGAATACCAAAAAACCTTGTAATTAATAAAGATAAATAATGTGATATGTAAAACTGTAGCAATTGTAAAAATTAAGCAGTTATATAGTAAATAAATAAGGCAAAAGACTGTGATTAGGCCTCCGCCTGTGATATTTACGAAGCAAAGGTAAGGATGCGAGATGATGTAAAGTGGAAAAATCAATATGGATGAGATTGAAAGCTCGTGTGAAGTTTGTAAGAAGAAGGTTTGAGAGATCTTGAGAATATTGAAAGAAGAGTGCAAAAATAAAAAAATAGAAAATAAAAAAAGTTATTAAAGATTGTAATTTCGTGTCCCTCCCAGGAAACGGGTGAACGAGAGGCCCACGAAAAGAGACAACATAAAAAACCCATAAGCGCGCTGTCATTTTCATGCCTAACGATTAACCAAAATATTTGCCGGAGAAAAAAAAAACATACATTGTCTAAAAATGTTAAGATTTATAGTAATATATGCTCTTTATTCATATATATATTTTCAATAAATTAATATCTCGATAGCACTTTGAAATGAATTCTTTATTTTAAGCATGATTAGAAAAACATGTTTGCTATTTATAGATTATAAATGAGTTTAAATAAGGGTTTATATATCGATATATACAGAAATATACATATTGTCATGTATGTGTGTGGTTAAGTAATTTTATAACAAAACTTCTTTGTCTATTTTTGTGTGTATATACACAACACATATAATTCATCTTCTAACCAAGACAAAAAAAATTATGTCAACACACATAATTTTTTTAATCACATATAATTTAAATCAATTATGGTTCCCTTTTTTCTTAGTCTTTTGCGGAGATTCTTGTGTTACAAAATCGTTAATAAAATATATATTTTGTAATTATTCCATAATAGAATTTAATTACCGGATAAAGTCGGCGAACAACTAGTAATAAAAATGTAGGTTTTTTTGTCCGCCAGCAGGTATCCTCTAAATTTTTCTTTCATTTTTTGTTATATTTTTTATTTCGTCATAACGAGAATTCATTACACTAAAACAAGTTTTCAACCGTGTCATATATAAATAAAGTATACATATCAATAGTCCGAAAGCTATAAAAGCTTATAATTTGGTGTATCTGTTTTATTCCCCGCGAGTTTTAGTCACTGTTAAATTTGTTAAATATAAAATGGAAGGAAATATTGTATTGTTATTTGCAGTTATATTGTGTGTAGCAAATTCAAGTACAGGTAAATTATTTTAGTTTTTATTTATTATACATTTAATTCTTTAAAACTTAAAACTTTCTTTTTTAACTGCCGACATTTAGCTGCCGAGCCTTGACCACATCGGCTATACATCACGGTTATTAAACCCGCTAGGTCTACCGAGGAACATCAAGAAAATATCTATTCAGTTTATTTAAAACTACAATCATTTAATTTCAGTTAGGATAGAGTAAAATCTAGGCCTTTATCACTAAGTCCAGAGTGAATAGTTTTCTTCTAGACAAGCATGTAGCATCGCAGACCTCGTCATCGCTAAGAATCAGGCGAGACAGAGGTCAATGCTCTGTTTATAACAATAAAAAAACTGTTGCAAATTGTCTATACAATATCGCTGTTCCGTGCCTGCATAAACCATATTTATCAATTTTCTTTCTTTTCCCCCTCACCATTCTATTTATGTCGGACATAAATAGAATGGTGAGGAGAAAAGAAAAAACTCTAGTATCTACATACTAGAGTTCAAGTAAAAACTAAAAGACACTGCTCCTAAAGAAATCTTGTAGTTAAATTTTCCACAGTTCTGACTTTCACTTTGTGTGACAGTCTGTATTCCGGTTGTTGTACATGTTGTTAGCCTTGTGAGGCTCTTACAACTTCGTGGAACTAGTAAAAAATGTTTCCGCCTACTGCTTCATACTATTCGCCGTCTCACGGCGCTTCGGTGCGCTGCGAGAGACTTGCTGAGTTGCTGCGTCGATGTTCTTCTTGATATCTTCGTTCTTCTTGCAACTACCTCCTGGTAGTTGCTATTCGGTGCGCCCTCTTCTTCGGGCGTGTCTTGTCACCTTGTGCGTGACTTTATTGGTGGTGGCTTGCTTTTTTTGGGGGGCGTCTTTTGATGCCTTTCGGGGTTGGTGCATCCTCGTTCGGCTCTGCGTGGCGTGGCCTACGTTTTGTTGTTGAAGAGGCCTTGTCTGGCTCGTAGTCGGCCGCTAGGGCCACCAGACGGTTCGGGTGATGTACGGCATCTTGGAAGTAATTCCTTCACGCCTCACCGAAAAATTCTTGCATGGTTGGGAGGTTCAAGTCGCTATGGATATCGACGTCCCTCTGGTAGGGCCTTGCTCCGGTTGCTTTCCGGGCAAAGCGATTCTGTATTGTTTGCAGGCATTTCAATTTCGACTCACTGACGTGAGCGAAGGCTACGCTCGCGTAGGACATTATTGGTCGTACGCAAGCCTTCTAGAGATGGATTTTGTGCCTTTGCGCTAGCTTGCTGGAGGCACAGAGTAGAGGGTGGAGTTTACCCAATACGAATGCGGCCTTGTTCCTTACGTTTTTGATGTGAGGTGTGAAGTGTAGATGGGAGTCCAGGGTGACTCCAAAGTATTTGACCGAATTTTTCCATGGGATTGGACGGTCGAAAAGGGTGACATTCCCGAGCTTCCTGTTCTTGGGTATCGGTTTGAGGCGGGGCTTCTGTTTTCTTTCGAAGCTCCGGCCGAAGAGAATGGCTTCGCTCTTGTCCGGGTTGATGTCTATCCTCCATTTCCGGAACCATTCACCTAGGCGGTTGGCCGCGGTTTGGAGTCTGATCGTAATTCGGCCCTGTTCGTAATTCGGCCCTGATTTGTGTGACAATAGATTCCTTTTCGAAACACACCTTCTTCCATTCCACAATTCGCTACACATCCAAAGCGATAGTTTAAATGCTGTTGTTAACAAATTATCGGAGTCATTATAATAATTTGATATGGTATATGTATATATTCTAGTATTCAAGAAGGTGTTTCAATGCCTTATATCATTTTATTATTTGTTAATTTTATATTTAAATGTAGATATTATTTGGATTATTTTATTTTACTTTATCATAATTATTATCTGTTATTTATTCTACCCAATTTTTCTAATCTATCTGTCTATATCCAAAAACGTTCTAATTAAATTACCCTTCATATTTAAAATATTAAGCGTAAACTAAAAAATAATAAAACAACAATATTGTATAAATTAAAATATATTTATAAGTGCGCCTTTACCCTCTTAAATATTGGAATATTAACATATTACCATTTTTAAATTCATTTTACAGTTTACAATATATTAAAAAGCTTGTATTCTTTTTAAGGCTTAATTTTAAATGTACAATCTAAAAAATAAACCTTCATTAACCCTACCAATTAAAACTACATTTATATTTATGTGTCTCTGTTTCAGTGCCGTTTATAAATAAATGTAAAGTAGACGACTCTACATGTCTAGTGAAATCAACCCAGCTAGCGATTCCACCATTTGCTGCTGGTATTTCTGAACTGGGCTTAAATTCGCTCGATCCCTTGGTGATAAAGAGAATCGATGCTAGTAGTGGTAGTTTAAAGTTAATCTTAAACGATGTTGTCATTAAAGGATTGAAGGATTGTGTCCCTAAAAAAATAGAGTAAGTCTCATTTGAATAAACTGTTTTAATTTATTTATAATAATATTACATATTATAATATTAATGGAATTAAGATTCTGAACACGCAAACAAATCACGTTTTCTATAAAGGACCGAAATCTATGAACATTATTTCTATACAAATATTTTTTTTAATAAAAATTCATACTATTCTTAAAGGAATATTTCAAATGATTAAATATTTCATGCATTAAATGTAGGTTCCGGGACATCAAGAGTCCGATTCCGGGAAAGATGTATATAAAACTCGCCTGTAGGACTACACTTGACGGTCAATATGACATGAAAGGCCAGTTGATCGTGCCAATAGAAGGAAAGGGCAAAGTTAGTGTTTCTATATGTAAGTATTAATAGATAATAAATATTTTTTATGTCGGTAAATATTTGTTGGAATTTATTGGTTTGATTTATTTAATCTACAAACTCAATCATTAAAATTTACGCACTTAATATTGTTATTAATTATAACGAGGCCGTTGAATTCGCTGCCGAAAACGTGTGCATCATATCATTCGACTCATTAGTAACGAGCGCACATAATCTTTAAATTTAATTTAACAAAACGTTAAATCCGTTATAGTAGTAGATGTATTAATTTCCATATATTAGTGCGAAAATAAATTCCAATTACTAGTTTCAATTTTCTTGTATTTTTGTTTCAGCCGAAGTGGTTGCAAAAGTTGAATGCGAATTGTCTGAAAAAACTGGTAAAGATGATAAGTTATATCTTAATATAAAATCATGCAGCAGTAAATACGATTTCAAGCCAAACTCTAGAGTTCACTTCGATAATTTGTTCCCTGACAACAAAGCTTTGGGTATGTAGACTTCGAGGTGTAAAGCCAAGACTAAATTTACGTAATGGATATCTAAAATAATATATTATTTTAGCGGTTTTAACACAATAATTTAAAAGTAACTTTTTTCCCAAAATACAGCGTCGACCAAGTAATATAATGCAATCCATCTTATCATTAAAGGAGAGATAACATATATAGGATAATATAAATAATAACAAAAACAATAATTACCACATAGCATCATATTTTTACTAACAAATAGCAATATTTATCGCAAAGGTAAGCATCTGTTATCTTACACCTTACTCTTAAATTTTCAGCGCAAACTACTAGCGAAGTGATTGAAACTAATTCGGATGCTATAGTACTGGAGCTCGGTCCGCCAATATTGGAGACTACCCTGAACTTAATGATTAAAAATGTTAAGAAATTCTTCGACAAAGTTCCCGTTGAAGATTTAATACTTTAATGACATCAAGATAAATACAAAGGACTATATATAGGAAATAACAATGCTTAAGGATTTAAGTTTCGGAATTTTTTTGGGTGAATAATTTTCGCTTGTATAACAATATGTTAATATATTTATAAGGGTGTGTTTTTTTAAATAAATAATGTCATTAATGTCACTTTCATAAAGTTTTTAAATACCATAATATATGCATAGTATGACTGACAATTTACACTGGATAAATGTAAAGTAAATCAAAATCAATGAAACCTAACTCTTCGTGGTTTACTGACTGGTTAGAGGTATTTTAAACATAGCTAAACGTGACCTGAGGGTTAGCCTTATCTATGAATACAGAGTCTTTTAGCCTTTAAATTTTTGTCGATTGGGAAAAATATTTATGGCACATACCAAAGTAAACTAATAATTATATTATATTATATAACAATTATATTATATAATATTTGAATATATTTTTTTGTTAAAATATTATTTGTAATCAAAGAAGATAAATTAACAGACCAATTAATGCAATGACAACCTTTCTGCCAGCGTCCGAATTTTAACGTATTTAGTTATATTTCATTTAACGCAGTACTTATATTTAATTCGAAATAAACGTAATACAACAGAGCACTGAGACTATAGAATATGAAATTAAAAAATATACAACGTAAAGGGCGAGGCTGCTCAATTTGTCACCGCGGCTGCAGATCGGCGGTAATTTATACCGGGTGGGTACGGCGTGCCGCGTTATGCGAAACGGTCACCCTCCATCCCTTAGTGGTAAGAGTAAAAGAGAATGTTATGAAAGCGTAAGAGAACAGTAAGAATGTTAGTTTATACTGGGTGAAAGCAGATGCGGGGACGGAGTGGAACCAGAGGGCGGATCAACTGGCCAAGGCCGCGGCCCTGTAGAGTAAAAGACGTCCGGAATACGAGGAATGCCCCATCTCATTCGTCAAGCGACAGCTTATGCTGGGAACGCTTGACGAATGGAATAGGAGGTATAAGGAAGGCACGACGGTGTTGACAACGCAGAAGTTTTTCCCGGACGCCATCTCTGCCTACCACGTGCTCCGCAGTGTCGAGGTGGACGCGGTCCTGGTCCAGCTCTTCAGGGGGATGGGGGTTTTCTGAGTACCTTCACAGGTTCAAGCTCAAGGAGGACCCCTCGTGCTTCTGTGAACTGGGCGTGGACCAGACCGTGGACCACCTCGTAGCCTACTGTCCCGCTTTCGGAGGACTCCGTGTGGACTCTGAATGCCGGTTAGGCACAATAATTAATGAGACCACGTCCATCTCCATTTTGAAGATAAGGAAGTATCCCGCTCGAATTCGAGTGCCGGTCTGGCGTAAAAATCAGGAAGGAAACCATAGCCTCCCTGATATGCTACGAAAAAAACTAAAAAAGAGTTCATTCACCTCTGTAAAAAACTATAGGGAAAGCAATAGATAAAAATAAAGACTAAAAAAGTAAAAAATTGTAAACAAATACCACAAAGATAAAATAAAAGCAAAATAAAGTAATGTGATATAGAATAATAATAGAATATAAGTAAAAAATGTGATATAGAATATAAGAAAATGTAAAAGTAATGAGGAATAAATAAAAGGCGATACAGAGAGAAAGAGAAAGATAGTGGAATTGTGGAAAGAAAGAAATGAACGACAGATAATATGAAGTATGAAAGAAGAGAAAGAAAATAAAAAAACGTATGTGAAAAAATAAAATAAATGTAAACAAAAAGTCCCTATCCCACACCAGATATGGGATACGAGAGGCTCCCAATAATGGGAGCCATTAAAAAAAAAAGGTTAGGAAGGAAGAGAGCCCTTCCTCAGCTTCTGTCGGGTTGTAGTTAATAGTGCAATAAATAGAAACAAAAATTAACAGGTAAGCACATAATGTGAAACGTAAATTTAAATAGAAATGAAAAAAAATAAAAACTATAGTAGGAATAAATTAAATGTAAATAAACGAATTGTTATGTTAAAGCTGTGATAAATACGACTATAAGAAAGTAAATATACAAAATCTGTGAAAAATTGTAAATAGTAGTAGACTGCAAACCGCAGTGATTGAGGACGGATGAGTGGAAAGGGATGGAAGAGAAAGACAGATGGAACTGTAGAGTGAAAGAACGGAGAGAGAGATAATAAGAAGTATGGAGGAAGAGAATAAAAATAAAAACACATGTGAAAAAATTAATAAACTTATAAGTCCCTGGCCCATAAATTAGTTAGGGGTACGAGAGACCCCCAATAGCGGGGCCCCTATAAAGAAATTCCCACTAGGCCCACTTTCATACTTCTTAAGCAGTGCCGTGAGGCTATCCAAACAAACATAGATAAATACTTTAAAGCACTTTTGTTTTTCTATGCAAGCCTTAAGATTTTGATTATCACTAAAATTATAATCTTTTTTTCGCGGTGTCATTGTTCCTTATACAAAAGTGATATAATGCTTCTTTTTCTCTTTGGCACTAATAACTAAAACAACCGAAAATACTAACAGAATCAGAAAGGTCGAAGACATCCTGTGTCATATGTCAAATCAGTCACCTTGGAGGAGGTACATCCTTGACGATGGATTGGCTCAATCTTTACTGTTCGAGTAATCAGTACAGAGCTTAAGGCTTTTTTTTTTGTTTTAACCTAGTATCTTAGGTAAGTGAGTTTGGTTTCCCGGAACCACATTGTCCTCCAATCTGTCACATCCATATTGAAAAAAAAACCTTGATAGAACAATGCATTCTAATTTCTTTCACTTTCTTTAATTTCTTACTTTTTATTTTTTTGACTATTTTATTGAAGTTGTTTATCCAATACTTGTTTTAAGTAAATTTCTTAGTAAAAATACAATATCACTAATTGCAACTGTTAATTACTTTTTGATATATTAAGAGAACAGATATACATTATGAAAGTCGTTGACTTAAAGTTTGTAGAGAACGTTTATTTCTAATTTTGTAGTACCTTCGCAAATGCGATCTCAACAGAGCCGAATTACAAGGTTCACGATTCTGCCTCCCTTTGAGCAATGTGCGCCGCCCGTCACATCTCAGTAAAGTGGGTCAAATTTCACAAAGTCACGGTGATTAACGTAAGCTATAGTGGAAAACCCGTATCTTAATTAGCGATCAAATTAGGAGGAATCGTTTCCTTGATTTTTGAACTAACACCTTCTCAGCTGTGTTTGTTCGGAAACGTGGTCATTATGACAGCTTTATTGCACACACAGTCGGGCTAATCTCGCTTTACCCACAGATTGCTTGATCACTCGCTCGTTTTAGCACAAATTAACTGTCTGATGAGATCAAATCCTTTTTAAGTTTTATTTTTAGATATCTTAAGAAATCTTAAGGTTTTCTTTGGTTTATTAAATCTTCACGAGGCGTATTTTTCACGATTAATCGATTCTTTTTGGATTACAGTGGTTAAATAATTTCGCACTGTAAAAAGGTACCATTTTAATTTTTGGGCTTCTTTATGAACACATCACGTCGGGATTATCAATTGTCGTCAACAGGAGTTGAGGATATTGTCACCAACGCTAGTCCTAGTCCTTGACAGTTCTGTCGGACCTTCAAATCAGATATAACACGCAGCAATTAAGTCGAAACAACAAACAAGTTACTAAAATTGATCTTGTGTAATGCATTAATTTAGGTTTACTTAATAATAGTTCTTTTATGAAAATACAAATGAACTTTTTGTCTTAATGACAATATATAACACTTTTTTGTTAACACTAATATTGGTTTTTCTTTGATAGTAACCAAAAATTAAAAAAGTTAAAAAGTATAATTTTTAGATAAATTTGTTTTGAAACGTATGTATGTACCCACAAATGCCAGTGTATATATAAATATATGTATATGTATGTATGTAGGTATGTATAGGTGCTCGAAACGCTACTTTTATTTCTCATAAATGCAGTTCTCTGACCATTAGTGAATATTTAAACCTCTTTCGTGACATTTTGCGAAGTATTTAATTAAAAAAACATGTCATTAAAATAACAGTTTAAAATATAATTATATCAACTGTTAACTTTCGGACAAAGTTAGGAACAGAAGCAAGAGATGAAATTATACTTTTTAGCTCTATTATTAACGTTTGTTTTGTTAGAAGGTCAGCTAATCGTATCTACTTACTGGCTTTTATTTTGTCATTATAAATAATGGATTATACTGAAACAAGTTTATAGCCTTGTTTATAAAACAATCTGTGTATAAAAGCTTGAAATCTGATGAAAAATATTTATTCGGCGCTAGTTTTAGTTACTGTGCAATAAAAATGAAAGAATATTTAGTTTTGTTCTTTGCAGTTATATTGTGTGTGACAGATGCAAGTAAAGGTTAAGTATTTTAGTATTATATCAACCATACTACGATTACTAATTTTGTTATCAAATTTTTGTTTTCAATAATTTTGTAATTATGATTTAGTGTGAAGACATTAAGTACATATAAATACAATTTACAATAACGTGCAATTTTTTCCACTTACGTACCGTATACTTATATGTATATATTTACTTACATATATACTTACATATAGATACATCTCTATTAATTATTATTAATTAACATTTCATTAATGTACATGTGTCGATTTCAGTGCCATTTATAAATAAGTGTAAAGTGGAAGATTCTCAATGTCTAGTGAAATCAACTCAGTCAGCGATTCCTACATTTTCTGCTGGTATTCCTGAACTGGGCATAAGTCCACTCGAACCCTTGCTCGTAAAGAGCATCGACGCCAGTACTGGTAATCTGAAGTTCATCTTAAACGATGTCGTCATCAAAGGTTTAAAGGAATGTGTCGCTATGAAAGTAGAGTAAGTTGCTTTAAAATATTTTTTTAAAACATTTTAATCATATATAAATTTATTTTAATACTAACATTTAAGAGTTCTTAACATTTTTATTAAAAGAATTAAATATAGTAGCAGCCAATGCCTTTTTAAAAATACAACAATTCCATATATTTTGTTTATATTCAATTGAGGACTGAAAATCGTTTACATGAAAAAGGTTTATTTCCTTTAAAAAAAAATTGTACATTTGACTGTAATATGTAGTTTTCAATATGTTTATCATACATACGATACCGTTACTTTAGAATTTTTTAAATTAAAATCAGAATGTAATGTGTGTTTAAATTAAATAAAATGAGAATTATTTTCCTTGGCAATCATCTTTTGATGTTGACCTGACACTGCCTATAGAATTATGTAGAGACCAGAACAGTTGAAAATCTGAAGGTGCAAAGTCAGGGTTAAATGACGGATACATTATCACCTCCTAGCCAAACTCACTTAATTTTACTTTGGCTGAGGTTGTGTGTGCAGTTTAGCGTTATCACGATGAATGACCATACCCCTTTTATTGATTAATTCTGGTCGTTTTCTCAAAACATATTGCTTTAATCTCACTAGTTATTGTCAGATATTTAAATGAATAATCTGCTGTGCGGTAAAAATTTACAATAAATAATGCCCTTCCAATCCTATCATTCACATACCATCACCTTTATGTGAGTTAATCTGGATTTTGCCACAGTCTATGAAGCCTGGTCTATTTTTCGACCACGACCATTTTTACACATTCATATTGATACGTAATTCACTTTTCATCGCCAGTTATCTATCTCTTCATAAACAGTTTAGGATCAATACGTCTTCTTTGATTACGATGTAAGGATTGAAAAGTTGGACTTGATCTACTTTTTCATAATTAGCGTCCATATTGCCAGTTATTCAGCGACCAGAGTGATGCGCATATTTGACATAATAATAAAACGCTTAAATCAACTTTGTGCTACTTTTACTGTAACTGTTCTATAAACTGCGTTCGCTAATTTTGTCCATTTTTTTAACTTTAAAAAATCTGCGAAGAACTTAATATTACCACATTTTGACAGAAAGAAAAGTAAATAAAAGATAACTCTAAACAAATTTTTACTAACTTGTTACTTGTTTTAACGTTATTAAAGACATTTTGTTACGTTTATACATACTACATCCTTAGAGATTTTTCTCTAACATTCATTTTAAATTACAACTCGTTCCGAGCTCATGTTGTGGTTTTATAATAGAATGCTGTGAGCTATCTAATAAAAGTAAAAAAAAAATCATTTGAAATTATATTAAAAATTCGTATATTAATTACAGGTTCCAGGATATTAAGAGTACTCCGGGAAAGATATATATAAAACTCGCCTGTAATACTACACTCGACGCCCAGTATGACATGAAAGGCCAGTTGATCGTACCTATCGAAGGAAAAGGCAAAACGAGCGCTTCTTTATGTTTGTATTAAAGTATACTAAATATTTCTTAAAAGCAGTAAACAGTCATAGAAGATATTTAAATATTTATACGTTCGATTCATTATGTCAAAAACTCAATCATAAATTACGCACACAATTTTAAATGCGCATGTATCATATTCACGACTGTTGCATATTGTTTACATCACTTATTATTACTACATTATTCGAGTTAATTAAATCACATTAAGAGCGCGTTAAATCGTTTGATTTTTATTTGTCGAAGTGACCTTAAATGGTCTGTGCTAAACGATATTTATATTTGATCTTGTTATAAATGAACTAAGTTCTGAATGCAAATGTGTGTATACATGTTATCAATATAAAAATTTCTATAGTCTTGTATTTTGGTTACAGCTGAAATTACTTCAAAAGTTGAATGCGAATTGTCCGATAAAACTGGCAAAGATGGGAAGTTGCATATAAAAGTTAAATCCTGCACAAGTAAATACGATTTCAAGCCAAACTCTAAAGTTCACTTTGATAATTTATTCCCTGATAACGAGGTTTTAGGTATGTATATATTGACACAAAGAGCAATTGTTAAATTTACGTTAAGCTTAAAGCACCTTAAATTGTTTACACTATGGATTGGCGTTCGCTAAGAAGTGTAATATGGGGTTATTATTTTGTCACTTACATTTCTGTAACAAATTATGTCACTGAACTAAATTATTTCATTTTATCTCAGATTGAGGTTCGCTGGTAAGTTGTGCGACAATTGAAAGCTACACGCAGCATCTTATTTATAGTCATCTCTTTAACTATTTGAATATAAACTAAAATGTTATTTTACACTTTACTCTTTAATTTCCAGCGCAAAGTACTAAGGCAGTGATCGAAACTAATTCAGACGTTATAGTGTCGGAGTTAGGTCCGCCTATATTAAAAAGTATCTTGGACAATATAGTTAAAAACATCAAGATATTTCTGGAGAAAGTACCCTATGAAGATTTATTTCTATGAATAAGAACAACCATATTTCAAGAAGCTTTGAAAACATGGAGAGAAAATAACATTGGTTACAAACATAAATAATTTGTTAAACATATTATTTGATTAATAAACAATGATATTAAAGTTTCTTTAAATTTCCTATTCCTTATATGTAAATAGGGATGTGACATTTTTAAATTTAAGTTAACTTATACTAAGGTAAAATCTTTTAATACATTTTTAATTGTTTTTTACTGGGTTATTTTTTAAATACAGGTTTATTTTTTTATAAGAGAATCAAAAAGCCAATATAACATATATTTTTAAAGAAAGACTGGAAAATTCTGTATCACGTCAATCTGATATTCAAAAAATGTACACGACGATAATATAATAAATTAATTTACACGAAAAACTTTGTGTACTGCTTTGCGGGATAACCACTCTTTCCTTAAATAAGTTTAAAAATAAAAACCAAGCTTTTGATATTGTCCTATTTTGTTCTTTCTATTATTTTATATCGATGTTTACAGGGTACAGGGAAGGATTAGTCTATACTGCACACCAATGTTAACTGGTTAAATAAATCCGCGGTGTGCGATCGTTTAAAATAGGATCCTAAAATTTAAATAAATAAAGAATAAAGACAATCCAACTGCATCAATATGTCTATCATCATCTTTAAGGTTAAAGAATGTTTCGTGTGTCTGGGTGTACACATTACAGTGTAATATAGTCTCACAACACATCTAAGACCCTCCATTTTTAAGACTTAAATTTAAAATTAAAAGTATATTATTAAATGAATCTTAGGATAGCATTCAAGAATTTGACTTGACCGAAATGTGTGGAAATTAGTTGACTAGTTTAAATGGTTGATATTATAATGTAAATGTGAAAATTTTTAAAATTTTATTTAAAGTAATCAATAATTGAGTTTTCGGCTCTTCTCAGCAGATCATTCCAAGCTGGTGGTAGTGTACTACTCATAATTTTAAAATAATTGATGGTTCAAAATCGCGTGTGAATGCCCACTTGAATAAAGAAATTTTTGATTTGAATATGAATTTATTATGTAAAATTATATATTTTACAATTTTCACTTCTAACAATTTTCACCATAAAACTGTAAAAGAAACGTAAAATCCAAAATACAGGGAACGACATACACATTTCTATATCTGATATTCATAACATGTCCTATAAATTGTTATCGCCACATCAAACTGTCGTCAAGAGCTAAACGCTCGGCGTTGGTATTAAACCGTAAAGGAACAATTATTTTGAATCTTCACACAGCGAAGTAGGAGAATAAAAATGTCAACACTGTTCTGAATATTTATAACATATGGTCGGCATAAACGTTTTCTATTCGAAAACTTTAAAAAAAACTATGAGGGCTCACGTGATTTTATTAATGTCGCAAGATATGAACGCAAACGAAGAAAGACTTAAAAATATTAGCCGCCTTGTCAGACTGTGCTGTTTAAAGTAATTGGCGTTTTACATTTCAATGAAAAAAAAAACAAATAAAACGTATTTCAGATAGATCATCCTATTTAATGTCTGAATGAAAAAATAACGACAACTCTAAAAAGTAAGTTCTCTTTCGTATACTTCAAGGTTGTTGTGATAATGTGATTTTTAGTTTCATTGTAATGCATTATGATATTTTTTGTTTGATTCTACAAAACGCTCGTTTCTATTGTTTAAACTGAGGTTAAATACGATATTGAGAACCAGTGACATGTGTTTTAATTTGTACTGTTGTTTGTAATGAAAAAAGTAGATATTGCTTTTATTCTTTTCAATTATAATTCTTTTTGGAAATATTAAAACTATGGGACCGTTTCGAGTTTGCTTAGCAACACATTTCTCGATTAGTTTACGTTAATATTATACTAAGGAATATAAGACTTAAAGAGCCCAAAATGGCACAAATTATTAAAAAAATATACCACTGGAAAACCATAAGTAGAACTTAGGTTACGCCATTGTTACATCAGCCTAGTACACTGGGTTGGTGTGATCTATCTATCTCTTTCTTCAGTCGCCTATTCATTTCTGAATATATCAAACTGGTCAAAATTCTATTTTCAAATAAAACAATTGTTTTCACCTGTATCTTTGTGGTCTATTTTACCATATCACATAACCTATAAGTATATAATTTGATTGTATCGTTATTTATAGGTTATATCTTTATAATACGACGATATGTCTGTTTAGCAAGCAGAACAGCGGATAGCAACCACAATTTACATTTTTATTTATAGATAACCGTTAAATCACTGTACTGTATATAAATATATACATGGTCCAAATTTAATTTTTAGTGAATTTATTTATTTTCTTTAAAATCGTTGTTATTTTTTTAAAAAACAATTTCAGTTAATTTTGCCTCTTTTACGATTTAAACCTGTAATTATTTTTACTGGTTTAAATCGTAAAAGAAATATGAGAAAATTTCTCTTTAATTATGTTCATTCTTCAACGTTTATTATTAATTTAAATAACAACGTTTATTAGGTTTAACATCTACTATACAAAAACATGACATTAATTATAAAAGCGCTTGATTTTATTCCGAGGAACTTCTATCAACTTTCATTTAATCAGACGAGTATATTACGGTCTATAATAAGACCATTCAAGTAGCGATTCACTAGAAATCTTTTTGTACTCTAAACTAAAATACTTAGACTAAATACAAAAGACTACGAAATTTTAGAAAGTTGATACTATTTTAATAACAGGACAAAATGCTAAAAATATTTAACAAGCGATTTATACGTTACGAAAATAAGATGTGTTTGAATTAACTATTATAAACAATGTAAAGGATTATTCATCTGAAAATTAAATTTAATAATAATTGGTAAGATCACTACTGTGCCAGTATTGTTGAAAACTAGCCTTATAAGTACATATATCTGATATGAAAGATATGCGAAATAAATATTCAAGACAATTGAGATATATTCAAGTATATTTTTAATAAAAATTATTGTTACAAAATTGTACAAACTTAATTTTCAATATAAAATGCAATACAAATACATACAGACTTACCAAACGTACCAAAAGCAGGATTTATAAAAGATAAAGTATTACTCGGGGCGTTACTAACTGCCAATCAATAACCGAACAATTTATCTGTCAGGGGCAACGCTAACAATGTAATGACGGTCAAGTACAATAACTTTTTTTGTTAACAGTTCCGTATAATCACAGGAAATATGTGTATTTTATATAATCAGAAGTTAGAAATGTAATCAAGGTGATATGATTAATCCTCGTAATACTGTTGTCCAGGTAAGGTTAGATTGTTTTTGTTTAAGCACCGTAAGAAATTACCTGAATGTAAATAATAAATTACAAACATAATCGTAGCGTGGTACATTATACATAAAATTTAAATAACTTAATTATAACAGTTAAATTGCATGCAAAAAAAAATCATGCATTAGTAATTTTACTTAATTTGAAAAGCAATTCTAATTTTTAATGTTTAAATTTAAGAGTTTTAATATACATATGTAGTTTGTGTTATGACAGGGTTATTTTTTTTTATTTTATATATTTTGGAAAACTAACTTATAATTTTCTGAATCTCTTCAATGGCCTGATCTCGAGGATAACTAATTGCATTAAATTTTGCATTCTCGAGTAAAACATTTTGTGATTGAAAATACATATAAAGGAATCTATAATATTTAGATGAAATGTTAAAATCTTCGAAACTTTTTAAAATTTTATTTTTTTAACGGAACCCTAAAAGCTCTCGGGCATAAACTGAGCCTATATGTTTGTAAATCGTATAGCAAATGTTTATCAGCTATCGCGGAGGGTATCGGCACGTGCTTAAGCCATTTGCGTGACGTTAGGCAGGATTTTCTCTTGTTAAGCAACTATGAATTGTATCAAAATGGGCTGCGGTTTCCACCAAGGGATTTTTGAGGGCGAAATATAAAAAAACCCTACTTACGGTAATGGACCCAATAATGGCGCAAACACATTTCGATAAATCAAAATTTTCTGCTAGTTGAAATAATACGAGCAACTTAATAATAATAGTGCGTTTTTTTCTAACTATTATTTTTTTACGCCGCTAGAAAGTTTGCCTCTAACTTCTAGTATCTTTTAATTAAATATAATCAACAGACAGCAGGACTATTTTCGTTATTTCTTAATCTTGTGAGTATCGTATACGAACAATTATTCACCCCCGTGTAATACGTCGGTGACTTTTAAAGTTTTCATAACTTACTAGTTTGAGAATAATATTAAAATTTAAAAAAAGAATCTAACACATTTTGTGGAACATCGAAATTATTTAGCAAGTGACCAACAAGTTTTAACTAACTTGGGCATTGGTAATAGTTAAATTCAAAATAATTTTGCGCGACCATTAAGGCCTTGGCAAGCTTTGTGCTAGATGGACACCGCATATTTTTAACGAATCTTAAAAAATGTCATCGCAAAGTTTGATGTCGTGAAATAATATTGAAATTCTAAGATGGTGTTATACTTGACATTGACACTACGAAAAATAGTAGATCTATAGAGAATAGTGTCAATTATTACAAAAATTGTAAACAATAATCGTCAAAATGGGTATATCCCTTAAAAGATTTGACACCGAATATAAGATAAGAAGATGCTTAAGAAAAAAAAATTGATCGCCTCGTTCTTTGTTTATATAGACTACTAGCTGATCCCGCAAACGTTGTTTTGCAAAAAAATATTTTTTAATTTTCAATTTAAAAATAAGGGTTGATCGTAGAAGGGTGAAAATTTAGGGTTGTATGTATTTTTGTATGTGTATGTATCATAAAAAAATAAAAACAAAAAATTTCGTCAAAAAAATAAAAAAAAAATTTAAGGGTGAACAACCCTTATCACTTAGGGGTATGAAAAATAGATAGTAGCCGATTCTCAGACCTACTAAATACGCATATAAAATTTGGTGAAAATCGGTCAAGCCGTTTCAGAGGAGTTCAAGTTCGAACACCGCGACACGAGAATTTTATATATTAGATAAATCTAGTCTCTATCGTTGCTCCTGCAATCGACGGACAATAGAGTCGGTTCTCGAGTGCGCGTGATCAGCGTGATCGGTCATGGTGGCAATTTTTGGGGAGGCCTATACCTTACGTCTGTCGGCTGATATGGTGATGATGATGAAGTATCTCCCTTTATAGGCCTTCTAGATCTGCCTACCATCTGCCTTCAAACAACAATATTCAATTGATGTGCTCCGACTTGAGGACACCGTAGCTACTAGTATGTTCATCATTTTTATGAGACCTACCACCCTAAATAAACCCTAAATCTTAAAGTGATGTGAATGTATAGCTTTAAAAATATCAGATTCTGCGTTCTGTATGTGGCCCCTTCATTTAAAATTAAATGTACACATAGCCCATCTCATTACTTTCACACGAATGCGCGCACAAACCTATGCGCACTCAAAAACAGAATGTGTTTTTTTAAAAAAAAAAACTATAGTTAAAAATGTTTTCCTGTCCAAGCGGAATTGATTTTATTACAATGGCAGGGCGGTTTTGCATCAAGATTACAGTAATTAAAACATACACAGTCCCATGTCGAGTTGTCACGAAACCACTTATTAAATTCGCGTTAGCGGGCGTGACTCTTTCGGTATTATTCTCCAAATATGCAACAACGGGAGGGACTACAGCCTTCGCGTGCTCACCCGCCCGGGTATTACAATTAAACGAACAAATGACCGGCAAGTGAACAATTCGCTCCGTGATACGTCGCGATTATTGCAATTTCACGTACTTTTTCTAACCTACGAATGCGCCATCACGCTACGTGACTCTTGCATCGCGTTTATGCGTGGCATTAATTAATAAATTGTTGCAATTAAAACATGGTAATATGAACATTGTTAACTTGTAAATGAATGCTTTCCTATTGTTCCATAAAGAATACAGTTCAATAGCATATATAGTCATTGGATTTTCATCAAACAAAAATATGGGAAGAAATATTTTATAACGATTTTTTAACAGCCCAGTTGTTATTAAAAACCGGTAAAACAGCCGACAGTAGATAAAAGGTTGAGGATCTATGATTTAAACCGACTTTAAAAGTAAATTATTAATTTATTAGTGTAATAACAAGAAATATATTAAAAAGTTTAATTTATTATCAAGCACGCAGATTCTTCTCGTCTAGGTTCATTCGGTATTTCAGCAGTTTGACAACCACTACTGGACATAGGCTTCACCTATATATTCTCATTAAAGCTGGTGGGATCCTGACTCCAGCGACTTTCGACGACCCTAACAAAGTCGTTTGTCCAACTTGTGGGCGTAAACATAATTTTACATGCATCGAAAACCACAAAAGCCTTAGTTATTGACACTTTTTACATGTGAAATACGTAAAAATAAAATATGCAAACAAAGATCTTAAGTGAAACTACCGTACATGAATTTATATTAAGTATCTATATCAATGCACTGCGTTTGAAACCCGACTTCAAAAGGAAAAATCTTTTTTAGTATTTAGCATCATAATGAGTACAACGCGGCGTGTTCTTATATGGAATTAAAAAAGTCATTCCGCAAACGGCAAACGTAACGAGGAGTAATCGAATGTATAAAGAAATCTATCCGATGATAAGATAGTAGCGATTTTTAATAAAAGAAATTAATAACAAAACTAAGTGTTTTAATTTCTAATTCGATACACAACAATAATGTTTATTATAATTCTTCTTAAAGAAATATATGAAATGACTACACGATCGATGTACTAATCAGCACCGATTACAAAATGTTTAGTACTCTTGTACTAAGTTATTTTTATCCTTAAAGAAGTTAAAACACACCATATTTGGATATGTCTATGTTGTGGTCACAAAACGAATGATTTCCCAAAACACTATAAAGGAGTTATTGAAGTGAAAGACTATGTTTTTATTATCTTGTAAGGACTTAACATACGTGTAGTACATCAACCGTATCTGCTGCCAAGACCATGTTATGACTGCTGGAAGAGAGCTTGGTATATCCTATTTTAGTACGCGGGTAAAGTATTATAGATAAGTGTATCTTAAACTCATTATTTCCTTGTTGTTTTCAACTAACTATCACTTACGTGTCTTCAACTTAAGAGTAAATATGTTTCTTCAAGTCAAGCATGTACCATCTTAGACCTCTTCATCGCTTTATATCAGACGAGACTGGGGTCAAATTCTTTACCTATAAACGGTAAAAAGTGTAAAGTCTGCAAAACGATTGATTCAGACCCTTGGTCACATATCTGCATTTCCGCTGTCTGCCTTTAATTTGGGCATAGGTAAAGAGAGAATGTAATGAAAACATAGGTGCCTTTAGGTCTGTTTCAGTAAACAAACTAAAGTAAATAGTTGAGTAATTTCTTTCACAGAGAGCAACTAATTTATTTAGTGTTATGTTATTACACTCTATGTTATTAATGTACACGGACAGTTTTATGAATGTAATTCACTTTCGGTCCAAAAAAAAAATATTGAATTTATCCATCATTAAACATTAAAGGTATCAATTATGATTTTAGTTAAATTTATTTCTTAGAAGATTTTTCATCTGAACATAAATTTACTTGTTTTTGTTGCAGAAAGTGAATGGTAAAATATAAGTGAAAAGGAAAACATTTAATTTTTATTTTTGTTGCTGTTACATTTAATACAATATGATTATATTAAGTGTGCAATTTTTTTCACAGAAAAAGATATTCACATTTAATAATAAATAAAATAGATCAAATGATATAATAACGCAAACTTATTATATTAATCAATTTATAAATAAACATATAATTAGTATATGCAGGTACACGTTTTACAAGGCAGTACCAATGTTATACGTGACATTGATGAATTACGAAGCGTTTGAGGAAAGGGTGTATTCATACAGAGCGTATTTTAATATTTAATATTTTAAAATAAATAATAGCACTTCTGAACCAATTAAATTACGTATAGTCGGTAAATTATTCCAAAACTTCAAATTATCTATTATTCATTTATTTACAGAGATATTTATCTATATTACTATCGTTGAAAAACTCCCAATTTATTTTCAAATTGGACAAAGGGTATCTCCTTAACATTTCGCTTTTTTACGAAGCTTCAGAATATTTTTTTAAATACCGTAGCTAAAAAAATATGCGTTGAATTGATTCTAATACAATATATCGCTGAAAATTCATTGAAAATTGAGAAATCGAAGTTTTTTTTCTGATGTTCATTCAGTTTACTAGCTTCATTCGTTATTATCATGTTTGCATTTCTAATAAAAACGGGGAAGTAACAGATCACCGTTTTCTTTCGTTTTATGACGACCTTGACAAGGTGGTCTGTAAATATAGCGCCGAACCGGTCCGCGGTATGCATTCTGAAACCTTAAGGTACCAGCGGCTATCTGTATTTCACGTTATGTGGCCACTGCCACAACAACTTGGCATTCTGCTGTGCTATCTCATTTCTTCTTATTCTTATTCTTTCAGCCGATGGACCCCCTCTTTGAGGCACAGGCCTCCCCCAAAGAGAGTCATGATGACCAGTCCCGCGCTGCCTGCCTCCAGCGACTTCCTGCGATATTAACTATATCGATTACTTTAATTTTAATCGCTTTATTGAAGAAGATCATCAGAATTAGAGTACATTTTTTATTCATAGTACTTCGAAGTGTATGATTAAATATAAAACTAATGATATGTTATTAAAAAGTTTCATAGTTATTATGACCATATAGTAAATATTTCTTTTTTATTCGTTTGGCGCATAAAAATTACTCTATATATGATTAAATGAGAATGATGTAAATTTACTGCTAACAAATCATATTCTGATATGATATTATCCGCCCTTTCAGCCCATAGGCTCCCACTGTAAGGCGTAAGACTCTCTCAAAGATATGTTTGGGGAGATATACTATAATCACCACGCTTGGCAAGCGGGATTGGCGATCGCGCTGAGGTATTATAGTATGAAAAGGACGCTGCTGCCCATTCTCTGAAAACTTTTTAATAAACAGTGGCAATCTTGTATAATTATAGCACAAAGTGTGAATTATATAAGATTGTAGTATCTCAGGAGTAGAACCCGCGACCTACGATCGCAAGGCACCGTGCTCTACCGCTGAACTACCATTGCTCATCACAATATTAGTCTTCATACATTCCGATTTATGATAGTATCTACTTAATATTATTACACGTATGCTATTAAAACAGAGAAACATTAGAATTAATTAATTTTAATATTTTGAGTACCGTACATAAAGTGTGTAATTAAAACTGAAGACGTTGCGTTAAAATATAGATAATTCGCAAACCACCCACCCCCCCGTGGATAGCGTGACAATGGGGTGAAAGTACTGGCTGGCGTCTTTAATATTTCATTGCCTTTGCAAATCGCGATAAGCGAGCAGTGACAGGTCGCGTGCTGGGGCGAGTGATGACTCACCGTGAAGATGGGACTTACGAAATCTAAACACGTAGTAAACACCCGTAGACTTAGACCTAAATTTTAAATATCTCTAGGGCTTGACAGGGCCATAAAAATACCCCGTAAGTGTATAAATATACATAAATATTTGTATATATGTATACATTCATATATATTATATATTTATATATGTATATATATGTATATATAAATATATATATATACATATATATATATATATATATATATATATATATATATATATATATATATATATAATTAATTCTGAATTTTGATCTGAACAATAAGACAAAACTTTTATTCGCAATAATTTTAATTTCAATAGAAATCTCAATGTCAATTTATTGTGCTAATTTATGGCAACAAAGAATACTTAACGAAATAAATTTTATTTTAATAACATTTATATTTGTTTAAGTAGATATGGGAACATTTCTCTTTCGAATTTTTCATCTTGTCAAAAAAACTTGTCCTATTAATGTAATTACTAGGTTTTGTATGCGATCTTGCCCATAAATTCAATAATTAAAATATTTTTATTAAAGTAGGCATATACATGCGCTTTTGAATCGTCGATTAATTTAATATTATATGTTATAAGCTACCAACGGCTCGGAACGCTGATCTGTTAAAGAGTGTAGATATTGACTCAACAGTTGCTCTTTTAAATGAATTTTAACAATTTTTGATATGTACATTATAATATCAATCATATGAGTCAACAAATCAAGTTCCACACATTTCGGTCAAATAAAAAACTCTTGAATGCTATGATCAGATTTATTTAATAAAATAGACCTTCTTAGACCTTCCTTTTCTTAGATTTAAAACTAAGAAAAGGAAGGTCTAAGATATCTAGCTGAACTTTATTATATAATACATGCGTACACCCAAGCTCATGAAGAATTTATAAAGATGTAACTTAAGCGTTACGAGATTACTTTTATCTTTTATTTATCTTTTGTTACAATTTTTCATATAAGATTTAAAATTATGGCACATAAATAATTTTATTAAAAATATGAAAATAATAGCGATTTATTGAATATACTAAAGGTTTTCAAAAAACCTTGAATGGGTCTGCTGTGCGGTCATAAATAAAAAAAAACTTTTTTTATGTAGGTGTTGTGTGAGTTCTTTGCAGTATATTAACTACACGTATGTCAATACCACCGATACATCGATCACTAATCTAATATTTTAGTAATCGAACAAAGTTATGTTAAATGCGATCGTAAATTTAATAATGATTTAATCAGAAAAAGGAAAAACAAAAAACCTTTACTTTGTTTTAAGTTTTTGACGATAGAAACTATTTATTCTTTATAAGATTTATAAATTTATTTACCCTTTTTACAATTTTTATTATGACAGAGATATTGCCTCGTAGACATTTTTTACCATAACTCCGATTTAAAATGTTACAGTTTATATTAAAGAATATTTTCAGTTTTTGAAAACATAACTGTAAAGAACACATTACCTACATTATGTTTTATGTAAGTACATAATCTTTCATGAGGGAGGTAATAACATTATGAGGCAAGGGCTATCATGGTTGATATATTAGTTTTGACAGGTCTCATTAACGACGCTTAACGATCTGGAACAACCCATTACTACTAGTCCTTGATAAATCGAGTGCGCGTAGCCGTCTTCCTTACACGATATTCAGAGGACGTTTCTCGTTGGCCGTGTGTGTTGCTTCTGCTAGGATGTAAGCCTCCTGTAAAAATAAGACAGGCTTGTTATTGACTACGCAGGTCCACTGCGCATAAAAGGGTGTTATATATCTTTCGGATTTCTTACCCAGGACATGTATATATGTAAGATTAAAAATGTGTTCATTTCCTTCGTGCAAAATAGAACTCACGACTAATTTACCACTACTCTGTCATAGTTCTTCAATAGAACGTATTTTAAATATCAAGCATTTTCAACTTATCGAGAAACTGATACCAAATTTTACCAAAACTAGATCTGAATGCTGAACGCTTAATCTTACTAAGTTTCTTGAGGCTTTCTGTCTACTTAAAGTAGTCTTTGTAGTAGTGTATAATCCAATTTTAGATAGACAACTAAAGATTGTGTTATCTTTTAAGTCTGGAAAAATTGTCTGCTTTTAATTCGATGTTTTTTTTTATATTAAAATAATATTTAGACAAAACTATAGGTAAGGAGATTTAAAACAAGGTGATTTAGTTTTATTTTACAGAACATTTTAAAACCAACGAAGCTGTTAACTTACTCTTGACAGTGTATCGCTTGCTACATAATATATTGAAATACAAAACCGCTCGAGACTTAAGATGTTGCGTCTTAATAATTTATCCAGTAATTTCATTTAATGAAAATGGTAACCTTTATTTCTCAAAATTGTAAAAATAAAAAATCAATTATTTAACAATTTTAACAAGCGTAAATTTTATAGATAGACTATATATCTTAACTTTATTTATGGCATCAATATTTTAAAATAATACGTGATCATGATATCCTAAGCGAGAGAACCGAAATGTCGAATTAGATCAAATTAGCTAATAAGCACATGTAATGGTAGCAGTCTCGTGATACGGGAAGCAATTACTGCTAAATACGTTCGGATAAATATTAGACACTACGATATTACAATTATACGTCATTTTACGGTGAAGCTTTTCATGTAACAAAATATAACAGTTTTTTTCTTAAAATTGAGATAAATCATCTACTTGAACTTAAACATTTTCTTCTCTAAGACTCTTATACAGTATCTTAGTCCCTATTATATGATGCCATTTACAGTAAGTCTTTTAACATTGCTTGGTTCAGGTCAGCCAAATTACAATTCTTCTTCTAATAATACCGTTTTCTGATATAAGTTGGCTATCATTAGATCTATTTTAATTCTTGTCACTTCAGTTCTGAACTACTATCATCTTAAAACACGTCCTGGAGTTTCTTAGACATGATAATCTTTATTAAGTTGTCGATCTCTTTGACATTCAGTCTACTTTATTAACATATTGTTAGGACTGTTTTAATACAAATTAAAAAAAAATCAATTTACTACATGAGAAGCATCTTGCTTCTCTCACTTTTACTTGCTGTCTCTCTCTTCTTCGTTAATTCAGGTAATGAGCAAGGTCCAATCACTGCTTCATTGCTTTTATGTGTTGTCTCTGTTATATTTTAGTAAAAATATATGTACAAAGCAGCATCAAGTTGTTGTGCCCATCGCTTGGGTTTGTATCGCTGTGGTCTTTGTCCTTTTATTTTTTCGCACAGAATAATCTTTCGATGATTTCGGAAATTATGCAAAGTTTTTGTATGTTGTATCCAAAGTAGTCTAAAAACCTTTTAGTAACGACTTTTACGTATTATTTATACGATACTTTTACTATTTACCTCAACCACTTGCTTTAACCCCAGTTGCCTATTATAGAAAACTTACTCCACTTTCATAACTTTAGTTGTTATGTAAAATAAAATTTTCAAAGGCTCATTTCCCAATGGAAACAACAATCAGCTATCAGTGAAATATGGCGGATAAAAGATCCTATACACTATTGTTATATAAAAGATATAGGAACAACAATGAACATAAAATATCTTAACGAATACATGCATATATTATATACTGTTTTAAAAATAGCAATATACAGCAGTAAGAAGTGCTTCATGGTTCTCGAAATAGTTTAGAGATAGTATGTTTTTCTTTATCTCTAATTTGTATCGCTGGTGTTTTTCTTTTTCGCTTTTACTAAACGCAGACAGTTAGGAGAGTGTTGCCGCTATTTGATACGGATCTTTCTTCTCCCAGCTGCGAGTCAAGGCAGCGCTCTATCATTATTTGCAATTTCTCATATAGGTAAATACACCTAAAATTTATACATATAAACAATACAATTTGGAAGTTTTACTCCATTACACAATAATTGGTACATTATTTTATTTCAAGTATCAGCCCCAGTGCTACACACCGTTAATGCGTTGAGGTTTAGGACAATGTGCCAGGCCAGCTCATCAAAAAATTCTGATGCAGATTTTTTCTTGAGGCGGTACGGTAAGTTAAACGAGGGTATATAAAGGTTTTCACATAAGGACACGTTTTTTGGATTCCAATCGGGAGCGCTGTCTGAGTAAAATCATAATTAACTTGTTAGATTTTAATGAGCATAATTTGCAACCATAGCTTGGTTGCCAATTTCAAATACAAATTTAAACAGCAATAACGAAATCAGCGGGAATATTTGTGTCTATATCTGTCGGAGCTTATCGACATTTAATCATTAACGGAAAGTACAAATGATTGTGAACTTTATGATTTTGTATCTAAGAAGTAAACTTACGTGCATGGAATAATTTATACCATCTATACACCAGAACGCGTAAATCAAAAATGTATTTTTCGGAAAATTATAATAAATGAGAAAACTAGTTACCCATACATGCACGGAATGAACCCAAGATCTACAGTAGCCTTGTTATATCTGCTATCTTGTTATATATAAATATCAAGGTACTGATATATCGTATGTTTATTACATAATAATTTTTTTTTTAATAAATAACTTAACTCACACTGAAAAGAGACACAAATATACTCAATGGTAAAATTAAAAATAGATGAGATTTTTTTTTAATTACTGAAATTATGTACAACGTAGTTAAAAAATTGTTTAAGATTAGTGAAAGCGCCTGTTGAAATATTTATTGTTTCCGCGGAACTATGAATGTACCCACGCTTAATTGATGATAAATTAAAACTAAATAAATAACGTTAAATATTTTATTAATACTTGGGTCTTTATGAATGGCCATTTAAGTAAATTACAGCGGTACCTTAAATCTCGGGGCAGAAAGCGCAACTGTGGTATTTTTTTTAACAATAGTATTCTGTTTAGCGCCTCAATTACACGCATATATGTCACGTTAAAAATAGGTATAAAGACTTCAAAAGTTTGAATTTATAGCTTATTTGACAGAAAAATGCTTCAAATTTTTGACATATAATTACTACAATCCTGTATGAGGTAGTCACTGAAATATGTTTTAATTGGAATGCAATAGGCCAATATGTTTTTGGCAGTTCAATGTTTGCAGTATCAGATAGTAAACAACTATTAATTTTATTGTGTAGTAATCTGACTATGGGAAATATTTTAATTTTAATTATGATGTTTATTATTTTAGGAATCATAGATTTTTGAATGTAGCGTACGATATATAAATTGTTATCGAATGAGACTTTTAAAGTTTTTTACTTTTAAAACTATATACACACAGATAATGTATTATTAACAGTACGATAAAAATAATATACTTTTTATTAGACTTTTAGTAGTTCAACTGTAAGAGAATTGCTTATTATTAAACAAGTCGTAAACCGTAGCAATAGTACTCGACGAGAATTGTTTCCGCGCGACTACTATAAAACTAAAGACAAGTTTAAATACATGTACATTTTCGCTAATAAGATAGACGTTGAATTATTATTATGTAATTATATTATCTCTCTAAATTATAAAATAAATTTAATAGTCGTTTTTGATATTTTTAACCCTTTTCTTGATAATGTTTCTGTAAAGATACATCGGAATTAAAAACTATTTTTTTTTAAATAGTGGTATCAATTTTGAACGCAAAGAAATCATTTGTATGTAAATCATTAGGTAATTTCTTAATTTTCGAACGCTTGTTCATTTTTTCTTTTAGCATCCTTGGGTCTTAAAAGTCAAGTGGTATGAATATTAATGTAATATTAAAAAAAGAATCTGCCAAGTTAAGGGTTAAACATGACTGAAAAAAATGACAACCATACGAGTATAATATTTTAAAGTTTATTGTGATAGGAGGCACCATTAAATTAATACATATGTTGTAATTGAGACAGTCGATGCGTAGACAGATCAATCTAATTACGTTGAATTTTATCAAGTATCGAAGTAAAAAGTTGATAATGAAAGTTATCCGCTTAAAAGCAAAGTGGGAATTGTACGTTACCACCTACGGGCTATACAACAAATGAACGGTCATTAGAAGTGTGTACCGTGCCGCATGCAATCAGTTTAAGCGACGTAAGTGATTGCCGCAAACTTGCAAACTGCCATGCTTTGCACATACATGCATATGCCACGCCGCCAACACGCGTCATTATACAATAACTCATTATTTTTCAATTTGCATTACGAGGGGTCGTTGCTCCAGCCTGTTTGTTACTAACACAAATTTCATTTAATGAAAGTAACGACTCCATGTTTATTTTAATTATATTAAATATACGTCACGATCGTTTAAATATATAATTTACTTAAAATACCGTGACTATATACTGCAACCACTAAAACATTTGGATTGATGATGATTCACTAGTTGGATTAAAGCAAATTGATTTTTTTTTTCTTTTAATCTGTTTTAACCTTATGCATGATAGAGAAAAGGGTTATCTTGTATTTTAATAATAAATACAATGTTAATGTTATTTCTAGTATTCTTTTATTTCTCACCCTTCTTAACCTCTCTAAGCAAAGCAACAATCATTTATTTATTTAAGACCAGCATGATGAATGATGACTCGTATAAATATAAAAGGGACAAATTTAGAAATCATTACTTAAGACAAATGTTTCGCGATACCTTCATAGTAACAGCAGCTAACATAAGATTATTTATTCGCCCAATGCATCATCTCGGCGGAGAGAACATGCAAAATATTTGTCTGAAACATATTTCATACTCGTGCGAATTCTAAGAAAAGATGCGTCTGGAAATGTAATTATATTAATTCCGTATGAAATCAATTTCGTTTATGTGGGCGTTGGGCTGATTAATTTATATGGAGTTTTGAACATTTCGCGTAGGCCAATATTAAATGTATAAATGTACTTGGAGAGTTTTGACAATATTAGAGCGGCCCTTTTATCAAAGCTATAGTGATATTTATTAGACTTTTTTATCTCAGCGACAAGTAAAACTAACTAGACGTTGCATTTTATTATATTATTATAATTAAATATGAACTAAATTTATTTATAATGATTGATTTATTTTAATTATTACACTAGAAAAAAATAAAATACGAAACATACATGTATATGTTGTCTATGAGTGAAAAAGATTTCCATTTCAGTATTTATTTGAACTATCAAACTGCAATTTAAAAAAGTACAAGACACGGTATGTAATATAATAATTGTCTGCCTCAGGGTGACGACTTCAACACAATCATCGTTAGTATTTTAAGACTAAGATGTACGCTTCCTTTTAAAAAGAGTGTTGTTTTGACTGTCATAAGAGTACGTGCTCGTTTCGGCGCTGTAGTTCAAATGTAGTTTTCCTTTAAAACATTACCTGCGAAATATTTGAGTCAAAATTACAAGGTGCACTTAACTTCGTAGTACCCATTTCGTTACGACTTCCAGTTTCTCATAACATGTAAAGACATAGCTATAAACATCGCAGTAGGAAAATTTGTAAAAATTTTGTGTTAAAATAGATAAAAAGTCACGCAAGAAGGGTGTAGATGAAGTTTATAGCTTTCTATTTCTCATGAACATTCCCCTCCGTTTCGTTCTATAAATAGCTAGGGTCGTCAATGAAGATACTTCTGTCTATATTTTAGAGACATCTCGACCTGTACAATTTATTTTTGTAATAATTTTATTGCATATTTTTCTTATAAAATAATTGTAATTTATCGAAACATTTTAAGTGTTTATTAAGCTAAAATTTTACAGGAAATAAAATGGAATGCGTTTTCATTTATTGCAAATCTTAATTAATATAGACACATACATTCTTAACAATTCAGGAACATCGTAAAATTGTTTTACTGATCCTGAATAAATAACATATAAGTAGAGAATTAGAAATAGGAAGCTCCTTTTGTAAATGTCAATGAGTATGATGTAGATTGCCTTAGTCAGATGATTACCCGCTATGCCATAATCTTTTAAATACAAACGATCTAAATACGATGTCTTCGTTATAAGAGAACTTAGTAAATATCGTTAAATGCACTAGTACGTTTAATAACGGTATATAAACATATGCTTATAGACCAATATCTTTACACTTTAATACATAACATAAAAGTTCGACCGAAGATCCGCGATTTCTTACAAACCAGAATTTTATTATTTCGTTTTACTTATCTTGTATACTCTGTGTATCACTTGATTAAATCTTTCGTGATGCTGTATTGCGAGTTAATGTTCAAAGAGCGACGAATGCAATGAGTTTCTCACCAGAACAAATGTTTTTAATTCAGGATAAACAAATGAGTTAATTAAATACTAAATATTGTTACGACCTATTTTTTACCTTTTATAATACCTTTCACTGTTTTTTCCATTTTTTCAGATGTGTGATGGGGTATTTTGTCTCAAAATTTGTTTCTTGCAACATTAGGAAGTATACTTCAAAACAAAAATCTCATATTATGATTGGTATAGAAACCAAGTCAAATTTAAGATTTTTTAATAATAACTTAATAATATTAAAAATATTAACACATTGAATTGTAATTTTACATTTATGATAAATTTTATATACTCGATTTGTAATATAATGCCAATAATGCTGCACATAGCGCCATCTATTTACTATTCAAGTTACTTATTATAATAGCAACGGGTTTGGAATGGTAACATCTCCCTCACGAGGCTCGCGAATTTCTACTACACATTGCATTCATATAATTTGTTCCCTCCATGTTCGAGTTGATTTTGAGACGGGTCTGAGCGGGTCCGATGAGTCTCAAAATGTTGCTGGGATCAGTAAATTGTCTGCTGGTATTGACGGTGTTACTTGCCCTCTAAATCGGGTGTCTATGCCGTACCATTTCTTCATCGCCCTTTGATAGCAGTGCGGTGTTATGTTACTGTTGACTTATCAAGTAGTTAAAGAACGTGCCGTGGACAACGCTCAATCTCAAAGTTTTTATTGAATTGGACTAATATATAGCTAATTTCGCTATGTAGCAGTAGTCGTGCAATAAAGTGCATCGCCCGCCAGCCCGCTGATAAATGCGCGTGCGGCAAACAGTGCGAATTACACCACTACCACCGTTAAATCACTCGACACTTGTATCACCCCTCCACGGGCCATCCTCAGGAGTAATGTTACACCGATTAGTGCCAAACACCGAGTGTGTTGGCGATGCACTACATTGTTTTTCTACTTCCGAGTTTTAATGGTATTTAAGCATATTAAATTTGTAAAAAAAATCTTGTGACATTTATACACTTTACACATTTTCGTATTAAATTCTTTTTTCTGAGACTTGATAGACAATGATGTAAAACACTTTATAACATGATTTTGTTCTGCAATTATCAGCGAGCTTATCTTCTCATAGAAATAATTTTAATGACGAGATAATTATGAAGAAGTTACAGAGAATGTTCGAAATATACGAAATTGTTGGAAACTTTACGGGTTTTTCTCAAAGAATGTGCGTACGTGTGGGATGATTTACTTTCTCAATATTACGGCTGGAGTCAGGTGGGCGGGACGCTGACAACGGAATTAAACTTGCTGAGAATTATGACTCTCCCGCTTTCCTGGCCAAGGTCTTTGACTGGACGAATTCAAAACGTCATTAAACCGTTTGAGATAAACGTTTGAAAATCGCGTACTACCAATTTACAGCGTTATAAAATACATATTTAATAGTAATTAGTTATGACAATTAAGAGTTTGTGATGATTAAACATGATATTTAATTCCAAAATTAAAATCAGCCTTGAGGAAAATGTCTGTGTTATTGTGGATGATTAATCTAAAAGGGACGCCTGTGTCTTTTAATGATTGGAGATAATGATTGAGTTTGGGGAATTGCAAAGATCGTTCAACTGTCGTACATTTATACAGTGTGTACACCCTTAATCAATGCATTCATAAATAAGAAATAACGTAGCAATAATATAGTGAGAAAAATCGTTTTCAATTTCTATCAATCAATACATATTAAAATTAATTTTACTGAAAAATGAGCTATACATACACTCCTTTAAGGTTTTTCTTAACTTTTACCTAAAATTAACCACCCTGTATACTTTATAAGTATTGCAACATCTCAGTATCTTCATACTCTGAAGAACTATGTTGTTCGGATTGCTTTCAACCATGTATGGTATATAAAAAACTAAAAATAATTTAAAATAACTAGTATAATACTCATAATTTTATGATAAGTAAAACAATAAAACTACTAACCGATTAAACAAATGTAATATGACAGTGAATAGAAAAGTTATGAAAGGATTTAGTATGAAATTCGGATTAAATATGAGAATTAATGACCGCTACATGAAGTCACAAAAATGTCAAATAAACAGGAAATCATTACAATCTTAACCACAATAAACAAGGCCAAAGTATCAAAAACACTTATCAACATACAGAATAAAAATTAAGTAGGAAAAAAATACCGGAAAAAGCGAAACAATTTCGCTTTATAGCTTCCGGGTTCCTACATTATGAAAATGAGGTTTTTATATTTTCAAGAGGAATTTGGCATCACTCATACTTTTTGTATAAATCTCTCTTGGTTAGTGACGATGACTCAATTAATACTCTTTTATTTATTTTATTTCACACTTTGAATCAAATGTACCTAACGTTCACTTGCACGCCAAAAGAAAAATGCCAGAAGAGCGTAACTAGATGCATTATAAAATCATATTGAAGTCCTTTATAAGTACAGTAAATTCCGTAACGGTCGGTTTTTGTTGAGAACACTTTCACAAATAATAATAAAATTCTTAATACTATAATAAGAGAAAATCATTCTAAAGCTGTATTATCAATTAAAAATATTGTAGATTAGATAGATTTTAATTATTGTTTTTTACTTAATGAACTTTTAAATTTTTTTTAAATCCATAACACCTGACTTTTAAAAATAAAACACCATTTCATCTCTTTTTGGGTCAACGATTAATTTAAATCCTTAGTGTATATAGAAAACTGCTAAGTTTCCTTTGGTTAAAAGGTGTAATCTGATAAGTATTACATCATAATCGTCACCATGATAGCTGATAGATCAACTACACCAAAGACCTGAACCTTGTCTTCAGTCCTCCTAGAGCGGTATTCCCACTTCGCGTCTAGCGGCATGTGGCATGAGAATCTTTCGGCCCTAATTAATACGTAAATGTATATAGTCAAACATATATAAATATAATTGCAACAGATTAATAAAGAAGCCTTGAATAGAAATTGTTTCACTTAACGTGTCTCCATATATACTACGTACAACCAAGAACCAATTATAACAGATTATGTATAATCTAAGCTGTAATAACCAATCTAGAACGTAATTGAGTTTCTTTTCTAGGAAAAAACTGTATAAGGAAGGTTAAGATGATTATTTTTAACGCGTGGGAAAATAAAGGCTTTGCTAACGCAATTAAAATTTCTCATTACGGGCGAGCAACGAACGTATCCCTAAAATGTTGTAGAAATGTAAATATACACTACTCTCCACTTCCACTAGAACTTTATAAAGAGAAACGCTTGACTAATAGTTGTAATGTCTCTCCCATACTCGAGCGCCTAGGAATTCTTCTCATTGCGAAGACTTAAGCAGACCAGTAATTGCCGGCACTTCCTTCATGAAGAAGCTAGCACGGCATGTAAACACTTTTTGTATACATAAGTACATAATTTATTCGATTAATTTTAATTTATCATAGTTTTTGTACTTTAATTAGTATTTATACAGTTACACCAATCAAATCAAATTTAATTTTTTTAAATAACTATTTTTTGTAAGTTTTTTTGATATCAAATTTTCATTTCTATAATTTTCAATAGCCTATTTAGGCTGGTTAAACACCTCCAAAGTTTGACGACAGTTGCATACCTTGTCGAAAACTTTTACCACAAAAGGAACAATTTTGTAATTCACTATATAAATTATGTTATTTATTCATTTAATATTCTTTATCTTAAACGCTGGAATACATATAAACAGTTTCACAATAATTAAAAAAAGTAAAATGGGCGGTCTTATCACAATACATAAGAGGCAATATCTGTTATATAATAAATAAAATTTTGTTAACTACATTTAATTGATTATAAAAAATATTATGTCTGAAAATGATAATGTTTGATACATTTAAAATAATTAATTAATAGCCATGTAAACTACTTGAAGTTTATGTAAAATTTAGATATAATTTTACTTAAACATTAAATGTTATTTATTTACTTTATGTGCATGTCGGGTTGGATTGAAGATGGTAGTGGTTGTGCTACCAACGGCGGTTATTGCGACAAGGTTCTTGAGTAGCGACTGCGAGGGTGGATCCCCACTAGGCTACGACACACTTAGGTCTGAGAAGTCGCTGGACAGACAGATCGGTCATCTTAGCGATCGTTGGAGTAGGGATCTGCCTTGTAGTTGGCATCTATCGGTTAATATCATAATGATGATTGACAGGTCAACATTTTAAGTTATAATTATTGTTTTTAACCTTATTATTATTATGTAACATAGAGCATCAGACTTTTTTCAAAGATAAAATAGAACATGATCCCCCACGCTAGGTTAGTTTGAGATGGTTATATTTAACAAGTAAATAATATACGCTATTGCCGTTCACTATGAATACCTTTTACTCGCATTTCGCGAGACGAAGCCCGTTAACCTAGTTTATAATAATTAATTAGAAGATCCATTAGCACGGAGGTGAGATAATCTTTATGGTTTCTTAGTTGGACGGCGCCGTCTTAAATCACAACGCCTCGGCTTACTATGGGTAGATGTTATCACAATTTTATATCCTCGACACTAACGTCAGCTTTTCTCGAGATATGAAAGGAATTCTGATAATTTAAGCACCTTTTCATTTTGACAAGAATTACGTCACTATTTTAGCACAAAATAGGTTTTTACTTACAAAAACTCAAAAACCGGTATGTATGTCACTCATAAATTTAGAAAGATTTATTGACATACAGTTGTCAATAATTTGGGATGTTGTTCACGCGTTCATAACTCAAGTCATATCAAATTATTAAATTTTCTTTTCAACTTAAAAGATAAAATACAGACAGCAATTACCAATACATACTATTTATCCTAGCATAGACTGAGATATAATGTTTAAATAAAAAATTGAATGCACGCATTTTATTAGACAGCAATCTCTCTCATTTTGAATTAACTCCTGTAATTTAAACAAAAAATATAGTTTATACAGTAAACTAACAAAATAAACATGACACCATAGATTGTTAGGATTATAACAGATATAGATATATTGTTTTGCTATCTGATAACTTTGGTATAAAAAGGATTCTTACTATTTTGCTGATGACTGACTCAATTATAGTTTTAAAATTAAGCTCGCCTATAAAATAAAGAAAAAATCTGTTTTTATTTCTGTAGCTTATCAAAAGATGCCTTAGATTAGTATTAATGTTACTAATTACTTCGTACAGAAGAAAAAAAGTTCCGTCGCTTCATAGCATCTGACCGCTGATTACGTTATCGTCTTCAATCAAAATCTTAAAAAAAGCAATGGACCCCAATTAACACCGGACTTGAAAATATGGGCTAAGTTATTTACACGAGTAGATAAGATGTGTTTTGTTCCGTTGCCACCTCCGCTCCCAATAAGCGAGCTTTTAAAAACAAAAGCGGCGATTAGTCTTTTTGTCGCGGTGCAGGTGCATTTTTCAATCTTTCACGGTCCGAAGGTCGGATCGATTAAAAAACCCGTCCACGGATTTAAAAAGAGAGCCATTGTCAAGAGGATGATCAAAAAATTGCTCGATCGATTATTTTTCATTCGTAAAGCAGAAGAAAAGACCTCCCGTCTTTTCTTATTTCCATATTGTTTTTTACTGTCGTCTTAAAACAATTAAAAAACGTCTGCACCTGCCCGCTTAAGTTTATTTACTTTACAAATATAGCTATAGTTAACAATATCCAGCCAGAGATTCCAACTTTACCTATTTTAATTAATGGTGTTTATATAGAAATGAACATTGTTTTATACCTGTACTTTTTAATAGAAAGTACAATGTACATGACAAATTACACCCGAAATGCAGTCGAATGAGTGAAGTCACAATAAACAAAGGTCGCCGTCAGGATGCCGTGGGCGGGCCGTGAACTGTATCAATATCAGTGACATCGACACCACCTGCGCGGCGGATTTCGTCCACCGTGACCGCTTTATCTCCATTATTGTTTTTTTGTAAGGTACCCTACACAAACACCTTGCCCCTTTTGTTTCGGTGAAATAATATATGGATGAATGTCGCCCCACTTTTATTTTAATCAACTTTTACAAAGCTTTTGAATACATCTACTTTTCAATACCCGATCATATATCAACTATTTTTAGTTGAGACGGTTGCGCCGCCTGTGAATGAAGCTGATATACCTCCCTCGGGGAAATATGAAAAAAATTACTAAATTATTCGTTTGTTTTTTTATTCGTATGTGAATGAACTGAAAAGTAAAATTTTGCAGCTGTGAAATATGTTACACTTTTCACATCCACAATCTGTATACAAATTTTAATAAAAGAAACAAAGTGATTCTGATTCATAAAAATTTAATAAATATCTATAAATCCAAAAAATCGATATAGTTTTCTTCTATTAGATTCAAAGAAAAATCTTTTCCAATTTTATCATATTTTAAAGATAGAAAAAAAGAAAGAAAAAACACCTATGATATTTATTTAAATTAGTACGTCCAGTTTTCTTCACAAAATATGTAATTTTAGGTAAAAAAAATATAACAGGTTATTCATCAGCCACAAATTATTATGCACACAATAACCACTTCCCATGATTTAATAAAATTACTACTATAAATAAAGCAAATTGATTTATTTAATATTTTTCTTTATGAATAACCTATTTAATTATTGCAGGTTTTACAATAATATCTCACCCCACCTAAAGTCCGTTCACCTATTTACTTTTTTTGACAGCTTATTATCTGAAAGCAATATGGCCGCCATAATGTACATTCTATTGCATAGAAATTATTTACCAACACTCTAGCTATTTTTGGATAATAATTGGATACTAGAAATGTTATAGCATCTAATATTTTCGTATATGGTCTTTTATCTTTCTACAGTAATCCTTATGTACCATATTTGTCAATACATATTGGTTATCAACGACAATAAATGATCAAACAAAACAGTACTACGTTGCAGACCTCTTGAAGGCACATAAATATTCATTATAAATGTTATGGGTTCAAGTCTACAGTGACGTGTATTTCAAGACAGTCGACACGAACTTCCCAGACGATAGACGACTTCACATTTGTTTCCAACCCACGATGAAGTAAATTAAGCTTTATTCACATTACATTAGTTAACAATTCGTATAAATCAACTTAAAATCTAACCCTCCGATTTAAACGTCCTTATTTTTTAAGTTTACTAAAACCAGGAATGCGTGAGCCGTAACATATACTAAATACCTTGGAATTACGTCCAGGACATACTGAATCACATGAAAGTTGCAGTCTCTCGGACTGGTTATTTAAGTCTGAGAATTCAGTTTTAAGATTCTAAGCAGGTACATTTAAAAGCAAGCCCTTACAATTTTAACACACGGTCAGTAAAAATGTCAAACATTCTGTATTAAATGCATTTTTTAACCTATTCACCTATGTAATTAATTAATTAACTTTAAAATAACGCAATTTTTAATATATATGAATACCAAATAGACAGACAACCTTGTCAAAATCATCGGAAGACGCTGAATGCAGTCCCTTTCTTACTAGTCTCACTGGAAATCTATGAGGGCAGCATTTGTCCTACGACTGAAATTATAAAGAGATCGCAATAATTTATTACTTCGATATAAGAAAGTTCAAGTTTTATGAAATAAAGGAAACAAATGATTCTTTAAATACATCGAGAGAATTTTTCTGTCAGGTTTTTGAATAAAAAATATTTCGAAATACTTTAAAGATTGTAAAAGAAAGAAATCTCCATTTTTATTTTTTTATTTGTTTAAAGACATTTGACCACAAAGTTAGTATGTCGCACTCTTTGTTGATAGAAAAATATGCGCTTCACATTAATATTAGATGATTTTCGAAAGCGGTTCGACCTACATCATATTAAAATCAAAATATTATAATAGTGTTGCAAAAGGCGATTTTAAACAGTTACACTCGATTTCAAACTGCGATTTCATTTCATGTGCTCTTCAAAATAAAAGTCAGTGAATCCGTGGTCTATAAAAAATCGTAGTCGCCACTGCACCGCCGCAGCCGCTATGCTGTCGCCGCTTTGTCGGCCTTTTTTGTCGATCGACCCGTGACTGTTTTAGTAATCCGATAGACGACTGTTTGAGTTACCGATGAAGCTTATGATCAGGTAGCAATGAAGTAATTAAATATGAATGAGACGAAAAACTTGTGCCATCGAACGCTTTGATATTTCATTTTGTGATCTTAAGCGAAATTCATAAGACCGTAAGAATTATACATACCTCTATTCATAAACGATAAAAGTGATCGTAATAAAATACTAGTGTAGAAGATATTTAACAATGTATTTATACTAATATTGGAAAGCTTGTTAAGCTTTCGAACTAGTCGACGAGAATCGAGTACTTTACTGAACAATACAATTAACATAATAGCGGATATCACCTAATGGTCTAGTTTTCCAATATAACACTGTCATTATAAAACAACGTGTAATTTTGGTCTGTATATCATTTTTATATAATAATCATTTGAATTCAATATTTTTTTAACTAAATACAAAAAAAAGTTGTTCATCATTATTTCCACAATGAAACATCCACCGCTGACCATAGGCCTTACCCCGTGAATTTACAATAGGAACGGTTTTTTTTTCCACTTATAAAACGTCTACGGTATATTGGCAGAGACTATATATATATATATATATATATATATAGACTATATCGGGTAATAAGTTTTTCAACATTTTTGCATCTAATAATTTACAATATCAAACTTCTATATTTTAATTTGTATGCTTGCTTTCCATTGCTTTAATGAAAAACCTAAAGTACTTTTACCGTCTTAATATATATCTTAAATCAAATTTATACAATATATTATAACTTATTCTATTTTGCTTATCCTATTTTACTTCCTATAGAAGTGGCCTTCATCAGGATTCTTCCGATGACCTTAACAAACCATAAATCGTTAAATCCTTAACTAATTTTTAATTTATATATATATATATATAAATTTACGCAAAAAAATAATGACAAGTTGGTACTGAATTCAGAACTGACTTTGCAAATCAATACCTATTTTGGTGTACAAGAACGTAGCCAAATGTAAAAGAATATAAACATACTTATCGCCTATTTATAAGCATACTTATTATGATATTTGGCACCAATGTTTAGCCGCAGGTTGAGAGACTTTCCACAACTATTTAATTGAATTTTGATAATTAAGTAAAATTTTTTGTTGACAGTAATTCAGATGTTAACTATTAGGTAACTTCAAATGATTTGCAATAATATTGTACCGTGTGTCGTATTGCAATAACATTATAAGCTTTACAAATATTTCATTTACTTTAAAATACGTCACTTATATCACTTACATGTCCAGAAGTAATAATTACTTTTTTAGCTTTATTTAAATATATTGCAATGTTAGCTGTAATTATTTTACAAAAATGTTTTATACGTTTTGTATAAATATAACGTGTGTAAGTGGTATTACATTATATTATCCCATTGACAATGAATTACATTGTAATATGCAGAGATCACGAATAAATAAGACTGCTAAACCACCAAAAAATGACGTGTGTAACCTAATACAACACTAAAAACGTTTGGAGATGGTTTACATACTTTAATAATAGGCAACGATTTTATCCTTAGTGTAATTAGTGTTTCTTGTTGTAAATGTTAATAACAACACATCTCTGTAAACTCAAGACTGACAGCGCCATCTACTGTCGAGTAGATAGTAGCTTGACACTCTTAATTCTCTTAAATTAATTTATTACGTCCACTTTAATATCAATGCCGTCTTTTTAATGTAAAAGTCTATTTTTTATAGTGTTTTGGTTATAAATTGATTATTATTAGTTCTGAAAATCGGTATAATAACCTCGTAAGGATGCAAGACACATTATACAAGGTTCGTGGAATTTAAGAAAGAAGTTTTAAATAAACATAAATTTTGGTAAACTGAATTAAAAATAAAATGTTTGTTATTTATTACAATAACCTAAAAGTATATCATAAAGTTACCTTAATTTTTTAAAGTAAAATAATTAAAAGCAAAACCTCTTCACTCACGTAATCATTTTAACTTACTTTACTGTTTGTCTCACAGGATAAACCCGTGATAAAAGCAAACGCTCTCAGCTCATAATGAACTGAACATGACACTTTGAACCTCTCGTATTAAACAAGCACCGAATTTCTAAATGAGTGTCATTAACTGGGTAAAGTCTAAAGGTTTTCAGACGACACTTATTACATGGAATATGATCAAAGGCCGGGTAAAACGTCTGCTAAATAAATTAAAGTACATAATTTAACTTGATTTTATTTAAACAAGATGAGTGAACTGATGATACCAGTTACAGGTTTCTGATTATGCTTGGTGACGAACCATATTTTTAATATTATTTTCGAGATACTGCCACTCCATTGCCCATTTCTGTTTATAATTTTAACTATGAAAATATATTGTAGCTGATTAATTTGGTCAAAGCACTATTGCTTAATTAATGGACAGAAGTGAAAACAAATTAATACAGATTATACGTATTAAATTCCTTTTTCGAAAGCTATGGTCAAGAGTAAAAAAGAGACGACTATGTAGCGATAGAAAGACTGTGTTCTAATAGTCAAAACCATTCATTCAAACATTCATGTCCGCCGATGAACGCCCACTGCAAAGGTCTTGGACTGGGTCTTTCTAATTATCGCAACAATGACCAGTATTGCGCCAGCCGCAATAAGCGACTTATTGCAACCTTGATTATGTCGTCGGTCCATCTAGTGGTAGATCCTCCACTTCACATCTACCGGCTCGTGGTCGCCATTGGTAAATTCCTAAGAAATACCTTTATATCTACAGGGATTCATTGATTCTCGAAGCCCAGAAAGGTTTTTGAGCAATTTTTCTACTAAGCCTTATAATTAAAGTTTATGTTTTCATGAAAATTGTAATAAATACTATATTGCAATAGCATAATAAGAAGATACCTAGCAAATACCAAGTAAATATCAATAAGATACCTATCAGTTTCTCTCATGTACAGTTTACTCCGTAACTTCTCTGAAATGATACTCGTAGTAATTTTAGCTTCGGAATTTCCACAGATATTTCTATAATAGCAACCGATAGAATCAAAGTTTGAGCCACATTGACTTATTCAAATGGAAATGTTTAATGCGATTTCAGTGTCAGCTCAAGCGTGGGCAAAAAGAGTTCAAGTACCCATGCACTCTGTTACTCCATGGTACGTATGCTGAAATGATCAAAGAGTTACTACAGAGGCGGTCTTCTTGTCCTCTTTATAATAAGTAATGTGACGTCCCAAGCTAAGGTTCTTGAGAAAGCCCTAGGGCTTCCACTTACGTACTACTTTTGACCGATGAGAAGCGGCCTACATTTAGCGTTTTTCGACGATCTTAATAAGGTTGTCTATCCACCATTTAATAAACTTACTAAAACTCTTTACAGCTGTAAATGCCAAGAAGCTAACAGCAATAGCTCACGACTAAAAAAAATAAAGGTGTATTCCTTTGTGTCGGGTCAGGATCCTAGGGTTAGGTCTAGACGGTAAGAGTTTTCTTTTTTTTTTTTTAAAAAAAACACTTCTATAATTCTAGTAGAGTCTGCGTCCTTTGTCACGTCGGGAATACAATAATAACCGCAACCATATATCATTTTTAGAAGAACGTGATAAAACGGGCAGGGCATTCACCGGAGTATAGTGATATGTCTAGCATATAATGCAATGATTTGTGCAAGTTCATTGTACAAAATCCTCTAGGTCGTTTAGTTTTTTCAGTGATTACTAAAGCTACAGCGCCCCTAAACCAAAACACAGCAATATGTTTCGACAAATACGTATGCTTATTTATTCACTGTGATTGGTAATTGGTGTAGAAGGTTTAAAGGGGTTAATCTATAGCTCATTTGCAGTCAATTATACATACCAAAAATCAATTGTTTCAAAAGTAATAAGTAATGTGATAATAATACTGTATGAAAGAGCGTTTTCACACTTTGAAATACTGTAGATTTTGTACTGCTAGAAGTTATTAGCCTGACGTATTCCAATAATAAAAATCGATTAATGAAAATTTAGAGTGATGACTTTATACTTTATACAGCGTTATTGGAAATAGGTGTAATAGCGTTGAAGCTTTTTGCTGTCATATAAGAACGTCGTATAAGTTTCAAGCAAGAATAATCCTTTATTAGTAAGTATTGTAACTCTTCTTAAATAATTTCTTTAAACATACTAATATTCCAATAATCTTATCTTAGTTTTTTATATTAAATACCACTCTTTAATTTGTTAGTCTTTATACATATGTATAAGTCTTTCTTTTATTATTGTATAAATATTATATTACGTACAGTATTGTTATTTTTTACGAATGTAATAAATAATAATCGTCATTCTATGACATTTCTATGACTTAGAGGAAAATACTTATAATTATTTATTTCGCAGCAGATATGGAACCATTTCAAATAGCAGATTTTTCCCAACAAAACTATAAACAACGGTTATCTATTCTTGCTATTATTATAAATAGCACTGATTAATATAAATCTCGTAGATTTAAAAATACACCTTTTCTTAAAACTTCGCCTTAAATCTGTAAAATATATACATATTGTAATGAATAACTATAGATATTTTTAACTATAGATTTACAAGTTGGATGCGTGGTTCGTATTAGTTTAAGAGTTGTAACGAAAAAACTACCCGACCGCAACTAATAAACAACTAATAATATATATATATATAAGTCATTTTATATTATGTTAAAATTTGAAGATCTTTGTTGGAGTTGAAAACGGTTTCTTGTATTGTTATATTTATATTGTATCTCTTTTAAATTATTCATTCAAACCAGAGTTCTAACATTATTTCGTATGAATGTTTCGTTGACATTTTTAGAGTATCTATTGTACGTTTCTTTAAGATTAATTCGTTTCATGTAATCTTTGTCATTGCTTAGGCATCGTAATTGAAATGAGTCTCTTTTGTGAAACGTTTTGAATTATTTGTTATTCAGAGCGATGTACAAAAGATGATTGATGGGTCGTAATTGAAAACGCCCTGTTTTCTTTTTCCCTCTGATCCAGTGTTTTGAAGCAAGCAAAGATTATTCCAAGTCAAAGTTTGTAAAGGTGGAGCAGTAAAATTGATACAGAATTATTTACAATGACTTAATACATATAAATATAAATAAATTTTCAAATACAAATGTGCGCTTTGCAACTCGAAAATGATCCAACTAATAATATTATCTTTATTGTTCAGGAATACATTCACATATTTTGATGGTAATATAAAATAATTTGATATTCATTAACGAAGTGTTTTAGATATGGCTTTAGTTAGTAATTTTCAAAAAATATTTTTTGTTTACTACAATGTAATTGTTATAGATGTAAAAGCTTTAAGGGCGTGAATGTACACTCCCTTTCTAAAAAAAAAACTTTAGTTCATTTTTCTGAAATATGTAACATTAAATTTTTTCTTGTATTGGAATGCGATAGGCCATTAACTTTTGCCTGTACTAAATCTGCAGGAGCAGATTTTAATTTACTTTAATAAGGAAAATAATCAATTTTTATTAGTAATAATCTGAAATTTGAAAACGATTTTCTTTACATATTTGTTTCATTATTTATTATTTTGTTACTATATATTAGATAGGCTGTACCATACATAAATTTTTAGCCAATGGGCTTACATTCATTAGTTTAAAGATTTTACACCTATAATCAATCATCTTATAAATAGAGCTAAGTTTAGTTGCCTTATAAAATAAGTAGTAGCTATTGTAGTTGAGCTTATAAACTGGCAAAGTGATTTTTAACATGTTAGCATTTCGTTAATAAAGAAAGAACATACATTTTTCTACTCAAATGAACGTGACACTTCACAAGACGGCATTTTCCGAGTATTTTACTGGAGCTACCTCTTCCGTATTCACGTAGCGTGCTGCACACAAATTTAATTCCGAATTAAAGTACATTTAAATGCAAAGCTAAGAGAAGAAGGTAATTAAGTTAAAGAATTGTACAGAAAATATTCTTAATTAAGGTCTAGTTTCGTTTTACTTCAGGCCAACTGTAGTAGAATACTTCGGAATATGTCTTATGCATAACCTACTTGTGCTTTATGTATTAATATTTTTTAAAAGTTTATTTCAGCAGAAGTATTTTAATAGTTTCAAAAACTACATTGTTTTTAAAAACAACTATAGTGCATAGGACGTGTATATTCAGTTTAATACAATGCTTTCTTACTCTTCTTTGTTTGTATTATTCATTATCTACCCCTACAACATAATAATTATTACTATATACACTGGTTTAAGTAGCTGCTTTTATTACGAAAACGTACCTAAAATTCAGACTCTTGGATCTTTAGACACTTCGTAACAGGTTCACGTGACGAAGAATATAAGTGCCCGTAGAACTTCTCTACGTCTCTCGTCACCTTAGGTTTAGACGATACAATCCTGTAGTCATCGATTTTCAATATCGTCAGCTGGCTCTACTCATAGACATAGACTGATATCTTGCGAATACTTCAGAACTCTTGTTGCTGCCTTCTTAATACAAATAGTATTAAATTGACACAAGTCGTGATTTAGAAACTTTGACTTTGCCTATCGACCCGCCTACAGCTTAACGCAAAGTTTGTTAAAAACGAGAAAAAATACGATTGATAAAACTGTACTGTGATATAAAGAATTAATTTACTGTAGTATTGTAGGAGTGGAAAAAAAGGATGAAAGGTGGTGTGTATAAATGTAAGATAATGTGACAAAAAATAGATGATGTGAGAATGAAAGAAATTGTGAAGAATATAAGGAGAGAAAAAATAAAAATAGGAATGAGAAAAACTATATTTAATACAATAATAAGATCCTGTCCCGAGGGCGAACGAGTAAATTTAAATAAGAAAAACCGCAAACTACGGCTCTACTGGCGTCCTCATAAAATATATTCTCTTCATCTCATCGTTGCACACTTGTATGATCTTCAACGAATACCTTTTGGTTATTCTGAGTATCAGATACACAACCTAAGTAGACAGACTCTCGATTTTGAGAACGTTGTTGACGAGGGACTCGTAAATAAGTATCCCGACGCCTCTCTGGGTCAGTTGGATCACTTAAAACCAAAGCTACATATGAAATTCAAAGTAAAAATGATCGTACAATATGTGACGCCGTCTGAAATTGAGTTTCGCTTCACTTCAAACTATTTCACCATTGATTTGGCTGCGATCGGCCAATCCGAGCAGTCGATTGCGCTTGTGATCAACGTGAGCGATTTATAAAACGGACCGGGGACGTTGCTTCGTGCAGCGGCGATAATCGCCGATTCCACTTTACAAATTCCGGGATTTGAAAATATTTCATATTTATTCTTTTAAATAAAAACGTTATAAAACGAGCTGTGTTGTATTATAATTATTCTAATACTGTCCCAAACTTCACGTACTGTCAAACGTTATTGGCCTGCCGATATACAATAAAAATAAATTATATAATTATTAAACGTATTTCGAAGTGATCACTTTACAAAAAAAAATTAAAATACCTGTCGGCAGCTGACAAACAATTTATTTTTGTTGATTAAACTTGAATATTTTACTATTTATTTTATAAATATCTTTCTTATAATATTCATCAATACTTTGGTCTGATTGTCTCTTTTATTAAATAGAATTAAGCCCATTATTACGAATGTCCATTTTGAACAAAAGAATTCTTTAGATAAAAAGAAAAAAACTCGAGACGCCATAAAAAAAGACAAGTAGTCCACGCAGTACATAACGAGTGAGATTTAGTGATAATAAATTTATCGAATATCGACTTTGTTATTTTTGTCTCACACAGCCTCGGTCCCAAACACATAAGTCACTTCATTCGTCTCCAGGGAGGTCGCGACCTTCGAACTAAAGTATGGGCCACCAAGTTTCCGTCGAAGAATTTTTTGTCCTCTACACGATAAGGAATCGGGAAAAATAAATTTTATACAGGCCGTTTATCGTTATACGATTATTTGAAACAGTAGTCTCCGCATCGACTTCGTAATAGTCACGTTTCTAAGCCAGTATGTAAATTTGAAAAATCGATGTAAGATCACATTATAGTTGAAAACGCTATATAAATTTTAAACATGTCTGTTTATCACAGGTTATTAAAAGTCAAGATATAAATGATAAAACGTATCATTTTTTAAACTAACAACTCAATACTATCTTTATACTCAAGCTTTTGAATATTGAATGAAAACTCCTGGGAATATTAATTCTTAACTGTATGCTTACTAATTTAGATATATTACATGGATACATTGGGATGAGTTTTTTCTGACCGGAAAAAAAAATATACGTATAAACATGTTTTTTCTCAAGTGCAAATGGAACATATGACCCACAACGTATTTGCTAGGTATCTGCTAAGCCTTTTTTAATAATCACGTGACTAAGTTCTTAATATTGTTTTTTTTTTCTAGATCAGAATATTCACATGACGGTTCGTAATGTAGCCTGCCCCTAACATTTCTTTTATAATGGTCCTGTTTTTGGGGTCTTTCGACCCCTTTCAAGGGTAGACAGGGTCTTTATTTACATTATAATTGTTCAAGTACTTTTATTTACTTTCCACACTCAATTTTTGTCATCCTCGATGTATTTCATTCTTTTCTCCAATTTCCTTTCCAAAATATCTTTCATTCCTTTCCATACACCGCCTCACTCCCTTCACCTTCCCTCCAGAGTTCTGTATTTTTATGTGTTCTCTTGTTTACGGAAAGCCGAACTTGTTAAAGTCGTTAGATTGCTAGCTTCAAGCCTCTTCCAACCAGTAGGAGGAGGCCGAGAGGCATGTTTTATGAAAGAAATAATAATGATGATTACATGTGTACATCATAAGAAGAATTCGGGTCGGGCCTAATTCGATAAAAGCTAGAATCAGATTGAGCTCCCCTATAATAGCATTCTGCAACTAAAAACAGCAGAACTAATTGCTTGCAGAGGTACTACACGAAAGTGTATCGCAATACCGTACACGCAAAAGACTACTACTAATATTATGAAATTCTAGAAAGTTATGACAAGTTTTTATTGTGGTAATATGTATGGGTAATCATCACTTTATATTTATTAATATTTAAAATCATATGTATATCAACTAAGTATTTTTTTCTTTACATAACTTTTATTTTAAATTTTTATTAACGTATATATAATTTATGAACAGTTCTCTTCTGTAACACAAAAATTATACCGTAACCCGAAGATATTTTTCTGTATTTAATAATTGAATTGACTTACTTAAATAACCTCTAGGTATTTATTATATATTATATTTAGCTATATTTTATTTCAAATTCCAACTTATAAAATACTCATATATTTAAATTCATATCCATGAATTTCTTAACACACATAATGAATCCATAAGACACGAGTCTAAAAAGCGACATGTTTACTGTTACACGTCAACCAAGTTGAATTCAAATTTGCCGAGCAACCACCCTAAAATAATTGAATATAAACGCGGGAATCTGAGCACACGACGTCTAAAATTAATGTGCGCATAAATTGAGATAGCTCTTAATTATTTTAAACCAAACAAATGATCTAATCAGTTAAAAGTGTTTTATATAATTGTTGTAAAAATGTGGAATATATTATCATCGTATGATCATGGTAATATCAGTCGATAGACGCCTACTGCACGGCGAAGACCCTAAGATCGCTAGTAGGATAGGTCTTGCGCAGCTCGCGAACTTCACTATGTTGTCAGTTCACATGTGAGGTGCTAGTTTTATAGGTGTACAAATTTCACTGTATCACGATCAAGTGTGTTTTTCTCTCTAATTATAAAATTTCTTTATCACTTACATCCTTTCGAATCATTATCACGAACTTCCTCTCAGATCTATCTCAAACCAACGATAAAAGCATAAGTCTATCACCAGCGGATTACGAAAAGGTTCTTTATTTTACGTATTCATGCGTTGAGATCAACCGCAGACCTTATTTTCATACACTCTTAACAAACCTAACATATACGGGGCGATGTTTGAAAATATTTTATTTTCATTATCTTGAAAAAATGTAGTGCGTTATCAAAATGAAAGTTTCTAATCTTTTATAGGTTATGCGTATTAATGCATAACCTATGAATACTATTTATTTGAATTCGCTTCTGTGGGATAAACATATTTATTCAAACAAGATTGAAACTGTAATAATATTGAATGTATACCGTAGTATTCATTACTTGTGACGCGTATTGCAGCTGATCCGATACTCCGCATTCCTGTTCCTGACAATGCACACAAATTAAATTCGTATTCCGTTCGTGTAATCAAGATAGACACTCCGATGCGCATCTGCGTCTCTAAATCCTCAAGCTTAACCACAAATTTGTACGAACGATTTAAAACTCTGTTTTAAGATAGTTAAGATTCAAAATGAATATCGAACAAGTTTATGGGCGAGTTAAAAGGATTACACTTCGGTCCACATGAAGATGACTATATCTCGTTATAGTGATGAAGTCTCCGCTAATTCAGCTCTCATTTACTCAGACGTGAGTATAAAACGTCACTTGTTATAGAAGGGGTGAGAAAACTACGCTATTATGAGGGGTGTGACGGATTGCTTCACAAAATACTTTGACGTGTAATAATTTTGCAAAAGCAGAAGTGTTGCACATACGAAATGTCAAATTGAAATTGTTTTCATCCAATTACATTAGTATAATCGCTTTTAATCGTCTGTTCTATAATAAGACGAATCCCAGCGCAACCCTCTGCTTAGATCGGACAAGTAACAGGCAGTATAATAATGTTATGTAATAATTTTTCAAATATTGAAAAATTTTCTTTATTTAATTGTCATACTTTTAAAATACAAAATAAATTTCAACAATTCATTAGCATTCTGAAAGAAGACAAAATAAGATTGGATAGCGTAAATTTAAAAGGTTAGTGCGACCTGTTAAGAACATGATATCACTTTTTTAGTTGAAGGACTGTCAGTAGTGTCAAAAGTAGATCTGTCAGTAGTGTCTATCTTAAATAAATTAATACTGATGATTTTCAGGCCAGTGCTTACTAATATACTCTGCCTTAAGAATTAGTAGACGAGAACGTTAAGCGCTAGTCAATCCTGATTAAAAATATGTTCTCAACAACTCTTAAATAACTCTCTTTGGAAACTCAAAGAAAGTCAAACGAAGTATAAAGCGTATATGAAAAATTATATTAAGACGGTATTGATGTTTTATGTTGTATTATTACTGTGATAGATTAAGAAATAGATTTCACGTAAATGTTGTGATTTATTAAACATCATAAAAGAAGAAATTTCCTAAAATTATTGTAAACCAATAAACTCTAAGAAGACTACATTAAAAATAATAGATAAACTTCTGTTTTTTATTTCATATTTTTAAGACTGTCAATTGTAATCGCAACAAAGAAATGTATGTCTCTCTAATTATAAAAATAATTATCCAACAACAGGAAAAAACAAAACAACAAAGCGGCCAAAGTAGCTGAGATTTCAACAATATATTTATAGAAATCTCCTTTGATCTGGAGACCTTTTCGCTGACCGCAATAAATGCCTCACTAAAGAGATAAAAGTAACTTAGCTTTCTTTGTAGTATAACTCGGTCAAGTGACATCGAATGTAATGAAAATCTCTTGCTTGCACTAGGAAAATTTATTTCCACCAACAACACATTTTTTTGGATAATTTAAAACTTTGACTATGGTTTGCGTGGAAGTACTAGTTATGGATAGAGATACGTCAACGGTGGGATGGAAAAATACACGTTGGACTTAAAACACTCGAGATATTGTGACCTGACAATTTCACTTTTGCAAACACACTATATAACGTGCTTTAACACAAAATATACAGAATTAACATAACATAACAATGGTTGGTTTTCGCCTTATAAGCAATGTAAGCGCTCATCAAAAAAAAGTTTTAATTCAGAAATATATGGATGCACAACAAATTTAAATTATTATTATTGGATATATTTTATTGCAAATACCATTATTATATTTAACTTTTTATTAGCATATAATTAGTATATATTACTAGGGAACTGGAAGGGAAATAAGACGAGGAAGTATAATAAGTTTTTGTGAAATACCTTCGCATAAATTTTGAGTTGAATATTCCTCTTTAACCAGGTAGGGGTAGGATTTGTCAATAATAAAGCTTTGAAAAATTCTATAACCATAACCAGATAATCAAAGAAGTAACAAATAACATAATTACTAAGCAAAATTGTCTAAATATCCCTATAATTCTGTCATTGGTTTCTTCTCCAAGCATAATATTAACCAAGTGTGTACAATATCTAAACTTAAATAGCTCACTAACAGTAATGATGTGATGATGATAATACTCCATCATGAATTCGGTTCAAACAAGGTTTTTGTTCTTGGTCTATCTTGTGCGTTATTCTCCTACGTCCAGGTGAGGCGACTTCTCAACTGATCTTTTCCAGGTGATACGGGGGTAGGCGGGCTTCATCTTGCCGGCTGGCAGCCATTATGGGCTATGTTTTGATTTGTGTCGGACCTTCAAAAACACATCTACTCTACTAAAAGATAGTGTGAATCAATTAAAATTATTGAATTGGGTAAGTCCAAAAAAAAATCACTATCATCATCCATTTGATAGGACGTCCACTGTTGGGCATAGTCTTGCAACGATTTCCAACAGGACTAGAAAAGCAAATTGTTGAACATAATAGAGCAGAAATATCCTTTCAGCACGAATAAGAAAATCCTATAGCTTATCTACCATAATGTATGTTCGTAGCCAGCTGAATGGATTTTCGATGATTTGATTGTATTCCAATACTGTGTTGCTCATGCATTATAAGCAGCCGCTGACCTATGCAAGGCGGTATGGAAACTGGGCCATCAAATTGATCTCGTGCAGCTATTCAACGGATGCAGATGTTACGATAACCTTTTAGGAGCTACAATGTAAAATAATTGGTGATTTCCTTCACAAATTTAGTGAAAATTAATTCCACAAGAAAATGTGTTATTTACTGGACTTTTTGCTTCAGTTTTTCATTTCTAGTCATATTTGAGGTGCAATCAAATAACAACGTATAATAATAATAACCAACGTAACCAAATAATAACGTTTCCAGTCTAGTAATTAAACTGTTCTCAATTCTTATTAGCATTCACTTTGTATGTATGAGAATATTTAAAAATCAACATACCCTGTTTAAGTTTACATGAAACTTAAAATTAAATAACCAATTTCAACGTATGTTTAATCAGGAGTGGAAATTTCTACAGAAGCTTTCGTTGATTTTACAAAATTTTTGTTAATTTTTAAATCGTTACTTTTGACTTACTGCAACATAAAATATTCAGTACCTTTGATACAAATACCTTAATATTTTTTAACAAATATCTAGGTAACTTAGTGAAAAGAAAGGATGTATTTTTTTCTAAAAGTACGGATATCGTTATGTGTTCAGACGAGACAAGTAGAACTTTCTTTTAAGGGAGAAATATACTACGCTTTAAAAAGAATCTTTAAACATAAAATGAAGAGTTTAAACAGATTTGGCCATACTGTTTTTGATCTTAGTACACTTCATAAATTCAACTCAATAAAATCAAAATTGACTGTAACAGTTAGCGAATCGATTTGTAAACATATACAGCATGTGCTTCCGATAGTTACTTAACGGCTAACGCTAAAAACTAAGTATTACACACACAAGAATATTCACTCGTGTAAAGTCGTTTGTACGTGTGTGTGAGTATAATTCTAAGTATCACTCTTATGTAATGTCGACAAAGTACCCACAATCATATGTTTACATCTAAGTACCTTGTGACATCTGCAATTTCAGAAGACCAATTACTTTTTAAAATTATTATTTATTTTAATGTGAAATATAGCGGAATTCCTTTTTGAGTTTTACGGTTAACCCACAAATGCAAAATGAAGGGACATTACTTGTGCTAAAAATCCTTTGTGTTATCCTTTCTCAAAGACTCATTTCGTAAACACGAAAACACAAGACCGCAGAAGCCATCACGGCATTCCATTTCAAATCATGTGGTTCGTGACAACAAAGAGGATTTTAGAGGTCTGCGGTCACGTACAAAAATAATATTCAACTTTCGCTTAAACATATTTCAAGCATGATTCATTTCACGATTAATATTTACTAAAATAAACATAAACGAATTAACAAAAAGATTAACAAAATACAAAGAAGACAATATTTGTGTTAGAGAAAATAGCGAGTATATATATCAGCCCTATTGAAAATCTGTAGTTTTTATTACTGAAATTATGATGTCTTGTGTTTTTTTCAATTACTTTTGAAAGGCATTTTCATGTTTCGCAGATTAATGATGTCCTGATAAATATTTTTTTACTACTGTATAGCTGTAAACAGCAGTCTAAAGACACCGGTCTAGTAAACAGATTTCACCATAAAGGTTTCATCATAAATATTTCAATTGGTGATAATTGTGACATGTTGGATCTAAGCAATGCGATAGATACGTTATTACCATTTAAGCGGAATATCTTTTGTCTTAGAGGATACGGTCTGGCGTTGTCCTGAAGAAAACAACACGCATCCTATTAGCCAATTCTAGTCGCATCACTTTAATCGCTAGTCAATTGTCGAAATTATATTTCGGATCAATTGATTTCTTCAAATCTTGGTAAAATAATTTCTGTGTTTTTAAACATTTGCATAAGTATATTATTATGATCAGCTCATATCAATTATTTTCTGATACAAATCTTGCTACTATTACTTACTTTATTTAAGTAAGCAAAAGAGAAAAAAAAACAGGAATGACTCTTTAATGTGTATGCATATATCTAAAAAACTTTCAATATGATAATATTTAAATGAACCAGAGCGGGCACTATCTAATGGGAATACTAGACTATCGATCGATCGACAGCAAATGCAGAATTCTCCTCTCGGGACCCCGTGCTTCCGATACATGAAGCGTTCACCTTAGTGAGTATCACAGTAAAATTACTAAAATAGCTGCCCGAGGGAAGGCTCCCGTGGAAGCCTTCGCCCGCGTGCATTTAATTAATACAAATAAGCGTCATCAACTATCTGTGACTTTAAAACTAGTGAGGTTGTAAATGAGAATTGGCAGAAAGCTTAAATATGTAAATACTAATATTGAAAGTAAGAGAACTATGATATATAGGTATAAGATATAAAATGAACTAAAAAAGCCGTTATTTATAAATTGTATAAATAATCTAAATTGCAGCAATTAAGGATATTCGAAAGGATATTAGAGCGGAAGTAAAAAATTTACTGAATTATGGAATGAAGAACAGAATGATAGAGATTGTGAAGAATGGAAGAAGAGTATGAAAATAATAAAAAGGAAGTGAAAAATTTAATAAAGAAAGTAAATCCCTTTTCCCAACAAAATAGGGAGTGGAATGAGAGGTCCCCGATAGCGGAGGACATTAAAAAAATGATCAGAAAGCTTTTGTCAGTTGCAAAAACATTAACTGAAAGCCCGTAAAAGAATAGATATATGCAAAAAAATTAAAAGATGTATGCAAAAAACCTTTTTTATTTTTAACGGTTTTATATGATAATACCGTTAATGCACATTATTTTTAATTTAGCTCGCAGCAAACGGACATTACGTTCTAGCTAATTCGCAAGAAGGTACGGTTCTGCTTGTGAACGATAAAGCGCTTAGTTAGAATAGCTGCGGCTCGGCTGAAGCGAACTCCAAGCTTGCGGCGAAGAATAGCACGGGAATTCTACCATTTTGGTATAAGTTACAAACTTAAACGCCGCGGAAATTGTGTTAATGAACACACAATATCTTTGAGTGGCAGCGAATGCAAGTAATCAGCTTATTAAATTATTATATTATTATTAAAAATATAAAATACGAATTTTTACATGATATATAAAAATTTCCGTTTCCAAACACAAGAACATCTTTATTATTTATTTATTAAAAGTTCAATGTACATCAACAAAACTTAAATTTAAATCCGACATACCAACCAGCAAAAAATAATTACAAATGTTTTCAATGTTTTCGCTAATTTCTTCCAGACAACCGATGGACGGGATTAGGTAATAAAGAAAAAAGGGCGAAGATTCATCAAGTGTTAGGAGTTAGAAATTGATGTACATTTGTACATACATACATGATAATAAGTTAGTAAGTAAAGCTTTAAATTATAAGTTAAACAGTTAAGTAGCTCGCAGGAAATCCCTGAACGCGGACAAGGTATCGAAGCATCGTGGTGATCTTTGGGAGAAGCATGCCTTGCAGTGGGCCTCTATCAGCATACACGATGATGTAAAATTATTACTTATACTTGCTTGTATTATTTATATTTTTACGAAAGCGTGAACAAAAACGTTGACTACACTGAGAATCTCTAAGTGCAATCGAGCTATTTTATCCATCCACCAGAGCAGTTAAAACTAATTTCTTGGGCTACATTCAAAGCAAAAATTACGATACAATCCTCAACTATATTGTGAAATATTTTAACGTATAATGCCAATAACAAAAAATTAGCAAGAAAATTATTATTATGTTTAACATAGATACGTTATATAAGACATGTATATTTAATTGGTTCTTGAAAGAGAAGTGTGGAGGATTTGTTTCATTATTTTTGTTACATACATTTAAGTTTATGTTAGCAACCGTGCCTCAATAAAGTTCCTCGCATCATTCACAGTAGCAATTCATGTGATAATTTTAGTAAACATAATCGAGTTAAATATTTATCAACATAATTTAAATATTTTAATTACTGATATATTTATATATTTTCATGTATTTTAAACGTAGATTCGTCACAATAATTAAATAAAAAGGTGTATACTTTATATATATATATATATATATATATATATATATATATATATATATATATATATATATATATATATATATATATATACATGCATATATATTCTGTAGGTATACACATTTTAAAAGTATAATACACCTTTACATAATGTTTGTATTTGCTTCTATTGTTTTAGTTACTCTACAGATTCAAAAAGTAATTTTTATTTGGTGTACCTGATAGACGTTTAATTAGATTATTAATGTAAGCACTAGTTAAAAATTAACTGTAATGATTTTCAAAGCAAATAGCATTACTGAAATCTATCTATATTGGTATAAATGAGATGTGCTTCGGCATCCAACTTTTGCATTGCACGGGCAATTATGTAAGAGATCCAAAGTGGAAATTATTATTATATTATTATAATATTTTTTATTGAATAACTATCAAACTCTCATTTTACAGTTGTTTGCTTTTTTGTGAATGATATGACTTTTTTTAACTCCAAAAACTGAAGAATTATTGATATCAATAGGCGCTAAAGTTTTAACTTAAAATATCTTAAACATCGATGATAATAAAATTGCTCTAACAACTGGACTCACGTTGCCAACTTATCCAATGACGTAAAAATCCTTTGCGCTTATCATTTACGCCAGCTTTCAAGTCTTTACTCGTAACAGCTTTGTTGGCTCGTTACGTCTTCCCTATAGCGAGCGAATAAAGTTTTCTTTGACGTATTTGCATGCGCGATAAAGTTGAATTCCTTTGAATTGGATGTCATATGTAATATTTTAACCTAAAAACATTAAATCATAAATTGTAAGCAATTTCCGTCAAAAGTTGAATATTATTTATTTTTGGGCAGAATGAATTCTTAAATTTAATTTAAAAAAATATGGTTAAGTTGGTATCTTATCAACGATAGTTGTGTAAAAATTGACGAATGAAATACTACATAGTCAAACAATTAAAACTAATGGCGGGAAAAATACGTACTTACAAACTTTATATTGCAACTCATGTTCAATTACCAGCAGACTATATACAAATTTTCATCATCATCATCATCATCTTATCAACCTAGAAGGGGGGGGGGGGGCTACCTACTTCGCGTCTACCGGCTCTTGATCGCCAGTCGAAAATCTTTCGGGCCCATCGGCTGTCAGTTGTACGTATAATTTTATAATATATAATAATACAAGTTGCATCAAAGAAATATTAAAGACATTATACAAACAATAAGGCAAAACGTCGCATGGAAACCGGCATTTCTGAAGATCAAATTTCATTTCAAAAGATATATACAATGTTTTAATCAAGACAGAGCACGAAGCCTATCACAATGCACTAGTAATACGTACGTTAAAATTAAAAAAAAAGAATGATTGACACGATGAAACAGATTAAAAAAACTGATATAAAAATTAAATAAAAAATACATTGATATAAAAATATAAAAACGTTAATTATATTAAGTAATATATTTCCATATTGCCATTAAATAACACTATTTCTTCGAGATATAACGAGCAGTAATTTTGTAAACATTTTAAATTCATTTACATTCCGACCTCACCGCTGCAAATATTTTTTTTTATTAATTCTAATTTATATCGCTAGTGGTTTTTTTTTACATTATATTTTTTTCGCATTTACTAAACGCAGATAGCAGGGAGATAGTTGCCACTATTTGATACGGATCTTTCTTCTTCCAGCTGCGATACACGATAGCTTTTTACAATTATTTACAATTTTTCCTACATAATTTTCTCTAATGAGTAAATACAGCTAAAATGTGTACATATTAACAATACAATTTGAAAGTTTTACTCAATTATATATTAGTTGGTACATTGTTTTATTTCAAGTCGCTGCCATGCACTACAGAACGTTAAATGCCTTGAGGTTTAGGACAATGTGCCGGGCCAACTCATCAAAAGATTCTGCTGTAGATTTTTTTCTTGAGAAGGTCCGGTAAGTTAAACGGAGTTTACGTCTTTTGGATTCGAATCGGGAGCAGTGTCTGAGTAAGTGATGAAGACGTTTTATAATTAAGTTGGAATTTTGGCCATTCTCCAAAGTAGCTCCAAGAAGGCATCCTTCTATTTCTTCTATTCAGCCAATGAACGCTCACTGCAAGACATAGGCCTCGCCCTAAGAACGCCACGGTGACCGGTCCTGTGCTGCCTGCATCCGGCGACTTCCCGCGACCATAACAATGTCTTCGATTCATAGGATCTACCGAAGTGGGTGGCCTATTAGTAACGACACAAATTTCTATTCAAAAAGCCGCTGGCCTGTCCGCGGAATAGGTGCGGATAAATGGAATAATTTTACTTTTGGATTATTTGTATTAATGTTAACCTTTACTATTTGTGAGCGATAGCAAAACTATATAATTAACTCCCTATATTTCTCCCGGGATCAATCCCAACACTAACGGTAGTAGTTTAATCAATATTCTACATCTCTTTGTTATTCATCAATATCATCATAGACTTTGACGTCTTCCCTACATTTCCAAATTTGTTATCATCAAACGCTAAAATCAAAAACTTAATTTTAAGAAAAACACGCGTTTATGAAAAAAAACATTCATAATGTTTCTTTATGAAATTAAACAATTTTAAAACAAATTATTAAAGGCATGTTCTTGGAAAAGCACAGAATAATATCCCTACAACAATTACACTTACAATTACAATCTAGAGACCATTGCTCTGTGGAATTTCCACAGCCGCAAATTCCGCATATTCGTCAGCCCCTGAAAAACCTCGCTTGGGTCCGGGAAAACTTTACTAAATAATACTTTTGCGGTTTTAAGGAAAATATTACATGAACACGTTTATTTTTATGAAGTTTTCATATCCAAAGTGGATCTATCATTTGTAATAAACGAAATCAGATTTTTAAAAGTTAAATAAAATGCCGCGAAACATTATTAGACTATCGTAGTCAAGTAACAAAATTCTAAACAAAGGAAATCAAAAATAAATTGACGGATAAAGCTTATTATTAAATAAACAATTATTTAAATTATTAGAAACCTTGGCAGTGATGTCGCTTGATAATTTTGGTTTCATTTAGACCATATCTCATAAAGTCTATATGTATAAATGTGTTAAACTTTAATAAAAGATGTGCTGTTTAAGAGTTTCTTCCTGTTTCTTCTCCATAACCATAACACCTTGCGAAGCAAAGTAGAGTCAAAATTAAAATTGTTAAAAAAAATTAACAGATAATAAGTTGACGATCAATAAGAATTGTGTTAAAAGTACCTATGTTGAATAAACGTATTTAACCTTCATGTATAATTTATTATCAGACTTTTAATAATGTATGCTGATAATTACAGTCTGATTTATTTTATCAATAAAACTGACATTGCTAAATATAGCCCAAGATAAAGTTTTTAATTCTTTTTAATTTGCAAAATTAACTCTGTCTTGACTTCTCGTCGACTTTTATCTAGTTATTTGTTGTTAATATGGAAGCAATAAAATCTATCTACTCAGCGTAAACTTAATCTAAATGAAACTTATATCTCTCGTCTATCATTAAAATGGAGTATATATTAGAAAGACGGAGGCCAATTTAGATCAGCTAAGTTAGACATCATTCCCCCCGAGACACAAGTACCCTGACCAAGGTAAGGTACCACACTCAATATTTACCGCCGCCATTGTTATTATTTATTGGCATTGTTATATTATAAATAGATAAAAAGAATCCAATAGTTAAAATCATTTTAGTATTATTAATTATTATGTAAGACATACTTTATTACAGAAAAGATGGTGGTATAAGTGAAAAAATGACTAGTAAACATTTATTCCAGAAATGTATTGAAATATCTGCAAGTACGTAAGTATAGATAGTTATATATTTAAAAGCTGAATGCAAAACATTCAGTGAGCACTTAAGAGCATTTGAAATGTCAGTATACGAAAGTCAAAGCCGCGATTGCGCCCGGGTGGGAAAACACCTCAACGAACAAATGCTAACGCCACTCTAAAAGATGATCATAAAAGAGCTATTCCTCCGCATTCAGTAGAAATGCACGTTTTATAAGGAAAATTTTTAAAGAAGGTGTTTTCGCTTTGAATTTTACTCCACGTCTCTCTATTTCTGTTTAAAACACTCTTGACCTTATTTGCCTCAAGATTATGAAGATAGTAATTGAATTTTTATCTTATACACCACATATATATTTAAAAGAATACCAATTGAAGAGAATAATCATTGCTGTAAAATTATGTCATAAAAAATAAATTGAATTTTTATTCATTTATTACTTGAATTCCAAAGTTACCTAACTTACCAAATTAAGTTTAAATACCAAGTTTCGGTTTATTTTTGTCGGAAATCAACAATATTGTTTTGTTAAAAATACATAATTAATTATTATAACATAAATATATAGCTATACATAAGCTTGGACAGATAAAAATATTAAAACATATAATTACTTATAAATATATCTACACTAGCAAAAACTCTGGAAATGCATTTAAATTACCACAGGCGATGCATTTATGCATAGGTTGCGGCTTCAACTCAAACACCAAAAGGTAGACGATTAATTCGAGATAATTTCCAAATTCGTATAGTGTTTTAACCGAGCAGGTGTTGTATTAAGCGGATAAAAGTTTTTGTTTTAGCGATCTCGCTATAATTAAAGTGACGAGGAAACTTCGGGTTATATATGCTATGAATATTCTAGCTGCAAGAGAGCATACGAACACTTTAGGTGTTATCTTGTGTACTTGCAGTTGCTGCCGTATACCGTATATCATACATTCTTCCGACATGAATTATCTTACCGATAGCATTCCAATAGCTCTATAATTTTGCACAGAACGATTTAATGTCTTTATTAACCCACTTCTATATTATAAGTAGCAGCATCTATTTTTACATTATTTCTGTAAAAATAGTAATAAAAGATTATATTTGGTAACAGATACTTCTATAAATTTTCGCAACAATTTCAAAGTAACTACTTACAAGGCGTGCTTATGTGCCGCCTTAAGCTGTGAACATAAATATGAAAAACTTTTTAAATAATTACAATGTATTCCTACGAAGCGTATCGGTATGAAGTGCACTTGACAACAATAATGAGTTTCCATCAAAAGGTAACACAGATAAATTTGTTTTAAACTCTCCGTAAATCTATATTTTAATTACCGTAACAATGTTTGTAAAACAAACCAGTTTCTTTAATTTTAAATAAATTTATTAAATTGTTAATAAAAATATACATGGATATCATTTGATCATTGGATCAAGAAGAGAAAAAAATAACATGTTGCCAGCAAACATTTTACTTCGCATGTTGCCAGTTAAACATAAATTTTAAAATTATTTTTAATAGTAGGGGTACCGGAAAGTAATGTCGTTTCTGTCGACCTATTTTACAGAAAAATCGATCGATTTTTATCACTCCGCCATTGAAAATTTGTATGCGAGTTGGCAGAAGGTTGTTGATAATGAAGGTGAATATATTGTTGATTGGAAATAAAAACTTATTAAAAATCTTGTCGTGCGAATTTAACTTAAGAAAGCGATGTTATTTTTCGGCCCCCTAATATATTTATCGTTTAATTGACTTTATTAATATATTTGTTTTATTTTAAAATTTATGCCATTTTTATATTATATAATTATTAAACAATGTTTATTTGTTGCACATGGCGACTTAGTAGTGAAATGGCAATTCATTGATATCACACACCAGCTTTGGTGAACTAATCGCTGTGTTAAAGCTCAATTTTGGTGTACATTTAAATATCGTGTCAATTAAAAAACAAGGTTAAAATATAAAAAATAACAAGAACAAAACCTGCACAATAATCAAAATAAAGTAATTATTACAAGTTATTAATAAATATTTTCTTGCACAACGTATGAGTAAATAAAATAATGAAAAGTAAATTATTATGAATTACCGACGAGTAATTTCCAATAAACATGCATACATTCGTAGAAATTTCATTTTACAAAGAGCGTATTGCGGAAAAATGTACCGTAGCAATTCTTCACAAACAATGGAAATGAAAACCGTAGGTAGGGCTGTTAAAAAGATCGTGCCCGGGAAGCTGAATGCATAAGCATCGACAACTCACTTTGTTTCGAGTTTGAATAGTTGTATAGTTCAAAGTCGTAATAGCTGAATTTCGAACAATCTTTGTACAAAATGCAGAAATATCTTGTATCTTTGTCAAAACTTTTTAACAGATTTATGCCATAAATTTTATTTTGCATCATCAATCAAAATTTATGAAATTATTTAAATGGATCCTAACGTGTACAGCGAGGAAAATAAAATAAAAATAAACAATATAAAAGTGAGTCTAATTTAATTGTTGGTCTCATAATTCTTTTATTCCTTTTTTATTTAACCCAATTTTACAAGTAATAAATTTTTATTAGTACAAAATCATTAAAACTTAATGAAATAAGTCGTACTCCAATTTTTTTAATTCATTAAGAAATTAAATAGTATTCCTAACGTAGCAATCACATTAATCTGATATTTTTAAAAATAAAATTTACTCCGGCTTATCAATTTTGATAACAAAGAAAAGAAACATTTTAGCCATATAAATAAAAGACTTAAATAAAAAAATGTACAAGGGTAAATAAATATATAAAATCATCGTATTTTGTTCTATCACATTATGCTCCAAAATTATATTGCAATTACGAATAATATTCTCTGTTCATAACTCTTAATATAAAAATAAATGTATTCAAAAAAGACGATAAAGTAACTGTAAAGATTCTATATATCTCAATGGTTTCATGTCAATGTGCGAAATAAATTATTATTAGCTGTACAAAGCTCACGCTGTTAGAACTTTTTTTTTTAAAGATTTGTGGATGTTTTCAAGCTAAATCTTGTTTCGTTCATCATCGCCATAATTTCATCGAATATGTCCATTGCTAGTTTTCCAATAAAGCAAGTCCAAAGAGGTCTGCATCGGCGTGCACATTCACACATTAAATTAAAATAATTACAATGCTTCATTTTTCGTAAAAATTGTTATAGAAACTTTTATCAACTCAAACTGTTTACAGCCAAAGTATTTGATTGTCTAGAAAAGCGTTTCTTAAATTTTGTTCCGCGGAATCCCGGGGTTCCTAGTGGATCCCCCAAGGGTTCCTCGAAAGTTATATTTTTTTTATAACATTGTAGGAAGTAACATGAAAATGTAATAAAAATTTAACGGCACATGAATTCCACTTTCTATTCTGGATAGTCGGTGTAAATATAATCCGACATCGCAAATTGTAACGGCGCCGTCTGGAAAATTTTTGGTCATTAAAAGTAAGCCGTCCTGGTATAATCATGGTAAATCCCTGTATAGGCGATTCCCCGGCTCAATTCTTTACTGATCACTACGAGAATAATAGTCACTTGATGATGTGACTTGATGCCAAACCTGACATAAGAATTGAACTTATATTAATAAACGTCGATAATTAATAACATTTATGGTAATAAAAATAAATATCACTCATTCCACTAAAATTTAAATTTTTACGTCCTGTAAATGTAAATTTAAGTTATTTATGTTACAAGGCGTTAATAAATTAGGGGTTCCGCAATACAAGTGACTACTAGAAAGATTTCCTCTTATCAAAACAATTAAAATTATTAAGAAACGCTGGTCAAGAGTAACTGTATAATCATTTGTCCAATAATTCAACACCGTATCGAAATATTGTAGATATCTTTAGAAAAATATGAGCCATTTCTTAGTAATACGTAATAATACATCTACCTTTTTCATATAAAAACTTTTTCGAAGAACAAGAAATTTCGTGAAAAGCTTTAGTAGCTAATAAATTATAATTTAACACGAGTATATCACCTCAAACTGATGTCTTTCATTTTAGCTTATTACATTATCTCATAAAAATGTAAAATACCTTAATGGTGCATATCGCTTACCTTTTGGCCTCAGGTGAAAAAGCGCTCTTTCTTACTGAAAGATCCATTGCATATTTCACTAGCTTTGGCCGTGACTTTGTTCGCATTTATATCTTTTTTTAAATAATTTACGCCTTTTTATTTGACACAAAATTACAATTAACAAGTGAAATTGCAAAAAAGAAATACTGTAAGTATTAATCTGTGTACTAAAGGTAGTAACTAATAATTATTCAGTAACTTTTTAAGTTTCAGTAACTTTATCAGCAATTGTAGATTCATTAGAGTATTTTCTCGGTTAAAATATGATTCTCGATATCGACATACTAAGTAATTTTGATGGTATCATTTTTTATTTAACGATTTCATTTATTTAGTTACATCGCAAGATTTTTCTTGGTCAACGACTTTAATTTTAATTTTTTCTTTGTCTTATAATATTTACAGATTTGAATGACATGCCATCTATCGTCGAGTATAGATATTACTGCACGGGAATATGTCCCATTCTTCTTCCTTCAATTGTGTACATTTTGTACAGAATATCAGTTGTGGAGGTTTGCACTAATAACTTCACGTTTATTGTTATTATTCACCATGTAGCTTACTCTTCTATTAAATAGTCTTCAATAAAAAATAATTAGTGTCTTCGTCATTTTAAATAGTTATCCGCAGAATACTAACCTACAATAATAATACTTTTTATGATAAGGATTCACAAATTCATTACGGATATTTATATCCTCCTTTGATCTTTGTAGTACGCAGCATTTACGAAACGTAATAAAAAAACACTGACCAAAAATTTATTTTTAATTTTATTAAATTGGGATAAAAAGTTTTTAATTTCTAATGAATATTAATGGATACAGTAGAATCACGGTGCAGGAATGCCGACACCAAAGTGGGAACAACTTCGACTGCAGTAATCGATGCTTTGAACGGTAACGTTGAATTTTGTATGAAACAGCAGATGCGCTTGGTGCCGGCGGAGATAGATGATATTTCCTCCCATGCCGTCTCCCTGCAGGATAAAATATGTACGAGACATTTTCACATCGATTTCATACTTGTATTTCGATTTATGAACATTTCGACATGTTATTTTGATATATGTGGGATATCCCGCGATGTATGTTCGCGAGTGTTTACATAAAGCAATACTTTATATTTGAAATATGCCAATGTTTCAAATAAACTGAGATAGCATTTTAACAACCATATTTCATGACTTGATTTAACAAACCGTATCAGGCATTGAACAGAGAATATATGTATAAATATATTATAGTATTAAACAAAAAATAATTGCAACTACTAGAAATATTGATTAACTAGATATAACCTTAAAATCAGCATGTTCTTTAGACAACAAAATAACTGAAATATTTATGGAGCCAACGATGTATCGCGAGAATATAGGATATTTCACATCGCTCTTATCGCAGGGAACTGATGTATATAGTGTTACCTACAAAATCCGTTAGTATTATCCATCCCTTACTCAGAAATATATGGCTTCAATATTTTTTACTATAATAATAGTTTTCTTTAGTCATCTTATATGACTAAAGGCACAATACCAAACGTATAGGCTCATGTTCAACAGTCAAGAATATGAATAATTGGGCCATGGGTTCGATAGGACCGCTAAGATATCTTGGACTAATTATTTCCGGACGCAAAGTCACCATCGCGTACTCCGCAACGTGGAACTAAACACGTGTCTGGTCCAAATGTTCAGAGGGCATTGGGGATTCTTAGATATTGCGACTTAAACTCAAGATGAGCCGCTCGTACATCTGTGACCCGGCAGTGGACTAGACCGTTCTGCACGTAATCGCCTACTGTCACGTTTTAGAACGCTCGAAAGCAGCAGCGACATCGTCCTGATGAGGGACGAAGAAGGATACATTTTTTTCGATACTGCCGGAAAGTAATCGAAGAAGTAAATAGTATAAATAAATCCTAGGAATTTAAGGTCGGGTACAAAGATACGGAAAACAAAATAAGTGATAATTTATATGATTTATAAATAAGAAAATAGAGTTTAAAATGTTAAAATATAGCGACAGATAAAACTGTATCAACAAATAATGAAAATGTAAATAATACGTAAAAAGGACACAAGTAAAATTAAAATGTAAATACAGTATAGTGTGAAATGGAAGGCGATGCGTGGAAAGAATTTATAAGAATATCATAGGGTGACAGAAAATATTAAAGACCGAATAAATAAAATAATGGTAAAAATTAGATTAAATATTAAAATTAGAGAAAAGTATGTAAGGTAGAGAGTATGTTAATAAAAAAAACTATTAAAATCACGGTCATGTCCGTAAACATGATGGAGTAGCGAGAGACAATAACGGTGCCATTAAAAAAAATTCCAAACTTATAAGAACTATTAATACAAAATTGCGCTGTTACAGGAATATCCTATTTCATTACGTTGTTCATTGTCTTTTGCATATTAATTTGATTTTGCTGGTATATTCTAAAACTTTTAGCATTCCACGGCTTTACCGAGTGAATGCCGAATCCATCGCATTGCAGGGAGGGAAGCCAGTTACGGCGCCCGGAAGTGTCCAACCCCGTAACATGTTTTGGGGTTTCTACTTGCAATTCATTGGCGTTCACCTTCACCGATCAGACTCCTTTTCCCACCAAACTAAACTTGTAATTATCCTAGAGAGGTGCTTTAGAAGGTCTTGTCAGAAATGAAGTGATGTCCTCCCTATTTATTTTACGCATAATAATTGTGTAATATTATTTTTTTTAATTAATATTGTGACAAATGTGATTAAATAATTGTCACAGAATTGCGTGTACATTATGATGCCTTTCTTAACCCTTAATAGCCTGATTTACGAAAGTGTTTTTTTTTAATATTACTGTATTTGCTTAAGGGTCTAGATGAAGGGAAAAATAGTTTTTTTTTTTATTTCGTTGGAAAGAATATTATACATCAGTAAAATACGTACAGCCAACCTATAAAAAAACTAATAGTAATGTGAACATTCGATTTAAAAGATTGGTACCAAAATTGAAACTCTAGGCTATTATACAAACAAAACTGAGAAGCAGTTACATTAAGATATTGTTCGCGGTACACGAGGCCAAGTAGAACTGACAATCAACAGCCATAGCTGTCCCTTGTAGAAAAGAGTCTTACTTCTGATACATTTAGCATACCACACGTCCGACACCTTGTAATTTATTTTATAGTCATTTATTGAATCTTCATTCATTTATTGAATATGCATTAATTGAACAGAGTGTAAAAAATTCTAACAGAATCCTGTAAAACTAATATTACCCAAAAATGTATTTTTAAGTGTTATTAATAATTATTTAATCATTTTCATAAATTACACGAAATCATTATGCATTACTAATATTAAAAAAGTCTCAAGTCTATATACTCACAAGTACTCTTTTTAATGCATATTTTATGTGTAATGTACAATATAATGAAATAAAACGATATTTGATAAGTAATATGTGATATATTCAACTAGTCGTTTTTTTAAGAATAAGATTTAATTAAAGTTTTCTCAAAATAATGCACAAGCTCTCGATAATCTCTGTCACGTTTATTTCACTGGCATTAAATATTACGACTCGCATATGGTCTATTTCATACTCGGGCTTGTCATTACTGGGGGCGGACATATGAACAAGTTTCGCTGGACTATGAAATTAATTTACTAAAACAAGCATTGCAGCTCGTGTATAGCAACTTTCAAACAGCTGCACTTATTTACTGTTTACACACCCACGCAGACACGCTTACCTAAACTACGTCTAGATAAAAATATTATTCAACCATAGAAAAAAAATAATTTTAATTTTAAAACAATAAAATTTTGGCTGTCGTTTATTAAAAAGACAGGACAAGCCCAGTAACAATTACGAACTTCGATTACCATTACCATTTGTAGACTAAATGCAATTAAAGGAATACATATTGAATAACAAATACATTTTTACAGGCAGTATAATGTAACACACTTGAAAAAATATCTGATCGTTTATATACACTAATAATTTAACAAATATCTAAAAAGATACATAAAAATCCTTACTTTGATGCCTTATTAGAACGCAAAAGAAAGCTCATAAACAATTTAATTATGAATGAACAGAATAATGAATCTGTATAACAGTTGCGATATGACGTGTGAACAAGACGTCTGAGCAAGAAAGAATAAGAAAGGCTATGTTGTAAAAATAGTAGAATTTAGTTGTCAATTATGTAAAAATTTCTTCTTGACTGCATTAATCATAATTAGAATTAATGAAACTATCAGAAATAATTAGAATATCGGTTCTTAGCCTATAAATAAAGCTTCGCTATGAAAATCTAAGTTAAACTGAATAAAATATATAATAATTTGTGTCGTCGTTTCAGCATATAGACGCCGATTGTAAAGCATAAACCTCTGCCAAAGATATCTATGATGGGATATACTATAATCAGTCAGAATACTTTATTATGAGCAGTAGCAATTCTCTATAATTAGTCATAGAAATCCAACCCGCAACCTTCGATCGCAGATGTCAGTCCTCTATCGCTAGGCTACCAGTGCTCATATTATAGCTCATAACTTGTGTGACATAGTATTAATATAATCGACCTGGGAAGGTTTCAAAGCATCCATTCTCTTTAATGTATTCTATATTATTTATATTCCACATATAACTACGTGGGATTACTTATGGTTACTACTTGTGTATATCATGATAATAATGTCTTAAGAGCCTAATTTAGAAACTGGAATCAGATTGAGCTCATATGTAATAGTATCTTTTGGTTTAAAGCTCCAAACACACCTCATTTGAAAGGAGCCCAAAACAAACGCAGACGGATTTCTTTTTGGTGGTCACTCTTACACTTACTTGTTCACATTTACAATGTCCTTAATACACAGAGCAATCCAGTTCAAGTTTTATTATAACAAGACTATTGAGTTTTACAAGTTTTTGTTTGTTGAATTGTGATAATTTATAAACATTACACGATCCATTTTTTACCGTAAAACGTTGCCCACAAAAGAGTTCCCAATTTATATCAAATACTTACGTACATTACTATTTTTTTTTTAATTTATTTATATTCCTTTGCACATAGATAAGATTGTCACAAATCGACTATGCACTCTCATATTACTTTCTTCGAGAAATTTCTCTGCGAATCTCTAGAGAAGTATGGTAGCCGTACGGTTGTAAAAATAAAACATAGTTTTATTAGATGCCATAACAAAACCTGTGTTTTTAATTATTACTTATTACATAAAATGCAGAGCGGTGCCTTTCGAAGATTTTACTTTTATTTTTAAGACTCGCAATTGCCTTTCGATTATATTTAGGCGCATAAGCGTTCAGTTGAGAACCCTTCTTATGGTTACACACAAGTCACTTCCACTAACAATACTTTTGCACTTAAGTTACAAAACTTATTATTTTATGTTTAAATTCTTATTGTATCTGATATTATATTGTAATTATCTTTCTTCAAAAGGAGTGGTGACAAGCAAAGGTGGTTTCTCACAACCACCATAAACACTTTCAAACATATTGTCGTACTTTACCTTATTTTAAATTTGTAATGTCAGCGATGTTGGAAAAACAAAGCCTCTTTGTGGGGGGACCTAAACCAATAGGATACATAGTGGTCATATCTACCATCTATGACCTTTCGACTAAGACAAATAATAATAATTAAAATTAATTTACTCGTAATGTGACTTTTAACAACTTTGTATTGACATATTAATATATAGCTATGCATTCGACATCTACCTTAATGACTCTCTGCACAGTCCTGGCGGTCACTGTCTGTATCGACGTTTACGTTTTACCCTAAATTCGCGGTATTTATGTTGCACCTTACTACTAAATAGAAGTTCATATATTTAATATTTATAATTATTGTATATATACAAGCAATCATGACTACATCAGACGACCACATTTTATTACTTCATTAAAATAACTCAATAAAATTGTATAAATAATTCCGTTATTAAACTTTACCGCCCCACCAGTGGTAAACGCACCACTAGTTAAATGAACCACTTTTTATTACCCGCTTCCTATCGGATTCCTCAATTATAATTTTCTATCCGCCAGACTCTTGTTCAGTTTTAACGTCTGCCCTAACAAAGTGTAATTTGTTTTTATTGGGATGCTATATAAAAAAAACAAACATTTTTTTAGTCTCAAACAGATGCTGTTTGTCCATTAATATTTACTTCTCGCCGGGTTTTTGGTGGCGTAAATCAGAAGGCTTTTAAATATGACCTCTTTTAAGTTACTGAGCTTGTGTGTTCTGCCAGCAAAGTCAGTTCTTAGGTCGCTTAAGCGGGCTAGCCATGGAAAAATCGGGCTCTCAGTTCCCTGAGAAGGTACCTCGATTTGCGCTAAAACTCGAATCACATTTAGCATTCCCAATCGTAGATCACCAAGGTGAAACTCGATCATTACTTTTAAAGCTAACATTACTAATAATTTCGAAAGCCTTCGTGCTGGGAAAGAATGTGGAGGATGAAATTCCTGCAATGTTTTTATCATTAATAGAGAAAAGCCTGTCCGGTACGTGTGGGTATTAGAAATATGCAGTAAGCCGTCCTCGTCGGACAAAACGACGAATTTTCTATAGAGGACCTTTTAATTTGGTTTTGCTTATTAAACGGTTTTATTTAGTTCGACCCGTACGGACTTTATTTGGATCAAAATTAGAAATTGAAATTTAAGCACCTTCCCGTTGTCAGATTGATCCGAAATTTGGTACACACATTTAATTTAGATGACAATACAATATAATAAAATCAATAGCATTATAAATCTAAGATGGCCGCCGATAAAAAATAGCGGATTACGTATTTTTCCTTAACCCCCTCAATATGGGTATCAAATGAAAGGGCTACACTAGTAAAACACGATGATTATGTCAAAATTTAAAATTCAAGATGGACGCCGTTCTAATATGGCGGACTAGGTACATATTTTTCCACAATCACCACAATATGGGTATCAAAAAACCGTTTGACTTAAAAGTTTTTTAAATGTATTTATTTTTTATAATTATAGCCGCGTTGTTTCATCACGTGTTTTACTTTTTATAAACGGTTTTAACCGTTTGCCCTAATCATTATTTAAAGATACCAAACATTCATATAAATCTTTCAAAGCAAGTCTATTTTAGCATAGTGAAAAGTTGGGCAAAGTTTAACTTGTGGCAAGATAAGGATACAATCTACCTCTTCCTATGATTTTATAATTCCTAATCCTGGAAAGTAACACGTGAAAACTCTCCGCAATGTATATAATAAATAGTGTTTTTTTTATTATTGCAGTATTTTCACTACATATGGCGCCTTATAACCTAAAACATATTAATATTTGTACGCTGTTTGAAAGTAAAATAAACATTCCAGTGATATCAATCTAAAATACCCATTATATAAACCTACCACCAATAAAGTAATATTCCTCAGCTACTAGCCGGTTTACTAACAAAATTGTTTATATTTATATGCAAATTCTTGAATGTAAAAGTATGACATATAATAATTCCGATTTAAGAATAATTATTTCAATATTCTAAATAATAAATAATAACAATAATATAAATCGGATTGATGCAAAGGTGATATAGGTTAAATATTGCTTACGATAAAGTATACGAAATACACTAAGTCAAATAATTATAATATACTGTAGAAAAAAATACTTTATATTTAAAAAGCGTTTAACTTTTCATATTTTCTACGGTTATTATAATGTGTATGTATAGAATTCCTCTGGAGTATAATAGAAAAATGAAGGCTTGTAGAGAATTTTGATGAAATTAATATGAACCAAATTGAACTGAACTAAATTATAAAACAGCCATAATTTAAGTGGTTATTAGTAAAATGTTTTTTTTATTTGCATCACAAATATTAATATACATTAATATGCATAATAAACAAAGGTGCACACAATGCGAAGGCATAAAGTTAGTGAACTCATAACAACAGTAAAATAAACAACTGTTAAACATAATATGCGCATGTAAATATTTGATTAAAGCAACAAATTGCTCCTCGTAAACTCGTGCCTGGCAGCGTCCGTTTCAGCAGCGTTTACCATAATTATTCGGTTTTGTAATATATATAAACTTGTTGACTTTCATTGCCTCTACGAAGCTCTACTTGGGGAGTGAAGTCGTAAAGTTACTTGGACGATAGAAATTTTTAAGTTCTTAAACGCGGTCGACTGCGGAGAATTAAGTTTTAACGCTCCCATGCGCACGTGATAATTTGCTCGCGGTGTTTTTATGACGAACACCAGAGGCTGATATTAATATTTTTATAATATATATATGAATTTATAGGTTCTTTGATCGTAAAACATTTATGACGCTGCCACGATTATTGTTAAATTACATTACGTGAAGGGTGCCACAGAATCAATACAAGTGAAAGCGAAGATAAATAAAAGTAAAACACCACACGACTTCGTAAACTGCTATAAGTTTCTGTGTGATTTTAATCCCGTTTAATGATGATATTATTTATCGTACACTTGGGATTATGGATGATTTTTTTCATCATATTAGTAAAAGGGAATAAATGCTATAAATAATTCTATAAATATCCTTTTATTTATAATTATAGTTAAAATATTATGATAAAAAGTTCTATTGAAAGAGGAATTAAAAATAAATTTCTTATTAACACAGGGGCAGTGTCATAGAAGCCATTATTCGTCAAAGAATTCACTATGGCCACAATAATAGCATTCGCAATATTCTGATAGTGAAGCAGCAATTATCCTAGACAGGGCCTCGCACATAAATATTCATCCTCTCGCCTGGTTGAGCGGAATTGGAGGCATTCCTAGCAATCCACAACGCAATGCATCGCCACCGGATCCTCTTGCAATTGATTGATCTTGATTAAACCAACTCTACACGGTCTCTTTCTGTTATCCAGTGATGAATTTTGTGTGTACATACAACATTTGCACCAATAAATTCAGTTGAATGATTCCTTTAGCTGAGTGTTTTGTATTGACGGAAAATATATTACAAATTCAAAATATTATTACGTTCTCTCCTATTGATTAAAATTAAGTTAACGGCTGTAAATCGATGTTAGAGTTTACATATATCCCTTATCTATTTAATTTTTCTATTTAGTACTTATAGAGATAATTGTGTATGAAATTTATCATAATCAAACCAGCCAATTGACACCCACTGCCACTCCTGTCGAGCATTCATCGAGCTACGTCAATTACTTTGGTTAGTATTGATACCATAAAAGAAATTTAATTAAACCGTAACAAATAACGAATTTTTTATCCAATATTTAATTTTTTATCTTAGCAAAATTCTACGTCTATAGGTAAACTATTAGAAATTCCAACTCGAGCACGATTAAAAAAATATAATATAATACCGGAACATATATATAAACAAAAGCATGGATAAATAAATAAACACTTATTAAATATATAGGCATTTTTTTAGCTCCGTTCCTGTGCCCATGTAAATTCTGGTGGACGAAATAAAATGTTTTTTTAGATTCATTTATTCCATAAGTAATTATGAGTTTTTACATAATGTTTTTTACTTAAAATATACATACTACGAGCTAAATATATAAATTAGCGAGATATAGACTCCGCACGTGTCATAGTGAAAAATTATCTATCAGAACTAATACCCCTCCGCGTATAAAGTGGGAACAGTTCAATAAATAATAAAGATATTTTTTTAGTTTTTTGTGTATGTAATATATCTATGCTATTAACTAAGAACATATAAATATACATACGACGTCTAGGTAGTCGCGTTTGTAACCGCGTATTATTCGCATAACGAAGGGGCCGAATAATTTTTGATATAAACTCGCCTATATAGAGAATGCACTACTTAGCTAATTCTATGTAATGAAAAAAGTCGAACTGTATGCTGTACCGTTATCATACAAATCAAAATAATTGAAAAGATGTCAGTTAAGTAATTATACTGCACATTAGTTTTGTGAATCAAAATGAATAATAAACCACATCGTGGGATTCAAATTACTTTTTCTTAGTTTCCATAGGCTCCGATACTTCGCATCAAATTGTCAGAGAGCGACAGAGCCGGCGGCCTCTTGCGTGCTGTCAAGAGCGCACTTTAGGGGAAGAATCCCCGCTTTATAAATTGCCTTGCTATCTAAATCTGAGAGATAAGTGCGTTTGAACTTTCCAATTTTGCTACACATCAATAACACTGACAACTTCTGTTGGGGTGACAAATCAAATATCCAACTGTTATAGTACTCTGTGAGAAATGGAATCACGTCGTTTCTGTTATACATATTTTTTTTATCAAATCCGAACAATTTAAGACGTGCAAAGATTTACGATGATTTCGTGTTTTTATTTTATACGACTTTATGCTGAAAATTTATTATTCTAACGTGATAATACTTCAGGATGATATTTGAGAGAAAAACTAGTATTCCTAAAATGTTCTAGCGCTCTTTTGAAGCGTTTCCGGAATCCACCAATCTCTTATAGTAATATTTAATTCAAATTACTGTAATGAAATATTACTGAAAATTATGCTTATTTACGAAGTCTTATTAATTTAGGTAACTTTGACATTTTGTCTTACATGAGACAGTTAACAATACATAAATAATGACTGTTTTAAAAAGAAGTACTGATTTAGCACGATGTAGGCATTTGTATTTAAAATCCTGAAGATTAGGTTATATTATCACTACCATGACGTGAATACTAAGACCTGCCTTTCCAAAATAATATCACAAAGTTCTTAGAACGTTATTTCTCGTTACTTTACTTTTTTGTCGTTCAGCAATAGTACGTGTGAACCAACCAGCTTAAGACATCAAACTCATTTAAGAACATAAAGTGTTAAATAAGATATCTTACAATATTACAGGTTACACCATTTTGTATGAATTATGTCTATTATTATATGAAATCCGTTAGAAAAACTTATGACCACATAAACGACGAAGCATAACAAAACTGATAAATACAAAAGAACATAAAATAAACATAGTTATTGATATTTCTTGTCAAGGCATGGGCCTTGCGCTTCCAGCAACCTTGTGACTTCTTGCAACCTTGTCTAAGTCGTAGTCATGGATGTCACTTGAAAATCTTTCCGCCCCAATGGCTGTCGGATGCACAAACGATGTGCCCAGCCCACTGCCACTTTAGGCCACCTATTTTTCAAACTACGTCAGTGATTCGATTCTTCTACTGATCTTCTCGTTTCTAATTGACAACCTTAAAGCCTAATTACATGTGGAAGTACAGTAATTAGACAGATAAAATACGCAATTATTGACTTAGTATATACCAAATAACATTTTGTCGAAAAAAAGATTAACTGCTACTATTAACTGACAACACATAAATAAAAATTACGGTTTGCAATAACGTTTAAAACGCGACAAAACAATATAAAAATAACCAAAAAATATGCTAATAACCAAAATATCAGAAATAAGCCAAAAATAATTAAAATACGTGAAAGCTTCTCCATTTTTTACGTGCATTGATCTAAACAATTTGCATATTAACTGTAACAACCATAACGAATAGAATATTATAAAATTACCATACATTCATGATTTTACAAGACTGGAAACGCTAACATGCTTTCGAAACAGTAACAACAAAACAAAGTTGTATTGCGCGACACCAATCTAACAAATGGCTTTCAAACTCCTAAACGAATAAGAGATGAAAATGTTGTTTCATTAGACTTGATGGTTTTATACGTAGCAGTTAGAATGCGGGGATAATTCAGGTTAAACTTTGACAAAACATCGGGCGACGGTGGAATTTGAAGCCACGCAAGCGTCCGCAATGAAAATGCTCTTCATTCCAATGATGCCGGCTTCGAGATGAATTATAAACGAACGGCAGCCCGCTTCAAGTTTATTGACTATGTAATTAGATGGAAAAATTTTGTCCATCTTTATCCTCTGCATTTGTTTGTTTCACGAGATTGTTTTTGGCTCCTTTTGTAGTATATTACGTTTGTCAATTATGCTAGTTCTGTTCGGTTAGAGTTTGCTATTAACAATTTTATGCAGATATAGTTTAAAATGTTCCTTTTTTCATTTGACAATATTATAATAAATATTTATGTTGATATGTTAAGTAATTTATAATAATACTTAAGCAATTAATGTTTTTTTTCCTTCCGAACAATAGTGGCCTAGCGGTAGAGGACTGATATGCGATTGTAGGTTCCAGGTTTAATATCCAGGATAGTTTTACACAATTCACACTTTTGCATTAAATAGTACTAGTGGTTTTGATATATCCCCCCATAATATCTTAAGAGGAAGTCCATGCTTGCTTTGGGCGGAAACGACAAAATAAATTCTTGTTATTGATCAAACGCTAAACATTGAAATCATATTTAGCAAAAACTGCGATCAAGTCTAACATAAAAAATAATGATTTTGTTGTCTCAATCGTATGTAATCTGAGTAATCCATAGCCCGCAAGATATTTAATTCTCTCTTACTCAATCTCTCCCTTCTCAAGCCTCAATCTTCTCGACCACAGAAACACTATTCCGCTGCAATGGAATCTGAAGAGTCCTCACAAATCTACCGTGTAATGGAATAAGATATGATCTTAATAGTTCATTTATCAGATAATGAATGTAATCAATTAGCTTAGAGCAATGTAAATGGCCTGCAACTATAGTGCATTGCATTCAAATGCACCAATGAAGCGCAACGGTGAATTCATCCTTGTACATACATCGGCTATGAAAGCCCTATGAAGCGTTTAATTAAAAACGTTTATGTTAAGATAATTAACTGTTTATAACCCTGGAACTTATTTATAAGAATTTTATCAAAACCCTTAACTGTATTTGAAGAAAGAAATGTAAACACAATTTCTGAGTCGTTTAATTTTTGTGTGTCAACT